>NC_132988.1:84780000-86111000 GCF_048564905.1 Vicugna pacos
AACTGAATGTTAATTACACTCTGCAGCCTTATTTTCTTTTGATTTGGGGCTGACTGGCAACTAAATTAACAAAAAGTGTGACCATAACTGCTGCCCTATTTTCATTTAAAAGGAGAGCTGCTTCTAAAAGGCTATCTTTACAAAGAAACAAGTGAGGTCTGCTGATCATTGTTAACAAGGACACTTTTTTTTCCTTTAAAATCCTTGCCAAAAAAAACTGTTCAAAAAAAATGTAATAAATTAGTCATTGGCATATTATAACCTAGAGAGCTGATTTTCTGATTTTTATGGCACAAGCTTGGAAAATGTAAGGTGGTGGTGGTAGTTATGAATTATAATTGGCACCTATGTGACTGTTATGTGTCTTAAGCATCTTCAATGTGCTAAAAGGTAATGTAACTCTATTACAGTAGATACTTTGAATAAATATTAAACATTTTATTATATAACATTAAATTATTCAAAACCAGCTTGATCCTAATGAGTTTTTACCTAACTCATCCTTGCTTCACATGCAGATTTTCATATTTGATGCTTAATACTTACTTAGTTGTGTCACATTAATAGATCTAGATGCTTTTTTCCTTTCCTTGCAAGGAAGCTGCAGCTGCAGCAAGTTGCAGTTGATTCTTGTGGCAACACTGTCCTGTTTGCACCTGCAGCTGTGTCAGTCTCATCCTAACACCTGGCACCATGAATTATCCTTCCCTTTACTCCTTCCAAGCAAGAAGCATTCATGCTGCATGGTGTGTTTTGCAAAAAATCAAATGATCTTAACCATAAATTTCTTGGTTGATTCCTTTAACAGTAGTAATAAATACAGAGTTTGATTTTCCTATACAACCAATTTTGTTTGAAAACCAACAAAAATAATTGGTTTAAATACAACTTTGCAACTGTTTGAAAATCTTTATCTGTGGAATAATAAACTAGTTTTTTAATTTGGACATTATTTTTAAGTATGATGTAAACAATTGATTTGATAGCAGACTGATTTTTTATTAATCTTTAGTTATTTTCTTTTTGAATTTACTCCAAAGACCTTTTGCATTTTGTTGACTAATGTTTAAATAGCCTTTCTTTTAAAATATATATTAAGGAACTCTTGTTACTACTGAAGTATTACAAAAATATTTTTGAAAGAAATGGGGTTTATATTTGTGTCATTTGGTAGATAACATTAGCTTTTTAGACTGATAGTTTTAAATCAAAGGCTAGTAAGTTTGAAACAGTTAAAAAAAAATACAATGACAAAAGATAAAACCTTATCTTTATCAAAATAGAGTACTGTTTCTGTTCAGGCTGCTGTTTAGTGCTCGAGCTGTGACAGTGTTCCAGGCTGCTCTTTACTCCATTCCTGTCTTAATACTTCTCCTTTTCACACAGAAAGCAGCTGCAAAACAAAGTTTTTCTAAATCCAGTCAAGAGTAAACTTTTTTCTCATTTGTCTTCCAGACACGAAGATCGATTGAGAAGTTATTAGAATGGGAAAACAATAGGTTATACCACAAGGTGAGTACCACAGGGAGCAGCTTCGTACTGTTGGGGTCTGAATTGCACAGTATGGAAACAGATGCTTTTGTTGAACTAAAAATATGAAAGGTGGACAAATGGGTTAGTCTGTGTGCTGCAGTAAAATAGAGCTCATTTTTCTTCTTTTACTCTCCTACTTGTCTAGCTGTGTTTGCACTGGAGACTGAGCAAAAGGAAATGTGAAACGAATAACATGATGGAATATGTAAGTTAAAGGGCTGTTTTGTGAGTTTCTCTATTAAATGATCATTTATTTTGCTTCTGATCTTATTCTTTCCATGATTATTAATCAGCAAAGGTGTCAGGAGCTTAATCTCCTGAGTGCAAGGATTTTCTACGGTTCACAGATGCACGGTTTCATGTGCAAGACTGATTTATAAAGTTATGAATGACTTGAAAACAAGGCTTCACTGTGTTCTGAAAAATAATAAATTAATTGCCAAGATAAAATAGGCTGAACGTGTGTTGATGGAGTGTGAAATTTTAGATGCTGTATAAAGAATAACCACAACTTTGGTTACGCAGCAAGTCAGATATGGCTTTTTTATATAATGCTAATCAGGTTTCCAAGTATGGAAGAAAACCTTTCAGCCAAGCTGTTGGAGCTTAAGAAACCTTTAGCCTTTATAGATTTTAACTGCCCATACCTCAGTGGCCTTTAGAGAATCTTTCAAAGTGTTATTAGAATATTATTCTGTAAAAATTATCTTCAAAGTAAACAGGAGATGAGATGTTGCTCAGCTTGTGTTTATTCTTTAAAAGATACCAGATGGGCACGTGAATACAATGGATTTTAGAACTTAGAATGGGATTTAATTTACTGACTCTTTGATTTACTTGAACAATTTTTCTCTTTTTGAGAAGTTCAGAATAGTTTGGAAAATTATAAATCATTATTTATTCTCCCTTGAGCTTGGGTGTTTTATTTTAAATATGGGAAGATTATTATATTAAAAGAAAAGGATTTAAGGTAGAGTGAAGTACCTGGCAAATAATTTCTCACAAATTTTGTCTATTCTTTAAAACAATATAGCTATCATAGGTAATATATATATATGTGTGTGTGTGTGTGTGTGTTGTGTGTATAAAAGATTGATTAAAACAATGCTTAAATAGTTGGAAATTACCATAAAATCATTTTCTGTGTAGCATTTTCTCTTTCATTATCACACAGTCAAATCCCATTTCTAGCCTTGAACATAAAGATTTCTTAAAAATGTCTTTTTTCATAGAATAACTCTATTCAGAGAAGGAGGTAATGTAGATTTTATCATTATCTATTATATCAAACTTGTTAATTTATGATGATGAGAAAGACACTTGATACTTCTTTAGTAAAAGCACAAAGAACTTGTTTTGAGACTGACTTATAAAAATGTTAGTCTCATATTTTCATCATAGATGTAAGAGAGTAGGTGTTTTGCAAGTAGGGATGGACGTGTAAAGAGATTTTGTGAAAAAGTATTTGCTGTATTTATAAGCTCAAAGTTTAAAAAGGAGGCTTTTTATTTATTTATTTTGCATATTTCCAAATTTACTTTGGAAAAGAAAACAAAAGTTATTCTTAGTGTTTTTATTTCCAGATAGAACTATATGAATGTAATTGATTCATAAAGTGTGCTCATTATATTCATGTTTATTTTTATGATTTTCTATTATTAGCTAAAAGTAAAATAATTTAACCTTGTAAAACATTCTGAACCATGTGCTCTGTTTGTAAAACAGTTTCCTTTAATTTATCATGAATTTTTACATAAACACTTCTACTAAAGCCATTATATTATTTTTCACACCATCATAGAAGACATCCAGAAGAATAGGTTAAAAATACATTAAAATTGCTTTAAAATATATTTTTCCTAAGTTTTCTCAGAGTATATATATTTGTGATATTTGAATGGGGGAAAACATAATTTTAAAAACTTCCTAAAAATAATTTTGAAAAGATAAGGTAGTAAATAATCTACCATGTATTTGACCTCAACTTTTCTTTATAGAAATTTATTTTGTTAGTTAAAGGAAAATAATGTTCCTCCATTATATTTTGAATATTTGAGTCAATCTCTGAAAAATACTAACTTGATACCAACTTTTCTTTTTATTCAGATATGATAGAGCAGTATGATCTAGAAGAAATCAGACAAGTGGTCAGTTTCTGTGTGTGGCTTCTAAAGGAAAAAAGTTTGTAGGATATATTCTTTAAAAACTAGTAGTAATTCAAATATAGTCAAAGATAGCCTTTAATTTACATTATGTAGTATATACTGTAAATGTAATTTAATCAGCAAATTTTAGAGCTGCAAAGAATGTTCTCATCTAGTTCAATTCCCTTATTTTATAGATGAGGAAACTGAGAAACAGGAGACTCTAGCTCAAATAAGGAAGCTGAATAGGAAGCTAGTGAACATTTTGTAAGCAAGTCACAGATCAGGAGAGTGGCAAAGGGGGTGCCTAAGGCTTAGTGCAGGATAAGTCCACTAGGAGAGGAGTATTTTTGAGCCATGTATAGAGATGCCTTCTTTATTAGGACAGATCAAAGGCCAGGAGAACTGAAGGGTGAAAATGAAGGTTTCTGGCCCAAATGGCTAAATGTAGAGAGTGTCCAAACCTGGAGATCATCTCAAGACATAGTTACTGAAAAAGAATTGAGTTCACCAAACTTGGAAGCTGTTCAATTAAAAAAAAAAAATTTTTTTTTTTTTTTTGGCATCTGTTCCATACAGAGTTAAGACATGGGGAAGAATTGATAATAATTTAAGTTAGTTCTGAGTTTGGAATAAAAATTAGCTCTGGTCAGCTTGTGTCTTTCTTTGTTACTTTGTTTTGTTTTGTTCCCTTTAGTTTCCTAGTAAAGTGTCCTTTGGAATGAATTTTAACATTTAAATTTGCAAACCTGAGAAGAAAAGGATGTTTAAAAAAAAGAGAGAGATAACACTCTTTGTCTAGAGATCACATATCCTGATACAGTAAAATGAGAGTAAGTCTAAGAACTTAAAGACCAATGGAATTGGGCTTTAGATAAAAGGGAAGAAGGTTGAAGAAGTAAATATTGAGTCAACTGCAACCACAATAGGGCAGTAGAAGGGGCAAGGCTTTGGAGGTAAGACAGTCCTTTGTTCAAATACTGATTTCACAATCCATAATATTATACTTCTTGGATCATCAGTTTTCTCTATAAAATTAGGATGATAAGACTTGCCTTATAAAAAACTGTTGAGATTAAATAGGTGTATATAGTATGAAACACTTGGTATGTAGTTAGTCCTCAGTAAATGCTAGCTCCTTTTTCTCATTCATTCATACATGCATTCTCCTGTTTGTCAGAGGTACTGTCAAAATCATTTTAAGTGATGAAATATAACTGAAAATTTTTTTTAAGATAAAAATCTTTTAAAATCTTTTTAAAACTTTTTTTTCTCCTTCTACAGGTCATCCTCATAGAATTTTTACCAAAGACACCGATTTTTCGACCAGATTAGCATTTACTTTATTTATAGAGACTTTCCAAGTATGTTGTCTTTCCAATGGTGCCTTGCTTGGTGCTCTCCTGGTGGTGACATAACATTGGTTCTACAGAATCGTGTGGTGTTTTTTCTGTTTTTTTTTTTTTTCAATAACCGCATGTTCTAAGTGTGCATTTTTGTCAAACTTTGCAACAGTTATTTCATACAGATGTTTAATACTTAAGTTATTGTGCTCTTTTCTGTTATATATTCTGGTTTTAAGGATTACTTTTTTGTATTATCAAAAAAATACATTTGAACTTAGCATAAAACATGGCTAGCCTTTTTTATTTTACCACCAAGGTACACAGAGTCCTTTATTTATTAATTCCTTAATATAGAAAAAGACCTTTGTAAGGCTCTACTTATATATTTAGCAAGCACACTCTGCATTATTTTTCTTGCTTTTAAAATTTAATGTAGTCATTATTTTTAAATAGTTTTCTTTGATAGCTTTTGGAAACCTAACGCATTCTTTCTCATACAATTCCTAATGCTCTGTTTACAACAGAAATATCTGTAACATTATGAAGACCTGTCAAAAAGTTTTGAAAGTATTTCTGTCTTCAAAAGTAGCAAGGCAGGATTAAATTATTTTCATTAGAATATACAAATCAGTGAATTACATGCATGCATCTAATGGTTACTAGAGCTCAGGATTACAAAATATAGTAGCATTACAATCTGTATATTTTTGATCAAGATGGTATTAATAATGGCCTTATTTGGTTACTTTCTATTGTTTATCAAATCTTATATACAGAAGTATAAAAATATTACCTTAAAAATTCTAAGAAAAATATTTCTCCCAATTTAACACAATTGTAGAATGGGTATATGTTTCTGAAAAGTTTTTGAAAGAAAGCTAAAGTTCTAGAATTACAGTAAGCTGGTGTTTAATACCCCATTCATATTTAAAAACAGATTATTACTAAAAAAAAATAGAAGACATATTTAGTACCGGTTTTATCTACTAGTTTGCTTTCAGTCCAGTTATGTGTACTTTTTTGATTGAGATTGTAACATGTAAGTTTGAATCAGATCAGCTTGTTTCTTTAAAATATATACAAACATACATTTTTTTCTCCTTTTGGTTGTACATATTTCCATGCATTTTAAAAGTTTCTAAATTTCTGAATGGCCTATCTGTAAATTTTTGTTTTTATAAACCTGGAATTACACAGATTTTATGTGTGAAGAACTTGTTCCATACGACTGTGGTATCGAGCAATAATGTGAATAACTTTTGAAATTATATGAACTATGCTAATTTGTATTAAGAATTGGTACCACTATATAATACCTTTTTTCCCTTTATTAAACCTTTTAAATACCAGTTTCATTAATTTATATATATCTGTATTTTTAAAAAGTATTTCTTTGTACTTCTCCAAAGTACTGTAATTCTATAAAAACTGAATAGTTGAATGCCAGTATCTTATATCCTATATCAGACATTAGGAACTATTTTAAAAACTAAGAAAACTAAGATTCTTTTTTTTTTTTTTTTTTGGTCTGAGATTTATTTGTTTCCATTGCCCAGCAAGACACTTACCAACTTGAATTTATAAAACACTTTTCCTTTGAAAAGCTCAAAGTACCAAGAATTCAAACACTTCCCGCTTTATTTACGGTGTATCTTGGATGTATCCTATCTCCTTAAAGTAGTGCAATTAAAAGATAACGCTGTTCAGACTCTAGTGTTCCTCTGTGGTTTCAGTGTGATGTAGCATTGTTGTATGAAGGATGCTAATTCTGCCTCAGGATTTACAACGAGCAGAATAACATGACTGCAGACTATGCGGCACAGGTTTCCAAATCTAAAGTTTTGTGAACTGAGCGAGCACCATACTAATCAGCTTTAAAGGAAGAACTACATCTATTTAGGCATAATTTTTTTCTCCTATTATTATTCTGTAAATTGTAATCTTAACATTATTATATTCCCAGAAGAATATTTTTAACAAAAAGATGATTTTGATACTTGATAATGTTAAGTACAGGATTTTAAAAAGCTTTTCTAATTTTATTGAGAAGTATATCAGTTGCTTAAAGATTCCCTAGAATTGGGCACACTTATATTTCTAACGAATGTGTAGAAAAGAGCCATGAATGCTTAATATGTGGCATTACCATAATCCAGTTACGCTTTGAGAGGTTAGATTTCTATACTTGGGATTTCATTAGTAGCTGCCAGCGTAAGCACTCTGGTTTATCCTTTCTTGAATCATAAATTTAAGTGCCCATGTTACTGGAAATTAGAAATGTCAGAGATGCCTGTGCTATGTGAACATTAGTTCAAAGGAAATGTTTGAAATGATGATTGCTCTTCAGTTACTGTTTTCTGACTTAAAAGTTTGTGAGACTTGAACCATACTTATAAAACTGTCCAAGAATAGGTATTGTCAGCAGAAAATCTAATTGCGGATTTTACATGGGCTATGTGAATAACTTATGATCTTTATTCTTATGGTACTGGTGTTTTGCAATTAGTCTAGGATTCTTGTGTAGAAACATTCCTTTATCAAATAATACACTTTGCAGACCCTATTATATTTTAGTACATGACTCTTATATATCTGAGTCAAAATATATACTCCAAAACCTAATGACTAGAGTAAAACTGAATTGACATATTTAGCTTTTAAGGTAGATATGCCCCTCTCTCACAAGAGGGTCACCTTACCTATATAAAATGGTCATTAGATGCTTTATTAAGACTCTTTAGTGACTAAGGTTTTATCCATTTAAAATACAAACGTGTGTTTTGGCCTTAAATCAAAAAATGTTCAAACTTTAAATACCAGTAAACAATTTCCTTTTCTTACTAGAAAAACCTAGTTTTGTAATTGAATGATTTTAAATCAGGAAGAACCACAACTTGCTCCATGGTTGCATTTTCAGTGTTATTTGTAGAAAGCTTCTGATTGCTTCTTTATGTTAGTGGACACAAGCTGACCGTATAAAAACTTGACACATTCCATATCTGTCTTTGGTTATAGAAAAATGATATTAAGTGGTAAAATACAGTGGGACCCATAGTTGCATGAGTTCAAACTATACTAGTGTTATTTAATATTCTGTATATAGACTGTTTGAACTTTCATGGTATTTTCTTCACAATTATGACTATTAGCTGCTTGCCTGATGTTTTACTGTAAATATTCACTTTGGCTCAGCTATTGGTCAGTATACTAAATCAAAAGTACATAAGTTTTAAAACTGTCTTTGATGGAATTTCAGCATCTAGTCCTGGACTCTTTCCTTCTCCTATCCCACTGAAGCACTGTGGGTTCTTTTGTTGCCCTCTTGATCTCCAGAGTCTTCACCCAGGCATGGACATAGTTTAGAATTGCCTTTCTGTCTTCCTTCCCCAAAGCTCCCAGTAAGAATGTTAATGTTTTTGCATTCTTAGCTAGGTGTTTAGGAGGCCAGTTAATGTGAGTCAGTCACATTAAGTGATGAATGGCTGACATTCTGAATTCTGCTTAAGTGGTACTTCCATCTTTAAAAGGGAATTTCTTAACTTAAATTTCCAATTGGTGCAGTGGTACAGTTTGTGTTTTCCTTTTCAACAGACCCTAATTTACAGTCCACTCTTTACAGGAAGGGAGTAATAGGATGGTTGCATATGGGGCTTCTCAAACCACTATTTCTGAAGAAATCTGATTTATGTCTAGCATTAGGGCAGAAAGAATCGGCTTAAGACCAATCCCAGATCAAACTATTAGTTATCCATAATAGTTTATGTTTAAATAAATACTCTTTTAAAAATAAATAAAGCAACTCCTAATTTCTTATAGATACAATAGCCTACTTTATCTTGTTTTTTAGGAACTACTGTATATAAATTGAGATTTGAAGATTTGTCTTTAAATCTTGAGTTATCTTGTTCTGTACATTTACAAAGATTTTTAGGTAAGTTAAGAGAAACATAAATATTATTTACATTATTAGCCATAATTCTGTGTACTTGTTTCTGTTATAGGGAGCAGTCACCCCTTCAACCCATCCCCACGCTAAATTGAAACAACAGGTTGTAGCCTTAATAGACAGTTCTGAAAACAGAAATTCAGATTGCTAATTCTGAATTTGGATTGATTTCTGATGTTCCACAAGATCACCAAGTTACTTGGCCTCTTTGCTTCTCATTTTCACAGAAGGAGGATACTATGACTACCTCATATTTTTAAATCATTTATTTTACTGTTATTCATTAAGTGCTATACAGAATTAAGTAGCTAGATGTTCAAAAGTAATGGTTGAGTGGCTTTTTTGACTTATTTACAATATCAGCAGAAACGTGAGTTATCAAATTTTGCATTTAAAATTTAAGAGTATTCCCTATATGTACTTAAAATTAAGTTTTGCATACTTAAAAAATCACGTAAACATTAAATAGAGTACTTGAGAAAAGTTTCTTTTTAATAAAAGCTTTTAAAATATAGTCACATCTGATATGTAAGCAAAATCATGCCCTTTTTTGGTTTTTAACATTTCCTCTACTTCATAAACAAGGTGCTCTGAATTTGAGAGTTGACTGCTTTTTTCTCTTCATGAAAAATAGACGGTATGTTGTTTCCCTAGCTCTTTATCTCAGAAATATTTCAGTGAACTAACCATACCAGGTAATTCTTAATTTTGGCAGATGAGCTATCGAGTCCTTTTTTTTTTTTTTCAAGAAACAATGTCACCCAAACTTCAAGACTAGATAAGTAATTTTCAGTGCTCTCGTCTGTTGGACCATAATGTCTCCTCAAACTGCAGACTTTTTCTCTCCTGTTATTTTACCTACTGATTCTTAATTTAATAAAACTGGTTCAATTCTTTCTCAATATAAATGCTACATAGATTTAAAATGTTTTAGAAGGAAAGAGCATTCTATTTCCTCAAGAAACCTTTTGTACAAATAAAAGACCATTTCCTCTTCCTTCTCTTCATAGCAGCTTATTTAATTGGATAATTACAACAGTCTCATTGCATTGCCACGAAGTCTTCATAAACATGAGTTTGTTTTAACTAAAGTTATCAAAGCCCTTTTAACGTGTCTATTTCTTTTTACATTTGTTAGCGCTATAACATTTTGCCCTCTCAGGAAAGTTAAGCATTCCAGTGGCAGTGGAAGCACGGTAGACATGACTGAAAGTAACATGCTGGCTTAGAGAAATAACTGCATTGCTGCCCTACACTTTGATTTACAAAGGTGAAAGTTACGCAATGGCCAGGAATTGCACGTGGCTTTATACTTCCTTTTATGCATTCTTTATGTATTACAATAGAAATTATTTTTTAAAGCAAAATATTACTCTAGAGTTTTCTTCTTCTATCATGTCCTTTTGAGAAGATAATAAAAGAGACCACATTGCATACAGTATTCTTTGATTTATCTTTTATAGTTTTAAGTGTGATAATTAAACAATCTGAAAAGTACCAAATAAAGGATTTTAGGAATTTGTTCCTATGTCTTTGATGAGCATGAAGTAGTTTTCAAATAAAGTAATTCATCAGAAATTTCTGATGGATGAGCAATTATGCAGACCCAAGATCAGGGTCCCTATTAATCATACTTTCAGATAATTCTAATTACATCTAGGTAAGTCTGCTAACATTAAAAAATGAAAGTTGCACCATCTCAGGACCTGGCACATAGCAGATATCCAATAAGTGTTTGTTACGTAAATAAATTTAATTCAATCCAGAAAAATGGAAGTAATTTAGGTAAAATACACAGTTGAATTTTAAAGGTATGTATTATATTTTTCTTTCATTATTAAGAAATTAAAGCCATTGCCAAACAAGTACCATGTTTTTGTTAAGATGAGATTTTCCCTTTGGTTAGATAAAAATTTGTTTGCCTTTATAGTTATGAAAAAATATGTATTTAAGGTGGCTTTTTGTCCATTGTTGGTTGCAGTATATTTATTTAGTCTTATAAAATTAAGTCTTCTTTGACATGGTTTTTCCAGTAAACAAATGGAGCTAGGGGATTTTTTTTTTTAATTTTGCTTTATCTAGTTGAGTTTTTGTTGCTTTGCCTAGTTGAGTTTTTATTGTTACGCTGTTGTAACACAGGACTTCAGCACATGATTCTATGCTCAAAACCGAAATACGAGCTAATTCACAGCATTTGGTCTCTAAAGACTATAATATGTTAAGTAAACTTTTAAGCTAATTTAGGTGACATTGGAAAAGGGAGTCTGGAATTTAGAAATCAAATCAGTTTAAAGGAAATTGACCAAACTTAATCACATCTATTGAAGTGACCATGTGAATGAACACACACATATTTCTTCTATAAACATGGCCTGTACAAATTTCTGGGAATAAAACATCTGACATTATAAATATGAGTTTAGGAGCTATAAGCAATACACTTATTAAAGAAAATTTTATATTATTGTGTTCATGAACTCACTTTATAGTTAGAAAAAAGAAGAGGAAAAAATACAACTTACATACTACCTTTTTTCGCTCTAGAGATCTTAAGTTTTCCCTAAATTTAAAAAGCCAGTAGAGCTATATTACATAGAGTTCTTGATTATCCTATTTAGGCTTAGCATTGGTTTTTAAGTTTTCAGGAGGAAACAGAAATAATTCTAATCATGATTCCTGCAAATACACATATTTAGCAGTATTTAGCTGAACTTTATCTATTGCATTGTATGAAATGACTATCATATAAACTTTTTTTTTTTCATTTTACTTGATTGACCCAGATTCTAGTGCAAACCTTTAAAAAGTAGTTCCATATATATGGAAAAATGTATGTGCATGTATACATACACATAATTCTAAAATAAAGTAATTGTAACTCAGTTCACTAAGATATCTTTTTGCAGTAGGCAGTAAAGATGCGTTTATACTCCATCACCTGGATTGTTTTAGTGAAAGTACAAAATGACAATTGATTCTATTCAAAACATTTAAAAACTAAGAGGGAAATTTGTGTTCGTGGATTATTTTTGTTTCCTTGAATCATCTCAGTATTGTAGTTTTAAAAGGATTGATTTATTTTCTGAATTTCTATTCTTTTATTCACTTTTTTTTTCATCCTGACAAGAAAAATGTGAGAGTTCTCAGAAGTATATTAAGTTTCCCTTTCCACAGTTGGAAACCTAAGCAAAAATGCCATTACTGCTTGTAGAAGTTATTATCGTAGGATCCATCACAGAAAGCCCAAAGATAGTCCAACCTTTTGTACCTACAGTCTTGGATATTGTTCGATGGCCATTCAGGTTTCTTTACATTGTGTGTGAGATGAATATTTCTTAAGACTTTTTTGTTTGCTTTACTAAAGAAATCAACGAAGGAAAAAAAAAACCCCAAAAAAACAAAACAAACAAAAAACACCCTGTAACTCATGTGAAGCATGCAGGGTGTTGTAATTTCAGTTTGCAAAGCAGTGTGATACAATGTTGCTGAGCCAAAAGCACACGATAGATTTAATGTTACCAATTGTGTACTTTTGAAAAAAAGAGTAACTGTTCCTGTGAGTTAATTTTGGATTTTTTCAAAATCTCTCTTTTAGGCTTTGTGCTGGATTCTTCCAGACAAATGCGTATTCCATGTGGGCCACTGTTCTGCTAAATGCTCTCAGTTCTCCTTTTGCAATCAAGATTATGTTGCTAAGGAGATTTTGCTTTTATTGGTGCCATTGATTTGTGTTAATACGTTTTGAATACCTCTCCGTATTCTTCCGTAGACAAGGCCAAAAGAAAAACTTCCCCGAGTTTTCCAATTTACATTACAAATGGAGCGGTGGTGTAATGAAGCCGATATAAAGTGGGCAGTTGAAAGGAAACTAAAGAAGGGCACTCAAGTGAGAAATGAAGAAATGTGCCGAGTGTAGTCTGTGGGCTGTCTTCAGTCCAGCTGCAGGAACTGGCTCTGGCCAGAGGTAGAGTGAGTGAGCACCTCCCTCTGCAAAGACCACCCACTTTTTGGAGCCCAGTCTGGCATACCATAGATTACCTCATTGACTAATATAGGGCCATTTTACAAAGTGTGAAACTCTTCTGAAGTGGCAAAGAGATGGTTCTCTCTCACCCCTAAATCTCTTTTTGAGTCCTTTCTAGAGCATGACTGAGGCTAGACTTTCTATAGCTTATGACCTTAAGTTGTCCTTAAAGGGCACCCTATGGATGATTGTAAGGACTAGCATATTCAAATATTGTTTGTATGTCTCTAGATGTGGAAGATGTTAACTCGATGAAATGGAAGGTTTTAGCTATATGCTCCTTACTTTGTATCATATTCAAGACTCCAGACACTGTCATCTTACTTTAAAAAAAAAAAAAAGCCCTCAGATGTTCTGCTGTGAATGGAAGGAGAATCCAACTTGACATGTCTTGAATCAGTGAAGTGATTTACTTACATTATAGTATCTGAAGGTACTAAAGGATATATTTGTGGCACAGTCATATCCCTTTAGTGGTTTACATTGATCAAACAGGCTTATAGTTTTGTTATGTTTGTTTTTAAATCAAAGCAAAAATACTGCACTGATACAGTCTGAAGAATTTTTAGACATTTTAAATTAGAAATGTCAAAAATAATATACTAGAAACTATGAAAAAAATTACTACACAAGTTTGGGGAAATTAAAAACTGATCACAAGGGAAGCATCTCAAGTGTTAAAAGAAGAAGCCTGCATTATTCAGAGATGAAAAATGGCTGTTTCTGTCAAAATAATTTATTAATAACTTCAGCAAAATAAAAGTCTAAATTATCAGTCCTTTAATGTTGTATGATCTGGGCAAGAAGCATAAATTGAAGAGGCATTTTGCTAGCAGTGGGAAATATGAAATTTATAAAAACATCTGAAAGTGGAATCTTTAATTCCTTTATTTATAGTTCTTGTCAGTAGATTTTTCTCCCAAAGATGCTCAGCAGGTATTGTGCTTCATGGTTAAGATCCCAATTTCCAGACTAAATATGGAAAGAATTTTTATCTTACATCCCAAAATCTTGGTACATTTGTACTTGTTTTTTTCTCCTGTAATTTTAAAAAGCATTTAAAATTAATTAACTGGAGCTTTAAAGACTAAAGTCAGAAAATACAGGGTGAATTTGTATTTTTGACCTGGTATTTTTGGCTGTATTTGTCAATGATTTCTATGTTAATGATACCATTCTACCATGGTATAATCTTAAATTTAAGTATTGTATTATAGGTAAAAGGTAATGAGACATATACTAATATTTTTATGCTATGTATTGAGAGCATTTTTTTTTCAAATTGGAATTAACCTATTGAAACTGACTTTTAAATTACTTTAAACTTATGCTTAGAAAGCTTAACCTGAAGAGGTAGGCAAACCTATTCCGTTCATGTACATAAAACAAGTGATATAGCTTTATTCTGAGCATTAAACATGTAACAAAAACTCATGAAATTATTTTCCAAAGACAGGTAAAATTTATCAGAGGTATTCTTAAGATTTATGAACTCTGAAGATTCAGCTGTTTATAGTCTTCTGTTTGTAACATACTATACCTGCTGGAAGGTATTTTTGTAAAAGAATGCAAGTGTGAGAGATCAACCATTCTGCCCAGATTGTCTGACCAGTATTTCTTCTATCTACTGCTTAGAGCAAAGATTAGTTAGGTGATTTATAAATACATGGTATTTAAATGCTATCAAAAGCATCAACAGTTAGGCTGCACCAGGAAAGAGCTTTGCAGAAAGTGTGTGTAGGAAAGCTCTGTCTTCTTTTCCAGTTCTGTCAGCACTAAGTCTTGCCCTTTAGCCATATACCCCCCATCCATTTTTAAAAAGGTAGAATCTCCGAGCTGAAAGAAACCCCAATGGTGCCCAGTGGGAATGTGCCTTGAAATCCTGGGGAGTTTTTTGTTTTTTGGTTTTTTTCAAATACACTTGGCTGTACTCTCCCCCCATTAGAATTGGGAGGAGAGGGAAGGAGAGCATATATATTTTGAAATTTTTTTCTCAATTATGGTGACATTGTCCCTTCCTATTGTAACCTTATAATGGACTCTGTCATTTATCTATGTTCATGGATTGTTAGTGACAGAGCTCATGTGGGGGTCTTTCCTGCAGTAAATACTATAAATAGAATTTTCCTTTTTGCAAATATAGGTGTTAAAAAAAACTCCTAAAAGTTATCATTTGAAGTCCAGAAAGCATTATCAAAATTGATTCTTTGCAACTGAAAGACTATCATCTATGCCTTGAACACCTAAAGGCAAATTGTTGAAACAAAACAAAACAAAAACAAAGCAAAACAAAAAAAAAACAAAGGGGGAAAGAAAGCCCAAAAAAACCCACCAAATTCCTTCTCTCTAAGTGATAAAATTTTAGCTCTATCTATTGCCCAACCTGAGAACTGTGACTTAAACATTTAATTATTTATTGCTGGTGCATGTGAAAACATTTAGAATGGCTGGCAGCATACCAGACCCAGAGTTAAACATTCTCCAGTCTGACTAGACTGCTGGGTAGCCAACTTCACATCAGATTAAACACATTCTCTTCCTAATGAATAGCTTGGAACCCAAAAACTTGATTTTGTTACCAAAAAAAAAAAAAAAAAAAAGCAAGGGGTGTGTTTTCTAAATTAAAATTATTTTATGTTTTACTGACACCATTCTAATTGTGATTGTCAAATGTATTTTCTTTGGTGGTGGTGAGATGGAAGAGAAATGGACAATGAGGGACTTTTGGTACTAAGAAAATTGAAAAAGGACTCCAACAAGGTTGGACACAATGCAGCCTAGAGATGAACATTCATGAATTTTGTACAGAAAAAATTTACATTTCATTAACATTTTAAATTACAAAGGCAGGTCTACAAATACCAATTTTGCGTGTGTGTGTTCTCATTGCATTTTCCAAGCAAATGGTGAATAATGTAATGCTAACTATATTCTGTTTCCTTACCATTAATTTCCCTTTTTATTTTAAAGTGTAAGCTAACTGTACTGTGTAGTAACATTAATTTCAGTGAACTGTACTTAATGTTATCTGTGGATCTATGCACACAAACTCTATGTAATGTTCCCTTATGTAATAAATGCTTCCGGATAATGAAGGGTACTTTGAGCATCATTGCTCAGCTGTGTGGTAAACTAGTTCTCCGCAGACTTGCCATTCTAGTTCTGCATCCACATGGACAGAAGTCAACTGTCTTGATAGTGAATGACAACATGAGACTGTAATATCTGATGATTAACATTCACTAGACTAAGATACAATTATTCAACTCTAGTTTGCCATTCTTTCAAATATGTTATACTTTAGGAAGTTCTGTGAAATTACTCAGAATCTAAAAGGGTTGTAGAGGAAACAGTGACTGACTATGTAATGAAATGTTGGAACTAAGAACTATGTGCTTAAGGGAGCTCTGTCCAGCAGGCTGCCGGTTGAGGGTATTTGATAAGCAGGTGCCTGAAAAAATGACAGGAAAGGCCTTACTTTTTGTTACTGGCATCAATAATAATGATATTATGGCTTTAGGCCATGATTGAAGAAGATGTTTTCTGGGAGTAAAGTAAGTATATCATGAGTATTAAGTCTTTCAACTGCAGGAAGTTACAACATATAAAAATTTTTTTTTAATGACTGAAAGGTTTTTGATCAGAATCTCTCAGTTAAGAACTTGTTCTTGTACAGTTTGAAATTTTAGCAACTTTTAAAAAAATTAGCTATTTTTATAAAGGAAAATTAAAGTATACATTAAAAATTACAGAATGTTTAATACTTTATGAATGTGCTTTTTCTTTTACTGAATGTCTGGAGCACTGTCAGAAACTTAATTTTGAAGTTCTCATGAGGAAGCAGCATTAGTGAACAATACTGATGTTGCAGGATTACTGAACTCTGACAGCTGTCTTTCTTACACTGTCTTCTTCCAGCACATAACTATGCTTCAAATCTGCTACAATTCTTAAATGCCACATTTTCAAACATGAAAGGTAAACATGAATAATTTCTTGGTTATCTCCTTTGTTCCTCTATTAAACTGCCCTGATTTACTCATCAAAATTGCATTCTTGGAATGAATTTATATCAAGATCACAAATGAAGTTGATCAAATCATTCAAAATCAGTTGGAGAATGTTTTTAATTACGTAGGAAGATGAAGTACAGGAGCTGGCATTGTTGAAACCTAGAGACTTAAATAGTATGTTAAAATTTGTTTATGCTTTTTAAAATTTTTTTTTAAAGTAAGATCAATTGGGATAATATTTAAATAATTTAAAATAAGAAAAATAAAAGAAAAATGATTTTTTAAGTAATTCAAAATATTGGCCAGAGATAGAAAGTCAGTGTTAGTCCTGCCTTGAAATAACATTTAGATTTCAGAATTTAAGTTTTATGTTTGTTTTGACAAGAGGGTTATTTTGCATTATTCAACAAAAGACAGTTTAAGGCTTTGAACTTTCTGAAACTGCTAGATGTAATTAAGTTTGTTTTAATTATTCTATAGAAATAAAAAGAATGTTAAACATATTTCAAACAAGATAGAGTTTACTCTTGGAGCAAATTACCTTTCAAAGATACCGCTTTCTCAAAAAGAGGAAGGGGAAACAAATTTTAAAAAGTTATTGTCATTTTAGTGCCACTTTAAGCATGTGTTTTGACCCCAATCTTATTCTTAACAATTTTGAAATAGATGATTAGCTAGTTCTTTTTCCTGAAACACAAAAGTAATCCATCTCTATTTTTTAAATCTACTTTTAAAAGCTGCCCTATAAATATACTTTTTATAGGAGTGTCCATTACATTTAAGTAGATAAATAAGTTGCCCCTTAATTATTTCACACTAACTCTATGACTTTATTTTGTTACTTCTAACAATTACATTTTTAGCTTTAAAAAATACTTCTATCAAATTTTTTGCATCAATTCAGAAAGTACAGTAGAGAGTAGTAGTTAGTTTCTATTCAGTTTGCTTCCACAAAATAATCATTCTATTTTGAGTTGTTTGGGTTTTGGTTTTGTTATTAATATTTATTTTCCTATTAGTTATCAGAGAGGTTTATTACTGGACTGTCTCCTCAAATCATGCAAACAGTGGCCTGGAATAGCAGAGGAAGACTTCCTTAAAAAACGCATGATAGTTTAGTTCCAAAGGGTGACACTTCTATAATGTAAAGACCTGTTGAACTTCTATTCCTGGATGAGAAAAATAATCTGGTTAATAAGTTATCTTCCAATGCACAATAGATTTTAGGGAAATAGTCTGAATACCAATTGTCCACCATCATGGCTAATGCATAGATTACTAAATCTTTAATGTAGATGAGTACCAGGTAACAGAGTGAAAAATGTTACTAATGAAATTGAAGATATTAGACTTTTTCTCCTTAGAGCCATACTGTAAACTGGTTTGGTGAGGGAAGGCTTTATGAAATATGTGTTAAGCTTGACCCATTTACAGGCATTGTGCCAAGTGTAAAGGATAGCAAGGGAAATAACATCCCTTCACTTCTGAAGAGTTGAGGCTGGAGGAATAAACATGTAATGTATAATAGGTGCCAATAATCAAAGGAATTACATGGGGCGGTGGAGCTACAAATGAGCAGTAAATTCTGTATTGGATGAGAAGGTCAATGAAGTCCTCAGAGGGGATAGGCAAGGTGATTTAGAAGGACCAGTTGAAAATGTACAAGTGCAGAGGCAGAGCTATAAATATGTTGCATTTGAAAAAGGGTTCTGCATGACTGGAAAGTAGGGAAAGATTATCTGGTACATATTAATTATCTCTTAAATTAATAAATTATGGGGAAACATCAAGAGATAAGGCCAGAAAAGGGAGAAGGGACATGTGTATCATGCTGACATGTTAACTCTAACCTGAAGCTATTAAAAGGATGTTTAGAAGGTAAGTGGACTTGATCATATCTCTCACTGAAGAACTCATTCTTTTAGCAATAAGACCAAATAATAGGTAAGATGGAAGGAATGGAGGTGTAGAAAAAAGTTTTGACCTTTGTTTAACTGAAAGATTATCCTTCTAACAATTCTGGATAATTATCTGGGACATTATCAAGGAATCTCTGGAGTCAAGCCTGGACTCTAATTCTAGCTTTGCCACTTCCTAGCTGTGTGACCTTGCAAATGTTACTCAACAGTTCTGTGCCTGTATTCTCATTTGTAAAATACATTTATAATAGCGCCTGTTTCCAGAAATTGCTGTGAGGATTAAATAACGTAACGTGTATATTCTACTGGCAATGCTACCCAACCTAAGACTATCAGGAACACAGGAGGAGTTGAACAAAATTGGGTTTATTACTTGTTGGAACTAACACAGTGGGGTATTGGTGGAGGTATTTCAAATGAGAGGATGCTGAAAAGGCCTAATAGGATTTGGGCTATTGTCGGGTGATTTGGAAAAGTTCAAGGAAGCAAGAATTTGCTCTGAATTGCATACTCTCAAGAGGTGGGGTAATTTTATGATTGGGTATCTTATTGGATCTTGTTTAGAAGGATGGGAAGAACAAAGGGAAGTTAAAGCTGTAACTGGTAAAGCAGCATCAGTCACCTAGTGTTAGGTGGGGGTGGGGGTGTTTGGTATTTTGTGCTTTGCACTGTGACTTTGTTTTTAACTGTACTTAGACAAAATTATAAAGAGGGCTTGTTTGTTTGTCTTACATCATCAGGGTAACAGAGTGACCTTGCCTGATGTTGGTGTTCTGTAAGATTAAATTTATGTTCAACAAGAGAACACCAAGACCTAACTGATAGTAACAAGCCGGTTCCCAGATGCCAGGAGCTGCTTTTCTCTTCTCACCACTTAGCACAATGCCTGTCGTAAACTGAAAGCTTAAAAAATATTTCCTAAGGAATTATACTATTGAACCCAACTCTCAAATGTATTCCAACCCTAGTTTAAAGGACAGTTTGGTCTTTTTTTTTTTGACCTACCCTATTGGCCTGTACCTTCTCACTCCTTTTCTATGTGAGGAGATTTTTCTTATGTTTTAGATTTTTACTTTGAGTTAGTATTTTTCAAGCTCAAAAAAGGATATATCAGAACGTTGAACTTATAAAAACAGATTTGTCAAACATTTTTATAAAAGTTTACAAATTTAAAAGTCTAATCATTCCAACATCTTCATTTTATGTGAGTATAACACTGGTCAACCAACCTGTATAGTGTTTCTCATGACTGAACTTAAATATTTAGGTAGACTACTTGTTTGTATAGTAGCTACGTTCCCTGATATACCACGAAACCTGTTAGCCTTGTCGTTTTCTCTCTAGCACTAAGTGCAGTGTCTGGCAGAGTGAGTGTTGAAGAAATTGTTTTTGAGTAACTGAAAGAGGAAGAGAAAAGAAATTGTGCTTGGGAAGCAGAACTGAAACTAGCATACACTGAGTGGTCACTCAGCCAGGTACTATTTTAGGCATGTTAACAAAAGTTACAATGAAATTCTGGACATAAAATTTGGTTTCTCTATTCTGCAAAGGAAACTTCGACTTAAGCGGAAGATAAGTAACTTGCTCTTCTAGGAACTGATAAATAAAGCTCGATTCCAGACCTGTGTCATTCATCATTTAATAAACAGTCAGCTTGTATTGGGCTGGGAATTGAACTTATCAAAGCTGTCATTAGCAATTGCTGCTTTATAATGACATCCACTTCTTCAGCCACTCTCCCTCTCTCGTAGTCCCCTGCATCTCAACTTATTTTAAACTACTCTGTGCTTGCACCTAACAGCTGAATGGGACTGGAGAAAAATCTACAACCAGTGCTAATTTCATTTTCAGTTCATTACCACAAATGTCAAATATGTACTACCCAAAGATCTTACCATACTTCACAGATACGCTTGTTCTCTTACTCTCCCAAGGTAATCTGTCATACCTTGACTTCCCACTTCAAATGTCCAGCACCAGCTTTCTCTTTCTACTGGATGTTTCCATCAGCATGCAAACATTCTCTCTGCCTCCCGTCTTTCAATGAAATAAAACCATCCCTGGACCTCACATCCCCTTCTGCCAAGTCTCTCACACCTCACAGAAATCTTCTCAAAAGCTTCCTCACATTTCAGCTTACCTCTACTGACCCTAACTAGGTTTTGGTTACCCACTCCCCTGAAACTGCTCTTGTCAAGATTACCAAACACCTCCACTTTGCCAAGCTAGTCATCACTCCTCTGTTGCTCTGAAGCATTTAGTTAGTTGATCACTGCATCTTCTTCATACACCACCTTTTCTTGACTTCCCTGTCGGCTTGCTCCCAGTTTCTTGCTCCTTGCTGCTTGCTCCATCCATTGGCCCAAGCTCCTCCTCTTCACCCTTGAATGTTGGAGTGCTCCAGGGCTCAGGTCTAGGACTTGACTTCAGCTCTTTTCTTCTACTCAGTCTCCTCTAGTACCATCTGCATGCAAATTTATATTGCCAGCTCTGAGCTTTCCATTGAGCTATAAATTTAGATATCTGGATGCCAACTTCTCTACTTAAATAACAAATAGGCATTTCACACTTAAAATGGCCAAACCAGGACTCTTGGTTTTCTCCCTGTGAAAAATGTTCTTCATTCTTCCTCACCTCAGTATATGGCATCTCCTTACACTGAGATACTCAAGACAAAAAACCCAGGATTTGTCCTTTCCCCTCCATTTCCCATACTCCCCGTCTCTACCTCAAAAATACATCATCTTCTGTTGGTTCTTATCTGAATTATTGCGACAGCCTCTCAGCTATTCTTCAGCTTCCTACCTGATCTGGCTCTCGCCCACCTCTTGACAATTCCTACCACCCAGCACCCACGCTCACTCACTGCAGTCCGGCTGAACGGTCGTACCCGAAAAGGTGAAGGGTAGTCCTCCCTTGGGGCCTTTGGTTCAGTGTTGCCTCTGCCTGGAATGACTAGCTTCTGTCACTCAGGTTTCATCACACATGTCGCTCCTTCAGTGAAACCTTTCCCCACCTGATCTCCAGTCTGAATTAGCACTGCTGCCTGTCAGTGTCCTGCTTCATTCTCTTGGTTATACTTTTCACTGTCTGCATTGACCCTGGTCATGTTTTTGTCGTTTGGTATGTCTTCTATGAGGGTATCACCCCCATGAAATTGGGGACCTTACTACTGTATTCCCAGCACGAAGAACATTGCCTGACACATAATTAAGTGCTCCATAAATATTCGTTGAATAAATATATGTATTTTTCTTAATAGGAAACTAATTTCACCCCCACAGCGCTGACCCTAGGGGAATGCGCCTTGCTTCTCCCACGGCTCTGGGTGTTCCTGGCTTCATCGCCTCATTTCTTACCTTGAGAAGCTTTCACCTACACCAGCCGCTCTTAAAAAAATAAATAAATAAATGAAAGTCCCTAAACTCCTCCAGAATGAAAAGAAGGATGACAGTATCTTTGAATAAACATCAGTGAGGAAGCGCATCAGTAAATTATCAGTGTAGCCCAAAACAGGAAACAGAGACACTGTCTTAGAAATCTCCCACACGCTGGAGCTTTTGGCTTGACCCTTGACTTAAATAAGCAAGTGTGCTTTCCTGATATGGCTGATAAAAGGTAATAGACTATTATGTGATGTGAAGAGAGATGAGACAAAGGCTTGAGTCTCCTTTGAAAACACGTAAATCTCTCATAGGCCATGATTTTATGATCCTATGAGGAAAAACACAGAAAAAGCAGCATGAACATTTCTATCCTTTTTGTGTTTGTCCAAAGCAGTTTAGAGGATGGTCCCAAGAGTGCAGTGCTCTTTTCCAGCCACAGAATAATCTTAATCTTTCTCTAAATTGTTAAATTTTTTTTTTTTTGTAAGTGAGTGAAACAGTGAAACTTAGTCATTGAAAACACAACATTCTTCCTATTGTATAAAGATGTGTTTGTACCCAGTGAGTACTAAGCATTTGAAAGTGGAAAGCAGAGTCTGGTTACTACTCTTATTTACCACATCTTTTTCCCTTAGTCAAAATTTGCTTTCAAATATGGAAATCCTTTTGTGTCCTAAGATAGTTACTCTTAGGAAACAGCTCATGGGATAAAATCCTATTTAGCAGTTCATAATTTAGGGTTGTCTCAAGCTAATCTGTTTAGGGTTGCTCACTTTTGCTATTAATTTTCACCAGGTCTCTGCTTCCTTAGCTGTAGAAGGGGATATTGTTCTAGTCAATATTGTTAGGGTACCAAGGCAGGTTAGGAAACCTTTAAAAATTGGTAATTTACTATTGATCAACTCACTTGATTGCTGTCTGTAAAGAAATGATTTTGAAAAGTTTTGGAATTTTACTATGTGTTCAGAACAATGCAGTAGTTTTTACTTAAATAGACTGGGAATGGGTCATGGCGAGAGGCGTATGCTAACAATTAGTCATGAGATTTTAATTACAACAAGAAAGATAAAATAAGCCTATTCCTTCTTTTCTCTATTATTTGCCCATGAATTAGAATATACCAAACATAAATTTAAAATAATCCTGAGTGCCATTTATTACCACTTTAGTTCAAGAATAGTGAAGTCACCACTAATACTGCTGACCAAGTCTTGCTGAACAACAACTCTGGATGGTTAAGGCTGGATGAGATCTGTGTAGGCTGTGGCTTGGGCTTTGGCCAAATCTTCCAACACCAGTTGTCTAATATTATTATGTGAAACTAACTTGACAAGCTCTGGTCGTTATTTTACATTTATTTCAGCAAATCTAGCCGTTATACACTTAATGCTGCCATCGTCGACACAGTAGTGACTGCCTGAGGGCTTCTGCTGCGTGCCGTGCCCCGTGTCCACCAGCCTGTGGGAGAGACACTGAACAAGAGGCCGTTTATGGCTCTGCTGAGGGAAGGCTCAGCGGGGAGGGCTTGGGAAGCCACAGCCACAGGAGGGCTTAGACAGCACAGAACGGCCTTAAACGTTCTCACTTTTAATTAGAATTTTTTTTAAAGCCTGCAATATCAAGATTTTCCTACAAAGGAGTGGCACAGCCTGAAAGATAATACACAGCTCAGAAGAGTGAATTTTGAGGGTACAGGGACTCCCCCTACCCCTTCCTGCCCTAGTGACAAGGTTGTGGGGCATGGCTAGCTGTTAGAAGCAGAGGATGAGACTGAGGTAGGGGAGATACTGTACTGACTAACTCTACTTCCATGGACTGCAATTTTAAAAAACAGAATAGAACAAATGAGCCTGAAAAAAAAATTTTTTTTTTTTGCAATGAGGCAGGGTATACATTATTTTTTTAAAAAGACAAAACCTAGAGTTCTTGAAAACAGTGGAACAGTAGAAGAAAATGGGACAGGGGAGAATGTAATAGAAAAGTGGTGACACCTATTCCTTTAGAGGAACAACAAGGACCACTGGGGATGGGATCCTTTTCCCTGGAAATGCAGACCACATAGAGCCAGGCAGTGGGACTCATCCAAGTGCAAGAAGTAGATGAGTTAGGAAAGTCACTGAAGCACTGCAGTACATTTACGTAGATTCCAGACACGCACATCTCGCAGGCTCTGCATCTCTCTTCTCTGAAAGCCCCTTCACTCTGCGTGAGGAGAGAGCAAAAGAGAAGGGGGGCAAGGAGCAAAAGGGGAGGGCCTGCCTTAAATATCTGGTGGTGGAAGTGCGCTCAGCTCACCAAGAGAACGCTGCACAATGCGGCTCCTATTAGGAATGAGAACAAGTACCTATTGTTCAGGCTTAAACAGCTCTAAGTGTTTCTTCTAGAGATAATTAATTTAATTAAAATAGTCCCTGAAGCCAAAATGAGCTTCATATTGAGTGCTACACACATTCCTTCTAAATTCCAGCACCAGGCTATTCAGAATGAGCAAGCCATTAGCCATGTAACTCAGCAGAGGCACAGGGACTAGCCGTTCCACTTTCCTTGGAATGGAGCCCCCGGGACAGGGGCTAGAACAGAAGGCTCTTCCTATGCTGAGGGGAGTGCTGTTCGTTCTGATGCAGTTAAAGAAAGATCATCTTTCATCTGTGAATTTAGCTCCAAAACGATGGGGGCATTTTTTCCCTTAGTGATCTAAGGGGGATGTTTGACTTACTGACTCCATCCAAATCAACAGTCCTCACTCAGAAAAGCCTCAGCACATTGATGCTCAATAAATATACACTGAATGAATAAGGAGATAAATGAACGGAAACCAATGCCTTTGAGTGGCTTTTCAACCTCTTCCTTCTGGAGTAAAGAAGTAAACAAGTAACATCTGATCTTAGATCAAAACTACCAAACTGTCATGTGCCCCAATGGGACAAAATAAAAAGCTATGGCACTGGATGATGGATTATTTGTGGTAGATGTAATTCAACATGTTTGGGACAGGTCAGTGAACAGAATAAAGATCTTTGCCCTAGCTAGAGTACAAGCATCACAGAGACAGGAGGATGGGAGACAAATAAGGACCATAAACATATTAAAATAACATACGATACGTTAGAAGTTCTATGTGCTAAGGGCGGCAGTGAAGGGAAGAGTTCCAAAGGCAGAGTTGGGGGATATTGGAGGGTAGGAGTGGCTTGCGATTTTCTATAGGATAGACAAGATTAGACGGGAGAAGGCGATGCTTGAGCAAAAATTAGATGTTGGTGAGGGAGTAAGCCATGTGGGTATCTAGAGACAGTGTTCTAGGCAAAGGAAAGCCAGTACAAATGCCAGAGAGCAGCAGTATGCCAGGCATGTTTGAGAGCAAAGAGGAGAGAAGCGAGTGTGGGTTGGAGAGGGAGGAGTAGCCACAGAGCAGGTTGGGGAAGGCCATGGTCAGAACCCAGAGTGAAATGTGGAGCCTGTCTGACCAATATTTTAAAAGATCACTGGAAGCGGTGGGGGGATGGAAAAGGAGAAAAAGGTAGTTATAGAAGAAATAGTAGTGCCTCTGTGTGCTGATGATCCAGTCGTGTGAGTGATGCGGTTGAGTGAATATTGATGATGCAGGAAAGAGAAGTCTAAGTCTAGAGGGTTGTGCCTGAGCAGGTGGAGGGATCCGGTCTAGGTGGACGCACGGGGCATTTTTCTGTGGCAGCAGGCAAGGAGGCAGAGAGGACGCCGGTTCAGCTGCTGGTAGGTAGGGAGATGTGGGTGTGGGAGTCTCTGGCAGTTTTCTTCTGGTTCTCTCAAATGTCTCAGAGACGTAGGAAGCAAAGTAATCAGCTGAGACTAAAGGGAGAGAGGACAGTATGAACTTGTTCTCCGGGAGAACAAGAGAGTGAATGGACTGGAGGAACATGTTATGAATGCCAGGCAGTATTAAGGGCCCACTTAATGATCAGAAACTCAAAATGAGGCCAGTCAGCACAGATGAGTCTTCCACCAGGCATATTCAACCATTCTGGTGCAGGCGAAGAGCTGGGTTTTGCCAGGGTTATGGTTTTGGTAAGCAAGTGTGGCAAAGTGAGAAAGGAGCTGATCTCAAGGTTTCTGATGTGAGTAATTACAACATAACAGTTGACCAGAGAATTTGAGCCAAGTCAGGAGAGAAGATAGGACCTCAAGGAAAAAGAGAAGGACCAAATGGATTAGAGATCCGCATGGCTTAGAAGGATGGCAGGAATAGGAATAGAAACAGTGAGCTGAAAAGATGAGAGGTGTGGTCAGAATGGAATGTGTCCGATTCAGATTATGCAAAATGCATCTTAAATCTTAGGAGAATATCTGGCACAAAGCAAATACTCAATAATAAACAGCTGTTGTTAGGAATTCATAATACCTTGGCCAAAACCTTTGAGGCCAGATATGCTTTGTAATCCAGAATTCTTCAGATTGTAGAAAGGCTATCTGGTGCACTTACATCTCCTCTGAGGTCCAGGGAAGCTTTCCATAATCAGATGGACTCGTATTTCTTCAGTGAAATATATGAATATTCACCTTGTGATACATTACCTCATGTAGGCTTAGGCCTGACTTTGCTATTCAATAAGTTTTGGTACTAAATTTAAAAAGCAAAGAATTTTTGTCTTTAAAACCTTTGAGATTTCAGAATTACAGGCAAGAGAAGTGAGCCTATACTGGCATCCTGACTGAGTTGTGAATTTAAGGATAATAACTTCATCTTTCTTGACATTAGTTATTTCGGTGTAAAAGAAATTTGAGTTTGAAAATTTTCTTACTGTTAAGCTCAGCATTTAATGGTTTGCTGATACCCTTTGTTGGACTTCCAGAAAGATGGTTTTACTAATAAATTCTCCTTAAGACAGTCGGATACAGAGACTAGGCCTACATTTTATGTTAATACATGAACTCTTTTCGATTGACTGTTATAGTCATGCTTAAACTGATAGTGTCAGAAGAATTTAGAAACTTTCCACGTTCAAGGCTAAGAAAAACATAAGTCAATTATAGACATTTAAGCATCTACCAAGTTTGGTGAAATCTCACCAGTCAGATAAGTTAGAAGATCAGGCTGAATTCATATAAAGTTTTAATGAAAGTCCTTATGAAATGCTGCGTTATGTAATTAAATTCAAGTTTGTTTTTATAACGGCTGAGTGTTTCCCAGCAGATGGGAAGCCATGACTTGCTTTGATGACTAGATGAGGCTGATTTTTAATTTAATGCAAAACATCATTTGCATATACTGTGCTTATAGAATACTGGGGAAAAATGTGTCCTTGAAGTAGATTAAGTACATCCCCAGCTTTTGGTTGCTCTGTTCATTATCTTAGCAAATCCTTTCTTTGTAGGTGCAGCCAAGGTAAATGTCAGCCCAGCTTTGTCCAATTATCACATATTCCCCAGGGAAGCATGCAATATAGAATTCACTTCCTGGAAGTGAGCACAATTGTAAAGAATGGAGCAAAACTCCAAATACTGAGAAATAGAATCTTTTGGGTTTTCTATTACATTCTCTATAAATAAGGCTAAGATATAACTAGTTTAAAATAAAAAGGCCCCAGGGACTTCCTTAAATCATCTTCAGCCCAGTTCATGCTACTGAGTTTCTATCCACATATCCAGTTGCATTGACACTTGGATTTGAGTTTGATTCAACAATTTGTTTGAATTTCTTTTACAAAGTGATTTTTGTCCTCCAGGATCCTCTTGTTACCCTTCCTTTCCTTTCTGCTTAGCTCAGTGCTACTCATTCTTTAATACCCAGCTTAGGTGACATCTTTTTAGAAAAGTCTTTCCTGTTTCCATCACCACCCCAATTCCCAAGACAGGGGTGGGTGTCCTTCCTAAGTGCTCCTGTGATAACACCGTATGTTCCTCATTGTAGTGTGTATCTCTTTAGTGTCCACATCCTTGTCTTGATCTCTCACTAGGCCATCGAGAGGGGAGGGACTGTGTCTGTCTCACACCTTTGCTTCTTCAGGGTCCCCTGTCTTACACTAACTAAAGGTTAAGTTTATAGTTTCAGAAGTAGGCCTTTGCCCTGCAAACCCACGAATAGGCGACACGAAGCAAGAATTAACCCCACTCTGCTCTTCTTGAGGCCTGGAGGAAGAGAAGGGAGGTGGATCCCTGGCTGGAGGGAGAATTGCAGCTCCTCACCACTCCATGTCAAAGGAGGGTGAGGTTGTTCTTGCATCTGATTGTTCCCCAGGGAAACTAGGTCCTTTAGTCAGGAGAGAGACAGCACTCACCATAGGGGGCCTCAACAGAAAAAGGAAAAGGGGATCTAGGATAAAGTTTCCGGTTTCAAGGCATTCACTCAGTAATACAGCAAACATTCCCCAAGTGCCTATGCCAGATAGCGTGTGGCCGTATCTGTCCAGGGAGCTCCAGGCGTCCTCTTTTGGGGACCTGCTGTCTCTAAACGAAGACTGAAGGAGCTCAGATCAAATAGGGCCACTGTCTGGCCTTATTTACAAGATCACTCGTGTGCATCCCTGATCTTATTAAGAAAGAGTTTGGCCCGCCCAGGCACACACTTTTAAAGACACATCATTCCATTACGTACAGGTAGCTAAACGCTAACCACGCTCCTACATTTCAAACATAACATTAGCTCCTAATTCAGATTGCTGTAAAACAATCACATTGCATCAGCCAGCATTGTATTTAGAGCCCACAGACTTCAACTAAATAAAGGGACTCTGGTGACTAGAGAAAGTTTCATGATAAAATGGTGTTTGCTTTGCTGGTCCAGGTCTCCAAAAGAGGATGGATTTCCCTGTGTAGATACTATCATATAGTGTTTGGCATAAGTGCTTAGTAAATGCTTGTATTACTGAATAAATGCCTTGGAAATTGAATTTTTAGCTTTTATTCTTTCCTCTCTTTTATATTGTTCCCTGGATTAAGTATGATGAGTTCATAGCGGCACATGACTCCAGATTTCTCCGTGTGCAGGAGTGAAGGTCACTGACAAGCACACAGCTGAGGCTCCCTATTTGGCCGAAGAGTCTAGCCATGACCCCCATCAGCTGTGACCATTATTTATGTGAATAGGGGAGTAGGGGATGGGTGCTTCACAGAGCAGCCCAGAGCCTTGCTATCCAAAATGTGAGTCTTGGGCAAGCAACTTCAGCATCCTCTGGAGGCTTATCTGGAATTCAGAATCTCAGGTCCTACCCTACACCACCTGAACCAGACTCTGCATTTCAACGAAATCATCTGAAGATTTTTAAACTCACTAAAATTTAAACACTGCCCTAGGGAGTCAAAGGAGGACCAGAACTTGGACCTCACATAAAGATTACCAAGAAGATAGCTCAAAGCAGAACAGAAAGGGCAGCCTGGAAGGGGGACTGGAACACAAATAGAAGGAAAGGAAAGCAGTCAGCCCAAGGGTGGGGGGTGGGGGGGGAACTGGAAAATCAGAAGTGACTAGTGCGTTAAACCAAGCTTAGAGCCAGAATGCAGAGAGAAGCAAGCAGGCCCCAAACCAGTTCTTTCTGGAGAACAAGTTAGGGTTTGTAGGGTCATGCCCTTGGGCTCAGAGGGGGTTTAGAATCAGACATCCTTGGAATTCAAATCTTGGCTCAGCTATCTATCGTTGCATAACAAACCACCCCATGTTTTAGTGGCTTAAAATAGCACCTACATATTTACTTGAGTCTATCTGTGTGTTGGCAATTTAGGCAAGGCTCAGCTGGGATGGCTCATCTCTGGCCCACATGGTGTTGGCAGTGCTCACTCTTCTGTCTGCAGTGTGTAGATCGGCTGGGAAGTGGCTGGTCCCAGATAGCCTCGCTGGCTTCACATATCTGGTTGGACTGGAACAACTGGGATGACTGGGCCTCTTCATGAAGGCTCTCATCCCCAAGGAAGCAAGCCCGGTTTTGTTCACATGGCAGCAGTGTCCCAAAAAGGCTAGAGCAGAAGCCGCAAGCCTTCCTGAGGTCAAAGCTTAGAAGTCACTTCCACTACATTCTCTTAGTCAAAGTTGGTCACGAGGCCACACTGGTGGGATGACCTTCAAAGACTAAGTCTTGACCAGCTGCCACACTCTGTCAGGTACGAGCTCTTTAATTTGGGGCAAGTTACTAACCTTTCTGAGCCTCAATCTCCTCTTCCTTTAAAATGTAAGTAGTAATATGTTTTTCATAGGATTACATAAAACACATAGCTCTTGTGACTGGCATTAGTTAACACGTAATAAATGAGCACTCTTATTGTTAATACAGAGCTGAAATGTGTGTCTTCTCTCTGTACAGCCTTCTTTCCAGCTCTGCATAACAACTACTTTTTAAATGGCTAAAGCATTATATTCTCACAGGCAGGTTTGCAAAGGGGCAGAGAGAAGTGTGTGTGTGTGTGTGTGTGTGTGTGTGTTGAGCTGAGGACCCATGATTGAGAAAAGAGACAGAAGGACTTTGGTGAGAAAAAACACTAGATACTTGCTGTGCATGATTTACAGAAATTGGGGGCCGGATTGACCCTAAATTGACCCTCAAATATCATCAACTATTCAAATTCTTTCTACTCACTGTGTGCTCTGAAGACCAGCAGCACCTGAGGTTGTTAGAAATGAAGAATCTTGGGCCTCAGCCCTGACCTACTGCATTAGACTCTGTACTTGAATGAAATCCTAGGAGATTCAAATACATGTCAATACAATACAATACAATACAATAAATGCAATAATTGCAAGTCTGAGAAGCAGTGTTGGTAAAGAGGGCCACTTGCCAGCTCACTTGGTCTGCTGTGTCTAAACTCAGGTGCAGCTCTTTGGGAACAAACAAAATTCTTTATATCTGACTTGGACCAAATGAGAACAGGAAGAAAGCCTTGTCAAACTTCCCTTATCTTGTGAGACAAATTGGGTCATTTGAAGCGGAACAGTTTGGTTTGGGGCCATCCCCTTGATCCAGGCACAGGCAGAGCCAGACAAACGCAAGGGGAACATGCAGAATTGTTTTGGATGCCACTTACCTATTTATAAGGGTCATGGCCTGGTCAAAATGGAAGAATAGAAAAACATTGAGAATAGAATCAGGCATAAATAAATTATTCTAGCCAATAAAGTGGTGAACAAGTGGGCAGGACGTGGATTACAGATAAAGCAAGTAATGATGTATCTTGAAACTGGAAGAGACCAACACCCTTGAAAAAGTTCACCATGTTGTTCCTCGCTGTCACAGAATGAAATCGCACTTTGGCCCTCACCCTCCAGATACTAAGAATACTCATTCTACTAGAGTGGTGACCTCTACTAGTCTGGGCACGGTGTGTAATTGTTTTCTTAATGGAACTTTCAATCCTGTTAAGACTTAGAGCTTTAAATAGGTGGCGAAGTAAATCAAGCCCACAGGGTTAGCATTTTCTGTGTAAGTTCAGGAAGAGATTTGTGTAATCTTGAGGATGTTGCGTGTTGTTTGGTATTTCAAATATTTGTAAGGGAGGGTTTAGCCTGTGAGAGAACTGTGATCCCAATTTAAAAAGTGTAATTTGTGATTTTTAGGTGAAATGTATAAACTTTAAAAACGTTTTGACCAAGATTCTAAACCATTTTGGTTTAAGAGAACTGGAGATTATTCTGGTTGCATTGTGCTAGAGTCATGTAAGTCATTTGAGAACATTTTGCTTGTTGGAAGCATTTGAACTGCTAAAAAAGATCCACTATGTTAAACAAATAATACAGATTAAAATTTTTAATGGAATTTAATTAATTGAGTATTTAAATGAGGCTGTTGGGAGAATTTAATTCCTGCAGCTTTAACTGACAGAGCTTTAATCCTCTTGAAACTGATGGTTAAAATTTACTTGACTTATAAATAGAACAATAATGTTTCTACATTGAACTTTAGGTTTAAGGAAAACTAAATTTAAAATTTCTTCCTTTGATAAACTTCATATTCATTAAAAAAAAAAAAACCCAAGGTATCAGCATATAGTCTTCATTATGCTCTGAAGCGTCCATTAAGAACAACAAAAACTCACACTGACATAATTTAGATTGTTGTCGATATCTGGTAAGTGTAGACACTGTAAAGCCAAGAGCTTTTTTTTTTTTTTTTTTGAAAGTGTGGGACACTCCTCTTACACTAAGACTTTCAAAGCCATAACCTTTAGGCTCGCTGGTGAAACGCTCCCATATACCATCTGTAGATAACTGGCCAGCGGGCTGCACAAGTAGCCTGGCGGTGGTTCCCCCGCAGTCACTGCCACCACCAACCATTCGTCTGAAGTCCCCTCGGCTTCTCACTCAGAAACCCATGACAGTAGAGGAGGAAAGCTGGCTGATGAACTGAATGCTGACATTCTTCCATGACGTCTGCTGATCCACGCCACCAAATAGCATCCAATAGTTTGCACACTTTTCCTTCTCAACGAGCCCAGACCTCAAGTCTGTATTACAAATTGCAAATTGTTTGGAAAACTCTGTTTTGAAAGTAATGTTTGGCTTTCTGAGGAGTGTATTTCCTTCGGGCGCAAGTTTGCCTCCCTGCGTGGTGATGTTAGGGAGCCAGATCCCTGCATTTAAGGATGCCTTGGGCTTCTACACACTGCCCAAAATACCTCTCTTCGTTTTTTTTTTTTTTATTTTGTTGGCTCTTCTGAGGACTTAAAAAAGAAGAAATGATTGACCCTCAAGTCTTCCTACAGAAGTCACTCTGTCTCTGAGGGCTGGATAAACTCAGCTGGCTGAATACCAGAGGTCACCTTGCGACTGGTCTCCGGAAGTGCTGAGGTGCTGGTCTGTCCTTTTCCTTACCTTTTGGAGCTAAAGAAAGAAGTCTATGGAAAGAGTATATGTTTTTTGGGGGGCGTGAGGGGAGCAGTATTTAGGTTTATTTATTTTTAGAGGTGGTCCTGGGACTGAACCCAGGACCTCGTGCATGCTAAGCATGCATCCTACCACTTGAGCTATACCCTCCTCCCTGAACATGTGTTTCCTTAATCGAGTATGGTGAGTGAAAGGCAAGCTTGGAAGGCTTTTGCTTCTAAATTGATGTGCTTGGTGCAGAATTCCTTGCCATGGTGGTGGCCCCCGGTGCCCCCTTCTTCCTGAAACCTTTCCTAGTTTCTCCTTGGGTATTTCCTTCCATCACACAGCACTGTGATTTGGATATAATTATTTACTTACCCCAATCCCTGAGTACCTCTGAGCAAAGCTTGTGTTTTATTCATCCTCGAGTTCTCTGTGGCTTCTTCCAGAGTGATTTGCACACTTAAAGTTCTCAAAAAAGTTTTTGTGAAGTGAACAAATGAATGAACTCTGATAGCCACTAGTTACAGAAGAAATGCTTACAGAAAGGGATGTGGAAGGGTGACTTGCTCAGTCTGCTTCAAGTTCTGACCTTTTTAACCTAGCTTTGTGGCTATGGTGTATTAGCAAGTATGTGCATGTTTTATAGGTAAGGTCTGCCTGCACTAGTGGAGAAAGAATCATGGAACTTAATCAGAGATTATCTGGTTGATTAATAACAATAATATCTGTCCTTTATTAAGCATTTCCGATGTGCAAGGCATTGTGTTAAACACTATATACTTTATCTCATTAAATGATTGAAACAACCCTAAAAAGTAGGTATTATTATTATTCCCACTTTACTGATCAAGAAAACATACTCCAAGAAGTTATATAACTTGCCCTGTGTAGCAAAAATCATCCACATTTTTTATATCTTTGATCACAGCAGATTTATTTTTCCAACACGTTATTAAGCTCAAATGAAAATCATTTTATATTTTTAGAAAAATAGCTACAATTCTCTTGCTCAAAGAGCCAAACCTCTCATAGTGAGGGCACGTGATGATTCAACAATACAAGGTAAAATATGTCTGTCTGTGAGAAGAAAACAGACAAACTGCCAAGGTTCAGAAAAGGGAACCACAGCTGGAGGAATGGGGCGGGGGCTGGGAGAGAGGCGCACTTGAGGGGAGCCTTGAAGGATGCAGTCCTGGTTTGGAGGTGATGGGGCAGAGGGACAGACAGGAGCCTTTCCAGGAGAGAGGAGAGCATAAGTAAAACGTGAATACAGCTTGAAACAATGACCCGAATCCTTCCGCTACTGTCTTCCCAGCCCTACCTCTACCTTCCACAGAGAAAAGTGGTTCCCACCCTCTTGTCCCTCTGACTGACTTCTCTTGACTGGTGCCCTCCCTATAGCTCATACGTAGATTCAGGTTTTCTCCATTAAAAAAAAATCCTTCATTAATCCTGTTTCTCCTTGTGGGTTGTTCCTTTCCTTCCTATCACAGCCGTAAAAAACAAGAAAGTCTCTACCCAGAGTCTCCACGCTCTCATTTTTCTGTCCTCTTCACCCCAGGAAAATTCAGCACGGCTACTCCTTGTCCTGACTCCCCCCACCAGCACCCCACCTTCACCCCCCAGAAAGAACACTGCTTGCTAGGGTGACCATGACCTCTTCATTGTCAGCTCCCACGGACACTTGTCCTGTCTGGTAGTTGACACTGCTGCTAACATCCTTCTTCGTGAAAACTCTATCCTCCCCTGGCTTCTGACCACTTACTCCTCTCCTTTGCCGGCTCTTCTCTCTACGTCCGTGTTTCAAGAGTGGTGTCTTAGTCCATTCAGGCTTCTCTGACAAGAATGTCATAGACTGGGCAACTTAAATTACAAGCACTTACTTCCCACAGTTCTGGAGGCTGGGAAAGGTAAGATAAAGACACTGGCAGCTCGGATGTCTGGTGAGAGCCCACTTCCTGATTCATAGACGGCTGTCTTCTCACTGTGTCCTCACATGGTGGAAGGCGCAAGAGAGCTCTCTGGGGCCTCTTCCTATAAGGGCACCTGTTTCATTCCTGAGGGCTCCACCCTCATCACCTAGTCAGTTCCCAAGGTTTCCAACTCTTAAGACCATCACACTGGGAATTAGGCTTCAGCATATGAAGTTTAAGGAGACACAAGCATTCAGTGCATTATAAGTGGTGTTCTTTCACTCTGGTTTTCAGCCTGTATTTAGTCTCACTGCACATCGTCCCCGAGTGATTGTATTGAATCCAGTGGATTCAACCTCCGTCTCTATTCAGGTAAGCACAGAATAGCTCTAAGGGTAAGTACCAAATCTATTTCCTGAGCTCCCTTTAAGTACCAGGTCATGGTGCCCGAATGCTCATACTCTCTACTGACAGAAATCTCCAGACCAGACCCCTCCACATGCACATCCCACAGTATCCCAAATAGTGCAGATCAGCTCTTCCCTCACTCCCTAATCCGCCTTCTGCTGAGTTCTGCATCGTTATCAGTGGTACCGTTCTTCACCCACATGCCCAAGGAGCCAATCTAGCTCCTCTTCCCTGTGTCCAGTGGGTGATTGGTGCCTTGTCAAAGTGTCACCCTGAAGCTCTCTGGGACCTGTTTCCTCTTCATGCTCCTGCCATGCAGCCTCAGCATGTCCTACTTGGACAATTCTGAGTCTCCTAAGTTTTCCCCTCTTCAGCCCTTTTTCCTTAAAATTCACGCTTCAGGAATAAATGACACAACTGTCACCAGTGCTACATTACTCTCCTCTGTCATGCGGAACAGAGAGGCCACGCCCCTTCACAGGGCATTCAAGGCCCTCTGTCCTCTGGCTCCAGCCTCCTCCCCCTGCACTGCTCTGTAGCCACCCTGAGTGATAGTCCGACCCGACTTCTTGCAGCTCCCTTCTCAGGCCTTTTCTGTGCCCTGTATGGTCCCAGAATGCCCCTGACTCCTGCCCCCTCTGGAAAACTAAGACCCCCTTGGACCCAAAACGTCCCCGAGGCCTCCAGGCAGAGCTGATGCTCTCCGACCGACTTGGTCTCACTCTTCTTTATGTAAGGGTTGGCACAGAGGTGCTGGGAGATGCCAGAGGAGGAATGAAGACTCAACAGCCTCAAGTTTCTCCCCTCATACTTGATGCAACAAGGTACTGTGAGGAGTTTGCTTTTTTTTTTTTTGAATTAATTTGAAGATTCATAATAACGGGTAGTTTTCACAGGATCTAAGGCTCACTTTTTCCTCCCACTAGATCCCTCCCTGGGGCTTGGCATGAGGGAGGTGAGTTCACGATCTTGGGAATAAGCAGGCCATTTAGGGCCTCTGTTGTCCGCTGGCAGCCTCCCCGGGCTCTGGGCTTGAGAAGCTGGCAAACCCATCCCCCCAACCCCCCACCCCAGCATTAGGAAATGATGAGAAGCAAAGTATTGACTCTCTTTGAAATGTCACTTCTTGAGGTGATCCGGCTCCTTGCAAAGAGCTCGCTATCGTTGTACTATGTCATTAATGACTGCAGCCTTCCGGAGGATTAAACTGTTATCGATCTTTCATTTTTAAGAACGCGTTTGATTTGCAACATGGAAGAGTGAATTTACAACACTCCAGAAACCAAATAAAAGATTAGAGCAATTAAATGAAAACCACCACCAATTACTTTAATCGAGACTAAAAACTGCAAAGTGGTTACTAATACTGATCATAATTACAATGACATTAAGGCGCCTTTTTGGGTTGTTTTTGTTTCTTTGTAAATGGAATTTAAGTAACATACCCTACGAGGATGATAAATCGAACTGCATGACTACCAGGTGCAAGAATTCTATTTGTGTGGCATGAACGGGGCTGCTAATCCCTCCCTCGTTCTTTTCTGTTTGGCAGCTAAACATTTCCTGGTGCGCCCTGTAATAACAGGCAGCTGTCCTGTCAGCTCCACTGAAAAATGAGATAATAAGGCAGGCAAATGATGTCCTTTATGTCCCGAATCCACCACTTCCTGCCGTTTTCTTCTCAAATGCTTTAAGTAACAAGGATCTGTGCAATTTTCACACTGTTTCTTCCTCTAAAAAAGTTTGTCCAAATTCTTGGTGAATGTCACTTCCCTTGGGGACACTTGGTGGAAAAAGAGGCAGCCTGCTTCATTGCACTAGGACAGAAGGCTTCCAAAAAGCCTCTGAATGGAGTTTGTTAATGAAAATCCCCCTCAAAAAGCTACTGAGGTGATGGGAGCTATAGCTCGTGTCTGCAGGGACTGGGAGGCTCCCCTAAGGACAATGGCTGTGGGCCTTTCTGTTGAGCCATAGAGACAACCGGCCTTTTCAGAGGCTGCAGCAGGAGCAGCAATATCCTGCCACTCTTGAGGAAGGCTGCCCAGTGGCCCCTGGGCTGGGAAAATTGTGGCCAGGTGGGTGTCTGCCTAATACCTCACCCGGGGAGTGCAGGCAGTGTAGAATGTGTGAGCTTTGAGGCATCCTGGAGATCATCTGTGTCTCTCCCACATTTTACCAGAAAGTAGGTTAAGGCTCGATGCCAAAGGGCAAAGTTGGAACTTGAACCCCAGGCATCCTTCTGGCCAGGCTGGTGGTGGTGCCTTTTCCTAAAATAAAGTCACATTATCTCGGCATTCTTTATAATCCACACTGACCCAAGACCCATAACAGTTGACTCCTCCTATTTAAATTCTATTCATACTATTCAGCCATAAAAAGAGGATGAAATAATGCCATTTGCAGCAACATGGATGGACCTTTAGGTCACCATACTAAGTGAAGTCAGCTGGCTTACTCACAGAGAAAAAAAATCATAAAATATCACTTTTTTTTCTTAATTTAAGAGAAAAGCAGCTCATCACATATAAGAATCTGTAAACTCTTATCCTGAGAGAAAAAAAATCTGCTTCTATCTGTCAATTTATTCCAACTATACAGACTCTGTTTTCCCCTAGAAGAGAGATCCCACTTCCACGACAAAGTTAGATTGTTTTTTCCTGCCCTTTACTGAAATTAGCCTTAACACAGCCACAGGACAGGATTGCCCCGGGGGCTGGGAACAATGTGCCTGCTGTTTGCCCACAGGCAGGGTTCGCCTGTGCAGCCACCTGGGCTCAGAGGCGAGGCCTCAGGGCGGCCGGCACTGGCGTGGAGCAGGCTTTGTCTCGAAAGGCTCCAGGAGGCGTTCAAACTGGGCTGGAGCAGCTCCCCCCAGGAGGAGCCCTGGGGCAGGGGGCGGGGGTGGGGGGGTGGGCGGGGTGGACGGACTCAAGAACCAGCTGAAGGAGTTCACTTTCCAGACCAGACTTTTGCTCCCTCCCCTATCGCTGAGGGCAGGTCTAAGCACACTGAGAGGCCCTGCGGTTTGTTTGCACTGCTGACTCACCATCCTGAGGGAATAAGCACCCCATTTATTCACCCAAAAGTTCCTCTCTCCCTTCTCCTCCCCTCTTCAAGTGTTTTTTTTTCCCTCCCTTCCATTCCTACTCTTAGGGAAGAATGATATAACTGATATTTATTGAGCTCTTACTATGTGCTCAAGCACCGTGTGTTCAATTGCTTTACTAGTGTTAACGCACTGAATACTCATACCACCACCACAAGGTACTTCTGCGACTGTATCATTTTACAGATGAGCAGGCTGAGGCTCAGAGACGTTGAATGACGTGTGCGAAGTCACACCACTGGTAAGTGAAAGAAACTGGGGCTCAGATCCAGGAAGTCTGGCTTCAAAATTTCTTCCTATATCTCCTCTAAGAGGAGATGATGGGTTCATCTCAAATTTTCTAGAAATGTGCTGGTCAATACAGTAGCCGCCAGCCACATGAAGCTATTTAATTTAGCATCTAAATAATTCAAGTTAAGGGAATTAAACATTCATTTCCTCACTAGCACTAGTCCTATTTCAAGAGTACTAAGCTAGTGGCTAGTGGCTACCATATTGGAAAGAGCAGATACAGAGTATTTCCAGCACAACAGAAACAGCAAATAGACCACACTGCCCTAGAAAATCCCTGACCTCTTGTACTTTTATTCTGTTTGATAAAGACCAGGACAATAACACAAACAAAGGTGATCTGTTAAATGTATATTAAGTAAAATTTAACTTTTGAAGGTTTTTCATGTAATATTAATAGAATGGAAAAAAGTTGGTCCTGGAAAGAGGTTTCTAATGCAGTGAATGGAAAAAAATCAAATACAGGTTTCCCCCACTGTTTGAAAGCAGAGATTCCTATGAAACCTTTCCTAAGGTAAAACGGCATAAGGAAACTTTTTGCTAACAGAGGCACAAAATAAATCGCAATAAAACCCTGATGCTCGCACAGTTCCAAGCTCTGGTGGCTGGACCCCGAGATGCTGGGGGTAGATCTGGGGAAGGAGCCCGGCGGCACTGCGCTCTCTGCTCGGTGTGGGGGCGTCTGTAACCGTTGCTGCGAAACCAGCGCTGACTGCAGCTATTTGTGCCTTTCACCTTTTTTCGAGAAAGTGAAAATCCTCCTTGGATTTCTTTCAGTTATGGAAAATAGGTACTAATGTAGGTCTTTGGTAAAAGACCTGTGGCATAAACTGAACTCAAAAGCGGGGGGATACCTGTACCACCGAACTGTGTAAAGAGGAATGCATTTTTCTTAAAAACAACACACATGTACACACACACGTGCACACAGAGAAACACCTGGAAGGACGCTGCACACACTCCTAACCGTGGCTACCCTTCCTGCAAAGTAGATGAGGGGCAATGGTGTGCGTAGGGAGAGATTTCCTCTTATGGCTTTATTTAAAAACATATTTTATGACATTTAGGACTTGCTTTGATAACAGACAAAATTTCTAGAAAAATTAAATTGATTGGAAAAGAGATAGAAATGGGCTTTGTAAAATATTTTGCTTCAGTGTTTGCATAATATGATTTCCATAAGCACAATTTAAAAAGTGCTATCCCGACCCTAGGGATATTGCATTTTTTAAGAGAAGACAAATTCTGTTTAAGACAGAAACTGTGAGGGGAGGACTTGAGGTTGGCAGGAGGCTGAGCAGGAGCAAGGAGAAAACACGTGGGCCCCACTGCACGGACCTCTGCTCTGTTCTCTATGGTCCATTGCACATGGACTCCCTGCAACCATCCAGACGCCTGCAGCCTGTCCTGGATGTGCGAGGAGCAGAGGGCAGGTAGGGCAAGAGCAAAGTGGGGAACAGGCAACACGGAGGCCCGGGAGTGGGGAGAAGGCCCCCGGTTGGTGCTTCAGATCCAGCAACACAGAGTTTGCGACGCTGACCCGGGACCTGTGCTGTCCTTGTGCCCTCTACTTCACCTACTTTGGGACCCTTTTCCCTCTCCTGCCAGAGCCAATCAGAAGGAAGCTGCCCCCGGGGGACAGGAATTGTCCTCACCTGCTCAGCCGAGCACCTGGCTTCACCTTCCCTCCACCCAGCCTACCACACTCTCTCCAGGCTTTTCTCTTTTCCAGAATAAACCCCAACCTCGAGATACACACACGCACGCACACATGCACAGAGTACATTTTAATACCTGCTAAAAAAAATTTGCAAAAGCCATTTAAAAAGAAAAGAAGGAAGGAAACTGAATGGTGATAAATCTTCCCGAGTGGACACCTGTTGGCTCTGGAGTCACACACAAGCGTGGCCGCCCTCCTGGTGCGCCCGTTGCTTTATAGCTGTGCTGGCTCCCCCGTGTCCCTGTGGAGCGGCAGCTGGGTTTTTTGGTGAGTCACAGCAACAGGCCAAACGATACTTCTCTGACAGGCTCCTGAGAGAGAGGAGGCGTCACAGGAGCAGGCCGGTGGGCATCAGGGGGAGAGAGGAAGGCCTGCTGTGGCCGGGCCGAGGGCCTAGGCAAGCCTTCTGAGTGCGGACGGCAGGCTCGAGCTGATGGAGTCCTGATGGCTCCCTGGTGGCAGAGGAAGCTGTCCCTCTTCTCTCCCCAGCAGCGTGGGCAGACTGCCCAAGCCGTCGGCTGAGGCGAAGACCAAAGGGCCGTCACTTGCACGTCTTTTCAACATGGAGCACATTTGTGGTTTACAGCTTCTGCCGAGGGATTGAAAGGTCTGTGGTTCAAACTCTCAGTGTCTCCAGGGAAAAGAAAAGGACTCTTGTTAAGAAAACATTTCTAGCAGCTCATCTCAGAGGATGCATTTGTGAGGCCCCAACTCTCGACCCCTTTGTGAGAAAGCGTGTCAGTAAGTAGAAAAGCGGAAGGCGTTTGACCCCAGTCCTCGGTTACAAATTCCTCCCTGGACCAGGCCACACGCGCGGCCTGCGCGTGCCCCGAGGGAGGCCGGGCGGCCAGGCCCCTGGGCTGTGCCGGGCGGGACGGGCTGGGCTGGGCTGGGCTGGGCTGGGCCGGGCCGGGCCGGGCCGGGCTGGGCTGGGCTGCACTGAGAGGTCTTTCAGTTCATCTCTGTGAGAAACGTGTGTCTGGGGTGCAGGCTCAGAAATTTGGAGGTGGGGTGGCGGTGGAGCAGAGAACCATGGGGAGGAAGCCTCTTTTTTATCCCATGCATTTAAATGCAAAAAGAAGAAATTCACCACAACTTAACTGAAAGAGAAATGCAGGGAAAAAGAGATTCCCTGTCGCCTCAAAATGCCTTTCCTTCTGGGAGAGCACAGCTTTTAGCTAACATCTGAGCTCCTCAAATCCTCCCAATACGCTTAAACAACTTTGGAAGTGAATTACCTGGTGTCACTGCTTAAAAACAGGGGCTTCTTGTCTTCGGCAGTGTGCTCTGGGGATTAAGCACCTTTAGCAGGCACCTATGTTAGCAGCAGCCTCCTCATGTCTTTTCTTTTTGGAGTGTTACCAAGCTCCGTTCCAGGCAGGATAGTTCTGGAAAGGTCAGAAACAGACTAAGTGCCAAGTAGAGATTTCCCTCTGTTGGTGACTAAATAGGACCCTCTGCCATCTCCCATAGAGGGGGAGTGAGGGCTCCCTTGTAAGCCTCTGTCTCCCCGTCTCTGCCCAGCTTTCTGCTTAGGATTCCATGTGGACAGTCTCCATGAAGACTTTCTAGTGAAACCATTTATCACTTAGGAGTCTCTTTCAAAAGTTTTACACTCACATCAAGAGTCTGTTAGGAGCAGGGATCCCCCAAATCTGTAGGATAGTAAAAAGAAATTCATGCAGAATTACTACAGAGCTTTTTAAAAAAATTAATTAAAAATTTTTAAATTTTAATTTAAATTTTTACCACAGAGTTTCTTTTCATCTCAGTTTCTGGAACAGCACATCCAATCCTCAATGGGCCATCACAGTCATGGCTTGTCAAGGAAAACTTCAGGCCATTCCTGGGAAAAGGTTAAGAAGTAAAGATCTTGAAAAATGTTCCCAAATATTTTCATTATGGTTCTTTGCAACAATCGTGCAGGAGGTCCCTGGACACATTTCCTAGTAACATTGTCAGGGTGCAGAAGTGTTTGGAGACGGACCAAGTATAGCCCACTCTCGTTTTTCACGGTAGTTATGCTCTAGAAAGTCTCTGAGCTCCAGGGGAAATACAGAGTTAGCTTCCTTCAAGCCTCTGGTCACAACAACATTTTCATCAGTCAGTCAATACATAACCTTGTCTCATGTGTGTTTCCATTTCCATGTATATTACCATATTTAGTACATACATAGTTGATTGATTCACATTGAACTCATGACCTACAGCACAATGACTTGTGCCTGAAGGAAACTTCTCCAACACACGTATTTTCTCCTTAAGGCACGTCACAGCCTTCTTGCACTCAGGAACACTAGACAGCCCTTCAGCAACAGTTTGGGGGCCAGTAAGCCGTGAGATCATCAAGAAAGCACATGAGTGCAAACAACACAGAACTACACAGAGGGAGGGCACAGCTCAGTGGTAGAGTGCATGCTTAGCATGCACGGCGTCCTGGGTTCAATCCCTTGGACCTCTATTAAAATAAATAAGCAAATAAAGAAGCCTAATTACCCCCAAAACAAATGATAAGTAAAATATGTCTTAAAAGATAAATTAAAAAAAAAGAACATTAAAAAAACCATGGAACTATATAGACCATGGAAAGGACACTTGGAGATAGTCTGAGAGCTGAAACAGGAAGGCAGCACCTTGTTTAATGATGCTCTGGGTGGGGCTCAAATTTTTCACCACTCCACACGTTTGTGAATGACTGCAAAATTCCCACCAAGTGTTGGTTTTGGGGTAACAAATGAATTTTAGTAGGCAGGTGAAGTCACAAATACAGGATCCACGAATAATGAAGATCAACTATATATCCTTCAGGGTGAGATCTCATTACCCTGGGCCCTGTTCCACAGTGCTTCCCTGGTGTGTAAATTCATCGTTATTAGTCTGTTTCTAAAAAGGCAACAACCTCTGAGGAGGGAAACAAATGGTCATTTGAATTATTTGTGTCTTATGAATTTGTTTATCAGTTTCCTTGCTGGGAAACACCTATCTGAGAGCAGATTTTCTTCCTCCTGTTGTTTTTATTTTATTGATGTATAGTTGATTTACAATGCATTAGTGTCTGGTGTACAGCACAGTGATTCAGTTATGCATATTCTTTTTCATACTCAGAAACAGTACAGGTTACTACAATCCATTGACTAGAGTTCCCTGTGCTATACAGTAGGACCTTGTTGTTTATCTGTGCTGTACATAGTAGTTTGTATCTGCTAATCCCAAACTCCCAGTTTATCCCTACCCACCATGCCCCAGGGGTAACCATAACTCTGTTTTTATGTGAGAACAGATTCAGAAAAGGCAGTATTTATGGGCTAGAAGGGATGAAAAAGAACTGTAAACACAGAGACAGCAAACTATTAAGGCAAACTCTAACATTAGAGTCTGTGTTCATTCTCCCTGGAGGGTGGTGGGACACTGGAAGTCCGCCTTTCCATGGCCAGAGTGCCACCCTGTCCAGCTCTCTTCCCACCCTCCCCCCTCCACTCCCCTCCTCCCTCGACAATTTGCCAGAATTCAACTGACTTGCTCAATACTTTGTCCTCAGTCAGCCAGAACCATTCTCCCCAAATGCCACTGATTTTCTCACTTATGAAAGCACTTCCTGCTTATCACTGGGGCTGGAAACATCTGTTCCAAGACCAGGTTTCAGTCGATCTGATGCAATAACAATTTCTGAGCTTCCACACTCTGAGCCGCTGAGTGAGTTGAATGTGAACAGGCAGGTGGAGGGTAGATGAAGATCCTCTTTTTACTTCTCAATCTGCACTCTGACATCTTTGTCTCCTCACTTGGACCACAGCTTTATGAATGAACCGTGGACTCCTTGGCTTTGGGCTAGACTTCCTGGCTTCCGTCCCTGCGTTGTGACTGACCTCTGCCCTCAGAATTCTCCGTGGTCCTGTCCTGATTTTCCAGTTTCCTGACCTTTTGGTTGGCCTGATCTCTAGCAGCCCCAGGCTCCCTAACCCCCAGCTTGCCTGCTCAGCTGCTTCCAAATGCAGCTAACAACCCATAGGTATTGTACCCTCTCCACCCTCAGTGTGCTGCTCCGATGGTTCAAGTCTCTGGATGGGTCTGGATCCCAGCCCCAGCACAGAGCATTCTGCCAAATGAGTTAAACCAAGGAAAATTCAAGACTGAGGCAAGAGCCTTGCTAGTTTCTGCATCATGGGTGCTTAATATTCTTCTGGGTTGATGATAATCATAGGATATTAGAGCCAGACATGACACTATAGTTCCTCATATCAAAGATAAAAAACACTGAGACTCGGAAGTATAAAGGAACTTGCTCAGAGTCATGTAGCTGTTCAGTAAAAGGGTGGGACTAGAACCCACGTCACCTGATCCAAATTCAGTGCCTGGGCCATCATACTGTATGGCTTCTCCTATTTAGCTGATGGGGGCACATGAGAAAAGGAAGATTACACCGCTTATAAAATCCAAGTTTAAGTGCAGATAATAGAGACCACTTTTGGTGGTTTAAGCAGAAAGGGATTTTTTAAAATATATTTTTATTGAAGTACAGTCAGTTTACAATGCTGTGTCAATTTCTGGTGTGCAGCACAACACTTGTCACAGAGAACATCCATATATTCGTTCTCATATTCTTCTTCACCACAGGTTACTACAAGATATTGAATATGGTTTCCTGTGCGATACAGTATAAACTTGTTTTATCTATTTTATATATAGTAGTTAGTTGGGAACCGGGTGTTACAGCATTGCCAGGAGGGCTGGAGGAGCGGCCATAGGCTGGCCTCTGGGAACGGTTCCTAGGAGGGCACTGTAGAACTAGCCAGTGTGGGGAACTAACTACTTTACTTATTCCAAAGGAAAACGTTTCACCTACCCTGTGTCCTAGAGGTTTGGTAACTGTTTGACTGAATGACTGAATGAATGAGTGACGGCCGAAAGAGTAGTTTCTTCCTGCTGGTTTTCACGTGTCACACAGATGAGGATCTCTGTAATCTGTCACTTTGGGCTCCACACCTTTTACATGTTTGGAGCATCTGTGGTCTTTGTGATTGATGTGGCTGCATGTCGAGGGTGTGGGGCAGATGACTTCTCAACCTCCTGTCATAGATGTCAGATTCTTGAAGCGAATTCCTTCAGAGCCACTGAAAAGCCAGTTTTGCCTTAGGGTCTAGAAGAGGCAACCAGCTCACACGTGGGGCTGAGCTGCTGCTGGATTTGTCTTCCCTCCTCCAAGTAGTCCCTTCTACCAGTGAGGAAATCGTCCCTGGGAGATGATGGAATTCAAGTCTCACGGGCACCGAGGACCACAGCCTCTCTCCAGATGGGCCCCCCTGGGATTTGGGACACAGCCAGAATCAGAGCTCTGACCATTCAGTCTCACGACAGTCCTTTCCTGTGGAAATGACCAGATGTCTAGTCCTCCAACTTCAGCTAGCGTGTGTCTCCTTCAGTTTTTAATCATTCTGGCAAATGCACTCAGAAATAGTTTTGAGAATGAGGTGATAATGAGTAGTCATGTATTCATACTGCAGTACATACAAGAGCTGAGCAAATGAGTGACACTCATGGTGGGGGACAGCCCCTCAAAGGGAAGGAGATGGCCGAGGGAAGTCTCAGGTCGGCATGCACCTGCCTGGGCAGGGCTGCAGCGCAGGAACAGGGGAGGGAAGTACGACTTCGAGCTCCCATGGAGGAACAGGTGGGGCGTCTCCTCTGACTTGCACAATTACTTAGCCAAGTGGCTGTTTTCATCCCACTAGGCCTCAAATCCCTGAATGGCCCTGGAGTTAAGTCCCCAAGTGGGGTCTTGAACCCAGATGTCCACCTAGCATTGTCTCTAGGTTGGGTAAAGTCTCTGTCTCACACATCAAAGGCCCTACTCTTTTCAAGGTGTAGGTCAATACCATTGAGGCCAGTAAAACACATTCAGAGTGTGACTGAACGGAGAGAATGGCACCCTCTGGTTTCATATGTTTTTCAATCAAGGATTTTAAAATATATGATTATTCTCATGTTTGGGGGGCGTCCCACAATTTTTTGAGGTACATAAAGGCTACTTACCATCACTAAAAAGTGCAAGGCGTCATGGACATAGATGCCATGATTCAGATGACGGAAACTTCCTTCCCACTCTCTGTCCTCAGAGCTCAGGCAGAGGCACTTCCACCCTGTGCAGCGAGGAGCCCAGCCAGCCTTGAGGGTCATAACAAACAGGTGCCTCCATTTACGGAAGGCTTACCGCATGCCAGGCACTGGGCAATACATAAATTATCCTACTTAATCCTCATGGCAATGCAGTGAGGCGTTACCATTCATTTTACAGATGAAGAAACTGAGGTTGGATTGAGTTCCTTGCCCAAAGTCAAGCTGTGAGTAAGTGATGGGTCTGGGCTATTGTAACTTCATTTATTTATTTGTTTTATTGAAGTATCATCAATTTACAATGTTGTGTTAGTTTCTGGTGTACAACATAGTGATTCAGTTATATACATGCAACATATATACATAATTCCTTTTCATGTTCTTTTTCATTATAGGCCATTACAAGGTATTGAATATAGTTTCCTGTTATACAGTAGGACCTCGTTGTTTATTTTACATATAGTAGTTAATATCTACAAATCCTGAACTCCCAATTTATCCCACCACCTCTCCCTTTCCCCCCTGGTAATCACAAGTTTGTTTTGTATGTCTGTGAGAGTCTGTCTCTGTTTTGCAAATAAGCTCATCTATGTTCTTTTTTTTTTTAGATTCCACATATAAATGATGTCATATGGTATTTTTCTTTCTCTTTCTGGCTCACCTCACTTAGTATGATAACCTCCAGGTCCATCCCTCTTGCTGCAAATGACATTATTTTCTCCTTCTTTATGGCTAGGTAGTATTGCGTTGTGTATCTATGGGCTATTGTAACTTGAAATCGCACATTCCTAACTGCCATCTTCTACTCCGTCCACCAGGCACTGCGCTCAGCACTAGGCACTTCCTGGCCTGGAAGTGGAGGGGCTGGTCAAAGAATGTGCACGTTTTCATCTTTAGCAGGAGTGGCTCGAGACCCAGGAAAAAGCTAACATTTCTGTTGGAGTTTGACCACAGGGTGAAAGGCGATGCCCTGGTTCCAAGACCACCAGGCAGGAAGAATTCTCTTACTTCCGTTCTGTTCAGGCCTTCAGGTGATTGAATGCATCCTCATTTTGATCCCACATTAGTACTTACGACGGCTGATCATCAGATACGCTGTTTCTGCCTTTTGAGCACATAGTCAGGTTGTAATTCTTAGTTCCCCCCACTCCTTGGTGTTGGTTAGGGCCAGGTGATGAGTTCAAGGTCAAGCTCTTCATTGCTGTTTTGAGACCCTCCAAGGCTCTTTTTCCTCTCTGCTGCCATTGCAGATGGTGGGGGCTTCATCGTGTATTTTCCAAGGTAACTCATGACAGATACACAGCAGTACAAGCAATTGAGACAGACATTTGTCATTTTTAAGCCACTGATAAATAAATCAGGGGAGTTTGGTATTGGAAAATAACACCGACTATCCTGACTGAAACATGCTCTTTGGAAAGGGCGGCTGGGAGGGGTGCTCTCCAGAAAGCCTCCTTGCCCTCTACGCTGAAAGCCATTGTGCTTGCCCAGAAACACCCCGTCCTAGCCCCATTCTGTCATTTTCTGGGAGTACTTAAGGTGATTCTGCCTCATGCTTTCTGTTTTTAAGATGGCCAATTCAAAGTCAGAATCTTGCAAACCAAGCTTCAACCCAAAAGTGTTAATGATCAATTTCCATGAAATATTTCAGATTGTTCTAGAAGATCCAGCCTCACCTTATCCAGAATGAGATTTACTCACGTGACAGCTGCGCTAGTTACCCACCCCTCAAAAAAAGGAATCATGAAACATTGCTGAACAGTTATTAAAGAGTACCTCGTCCCTAATGGCGAATTCATTTTCATTTAATAACAAGTTATTGTGAAGTATAATGAAAAATGGAGTGGCATGCAGAATAAGCTGGCCTATGTTTCCATTGACATTGTGCCAGTTTCTGGGGTGCAGCATTACCATACGATCCATCTTCATAAAGCACTCCTCAGAAGGCATTATTAAGCAGCGGGAAGGAAGGGTGGATGACAGCTTCATTAGTCATGACGAGGTAATCCTGGCCAATTTCTCCTGGGAATTATTAACACATTCCTAAACACCCCTGGCTTGATGGCATCCAAAAGAGAAGAGGAGGAGATCAGTTATAGATCTTGGATGTTATCCAAATCTGGCCACAAAACTAAGCTGAAGAAGGTCATGCAGCAGTCACTTTTTCCCAGAGCTTTTTGGAATGCTCCTGGGGCATGGGACCTTCCGGGCCAGGATGGACAAGACCTCAGACTTTTGCCCAGTGCCGAATACCTAATGGAGAGAGAAAAGCGGGTTGATAGACAAATTTAAGGCTATATTGCCTGATAAATGAATTAGCCTTAAATTCACTCCTGTCACTGGCTAGAAAACAGGAACTCCAAGAAAGTGTCTTGGGAGCCCAGCAAATGCACAAGAAACACCAGAGCTGGAGAGGTTCCTGTGAATCCTGGCAACCAGGGGAGGAGGGGAATCCCACGTTCGCCAAAGATTACCTAATCCCCCAGAGCTTGAAGGCTCGGCCTGGAGGCTTGAAGAACAAGGTGGCTCCTGCCAGCCAAGATTTCCCATGTTTTTGCAACCATCTCTAGTGATGCTGCCTTTTCAGTTTCTTGATGAGTCAGCTGGGTGGGGCTGGCAAGGGGGCTGGTAGGGAAATGGTTTATTCTGCAGGTCAACAGTTTTAACTGTGGATTGAGACTCCGGGTTAACGATGTTTTGGAAGCTCTTAGGAATTGGAATGGGACTTTGAGCTCAAATCTTTGCTTGGCCATTTCCCAGCTGTGGGATCTTGGACAAGTTAATTAACCTCTCTCAGCCTTAGTTTCCCCATCTGCAAAACAGGGATAATGAGATCTATCTGAGATCTATCTCATAGGGTTCTGTGAGGATTGATTAACATAATTACACAAAGGACTTGGCAGAGTGCCTCAGTAAGCCTTTCTTCCATTACATGCCTATATGTAAGCTATGTCCTGTTTAAAAAAAAAATTAATCAGATTTATAGGAAAGAAAAATTAGTATGAGTTGTTTATATTGTACTGCTCACTGCCCCCAACTAAATTATGAGCTCTTGTTTTCATTTACTCTTTTAAATTTTATTATTATTTTTTAAATTGAAGTATAGTTGATTTACAACATTGTGTTGGATTCTGGTGTACAGCAGAGTGATTCAGTTATACATATATATACATATTCTTTTCTATTATGGTTTATCACAGGATATTGTATAGTTCCCTGGTCTATATAGTAGGACCTTGCTGCTTATCTATTTTGTATACAGTAGTTTGTATCTGCTAATCCCAAACTTAATTTATCCCTTCCCTCTCCCCTTTCCCCTTTAGTAATCATAAGTTTGTTTTCAATGTCTACAAGTCTGTTTCTGTTTCTGTTAATAAGTCCATTTTTGTCATTTTTTAGATTCCACATATAAGTAATATCATATGGTATTTGTTTTTATCTGTCTGACTTACTTCACTTAGTATGATAATCTCTAGGTCTATCCATGTTGCTGCAAATGGTATTATTTTATTCTTTTTATGGCAGAGTAGTATTCCATTGTATAAATATACCACAACTTCTTTATCCAGTCATCTGTCGATGGACATTTAGGTTGTTTCTATGTCTTCGCTGTTGTAAATAGTGCTGCTATGAACATTTGGGTGTATGTATCTTTTTCAATTAGAGTTTTCTCTGGATATATGCCCAGGAGTGGGATTGCTGGATCATATGGTAACTCTATTTTTAGCTTTTTAAGGAAACTTCATACTGTTTTCCATATTGGCTGCACCAATTTACATTTTTGCCAACAGTGTAGGAGGGTTCCTTTTTCTCCACACCCTCTCCATCATTTGTTATTTGTAGACTTTTGAATGATAGTCATTCTGACTGGTGTGAGGTGGTGCCTCATTGTAGTTTTGATTTGCATTTCTCTGATAATTAGCGATGCTGCACATCTTTTCATGTGCCTATTGGCTACCTGTATGTCTTCTTTGGGGAAATGTCTATTTAGGTCTTCTGCTCATTTACTTGAAAAGAAGAGCAGTGATACAAAAACATTTATAGGTCACCAGACCCTGGTTTAAATTTCACATCAACTCTATTGTTGTCCCCATTTTCCAGATGAGAAAACTGAAGTGCGGAAGAGGGGAAAGTTGCCCAAGGTCAAACCTGCAGGAACTTTTGGAGCTGATATTTGAAACCAGGTAGTCTGACTGCAGGTTCTGTCTTCACCCATCACGGCTATGTCCATGAATCTTTGTTGAACTGGACTGAATCTAGTAGAGGATTCCTATTTAAACAGCAAGCTTCCTAAGGGCGCTTAAGTGTTTACAAATTGCTGTCTGAAGATGTTTTCTCAGCTACTCTGTGCAAAGCTAAAGCCAACTCATCCTGAAGTTCTAGACCCTTCAGAAGTCGCCCTGGATTTGTTCTATCTGCTCTTTCAACAGTCTTAGCCTCAGTCCTTACCACCCACTCAGAGCACTCAAATCATTTATTAATGGCTCCCAAGAAGATGAAAGAGAGTGTCAGCTACAGAGGGTGCCAGAGAGAAACAGGTAGAAAGAACAGAAGCCAAAAAAGAGAAAGAGGCGGGGGTAGGGGGGTGTGGGAGGAAGATAACAAGACAAGGAAGAACTACAGGTGCTTTAATCTCAAGACGGATTTTACTTTTAAGGATTCTGTATCATAAAAACTGACTCTTTATTGTCTGAATTTTTTTTCCCTGCTGCCTCTGCCTTTTATGAAACAGTGATGTGTTTTCACTTTAGCCATCATGGAAGAATCTTATTTTTAGAGATTCCTGACACCAACTAAATTTGTAGCAATGATAATTGTGAAAACTTTTAAAGTATTTTCTTTAAAATCAAGTTAAGAATATCCTTTTCTTGGTTTGACAGCATTTGGAAGCTATTTCAATGATTTCGTTTCTATTAAAAAGTATTAATGATTTTTAATCCAAGTGGAACTTAGTACTAATTATGATCAATTTGGTAAATATGTATTAAGTGCTTACTATATGTGTGGCACTGTGCCAAGCTCCAGGCACAGACTGAATAAAGATCACCTCTGATCTTGCTGGAGCCTCAAGTCTAGCTGGGGCTCCTTAGACTGGGGGCACTGGTCTCTCTATTGGAAGTTTGCCTGTGTGGGCTCCCCTCCATGCAGCAGCCTGACTCAGTAGATGATTCTGATGCATCCTCATGTTCAAGACACCCTGGTGGAGGGCAGGTACCATTGGTACCCACTGCACACCTTAGCTTGAGGAGTTATCCAGGACTTTGAGAACTCCGGAGACCCTCTCCCTGCACGCAGCAGCTCTGGAGTCCAGGCAGGCTCCACCCTGAAGGGTGGTGTGAATGGGCTAGATCCGGAGACAGATCAGTTTATATCACAACCGATAAGAGCTAAGTATTCTTGCTAAAAATTCTAGAGGCCCAGAATTAACCTTGGGTCATGGGGAAACATCTTAATTTTAGAGTTTTTAAAATCTGAAAAATTTGATTGGGAAAAAACCTATTTTTTTCATGCCTAACTTACCTCCTGATTCGCATAAGAGTGAGAGAAATCAGAAATCTTGTCTTCTTAAGTCAAACCTTTATATCTCTGGAAATGCCAGATATAGTAAGCGCATAAGTGACATGATAATACAGAATGCACTCTTGTGCTTCTGAACCAGCTAAGTGCCAATGGGAGAATAGTCCCTAAATTCCAATTGTTTCCCACTCCATGGCTGCAAATTTCTGCAAACTGTTTCTATGGCGATATTCCTGCCCCACCTTATTTTTCTTCCCTCCAAAATAAAACGAAAACAATGATTCAAATGACTGGCTCTTCATTTCTAAGTAGCTTGGGAGAGGTCACCCCAGTGAGTTTTACTTGTACACAATTTGAATCAAGTCAATCTGAAAAACAAGAGCAAGGTTAAGCAATAATGGAGATTCATGTGTGTGTATGTGTGTTAGGGGTGGGTAATTGGAACCATTTTTATAGAATAGTGAGTAGTTAATAGACAGGCTAGTTGGTAATACCTTTCCATCGTATTTGAACTTATTATTTCAACGAGCCATCTTGAGCACTGGCTGTGCATATTACCTTATTCCAAGGGCATAAGAATTATTTTCCTACATAGCATGCAAACTCCTCAAGGAAAGACAGAGATTGTGTCTTTTTTTCTTATCTCCTCATGGAAAAAGGGGCAGAGGAGGTGGAAAGGGGTCAAGGGGAAGGAGGTGGGATTTTGGAGATAAGGACCTAGCCGTGCATGTTCAAGCAGTGTGATTTTTAGCGCAGTGAAGATGCAGGTCAGTGAAACTGGCTAGAGAGCTGGCCATGGATCTAAAAATATATGATAATTGAATAAAAGATTATGTGAACATCACAAAGGGAAAGAGAGAATTATTCAATAAATGATTTTGTATACAAAGACTAAAATTAGAGAAAAAGCACTTTAGATTCATACCTGAAACCATACCCTGAAATGAGTTTAACCTGGCACTTGATCATTGTTCCTTAACCTTCTCTCTTTCTACGTGCCCATGTTCAGAGGCTCCCCCAGGCCCTACCCTGAGGCAGCGGATCAGCGGTGTGGCTGCTTTCGTACAAGTAAAGCATCACCTGTGCACAGCGCTGGGCTGACCCAGGAACGAACCCAGCTGAATTCTAGAGTGATGTGGTATTTGGGCAAAGGATAAACTGCAAATTGACTAGACCTCAGCTCGTGGGAAACCAAAAGAGGATAATCGCATTTATGATCTGGAAGGACAGGGGCATTTGGAAACCCTCGGCTACTCTGTTACTGTAACTCCTAAGAGAGAACCGGGCACACAGCGGGTGCTGAACAGGTGTTTGTGGACTAAATGATGTGTGTGTCTTGGTGCTGCACTGGGCAGACCTCACTGCAGATGGTTGTGGGTGTTGCTGTCTGAGTCCAGAGCGCCTGAAAGTATGAAGACTCTTCATACTCAAGGGCCCCTGGGAGCTTTTCTCTGATATTTCAGAGTGGAATTTGGGACCAGGAGGAGCAAGACTGAGGATTAAACACAGCATGTTAAAGACACAGGCAGAAGACCGGGCCAAGATCAACTCCCAGGCTTCCAAGTGGCTGGCTGGATGCTGCCGCTGGCAGGAAATGTTGCCTGTTGCTCCAGCAAGATAGTGGTACAGAAAATATTGGAAAGAAAGGGAAATGAGAGTTGGGTCTGGGCCTGCTTTCCTCACACTGACTGAACAGGCATTCAGCAGGCTTTGCTTCCTAAGTCTTCCCAAAAAACTGTCTCCGGCCAGGTCCTCTTTCCTCCCCTCCCCTCTGTCTGGAGTGTAAACCCAGCATTCTTGGGTCCCTGTATTGGAGCGAGGTGGATGGTGGACACATGTGGGCCAAATGCTGAAGCTTTGGTTGATCCCGGCTTGGGAGAGATTATTTACTGGTTGGGATGGAGAGAGGGGGCTGGGAAGAAAATTCAAGTCTCATTCTTTAGTGATGTGGAAATGTATTGCCATTGGCTCTTAGGAGGTAGCTCTCAGCCAGTTATAAAAAAAAATGTTTTCATTGGCAGGAGAGCACATCCATATATATGTGTGTCAACTTTGGGCAGACTGAAGAAATTTGTGGCTTCGGCTCTTCCTACTCTAGATTCTGTCTGGTGAATCCTACCAAAGGTCCAAGGTCTAGCTCAGGGCCTTTTTCCAACATGAGATTTTTTTTGACAGCTCTGGTCCACACTGATTTATCCACGATCTCAGGTCAGGTTGCAATGACCATCTTCACCACAGTCAGGGCAGGATTTACTCTGAAATAAAAGAGGCTTAGGCTTTAGAACTTCTAATAATGCGGTCCTTGCATGGTTTCATGTGGTCATATGCTTTTGATAAAATTGCAAATGTAAGATATTTTAACTGCAGTGGGCTAAGGATATTGTCTTCTTCCCCCTCCATCAGTTTTCCCTTGAGGAGTTGTGTGTCAGTGGAGAGGCCCTGAGCATGGTAGGGACACCAGCTAAGGAGAAGCTGAGTTGGAGACTTATTTGGGGTTCAAGGGATCTATTCATGTGGTTCACACTTACTTCCACGTTAGCTTCTCTCGGGTAGAAACGGCTTCCGGGAATATGCCTGATGTCCTTGGTACAAACCCATCTGGCATCACGGGTCCTATTACAATATCAGTATATCCCACTGCCCCTGACACTGGAAGAGAAGAGAGTCAAAATGTGCAGAAATAGAAGCTAGTGTGAGGAATGTTCTGTGAATCCTCAGATGTACAAAATTATACTTGGAATATTTGGTTCTCATTGATGTCTACTCAAGACAGAAATTACCTTCAAGAAAATACTCAGGAGGGCAGTGGATACAATTATAACACACCATACTACTATGCTTTTAAAATGAGGATCAGTGCCAGATAGAACTGACCAGACTTCCTATGTTAGTAGGGCACAAATCTGTAGCAATACTATAAACTGTGAAGGAGCATTTTTATGCCTCCTCGCATAAAAACTGACGGGGACCCCAACTGATTCCCACTGGACCAGTCTTAGCATATCTGAGACACCTTATCCTGTCGGCGTCTGGCAATTCTAGAAAAAAAAAAGACATTCAAAATCTTCAAAATCATAGCAGAGCAACCTAAGTGTTCCTGTGACAAAAATCCCATGCATATTCATCTGTAAGTTATCGCATATGGTTTAAAGCTAATTTGATTAAACAGTTATGTAGCTCAGTCCAATATAATGGCATTTCAAAGTGCATTTGAATTGTTTTCTCTTCTCTTCGTGACAATGACAGTGCAGAATTATTGTCATTTACAGAGATGATCACACAAAGAATATACAACAAAAAATAGGAAAAAGTATAATAGAGGTATACTACATAATTTTTCACTTTTTTATATTTGCCTTATTTGTCATCTTCTAAAAATTTGTAATTTGTTGTGATTTCTTTTTTCAATCAAAATTTATTTTACTTTCATACCTAATTTTGTATTCCTGGTTTGAGTTTTTTCTTAAAGAAACACCCCCTCCTCATGTATAAACTTCAAGACCTGTGTAATCTGAATTGGCCCTTGACTACAGTTGAGCAATTTCTTATTCTCTCTTATATTATTCTTATAAAAGTCATTGAATTTTATAGGTAACCATAACAGTTTATGCATGGGAAATAATTTTCAACAATGCAGAGCTTTGTGTGGAAAGTAAATAATGTAGTTTCCTAATATTTCTTGCTCCCCAGGGATAAGCAATGTCCATCCTCAAATGTCTTTTTAAAAAAAAGGTTTTGGAGCCAGTTCATGGTGATTAAGTGTGGGCTTTGGAGCTAGCTGCCTGAGTTTGACTTCCACCTCTACTCCCGTGACCTTGGGAAAATTACTAAATCTCTTAGTGCCTCTTCTGGAGAGGGAGGGTTTGATTGGTCTGTACCTGTCTCTTAGGAGTGTTGGGGGAAGAGGTGAGGGCTTAGAACAGCATCTGACATGCTATTCTCATCATATGTCGGTTTTATTTGGAAAGTGAATATGTTACAAGTTCTTACCAGTTATTTTATGACCAAGTATATTGCTCTCCCTTCCCCCAAGACTGTAAGTTTGGGCACTAATGGAAAACATCTTTCCAATCGCCTAACTCCTCAGGATTGAGAGGCTGTGAGCGCCCTCTAGCTGCAGCATCTGTGGTTCGGCTGACCACCAGGCGCAGTTCCGCTGATCTGGCTGTCCGGGCTCAGTGAGTAATGTGATATTTGCCAGAAACTAGAGGGCGGCTGTGAATGTGACAGAAATCCAGACCCAACATAGTGGGAGGCACTCCTGAGAAGCTAGAGATCCATCAGAAACAGACGAGTCTCTCTGAAATGTGACGAGATGATGTCCAGAAGCAAACAGGACAGAGCTGGATTTACACACAGCTTCGAGGAGCACACAGTAAACACTTGTCTCTGCATTCCATTGAAACAGCACCCAGAAGTGTCGATAAAACGGTCCTCAAGGAAGGCCTGGAAAAGTGGGGAAAGGGGAATGGACTTTCCCAAGATAACACAGCTCCACGATTACCTACAGGAGGAGCTACAGGGAAAAAAAAAAAAAAGGACAAGATGATAAAAGATCAAGGGATAAAGAGATTTTGGTGGGGGGAGATCGTTCCTTAGGAAACAGACACTGACTGACTAATCAATTACAGGCTTTGTAATGGAGTGCTCAATAGCTACTCAGCCCTCCCCCAAATTCACAATCTGGTATTACATGAAAAAAAAAAAGAAAACTTGTTCTAGCAGACTATGAACCTAGCTTTGTTAAAATTTTTTTTTTATGAGTGCACAAGACTAGAAAAAAGACAGAAAGAAAAATAGTGAAATATAAACTGTGGTTATTTGGGGAAATGTAATTTTGTGGGAAGCGTTTGTTCCCTGTGCTGTTATGGAATCCCTCCCTCCAATTATAATAAATATGTGTCTCTTTTGTAATTGGAAAAATGCATATTCAAAAACAATTTATTAGATATTTTTAAAATTTAATGTGGTTCTTTGCATTCTTGTTTCTATAATTAAAAGAAATTATTTAGGCCAGTAGTAAATTGTAGTTACAGGAGTTTAAAAATAACTTGCCTTGTAAAAGTATTTATATACCCCCCAAAATGCAATATAAAGCTTCACATAGTCTAGAATCAATGCCTGCAAATCAAAACTATTGACTGACCTGTTGAGCTATGAATAAGAAGTCTTTCCAGCATGATATAAAATTAAAAACCATAAAAGATAAGATAGATAAAATTTGACAGTATAAAAATTTATATTTCTCTTCAAGAAAGCCTACTCATAAAGAAAGTTGCAAAATAATCGAATTGGGGAAAATACTTGCAACATACATGACAAAGGATTTAAGATCCATTACAATATATAGACTTCCAACAAATCAATGAGAAGCTAATTTTTTTTTAAGGTAGAAAGTTATGTAACAATCAGTTCACTAAATTAGAAATCCAGGTGGTTATTGAACACATTAAAAATGCCAATCATGAAAGTCATTTTAAAATGAACATTCAAAAAACACAAGTTTTTATCTGCTAGATTGGCAAAGAATAAAGAGAATGATGTTTATTGTTGACTGAGATGTGGGTAAATATGTATCTCGTACATTGCTGGTAGAAAAAGAAATTGTCATGACCTTTTCTTGGAGAGTGATTTGGCAATAACTTTCAAATTTGTAACATGCTTTTGCTTTGATCCATCAAATTCCTATAGAACTTCCTATAGAAATTCTTGAAGAAGGACCCGAAGATACATGTAAAAAGGTTATATTTTACATAAAAGATTAGTATTATGTTATTATAGTTTGACTTGCTATAGGAAAGAAAAAAAAAAGGAAACTTAAAGTCCACTAATACAGAACTGCTTTCTCTTCAACATCTAGCACATTAACTGGTGCATAGTAGGTACACAATAAATATTTATTGAATGATTACATAGACTTTTCAGATATTAAACAGAATGACGTACTAACTGGAGAAATACCTGGAGGAAGAAAAAAGAACAGGGGAAAAGTTGGAGATCTCTATGTATTTTATCTATCTGTCCATCTAATATGTCTATTAAAAAAATGTCTGGAAGAACAGTCAAACTCTTAGTAGGTATTGCTGAGGGTGGGAGGGAACTAGGCACTAAAATTGGATGCTTTATACACTCTGTCTTCTTTGATTTTTTTTACAGCTATACGTTAGTTTTGTAATTAGAAAATAAAATCCTTTCATATTAAAAAATCCAAACTCCTGCACCTGGAGTGTGTCCCTGCAAAGCTTTGCCAGCCCCTTTTCCCATCAAAATATCCATCTAATTACATCAAATGTCTTGAAACTCCTCATCTGGAGCTTATTTGTCTTTCTCTGGTCTTTTTTTTTTTAGCTCAGACTTGGATGTGGATCTGGCTTCCTTAGTTGTAGCTGCGGGGTGACCACGATGACAAAGGACTGCTCCCAGTCCTCGTTCACAAGGAAAAGCGTGAATTATCATTAGACCCCTATACCTCACAGCTGCCCAACAGCAAGTGTCTGCGACTTCTTCCCTTATTCCCCCTCACCGCACTTCCCCTGGGGGGTAGGGCAAAGAGCCACGTCCTGAATTCTGCTCTCACAGACCTCATGGTCTAGTGTGATAGGTTGAACTGGACAGCTGCCACGGGGTCATCACGGGGAGATGACTTCCAGCTGGGCCGGGGAGGGCATGGACGCGTGCTTGCGGGCTCGCGTGATCACGGGCTCATGGGATCGAAATTGTTGTGGGGAAAGATACTCTGCACAGGTGGGTCTGCAGTAAGGCCAAGCCAAGTAGGAACACGATCTTGCTCCCATTTTGCCGCCCTCAGTCACTGTGCTGACCTGAAGGGCTCCTGTTGCCTGCTTCCTTCGGCTCCCACCCCAGGATATCTGGTCTCAGCAGAGGCTTCTCTGTCCTCTCTCATCACCCCAAAGGTTGTGACTTTCTGCACCTACCTCAGGTACTGCTGGCTTTTTGTTATTTTTCTAGTTGATTGTTAGTTAATTCATTCAGTTGTTTCTTGCCAAAAGTTCCTCGGAGATTCAGAAACCTGCACTCCTCTAAAATAACTAACTCCTGGTCACTGCCTGACCTCCAGCTGGTTCTGTTCTGAACCTTGGATCAGTCAGGCCACCACTCTGCGTGTGTCCCCCCTCTCTGATGATACTAGTGGTGACGATGCCTGGGTAGATCAGAGTCCCTAGAAATGGAGACTGAGACGGAGATTCTGGTGTGAGAGAGTGATGGGGGCGCCCTCGGGAGAAGGGGGCGAGGAGGCAGGACGGGGAAGGGGAGTAAGCCCGGATGGACTCCAGCTCAGTCTGCTCCCACGGGGCTCTGGAGCACGGACTGTACCTTGAGGTGGGGGCCTTTGTAGCCCCTGGCAGCCAGGCATTGAGTATGAGCAGCGCAGGGCAGCTCGGCACAGGGTACCCGGAGGGAAACGATCTGTGTGCGTGAGGCTGAGGACAAGTCTCCAAAGGGAGGGTGTGGGTGGGACTATTTGCAGCCAACCTCACTGCAGTGGGAATGGATGTATGCGGGTGGTGGGGAAATGGGCCAGGCGTTCAGGGTGTCACTGCACTGACAGTGATAAACTCCAGCATTCACTGAGCACTTCCTTTGCACCAGGCGTGTTTTATGTACCTTATGTATGCTAACGTCTTATGCTCACTGGCCACCCTTAGAAACAGATCTATTATTCTGTTATGTGCATTTTACACATGAAGGAGCTGAGGTACAGAGAGGTTAAGTAACTTACCCAAGGCCACACAACTAGTAAGAAGTAGAACTGGGCTGGGGAAAATGATCTCTAATGTCTTTCTGTGACCCTACAGAAGAGTCACTTTTGTTAACAAATTGAGAATGAGGTCATTTCTTTATTCAGTCAGTTAGCCATTCATCTTCCATTTATTGAGAGCCTCCCACGGACCAGAAATTACAAAAATCAATCAAGCCCGCCTGCAGCCATCCAGGAACTTACATCGTGGGGAGACACGCTGTGTGCAGGACCTTACTAGGGGCAGTGCCCTGGGGCCCCGCGGAGAGGAAAGGACAGACATTGAAAGGAGTGCCTCAAGAAAAAGACAAGGATCCAGTTTGGTCTGGAGAGATGAGCAGATACGAAAGTTTGAAGGAAGGAGCAGGTCTTTTCTGATAGTGGGAACACCACAGGCAAAGGCAAGGAGGGATGAAAGCATGGGGAGGGTAGGGGGAGGGTGGCAAGTGTTTGGAGACAGGCTGGGTGGTGTTAGGTTGTGAGGGGCCTGGAGGGTCAGGGGAGATGGTTCAGAGCTTTGTCTGCTTGGCCAGCCTGTGGTCCGTCTTCAAGTCAAACAAGCTGGCTCAGTGCACGGGGCCAAGGGTGACTGTCTCAGGCTTAGAACTCTGATGACCTGGGCCTGGACCAGGAGAGATGCCCCTCCCACCCCTGACACAGCCTGGTGCTGCCATCTCCCTGAGCCAGAGGGAGCTGGAAAAGTGATGAAGAGCAAGGGCCAAAGGCAGGCAGGGGTGAAATTCCAGAGATGATGGCCATAAGGGTGACTTTGGAATTGGCTCGATAAGAAAACTGAGTTTTATAATCAAAAAAGGAGTTCCAGGAGAGATCCCCTGTCTCTCTGCAGCTATCTTGGGCACTTTTTTTTTTTAAGCATACAAGGAGCACAGTGCATAGTTCTTATCTTTCCATTCATCCTGTGGAAATCTAATTGTGATTCTCTGTAGGTCTCACACACACCCGCCTTTATCAAAGCGTTTGCTTGGGGCTAGGTGACCGCCTGCGGGGAGGTGGGCGTGGTGGCCAAGCCAGATGAAGTTCACAGCGCCCTCCCAGGTGACTGTCTGGGTATTGTTGTGATTCAACTATTTACCAAGGAACCAGGATCAAGGGAAAACATTGCCAAGAAACACCTTCTTCGTCTCACCATTAAAGGATCAATGTAATTAGTTCAGTTTTCAGAGGGGGTGTGTGACCTTGCAATTACTAAGAACCACTAAGAAAGCAGCAAGCTTTCTTTAATTCACTATCGTATCTTCAGCGCCTTGCTCGGTACCTGGCAAGCAGTAGGTGCTTAATAAATGTTGATTATTCCTTTTGAAAATAGGAGTCTTTGTTTTTCCCTGTTTCTTTCTAATGACAGTATGAAACCTGTGGATGAATCCTAGCATCTCAGGGCTTTACAAGCTCGCCTGACTTCCAGGTGTACAGTAGGCCTAAGTCGTAAAGGTTAATACTGAGTGAGTGCTACATGCCGGGCTCTGTGCTAAAAGCTATAATAATAATAATAATAATAATAATAATAATAATAATGAAATTATACATAATACTTAGAGAAGGTTTTGTGGTAAGTGCTTTCTTTATGTGTAGTAGCTCATTTAATCTTGGCAAGAACTTTGAAGTAGGTATTACTATCCTCATTTTTCTCATTGGAAAATGAGGTTCATGGAGTTGTGTGACTTGCCCAAGGTCACTTGAGGACTCCACATCTATGGTGTGCAAGAAAAATGTTTAGGTCTGTCCTAGACCCAGCTCGCTCCTGGGGGTGGGATCACAAGGGTTCCCAGAGCCTACCTTGATGTTCGGTGCCCCCCCACCCCGCCCCGATGACTTGCCCAGGGTCTTCAGGTGTAGGGTGAATATGGAAGACTTCCCTGGAGCCATCCCGGTACTGCTGAAACCATTGCTCTGGGCCTGGAAGGCAGAATTGTGCCTTGAATCATTTCCTGGGATGCCTGTTTGATGGCCTCAAACCTATTTGTGTCTCCTTTTAGGGTGGCCACTTAACAAAGATTCCCAGTGGACTTCTGGGAGCAGCTAAGCCCAGTGGATGAGATGCGGGACAGAACGGCTCTATGCCTTTTCTGGAAAAAGAGCAGCCATGTCTCTGAAGCCCTGGGCTTCCTTTTAGTGACATGACCTTTGTGGCCAGACAGGGGCCTCTCTGCAGATCTGAACAGAGGTGGCACCTTTGGAAGAAGGGAAGGTCTTCTGAGAGGTCAAGGGGCAGGCAGCGCTCACCCGGACTTAATTTCTGGGAGTTGGTTTAGATAATCTGTTCTCCCTACACATTCTGTCCCATGTAGACTGTAAGCAACCCGAGGACCAGCACAGCGGCAGGCCCCCACAGCCCATGCTGCCCGGGTGGACACAGGGTCATGATAACGATCTGGCTTTGAATGGTTCTGAATTCCCTTTGGTTGGCTTTCTCTTCACTTTATGCAATTTGATATTGATTTTAACCTTAAACTTTTCATTTGCTGTTTTTGCAAACCCTCTTAAACTCCATTCAGTGAACTCCTCACCAGGGCTGAACTGCCTGTGTGAAAGTTTCCCAGGTGAAGAGGCTTGGCAATCCTGGAGAAAGCTGATGTGGTGGCTGAGTGCTCGGTGGTCTCCCCATCATCATTTGCTGATTACATGAATGAACAGATATTTTAATATGTTAATTAAACCATTGCCAATGTTGAGATATGAGTCAGAGAGCAAGGGATTCTTTTCCAAATAGGGACAAGTAAAATTTGCCTGAAGAAAAGGGTGAGACAAAGGGACAAATCAAGGCAGACTCAGGTTTGGGGTCTGAGCTGCTTGTGAGAGACGGCAGCTTTTAGGGAGAACGGGAAGACTAGAGGAGAAGTGGATTTGGGGCACCAACATCAAGAGTCCTGCTTTCAGGTTTCTCAGCCTTGGCACTGTTGGGGCCACATAATTCTTGATATGGGGGGCTGTCCTGTGTGTTGCTGGATGCTTAACAGCCTCTCTGCTCTCTGCTCCCGGATGCCCGTAGCGTATCTTCTCCCTTGGTTGTGACTCCCAAAGTATCTCTTGACATGGCTAAATGTCCCTGGGGCGGGGACAAAACCACTGGGTTGGAGTGAACACCCAATGAGATCACCATGGGGGGAGGGTGTCAGATACACAGCGGGAGAGGAGAGAGGGAGACGTAAATGGTAGCAGATGAGATTTATGGTAGATCTTGAGAAGAACTGTCTGGCAGATGATCAGATCCCGAAATGGATTGCTTCTGGTTTCAGAAATGACAGGGAAAGGGACCAAGAGCTGGTTGGACACTGGGCGGACTGCAAGGAATGCTGATGCTGGAGCCAGAGGGGCCCAGCTGGAACCAGGTTCAGGCACATAGTGACACTCGGCAACTCCAGGCCCATTCCTCGTCTGCCAAATGGGGCTCACGGTGTCTGTCCCCTGCAGCTGATAAGACTGGAGGTCTGTGGAGGAGGTACCTAGCTCAGTGGCATGAAATAGGGCCCTCCCAAGTAGCAGAAACCGCTGACCCCATTCCTCCCATCAGGTTTCAGGTTGGTGCCTTCCTGCTGGGGCTCAGGACCCAATAGCACACCACCTGAAGCCTTTTTGACTCTATTGTCTTAACTGAAATCTGCGCAGACCTTCCTTTGGCAGTTTTTGGGGACGAAAAATGCAATTGTCTAGAAAGCAATGACCATGTAAACGGTCGCAGAAGAGGTTAGAACAACACGGTGGACATTTTCATATTTCAGCCCAAATGTATCTGAAGCAGCAGCTTCTTCCTGGCAGGGAGCACTAAATATGTATTTAAGTTGAAAGGACCCACTGAGGTAGGTACTGCAGGCTTTCAGATGGGAAAGTTACCTTTCTGTATAATATCTCTTCATTTGCTATTCTTTTATAATATTTTGAAAACAATGGAAATGTTATGTAGCAAGCCCTCTGTTGGTTGTGTACCCCACCCACTGAGGAGAAAACAGACACAGAGAGGTCAGGGGCTTACCCAAAGTCACACAGCTCATAAATGGCAGAGTGAGGATTTGATCCTATACATTCTGCCTGAAAAGCTTGAACTTTTAGTCACTCTACCGTATCATTCACTTGAAGGTTGAAGGGAAACCGTCTGGAGATATTAACAACGTTGAGAGGACCATTTCCTCATTTATGACCCACTTGTTCACATCCCCCATCTTATTTTCCTGCACACACACATCTGTTGGCATTCCATTTAATTTCCACTCCTTTCATCTTTTTTTCTCCCCGAGAATGATTTTACTCTCGTATTTTAATACTGTATTTAAAGCATCAGGCACATGTGAGCGATTCAAAAGACAGCACAGAGAGGCTGTCTGAAGATACCACCAAGACAGTGGTCTTTATCTCCTACAGCTGAGTATAATTTCCCCCCAGATGTGACTTTAGTAACTTAAGTAATCCTCAGTATTTCAAAATCAATTGAAAAAACACCAAGGTCTGAGCTAGCTGAGGGGACCTGCCACCCTGGGCAGCTGATGTATTTGTCAATAGTCTCCTGGGCCTGTTTGATTGTCACCAGCAACCTCTTCATTAAGCTGATTGAGGATGAGACCATTGGAGACTTTGCATATTCAGATCTTCTGGCCTCCTCTTTCTTGGTGTGAGTGAGTGGGACAGTGGGAGTGACCCATAGGACTCAGCCAGAGATACTGGGTTGGTCCCCTCCTGGGGCAAACATGGAGGCAATGCTGTTGGTATTTGAATGGTGGCTCTAGACTGAGTGTCCATCCTGGCTTGGCCGGAGCCCAGAAGGAAGCCCTTACCATCTGGGCACAAGGCTGCCCCAGGCTGCTTGGAGTGTACCTGGAGACACTTTGCTTCCTGGAAGACCCTTTAACTACTTTGTAGACCAGAGCTTCGTGATCTTTCAACAGGAAAAGCCACTCCCCAGGCAGGCTCCCTGGAGGTTGGGCTCCTCTTCCTGAAAGTCAGTTCTGCTCAGTAGGAGGAGTGGGTTGGGTCCCTGCTGATCTCTGGTAGCACCTTGGCCCTTCTGAATTCTCCAAAGTCACTGTGACTTGCTTCTGTCCGACACATTGGTCTTTTACTTTTTTAAGGGGTCACAGAGTATAAATTATGATTGAGGACTTCGGTTATGCTATCAAGAAGAGTCTACAATGAAAAAAAGAGGGTCTGCAGAGATCTTCTGCCTTCTCTGCCCTTCTCACCTCAACGACCATCAACAAACTCACAGGGAATTGATGGGAGCCCCAGCCCTGGCCGAGGGTCAGGCCCCTGGAGCCAGGCCCCATCTCTCTCCTAAGTGGCCAAAGTCTCCCCATCGGGAGGTGCTAACAAGCTTTGAAGAGGAAACAAACAGGAGAAGCTCCAAAGGTGCAGAAACTGTCAAAGGGGCTCCTCGGGGAGCCTCCCACTGGAGTTTGTCTTGTGTTCACAAAGAGCTGGTAGACTTCATAAAGCCCTAACTATGTGTCATTCTGCCACGTTTGCTCCGTCCTCCAGTCTCTCTCTCCACCAGCCACCCCTGCTCCTCCCCACAAGTTGAACTACACCCATCAAGTCTGCTGAGACAGAACCGCCTAAAATATGCTCTTCTTTTGAAATATGTTTATATTCAAGTCACTCAAGTGCTCCGTTGTTGAGTCAAAGACTTAAGGCATTTTAAGGAAGGGGAAAGCGAGGGGTACTAGGGCCTTTGGTCAAGGGTTCTGCAGGATTCCTCACTTGGCCCTGCCCCCCCAACCCCCAGCCATTGGTGTCGGCTGCTCCCTGATGTGGGGCGTTCAGAGGAACACAAAGAGAAGCGGGGCCGCGGTCAGACCAGAGGGCAGATGTAGCAGGAGCCAAAAGGTTCAAGACTCTGAGTTTTGCTGGTGCTGGTTGGGACCCTAAAGAGAGCCCAGAGCCCTTCTGCTTTAACCCCACCTCTGCCAGGGCTTCTCCCCTTCGCACCCCCGCAGCCAGCCCTCTATTCCCTTGGAGACACCCCGGTTCTGCGCCAAGGCTTTGGAGGCAACCAGACCTTGGCTCCAAGTCTAACATCTGTGTGACCTTGACCAGGGCCTCACCCTCTCTAGGCTCAGTTTCCTCGTGGGAATAATAGTATCAATGCCTCATTTGTTGGGTTTTTGTGAAGACTAGAGGAACAAATTTAGGCACATGCTTTTTTACTAAAAGATTGAGGTGAAATTCACGTAGGTTAAAGTGAACCACTTTAAAACGAACATTTCAGTGGCATTTAGTACGTTCACAATGTTACGCAACCACCATCTCTATTTCAAAACCACTTTCCTCACCCCGAATAAACTGCCGTGCTCATTAAGCAGTCCCGACAACCTCCAATTTCCTTTCTGTCGCTATGGATTTATGGGCATTTCCTATCAGTGGAATCATACAATATGTGACTTTTTGTGTCTGGCTTCTTTCACTCATGTTCTCTAATGTTTTTGAGGTTCGCCCACGTTGTCATGTGTCCCATGACCTCATTTGCTTTATGGCTCAGTGATGTTCAGTTGTATTTATGCACCACATTTTGTTTGTCCATTTGTCTGTTAATGGATATTTGGGTTGTTTTTCCTTTCTGGCTGTTGAGAATAGTGCTGGTATGAATATTTGCATGTATGTGTGTTTTTGTTGTCTTTAAGAAAACAGTAAGCTCTTGAAAGTTTTTACTTTGTTTATTTCTTGGGGGAAGGTAATTAGGATCATTGATTTATTTTAATGGAGGGACTGCCTATTGAACCCAAGACCTCGTGCATGCTAAGCACATGCTCTACCACTGAGCTATACCCTCCCCCTAAGAAAACAGTAAGCTCTTAATAAATGTCGAAGAAGCAAACCAAAGTCCAGGGCTCTGTATTGATGACTAGAAGATTCCTTGTCTCCCCAGGATCCCACACAGAGGTTACTCACAGTTTTAATTTTCACGAATGACAGCGCTTTTCAAATCTGTGCTCGTGTAAGAGCTAATCTCCACTCACTGACACATTACAAATGGGTGTGAGTGTGAGAGAAATACTCTGGGTCCTGCTCAGGTACTGGAGTTTGGCTGGATGACCTAACAGGCCAGTACATGACTGGTATTTCTAAGGCATTAGAAAAATTGGAATCTGACTGAGCCTCAGTTTTCTCAGCTGTAAAATGGGGTGATAGTAGAAGTGACCAGTTGTCCTGGTTTACCTGGGAAACTAGTCATCAATCCAGGATAGGACCTGGACAGATTTCCTCTTCATCACTTCCTACTGAAGACAAATTTATATTGAAACAATAACTCCCCTACGAGAGAAAGATACCATAATGCACTTTAAGTCACTCAGAGTGTATTTTCTGAGCCTCTGCTATGTGTCAGGCATCGTTCTAGCCTCTGGGCATACAGCAGTGAACAAAGCAGGCAAAATCCTAACTTATATCTTTGAATATAAACCTGAAGTTTATATTCAAGTGACAGGGGCTGGACAATACGTAAATAGATAGAAAGATGTCAGTCTATTAGAAGGTGGTAAGTACTCTGGAGAAAAATAAAGCTGGTGAGAGAGGGACAGGGTGTATTGGCAAGAGGAGGAGAGTGGAGTTTTGTGATTTTCCAACGAGTAGTGTGGCCTGGATTGATTTCCTTGAGAAGATGACCTTTGGCCAAAGATTTGAAGGCAACAAAAGGGAGAGGGAGGTGAGCGCCTGGGGGATGAATGGGAGGAGCAGGCCATGCTAAGAAGATAGTGGGAACACAGGCCCCGAGGCAGAAGCAGGACTGGAAGTGTCCAGAAATGGCAGGATGGCCACCCGTGGGCAAGGAGAAGTCCTGCAGGAGGGATCAGAGAGGCAATGGGAGCCGCTGGTGTAGGGTGTGCAGTCAGAATGTTGGCTGTTGGGTGGGAAGAGCAGGCAGGGCTTGGGTGAGGATTGGCAAAGTCCCCCTGAGGCACTCCAGCTCATTTGGACAAAAGCCAGTTTTACGATGGCTGCCAATAACTTCCATTACATAGAAATCAGAGCCCATGATCCGGCCCTCAGCCCAAACGTGGCCGTCCTTTCCCATCTTGTGCATCCCACCACCCAGCTGCTCAAGCCAAACGTTTCAGATTTGATTATTCTTGTGCTCACGTGCCTTCGCCCATTCTATCAGCAGGTTTTGCCAACACTACTTCCCAAACAGATCCCTAATCTGACCACTTCTCTGCTCCTGTGCTGCCAGCCTCATCTAAGTCACCAGCTCTCTTACCTGGCATGTACCCACGGAGCAGCCAGAAGGATCAGCTTAAAGCAAGAATCTGACCTCCAGGGGCTTCCAGCCTCGGGGGAAATTTTGCACTCCTTACTGTGGCTGACGAGGCACTAGTCCAGCCAGGCTGCCCCTCTGACTTTGTCTACCTACCCCGTCAGTCACTCCAGCCACAGTGACCTTCATCCCACTGCAGGGCCTTTGCATCTGCACTCACCTTTGCCCTCTGCCCCAAATACTCTTCTCCCAGTTTCTGGTCCCAGCTTAAATGTCACTAGGGTTTCCAACAGCAACTGATTTAAAACATGCATCCCTCCTCAATAAACCTATTACACTCCATTAAATCTCCTGTTTTATGGTGTCTATAGCACTTTTTTTGTTGTTGTTAAAAAATACAGAATGCTTCACGAATTTGTGTGTCATCCTTCTGCAGGGGCCATGCTAATCTTCTCTGTATCGTTCCAATTTTAGTACACGTGCTGCTGAAGTGAGCACTGGTCTCTACAGCACTTAACCCTCTTGAAAGTTATCTTATTTATTGATATAAAAATGATTTGTTTATAAGACATGTAAACCACTTGAGAACTGGGACCTTGTCTGTCTCTCCAATATGGTGCTTTCAAAATCAAGAGCAGTGTCTAGCACGTAATAGATGTTCAGTAAACACATGAGTAAATGAAAGTATAGTGAGTTGTAGAGCTTGCAAAGCACCTGCACCTTCCTCTGGGGTTCCACAGCACCCTGGCTTTACATCGTTAGAGCCCATACTACCTTATGTTGTGATGACTTCTATATGCCAGGTCTCCCCCTCTGGTTCTCAAAGGGAAGAAAGTATTTTTTGCATCTGTCTCAGTACCTAATATTTGCCTGGCACACAACAGCTACTCAGTAAATGCTCTTTGTATCAATGGATGAATGAAGACACACCCCAAATAAGTGGCTTAAAACATGTCATTTCCTTCTCATACAGAAGTCTAAGCTGGAATACTGGCTTTGCCACATGAGATGTTGAAGAGCCCAGTTTGTGCATACTTCCACATGGCCCGAGATGGCTTGCTACCTTCTCTGCTTTCCAGTGCTCAGGAAAGGGACAGGGGAGGAGGGCGCATCCCTCTCTCTACGGGTAGAACCTCAAAGTTGCCATATCCCTTCAGCTCACATCCCATTGGCCAGAATGAAGTCACATGGCCCCTTCTAGCTGCAAGGGAGGCTGGGAAGTGTAGTCTTTTACTGGGAGGAAGGATGTGCCCAGCTCACGGGTGTATTATAGTGGAAGAAGGGGAGATTGGCTATTGAAGGAAGAGCAGGCAGGGCTTGGGTGAGGATTGGCAAAGTCCCCCTGAGGCACTCAGCACCTCTGTTGCACATCTCCGTTACTTCATTTGATCCTCATAGCAGTCTCATTATACCAGCAGTGTATGAGCTATGATCTCCATTTACTGATGAGAGAATTGACACTTAGTGAGGTTAAGTGACTGAGCTGGCAAAAAACAACGAGTGAGCGGCAATCTGGGAACTTGAAACCAGGCCTTCTGACACCATGCTGGAGAGAGAGACCCATCTTGCTGGTTGTGTGGCCAACAGCTCAGTTCAGCCACGGGAGGATGTGGCCATTGTATCATTCCAGTGATACTGAGCACCTGCTCCATGCCAGACTACCTGGGGGACTCCTGACCAGATGTACAGCTTCTGTGGGCCTGAGAGCCTCTCTGGGGAAATGCCAGCCCCACGCCTGAGCCTTGGTGAGGCAGCATATTCCATCCCTCCTCTGTCCAGAACAGCAATCCCACAGCTGTGTCTTGGTGCTCACAGCAGGGCAGGAGGCGGGAGCTGAGCTTTTCTTGGCTGTTGGGCTTGTCTTCAGGATGATTCATTTATTTATCTGATCTTTATTGAGCTCCTACTATGTGCCAAGCACTGGGGATACAGCAGTGAACAACAGTCAAAATTCCCTGCCATCATGTAACTTCTATTCCAGTGGGGAGAAGCAGACAGTAAAATAAATAAATAATATCAAAAGTAACATAAACTACTAGTGGTAAGTGCTATGGAGAATACAAAGCAGGGGTGAGGAATAGGGAGTGCGGGGTGGGGGGAAGAGCATCTAACTTTAAATACAGGGGTGGGTGAAGAATCCACTGAAAGATGGTCTTAGAGCAGAGACTGGAATGAAGTGGGGGAGCAAGGTGGAGAATATCCAGGCAATGAGACTCCCAAACAGAGGGGACAGCAAGTTCAAAGGTCCTGAGGTGAAAGTACACTTGGGTGTTCAACGAACTTCAAGTGTAGTTGGATTAGAGAGAGGAAGAGGAAGAATAATAAGGCCTGCAGTGAGCAGTCATGTGGCCAAGTAGAGGGGTTGAAGCAGCACCGCAGGGACCACCGTGTAGGCTGCTCAGCGCACAAGGATGCCTGAGCTCACCAGGCCTGGTGCCCTGATGCAGGACGACCGCGTCTGCCTGGGGGAAGGAGCATGTGTTTGTGCTAGCGGGAAACTTTCTTTCTAATAACTATGGCTTATTCCCACAAGAGATAAATATCCCTTAGAAGATTTGAGGCAGAGAAATGGTATAATCTGACTTATTCTTTGGAAACTGTGATAAGAATAGACTCAATAGCAAAAATAAGCAATACGATTTTTTAAATGGGCAGAATATATAAATAGATGTTTTCCCAGAGAAGACATACAGTTGGCCAACAGGTTTGTGAAGAGATGCTCAACATCACTAATCATCAGGGAAATGCAAATCAAAAGTGCAATGAGATACCACCTCACACCTGTCAGAATGGCTATCATCAAAAAGGCAAGAAATAAAAACAAGTGTTGGCGAGGATGTGGAGAAAAAGGAGCTCTTGTGCACTGTTAGTGGGAATGTAAGTTGGTGCAGTCATTATGGGAAACACTATAGAGTTTCCTCAAGAAATTAAAAATAGAACTACCATGTGATCCAGCAATTCCACTTTTGGGTATTGTATCCCAAGAAAAAGAAAGCACTAACTTGAAAACATATATGCAACCACATGTTTATTGCAACACTATTGACAATAGCCAAGATATGAAAACAACCTAAGTGTCCGCTGAGGGATGAATTGATAAAGAAGTTGTGATTGATACATATGTATATAGAACATTATTCAACCATGAAAAAGAATGAAATCTTGCCCTTTGTGGCAACATGGATGAAACTTGAAGGCATTATGCCAAGAGAAGTAAATCACACAGAGAAGGAAAAAAACTATAATTTCTCTTATATGTGGAATCTAAAATATATATATGTAAAACCAAGCTTATAGATATAAAACAGCTAGGTGGTTGCCAGATGCCAGGGGTTGGGGAATGGGAGAAATGGGTGAAGGGGGTCAAAAGATAAAAAAAATAGTTGCCTTAGCTCTTCACTTTGCCTTAACATTCTAGACACATGAATATGTTTAAATCTGGAAAATGGCTAGGCGGGGAGTGGAGAAAGAAGATAAAAGGACAAAACATAGTAGAATATCAATGACAAGGGAAATGAAGAGCAAAGCCCTAAAAAGCAAACTGAATGAAGTGCCTTCAAACAGCAAAGTTCCACAGAAGCAACGCGATTCTTGGAGCGTGGAAGCAGGGAGGTGGGAGGCTCGGGTAGACATAATCCAGGCTGGTGCGTGCTGGGCATTGAGTACATCTGCAAGTTAGAAAGCTGAGGGATGAGACAGAAAGTTTAATAAATAAGATGAATCAATCCTGCAGTCTGAAAATATGTACGTGCATGGCTGAGTCAGACGCATTAAAGGACAAGGAAACATAAAAGATATCTCACCTCATTATTAATCCTAGACATGCAAATTAAAACCATAATCAGTTGTTAGTTCACATTCATCAGATTGGCAAAAATAAATAAATAAAATCAAGATTATGACTCTCTATATTATTTATTATATATTTATTACAGATAATAAAACCATAAATCATTACCTAATAATGCTGAATATGCACATATCTTATATCCTGTAATTTAGCTCCTATAAGTCTATACCCTAGACAGACTAGGCTAACCCTGAACCTAGATACACTGTGTTTAACAGGCAGTTCTATTCATAATATCAAAACCTTCTAAATAATAAATGAATACTGAATATAAAAACATTACACATCTGTGGAAATGAATAAACTACACATTTCCACAATAATGTGGTTGCATCATAAAATAAGAAAAAAAAAGACTAGATTGTAGGGGGCAAAGATGGAAGCAAGGAGACAAGGCAGAGGCTTTTGCAAAGGATGGTGACTTGGCCACTTAATGGCATTAGGCTCCAGGTACCAGTCTGGAGGCAGATGCCCTGATCTACCACTGAGCACTCAGACCTGGCTCAGGCTTTTCTGGAACCATGTTGTTGCAGATTTCAGCCCCCTTTAGAAGCAGAGTCTTAAGAAGTCATGGCCTGTGTGGGCACACCCCTCCCTCACCACGGAGGAGAATTTGCCTGTGCTCTGTTATAATAGTCATCCACAGAGCATCTACTATGTGCCAGCGCTATGGGAAGCATTTTGTTTCTCCATCTCTTTACCTCTCCCATGAGGAATCTCATAAGGAAGCTGGGATTGAGAGAGCTCAGTAACTTGCCCAAGATTGTACCAAGACTGCAAGTGGTTAAGTAGCAGAGCTGTGATGCGAAGCACATTGATCTCATGGAGGCCTGGGCTCATCACCACCGTGTCACTGCCTTCCCTGAAGGCACCATAGGGAAGGAGGAGGGGACGACTCAGCCCTGCTCTGAGCTGTTAGTCAATTTGCAAAGAACGAGCCTCCTCCCAGCTTGATATGAATCTCTCCCAGGCCTTTGCTTTCTTGTCTTCCAGATAAGTTAGCCAGACAGCCAGCTGATTAAGAAACCGTCCTATTTTTGAAGAGAAGAACATTCCATAATTCCCTTCGGTAACTCAGTTGCTGCTGGTAAACAGTGACTCTCCTAACTGTCACCCAATAGGGTGAGGCCATATCTTTTCATCTAGTGCCTAAGAGGATGCTGACTCAATTAGTATTTGCTAAACAGATAAACAGAAATAATGAGGTTATCGGAGAAGTGGATTGAAGATGAGTGAGCCCCGAAGAAAGGACGGGCTCAGTGGTGAGACAGCAGTAAACCTTAGGCTGATCCCAATACACAACCTTCCTGCAAAGCCCGACCCTTAACCTCCGTAGGGGAGGGAGAAAGGACGGAGAGGAATGAGCGGCACAGAGGTTGCTCCAACAGCGGCATTCTCAATAAGAACAAGGAGGCTTTTATTTTGCTTTCTCTTGATCAAATTACGTGTAGTTTCGTTGTTGAGAGTTCTGGGCTTAAGCTCCCGCTTCGTCCTTTAAGGCATGTAATGTCGAGCTGGTGCCTCACCTTTGTGAGCCCCGGGAGCGTGTCCCCGGGACAGTGCGCTGCTTGCTGGCAGGGGGGCAGGCCCTGCTTAGAGCTTCCCCAGTTCTGTTGCTTCAGTTCCATGACAGCCGAGGTGCAGTAGACGCTTCCATTAGCTCGACTTTGTAGAGGCGGCACTGAGACACAGAGAGTGTGCCTGTCCAGGTCCCTCGGCCAGCGAGCGCTGAGCGAGGGTGACTCCACTCAGTCTGTGCCTTCTAATTCCTCACTGCCTTGTCTTGGGGTTCAAAGAAAATACTGTTCACAAGAGCACCTGAAACCAAGGCCCCAGAGTAGCGCTCTGCTGGTTGTAAATGCTTAGTAATAGGTCATGATTTTGAGGATGGCCTGCCTGTTCCCTGGAGGCTAAGAGAATAAGGAGCCAGGAAGGGCCCCTATCTGGTCCTGAAGTGTGAGGGGAAGGGCCTGGAGCCATTTGGAGTCCTGGACTCCAAGAGGTAATGCCTCTGGTTCAGGTCCGGGGTGATTGTCCTCTAGTTAAAGGGCAGGACCCGCATTCCATGTTATTGATGACCCCCCAAACCCCAAAACCAAAACCTAAAAATACCTACAAGACAGCAAAGCTCTGAAAAAGAATCCCAGCCTGCGGGAGACGGTGTGCCCTGTGTCACTCGACAGAAGTGGGATGGAGGCAAAGGGGAGGAGACAAAGGGGAGGAGACAAAGGGGAGACATTCACTTGGGGACAAGAGAGGTGTCCAACTGGGCTACACAAGGGCGCCTCCACTCTTTACTGAGCAGCTACTCTGTGCCAGGAACCGTGCAAAGCGGTTTCACGTGAATTGCCTAATGTAATACTCACAATAACTCGGGGCAGAACATTCTATTTTCTTGTGTTTGTGCTCACAAAGCCAGGGCTAAACCTGATTCTAGAGCTTTCCATTATGCCATTCTGCCTCCTAATGTCCCATCTTCATTTCCAGTAACTTTGTTTCAGTGGCCCCAAGAATAAGGGAGCAGAGAGCCTGCCTGAAATATTAGAATGTGCCTGGCTTTTAAGTGGACGTTTGCCTAGAGAGCTCGGTTTAAATTGATTATATGTAAGTATCGGATTAATACTTTAAACTGGGCTTTCTTAAGATGCTGCCTAGTAGAAACCACACGAGATCTAGGAACACAACATTCCTGAATCCACAGCACTTTGAGAGAGGACTGCAAACTTCCTTAGACCATGGTTTGTGGAGTCTTTCAGAATGAGCCTTGAGGTATCACCCAGGTTTACCTCAATTTGAAATATGCCCTTCTTTTCACCCGTCTCTGAGCACCGTGGCTGGTTTTCAGCCATCCCTTGGGCATCTTGATATTGATGTTTTGTGGGACTCTCAAGTCAGCACACCCAGGCCCAAACCCCAGTCTTCTTCCCCAGACCAGCTTCTTCTCCTTCCTTTTGTGCCTCTACTAATGACTCTTTCCCCTCAAACTCACTCTGTCGCACTGCCTGCTGCCCCACCTTCACCCCTCAACATTTACTTAGATGCCAAACCATTAAGACCATTTCTTTCCTCTGTGCTGGCTACTGCCGCATTTCATCCCATCTATGTTTGCAGTAAAGGTACCTTAACTGGTCTCCTCACTTTCTGCCCCCCTCCTTGAACCTGCTGTACTTCTCCATGACCGACTGAGTTTCCTAAAATTAGCTCCAATCATGGGTCTGCTTGCCTCAAACCTCCAATGGTTTCCTATCATTGCCTTTTGGAATCAAATGCACTGGCCTGATGTGGAAGTTCTCCATAGTGTGGCTTCACTTAACATCTCCAGCCTCTTCTTTTATTTCCTCCTCCTAAAAGTATAAGCAATGGGCCATTGGCTGCTTGGGGATTGGCCCCACCCTCTTCTGCATCCTTGCCTTTGCTCCTGCCTGAGATTCTCTTCTCTGACCTTCTATCCATCTACCTTTGGAAACCTACCTATTCATCAGGGTCCAATGCAAAGGGCCTTTTATTTATAAAGGAGGTTTCCCTTTAGCTCTTCACTCCAGAGGAGTACAACCTCTCCTTTTGCTGTTTGTATTTTCCTTCCAAGTGAACTCCATTCTGCTTGATATCAAGATAGTTTATAGCCTTGTCTGATTCTTCTTACTTGATGCTTAAAGGCTAGAACAGTGTCCTTTTCACTTTCGTGCATCCAGCACAGAGCCTAATACCCATCAGGAGCTCAAAGATATGTGTGGAAAGGAGGAAATTAATCTGGAATTAAAGAGTACTTCCCTATCAAAAGAGAAGACAGTAGATATATATAGTTAAAAATTGGTAGCTATGTTGGGGAAATGTGCACCTTTGAATGCTCAGATTATCATCCTTTATTGGGTAAAATGACGTGTCTGTGGAAACTCTCCTTCCCCAACATGTGAATCTCATCCAACCCAATATGATGCCACCCTGGGCAGGAGACAGGATTCACTTGTCAGGAACTCATTTCTTCAGGCACAGGGCATACATGGATCTTATTTTGAAATGACTGAAAATTCCCTAAGTACCTCCAAGGGGAAAATCTGATTCCCTTTCCCCATATGCTGATAATAAATTCTGAGCACAAAGGGAAGCGAGTGATAAATGTGCAGACCTGGTCCTCGTCTGCATGAGGAAGGGTTTGAACTCACTGAGGCTTTAGCAGACGTGAGAGTTTGAAAAAGATTAAATCTTGCTTTATTTTCAATCAGAAGCTTAGTCCATCTAAATAAAAAACAAAACCAGAAAACTCCCCATGGGTTAAGCTTTCATAGAGGGGAAGAAAAGTGCCTTTTCCAAGCGCACTGCTGATTTTGTGGTGACTGCAGAATCCAATATCTAATCTACTTCCCCACTTCCTGTGTTATGAAATGCTGGGCATAGTTTTCTCTTGGCTCAGTCTCTTGTCGATAAAGAGCGAAGAGCCCGAAGGAAAGACAGCGAACACTGCCCTCTTTTGTCCACCCGGGGTTTCTGCCTATTCTTCTAGATGAGTGTGTGTCCGGCAGACAAGAGTTAAAGTCAGGCTGAGTAAATTCCATTTGAGTCGTTCTCTGCATGACTTGGAGGTTTCAGCAGTGTGGAACATCTTTATTTTGGTGTCACCAACATTTTAGCTTATCCAAGGCCGCCGCTTTGCACCAAACCCCATTTAATGATGGTTGGTCTGTGCTGACCGAAAAAAAAAAAGTGGGTGGAAAGCAAAAAAGAGGCTCTATTGTTTGAGGTTTCCCTGCTCCGTCTGGATTACCAGGGAGCTAAAGATAAAACCCAGGCAGAAAGTGACGTGTCAGCAGAAACAGAGCAAGAGCCCCTCTCCCCTTGGATAACCCCTCATTTGGAAGAGACAGCTTTGTCTGAGTGGCTTGAGAAGGTCTCAAATAATTTGGTTATGATGTTTTTGTAAGTGTGCTGGGGCAGCTAGGAAGCAAAAGACTTTCTGGACCAAATGTGTTGCCATTGTGCTTGATCTGATTGGAGCAGTACTAGCAAGGAAGTGCACTTTTGTTTGTGGAACAACTTATACATTTTTCATAGGCATATGCAGAAATTAAAAATTAATAATATGACCTCCTCTCTCGGTTGACTCAAATCACACTTTACAGTTCTTTCTTGCAGGAGTTCGTATGTATTTGGCAGGGCTGCAGAGTGCACCGGGTGAAGACGGAGTGCAGGGTTCACTCCCTGGGAGGACAGCTTAGAGTCCTCTTGGCTCTGTGCCCAAATGCAAATTATTTAATTTGGTTTGAAAGCTTTAAAAGTCATATTGCCAAGGCTTCAGTGTATCATTTAATCACCTACTGTGTCTGTGCATCTTCTGTGTATGCAACCAGACATCAAGGTGCACAGGGAAGATGTGTCACAATGGGGAAGGGCAGATGTAATTGCGGATTCCTGTTCAAGGGAATCGAGTTTGCACTCTGCAGCCCATCACTTTGTTGTTAAATTTTTGCCCGAGTTTTAGCAACTTTGGGTCCTTCCTTTCCCAGGACAGTTCTGGGCACAGATATTCAGCTCCTTTCTGCTTTTCAGGGAATTTGTTCTTTGACTGGTGGTTTGGAAAACATGGTGAGATAAAGTCATTATCAGGACAAATGGAGCAGTTAGGGAAGCGGCCCCAGGGAACTTTTTCCATTCCCGTTACTTTTCGAAAAGCCCCATAAAAATGCTCTTGCCAATTTCTATCTCATCAAGCCTGGGATGTTACCTTGACAAAAGGAATGTCAGAACTCTTCTAATCCATGATATCCTCTCACCAACGGCAGATCTCTAAATTATCAGGGGTAAAGTATATTTAAGAGTAGGAAAATATCCATCAAAGAACAAAGTCAGGAAGCAGATCTGTTTCGTTGTTTCCTTTCTGCTAAGTGCCTTTGAGGAAGCATTTGCATTGGCTTATGCCCCTGTGTCTAGAACCAGCCAGATACAAGCCGGGTGGTGCTTCATGTATACGAGGGCTTCCATTCAGATACACGGAACTGGAATCAGAAATTCAGATCTTTAGTAACTTAATTGTGTGGATGTCTACAGTAGCCTGGTAAGGAATGGTTAATGTGTTGAAATATTTTGGAAATACTGACACCAAAAAAATTTATTCTGAAAAAACAGTCCAATGATGAAAAAGTAAAGGAACAAATTACATAAAATTCTAAAGTCCCTGGGGATCGATTATAAAGTACATCGTTTAAATGAGTGCTACTTGAGAGAAAAGCAGGGTTGGGTTTATACACTTTCCTTAGGAAATAACGAATTCTTAGTCCTTGTGTCCAACGTAGGCAGGCTAGAAGAAATGTCTGTTTATTAACAAGAAAATGTACATTTGCCTCAAAAGCTAAGGGGATGTTTCTTTTATAGGATCCTTGTAAAGTTTCTTTATTGGAATGAGGATGAAATACTAAGTGTTTGCATTTATATAGCACTCTGTTTGTCAGAAATCTTTCTCATGGACCGGATCATTTGGCAGGAGAGATGAGCCTGGGGATAAGATTAGGAGAAAAGCCAGTTTACAGTGTTAATTTATGAAGCAAACTGGAAACAGAAACTAAAGAATGTTATTTTCCCTCGTTCGAGTAACAGGCTGGTGTTTGGCAAACTGTCCGGGAAGATATTCAAGAGAAGAGTGAGCATGGTGATTAAAGACTTTTCTCTCCTCTTTTCATCCCCCCCCCCCCCCCGCCCCGTTTCTTCTCTGACCACAGTTTGAACACATTTCAATCGCCAGCAGCCCCAGCAGGGCAAGGCTGCCACATGCTTGCTAATAGTTGTCCTAAAGACTGCATTCCCAGGGGCTCTTCCCGGTAGTGCTGTTGTAGACCGGTGAGTTACCGTATTTCCCTTGCAGCTGCCGCCCGCTGCAATGAAGCAGCAGGGTTGGGCTCCCAGCCCTGCCTGATAGTCCAAAGTAAGGGGCCAGCAGGCACCTAGGAAGTGTAATGACCCTTTAACCTGAATGGGTTGATTTAGAGCTAGTCTAGGAATCCCTCCTGGCCCTGAGGTCCCAGTGTTTCAAGGACATTTTCTGCAGACTGGCTTAAGGCACTGCAGTATTAAATAAATAAATGATAGCAGTGCTGCTAACTTCTCAGGAAGACAGCAAGTCATCTGGGCAGTGCACGCAGTGAGCTGTGCACAGAGCCTCGCTGAACGATTAGCAGCAAGTTTCCCATCTGACAAAACAGATTTGCTAGTTTGACTTTGAATTTAAGTCAACAAAGACAGAAAAAGTGTGCAAAAGGCAATCATTTGAAGGGAGGGCCCCATGACGATTTTGCTAACTAAGGAAGGCTGTGTACAAGGGTATTCGTATATTTCGGAGCCTTCCAGAAGTCAATGTGTGTGAAAGTGTTTTGTAAACTGTGGAGTCCTTTCATAAACGGTAACTACCCTCCTGAGACATTTCTAAACTCATCAGAGTGCAAGTACTAAGCATATCAGTAAGAGTGGACAGAAGCACAGAAGAGACATTGACAAGTCCTTTCTAGGTGCACAAGTGAGTGTGTTAATTTTTAAAGGTCTTATAAAAGATAGTGAAGGTGCTGGAATAATTGGACATACAATTTCTACCTTAGCAGAAGCTGATGCAAAAATGATAGAAGATAAAGGAGGAGACGTGAATGTTTCTGCCATTCTTCCATACAGTTCCCATTACTCTATAAACCCTCTCTTCTCTTAGTCAGACCAATAAATCTTTGAAATGGGGGAGAAAAAGTCTGACTCAGCCAAGAGGAACCTGACGGCTCCCCTTGGATGTTATTCTCCAGGCTCACCTGATGTTCTCTGATTTGTTCACTTGGGTTCGAGAAGCCAGCCAAGGAAGGGTGACCCAAGCCGGTTTGGGGGAGAGCTGAGCTGTGGGACCTGTGGCTGTCTCCTCGACTCATCAGCCATTAAGCTTGTCACCAGCTGCTGACATCTAAAGCTGAAAAGAGGGATGTTATGGCACAATAAAATGTACAAGCCCATAAACCCCTCCTTGGTGATTGGTCATGCTCTTCTGTATCCCGCCTGGCCTTCGCCCTTTTTTATCACCAGCTCATGGCAGGCCTCCACCCACAGAGCCAGTCCACAACAAAGGCGCATTAGTTCCACGAGGAAACATTGCCCCTATAGCAGCCTTTAACTTCTCTGAAGCAAGGAGACCAAGGGAAAAGCAGCAATAACAGCAATAATAACAACAAAACTGATGCAGGAAAACGGATGTGGGGCGTGAGGAGGGCCGTGTCCCAGGTCTCGGTTGAGCCCCTGGGATGTGCCCCACCAGGTATGGGTCCCTGGCTTTGCGCAGGAAAGAACTCAAGTGCAAGCCACAGTTGAGCAAAGGTAGGTTTATTTAGAGAGATACATACTGCATAGGGTGTAAGGCAACAGAAAGGCAAGGCAAGAGGTGTGGGAATTGGGTGCTCAAGTTAAAGTAAAAGTAGGTACACACTCCACAGAGTGTGGGCCGTCTCTGAGGAGGAGGGAGCGAAAAAGGGCTGCCAGGCGTGGTGTTGTCAGTTTTTATGGGCTCAGTAGCTTCACATGCCTACAAGTGGGACCATTGCAACTGACCTGGGGAAGGGGCTGGGATTCCCATGAATTGGGCCACCGCCCACTCTTTGGCCTTTTGCAGTTAGCCTTGGGGCTGTCATGGTGCCTGCGGGCGTGTTATTTACCACGCTGTTACAATAAGCATATAATGAAGCTCAAGGTCTACTAGAAGTTAAACCTCTTAATCCTCAAGGCCAACTAGGAGATGAATCTTCCACCATTTTGGTGAATCTTCCACCATTTTGGTGTTAAATTGCTGTCATTCCATGAGTGGCTGTGCCCTGCCCCCTTCCCTCCTGTCTCCAAACAATTTAAGACTGGACCCTCACTAGCAACCCGTTTGGCTGGGGAGACCTGGTCTAGGGTGAGTAGGGTGCCAGTTCCCAGGAAGGAGTGTTTTGTATTGGCGCCACTGTCACTGCAGAAACAATGCTGAGGGTTTCCTGGGGTGCCCACTATCCATGGAGACTCAAGCTCCACACGGAAGGAAAGAAGGACTTGGAAGTAGCAATTCAGCAGACCCACCAGCCAGGCCCAGACTTTCTGTGGGATGGTCCACATTCCAGCTCAGGGAGATGCTGCTGGGGTCTGAGTCTTCATTATCAGGAGAAGAGATTATCATCTCTGTACTGTGATATCAGCTATTGTGATAGTTCCTGACAGTTGATACAGAATTTCCCCCTAGTCCTCCAAACCTCCTCTCAAGGTGGGTGTTTCCCTTCTCCATTCTCTTGAGGTGGCTGCAAATATGACTTCTTTTTTTTTTTTAAATTTTATTGAGGTATAGTCAGTTTACAATGTTGTATCAATTTTTGGTGTACAGCACAATTTTTCAGTCATATATGAATATACATATATTCATTTTCATATTCTTTTTCACCATAAGCTACTACAAGATCTTGTGACTTTCAATCATAAAGGCTTGATTCTCGTCTCAGCCCTGCCACTTTATAGATATGTGCAATCCTGAGCAAAACACTAGGGAGAAAACCGAAAGTTTTTCAAGAAAGTTAAGTGACTCACTTATTCCTGGTGGAAGAGAGAGCAGACACAAAGGTCCTGAGGTAGGGAGAGGCATGGCCTGTTGGTCTCTATGCTGAGAATGAACCCATGCTGGTATCTGATCAGATCTCATGACTACTTCCCTCTCTTCATTTACATCTCCTTAGTGAGGAGTTCCCTGATGCTCCATCACATTTATAGCCCATTCTTCCGACAGAGTTTCTTCAGAAAATTTATCTCCCTCAGAAGTGACCTTATTTGTTTCCTTGTTATTGCCTGGCTAGCTGGAAAGTAAACTCCACGAGAGTGAGAACCTTGATTTTATTCTACCCACCATGGCATTTGTAGCCCCTGCAACAATGCCTGATATGCATCCAAGCAGAAGCACATCCCAAACCCCTTATCTGAAACCTGTGGGGTCCAAGTGTTTCAGGAGTTCGGAATTTTTGCATTTTAGAAAGATCATGGGGTCCATCTCACTAAATTAGGTAACACCCCCCCCCCAATCTGGAGCAGTTATCCTGTCATCAGACATATTTGCATATCTGTAGTGTGACATGCAGAATAAATGAATATATGCATTAAGGGACATGAAAAAAAGCCTTTAGATTGCCTTATGTTTGTTTAGGTCAGAAGTCTCCATACAATGAACTTGCTATCACCTTGTAGAAAATATTTTGGTTTTCAGAGTGTTTTTGGAGTTTGGAATTGCAAAGAAAGGACTGTTGATCTGCAGTCAATGAGTGTGTATCAAATGCATAAATGAACAAATACGATCACACGGCTCCAGTGGGCCCAGGCACTGAGGCAGTGCTGGCTCTACAGAAATTAAATAAAACAGATACTCTCCCAGCTCAGACCTGCAAAGAAAACAAGTGGTTGAATAATGAATTTCCACACCACTTCAAATGACACACCTTTTCCAAGAAAAGTGAGCCTGTAGTTTTCACAGGCATCAAAGAGATAAGTTTATTAACCGCCCCTCTCTTCCCGCACATCCATCCTATCTCGGATGCAAGCAAATGCAGCCAGGGACGTTTGGAGTCTGGTCTTAAAAGTGTACTCCTTTGGAACCGGATATGGGAGACAGGGAGTTTTCACCCCAGATGCCAGTATTTCTCTGTCCCTTCACTTCCCATTCTCTCCCCAGAGACTCAGTGTCAACCCATCCAGGGGCTGTATCTCTTTTAGGGAGTACTAATGTTAGAAATGCTGACATGTCTAGACATATGGTAGGATGCCCACTTGTCAGGGAAAGGCATCCTAAGATGTGGGGAGCATTTGTCACAGTGGCAGGAAGCTGATTCTCTGAGTCCACAGTGCCAGGGTCGTCCACCTCATCAGGCGAAGGACTGTTGGCCTTTCTCTCTTTGATGGTCTTCAGAGAAGCCCTCCCTCCTAACCAAACCACCACCAACTAACAGGTATTCATCAAACACCTGCTCTGTGCCTTCCTGTGTCCTGGATATAATGGCAGGCGGGCTAAAATTAGAGCATGTAGATTATAGGAGAAGAACATCGTTGATTATACTTCTCCTCCGAAGAGAGAAAACTTTTGCTGAGTGGCTTGGTCTTATGGAAATTGGGCACCGCAGTTAGGGGACTTGTGTGCCACACGGGTCTGGACTCAGACACTAGTTCTGCCTCTGACTAGCAAGTTGTTAAGCTTGAAGGGGCTGAGCCTCAGTGTCTTCGCCTGTGAAATGTAGATCGCAGTCCGGCTTCATAGGACTGTCGTGATGCTTTGGTGGGATGGATCCTGAATAGGAAAACAGCTAGCATAGCATCGGGTACATGATCAGTGTAGAGCCATCTGTTCGCTGAGTGTCTGCCCTGGGCCGGGCTCTGCGTGGGATGTTGAGGATGCAAAAATGAGGAAGACAAAGCCCCCATCTTCCAGAACCCGTGGGAGCCTACACTCATTGGCTTTCCCAAATATTTAAAATGGCATTTGAATTTCAGGTAGGCTGATGTTTTCTTTTAAAAGGATAAACATTGCTATGATTATCATCAGTGAAATCCATGCTCATTAGAGAAAAGTTGGGAGGAATACAGAAGTAGAAAAGCACGATGGTGATTCATTCACATTCAATTCATTTAACAAATATTTAAACGTTGAGTACCTACTATGCACCGGCACTGTTTCAGGCACTGGGGATACTGCAGGGAAAAGCCAGACCAGACCTCTGTTCTCCACATTGTGGTGGGAAGAGAGATAATAAACAAATAAGATAATTCCTGGTAGTGATAAGTGCCTTAAAAAAAAGAAGGTGACATGTTTAAGAGGAGGTATGGGGTTGAGTGTCAGGAAAAGAGACCCCAAGGTGGTGACAATGGAGCTGCAAATAGAGTGACAAGGAATCGGCCACGTGAAGGTTTGGGAAAAGCGCTGTTAACCAACGTGAGTTTTTCCAGTGGTTTTTCTATCCACACATCCAGCTGTTTCTCATCTAGTCCCAGAGGACAATGACGTAGAGAAAACTGTGTTGCCAAAGATTTATAATTTAACCTTTCTGGTCCTAGAGTCAGCTCTTCCACCAGCAAAGAAATACTCTTAACTCTTTAGTGCCTTCTGCTTTTCAGACTTGGAGGAGTCTTCAGAGAGGATCAGATGGGTTTGGGCTCTCCACTGAGATGGAGACCGTGATTTGTGTTAATAGGAACACAACACACAAGCCTCAGGAAATGATCCTTCTCTGGACTTGGCATCCGCCAGGCTCTTTTCCAAGTTTTATGTTCTTGGCTGGTCTCTGGAGAGACTGGGTGATATCCAGCAGAATGTGGCCACTCTATTTAAAACAGATAAAGTTGAAGGGTGTCCTCAAATATATTGAGATTTATGAAAAGTGGAAAACTGAGTGCTTCCACTGAGACAAGAGGATGTGTGCTCCAAGGAGGGTTTGCCCAGACAGATGGTTATTCTTTATCTTGACTGTCCAGCACAGTTCTGATTTCATGAAAGTAATTCTTTTCAATAAAATTTATTTATTAAAAGTATAAATAAGTGCGATTTAACTTTTATGCCTTTTTACAAGAGTTTTCAAAAGTCCTTTGTTATAAAAAGTGTTTCCATGTTGAATTCTAAATAGACGGTCACTATAGTCAAAGGAAATGGATTAAACTGTGGAATATAACACATAAGGCAGTTATTTGATGCTGATAAGTAGAAATGGTCATAAAGTACAGGACAGGAAGACATGCCTGTTCGTTTTAACAGGAGAGATGTAGTTCTGCCTTCAAGTAAGGAGACTTGAAGCCAGTCTCCCTATTCTCCCCATCCCACACATGTTATGGCAAAAGCAGCATTAAAAAAAACTTCCAGAAAGGGTGGCTGACGACCCCATCATCTAATCAATGATTCATGTGTCCATATTATCTTCTATCATGTATATCTTTATAAGCATTTAATATGTGCATCTTTGTAATAACAGTATAGATAGAATTCAAAGTGACAAAAGCACTCACTTACTACTAGTATGTGCCAGGCTCTGTCCTAAGCCTTTAAATACATTAATTCATTCAATTCTTACAGTAACCCTCTGAGACAGGTACTATTATCGCATCTCTTTACACATGAGGAAACCAAGGGGGTATTTTCTATTATCTAGTCTACATTTTGGCTTTAGATGATAATATTTTCCTCAAATTTTCATTTCACCCAATCTTTCCCCTCCATCTCCCTCTCCCCCCTCCTCATACTGTGTCTATTTTTCCCCCTCTTGTTTTTCTAACCTAATAAATGACTGCAGACATTTATTTAGATCAACAGATGCAGATCTAACTCTTTCTTTTGACATTGATGCTTAATACACAATAGTATGAATGTTACGCATATATCCTTATATACTGGGTAGGTTTATCTTTAGCAGATAGATTTCCAGAACTGAAAATGCTGGCTGAAAGAAAATGTATGTTTTTAATTTTAAAAGATACTACCAGATTCATTTCCAAAATTGTGCAACAGTTCAAGTTCCTGCCAACAGAATATGAGCCTGTGTGTCCCTGTATCTTTGTCAGTTTCAGTTTTTTTGGTGTTCGAATGAGTGACGTGGTATTGAGATGACAATTTAAACTTCCTTCCAGCTGTGAAATATTATAGTTTTATAATTTTATGTTTCATCACAGAGATCAGTTTAAATCAGTTGGCCACCACATGATAGGACCATCAAGTTAGCAGAAATTTAGAGAGTAAATAATGAGTTTTTATGATGGTCCTTAGTCCAGTAAATTGAAGGGACAGTGAGATCCACTGAGAGTCATCCTGGACCTCCGACAGGCTTAGGGCAAATGAAGGAGGACTTCCTCAGTGGATAGAGCCCGATTTCTCAGTGATCATGCTTTCCCTTGAGGACTGGAGGGGAATCACTCACTATCTGAGACAACCGTCTTAGTCCCGTGTAACTTCGCTTTTTCTCTTCAATGAGACGATCATGGGATCTCTTACTCTCATGTCTCTTTAAATTTGTATCTTCCTGGTGATGCCAATATTGCAAGGCCAAAAAATTGTTTTTAATGAAACAGATAGACCAATGGAGTTTTTTGAAAGAAAATTCAGTACGGAGGAAATAGGATTTGGAGACAGCATTAACAGTACATTGCTTATGCTTTCAACCTGAATAAGCTACTGAAAAGCACACACGCCACTATGTTTTTTTTAAATTAATTAATTAACTTATTTAAGTGAGGTATAGTTGACTTACAATGTTTAGTTTCCAGTGTACAGCAAAGTGATTCAGTTATGCATATATAGATTCTTTTCCATTATAGGTTATTACAAGATGTTAAATATAGTTCCCTGTGCTATACAGTAGGACCTTGTTGTTTATCTATTTTATATATAGTAGTTTTTAGCTGCTAATCCCAAACTCCTAATTTATACACAATATCTTGTGCATGGCCTTCTACCTATACTAAGTTTTGGAAAGATAGGTGGATATTAGTGAACCATTAACCTGTTGCCTGTAAAGCACTTAATTTAACGATGGGATGAGAAAATATTTTCACCACTCACTCAGTGGGTCATACCTTTGCTTGCATAGCTGTCTAATACTAGCTGTAGGGTAGCTCTTAAGAGCATGGGCTCAAGCTTCAGACAGACCTGGGTTCAAATCCTAGCTCTGCCTTTTCCTATATGATTTTGATGTTATTTAACTTCTGTGCACTTCAGTTTTCTCATTTGTAAATGGGGATAATAGTAGGATTTTACATGATTGTTATGATGATTAAATTAGTTGTGTAAAGTGCTTAGAATGTGCCTAAAAAATTAATACATGCTAGCATACTATAGATAACATTTTTTGATATTGATTTAATTTTTCCCAATAATAAAATAAATAATATATACCATGCAGTATATTCAGACAGAAATAATCTTTAGACTAAATTCTGTTGAGAGCTACAGATTTTTTTAAAAACATTTTTTCTATTGAGTTATAGTCATTTTACAATGTTGTGTCAAATTCCAGTGTAGAGTACAATTTTTCAGTTACACATGAACATACATACATTCATTGTCACATTCTCTTTCGCTGTGAGCCACCACAAGATCCTGTATATATTTCCCTGTGCTACACAGTACAATCTTGTTTATCTATTCTACATTTTGAAATCCCAGTCCCTTCCCACCCCCCATCCCCCAGCAACCACCAGTTTGTATTCTATGTCTATGAGTCTATTTCTGTTTTGTATTTATGGTTTTTTTTTAGATTCTGCCTATAAGTGATCTCATATGGTATTTTTCTTTCTCTTTCTGGCTTACTTAGGATGGCATTCTCCAGTAACATTCATGTTTCTGCAAATGGCATTATGTTGTCAGTTTTTGTGGCTGAATAATATTCCATTGTATAAATATAACACATCTTCTTTACCTAGTCATCTGTTGATTGACCTTTAGGCTGTTTCCATGTCTTGGCTATTATAAATAGTGCTGCTATGAACATTGGGGTGCAGGTGTCATTTTGAAGTAGGGTTCCTTCTGGATATATGCCCAGGAGTGGGATTCCTGGGTCATATGGTAAGTCTATTCCTAGTCTTTTGAGGAATCTCCATACTGTTTTCCACAGTAGCTGCACCAAACTGCGTTCCCACCAGCAGTGTAGGAGGGTTCCATTTTCTTCACAGCCTCTCCAGCATTTGTCATTTGTGGACTTTTGAATGATGGCCATTCTGACTGGTGTGAGGTGAAACCTCATCGTAGTTTTGATTTGCATTTCTCTGATAATTAGTGATATTGAGCATTTTTTCATGTGCCTATTGATCATTTGTATGTCTTCCTTGGAGAATTGCTTGTTTAGGTCATCTGCCCATTTTTGGATTGGGTTGTTTGTTTTTTTTCTTATTAAGTCGTATGAGCTGCTTATATATTCTGGAGATCAAGCCTTTGTTGGTTTCATTTGCAAAAATTTTCTCCTGTTCTGTAGGCTGTTGTTTTGTTTTAGAGAGCTACAGATTTTTAAAAATTCTTTATAGCAAACCTGTGTGGTTAAAATGTGGGCATTGGGGTCACAGAGCTTTGGATTCAAGTTCAGTTTTCCTACTTATTAACTGAGTAAACTTGGGCAAATTACTTGATCTTTCTTTTTTAATATGATAATATATATATATACATATATATATATATATATTTTTTGGGGGGGTAGGGGGAGAGGTAATTAGGTTTGCTTGTTTGCTTGCTTGTTTGTTTGTTTATAATGGAGGCACTGGGGATTGAACCTGGGACCTTGTGCAGGATAAACATGAGCTCTACCACTGAGCTATACCCTCCCCCCAAATTAGTTGATCTTTTAAAGCTTCAGCTTGTCTATAAAATAGGATTTATAATTTTTCCTACCTCCTTCAATTGTTTTGGGAATAAAATAAGAAAATGTGTGTAAAGTAAAAATAATTGGTAGTTCTTTCGATCAGGTGTTGCTCACTTTGACATAAGAATTTAGACAAGGATTGTCAGGTAAAATGCACTTCAGCACAGCAGCTGTCACTGTGTTGGAGGGGGTTCTTTAATTCAAGAACTTTATGAAGCTGTCAACAGTTTTGTTGAAAATTCTTCAAGTTTATGGGATGCACCATCCTCATTTGCCCCTCACTAGGGAAAAATTGACCCTCAAAAAACTAGTTCTGGGCCAGCCTGGATCAATCTGGCTTTTGTTTTAGTCGGTTTTGGCGACACACATGTCGGTCCCATTTTGTCTTGGACCATATCGTGGCATTAGGATGCCTTCATCTAAGATCAGGTTTTAAATACTCTTTGCAGACAGTTCTTCGACTTTAACCTACATTTCTTGAGCACACAGCCTTCAGGCGCTAGGTCTGAAGCAGTGTTTTCTTTGGAAGGCATGGTTCCTCACCACGCTGTGCGGCAGGCTGCCTTTCCCCCTTAGCCGTTGAGTGGAAATGGCCGTGTTGCCACAGCTGTCTCTCTGCCCCGGCTGACTCACTCTGTATCTTTGCATTCTTAGGCCAGTCACCTTTGCCAAGATAATTTTAAAACAGCATTTTTGGTGTGCTCTGGTCATGGGGAGGGCATTTCAATCTCTTTGGGGTGGAAAAAACCCACTTTTTGTGGGAGTCAGAGGCCAAAATATACCCCCCCCACAGTGGCCTCTACTGCTTCCCAGAAACACAAACCTCCCCCGAGCTCTTCCTCACTCCCCTAGTTCAGGTTGTTTCTGTTTCATCACTTACTGTTTAATTTCTAACACCATGTAAGTAATTCATGCTTATTGTAGAAAATCTGAAAAAATGCATGAAAAATAGAGGTAAGAAGTACTCTCCAAAGACAACATCTGTCACATTTTAGCGTATTGCCTTCCAGCCCTTCAAGGTTTGAATTTTTTCCTTTTTTATTATTATTTAAAAATATGAAGTAGAGCACATACTGTTTACATAATTCCCTTACTGATTCTTTCAGCTGGACATTACAATAAGCATTCCTTTGTGATTTGTGACATTCTCTGTAGATATAGCCAAAATGATCTGTACTGCATTTTTACTTATTACGAGAGTAAAACATGTTTTTTTTTTAAATTACATTTGAAAGCACAGATAGACTCAGATTAGAAACCTGTGACAACCATGCATAATCCCACCGTTCAGAGGCAGCTTCTGCTAATATTTTAGTGCATTTCCTTCTGTACTTAGATTATCTGTATTTTAGATCTACATAGAGAACATATTCTAAATACCATTTGAAACATGTGTTATTCACTCAAAAATACTTGGGCTCATCTTTTTAATAAAAAATCACCATTGTTTGGAGGAGGTAGGTGGACAAAATGGGTGAAGGAGGCTAAAAGATACAAACTTAAAGTTATAAAATAAATGAGTCCTGGAGTTGTAATATCCAGCAGGGTGACTATAGCTAATAAACTGGGTTGCGTATTGGAAAGTTGCTAAGAGACTAGATCTTAAAAGTTCTCACCAGAAGGAAAAAAAAGTGTAACTGTGTATGGGGATGGATGTTAACAAGACTTATTGTGGTGATCATTTTGCAATATAAGCAAATACTGAATTATTATGCTGTACACTTTTGCTTGTTTGCGTGTTTGAAAATGATCTATTAAATGTCAGTTATATCTCAATTTAAAAAAACCCTACAATTCTACAAATGTTTGCATAGAAATCCATCTTATGGATGATTCTTTTATTCAGAGGGTTCCTATTGTTGGACTTAGTTTTAAATTATTGCCTGATGTCCCGATGTATCCTGCTGGTACCTGCTGTCTCTTCCTTGGCTTTTCCATGAGCCTCGGGTGCCTCGAGGTTGGAGAGAATTCCTGAGTCACCTTAGTCCTAGCCTGCTGCCCAGCACCCAGCACGTGGTCCACTGTAAACGCTGGCTGGATGAATGAACTCTTACTGAGCTCGGCTGGCCTGGGAGGCACCACAGAACAAGTTTATGAAGTACAGAACAGAACAAGTTGTTGGTCTTGGGGGAGCTGCAGTCCGACAGCTGAGACTAAGTCTGTCCACCTCCTCCACCTCCATATGAATTTCCTCCAGTGCCGTGCAGCTGACACATGTTTATTCTTTAATTATGGGCCACTGGGTGCTCTCCGCATCTTTCTAAAGATGAGAACCATAGTGAATTCTCATTATTTGGGGAAAGCATTTTGGAAGACAGTGGAAGGCCTCATAGTGGAGAGAAATCTGATTTTGGAGTACAAACACTTAGGTTCCATTCCTTGCTCACCCTTCCGCTTTGCCATCTTAGGAAATTCACCCAACCATCCAGGCTTTAGTGTTCTTCTCTAGCAAGGGGGAAGACACAAACATACCTTCCTCCTCTGCACACAGGCTCCTTTGACAGCAACTGTCCTATGGATGTGAGTTGAGCTGGGCAGGTAGAAGAATCGAGGGGGAGGGTGGGTGAGGAGCCAAGGAGACCCTTTGGCCTCACATTTATGAATTGTCCCAAGTTTGTATTTTTAAAGGTTATACATATATATTCTCAGTGAGCGGCAGTTGTGTGACATGGCATTTGTGAACGCATGTCAGAAGTAGTAGTTTGCTCAGTATGGATGTTTCCACTGTTCTGTACTTTTTGTAACTTTCTTTTGGTCTTTTTCCCCTTCATTTGGACATTGCTGGCAGCCTCAATCAAAGGAAGTGGCTTAGGTCTCCTGACTTGTGGGAAACCCTCTTTGCCAAAGCACCTCGTAAACTATAAGAGCACTCTGACAGCGGTGGAAACGGAACCGGGGAGGGCGGAGGAGGGCTGTTCTTCGGTGGGAGGCGGTGATTATGGAGAGAGAGTTGGAGATGGGGCAGGAAATGCTGGGGAACAGGCTCCCCAGGGTTGTCTCCTTCAGGATCCTCCACCTGGACACGGAAATGGTGAAGTGATAGCAGCAGAGAAAAGAATTTCATTTTGAATGTTGCCTTTCTTTCCCCAGAAAGACCACTGCTTTTCTGTTTCAGTGAGAACAGAAATTTTCAGAGTAAAAATTTTCGTGCAAAAAAAAAAGGAAGGAAGGAAAGAAGGAAGGGGGAGAGAGAGAGAGAGGAAGAAAGAAAGAAGGAAAGAAGGAAAGGAAAGGAAGGAAGGAAGGAAGGAAGGAAGGAAGGAAGGCAGGCAGGCAGGCAGTCAGGCAGGCAGAAAATACCTGAAGGCAGTTAACTGCTTTTCCCAGGGAGTCGTTCAAGACCCCTTGAAGGCACTAATTGTAATGGTGACAGTGTTACTGCAGACAGTGGAATCTGTGTTCTGGGCAGCAATCTTGCAGTAGATCCAGGGTCAACAGTTTTCCTCGAGACATTTTACCCAAAGCTCATGTGATGCCACCATTTATTACAAGGGACAGTTTGTATCCCAAATCTCATAAAGTCACTGCACTTCCAAGTTTAACCTCGCAATCAGAAAGGAAGTTACCTCACAATTTAATAAGGTAGAAACAAACGTTTGTACCACTATTGTGTATCTTGTAATTGGCTCGAGGGAACAGCTCTCCCCTTTCATTTATGGAAAGTGGGCCTCGGCTGTCTCCCATTTGGAATTTTCCAGGGCTGCCCTGGCTTTGAATCCTCCATACCGGCGGCTGTCTCACCAACATGGGTTCCTGTGAGGCCTTCACATCCTGATTTCTGGTTCTGGAGAGCTACTGGCGGGTGCTGCGCCTCTTTTCATGTGAGAGGCAGAGACCAGTTGGCCTGAGCCTCTTCCCTCAGGCAGATGTCTGGCTCCCACTGAGTCACTGTCCAAGGTCACCAACTTGTTCCAAAGGAGGAGGGCCCTGGAGCCATGATCTTCTTTTGCAGAACATTCATTACAAGGTGCTGCTCTATTTTCTGCCATAAATGGAATTAGAAATGCTTTTAATGGGGATGAACATGGCCTTCACATGCAAGTGTTTTATCTAAAAAAATGATAGCATATACATGGTCTTTGTAATATGTTAATACAAACAGTTAGACACTCTTGACCAACTGGCAGGGTCTCCCTGGGTTTCCTCGCTGGCCAACCCTCTGAGCTAAGCCTCCAGAAACCAGGTGGTGGGCAGCAGCCCACACCGGAACTGACTCTCCCCTTGAAGAGCTCTCTTGTCAAGGCTCCCAGGACGCCCCTCCGCCTTTGTCCCTCCCTACTTCACTGGCCACCTCAGGCTGGGCAGGAGGAGTCTTCCTCCACAGTGGGCGTGGAAAGGCAGTGACCTGGAAAGCAGCTGTCCCCTCTCCTGAAAGCACATCTTACTCGTCTCCTTGTCCCTCCCTCCCCTCCCCCTCAACTCCACAAATGGAGACAGGAGATGGTCTAAGCAACTCTTCTCCAGCTTTGTAGGCAGAGTGGGTCCAGGTGGGTCTAGTTCCCTCACTTAACTGCTCGGATGCTCAGCCTTTTCACTGCTAAGAAGGGAAGACCCATCATTCCAACCTCACCCGTTTGTCGTGAATATTAAATGCTTTAAAGACAGTGGTTCTTAACTGGGACAGATTTTGCCCCCCAGCAGATACTTGGCCATGTCTGGAGACATTTTTGGGGTCACAACACAAGTAGGCTGGAGTAGGGTGGAGGGGGTAACAGGTGGGGAGAGACCATAGATGCTGCTACACATCCTACAAGGTAAAGGACTGCCCCACCTCAAAGGAGGGTCTGGTCCCAAATGTCGGTAGTGCTGAGGTTGCAAAATTCTGCCATAAGGCATAAAGAGTGCTTAGTTCACTGTGTAAGAAGTGTCATTTTTACCATTGTTGCCATTATTCTTGTATGCAGCGGCTCCCTGTCAGAGCAATGGCTGTGCCTTCTATTACTTTTAGAAACAAAACTTATTTTAGCCTTTCAATCTGTGACACAAGAATGCTACTCAACAGTACAAACATTGGTGGAAACTGTGCATGAAGGTGAAACACGAAGAGAAAGCAAATTGTCCATATGCCTAACTAACCAGTGAAAATGATAGATTATACAAAGAAGTATACTTTTTATGTATTACCACTAATCCCCCCTGCAAATTAGGTGTTTTGTGTTCCCTTTAGAGAACAGAAAGTGTGTACTCACAGAAGTTGTGTGATTTCTCCCAAAGATAAAGGCTGGTGAGCGATAAAGCCAGGCTATGAACCCAGGTATTCTGAGTCAGTGAGATAAGTTTTGCACCAGCTGGCTCCTCCACCGCTGCTCCTGCTCCCCCGGGGCCAACCCGGCCTGCCGGTGTTCTGGGATCAGAGCGGACAAGCACACCCAGGTGATGTGTTTTACAGTGTGAAAAGGACACAGGAACATCAAAAGAGTCACTACCTTAAGGTGGTGAATTGATTAGTGTTTACTTGAAAACTTTTACTTTTATAAAAGTCCACAGTTGATCTAATCATAGCAGACTTAAAAAAGGCATCCACACATAGACCCACATCACATTGACTTCCAATCCTGCTGTCTGCACAAAACTCTTATTAAAGTCAAGACTAAATCAAATGTGATGCTGATTTAATTAAGCAGCTAGATTGGTGGTACCTTGTGTGAAAACATTGCAGAAATGTGATTCTAATCTCCCCACCTCCTCTCCCTACCACTCCCCCACAACACACACACCCACACACGTGCACACGCGCACACACACACACACACGTGGTAATGCCTTTACCATCTTTCATTCTTTCTGAGTCCATTTACTCCCTTGGTTATCTCTTTCTCTCTTCCCTCCCCTCTGAAACAGGTTAGCATCTTAATGGAGGGTAAGTGGTTCCAGCAATTCCATTAGGAGAGAGCCTTCTGGCTGGGTAGGGTAAGTGAGGAAAAGGTTTAGCAAGGAGAAAAGCCACAGTTCTGAACTGAACTAGTGTTTTACATCAAAAACAGTCTTTTTTTTTTTTTTTTTTTGGAATGAGACCAGCCGAGTGGTGAGTTACAGCAAAGTGCCCCAGAGGCTGGGTCCTCTGCAGTGTTTCTCCAAACCAAGACAGTCGCATAAGCAGAAACATCTGGATGGGGCAAAGCCCACTTTGAAATCCGAATATAGATGGACAGAACTTGTTTACACATTGCTTGTGTTTGAATAATGGCAAGAGTTTGAGCCCAGGAGGGGCTTTGTTTTTCAGGCTTTTGGATATGGGCAGAGAGAACTGCCAATGCTTTGAGGGGATTTGGATTTGGGGGGGTGGTGGGTTCCATGGGGACACAGGACAATGGTGAATTGGGGCAACTTGTGCAGTCCTTTGGAGTTTTGTTTCAATTTCTCTTTTCTTCTGCATTCAGCAGCTTTAAAGCATAAAGTCCTTAAGAGAAGAGGCAGACCATCCGGGGGGAGGTTGGAGCTTATGTGAGGATTTGTGGCTTTGCTTGGAAGGATGAGGGGTGAGCAGACTGGGTGATAAGCTTTGCACGTCCTGTGGGCTGAGGCCAGCACTAACTGTGGAAGCGGCTGCTGTCCTGTTCATGGTGGGGGTGGGGGGCTTCCAAGACGCCGGCGTCTGCCAGGCTCATGGAGAGTGCTGAAGGCCCACCTTTGTGTTCCCAGAGGGGTGATGTGTACAGAAAGCTTGAGGGTGATCCCAGCAGACTCTCTGCTCACCCTTCCCATGCTCAGGCTCACCCCGAATTTCCTTGTCAGGCACTCCCTGGCCTCCTTCCCGCACATGCCTGCACCCACTTGGCCACTTACTTTTGCATTCCTCCTGCACGGTTGTGTCCTTTTGAAGGGAGGCCGCAGAATGTGATAAGCAAGAGTCAGAATTCTGAGGTCACACTGGGCTTCCCTGATCATGTGCTCTGTGACTGTGGGCAGGTCTCTTAACTTCCCTGGTGCTGTGGATGGAATGTTCATGTCCCCTCATAATCCCTAGTTGAAATCTTAGCCCTGCACATGATGGTATTAAGACGTGGGGCCCTTGGGAGCATATTAGGTCGTGAGGGTGGAGCCCTCACAATGGGATTAGTGCCCTTATAACAGAGACTCCATGGAGCTCCCTCACCCCTCCCACCATGTGAGGCCACAGCAAGACCTCCGTTTATGTCTGTGAAGTAGGAAGTGGGACTTCATGAGACAGCAGACACACTGGTGTCTTGATCTTGGACTTCCCAGCCTCCAGAACTGTTAGAAATAAATTTCTGCTACTAATAAGGCCACTATGCTGTGGTATTCTGTTATAGCAGCCCGAACTAAGACACCTGGGCTTCAATTTCTCATCTGGGTCAGCTACATAGTTGACTATGCTTAATAACTATTAGCTAAATGAATTCCCATCTTTCAGAATCATTGGGATAATTATATAAAATGATGTAAAACACCAGCCTGATGCCTGGTAAATGGTCAGGGTTCTGTAGTTGCTACCATTGTATATATAACATATATAATATACAGTGTATAATAACATACTATATAATCAATATTAGGAAAGAATATTTGCTTATATAATAATATCTAATACACATACATCATGCTTACAGTATGCTAGGTATTATTCTAAGTGCTTTATATGTATGAAGTAATTTATTCCTTTCAGCAGCCCTATGAAGTAGGTACTATTATTAATCCCCATTTTACAATTGAGAAAGCCAAGGTGTGTAAGGATAAGTCATTTGTTCAAGGTCTCACCGCTCATCAATGGCACAGCTACAGTTTGAATGAGGTAACCTGGCCCAGAATCCTAGCTTTTAAAGGAAGCAATAAGTGTTTCTGAGAATCAAGAGGTGCCTTGCAAATAGTGCTAACCATCAAGGAATAAGAGGTCCATCCCACACATCTCAAGGGCTTGTAAGACACAAAAAGACAACTCATCAAGTCAAGCAGCAGTTTTGAAAGCTTCCCAGGTGATTCCACATTTCTGCCAAGTCTGAGAACCAGTGAGCTAGATTCATGCTTCTCAGACATTCTTGGGCATTCATTTTATATGAGGATCTTGCTCAAATACAGATATTAACACAGTCTGGGTTGGAGCCTCAGTCTTTTTTTTTACTTAACTTTTATTGTGGTATAATTCACCTACATAAAGTTCACTATATAAAGTGTAGAATTCAGTGATTTTTAGCATATTCATGAGATGCAACCATCATGACCATCTAATTCGGGAACATCTTCATCACCCCAAAAGGAAGATTGGTACCCAGTGGCAGCCGCTCCCCGATTCCCCTCCCTCCAATCTCTAACTCTAAACTGTTTTCTTTCTCTGTGGATTTGCCTATTCCGGACATTTCATATAAATCGAATCGTCCAACACGCTGCCTTTTATACCAGGCTTCTTTCACTCAGCATGATGTTTTCAAGGTTCATGCATATTGTATCAAGTATCAGTACTTCATTCCATTGAATGGAATGGCTGAGTTCCATTCCATTCCATTGGCTGAGTCTGTGGTATGCATATTCCACATTTTGTATATCCATCCATCAACTGAACACATGGATTGTTTCCACTTTTTGGCTACTTTGAAAAATGCTGATATGATCCTTTGTGTACAAGGTTTTGCGTGGACATATGTTTGAATTCTGGTGGGTATACACCTAGGAGTGGAATTGCTGGGCCATGTGGTAACTCTATGCTTGCCTTTCTGAGGAACTCCCAAATTAGTTTAGAAAGTGGCCGCACCATTTTACATTCCCACCAGCAATGTGTGAGGGTTGCACTTTCTCCACATCCTTGTTAACTCTTGTTATTGTCTGATTTTTTAAAATTATAGCTATCCCAGTGGGTGTGAAATGGCATTTCACTGTGGTTTCAATGTGCATGTCCCTAATGACTAATGCTGTTGAGCATCTTTTCATGCGTTTCTTTGGTCATTTATAGATCTTCTTCAGAGAAGTGTCTATTTAAATCTTTTACACATTTAAAAAATTGGTCGTCTCTTGATTTAAGTATTCTTCACATATTCTGGATACTAGCTCCTTATCAGATATATGATTTGCAAATACTTTCTCTCATTCTGGAGGCTATCTTCTCCTTTCTGGATACTGTCCTTTGAAGCACAAATTTTATGATGTCTCCTTTACTCACTTTTCCTTTTATAGCTCTTGCTGTTGGTGCTGTAGCTAAGAAACCATTGCCTAATCCAGGGTCACAAAGATTTTCATTTCTAGAAATTCTCAAGTGCTGCTGGTGTTGCTGGTTTAAGACCCACAGCTTAGATAGCAAGGAGGTAAGGCTTTTTATTTATTTTTTTTCTTTTCAATGACCTGATGGTACAGGAACCGCTGCTCTCTTTGGATGGCTTAGTAACCAACTCTGATCCAGCCTGAATCAAACTGGAGTTTTCCTTAGTCTGCTACAGTTCTCCCACTGTGGGTGGAGAATTGCTGTGGGCTGCCTTCTCTTTTCATTGGAAATTCCAAACCTAAGAGCTTGGATGAGTTCAAACTCAGTACTATAAACTAGGTAAAGAATGCTTTCACCGTACTGGAATTTAGTTGTTGAAAGTGTAACTCAAATGAGTGAGCCTTTGTCTGTGGCTCTGTCTGTAGACAGAAATTTCTTGTTCCAGCAGCATTTGCTCTAACGAGACTGGAGATGGAGTGACAGGCAGTACTGCATCCAAAATAAATCACAGGGCATCCCAGCAAGACAGCTCTGTCATTCTCTCAGATGCGGCCCCATTTCAGAGCATAATACTCCCATAAATTACAAGCTTATTAGCAGAAAGTTTAGCTTGGATTCCTCTGGTTTATTTTGTTTTATTTTTTAGAAATTTGGTTTGTTCTTAAATGAAACCTCTGCTTTCAGGTCCAAAGTTCCAGAAAGCATGCGGATGTTAATGTATCTCTCTCTCTCTCTCTGGATGATGGTCTTTCTTCTTCTGGACCACTTCCTCTCACAGACTAAGTCAAGGTGACCCCCACTGCCTGCTGGACTCAATAGAGCCCTCCTTGGGGGACCCTTTGGTCATAGGATCAGTCAGCTTGGACGCCAGATAGGAAACACTGACCTTGGACACTCTCAGGGGGGACAGTGGGGGATCGTGGGTGGCACTTTTCTGGCAAAGTCAGAACGCATCCAACTCAAGGGGCTGCAGACAGGAAGGAGCTCTCAGGGATCCACTCCGCTGCCTGCAGGCCAGACCCCCAGCAGCCTGGCTTTCCATCCACACTGCCGCCGAGGCCACCCCTCAATGGTCCTTACCACTTCCGCCTTCTCTGAGCTGCTTCTCCTTGGAATGTTTGCGGTCTTCAGTCAGTTCACTAAGTGTGGACAAGATTCAACTATTCATCTTTCACTCACTTACTCCTTCTCACATATTTATTGAGCCCCTACCCCACGCAGGGCTCCATGCTTATCACTGGAGGGATTACAAAGTTCGTCTTTGCCCTCACAAAATTTACATTGTGATGGAGGTGGCCACTCTAAGCTATCAGTTCAGCAAATATTTATCAAAGGCATGCTGTGTGCTAGGTACTGTTCTAGGTATCGTGGTTAAATCAGTGTCAAGAACAGACCAGGTTTCTGCCCTCTGGTGCTTGCAAGGGTGCTAATAGTTAGCTTTAACACAGGGCCATTCAGTTAAAATGGAATAAACTATACGTCTGCTGTCTTCATTCATTCATTCACTCACTCATTCATTCATTTCAGAAGTAGTTACCAAGCTCTTACTGTACACCAGTCACTCTGTTAAATTCTGATGAGCAAATCAGGACCAGATCCTCTCCCTCTCAGTGGGGAATTGAGCCATGGATCAAGGAATCATAGTAGTGAATTAACAACACCAAACGGATAAATTGAGGAGCGATTAAAACCGAGCTGAGCTTGCCTGACACTATCCCTGGGACTTGTCTGACTCTGGGTACCCCAGCTGACTTCCAGCTGTCAGTATCTGCACCTCCTCCCTTGATGCCCCAGCAATCTTAATCCCAAGACTCTCAGGGCTTCTTAGGTGCACAAAAATTATTATTATTTAACTGGTAGGGTCAGGGTCATTATATTCTAATAATGTAATGACTTCCAGCTACCTGAAACTCATCTCTATGTGCCAAAGGTTCACAGCTCCCCACCTTTTTTTTTAACCATTTTGCCAGAAATCTTCCTAAAGTAATATATACTTTTCTGTTTTAAAAAAATAGTATATGATAAGTGTAATTTAATCTTATCTTGATGAGTAGGCTAATATTTATAGAGCTGCCTTCACCCAATATTTTGGCATCTTTTATTCATCCTTACCTGAATCCATTATTAAACTGGGAGTTGATAAATAGTGATTTTCTAGTTTTATCATTCCTTCTACATTTGTTGGCTAGCATTCTTTTGTAAAGAAGAGCCCCCATCACACTTGCTTCCTCTTCCTTCTCTTTTTTTTCCTTCTCTCGCTCTTTTTTGGTGTCACTGTGGACTTATGTATTTTTTTTTATTCTACCCATTGTCATTATTATTTTTTTACACACAGATTGCCCTAAATGTGACCAGTAGAAGCCCACTTTAATTCAGATCTTGTATTTTTTTGACAGCTTTATTGAGATATAATTGAAATACAGTAAACTCCATATATTTAAAGTACAATTTGGTAAGTTTCTATGTATAACTCATAAAATCATCATTACAAGCAAGATAATGAATATATCTAACACCTCCCCTCCCTACAGTGTCCTCATGCTCCTTTGTAATTTCTCCGTCCTATTTCTCCTTCCTCTTCCAGACTCTCCGCTACCCTCAGGCCCTCCAGAAAACATAGATCTGTTTTCTTTTACAGTAGATTAGTTTGCGTATTCTTGAACATAATATAAATGAAGTCATACAGTATGTACTCTTATTTTGTCTGGTTTCTTTCACTCAGCATAATTATTTTGAGATCCATTCGAGCTGTAGAGTGTATCCATAGTTCATTCCTTTTTATTGCTGGATAGTATTTCATTGTACAGCTAATCACAGGTGGCTTATTCACTTGTTGATGGACATTGAGTGGTCTTCAGTTTGGGGCTGTTACAAATGTAACTGCTGTGAACATTCGTGTATAAATCTTTGTGGGCATAGGCACTCATTCATTTCTCTCGAGTAATTACTTAGGAGTGGAATGGCTAAATCATATAGTAGGTGTATGGTTAACTTCTTAAGAAACTGCCAAGCTGTTTTGCAAAGTTGTACCATTTTACATCTCCACCAGCAGTGGAAGAGATTTCCTATTCCTCTATTCCTCTGTGTCTTCACTAACACTTGAGATAGTCAGTTTTAAAATTTTCTAGCTCTACTAGTAGCAGCAGATCTTTGTGATTTTAATTTGCATTTACCTAATAGCTAATAATGTTGGGCACATTCTTATCTGGCACTTTGCCATCTAGATAGATAGATAGGAGAAGCGTCTGTTCAATTGTTCAATGTTTTTCTCTTTTAAAAACTGAATTGTTTTATTGAATTTTGTGAGTTCTTTAGTCCACAGAAGAGTCTTACCTTCACAGTGGTAAATAATTAGTTCTGAAATGACTACTCTCTGGCTCTAGTTAACAAATCTTAAAGAAAGATCCCAAAAGACCAGACTCTTTCTATCTGACTTGACTGTGCCCCAGAACAAGCTCAAGATATTTATAGGAGTATAAAAATATTCAGCACCCAACAAGAAAAAACTTGCAATGACTACCATTCAAAAAAAGATATCAGTCATGCAAAAAAGCAGAAAAATATAGCCCATAATGGGGAAAAAGAAATCAGCCAATTGCAAATGACCCAGAACTGACAAAGATGTTAGAATGAACATTCAAAGATATTAAGAAAGTAATTATCACTTAAAACATATGTTCAAAAGTTAAATGAAGACATGGTTGGTATAAGAGACCAGAATAGAACGTTTAGAGATGAAAACTATAATGCATGGTTAAAATACAACAGGATTAGCAGCAGATTAGATGTTGCAGAAGAAAACATTTGTAAAGCTGAAGACATAGCAATAGAAACTATCCACAATGAAACACTGAAAGATAAAATAATTTTAAAAAATGAAATAAGCATCAATGATCAGTGGGAAAACTTCAAGCAGCCTAATATATGTGTAATTGGAGTCCCCAAAAGAAAAAGGGGAAAGGGATAAGGTATATTTGAATAAATAATGACTGAAAATTCCCCAAATTTGATGAAAATTATCAACCCACAGATCTAAGAAGGCCAATTATCCCCAAGTGCAAGAAACAAGAAGAAAACTAGACCAAGTAATGTCATAATCAAATTATTCAAAACCAATGTTAAAAAAAAAAGAGGATAAAGAGACACTATGTACTGAGGAGCACACACAAGAATGACAGCAGATATTCTTTCTAAGAATTACAAAACAGAAGGAATTTATCAGCGGCAGACATGGCACTACAAGGTATGTTAAAGGAAGTCTTTCAGGCAGAAGGAAAATGGCATCAGATGGGAAAGGAATATACATGAAAGAATGGACAGCACTGGTAATAGTAACTACATAAGTAAATATATAGAGTTTTTTTTCTTATTTAAGTCTCTTTAAAAAACTATTGTTTAAAAAATAATAGTGTAACATGGGGTTGATAATATAAATAAAAGCATAATGTGTGACAACAATAGTATAAAGGTTGAGAAAGAAATGGAAGTATACTCTTGTATGGTTTTTATACTACATGTGAAGTGGAATAATGTCACCTGAAGGTAGAATATGAGAAGTTAAAGATGAATACTATAACCTGTAATGCAACAATTGCCATAACACAGCAAAGAGTTATAGATAAAAAGATAAAATGGAATCAATCCAAAAGAAGTAAAAAAAAAAAAGGATCAAAAATGAAACAAAGAACAGATAGGATGATAGATTTCCAACCATATCGATAATCACATTAAATGTAAATAGTTTAAATATCCCAACTAGAAGGCAGAGGGAAAAAAAGACCCAAAAATACACTGCCTACAAAAAAATGCACTTTAAATATGAAGCACAAATAGATAAAAAATTTAAAAAGAGGGAGAAATGTATACCAAGTTAGCACTAATCAAAAGAAAGCTTGAATCATCATATTAATAGTCAATGGATTTCAGAACAAAGGATATTTTGAGTGATGAAGAAAGTCATTTCATAATGATAAAGGACTCAATTCATCAAGAAGACATAATTTTAAATGTTTATTCACCTGATAACATAGCCTTGAAATACATGAAGCAGGAAGCTGGAAGGGAATTTTGAAATCATTTGCTTCCTCACCCCTTTTTCTTTCTTCTGGTTTCCCTCCCTCCCTCTATTCCTTCCTTTCTGCCTTTTGGCTTCCTTCTTCCTTCCTTTCTTTTTATTTCATCCTCTTCTTTCTTCTTCTCCTTCCCTTCTTCTTCCTTTCACAAGTGAGGAAACTGATGCCAGAAGTAGTACTTCTGCAGAGGAACATATCCAGGGAGAAGCAGAGCTGGGTCTAAGACCCAGGTCCTCCAACTTCTTATCTAGGACCCTTCCCTCCTCACTGCACTTTACTGAGCTTGAATAAACACTGTCTTGATACATTAACAACTCTTAAAGTGAAGGTATTAATGATGCATAAATGAACAGATGGAAAACAAAAGTGTGACCTAGACACTATTCCTCATTTGTTGACAGCTGATTAGCATCAACTAGCACAGAAGCCAAACAAAAGTTTGAAAAGAAAACTGGGGAAACTCCTGTCCTGTTACTTGGGAATTTCTCATTGAATTTCTGCTTTCAGGAGAAGCCTGAGAAACTTGACATACGAATCCTTAGTAGGCATTTTACCTTCCTAACACTGAATGGGCAAGGTCCCTTTAAGTATAGTACTTTAATTGAGTGAATATTCTGGTGACCATAGGCTGCCTCCTGCATGTACTGTCAGTGTGCCCAGTGGCCCAGGTCTGCCAACTGGCCCATGAATTCTCATGGAAATCAATTACCAGCTGAGCAAGAGCTATGGGAGTCTCTGAGTGCTGACCCGTGCACCAGGATGAAGGCAATCAAACACAGGGTCATCTGGGGTCAAGCCCAAGGCTTTGGATAGCCATTTGTCACTTGGAATTGGGCAGGGAACCATAAACATAAGAGACAGTGAGTGAAGTTAACTAATTATACACAACTGTGGCCACAGCTTGGCCTGATCAGACAGGGCAAGACAGAGACAGTGAGAATGCAAAGGGATGTTTAAAAACATAGCCCTCCCCAGCCAGAAATGGTGCAGCCAGTGCTGGAAAGACAGGAGTAGGAGTTAAAGCAGCCCAGTCTTCAATTTGGAGGCCACGAAAAACCGCCTTGGAGAGGAGTGGTGGGTAATTTCAAGGCTCCCTGACAATTAAACCAATGAGAGCTGCGTTATGTCAGCCTGAGGTAACTATCATGACAGTCAGAGTCAAAAGCAGAAGCCTCTAAAAAATGCTTCTCCACTGACTAGTAACTCTGAGATAATATAACCCACAATTCTATGGAAGAGAGGTTGGCTGCTGGACAGTCAATCAGATTGGCTTAGCCATCTCATTTATTTTTATATATGGGGGAGGGTAGAAATAAAAATATCCAACAATGGTGTGCCAAAACAGGAGTCATGACTTTGAAGTTAAGCAGATATGAGTTCAAATTTCATCTCAACCACTAGAAACTATGTGACTAGGATCAAATTAATCAATTTTTCTTAGCCTCAGTTTCCTTAGCCATGAAGGGGGACGATGACATGTACCTCACAGGAGTGTTGTAAAAGCTAGGAATAGTATACACATGTTCGTGTAGCAGGAGTTGGTAAAATTGTCCTCCCCGTCCTTCTCTTCGCCATCATTATCATTTTCATCACTTGGATGACTTTGGGCAAGCTGCCTTCCTTCTTTGCCTTTAGTTTTTTGGTCTCAGCATAGAAAAACTAGGGGCATAATCCTGGTCATTAGACCAAGCTGTGCCACCTTAGATGCTAAACCAGAGATACAAGCTGGGAATGAAGACCAGAATCCTCTCTCTCCTGTGGGGCATATAGCACTGCCTTCCCTTCCACCCATGTGGTAAAGGGGGTTCTGACACTTGCAATTTCTGAGATTAAGTGTGAAGTTGCCAAGGCCAGGCTTCTGCATTTTATACACACAGAGCTAGTTCCTCCTGCCTGAAGCTATGTATCTGTCCTCTGTTTGACTAGAAGAACTGAAAGCACCCACAATTAAATATATTTAGTTAAAAAAATATATTTAGTTAAATATCTACCAAAAGCAATATGTCAGGTAGTCAACTGTAGCTCAACTCATCTACTACATATTTATTACACATACATTATATTTGATTTTGATGATGGATTTTGGAAGCAATTGAGTATGTCTGCAAAGGAATCCTAATCAACAAGGGTAGTTTGACCTGCCTGTACTTTCCAGTAGGATTCTACCCTTTTTACAATAAACATAAAAACAAGCCTCAAAAGCAGCCCCAACCTCCAAATAAGAGACACGATTGTCACCTCCCCCACCCCTTGCTGCCTTGTTTTTTCACACTTCTGCTGGATGAGGTAGAAACTCTTATCCTAATCGTGCCAGCTAAAATTTGGATTGGGCATCTCTCTTCGTTTTTTTTTTTTTTAACATAAAAATAATACCATGATTAATGCCTCATGTTTTTCTTCCTGAAAGGAGAAAGTAGTTGCTGTTGAAAACTTTGTCCTCCACATACTACTTCCTGACATGAAGTTTTTGCAGAAGTTCCACAGTGGAAAGTGTCACGAGGAGAGACTGAAGGGTTGGAGTACTGTATGAGTCAGAATTTTTCAGAGAAACAGAACCCATAAGAAAGAGATTTACTATCAGGAATTGGCTCATGCAGTTATGGAGGCTGACAAATCCCAAGATCAGTGATTGGCAAGCTGGGGACCCAAGAGAGTGGATATGTGGTTCTAGTCCAAATTTGAAGCCCTGAGAACCTGCAGAGCCAGTGGTGTAAGTTTCAGTCTAAAAGCCAGCAGGCTCCAAACCCAAGAAGAGCCAATGTTTCAGTTCAAGTCCAAAGGTAGAAATAAACCAATCTCCCAGCTTGAGGGTAGTCAAGCAAGTGGAATTCTCTCTTATTCAGTAGAGGGTCAGCCCTTGGCCTTCAGCTGATTGGATGAGGCCCACCCACATTAGGGAGGGTAGTCTGCTATACCCAGTCTATTGATTGACACGTTAATCTCATCCAAATACTCCCACAGACACATTCAGAATAATATTTGACCAAATATCTGGGCACCTCATGGTCCCGTCAAGTTGACACACAAAATTAACCATCATGGGGACATATGGGTCTACCTTATCTGATGATTTTAGTTAGTACAAGAAAGTGGCAGCATGGTGAGGCAGAAGATTTGTGCTGTAAAGTCAGTTGGACCAAAGGTCAAATTTGCCTGTGCCTCTTATTACTCCATCAGTTTTAATTGTCACAGTAACATGTAGATGTTTATTGCACAAGGTTTTAAGTTTAGCTGAGATTATATATATATATATAACCCTAGTAAGCAGTAAATACTTACTGCTATTATGATTGATACTAATCTATGATGATGTTAATAAAATCAGATGTGTAGTCTTTACCTCATTTGTTGTATTCTCTTCCATATGCAGTTTTCCTTACCCTAGCATTAGCAAGAGCCCATGGTAAGCTCGAATTTGCCATTTCTAAATGCACTGCTTAGTTTCCCACACTGCAGGAGATGGGATGCCTTTCTAGCCACTGCCCTTGGTTGAAGGACAAGGCCATTTAATCCACTACAGGCTTAATATCTAGGGACTGTGAAACTCTCATAGGCCAGAAAACGTTTTAATTTGGAAAAAAAAAATCTGGTTCTAAAATATATAAATAAATCTGCAAAATTGCAATTAAAATGTTTAATTAAATATCTATAAAGAGGAATCATATGTCAGTCATATGGAATTCAATTCATCTGTTATTCGATGGAAATTATATTCAATGATGGATGTAGATGCATTGTAGGATGTCTGCTTTGATGTGGGGTGGAGCCTCCTAAAGGAGGAATGCTTAGGGTATATGAAGGTCTTAAAATAACCCTCACAAAGACTGGGGAATGTGCATTTGCCAGGAATGGTGAGCAAATGGAGGACATTTGGAGAGAGGTATATGGGGGGAATTGGAGACTAACTGGGTGTGCAGGCCATCGGCAGTGAGGCTTGTGAGTGCTGGGAAGTGGGATAGTTCTGGAGACACAGTGTGGACAAAGTGGAGTAATGGAAACCCTCTGATGGTCCTACCACCAGTAGTTCCCCCACTTCAGCATCTAAGTCAGTGGAAAGATTCTCTGCCTGAGCATCTTTCAGCAAGTAGGTCAGGGAAAACCATCAGATGGAGAAGCAAGAAGTAACTGCCGACAGGCCAAACCACAAATAACTCTAGCTGAATATGATCAATTAAGCTGGAGCTGATGCCAAGAGCAATTCCAGCTCCAGTCATTCACTTGTCTTTTCTTAGATCATCATTGATATTCCCACTTTTTATTCCCTTTCTCTGGCTCTCGTGCCATAAGCCATCTTTGCTGAGCAGAGGGCTAGGCTCTGCCAACAAAAAACCAGACAGACTGAGCTGGCAGGGACTTTCCACCTTTGGGTGATGAGTGGTGCATGAGCTTCTTGGGAGGAGGAGGTGACAATCATGAGCCAGGGTGACTCCCCTGCAGCCAGGCATCTTCCCACATTGCCATCTGCGTACTCATCATCAATGGAGACGGGCATCCCACTATTGGGAGAGGCGGGGACTGAGTGGCTGAGATGGCAAAGAGAGAGAAGAATGGCTCGCCTAGGTATGCCTGACTCTACCAAGCAGCACAAAGATGACCAAACGAGGGGGTAGGGCCATCCTCTCTGTGTTAGTAGATAGCTTGTCATTGCATGGAACACTGGACCAAAGCCTCATTACCCTTGGGGGAGCCTTACTTCCTCAGACAAAACAAATAAGGGTCAATTGATAGAAATGACCCCAAGCAACCATAAATACCAGGGCCCTGTTTGCTGATTTCCTTTGATCCTCTCTCAGTGCCAAATGGCATGTGGTTAGCTCGGCAAAGTTCATATTTGTTATTGAGAGATTTTCTTGTCTGTTTCAGAGACTTCCTCTCCAGGCTAAACCACCTCAGGTTCCCAGCTTTTGCTTAGGGGAAACATTTATTATTTATTTTAACCAACCCTCACATAGCCCTTGCTATGGGACAAACATGATTCTTGGTACATTACAAATGCCAAACTATTTTATCCTCATAATAGCTCCATGAGATGAGCATCTGTAGTATTATCATTTCCATTTTAGAGAAGGGGTGAAAATGGAACAGAGAGGTTAAGCAACTTTTTCAAGGTCACACTGCTCCTGAGAGGGAGAATGAGGCTTTGGGTCTTGCCATCCCTCAGCCATACTCCATACTGCCTCATTTCCCTGACTGCGGCCTTCCCCAGACTCTCTTAAGGTTGTGGGATATAAAGTTAGTCATGACGTGGTGCTAATGACCATTTGGCCTGCAGTGGTTATGAGAGAGTGGCCCTGCTCAGCCCCATCTCTGTTCACTTTTTTAATTTGTATTTTTTCTTAATTTTGTTTTTTATTGAAGTGTAGTTGATTTACAATGTTAGTTTCAGGTGTACAGCAAAGCGATTCAGTTATACATGTACATACATACATATATATATTTTCAGATTCGTTTTCATTATGTTATTACAAGAAATTGAATATAGTTCCTTGTGCTATACAGTAAGTCCTTGTTGTTGATCTATTTTATATATAGTAATATATAGTATCTGTTAATCCAAAACTCCTAATTTATTCCTTCCCACCCGCCCCCCCATCTCTGTTCTTAAACTCTGGTAGCAGCTTGGCTTTAAGCTTGGGATTCTCCTTATGCCCCTGTTTTTCCATACCGCCCTGTTCAGATCATATCAGAAAACTTGCAGAAGAAACCAAGGTAGACCAGGGTGAGGAGGTCTACACCAGCAAGAAGAGCAAGGTGTCAAGACACCTGTCCCTGTCCGTGAACCGAGACCTTAGGTAGATGCTTTGATTGTTTTCATTTGCTTGTTTACTTATAAGTGTCAGAAATAATGGACTGGTTCACTTAAGCAAAAAAAAAGAAAGAAAGAAAGAAAATGAAAAGGGGAAGATGTTGGGAGGATTCTGGGTGATTCATAGGCTCAAGGAAGTGTTGACTTATTTGACCAATTAGGCCTCAGAAAGGACTAGAAACACGGCAGCCTTGGAGATTTTGATAGCAGGACCCATGAATGGGCTTCTAGGGTGCTCATAAGAAATATACTCACTCCAAGTATTCCCCATCCTTGTGTCATTCCAGTAAAGATTTCTATTCCCTGCAAAGGGAATCTGATTGGAATAGGTCCAGCCGCAGGGAAAGCTCCTGGTCAGGCTGTGGGCGTGGCATACGGAATGAGGGAAGGAGAGCTCGTCAGAGGAGAGCCGGGAAGGAAGACCAGATGCTGGGCAGGCACGACCAGCAGCGGTCCACTCACAGCCCAGTGCCCTCCACGGCCGATCCTCCGCATCTCTGTGTCCTCATCCTGCTGAAGGCCTCGACTCCCGCCAGCTCCCCATCTGTCTGTCTCTGATTCCAGCCTGTTGAACTGATCCTCATTCCTCTCTGTTTCCTACCTTGATGGTTTGGTCTTGGTGCTCCCAGCCCCCACTATGCACTGCTTACCATGGTCTCACCGTGCCTTTGTGGGAGGGTCTCGCACAGATTTTACCCCTCCTCTTGTATTTGTACCTGTTGGCCATTACCAATTTTTGTTCTGTAATTATTAACACTTAAATGACATTTTCAACGATGTTATCACATTTAATCTTTTCAAACCCCCTATGAAGTCGGCAGAGCAGATATCATTTCCACCGCCTTTTAGAAGAGCAAACGAGGGTTTAGGTAGTCACTAGGCTGGCTCCGTCACGAATTAAAAAGCAGGCTATGGTACTAAAGTTTAGGACTTCCAGTTTCACAATTCCGAGTTGCTGACCATTTCTCCAAGTGTTGTGGTTTCCAGGTTGCTATGCATCTCCCCAGAGTGGTATCTTTGATGAATTTAATAAATATCCTCTTATTTTTGAAAAAGGAAACAGAATGAGCAAAAAATGGTAGAAGGCAGGAGGCAGTTTCCTCTGCTGAACATCTCTCGTGGTCAGACAGGAGTGATGTGTGTTCCTGTCTGGGTGTTCAGAGTATTTTGTGTTTCATTCACAGGGCATTCCTTTTTTAATCCCTTGAAAAATAATTCCTATTTTTCAGTAGGTGAACAGGATCCAGCTCTCCTTGGGGCCGTTCTTCAGCTGACACCTACGGCTATGTCGTATTTCCTTCAGCCTTCAGACGAGAGACCCCTTGCCATTTAGACCTCTGTCAGCACCAGTGGATGGTGAAGCACAAGTGATAAATAGGTTGTGATGATCAGTCTTGTCAAACTCCAGTCCCCACTGAGTTGGTTCAAGTGGGCTGGTTTTCCAAAACTAGTTTAGCAGACACAGCAGGGTATCTAGGAGGCCAGCAAGGATCTTCAATGCTAACTTGAGATGATCTCAGGGATTCTACTAGTGGCAAGTTTCTGGGTGTGTGACCGCCTCTAGGCTACCTATTAGGTTACATTACTTAGGGAAGTATCTATGAATTCATTTATTCATTCAAAAGATATTTACTAAGGACTAGCTGTGTACCAGGTGCTGTTCTAGGGGCTGGGGTGAACAATTTAAATTCCTTGCTCCCACTCAACAATCAGGTGCCTATAAATATATGAGTGTGAATAAGTGTGTGTATGTACCTCTGTGTAGGTGGAAATGTCCTTCAATATCTTAAGATAGGAGTCATGGACTCAAGTGCTTTCAGAGTCCAGGTGTTAAGGAAAGTGAGGCCAAGTGTGTGCTATTAGCCCAACACAACACCCCCATATTTAGTGGCTTCAGACAACAATGATTTAATAGTAGAACTTGGGTTGGGCTCAGCTTTGTATTTCTCCCTCTGGTCCCCTCTGGGCTCACTCATGTGGCTGTAGTCAGCTGGTGGCTCAGCTGGGGTGCAAGGGTCTAGCATGGCCTCCCTATCTGGGCTAATCCTGGGTTACTGGCCACAGTGTTCCGTTCACCTCCCCATGGCCCCTTCAGCCCCTAGGTGCAAGTACGCGTCGAGCTTTTGCTTGGGCTTACATTTGCTGTGGTTCTATTGACCAAAGTTAGTCACATGGGCAAGCCCGGAGTCACGAGAGTATGAAGGTGACAATGAAAGGGCAGGGTGCCAAGAGGCACAGACACCCATGGCCGTGACTTCAGCAATCTGCCCAGATACCACACAATAGGCAGAGGAGAGCATGTGAGCAGCTGACCACTGACCCTCTCCAACACAGAGCAGTGACCACCCAGCCCCACATTCCAGAGGGAGCAGAGGCCTGGGGTAGCCAGACCTCTGGAATTGTAAACAGAGGCCAGTAATCCAGATTTATGTACATTTTTCTGCTTAAAATATTGTCGGTTAATGCAGAATTTTAAAATCCACTGTGAGCAATGCAAAACACTTTCATGGGCTGAATTTGACTCAGCAGCCCCCGGTCTGTGCTTTCTGTCATTGGAAGTGACACACCCTGGTGGAAAGTGAATATGTTCTTAAACATTTGGAGTTTTCAAATAGTAGAACTGTAAAAGAGAGAGGACTATCAGTTTTTATTTTTACTAAGGAATTAAAAAAAAATCAACTACCATCTATTACCCTCTGATTTTATAAAAGAAAGTTAAGCACACAAAACTAGCAAAGACATGAGTTCAGAATAAATGCATAGTTCTTAAGTTATGATGGAATCTTACATCATGTTTCTAATTGCTTTAATTCTAATTCATATTCATTTAACTATCATATACAATTTTGAAATCACCACAGCTTAATTTCTTTAATCAAAATGAATATTTAGCATTTTTCCTTCCCCTGATGTTATTAAACAACTATTTGTTTTTTTATAAAAGATGACGTATAATTAAGGAAACCATAATATTGTCCTTATTTTTCTCATTTTATCATGAATTGGTGAAAGTTGTGTTATGTGCGTGGACTGGTGTCTGGGAACTACCGGGGCGGCAGACTCAGCGCTGGCTGTGGAATCATGGATCTGAGTTTTAATCCTGGCTTTACTCTTGACTACTTTTTACCTCTTTGAGCGCAGTTTCATCATCTGTAAGATGGAAATAATAATAATAATACATACTTATGGATTAGGATAATATAAACTGCCCTGCAATACCAGGCACATAATCAACACTCAGTACATGGTAGCTATCGGCCACTTTCTGTTCAGGGAGTCAAGGGGCTGGTACAGCAGGTGGGTTGGTTGAATCTGCGGATGTGGAACGGCGGACGCAGGGCGCCGAGGTACGTTCATTTCTGCGCCGCGCAGGCGGTCGTCTGCAAGCATGAATGCCAGGGTCAGCGCTGGCTGCGTCATCTCATGGTAGCAAATTCATAGGGAAGTCAAGTGTAATTCTGCAGCGGGGACAGCAAACACAGAGCGCCCGGGGCCTCCCTGCCACCGCCTTCACCTCGGCAGACAAGACAACAGATCACACCGCTGTTTGCTGCACAGAGCCACCTCCAAGGGGTGGAGCTCCGCCAATGGTGAGGCTTATTTACTAATGCTCTTTTGGATATTTGGGTTTAGGCCAGCCCAAGTCAGGCTGGTTTCACAAGGTTACTTATGACGTACGATTGAAATTTTCTTTCTCTGCCTTTGAGGCAAGGCATCATGCCCGTGTGGTCCAAACTCTCTGTGTTGAACCTGCCCTTCCCCCATTCTTTGCTTATCCTGTTTGTTGGCGCTCTGGGGGAGTAAGTAGCGCTGGTGGCACCAAGCCCTGGCGTACCATACTCAGAGGTGTCCTTGACTGTGTGACTCTTGGCTCAGCAAGGTATTAAAGGGTCCTCCTGGCTTCCCCAGTCCTGTGCTGTTCCAGCAGGTGAATGTGAACAAGGATGCCATCCTTACCTGGGCTGATCTTGACCCCTGGGGTTGCTGATTTCACTTGACAATTGGACTGACTTTCCTGTGTTCCTAACTGTGGCCTGAGAATTTTCACCTGATTTAGCTCCTTTATGTTCCCGATTTCATGTCCTGTTTCCCCCATAGAAAGAAAGCAGGGAAGTAGAAAACGATGGAGACTTCATGGTTCGACAGACTTGGGTTCTGTTGCTGAGCCATTTAAGTCAGTTAGCTTTTCTGGGTCTCGGCTTCCTTGTCTGTGAAATGAGCATGACAACACTTGCCACACAGCATTGTTGTGAGGATTAAGTGGCGTGTCACGTTGTCGTGGAAAGAGCCCAGCAAGATGCTCGGTGCAGAGTAGGCCCTTAGTTACAGAGCATCAAGCATCTAGTAAGCTTTTGCTCCGTACCCGGGGGCATTTCAGTCATGAGAGGAGGCGGGGAGCAACACACACAGCTTCCTGCTCAAACTGAACTTACCTTCTAGAGGAGGGAAGCAGACACAGATAAGGAAACAAAGGAACAAAAAATGCCAGAGAGCAAAGTGCTCTGGAGAGAACATAGCAGGTGGAGGGGACGGGGAAGGACTGGGGAGGAAGATCAGCAACAGCCTCGTAGAGAAGGAGACAGTTGAGACCAGACCCAGTTGACAAGAAGGAGCCAGACATGGGAGGATGTGAAAGAGGCCAAATCCCCATGGACAAGCGGAGCCCAGTGAGCGTGGGCGAGGGGCTGGCATGACTGCAGCGAGGGCAGGAGGGAGGACACCCGAGGGGAAGCAGGCACAGCTTTGGAGGCCAGGGTAAGTGGTTCGGTATTTATCTAAAATGCAGTATTGTGTCTCTTTCTGCCCCTCCTTCCAAACCCGACCTCACGCTGGTAACTTGTTATCTCCTCTGCCTGGCTAAATTGCCAGCCAGGAACTCAGCCTGAGACCAAATCCTGATCCCAGTTCTCAGTGGCTTAGTGTTAAGGACCTAAGGCTTTTTCCCTAGATCCAACCCAGATGGACAGTTTATTCCCAGTGCTGAGACTCACCTTCTTTAGAAACCCGTCCTGCTTCACTGTTGCTTGCCCTGATCACTGCCTTGAGTCCTGTGCCTCAGCCTTTGGGCTTCCAGGTTGGCATGTAGGTTCTACATATTCATAATTTCTTCTGGACTCTTCCATACTTATCTCACCTCTCCAGCTTCCCATCAGGTCCTTCAAACAGAATCATCACTTCCTCTGTTTCTTTGGTGACTCCCCACCCACCCTCCACCCTATGCCTACTACCTTGTTGAGTTGCTGAGTGATTGAAAGCTCCCCTCTTTCCACTCAGACTGAAATAGCCATCACTGTTGACAGCACCTTCCTGTTTTATGTTCTTTAGAGCTTTAGCACTATCTAAATTGATCAGTTCTGTTCATTGGCTGCTTGCCCCAAGGAGAATGTAAACGTGAGGAGAGCAGGGACCTCACCTGTGTTTTCACAACACCTGCCCACAGGAGGAGCTCAGTGAATGAACCTAACTGTACCAGAGACTTGGCCTCTGGTGGGTCCATTGGCCAAGTCAGAACCGTTGGTCAGATGATCTGGCTTCATCATGCAGAGGAGAAACTGTTCTGGAAAGGCATTTCATACCGACTCCCTGGCCTCTGCTTCTTAGAACTCAGACCCTGGGGGTCTGCCAAAGGCATGTTGCTTTGGGTCAGTGGCAAAATCATAAATGTCCTGTTGTGTCCCCGTGGCCTGTCTCTTGGTACTTGATCTAGAGGTGGAGAGTTTTGGAGGGCTGGAAGCAGCTGCCCTGGGGTATACGCATTCCCTGAAGCTGTGACTTCATTTGTTTAATTCATTTCAACCATCTCCCTTTTAATTGACCATTTACAATCCGCTGGGACTATAGCAGTGACCTGTGGGGTTAAGAGGAGAATAATGGTGTGTCAATGACGGAGCCGGCTCTCTGTGCTCCGACACCCCCCACCCCGACTCTCCCTCCCTCATTGGCTCAGGGAAGATGTGGTTTATATTAGTGACCTGGAGAAAGTTCGTGCCCTCTGGGAAAAGTATGTCCATGAAATGGCAGAGTGATTAATGGTTTATTTGCAGCCCTGACATCCAGCCTGTCAGGACCCTTCAGTGGCCTTTGATGTAAAACACACCAAGAGGCCTTGGGTCGTCCTTATCTCCTCAGAGGAGAGAAATCAGAAATGAAGGATGGTGGGCTGAGGCTCTGAGCGCCGGGTGTCAGGGTTCCGAATGGTGAAAACAGACAGGGGCCAGGGATGGGGGTGGGCAGGACTCAGCAGGGTGCCCCGGTGTCTTTCTTTGGGCACTTATTTTTCCTTTTTTTTTTCCTGGTATCTTCCTTTTCCATGGCCAGTGTCACATCGACTCAGACCCCTCAAGTCACACAGGGTAAAGATTTCACAAATTATGTGTGGAGGTTCCCTGGAGTCATGTCATGGATATTTGTATTTCTAAATAAGGGTGGGTGGGTGGGAAATAGCTCCGCCTCAGTATTGAACCATTGATGATAATTTAAATCTCTCTGGCCTCCGGTTGAAGGAGCCATGTTTCTTTAAGAGAACAAAAGAACCCCCCAAGTGATCCCCAGTTGCCCAGGACAGGGGACAGAGTTTGCAAACAGGCAGCCTACAAGCTGAATCCAGCCCACAGCTGTATTTTGTTTGGCTCCAGAGAGCTGAAAAACTTTTTAATAGCTGCCAACATTTAACAATAAGATTTCAATTTCACATAAAAATTTGGATTTCTGCTTTCTCTTAAAAGACTGGAGACCTGGAAAAAACTGGGACTGGGCTCCCTCCCAACAAAAGGGGCTGATGCTGGAGAGAAGTTTTTCCCCTGAATTGGTTCAAGGTCTCTTTCATTGATCCTCCCAAATGGTGCTGTGTATTCATTGCCACTTCTCACTCTACTTGAATTGTTTCATTTATTCCTAGTCCACTTTATGCATGTTCTGGGTGTGCTGTTTAATCCAACTTCTTTGAATGTTTTCATCAGTAAAATGGAGACACCAAACCATCCTGAGAAGGTGATTGTGATGTTTACAAGAGGTAGTACAAAGAAAGAGCTTAGCATAGTGCCTGGCATATAAAAAATGTTTGGCAGATGGTAGTGATTATCTTATTGTAGATATGAATTTAGGCCTTCCACTCAGTAAATCTTCTCTGGGTGTCCCGTGTTGGGTTTGAAACTAAATGATTCAAGTCAAGACTTTAGAAAAAGGGTTCTGCCATACTTTATAAAGACCTCCTGAGGTCACTAATACTCCAAAACAGCCTGGATTTGGGAGTTCTAAAGAATTATTTGAAGACAGTAATTGCAAATGTTCCACCTTCTGCAGTGAGAATTTGGGAAGCACCAGGTGTCTTGTCATTTCAGAGTCAGTTGGTATTGAGCTAACCAGAGCTGCATCTGGCTAAGAATGAATCCATACAAGAGAAGAAAAATAGCCCGTAAAAAAAGGATGTGAAGATACTCTCCAGCAGCTCTCCGGCTGCTATTTCCCTATTCTCCTGCGGAAAAAATGAGGCAAGGGAGAGCAGCAGTTGGTCTAATGAGTCATGACCCATAACGAGACACATGTGGCCTCAAACACTTGACTTCTAGCAGACGTTCTGTTTGCCTTCCTTAGTTTGCAACTCCCGTGTTTCTTCCCAGGCTGTTACCTACAGCATGGGAATCTGGAGGCAATGGTGCTTAGTACAATTTGATGTATGTTGCAAGTAATCCTGTCTATAATCATGAAATCTCACATAGATGCAAGGTACAGGTGGGTTCGTTTGGAATCAGGTCCACACTAAAGAGATCACCAACTCTTTATTATTATCCCCACATTATTTTCTAACTAGAAAGAGCTCTTGTACTTCTGGATCTGTGCTTCCATGGTGTTGTTTTCCATCATGGTTGCTGCAGTGTGCTTAAATTTGCATGAGTTAGAATGCTTTTGGCTGCAAGTAACAGGCAGATAAAGGTGTTTTGTTATTTTCACTCATCAAGAAGTCTAGTGTGGGTTCAAATTTTTTTCTACTGATGAGGCTCAAGTTTTTGCAGATAGCTGAGTTACATTTCCCAGTGGCACCCATAGGAGAGACTTAGAATAAAACTCTAAGAATAGAAAAAAATATTCTGATACTAAAACTCTGTACAATGTCAGAGAAAATCCTACACTGAGAAACAGTTGATAGTTCATGGGTAAACTCCACTGGGACCTCATTTAGAGATTTTTTTTTCCTGCCACAAGTGAGAGGAGAAAAGCCATATGGAGAGTTTGTTGATATCCATCAGTCAAAGGAGGAGAGTACCATGAGCTTATGTAATGTGGTCATTGTCTAAGATAAATTATCATCTCAGATTTCAGGCTGCAGTGGTAGTGGGATGGCAACTGGATAAGCAAGGAATGCAATAACATGCTCTGTGTTGAGTGGTTCAAGGCTCTGATATCTGGAGCAGTATCTGGCACATGGTAACAGACCCCTTCCTGGGGAGATCCCTGGGGCTGGTGTTAGAAGGCACCCTAGCAGCTAGAACAGCATCTCAATTCACAGTAGCAGTTGCAGAAGGTACAAAGTAAATTCCCAGATAGAGGTGGTACTATGAGGGAATAATGGGCAAGGATCTGGGTCAGCATTTCTCAACATGTGACCCCTAGTCTAGTTGCATCAAATTATCCATCAGATTGCTTGACCTTGCCCACCAGCCCTACATTTTAAGAATCTTTTGGAAGCATGGCCTGAGAATCTATATTTTAATCAAGATCAGTTATAGGTTTGAAGCCACAGAGAGCTGATGAGGCAATAAGAACTCTAGGACTCCAAGGAGAGGTGGCTTCAGAGAAGTGAACTGACTTCTGCTCATAGAAATAGTCTTATACTGGAGTTAAGATAATAAGAACTTTAAAATAACTATGACTACTATATTTAATAGAGGAAAAGGTAGAGAAAATTTCACCAGAGAATTAGAAACATATCAAAAAGAACTAGGAAAAAACACATACTACCTTCAAAGGAGCAAAAATTAGTCTGATAATTGACTTTAAGACAATGAAAAGATGTCTTTAAAGTGCTGAGAGTAAAAAAATCTATCAACCCAGTTTCTATACCCAGTGAAAATATTCTTCAAAAATCAAGGGAAAAAGATATTTTTAGACAAGAAAGATGAGAGAATTCATTTATAGCAAACCTCAATAAGAGAAATTCTGGAAAGAATTCTTGAGACAGAAGGAAAATGTTTGCAGAGGAATTGGAAGAAATAAAGAGCAACAGAATGTTGCTATACAAATATGGGTACAATAAATGAATATTGACTTAGTATTAATCATATTTATATTTGATATTTATATATAATTTTAATCATGTTGTATATGTAGAATTCTGCATTCTGAGTTCTATATATATAGAATTTGCAGGACAACATTAATGTAAAGTTGAGAAGGGTATAAATGGACTTATGTTTTCTAAAGTTTTAGCATTGTACAGGAATTGGTAAAAATAGTAATTTAGATCATAATAAGTTAAAGAAACATGCAAGTAAGCACTAAACAATTAGTAAAATGTGAATAAGAAAAATATAGAGTAACAGAAGATATGATTAATAAAAAAAGGCAGGAAAAGAGAGAAAAAGAAATATGGGTTACATATAAAATAAATGATAAGATGGTAAATAAAAACCCCAATATATCATTAACTACACTAAATATAAGTGGACTAAATACTGCAATTAAATCAAGTGACATTGTTTTAGTAGTCAGATGGCAGGCAGTTACATTAGAGATTAGAAGATAGTGTTTCAAGTCTTGCAGTGATGAACACATTTGTTAAAACTGTGCCTGAGCTCATGTGGCAGGAAGACCAAGTAGTTACCAATTCTTTAACTTTAAAGAAAAAGTTTGGAAGATAGAATGTTAATATTGTGTGTTGGTTGTGACTGGATGAATTATTAGAAGAAAGAGATGAGTTCAGAAAAGGATTTGCTGATTTGACAGCATAACTAAAAAGGTGTCTAAGGAGTCCAGATATTTGGGTATTGGAAGATTTAAAAAGCCATCTGTGTCTAGACCCCAAACAGTAGGAAGTAAGAGAAGTCCTTTGAGCAAGAATGGCTTATTAAGATGCAGATTTATAGCAAAGATCAGATTAGGTATATGGGTTTTCTGTCCAAGCTGGATGGCCTGAAGTTGGTTGCCATTAAGTAAAGAGTCATAAGGGCAAAGAAATTTATCAGGCTTTAGAATTATATCGAAGAACTGACATTTGCAACTGACTGGAAGCAGATAGATCAGAAATATACGGAAAAGCACATTTTTTGAGGAAATGTTATTGCCAAAGAAATATAAATAATGAACCATGAAACTGAATAAAAAATCCTTTTCCTGTTTGAGGTTTAAAATAACATTTGGGAACCCTAATTTAAATCTACAGGAACAAGCTTTCACAACTGGGAAATCCATGAAACAGCATACTTTCCAATGCCCACTTCAGAGGTAGCCAAGGAAGTCATGATAGACAAGGAAGAATATGGATCTAGAAGTGGATCCATGAGTTATGGGGAATAATAGGCTCTGTCTAATGTCCTCTTAGTCAGCAAAATCAGGGTCTAATCAAGAAACCTTTTCTATCTTCCTATAGCAATTTTTGTAATACCTGTCCAGCAAGATTCCATCATTGCTATGGCATAATAATGCACAATATTCCCCATGCTTTCTGTTTGTGGATGGGACTTCTCATTGTGGTTATTCTAGCTCCAATCCCTACCATGTATGTTGTGTGTGTGTGTGTGTGAGAGAGAATGTTTAGTACACGGGTGATTGGATCACAAGGCCCACATCTGGATGTGACTGATAAACAGTGGGGAGGAGTCTATATCCCCTGGAGGTCTTGGACTTTAAACTGATTGGATGGGACTTTGGATTGCCTCCCTTGGGGAGGAAAAAGTCTGTTGTTGATGTGGGAGGAAAAGTGAAATAGATATTTGGTGACTAAAGTGTTAGATAGTGGCTGAGTATGGTATGTGTTCACCAGAACCTGTTTCCTCTGCTTCCTGAGCCCACAGTCAGACAGACCCCTTCTCCAGTGTCCCTTGCAATGACATGGGGCCAAGTGACTGAGTTCTGTGGGCAGAGTGCTTTATGCCACTTCCGTTCCTGGCTCATAGAAATGTGATCTTCCACATTCTGTCTTCATCCATAGGCTGACTGGATGTCAGTGCCTGGGGAGACTTTGGAAGACATATGTTGAAGGTAGAGCCTCCATCAGCCTAGGTCCCTGAATGACTGCAAGAAGCCTCCCCATGCCCCCACCCTCAGCCACTGGCCTTTATAAACTTCCACTGTATGAATTCAAAGGTATTTTGGGGGTTATCTGTTTCAGTAGCTACCAGCATTCCCTACAAGTCATCGCCTACATTCTTTGACACTCTTTCATTTCAATTATACACTGACGATACAGAGAGCAAAGAATGAGCTCTGACAGCTGGGCAGCTGGTCATACAGAAAGAAGTAGATTACCTTGCTGGATTTGGACAACCCAGAGAATCAAAATGGGTAAAGCATATAGTCGTGGATCACTCTACAGCCATGGGGTGGAGAGTCATTTTACAATTCCGTTTCTGAGCCGTCCGCCTGACCCCGACCCCCAACCTTAAAACTCTTCCCCAATTCCAGTCATTGAAGTGGTGACAGGGGTTGTGGAGGGAGCGTCCCCTTACTACTATTCAAGCTTTATTCCGCAATGGGTTTGCTTACAACATGTCCCTCTTAGAGCAATTTTCTGCAATGGGGTCAACATATTTTTCCACAGAGCGCAGATCCTGGAAATGTCTGACTAACTGTAGCATCATGTCTTAAGGGGGTAAATAGTTTTGCTATCTGGCCCCAAGAATGTAGGCCTCCTAATTTTAAGTAATTCATCTCACAGGGGTGTTTTTGTGTGTTTTTATGTTTTTCTTGGTCAACTATACAGTCATCTCATTCTGCAGCCAGAAGCAATTTGTTTCTCTGAAGCCATCCAGCTTACACGTTTTGCTTTCCAACCAGGAAGGGCGTTGTGGTGAGCAGTCCTGTCTGACACAGACTGATTCATGATTGCGTTAGGGAAATAGTTTCTTGTCGTCCTATTAGAATATGAATTTGGCAGCTGGGTAAGGCTTCAGTTTGCACAGGACAGTGGAGAAGAGGGGGCTGTTGAGCCTGTATGGGACTTTGTGTATCTGTCTTTTATTATGCAATGAGCAAAAAAAAAAAAAACAACAAGCAGGTTTCTCAGAGCCCTAGAGCAGGCATGATTTGTCATGAAACGGGAAGCAGGTTTTCTGGGAAGACTGAGTGTAGGCCCAGTTAAACAGTTTTGAACCCGATGATTTATTTAGAAGTCTGCTAGAGGACACATAACCTAGGGCTGACTCCAGCAAGAAGAGCTGCCAGCAGGAGGTCGTGCTTGATTCTTGTCAGTGAGAGGGAGCCCCCCACTCCCTGCCCTCCACCTTCTAAATGTCTGAGGTGGATATCTTAAGAGAGACAGTGTCTTGGATTGTATCATGCTGTTTATCCGAGAGATTCACGAAAATTTGAGGCTTGGGGGTCTGGTGATAGAATCTTACCGTTACACTTTGCGACAAGGCCAAGACTGATCCATTGGCTGACCCTTTCGCTCACCGTGTATTCATTGAACGGCTGCTACAGTGGAGGTTCTGAGCCAGGTCCTGGGGATGCAGTGGTGAGCAAGGCAGAGGGTTTCTGCCCCTGTGGAGATTACAGTCCAGTGGGATAGAGGTCAATAAAGAGACTCAATTGTAGTGAAGTGTAAGGAACAGTGTGAAATGGGTGGTATAGTTGTTGAGGGAGGCCAGAGAAGGGTCAGCCAACCCAGCTTTGTGGAAGGGTCAGGGAAGGATTCTTGGAAGAAATGATGTCTAGACTGTGACATAAGAGATGTGGCGGGAGCAGCTAGGCATAAGGCTGGGGTCAGGGCCGGGGTCAGGGAGATTGGGGGAGGGAAGGGATGGGCTAGAGAGTTTTAAGCAGAGGGAATCTCAGAAAGTGTATTGTGGGAATGGGGAGAAAGTGGCAAATGACTAGATTCTCACATGTGAGGCAGGAAAAGTTGAAATCTGAGTGAAGGCAGAAGAGAGCTCTTGCAAGCCTTCGGGAATGTTTTTAAAGAGGCTGGACTTTACTTCAAGAGAGATGGGAGCTATTGAACAAGCCTGAAAATAGCTTGCATTCTTCTTTCAATTTCTGCAGAATTCCTATTTCTGCAGAGGGAAAAGGAAGAGAGAGGCAAAGCCGAGTCAGGAAGCCTAACCAAATCCACTGAGCCGGCAGCCTGGGGTGGCAGTTTCGGCGGGAGAGCCTCAGGGCTTACGGGTCCTCAGGACGGGTTTGCGGAAGTGTCTTCCTTCCAGCCTCTGCCATCTGCCAGTTTTGTTCCGTTTCCTCCCAGATGCTCGCTCAGATATCTAACTCACTCTGAGTGATCTGTGCTAACAAGATGGAGATGGGGAGTGAAAACAGCACAGGGATGGATAATCCTAAATCCTCCACAAGATTTTGGAATGTGACCACATGAACAGGCACATGTGTGAGCACGCACATGTCTCCTCACACTCACTTGAATGTGCATTCTTTGTTGTTGTTGTTATTAATGCAGGTACTGAGAATTGAACCCAGGACCTCGTGTATGCTAAGCACATGCTCCATCATTGAGCTACCCCCCCACCCTATATGTGCACTCTTTTAAAAAACAGCTTTATTGACGTATAATTGACACCCATATGACCGCACATATTTAATGTATGTGATCTGACGAATTTGGACATATACATACATCCATGAAACCATCACCACAGTCAAGATACTGAACATACCCATCCCTTCTAAAAGTTTCTTTGTGCCTTTCTGAGTTTTTTTGTTCATTTTTTGCTTGCTTGTTTTGTTGTTGTCGTAAGAACACTTAACATGAGATCTACCCTCTTAAATTTTGAAGCGCACAGTATGGTATCGTGAACTCTAGGCACAGTGTTGTACAGCAAATCTCTAGGACTTCTTCATCTTATGTAACTGCAACTTGATGCCCACTCAACAGCAACTCTCCATTTCCCTCTGTTTGCCTCTGGCAACCACCATTCTACTCTCTGCTTCTATGAGTCTGACTGTGTCAGCTACCCCATACAAGTGCAGTCGTGCCAGTGTGTGTCTGGCTTACTTCACTGCTTAGTATCCTCGAGGTTCATCCATGTTGTCGTGATGTCAAGATTTCCTTCTTTTTGAAGGCTGCACCATATTTCATTGCTGCGTATTCATTTGTGAGCCATCACGGAGCCATTTCCTGGCGTATGTGCCTGACACCAGCTCACATTTGGAGTCATGTGTGTAATTTTTTAGCATCCAAAAACATTTCCCAGGGTATCATTCGTGGAACCCCAAGTTCTTAGATTTTCATGAGATAATATTGAAAAAATAGGATTCTAGGTTAAACAATTCTAGGAGCATGAGTTAAGATTAAATTTCTTTACTGAGAAATTGAATATGCTAATGTGCATTTTGACTCTGATCTGAGTCTGAGAAAGGAGCATGATTTGCAATATAGTCTAAACTGTTTTCCTAAGATTCTCCTAGCCTGCCTGACCACAGGAAATCTTTTTATTTTTTCATGGAGTGTGATGAAGCACAGGCTGATCGTAAGCTGTTTGGGAGAGGACTTTGTGTCTCTGTGGCTGAGAATGCTTTTGGGGTGGATTCCCAGGGGCCCTGAGAGCTGGTGATTTGCACGTGTGTCTGTGACAGAGGCACAACGTGGCAGACACACTAACGGCTATTGGCTTCCTCTCTCCAGGAGAGACGGTTGGTCGGTTTGCTAAATTCTCCAGGGAAATGTTCAGAGAGTGAAGTAACAGGATCAGGGGGAATGGCCATTCCTTTGTAAAAACAAACACAGGCGCCCCTGCGTCAGCAAACCTCCGGGAGAGTAACTTGCTCAATATTTTAAATAGATTTTAAAGGAGGATTTGGGGTGTTAAACTTGACATTGAGGGGAGGGGTGAAATCCTTGTTAAGAAAACATATGTGAGACAAATGTCGAGCAGCTAAAAATCCTGGGGAGTTTTGACACATCTTAATTTTTAATTGAAAATAAGATACAGAAAACCATCTCTTAAAAAGCTCACCTTTCAAAAAAAAAATCCTGTTGAAAAGAGCAAGCAGCTCTGGGTGACATCTGCTTCAGGACATGAAGTTTTGAAAACAAAAAATGTGAGAGAATTCCTTGGAAATGTTTGTTGAAAGATCTTAAAGAGGTTGGGAGGGGTATCCTGAGATGGACTTTCTCGAAATATTCTTACCAGTCCATGTCTTTCTTCATCACCTCTTCAGATCTTGCCAGTATCATCGGTAAGGGAGATTCAGATGAAATGAACAGATAAGCCCATAATTTAAGAAAAATATTAACAGTAACAACACCCGAAGAATAGGAAGTTTCGACTACTTTGAGGACCACCCCTAAATCTACTGTGAATCTTTGACCAGACTTTCAAAAATTGTCAGAGAACCAGTTAAACACAGGGAGGCTAAAGCAAAAAGATAAAGCCTGGATCTTTTCAGGAAGAGAATGTTATTTTTCCCCCACCAGACGATGTGCCAAGTACTTTCCACAATAACTTTTATGAATTTCATAACAACCCTGAGAGGTTCATGTTATTCCCAATTTGCTAATGAATAAATTGAGTTCAGAAAAGTTAAGAAGCTCTCTAAAGTCCTTACAGTTGAATGTTGAATTAATTCATATTTTACCTTGGATTCTTCATGAATGAGTGCAGGATCTGTGTTCAGTGCTATGTTTCCAATGCAAAGTTGTCCCCATCTAAATAAATTTAATTTTCAAGTCAAGGATAAAAGCTCTCAGACCAGCAAGAAAACTTCTACTACAGTTTTTAGATCAAACTGAATCTTTGGATGAAAAGAGGTAAAACCAGGAGTGAAATTGTTTCTGTAAATCTCTTCACTTTGTTCGGCACCCATTGATGTATCAGTGACGGGGCATGTTTAAGCGCTTTGCAAATATGGGTCCTCCTAATACCCCTCATAATGGGGTAGGTACAATTTGCATCTCCCTTTTACAGAAAAGTAACCAGACAGGTTAAGGAACCTGCCCAAGGTTTCCCACCTAATAAGTGGCAGAGCAGAGTCCAAATCCGGGCAGGCTCCAGAGTCCATGTCTTTGACCTGTTAGGTTGCGTCTCTGATGGACCAGCCCAGCTCTAAGGAAATGCCACACTAGGTGCCTTGTCGGGTCAGAGGTTCAGCCTTATGGTGTTTACTTGCTTAACGTCAGATGCACTTTAGGCAAAAGCAGATTTTCGGTTTTCCTGACTACCACCATGTCGAGGAGCGTGAGGCCTGGATGTCTGAATCTGATGAGGCTCTCTTGACCCCACACAACCTGCCTGAGCTCTTCCCAGGGGTGGGCTAATTTCCGTGGCCACGGTGAATCAAAACCCCACCGCCTCCCACTGGGGTGGACAGGGGTGGGGGGTTTGTGTCGCCTGCAGTGTCAGGACCGTCTTCTGGGCACAGAGTAACAAAGGAGATCACTTTGTGTTCTCCCTCTTTTAGAGTGCTTGGCCCTACTGCACACCATGATGTTCCAGAAAACCCTAGATTAAGAGTCACCCTTGCCAGTACTGACACATACACACACACACACACATGCACACACGCACACAGAGCTGAGTCAGGACTGTATGAACAAACATCCGTGCATAGACCTAATAGAGCGGTATTGTGCTTGGGATAAGGGCTAAGAGCCTTCCCAGAAATGGTTTTAGCAGAGTTGAGCCTGCAACTGGCCCTATAAATAATGATGACATTGAAAAATAAGGGGGAGGTTATAGTACAGCACTTTTGAAGAGCAGTTTCTTGATTGACAAAGTACTTCATGATGTTAAAATTTTCCCGTAGAATTTCCTTTCCTCCATCTAGGTCAAGGCATAAATAAACAATGCTTTTTTTCTCTCTCCTGAAAGACAGATTGTACAAACCATGAAGCAAAAGATAGGACAAAATGTAGATACAGTCCTCTTTAAATTATGAAGTAGACACTTCTGTTTCCTTCAGCTGACCTTTTTTCTTTTATGAAAAATAATGGTAAAAAGCTTCCTTTAACTTACTTCTATTTTCCATTGGTCTTCTACTTTACGAAAATTTCCCTTTGTTTCTTTTGAACATTTTCCCTTCAGGAAGGTCTAAGGCACAGGATTTAAATTGTCAAGTTCAATCGGTTCTTAAAAGACACATGAAGTCTTTGAAGAAAACATTTTTTCAAATGATATATTTAATCTAGGGAGTATTATTTAAAATATGTCTTCTACGCTCAGAACCTAACAGGTAGCAGATCTATACAAGTCTGGATTTTTCCAGCTGAAAACACTGGAAAATTTAACCCTGTAGCCTGAACATTTAAACCCATTTAGTGTTTGGAAAGTTGATTGGTGGAATGCCTTGGGCATCTGGAGAGAAGGGTGCTTGCCTGCGAGGTATGTTGACATTTTACTGAAGAAGAGAATGACCACAATGTTAAGAACCATCACTGACCCTCAGCGTTTCCAGATGTGGAACCAAGTGTCAGCGTAAATTTCCCCAGATACGTTTCAAGTCCAGGCTTGGCTCTCAGTGCTGCCTGGAACACACATGGAGAAGGCGTCGAGGTAGGGACTGCCCTTCCCTGTGTCCACCCAGCATATATCTTATGTGGAAGCCAGCTCTGCAGAGGCAAAGCAGAGCCACGGTGTTGGCGCTTTGGAAGTCCTTACCTACCTCCAATACTAGAATAAGAAATTCCAAGGAACTGAGGAGTATGGGGAACCAGAGAGAGGATGCCATCTCTCACTCATGAGTCTTAAGCTTTGTCTCAAGACAGAAATATTTAGCTTTCTTCTTTAGATGCTTCTGTTCCTGCATGTTTCCATGTGTATATTTGGCTATGTAATCTTTACAATCATAATTTAAATTGTTGATCATTTTCTTTTTGGTAGCTATCTTGTAACTTAATTCATCTTTTTCCTGCTATTGGAAGTTGAGCACCTTCTAATTTGTAACAGAATAATCTGTAATTAGTATTTCCATTGATAGGATTACCTTCAAACCATTTTGATGTTTCCTGTTTTTCAGAGTGTCTCTTTCAATGGGATTTACATGGATTTTTGGTGTATATATCCTTTGAGCTCTTTAGTCTCACCGTCACTTGGAAATCCATTAACAAGGAAGCCAAAAAAAAAAAAATTGAGAAAATGTCCATTTAGTGAAATCTGAATGTAAATCTGTTGTGGGATCTATGCAGGCCTTTAAGAATCAAAATGATTTTTTTTAAATGCAAAAAAGGAAAAAATAGACAAAATTTCCTGCAGTCTTAACTATTCTCATTTTATAATTCCACAATAACATATACCAGAATGATACTGTTGTGTTAATTTTGTCCAGCCCTTTTGCATTTGCAGAGATAAAACAGCATAGCAAACACTTATATAAAGTGCTTACTCTGTGTCACGTAGTTTATTTTAGTTTGAGTTTTATGTGATAGTAACTCATTTAACCCTTGAAAAAAACCTATGAGGAAGCTATTATTGTTTTTCCTATTGTACAAATGAGAAAATTGAGCCTCAGAGAGGTTAAGAAAGCTGCCCAAGGTCACAGCTGGTAGGTGGCCATGTTGGGATATGAACCTAGACAGCTGAGCTCTGGAATCTGTGCTGTTAACCACTACACCTTCCATCTTTCTTGATGCACATGAAAGTCTGTATTTGGCTCTCCAGTAACATTATTTCATATACATACTCCTATATGTAAATGTGGCTGTGTAGATTTTATAGCAACCATTTTAATTATTGCATGATATTACCAGAAATTTTTCCATTATAATTCAATGAGTTATTCCTCCACTATTGGAAATTGAGTTCCTCTAATTGTTTAAAATTATTAGTAATCTATAATAAATCATTCCATGAACATGATTGTTCTAGCCATTTTGCAGAATTTCCCTGGCATAGATTCCCATAAATGGTATTTCTAGGTCCAAGAGTAAACATTTTATGACTCTTGATACGTATTTCAGGAGTGATTTCCAAAAACGTCATTCCAGTTGAAACCAGTGTTACTGTATGAGAATATTAGATTCTTTGAAACCTAGCCAGCATTGGATATTATCAGTTGTATTTGTAAAATTCATCATTTTTAGATGTGTGATTTTTGGCAAATGTTCATTCATGTAACCACCTCAGTCAAGATATAAAATATTTTCTTCACCCCCAAAAGTTCTCTTTGCAGACAGTCTGCTCTCCATATCCCCTGCCCCTGGCATCCTCTAATCTGTTTTCTGTTCCTGTAGTTTTTCTTTTTCCAGAATGTCTTATAGATAGAATCATAAAGTATGTATGGTTCTTTTGTGTCTGGCTTCTGTCACAGCATAACGATTTTGAGATTTCATTGTGTTGTTGCGTATATCAGTGGCTGTTCCTTTTTCTAGCAGTGCAGTGTCCTGTTGTGCAAAGGCACCAAAATTTATTTATCCTTTAGCCAGTTGTTGGACATTTGAGTTGTTTCCTTTTGAGCAATTAGGAATAAAATGGCTATAAATATTTGCAAACAGGTTTTTATGTGGACTCTCATCTTCTTCTGGGAATTTTTGTCCAAGTAATTTTCTTTACCAGTATATTAAGGTTTTTGTTATCTATTTTTATCAGCTCTGGACTGAAAATTTCCTTAACTCTTTTTCAAACATATTTTCAATATTTGTTTATCCTAGCCTTTAAAACTGTTTTTTTTTTTTTAGTTCTATATTCTAAAATGCAGTGAAACCAGGCAATCTCTTCTTGTAGTATTTAACCTATTACTCCTAGGCTTAGAAAATTGCCCCTGTTTTAAAATTTTGAAAAATATTACATTTTCTTCCTTGGTGGGTGGTTTGAATTTTTATATCGAATTTTTACTCACTTGGAATTGATTTTGATTCATGGGATGACATCTTTAATATTTAACTACTCTGTGATTCCATTTGTAAATATCATCCTATCACAGAAGTCCATAAAAGACAGTAAGTGAAGTAAGTCTGTGTGAAAGACATTATTCAACACCTTGTGTTCTTTGAGCCTTCAAAAATATGGAATTAGTAAAGGATACAGCTTCTGCTCTTGAATAACTTTTAGAGGAGTTAAAGATCAGACGGTGTATTAGGGTTCTCCAGAGATGGAAGATTGTGTGTGTGTGTGTGTGCACACACACACGTATGTGAGATTTATTTTAAGGAATTGGTTCATGTGATTAGGGAGGCTGAGAAGTCTTACAATCTGCTGTCTACAAGCTACAGAACCAGGAAAACTGTTGACATAGTTCCAGTCTGGGTCCAAAGACCTGAGAACTAAGTGTCAGTCTCAGTCCCAGAGAGGAGAAGACCAGTGCTCCAGCTCAAGGAGTCGGCGGAGAGCAGATCCTCCCTTCCTCCACCTTTTTGTTCTATTCAAGCTCTCAAAGGATTGAATGATGCCCACACACATTGGGGAGGGCAATCCTCTTCATCCAGTCTGCTGATTCAAATATTAATCTCATCTGGAAAACACTCACAGACACACCCAGAAACAATGTTTAAGCAAATATCTTGATCCCCTGTGACCCAGTCAAGCTGATACAAAATTAACCATCACAATGGGCAGTAAAGTTAGAAGGATGATTCAGGATAAATATCTCTATTTGTAGTTGTAGTCTCTGTAGTCCTTGGATTTCGGGCCCAATCAGGAGGGCTGGAATGTTGATTTGAAATTTTATTCCTTATCAAAATCAGGGGCTAATTGAACTGATTGCCCATCAGCATGTGTCTGAAATAACCAGACCAAATCTGCCATTTATAGACTCCGCCTGACCTTCAGAACATGATCACAGTCAATCAAAAAGGCACTGTGCAAAAGTTCATTCTCTCAGCTTAGATCTTCAGCCACTGGCATGCCTTCTGCCGTCTGTCCAGACTCATGGAGTTGAGGGGGCAGGGTAGGTTCTAGCTCAACCTTTGCACTTGTCTGCTTGAAGAGAGAAAGCAGGAGCAACAGAGTGAGTGAAAAACGGCGCACCATCCACACCTCCTAGTCAGAGTGACCTAATCGATATCTTCCTTTTTCACCATTCATGTTAGCAGAACGTCCTTCTTTATTTGGAAGGAGGACGGGAGGGAAGTGAATAGGGAGGTGGGGAGAAGAAAATGAAGATCCCCTCTCTTTTTCGTGTGATTGGCACTTGAGAATTCAGAACAAAACATCCCTGAGTCTTCTTCATTGTGGCTCTGGAGTCAGATAAAGGTTCAAATCTTAGCTCTACCACTTTGTAGATTTCAACTTTGTAAGTATATTTCTGTGTGTGTATGTGTGTGTGTATATATATATATATTCACAGGAAAAAACACTGTAAAGGAGGAGAATTACCACCCTCCTGGGAATTAATGTGAAGGTGGCATCAGTAACAGTGATCAACCCTAAGGAGAAGTTGACCCCATCCTAATAACGCCAGGCGGCATCCAGTGACTGATTGCCATTTACTGACACTGTGTGCACACTTCACATGCATTAGCCCATGGATACGTTATTAACTGACTTCACTAATGATGAAGTTGAGGCTCAAGGGACTCAGATAATTTGCCTAATAACCCTACATAGGTCTGAGGTAGAGGAATTGGGATTGGAATCTAAACATGCCAGATTCTGGAACGTGAATTCTAATCTTGACAGTATACTTGGTGGCACTAGTGGGTCATTTCACCTTCCCCTCCTGGGGCTTTTGCTTCTAGTGCTAAACCTAGAGAGTCTGTGTTTTGTTTTAAAAATTTCCCTAACAGCTCCCCAAATCCTCACGAGTACTGCTTCTCTCTGTATAGGTCCAGAAATACTTACTTCCTCTCATTTCTGCGATCATGTGATGTCTTATTTTTTTTCACTTACTCTTTAGAAAAGAAAGCCTAAGGGCATGGAGGAAAGGGCTTTCTCAGGGTTGCAAGACAGGCCTCCCAAGACTCCCACTATTACAGTTGGTATCTCTTCCTGTGACCTTGGATCCCATGCTCAAGAAACTTTCCTGAACCTGTTTAGTGGTGGGACAAAGTGAACCACAGATCCCTTTCTCTGTGGAGTCCCAGAGCTGGCCTGACCATAAGAGAGGGGTTTAAGTGGAATGCTGCAAAAGTAACCTGGGACGAAGGGAATGGAAGATATTTGACATCTTTGATCTCTTGTCAAATTAGGGCAATGAGAAGTGAGATGGTTCTGCCATCAGAGAGGAGAGACTGAAACGTGGGTGGGTGGGGGGAGATTAGGAGGTTTGCAGGGAGATGGTGGGGTTACTGGAGGGGGAAAGGACGTTGAACCTCTCCGGGGTCAATTGGTAATTTAATGTTGGCTGTGGAATCCACTGGCCATCAATCTTGATGAGCTGCCCTGGCCATAGAGGTGGCGTTTAAGCTCCCTGCCCAGAGCTCTTCACCCGCTCTTTGTGTAGGAAGCCAGGCAGCCTGCTGGGTTCACTGTTTTGTTGTTCCTGCTCCTCCTGCCCTCCTACTTGTGGTAGAAGATTCTAAGGCAGGCATGGGTCTGGGGCTGCTGGCTTATATCAGCATCTGATGTCTGAACTGAGTAATCCAGGGCTGTCAGACTCCCACAAGAAGTATGATCATAGATTTAGGAATATGTGGGAATACTCAACTTTATATCTTTATAAAAATGGTTGTGGAGCTTTAAGGGGCAGATAATTTGAGCCAAAAGATAATCTAACTTGGAATGTGTAGACTTGGTTTTACTTGCTGTGTGGCTTGGGCATGTTTCCTAACCTCTCTGAGTCTTGGTTTTCACTCAGGTAAAAGAAGAACTCAGTTTTCTAGGAACTGGTTCGGTAAAGTTTTGTCCAGGCCCTTGGAAGCAGTAGCTTGAGCCTGTGTGGTTCATTTGGCTTCATAGACTCAGAATAAGTCATTGTAAGAGTGTCCATCACCCTTAGGTAAGTTGATTCCCAATTTCTAAAGAAAGCAGGGGAATTCACTATTTAGGTGAGTCTTCTGGTGGTTCTTTTGGTTGATCCAATGAATTTTCCTTTGATTACTTTTAAATACACATATATTTTTATACATATATTAAAAATATATGAATTATTTAGCCACTGGTCTTCTTTAAAATGAGAAGCTGTATTGGTCAGCTGGGCAGGTCTCTTCCTCCCCTGAGTATTCGTGAACGATGGAGGCCCCAGGAAACAGGAACCTCCCCTGCTGGATCTCCCAGATATATTACCTTTGGGATAACTTCCTTCACCATCTCCTAGGAATATAGGAACGGTGCCTTCAGAAATCAGGTTTGAGATTTGCATCCATGCTTTACTTTTAGCCTCCTTCAAAGCTTTTGCCATGACGACCAGCATTGCTCTGGGGTATCTGGTCCAGAGGATGCTGACATCTAATCCAGTGTGAGAGAGCGTAGGACCACGACCTCCGTGTTTAGTGCTGCGTGAGACTCAGTGACAGGATGGCCTTCCAGCAAACCTGGGCTGGGGAGCCAGGGGCCAGAAAGGAAGACCACAGGGGCCTAGGTGTGCTGGCCGCAGCCGCCAGCTTTGTGAGCCTGTGTGAAAACGCCTTTGAGACTCCCCTAGTGAGCTGACAGGACTTGGAAGGAGCTGAGGACTGTTGTTCTGAAAACAAGCAAGTGGGAACATGAATTTGGCATTTATCTTCCTGTGACCGTATGGGAGTTCACAGCCTGCCGCAGCCCGTACCACTGTGGCCTCTCCTCATTTCCTCCCCTCCAGCAGGCTCCGGCTCTGCCCCTGGGATCAGGATGCTCTTAGCCCTTTCCACTTCATCACTCTGCTTCCACCCTCTGGACCGGAGTCAGCTTTTTCTCTCAGCATCTTGGGTCCCTTGAGAAAAAGATTTCCTCAGCCTGGGCTCCATGCCAGCAACTGATCAAAACTGCCCTCCTCATGGCGTTTTATTCAGTAGTCTGGTCTGTGGCCCCTGGTGCCGGTCCCTGGAGACGTTTTAATTTTTAATGTAGTTTTAAAAAATCTGAGTTATACTGCACATCCTTTAAAGAGTCAAATGCTTCTCCAAGGCTTTTAGAAGACACAGCAGTACCTCCCCATCCATTCATGGCTCCTCCAAAGCCCCTGCTTTCAGCCCCTTTGGCCTTTCTTTACCTTCAAATCTGTAGATCAACTGCATCTTCTTGACTTTTCCGTGTTAAGCGTCATCTGTTGACTTCCAACTGTGGAAGAGGAGGCTTTCTCCCTCTTTCCCGTCCCCCCACCCAACTCTGCCATGCATAGACATTTCTGTCCCCTGTTTCTCATCCTTTCGGTTAGATTGATATGTAGCACTCATGTGGCACTCGGTGACTATGTAAACTCTATTTACACCTGAATCATGTATGATTACCTTCCCAGCATAAATTTCTGTTATCCTTAAAGTTAATAATGGTTTTGTTTTTACATTCGCTTAGTTTTCTGTGCAGCAGTCATTACCGTATTCCTAAGCTGTCCCCGAGTTGTGTAACTCTCTCTGTATCTTCACATGCAGTAGATAGTCTATTACAATTTTATATGCTCCGAAGAGGTCCTGGCTGGAGCCTGGCCTGTTCACGGCTGTCGTCTTGGGATCTCCCTTCCTCATTTTCCTGGACTTTCTCTTTCCCTCTCCTTTTCGTTGGGTCTCCTATTTCCTGCATTCTGTGTTTGCCTCTTCCTGGATTTACTTCCTTGTTTTGGTAAAGTATCTCTGAGAAGGAATGCAAAGGAGGTAGACTTTTGGAGATCTTGAATTCTGAAAATGTCTCTGATTTCCGCTTCCTCTTCGTTTATCTTGGGTACTCAACATTGACTGCTATGTTGAGAACCATTTTCCTTCAGAATTTTTCAGGAATTGCTCCACTGCCTTTTAGCTTCCAATGTTGAGAAATCTGATGCAGGTAAATGAGGGAAGGAGGTTGGTTCTAGGGAAAGAGCTGAGGGTGTGGTTTTGGCTGGAAGTTAGCTTTGGCCTGATACCCAGCGCTGCTCTGCAGCACAAATTGTCCCAGAGTCAGTCCCCCTTTGGGGAAAGGGTCTTGACCTTTTGAACCTTCCCATCAGTCATTGGTGTGAGCTCACCTGTGCAGGAGCTGGAATGGCAGGTGAAGCCTCCCAGGAGATACAGCTACCCCTTGGCCGAGGGCCATTCCCCAGAGAATGGGGCTGTGAGCCCTGAGTGGCCAGCAGTTGGATGTGCTGGCCCCATACAGGGGATCCAGATGAGGCACCAATAGTATCTTCTAGACACATGTTCTGAAGGTCACAATAATTGTCTTTTATTCTGGAAACATATAAACTTGAGTTCTGGGACAGTTTCTTCAATTGCTGTGTTGATAATATCATCTTCTCTGGAACTTCTTTTATTCAGATATTACAGACACTGGAACAGTTCTTGGCTGTCTTCTTAGCTGTCCTCTCCTGTTCTCCTTCTCTTTTTCATTTTGTTCTTTCCTTATCTTTCTACCTTTTTTTTTGAGTTTTTATATTTCTACAATCTTGTTTTAATTTCTGAAACTTCTTTGTTCTGACTATTGTTTATTTAAATAGTCTCCTGCTTCTGTTTCATAGTTGCTATATCTCCTTTTCCCAGAGATATTAATTATAGTTTTTTTCCTAGCTTTTCTCTGCCTCCAAGTTATTTTTCCTCTGTTTATTGGTTTTTGTAATTGAGATTTTCCCCTAATATGTCTGGCTTGGCTATATGCTCACAGTCAAAAGCTGATGGGAACCTCCAAGTCAGTGGGGTTATCGACCTTACACGTCATGGTAGGGTGAGCCCTGTGAGCCATTTTCTGAGGAACTCTAACGAATCTTTAGGTCTTTTCTTATGGGTTGATCCCATTCCAGAGAGAAGGCTCTGCTAATCTGCAAGGAGAGTAAAACCTGTCTTCCAGTGTTTTGGGAGCCAAGTGAGGGGAGATGAATGTCTGCATTTCAACACTTAGTAAACATTCATTTAATCCCCCTATTTTTATTACACCATCTCCACCCTTCGCTGTGGCTGGTGTCCTCTAGTCCAGAGCCTGTGATTTGTCTTTTCTAAAGACCAGCCCTCTTTCTTCTTCTAGGGTGAGGGAGAGTCTGTCACCAGGCTCCACGGGAGAGAAGGAATATGAAGGGTCTCAGAGCTTCTTAAACAGACTTTCATTCAACACCACCTATTTCAGCCTCATCTCTCCCCCAACTTGTACAAGTACCTGATGCCTCCAGATTCCTAAGGCTTTTGTGGGTTCATGACTGTCAGTTGTCTCCACTGCCCTCCGTTAAGATTTATCTCTCTTGAGATAATCAGAGCATCTGCTTTACTGCTCCCAAAACGTTGTTGCTGCTGTAGCCTCTCTGGAATTCTTCATTTTATGTGTTTGTGCCCCCCCCATCCTTTACTGTTATTTTAGTGGAATTTCAGGAGGGACAAGACATTAAGGCATGCGTTGAATTCAACATCTTTAATTGAAATCACCCTCAGGGTTTTGTAAGCCTTCTCTCAGGGGAAAGAAATTTTCCCTGAAATTTCTCTCTGTCTCTTATTCTTCATTTTGCTGAGCCTGCCTTCTTCGTTGGTAAAGATTGTCCTCAGAACCCAAGCCTCCTTCCTAATGTGTACTTCATATCAGGTGCTTAATGATAATTTATTTTTTGCTAAATATTTATGCATCATTGTACACTCGGCATTGTGCTAGATCCTCAAAGAGCTAATCTAGTCGGGGAAAAGTGCACACACACACACACACACATACACACAGTACCACAAATCATTATTCTAATGTGTTAGAGAAGCAATATTCCATTCAGAGATTCTGTAACAACACATTTTGAAAACAGCATATGTAGAACTCCACCTTAGCATTTCAGTAATTCACATGCATCATCTAAGTTACCTCCATCCACAAATGCTTTTGGAGAGATGTAGTTTTCATCATGTGCTTCTAAGGGATGCTCCAGTGTCGCGGAGCCGACATGGGAAATAGATGTGGTGGAGGAATACAAAGCTGCTTCCCGCTTTCATCTTCCCTTCCCCACTCCTGAAGTTCATGAAGAAGACCAGTGCCTAGAATCAGAAGTTGGGAACCACAAAGACAGTAACGTCCTGGCACACACTGTTGGTGCTCTGCCCATATTGCCTTGGCGCTCACCTCTACATGCCCAAGGCTGCTTGCTGTGAACATCTGCAGCTCTTTTCCTGAAGACCTTCTACCTGATTGCAGGACCAAGCTCAGCTTGTGCACGAGGGAGGCTAGAAATACCAGAGTTAATACCCCTGGGAATCACCCTTGAATCAGTGACAGATTGGGGATGTTATTGGTGGGTAAATCCCCCAGCTTCCTGATCCTTCAGTTGAGATAACTCTGAGGCATGCTCTGCACTGTCTCCCGGAGCGCCCCAGCAGGGCTGAATTCCAGTTGTCCACCCTGGTAAGTGGCTCTGAGATGCACCCTTCATTGGCTTCCTCCCCTTTCCTGTCCCACTTCTTCACTTCTTCATCAGTGCTTCCCATGGTCACCCTCTAAATAAATGACTTGCACTCAAATTTTCACCTCTAGTGAAACCCAGACCCAAACCAAGATCTTCCCTAAAGAGTAATATATCTCAGAGAGGTCATATTCTTACTCTGAACTTATAAAAGTGGAATGAACTCAAAACATATACCAGGAGATGGCTACCCCAGATACACAGAACATTGGAATAACTCAACAGCCAACTATATAAGTTGGCTTATACAGTTAAATCTTGGAGCTGGCAAGGGTTCAAACAGTGATTTAGTACAACTCTCCCTCAAAATCAGAGCCTCTCTTCTAAAGACCCCTGACCGATGATCACCTCAAGTCTCTATTCAAATACTGCGAAATACAACAGACTACCCAAAGAAACTCAGCCCTTCATGTTTAAGTGCCTACTGTGTGCTGACTGTGGTAGACCCTAGAGAAGAAGGAAGATAACACAAGAGGAGCAAAAAGCATAGGTGGTTATTGGGTGAGAACAATTTAGACTATCATCTGCAAGAACACCAGTAAAAATGACTTTAAAACAGATTCCCAAGCCATTAAACTAAGCTGTTTCTTTGCTGTTGAATTTCCAAAAGGTTTCCTTCTCTAGTTTCTAGCCCATCCCTGTTTTCCAGGGATGGAGATTTTCCTTCCTCTCTCTCTTTTTCTGTTATTTTCTGTTTGAACGAGCATCTCTTGACAGCCACCCAGCGGACCCTGCTGACACTCAGTAAGTGGTAAACATTTTTAACAGTGCATGTCCACTCCTAGTCACATAAACCTCATTAGAGACTCCTTATCACAGAGTCTCACCCCCTGGGTAAACAAAGAAAGGCTAAGAAGTAGTGTGAATACACAAATTATTGCCAGAAACAGGAGCTGCTTATACAAAGCGCAGCAGCAAACCCAGTCTTCCACAGAGGACGCTAGAACGCTGGGCTGTTAGCCACAATTCTCCCCTCCCCTGCCTGTGCCACTCCTCCCCGCTCTCCCTCAACGCAGAAACACTCTCAGAGCCACTGGCTGTTTTTGAGGGATATTAACATGCAAGTTTCTAAACAGAAAGCGACCACCTGATCTAGGAGGTACTACAGGTCAGTCACAAAACTTTAGAAGCTGAGAGCAATCACCTACAGTGGCTGGAGGGATGCGAATGCAAGAGGCAATGTGGTGGGAAGAGCATTGTTGCAGGGGTTTGTTAAGACTTAGATTTTAATCACAAGTTAAGTGAGCCAAGGCATGCCCTTAAACTCTCTTAACTTCAGTTGCTTCAGTAAAGTAGGAACAATACTGACTTTAAAAGATTCTTTTGGGGAGTAAATAAACATTTAATTATGTTTACTAAAATATCAAATTATGAGACAAGGTACCCATTCGTTATGACTGTCTTTCCTTGCTGCTGTAGTGCGTTTGGTAATGTCAACCCCCTACTGCTATTTGAACAATCCAATCAGAATCAGGTAGCCTCAGTCAATCAAAAGCAGTTATCAATTTTAATTCAAAATAATTAGTAACAGTTTGCAGCAACATCGATGGACCTAGAGATTATCATACTAAGTTAAGTAAGTCAAAGACAAATATCACATGATACCATTTATATGTGGAACCTTAAAAAAATGACACCAATGAACTTATTTACAAAACAGAAACAGACTCACAGACATAGAAAACAAACTTGTGGTTACCAAAGGGAAGAGGGTTGAGGGGTAGGGATAAATTGGGAGTTTGGGATTAACAGATACAAACTACTATACGTAGAATAGAAAAACAGCAAGTTCCTACTATATAGCATGGGGAACTATATTCAATAACTTGTAACCTATGTTGAAAAGAATGTGAAAAAAGAATATATATATGTATAACTGAATCACTATGCTGTACGCTAGAAACTAACACAGCATTGGAAGTCAACTATACTTCAATTAAAAAAAATATGAACATTGTTAGGACTATGACTTATAGACCACTTCCTGCAGGAAAAGTATTATTAAGCTCTTTTCATTATCATCTCATAAAAATTTTAAAATAGACCTATGAAATGAGATATTTTTCCCATTTTACAGCTGAGGAAACAGAGGTTATGGGAAGCTGAATTTATCTTATGAGGATTACAACGAACATGGTAGAGCCAGGGTTAAAGTTCAGGACTGTCTGACTCTAAAACCTGTGCTCTGAACCATCAGTAGATACGAGGTAAACTGAGATGGCTGGAGTTGGTGAGGGTGGGAGCCAGGGTACCCTTAAAGGAGAGGGTTCAGGGCGAGTGGAGGAAGGCATTGATCAGGGGCAGCCTGGAAGGCCAAACCTTACACTCTGTGGAGTTAAGTGAAGAGTTTGGCCAAAGAATTAGGTGGGTGGCCTAGTGGATCAAGTTGTTAGATGTGGTCCATCAGGGGAGACGCTCTTACTGTGAAACACCTAACTGCAAGGAACCAAAGACTCAGCTACAAGTGTCCCAAGCAGAATGGACTTCACTATCTCACTGAATATCAGGTCCACAGATAGAGTGGTTTCAGGATCTATTCGGCCATTTGACTGTGTTATCAAGGATCCGTATATTTCACTTCCTGCCCTTCTACCACTCCCAGCATGTCTGCAAGCCTCTCCCCATCCCCCGCCAAGCTGCATGATGCTTGCAGTCGTTCCTGATGTGTCACGCAGAAAACCCACACCTAGCAAAGAAGAGGGCTGTTTCTTCATGTGTCTGTCTCTATTTCTTCTGGAGAAAAATCTTTCTAGAAGCCTCAAAAGGACCACCCCTCAGGCTCCATTTGTCAGATTTGTGTTATGTGATCATGCCCATCCAGTCCATGGCAAGGAGAAGAAATTACTGTAATTAGCTTAAGCTAACCAATATTCATCTTCTGGAACCAGGATGAGGTGTTCCTTTCCTTGGCAACGTGGGAGCAGGGTACCTAGATAAAGTCAAGTTCCTACCAGCGAGGAAGAAGAGTGTGTGTGTGTGAGAGAGATTGTGTGATTGTGTGTACGCACACATGCATGCCTGTGCAATTGTGAGCTCAAACAACAGGCAAACAACAAGCTACTTGCAGTATCTCTCTTGAAAGCGATGAGAAGGGAGAAAACTTCCCTGGAATTACACCAATAAAAATTAGCTCGCTCCTTACTCTCCAAGCCAGAGGTCTCTTTTCTCTCTGAGCATTTTCATTTTATTATTTGTTGATCCCTTTTGCCTGGAACACACCTCCTGTCCGCCTGATCTGTATCAGACCTGCCTCAGACACCACTCTCCCATGACTGCTGCAAGCTTACTCACCAGCTTCAGGGGTTGATCATAGAACCCTTATTCTCCAGATCTTTGTTCCCCAAACTTTTTTGATCATGGAACCCTCCATCTACATTTTTAAAAAGAAATATCTATTGATACCATGGATCCCCATTTAGGAGATGCTCATGTCAACAGTTATTAATTCAACAGTGAATTATTTGGGGGGAAGTTATAGCTTGGTGGTAGAGTGTGTGCCTAGCGTGCAAAAGATCCTGGATTCAATCCCCAGTACCTCCATTAAAAATAAATAAATAAAAACCTAATTACTTCCCCCCCAAAATTTTAAAAACAAATAAAATTTAAAAAAACTCTGAATTATTATTTAAAGGAAAAATAGAACCATAAAGGATATTTTGGGGAAAAAGTATTTCCTCCTAAATATTCCCATATTTTTGTTCCTACGCCCCCCAAAATTGCTGTCTTTCATTAGACAGAAGAGAAACAGATCCGTCCTCGCCACTTCCCGAGGGCTCGTCCCTGTGGCATCCCCAGTGACTTTGCTTCCTTGGCAGGCACTGAACATGATGAAGCCCCTCCTTCCTCATTCGGATGGTGGCAGGGCTGGGAGGATTGGCCTAATATTAAACAGAACTACATCTAGTCCTGAAATGAGTCGTGGCGAGGAGCCAGCATTAAAGATATAAATAAGCTGCAGGTTTTCAGAAACTTTCCAGCAACCCTCTGAAACAGGAAGCAGATACTTAGAACTGTCCTGCTAACTCTCAACCATGGGCCTGATGCTCAGGTCTGAGGCTCCCTGATTGCTGGAACCACCAGCCTTGGAGCTGACTCCGAAGGCACCAGGCTGAGAGGCTGCCTCAGATCCCAGGGAGCGCTGATCGGGGAAATCGCAAGATAACCCCTCCATTTGCAGGAGCAGAAGGGGGTTATAAATGTCATTCCTTTTCTGGGAGATGTGGTGTCTGACTCCATTAGACTTCCAGGAGAGCTCAAAACAAACAAACAGAAAATGAAAGGGCTTAGGATAATGGAATAGGATCAGGGCTGCCACTTGCGTGTCATTGGGGAGCTGCTCCTATACACCCTGCATTCGGTGACCCAAGCTTGACTGGCATTTAGAACTATGCTGCTCACATGAGGAAGGCCTGGAATAAGTATCTGAAACTCTGCTGCAATCTAATTAGGCTTCTTTGCAGGAGTTGGTGGGGGGACGGTTCAACTCGGAGAGCCATTAGTTTTGTGTGAAAAGCCATTATAGATGAATACAGCCAATACAGTTAAAACAGATTCCTTGTATGAAAACAAATAATAAACAGTCAAAACCGAGCCGATGGCGTATTTAGTCAAGCAATACGTATATATTTAAAAATTTTTTTATTGAAATGCTGTTGATTAACAATGTTAATTTCAGGTGTGCAGCAAAAGGATTATACATACACACATATATATATATTTTTTCTTTTCAGATTCTTTTTCATTATATGTTATTGCAAGAAATTGAATATAGTTCCCTGTGCTATACAGTAGTTCCTTGTCAAGCAAAATACAGTCCGGCAGTATTTGATACCATAAAATTCCTATCCAGTAGAAGACTGAGGATCATTCCTTAGAGTTCATGGTGATCAGAGTCAAGTTTAGGAGGCAGAACTCTAAATTTTATCATTCAATAAGAAAATATTTGTCAAGCACTTATGTGCTGAAATACACAAAAGATGTGTCTCTCCTATTCTTCAAAATCTTAACATCATCACAGACACATAGAAGTTAAATAATGATTTAAATAACAGAACAGGAGCACATGAGAAGTCACAGATGCTGTCTGAGAAATTTGAGTGTGTGTGGGTTAAGACATTCTCTGGTGGGTTAAATTACATTGAAGTGGAGTGACCTGTGCAGGCTTCTGAGAGAAGGTGGGACTTCAGGTGGGGCTTGAAGGTACAGGATCTGGATAGCTGAAGAGGAAGAGAAGGGAGGGTTTAAAAAAAAAAAGAAACGCAAGGAATATCATGTGTGAATAATGTTGTTTATGTTGGAGTTTTCATTGACCCACATGGTCACCTGCCTGAAAAGCATAATTATTGTGGTCTTCTTTTTATTGCTGTTCTAAAAGTTTTCCATTATTTTTATTTTAACTGTCTTATTGAGGTACAACTGAAATGCAACAAACTGCACACATTGTAAGTGTATCATTTGGTAAGTTGTGACATAAGTATATGACTCTACAGTCAACACAGTGAACCCATCCACCACCCCTATTAAAAAATTGTCATCTTTTCAAATAGGAAAGCCAGATGCATGACTTCAAGATACTCATTCCACTCGGATTCTTAAAGCTAGTTTGTCTCCCTTCTCTGACATGAGGGCCCCTTCCTCCCACCACAGAACAGAGGTTTCCTGTTTTAATAGTCATCAAAGGAACCTCCCTTCGTTGAGGGCATTTGGCAGTCTGGAATTGTGCTTATTTCTTTATTATTCCTAAGGACAATCCCAGTGAAGTAGGTATGAACTTTATTCCCATTTCAGAGACAGAGAAAGCCAACCTTAGGAGATTAGTCCCTTGCTCCCGTCTGACAGTCAGTAGATGGCCAAGCCATTGTCAGATCTCAAGGCTGCATGTCCTTCAGGCACATGCGCATAGGTATGTACTCTGAGACCTTCAAAAACGTTTTCCAGGGCAAAGGATCCTGCCAGCCTGGCACACAGGACAGGAGGATATAGAGGATCTAGTTTCCAGTCATTGAATCTTGACCATGGTTAGAACCATGAACTCAGGTTGGCTTATTCAGCTTTCAAAAATGTCAGTTTACATTCCCTCCAGGAGTGCACAAGAGCTCCCTTTTCTCCATATCCTTGCCAACTCTTGTTATCTCTCTGATAACAGCCATCCTAACAGATGTGAGATGATATCTCATTGTGGTTTTATTCGCATTTTCCTGATGATTAATCTACACTCTCATGCTCATTTCAAATTATTATGCACGATAGCTGAGATGTGGAAATGTGGAAACAACCCGAAAGTCCATCAGTGGATGAGTGGAGAAAGAAAATGTTACATGTATAAAGGAATATTACTCAGCTTTAAAAAAAAAAGGAAATCCCAGTCCTGCCATTTGCAACAACCTAGATGAACCTGGAGGACATTGTGCTAAATGAAACAAACCAGACATAGACAGGCAATTACTGCATGATCCCGTTTATACATGAGATCTGAAACAGTTAAACTCATTGAAGCAGAGAGTAGAGTGGTGGTTACTGGGTGCTGGGGATCGTCAGTTATACCTCAGTAAAGCTGGAAAAACAGGCTGTGACTTCCCTTCTGCTCCTGCAGAGGGGCTGTGATGGTCCTGACTAGGAGTGGGGTAAAATACCCTCTCTCTGCTGCTGTAACTGCAATCCTGCCCGGTCACTCATCCTTTCCTAAGACTCAACCAGGATCTCTCGTAACTGACAGAAGAAGCATATCTCAGAAAGAAGAAGAAAGATGGGCACCTTGCTCTCAAAATCTCCCCTCCTGGCCTCCGCCACAGCGGGGAAGGCGGGCTCTGCGCCGATTGCTGCTGTGTAAATGTCCTGTCAGGCTGTTTATACTCACAGTGCATTTTCTTGGCTTCCCCAGCTCTGTTAATTGCCCCTTTGAAGGGATGAAAGCCAGACTAGCAGAGACACCAGTGTTTATCACGAGTGATTTTCCAGGGATCCCCGTAACAGCAAGGGGCAGCTCCTTTTCTTCAGAAGCCAAGGCATTGCTGCCTCAAGCCTGGACCCGACTCCTGCTCCTGCACCAGTTCCTTTTGAAGGAGAGGGCTTCTGATTCCCAGGAGACGGCTGATTCTTCCTCATGGGCTCTCGCCCAGAAACTTGTATGAAGTTGCAGTTCATGATGTGAAATGCCTGTATTGGGTGAATGGTTCTTTGGTCGTGTGTTTCTGCATCACAGTATCCCATCCTCCTAGCCCTTCCGGACAGTCTTTCATCTAGCCTCTGAGTACTGATCTTGCCCCTGCTCCTTCCTCCCAGCAGTGTTCACTCCTGTGCTTAGATATTTCTTTGTTCAAGTCTGCATATATAAATATTCAGGGAGGATGTTTAAGAGTATCTATTTGCATGCTGGAGAGGGTGTGGAGAAAAGGGAAGCCTCCTGCACTGTTGGTGGGAATGTCAACTGATGTAGCCACTATGGAGAACGGTATGGAGGTGCCTTAAGAAACTAAAAATAGAGTTGACATATGATCTGACAATCCCACTCCTGGACATATATCTGGAGAAAACTCTAATTTTAAAAGACACATGCACCCCAGTGTTCATAGCAGCACTGTTTACAGTAGCCAAGACATGGACACAACCTAAATGTCCATTGACAGATGACTGGGTAAAAAAGATGTGGTGCAGTGTGGTACAGTGGCATACTACTCAGCCATAACAAAGAATGAAATAACGCCATTTGCAGCAACATGGTTGGACCTAGAGATTAGCATACTAAGTGAGGTAAGTCAGATAGAGAAAGACAAATGTCATATGATATCATTTGTATATGGAATCTAAAAAAAAATGATACAAATGAACTTATTTACAAAACAGAAAGAGACTCATAGACAGAAAATAAACTTATAGTTACCAAAAGGAAATGGTGGGGGGAGGGATAAATTAGGAATTTGAGATTAACAGATACACACTATTATATATAAAATAAACAACAAGGACCTACTATATAGCACAAGGAACTATATTCAATATCTGTTTTTAAACATTTTTTATTGAGTTATGGTCATTTTACAATGTTATGTCATTTTCCAGTGTAGAGCACAATTTTTCAGTTATACATGCACATACATGTATTCATTGTCACATTCTTTTTCTCTGTGAGCTACCACAAGATCTTGTATGTATTTCCCTGTGCTACACAGTATAATCTTGTATATCTATTCTACATATGCCTGTCAGTATCTACAAATTTCGAACTCCCAATGTGTCCCTTCCCACCCCCCTCCCCCCGGCAACCACAAGTTTGTATTCTATGTCTATGAGTCTGTTTCTGTTTTGTATTTATGTTCATTTTTTTAATATTCAATATCTTGTAGTAATCTATAATAGAAAAGAACCTGAAAAGAAAAAAAAATATATATATATACACACACACACACACACGTACACATACATACATACACACACATACAACTGAATCACTTTGTGGTACCCTTGAAACATTGTAAATCAACTGTGCTTCACTCAGTCCATCAGTCGATACTGTACTGTTTTCCATAGTGGCTGCCCCAATTTACATTCCCACCCACAGTGTACGAGGGTTCCCTGTCCTCCACATCCTCACCAACATTTGTTATTTGTGTTCTTTTTGATGATGGCCACTCTGGCAGGTGTGAGGTGGTATCTCACTGTGGTTTTGATTTGCGTTTCCCTGATGATTAGTGATACTGAGCATCTCTTCTTGTGTCTGTTGAGAAGGACCCTTCTTTTAAGGAAAATGCTATATGTGTAAAGACAACTAGAATATAGGAGGAAACGTGACAGGTTCTTAAGAGAGACTCCATGTAATATCGGCGTTCAAAGGAGGAAAGAAGGTGCCTAACTGGAGAGCAGCAGCAGAGGTGTGTTATTTAAGCATACTGCAGATACCATATTATTTCGTTTTCACAGTAACCCCATTAGATACAGAAATTAAGGCTTAGAGATATGACGTGACTTAATCAAAGTCACACATTGAGCAAGCAGTAGAACAGGGATTTGAACTCCAGAAGCCTGGCTCTTAACCACACTGCCATCTTGCAGAAATGGACTTGGAGCTGGCCTTTGGAATCTGAATGAGATTGACTGGTAGGGTTGGGAGAGGGCATTTCTCATTTGGAGAACAGGAAGAGAATACAGTAAAAAACATGTAGTAAGGATATTGTTACAAGCATCCCGAAGGAAACCCATTCATTCATTCAGTATTTTTTTAAGAACTTTTTGTGTACCAGGCATTGTGCTGACTCAGAGGAGCTATCTGGGTACAAACAGAGATCCCTGCCCTCCTGGAGCTTATGTGCTAGGATGGAAAGATAAATGATAGAAGTATAGTATGTTAGAGGGTACAGAAATAGAGAAGTGCAGCCTGGTGAGGAGGAGCTGGGAGTACGGGGTGGGGTGGGGTCAGCGGCAGTTTAAAATAAGACGGTGAGGAGTTGGCTCATCCGTCACTGCTCCCTCCAACTCCCCCTTCTCCTCCTTTCATCCATCTGTTGATCCATCTATCACACCAGACTCAGAAACTGGAATTCTTGAGGTGGCATCTTAGGACAGATCCTTCCTGCTGCGCTGACAATTCCAAGCTGCTGGAGCAGTCTTCAAACCAGCCTGGGAGGCGTTGCAAGCTCCAAAGGTTGTGATCTGAGTCCAGGGCTGAGCGTGGTCGCTGATGTTTCCTGCTCTCCAGGCCAAGCCAGGCTTGCTGCCTTCCTGTTTACCGCATCCCACTTTGCCTCCTTCTACACAAGAGGGTCAGCTGCTAGGACCAGGCTGGGGACGAGCCCTCCCTGGGCTGTGCAGCCAATAGCTTTGCGGCAGAGCGCCCCTCCAGCTCAGGGAGGCATCAGAGGAATGCAGAGTGTGACTTAGGAAGGGGAGTGCAGAATTCCACTAAAGAAATACAATCCGTCCACAGCACCCTGGCCTGGATTCCACAGTAAACAATTCAGACCAAGAGTAGGACACTGAGGGGGTGTGTGGAGAGAGATGCTGTCGCAGAGCAGGGACTGCCCCTTAGAGCGCCGCCATTAAATGACCTGGAGCAAAGTTGACTGCTTCAGGGGAGGGTGTGGGGTGAATGCAGAGTGGGGGGCTCTTTCTAACGACTCGGTAACAAGAATGCAGAGAAACTTGGTTTTGGTCTAGACAAGCAGCATGTGGGTGCACAGAAGGTTAAGGCAAGAGAAGGTGACTTCTTTAGTCCTTCGTCACTTAGTGGGGGTGTCGCCCCATTGGCATTTCACTGCACACACTAAAACATAGTCTTCTGACTTCCAGCAGAGTAAGGAATCAAACCACAGACATATGTCAACACAGTGTCCTCCGTGGCACAGTTCTTTCCCAGTGGGCCCAGATGACCTCACCCCAGTGTTTCCCAGCCAGACTTCATTATTTTTTTCAGGGAGGAAGTGAGTGTATGAGGATGCTGTGGGCTGGTTCAGATAATGTTAAGGTTAGGTGTTGAAAATTCACAAAAAACTAAGGGCCTTTATTAGTCAGATATTGTTTAATTTCAAAGACCTGAGGACCCTTCACACTGGTTTAAATGAGAAAAAAAAAAAGGAGGCGGGGAAGTGAGGACATATCTGTGGAGTGGTATGGAGGCATCACACATACCCGGGGTTAGGGGAGAGCACGGCTTCAGCGGCACCTGGAACAGGTAGCCCTGAGCTGAGCTGTCTCTCTGCACATCTGCCTCCTCCTTCCCTCTGTGAACTGGCTTTCCACTTCCCCATGTACATGCAGATCCAATCCTTGCTTCACATGATGCTCAGTTCTCTCAGGCACCAACCAGGATCTCTGGATCCCAATTCTAAATGCCTGTGGGGCAGAGTTGGTGCAACTTAATTCAGCTGTTTAACCCGTCTTTTTTCTTTTTAATTGAAGTATAGTTGATTTACAATGTTGTGTTAGTTTCTGATGTACAGCAAAGTGATTCAGTTATACATATGTATATGCTCCTTTTCATATTCTTTTTCATTATAGGCTATTACAAGATATTAAATGTAGTTCCCTGTGCTATACAGTAGGACCTTGTTGTTTATCTATTGTATATATACTCATTTGTATCTCCTAATCCCAAACTCCTAATTTATCCCTCCCGTCACCATTCCCCTTTGGTAACTATGAGTTTGTTTTCTATGTGAGTCTCTTTCTGTTCTGTAAATAAATTCATTTGTATCATTTGTTTTATATATAACTGATATTACATGATATTTGTTTCTCTCTGACTTACTTCACTTGTATGATCATCTCTAGGTCCATCCATATTGCTGCAAATGGCATTATTTCATTCTTTTTAATGGCTGAGTAATATTCCATTGTGTGTGTATATATGTGTGTGTATGTGTGTATATATATACACACACAATGGAATATTTGTATATTCCATATATACAATATATGTGTGTGTGTGTGTATATATATATATATATATACACACACACATATATTGCAACTTCTTTATCCCGTCATCTGTCGATGGACATTTAGGTTAAACTTTCTTTAATTAGATGAAGCCAGAGAGAACTGGAGTTAATTTATTACAAAAATGACCACAGAAGTCCCCAGAAAGGAGACGTAGGGCAGAGGTGGAGAAAGGGGGAAATTTTCTGAGAAAAGGGTTTAGTTGGGCAGTTATTCTGGAAAATGTCTCCTGCAGAAATAATGTTTACCAACTGGAATAATGTTTCCTGGAATGAAACAGATTCAGTACTATTGATTAGAATACAGGTGTGGCCACTGTAACGCACACTCTGCTTTAAAGAACATGAGCACTTCTTTAACTTCCCCTAATGGTTGTAGCACAGACAGACCAGCTGGGAGAGGGCGACTCCCTGGTGCCAGGATCACGGGAGGCAGCCTCTGAGATGGCTCCCAGTGATCCTCTCCTCCCGGTTTCCATGCCCTTGTGTAATCACTTCCCCTTGAGTGGAGGCTAGACCTGGTGACTCCCTCTTAACAAACAGTACACGGCAGAGGTGATGGGATGTCACTTCTGAGGCTGGGCTGCAGGAGGACTGCCTTCCGTTCTGCTGTCTCTCTCTCTCTCTCTTGCTTACTCCGGGGGAAGCCAGCTGCCATGTTGTGAGCTGCCCCCCAGAGAGGCCCCCATAGCCAGGAACTGACATCTCAGGTCAGCATCCAGCTGGGACCCGACAGCTGCTAACAACTGCATGAGTGAGCTTGGATGGATCTCACCTCAGTTGAGCTCTGAGATACAGCGGCCCTGGCCAACACCTTGGTTACAACCTTGGGAGAGACCCTGAGCCAGGGATCCAGCAAAGCCCTGCCCAGATTCCTGAGCCAGAGCAGCAGTGAGATTATAAATGCTTGTTACTTAAGCCACTACATTTTAGGGTGAATTATTATAGAGAAAGAGAAAATACAGGTACCAGGCTTCTTCCATCCTGTTTCTCTGCCATCCTTGGGTGGCGCCCCCATCCATGTGATACCAGAAAACTCACTATCTTGCTCGCATCCAAACCAGCAGGAACTGGGGAAGGGAATGGGAGGGCGCACCTCCTGTTGTTCGGGGCGTAATTCAGAAGTTGCACACATCACTCTCCCTCACACACCATTGGCCAGAACTTTGTGCCTTGGCCACCCTTAGCAACCAAGGAGGATGGAAGGGGCAGCCTCATGCCCAAGTGAAAACTGAGGATTCTATTCCAGTAAACGAACAAGAGAATGGATACTGAGGATAATTAGCAGTCTTGCCACAAGTCCCACGCCCAGGTTTGTTTGCTTTGTGTGTGTGATGAGATTATAGCCATATCTCTATGGCCCACAGAGGCTGGGGTATGTAGAGCATCATGAAGAGTCCAAGAAAGTGAAGATGGAAGCTACCACCAGAGACCTAGCTCAGAGCCTGCACAGCAGTCAGCAGGTGCATGTTTGCTGGAGGAATTCATGAACCAGAAACCCAGGCCCCGTCTGTTATTTCTCCAGGGTCACACAACGTTGTATCTAGCAGCAGAGCCATTACAAACTTCACATCACCACGAGCTCATCCCTTGCTGTGTCATCTGTGGGTGTTCAAGATATTTTAATTCAATTGATGCCAGGTGAGAAGAGAGAGGGTTGGCCTCTGCTGTGATTTCCCACGGGGAAATGAGTATATAAGGGTTGGCCCTATCTGTGAGTTTAGTTAAAACATGTTGGGATTTTTTTTCCTTTTAAAGGCATCACACTAACAAAGCCTTTTTTTCTGGAAAGGTTATCTCTATACCAAGTTAGAATCCTGGCCCACAGGAAACACCCAGTCAGTGTTAAGTGAAATTATGGGCTCAATTTCTTTCTAGTAATTACTGAATTACAGAGGAGACTTCTGTCCCCCTGCCACTCTCTGTATCCACTCTCTCATTTTTTATTTAGTAACAGAACTGCTGTGTTTCATGGGTGTGTTGGTGCCTAGCTACAAACCATATTATCCAGCCTTACTTGTGGCCTTGTGACCACTTTTGGGCCAAGGATACATGAAAGGAAGTTATGTGGTCACCATGGGGGACATCCCTAACCAGTGGGAAATGGTGACAGTGGCATTGGAGCCGCACTCTTGGACCCAGAAATGAAATCCACATTTGATAAGAGCAGAGATTCCAAGCCTGGTGCATGGATGAGCTCGTGGAGTAGAACCGTTGACACCCAAGACCACTGCTTCACTCCGGACATCTACATAAGAGATAAACAAGCCTTCATCTCACGTAAGCCTTTGTACTTGAGATCATTCTTTTCTACTTAAATTAAACACACAAGGTTTAGTATTATGGCTAAGATTGAGACATTGTTTAATCAATAGGCTTTCTTCTAAAACTCTGTGTGCAATCAAAAATGTTTAATCTAAAATGTATAAAGTGTTCTAAGAGCTGGCAGCTAAAATTTCTCTAAGGCGATCCCTGAGTACCAAAGTGAAGGACAGCCCCCAACCCAGGACCTACTTGCTAGTCCGCAGTTCCTTCGTAGATGATACTGATTTTTACCGTATTACACACATCTTTCTGCCTTCTCAAGAAAGAGATTCTATTAGAAAATTAGTGTTCTGTGACTATACAAAATATCTACTCTAAGAAGGATAGGGTCTTTTAAAAGAAGGCAACCTGTTATATTTTATGAGTCAAGAGTATAAGAAATTCCACTCAGGTGATGGGAACACTTATTTGAAAAGATTCCCCATGTATCCCGGTGGTTCCAAGCACGTTGTGTGTGCTCACACAGTGCCTACTAACATAAATGAAATAATTGATCACCTGCTATGAAATGGACACTTGGCCCTGCATTGACCACACTGAGTTTTCAGCCTGGGTACCTATTCCCAAGTACTATCCTCTTCCCATAATCTGTGTACTTGTCATGTGTTGAGTTTTCAATGACAAGTTCTTGACATAGGGTCATGCTGTCTCTCCAAGGATCCAAGACATATTCTTGGCATTTGTTTCACCCTTTATTGATTTGACTTTCTCTTACAATACTCCTATTACTCCTGTTATAATACAGTATCATATAGCACCAATCTGCCTTTTTTGGACATCCTTATGCTTATGAATTAATATGCAAAGAGAGATGTGTGTGTGTGTGTCTTTGTGCATATAGTGTATGAGTATGTATAAATGAATGAATTGAACATCAGTAATTCTGACTAGAAAGCAACGTTTTCCTTTTTCACCATTTCCCATCAGATACTTTGAAAACTTGAATTATTCTTCAATACCCCTTGGGTAAAATCTCAGGCAGATCTCATAACTTTTTTGGTCAATTTCAAATATTAAAGTCCAGTCTCATCCAGTATTTAAGCTCTGAACTCTCACCCAATGAGAATGTTTTCTCCTCCTGCAGCTCTGGCTTGCCTCAGGCAAGGGGCAGTGAATGAGGATACAGTCATTTTCTTCTCCCCTTTTCACTAGACCTCACTTCTAGGTGTTGTTTTGCTCTCAAGGGTCAGGATGGGGTTGGGTGAATTAGAGGACAAGGGCAAAGTTGTCACTGCAATTTAGCATCAGGGTCCTCTGCATGCTGTGTGCTCCAAAGCTTGCTCTTCCTTGTGTTCCTGGGGTCCCCAGCACTGAGGATTTCACATCCAATGTTCCTAAGGCAGTATCTGGTTTGACTGGCTTCAGTTGCCTCCTCCCCACATCTCTTGTCTTCTGGTTGGTTCTCTGTTGGGGTCACCTCATCCCTCTGGAGGGAGGCTCTCTTGTGCAGGATTCCTTTGGAAATGACCCACCACCAGCTCCCTTCCTCAGGATCCACATTTGACTGGATACCAATCATGCATCCTTGCCCGCCCCATCCCAAACTCAGCAAGCATTGACCTTTCTCAGGCAAGCTGCTACTCCGTCCCACACTGGCTTTTAGACATTTTAGGTGAGAATATCAGTCTCCCTGAATTTCAGGGAACATAGGTTGTGGATTGCTTGAAGTTCCCCACCATGGAGTCCCCATCAGCCTCTTCACTTCGTGCTCAACAAGAGAAGAACCAGGCTCACAGGCTGTCCCCACCAAGTCCTGCTGAGAGCTGGCCCTTTGGTTCACTCCTCTCTGCAGGAGTCCCCATAACCCTGCCCAAGGGCCACTTCTCTAAAGCTCTTCTTGCTTGCAGTGGATGTCAGATGGGATGTTGGCAGCCTCCTTGTGCGCTGCTGCATGGAGCCAGGAAAGGGGCTGGAGGTGTGTAGGAGAGGCTCCCAGCTGCCTGCTGGACCAGGCCAGCCCGTTAGCACAACCACCAGCAAACAAGTGGTGTGCCAGGCCCCAGGAGTTCTGCATGGTGGGGCCAGGCTCACAGAGAGGAGGCCCCACCACACCACCTGGGCTTTTCCAGTTTATGGTCCACCAGGCTCCCACCAAGCTGACCACACATGTAAAAAATGCTTGTTGGTTCAGCCACCATTTATTGGATAAGTTTCTTTTCTTTTTAACCTAAGAGCCTTGGTTATTTCATCTATTGAAAAAAAATAGCATCTTCCCTGGGATTGTGGCTGAGGGCCAAGCCAGGTGAATTTCGGTGGCTTCTTTCATATCTGGTTGCTGTTGATGGGACTAGAGGGTGCGTTTCTCTCTGCAGCCAAACTCCATTTCAAGTTGCATTAAAGAGGAGGCGGCATTGTGGTCAGGGGCCCGGGAGCCAGACTGCCTGCGTGTGAGTTCTGGTGCCTTGTTACCTGCTGTGGAACCTGGACCACACGTGATATGCCGTAACTGACATACATTCCAGTTTCCTCCCCTGTTCAGTCGGGTTAATAATCCATGAAGTGTTCAGGACAGGGCCCAGCCCACACACAGCAAGTCCTCGGTGAAGGTCAGCTGTCGCTCTAAGCAGAGGATGCTGGCAGACTGCAGTTACGCCCTGTTTATCGTTGTGTCACACTGCAGAGTGGTTCTGTGCCGGCTCACTCAGTCAGAGATGCCCAGAGCCCAGCACGGTTGCCGTGTACGCTACCTGTCAGTCTGATGCAGATGCTGACCTCAAACACACTCCCTCCCAACTGTGTCCCGTAAAGACTGGCAGCGTTATTTTAGAGATCCCCAGTTACTTTAGCTCAGACTGCTATAACAAAATACTCGACAGTGAGTGGCTTATGAAGGGAATCATGCTTGTAAAAGCACTTAGCACCATACCTGGCAAATAGAAATGCTGAATTAATGTTGGCTCGTAGCATTGTGATTGTCTTTAAAATACTTACTGTTGAAAATGAGTGGTGTGATGGTTTCAGGCAATGAAGTTTCATTGTTTAGATCAGTGGAGTATCAAAATCATCTGGAGAGCTTGTTAAATGATGACTGGCTCCTGCCTTCGGGGTGTCTGATGTAGTAGATATGGGGTGTGGCCTGGGATTTGCATTTCTAACTGGGTGCCGGTTTACTAAAGTTGCTGGTCTGAGATTCACCTTGAGAACCACCGATGTAGACTCTCTCTACCCTCCATCACATCCTCCCCTTATTTCTATCGAGGGAGATCAGGAGCATGTAGAGGGGACACTGTGAACTTGGCCTTAAGCATCGTGTTGAGTTTTTTAAGGATGAGAGAGGGGTAGACCAGCCTTTGAGCCCTGCGTGGACAGCAGCAGTGCTCACACTACCGGAAAAGAAGTGCCAACTTTGAAACTTTGGGGGAGGAGGGCTGGGGCTCCACTCTCCCCTTCCTCCCACTGATGGCCACGTGTTCCCAGGCAGCAGAGTTCCCAGTTTTGCCTGGACTTCAAAGGAGGGTCTGTTTGCCAAATGTCTGCATGTGCTGAGCAGTTGCCGTGGGCCGGGAGCCCCTGGAGGTGCTGGGCGTCGGGGCCCTTGTCTTACCTTGGCGGGGTCTGGCTGGAGCGTTTCTGGGCTGTGCTCAGTCCTGGACAGGACCCCACGTGCAGCTCCTCTTGTGCAACCTCTGTGATCCAGCTGTGATCGCTCAAACCCACGGGCAAGTCTGAGTGCACTTGAAGCACATTTGAGGGGCTCACAAATATTTTCAGAATGATTGTGAGGAAAGGCCCAGCTGCGGGCGCTGGGGGTGGAGGCGCTGGGATTGCAGAACAGTTCCGGGTCCCTGCTGTGTCCGCTCTTGTCCTCCAGCCCTGAGGGTGAGAGGCAGCTGATTTGTTTGTGGGGCTGGCCCTCCCTCGAATTAACCACTCTGCCTGATGGGCAGTTTGGAGGTGGTTGGCACCGTGATTGTCGAATGAATGTCTGGGGGTCGTCTTCTGATTTCACCCAGGATTGGACCCTTGGCTGGAGCTTCCTCTAATCCATGTAGACATCGGCTCTGGGTGCTGCCTTCCAGGCAGCAGCAGGGCCGGCTTCCCGCATGTGAGATTCTGTTCCTCTGCAGTCGTGACGGGTCCCACACTCAGAAGGGTCCACATCTGGTTTAATGTTCTGTGGTCACTGTCGTGAAATTCTAAGTTTTGAATGGGTCCTAATTTTTTATTTTGTCCTGAGCCCTGCAAATTAAATAGCTAGTCCTGGGTGATGGTCTCGACCAGAAAGTAATAATAGAGGCATCGGGTGGGGAATGGATTTTGATTAGAGCTAGCACACCAAACCCCAGGGACCGCAGTGAGGGAGAACGTCTCAAGTTCACCAACTCCATGTCGATCCACTCAGCTCCGGGGGCTTGGAGACTTCTGTGATGAAGTCTTGTTGGGTGCAACTGTTAGGATGATGGGTAGAATCAGGGAGAATTTTTTCACTTTAAAGGTCTTATTTCTCAACCAGCGTGTCCTGAGAACAATCTGGCCAATCTGAGTCAATTCAGATGGAATTTCTAAAGAGACCTGGGTTTGATCCTGCAGGGAGATCACAGCTTTTCTAGAACACTGGCCCTACCGGACACCTCTCGCTGTCTCCACCCAGCGCTGGGCATGTGCTGGGTGTCCTCCATGTTTGCTGTTTATGAAGGTGATACTGACAGCGAACACAGGTTTCACCTTCATCTCCTCTGGATTCCCACCAAGCTAGGACCACCTCTCCCCCAGAAAGATCCCTCCTCGTGAAATTACCACTGCTTAACTCTCCAAATTGTTTCCCTCAATTCAGGCAGGGAGTCAACCCCAAATAAATCAAACCAATCCTCCAAAGATATTTACAGCCCCTGACTGTATTGGTTAGCTGTGTTACTACAACGATGCTGTGGAGGGAACCACCCCAAACTCAGTGACTTAAAGCAATGAGTGTGTCAGTGAGCTGGGCTCATTCTAGGCTTGGTGTGTCTGGCAGGCCCTGCTTCAAGCTGCGGGTCCAGCTGGACTCATCTGGGGAGCTCTGCGCCAGAGGTGTTCGCTTTGGGCCCGGAAGGAAAGGCGGCGGCTCCTCAGGGGAAACTCCTCTCAGGGCTTTGGCAAAAGCGTGAGAGGGCAAGTGGAGATACCGAAGGTCTCTTAAGGCCCAGATTGAGAACTGTGTCCTGTTACATCCATCCATATTCCATTGGCCAAGGCAAGATACACAAACTCCAAGTCAAGAGGTGGGGAAGTATTCGCTGCGAATGTGATGTTTAGGCAAGGATGTGACTCTGGGAGTGAAGAACTGGGCCTGATAATGCCATGTACCCTACTAGCCCTGTTATCTAAAACACTGCATCTGTACGCCAGTACACCTGGGGCCATTGTACACCTGGGGCCATTGTTTCTAGTGCGTGTGGCACCAGCAGGATGTCAGCGAACCAAGCAGCTGAGCAGATATCAAATGGGATTAAATGGAAACACGCACCCTATGGTCTAAAATCCCCAGATTTTACCATGTAAGCCAGTTTATTAAAAGTTGCCTAGAGGGTATATGAAAATGCAGATGTCCTTTTCCAGATGACATGGCAAGGAGGTCTGGGCACCAGGATTCTGCATTTTCATAAGCACCTCGGGTGAAACAGGGCCCATGTTTGAGATAAACTGTCTTAATCCATAGTTATGCCATAGATTAGTTAACACTAGGGTGCTAGCAAATTTGAGCAGATCTGGCGAGATTCTTAGTGATGACTGTTTAGTAAACTTCTCCACAAATGAATTAGTTTTTTGGTCTCCCCCATCCTCTTAATTTCTTGGCCATATCACCGACTGCCAGTTTTGCAGGTAGCTGCTGGTCTCTTAGATACTTGTTCAGCACATATATCTTTGTGTCCTCTTTAGGATCTAAAAATGAGCCTCTTGTGATTGTGCGTAACTATAAAAGGTAACAATTGTGTTTACTCATTCAGCAGCCAAACTTTTTCTTCTGCTACTTCACTCAGATATTTTCCCCAGTAATCATCCCTTTCCCTCTTTCAATCAATGGGGTTCCAGCTCAGCTGACCCCGCCCCCCCCATGGACTACCCCTGGTTCCCAGGGAAGGCACGTGAAGTCACAATGGTCGTTGTGAAGAGCCACGCATCCCAGTCTGGACCAAATATCTGCTGTGGTTTGCCAAGCTGGTAAAAAAAAAAAAAAATCTGGGGCTGCTGGTGCTCATCTTGGCTGCCATAATAGCTAAAGCCTGCCTAAGAGTGAAGTCAATACCAAGGAAAGCAGAGCAAAGGATTTTAGTAACAACTCTGAGCACCTGAATCCAACTGAGCCTGAAGGTGTATCTCCTGGACCTTTCCATTCTGTAAGCCATTACATGATCTGTGTGGTTTAAGCTAGTTGAGTTTGGTTTCTTTCACTTGCAACTGAAAGAGTCCTGACTGATACAGCACAGTCTGATACTGAAACCAATACGACCACAGGCAAATGAGACCAGTTGGAGCTTAGTAAAGCCCAGAATTCACTCATTCACTCAGCTAGTCTCACACACACACACACACACACACACACACACACACACAGTTTATTCTGGTAATCAGATCAGACTTGGGACCAAACCTTACGAGTAGTTATTGAGGCACTTTTAAAGCAAAATAGATCGACTGAATAATGAATACAGCTATTAAATGTATCTGTGTATTCTTAGCAAGATCTAATGACATTTTTAAAAAACAATTCCCTGTTAAAGGCATAACTTGTTTTTTATTAGCACTGTGCTTTATTCTGCTTCTCAGATACCATGTTTCTTTTGGTTTTGGGTTTTTTTTTTTTTTAACAAATTGAAGGTTTGTGGCAACCCTGTATTGTCAGATGATGGTTAGTATTTTTAGCAATAAAGTATTTTTTTTTCACCTTAACAGCCATAATACAAGTTTATTTCTGATGTATCTGCCATATGAAAGAATGCACTTACTTGCTACAAAACATTACATTTTAAAACAACATTTGGTAAAAGAAAAAAGAGTTGAAAAGTTACCATTTTGCAACCATTATAGAAATAATCAATTCAGCCCAGAATCATCTATAGATGCTAAAACCATTGAGTTCAACTTTGACAGGATATTTATGTGGTCTCAACAGTACTTCCCCACAAATTACAATAACAAAGGGAAACATGGTAACCAGCAATAAAGTATTTTTAAATTAAGGTATGTACATTGTTTTTCTAGACATAATGCTATTTATTCCACACTTAATAGACTGCAGTATAGTGTAAACACAACTTTTATGTGCACTGGGAAACCCAAAAACTAGTGTGACATGCTTTATTCTGATATTCCCTTTATTGTGGTTGTCTGGAACTGAACCCTCAGTATCTCTGAGATTTGCCACAACAATTACATTTTCACTCTCCCTCCCAACTCCCACTAATAACATCTTCAGTGACTTTTTCCCAGGTATTGCATACAAGGATCTCTCTGAAATAATTTCTTTTTTTCTGCTTGGCTGTGATAAAAGGACAGAAGCCTGACTGTAGACGGCAGGAAATAATGCATCACTTTGAACGTGTTGTCTTTTTATTATAAATATGATGATATGGCTAGGTGGGATGGTTTCAAAGAGACAGGATGTTACCTTAAACATTTACAATGCTGTGGTTAAAACAGTCTCCTTCAATTACCTTTTCAACCCATGGAGCTTACATAAATATTTGGCTGTTGGTGACAGGCCTAATAAATCTGTTTAGGATGTTGCAGCAATATTTACTTACAAAGTAAAAGCATAAGCCCACTTTGGCCAATAATTTTAAAGAGAGATGCTACTTTTTAGCACCTTGCATAAATATTTGCAAGACCTACAAATCCAAGATAACCCTGCCTCTTCGCTAAAGCTCTTTACTCCTTCCTGTCATGTTCCACCCAAATGCCACTTTTAAATGTCTCTCGATTCAGTTGGAAAAACTTGACATTTACTTGAGATGCATTGGAAGACACCAACTGATTCTGGGCTATGATGGAGAAATTCTTAGCTTTCCTAATGGCCTTAAGTTCTGCATGTTACTTTCAGGCTCGGCGAAGAGCAGAGCTTCCTTTGCCTCTAAAGCTTGTGAATCAGAACATGAACATTTGGGGAATAAATTTCATGATGTCTGACCAGGAACTGAAGGGTGAATTCTTTATTTGACCTCCTACATTGTAGGGATTATAGAAAGTGCTTGAAACAGAAGGAGAAAAGACAGTGGCTTGTTGGGTAACTGTTTCTCCTGGAGAAACTAAGATGGTAACCTCAGTGTTTTGAGCAAGGCTGTTGTACAAACCCCAAAGGACTCTGGGCTTTCCGAAGTAGAATGAGGTGCCATCTGACTTCTCTCTGGTTCTCTTTGAGAGCTGAATTTCTCCTCGATTTCAAGAGGTGATTTCCCAGGGGAAAGATACCGACAGTGGCAAACATCTCTTTATGAAGCTCAAACAACAAAATAACCTCTTCATTGCCCAACACATCCCTGAACTGTTTTTTTTTTTCCATTATTGAGTTTTTCAAAAACTTTAAGAGGTATTTCCTGTTTACTACGTGGTAGAAAAACAGGCTGTGGAAAACTCACCCCAAGCACAAATGCCAGAGAATTCCAAAGTACTTGTCATTTGCGTGTTACAGTTATGTTATCAGATTTAATTTCCAGTGAGTGTTCCCGAAGCAAGTGGTCACAATTTACCAGAAAACAGAGTGATTGAGTTAGAAAAATAGTATTTCAAGTTATTGTGTAAGAACTGCTTTTTTCCAGGCTTAAAATGAGGCCTCCTTTTTTGAACATTCCCAAGGAAGGAGAACAAAAGCCGTTGACTTTGGTATTTATATTGTCTAGGGGTGAAAGGAAAGACTACAAGTACGGCTTTGACGTTCTGGGGAGGTGGAGGAATGCTTTGGTATGTATCCCTGTTTAGTATGTGAATTTATACCAGATGGTCCATTTAAAATAGAACCTGTTCTAAACCATTTGAATTAAGTGGGGCCATCCAGAAAGTCCTCATTTCCTCTCTGGCAGTAGCTGGTGTGAGATCAGCCTCCTAGGAGTGGCAGGGCTGCTATACTTGGTTCTGCTGCCAGCCTGCAGGAGCTCGCCTGCTGATGCCCTGCCCCACCCCGCTAATGCCAGATGGTGAGAGAAGTCCTCGCCAGTGACTGCCATCTGGGTCATCGCATGGTTTTCTCTCGTCTCTGGGAATGGTGGATGCTAACAGTATTTTCTCGATGGGTTTCATTTCTTCCTGGGAGAATTGGGAAAGTCTTCACAGAAGCTTCAAGGAGTGGATTAGTCAGGCTGGGCTGCTAGGTGCTGTAACAAGTGTCCCCAAGTCATGGCATTAGGCTCTGGGGACGCTAAGTAAACAGAACAAAGCCCTCACTTTCACAGAGTATCCATTTCAGTGTAGCTTTCACGGTCACACTTGAATGTCTAGAGTGAACAGACTTTCCATCAAATATTGGCTTTGGACTTTTTCCACATCAGTGTCGCTCTCCATAAAGAATGGACTTGGACTTGAATGGACTTAAATGAATCTATTTAGATAGAGGGAAAAAAAGGAAAGAGAAGCAAAGAATTTAAGCAGCTCTGTTTCCTGCCAACCAGAGGGAAGAAATACCTTCCAGTTTCTCTCACCTGACCCTCCTTCAAACATTGTAGCCTCTTCTGTGGTTTTCAGTCCTGATTGCACATTAAAATCACTGGAGAGCTTTAAAAAATACTGGAGCAAGGGTGGGCTTGGCTATAACTCAATGGTAGAGCATATGCTTAGCACGCACAAGGTCCTGGGTTCAATCCCCAGTACCTCCACTGAAAAAAAAACCAAAAACTGGAGTTTTTGACTTAGTTGGTCTGGAAGTGGGTGCTGGGAATTAAGTGGTTTTGTTTTGTGTATTTTTTTTTAACTTTTCAAGTAAATCTGATGGGCAGCATTGATAATCATGGAGTTGGTATCCTTAGGTCCGTGGCAGTAGAGAAGCCAGTTTTTATTCTAGTGCATGCGAAGCATTAAGCTAAAATGTGCCCAAATGTTAGGGAGCTAGAAACATCATTTTGAACATTTTGTACAATAGTCCTCTCTCTCTGCACAAACCAGCATTTCTTTGTGCCACAATGTGATGAAAGGCAATGGAGAAATCAAAGTAAATAAGCTAGAATCCCATTCCTAACCTCTAGTTACTCACAGTATAATTGGAAGAGGGTAATGCAAATAAACTTACAATTACTGTCTAATGAAAGAGAGGAAACATGAGGACAGGAATATTTTTTATCTGATTTGTTCACATCTGATTTTTATCAGATTTTTATCTAATGTGTCTACAGTACCTAGACAGTGCCTGACACAAAGTGGGGCTCAAAAAATATTTGTTGAATAAATAAATTTGAACAGCCATGGATGATATGACAAAGGATTGATACCTTTATTAAGTACATTATAAACACAAGCAAGAAATGAATCAATTGTTAAAAATAGACAAGTATATAATAACCCAAACAGATACCTAACCAAATTGAAAGGAGGAGAAGATAATCTTATGAAGAAAAGTTTAACTCAATTAATAATCAGTAATAAGTAAGTCAAAATACAAATAAGTTCAATCTTTCTTTAGTTAAATTAAAGATGGTATAAATAATCTCTGAGGGGATGCAGTAAGATGAGCATCCTTCCACTTTCTAGAAAGTAGTTTGGAGATGAATATACTGATCTCTCAGTAGCCATGGAAGATTGGTTGCAAAACACCCCACAGATACCAAAGTTCATGGATACTCAAGTCCCTTATATAAAATCATGTAGTATTTGCATACAATCTATGCACAGTCTCCTGTATACTTTAAATCATCCCTAGATTACTTAATACAATGTAAATGCTGTGAAATAAATACCAAAGTGCAGCAACTTCAAGTTTTGTTGTTTGGAACTTTCTGGACTTTTTTTTTTTAATATTTTGGATCTGCAGTTGGTTGAATTCTTGGATACCGAATCCATGGATAGCGAGGGCTGACTGTATAAAGCCAATAAAATTATTCACACCGATAAGCTCACTACTGAGAGTCTATCCTAGGAAAATAAACCGAAATATGAATTTGTATTTGTGAAGATATTCACCATATTATTATCCATAATAAAAATGAAAATAGTCAAATGCCCCCAAACAGAGCAATAATTAAGTAAATTACAGCCTATCCATTTAATGCAATATTGCACACTCATTAAAGGTGACGGTTATCAGGAACCTCTCAATGTAGAAAAAATGCTTATGTCATTATGTGAAGAGAAAAAGTGAGATACAAAATTATATGTATCTCTACCTTAAAATAATTTTTGGAGTGAGACAGAAATAAAGATTACATTTTTGAAATATGCTGTGAAAAATGTGCACATATTAAAGAGAGAAGGGAATTATGCAAAAAATGATCAAGGTTATTGTTAAAGTGATAGGCTTATGAGTAATTTTTAAGAACTGTTTTCCAAGCAGTCTGTGATATTATTCTATTAATTCTATCACTAAAAATAACATGAAAATTTTTGTAAAGAAAAACAACAACGAAGTGTTAGGAAAATACCAAGAAAGGGGTGTTAAGGGCAACTCACAGAAATTGATACTTAGCTGCTGTTCAAGGATGGATGTATTAGTCAGGATAGGAAATGCTGTAACAAACAAGCTCATCTCAGTGATTAAAATACTGCAAGATTTCCTTCTCACTTCGAATTGAGTATTGGGTATATTGTCTTCCATATGGTGATTCTGGGACCCCAGATCATTTCATCCCACAGGCCTTTGGGACCTTGACATCTTCCACATCCAGCCATCAGATGATGATGGGGGAGACAGAGCACAGGGCATTTAGAAGCCAGATCAGGAAGTGACAGACATCACATCCACTAGAATACCATTGGCCAGAACTGGACATATAACCCCACCTAGATCAGTGGAACTAGAAAATGTAATCTTCCAGTGTGTCCAGGAAGAAACTGAAATAGTTTGTATTCATAAAGTATTATCTCTGTCACAATTGATTGTACAGTAGAGGGAGGAGAAATGGTGTGTTGCAGGTGAAGAGACCAGCATCTTGGGGTTATCGAATATCCCAGTTTGGCCCAAGCTGAAGCCTGAAAGAACATGATGCCCTTGAGGCATGGAGAACTTGATGGTGGAAGGATGACAGGTTAACTAAAAAGGAGGCTTGAAGCCAGATTGTGAAGTCCTTTCCGTGTTTTGTCCCTGCCAAGTGACTTTCAGCTCTGGCCTTTGTAGGACGGAGAGCCAATGAAAGTATTTAAGAATCATTATATTTTCATATTAGAAAAGTAAGTCTGGCTACAGAACAGAGTATATGTGGGAAAGGGAGAGGCTGGACAAAGGGAGATTCATTAGGAATTTATATTTCTATGAGCATTGTTGGCCTCCTTAATTCATGGAAGCCACATACACTTTCTATTTTATGGCCAAATGATACTAAGTGCACACCCAGTATTTGTTATGTGCCCTGAAACATTGTAGGGAATGAGTTCCTGCATTCAACAAGCTTTCAGTTGGTGGAAGAAGAAAGTAGGGCAGATGGAAAAGAATAGAGTGAGAACAGGACTTCCAGAGTTCACCCAGCTCTTCAACCACACGTGCAAGGCTACAACTTGACGGACGAATCATTCTAATGAAATGAAACTATATCATCCACGATGTATCTGATACCTGCCTAACATGGGAGGGATTCAGGTGCTGGATGGCCCAAAGGCCTGACTCCAAAACAACATTATCAATCAATATATTAGGTTTATTAAAGTAAAAATGTCCTTAGGAGGGTCTTTTCGTTTCTTGTGGTTGCTGTAACAAATTGCCTCAAACTGTGGCTTAAAACAGCAGAGCTTTCTTCTTTTAGAGTACTGGAGGTCAGAAACCTGAGAGCAAGGTGTAGGAGGCCCCCACTTCCTCTGGAGACCCTAGGGAACAGTCTGTTCTTTGCCTCTTCCCGCTTCTGGTGGCTGTAGGTTTTCCCTGATTGTGGTCACATTCCCCCAGTCACTGCCTATCTGGTCACATCACTGCCTCCTCTTCTGTCCATCTTCTCTAACATGTGTCTCTTAATAGGATACTTGTCACTGGACTTAGGACAGGACCCATCCAGATAATCGAGGGTGATTTCCTCATTTGGAGAGCCCTAACATATTTGTATCTGCAAGATCGTTTTTTGGAGTAAGGTGACATTCATACATTGTAGGAATTATGACACGGACCTAGCTTTTGGGAGCCATGATTCAACCCAGCACAGAGGGCAATACGTTCATTTTGACTTGGGTTCATTGACTCCTCCACGTAAAGTGGTACATCTGGCCATTTCGACCCTTTGTTGGAGCTGCTTGGGGATTGACAATGTGTCCCCTTGGACTGAGGAGGCTGAAGGGAGGGAGAGACACTAGAAGGAGTGGAGGGGGTGTGTAAAGACAACTGCGCTCGCTTTACTGTGTAAATTGGAATATTAGTGAAGTAGCTACTAACTTCTACCTTCTCTTAGTCTTTCTTTCTCTGTTGTTATAGGTGTACTTAAGTATTTACCTTTTCCCTTCCACTTCTCCATTGTAGAGCTTCTCTTTCAGCACACACTACATACTGTCATGTTTCTCAGTGAATTTCCACGTTGACCTTCCCTTTCATACCATGAAGTGAGGACAGAAACCCCCATTCTTCTCTGTGTCTGCACCTAGAGCACGTAGAACAGTCCTTAACAGAGAGATAATGTCTCAGATGATGGTGAAGCTTTGTGCTTCTGGTGGGAGTCAGAAATGGTGGCTGTCAAGTTTGTTTCAAAAAACGATCATCTTCATTGACCCAACTGAATTGAAAACTTGTCTACACAAGAACTCACACGCAGATGTTTATAGCTTTATTCATAATTGCCAATCCTTTGAAGCAACCAATACATCCTTTAGTAGGTGAATGGATAAACAAACAGTGCTACCACCAGACAATGAGATATTACTCAGTGCTAAAAAGAAATAAGCTATCAGACAACAAAAAGACATGGAGGAACCTTAGGGGCATATCACTAAATGAAAGAAGCCAATCTGAAAATGCTACCTACTGTATGATTTGAAATAAATGACATTCTGGGAAATGTGAAACTATGGAGACAGCAAAAAGATCAGTGGTTGCCAGGCGTTGGGGAAGGAGGGGTGAATAGGTGGAGGCAGAGGATATTTAGGGCTGTAAATCTACTCTGTGTGATACTACAGTAAATCTATATTGTGGACACATGTTATTACATACATTTGTCAAAACCCATAGAATGTGCAACCAAGAGTGAACCCTAATTTAAACTATGGACTTCGGGTGATGATGATGTATCAGTATAAGTTCATCAGTTGTAACAAATGCACCACTCTGGTGGGGGACGTTGACCACAGGGGCATAGGTGGGGGCTTGGGGGACACTGTAACTCTATATTTGCCCCTAAACTTTGCTATGGTGTAAAAACTAAGGTCTGTGCATTTTCAAAAAGCCAATCGCCTTTTTTTCCCCTCCCAGAAAATGTTAGTGAGTGATTCATAGTTACAAGGCTCATCTTGGAGGCTGCCTTTCAAGCAAATTTCACCATCTTTTCCCCTTTGAGGATAAAAACCAAGGTTGCCACTCAGACCACTAGATCAATAATATTTCTAGATTAAAATGTGAAACCAAGAAGTCATTGAACTAACATTTCTTCTGAAATGTGAGTCCCAGACAACTGAGAAAGCTGCCCTTTTGGTGGTGCTCGTTGGAAAGGAGAGGGGACTTTCACAGCCTGTCTCTGAAGGACGGCCCACAAAGGGAACAGAAATGCCTAGGCAGGAATGTTACAAAGAAGGCCGTGTTCCCCTGCAGGGCATCATTTCCCTGGCTGGTGGGCAGAGTCCTACAGGCTTAGTCTATGGTGAAAAACTTAAGTGTTTGGCATCCGAAAGTGATGTCATACCCATCTAACTTTCGGTAAATCGTGGGTTTAGTTAGGTTGGTCTTATTTCAAGACCAAGAGGAAAACTGGAGGATAAAGTTGGTTCCTTTCAATCACACCCTGGTGCACACAGGCAGAAATCAAATAGAAAAACCAGCTGTCATCGAGTAGTGAAAATATTGGGATAAAAAAGTTGACTCTGAGGCATCACAGAGAAATTCTGCAAGGCTGAGTTAGCTGCAGTCAGCTGTGGGGTCTGGTGAATGCCTGTGATCTTTCCCTCTTCTGCCCTCTTCTGAGTGTTGCAGTCCTCAGTGAGGTTGACTTGGGGCTGAAGGATCTCTGAAACCACCTGAATGTCCAAGAGCAGCCTGTCCTTGTGTGGCCTGAGTGGCCCCACGTGGCCCCCACATCCTCAGGCACTGATGTGGTCGTCGACTCAAGGCCACCCTGACCTGAGAATTCTGAGGCCACACACACACACACTAGATTCCCTCATCTTGTTTTTTAAAGTTTAAAAGCTTTAAACTTTTCAGATGTGTTTCAGAGGTAGATTCTTCATAATATGGGTAGAGGTAGCAAATGATTTAATAATATATCACTTAATAATTATTAAGAATAAGTAATAAATGAATGATAGTATTCATTTAATAATAAGCCTTATCAGTGCCAGCCATGGTGCTGGGAGTCAGGACAAATCAGAGGTGACTCAGACACAGATCATACACCCGGGCAGGTACTGGGAGGTACTCCCAAGTAATAATAATGCTAGGCAGACAGTGGTGAATGCCAGGAAAGAGGCTCGAATGACAAACAGTAGGGCCCAGAGGAGTGGGGATGGCTCCCAGCTGAGGAACGGAGATAAAATCAGTGATATTAGAAGTCGGTTTGGGAGGGCGGGGCTGGGGCTGCAGACAGTGAGATGGGAGGACATAGAGCATCCTAAGTGTCATTTCATCACTGGCTTCAGGGGAGGAGACATGTCTGCATTGGTGAGTGTAGGGGGAAGAGTGGCCGGGAGAGGACTAGCCCCACGAGGCATTGCATCCTGAGTGAGTGCTGCAGATTTGGAGACCCCAGGGGTCCTTCCCGGAGGTAGTTTGGGGAACAAAGGAAGGAGATTGGAAGAGTGGTGAATAGGTGGACTCTGGTTGGAAAAATGTTTTTTTTAATTGTTTCCTTTTTTATTTCCTTCTTTTAAATTAGAAGAGTTCAGAGTCCAGGCTACATGTGTAGGCTGAGGTCAAGAAACCTGGGAAAGGAGGGATTAGAAACTGAGGTGGGGCATGAGGAGTAATCAAAGACTTGGATAAGAATGTTCACAGCAGCTTCATTTGGAATAGCCCTAAATGGAAACTCAAATGTCTGTCAATAGGGGCATGGTTAAAGAAATTGCAGCATAGTCATTCATACCATGGATTACTACACAGCAAAGAAAAATAAAATACTAGTATTTTATGAATGACATAGATGAGGCTCACAGACACAGTTCTGAGTGAGAGAAGCACAGATTGACATAGTACAGACACAAGCATTCCTATAGTATGACTGCATTTCTGTGGTGCTCAGAAATAGACATGACTAATCGATGGGTGATGGAGTTCAGAATCATGGTCACCCTGGAGGAGGGTACCAGCTGGGAATGGCCGCAGAGGAGCCTGCTGGGGGAGAGGGCTGGAAATGGTCCATATCTTTACTGCTGGTGGTAGTACAGGTGTGTGTCTGTGTACAGATATATGGCACTCTACAGGTAAGATGTGTGCACTTGATGTAATTTGTTCCTCAACAGAGAGAGAAAGAGAGGGGGAGGAGAAACTGGGCAAAGTGAAGAGGTAGGTGAAATAAAGAAGGAAGGAGGTGGCAAGGTGTAAGGGCAGGGATTTTAAGGTAGAGTGAAGACAAATTGCAATACCAGCTCTGAGTCCAGGTGTGAGCAGGTAAGTGCCTCACCTGGCATGGTGGTGATGATGGGGCTAGGAAGACAGGGATGGGTTCTGCAAAGGAGTTATCTTTAAGACTTGGTAACTGAATATGGGGCATGAGGGGCATCTGAAGAAGAGGGGGTTTAAGATGCTCCTGAAGCACAGAATGTAGATGCATGCCCTACACCATTGTGTCCAGTAAACAGTCATCAACGCACCTACTAAGGGCTTATCCCACGTATGGAACATGAATGCACATCTAATTTATGGAGCTCCATCCTGAGCCAGCATCAACCTTGACTTAGAGGCTGGTTCTAGCTGAGTCGCTGGGAGTGTTTAGGTTATAAAGAACTATCTCAGCGAATGCTTTGGTTTAGCATCAGCTCTCGGTCTTATCCTTGATAAGACCGAAGGGAGTGGGATTTGGGGTTCTCCCCAAATTTGTTAAATGCAGTCACTCACGATGGAGCTGACGCTGCTGAGAATTACGGATTCATAAAGTACACACAACGAAGGGCCTTTTCCCCTCCAATACTGGCTGGTGAAGCCTAGGGCAGAAAGCAAATGTAAGGAGAGGCAGAGAGCCCACTGTGGGTGTAATGCCTTGTCTCCTCCAGGCAGCATCAGAAGAGCCAGGGAAGCTGAGTGTGCTTGGCTCTGCTCTGCTGTTGACCTCATGTCCTTTGTAAGGTTCCTTGATTTCCACTAGGATGGAGTCCTTTCTCTAGGTGACAGGGAGACTCAGAATCCCATCCACCTGGGCAAGATCAGGAAACAGGACTGTCAGGGATGCTGAGAGCTGGGTCAGAGAAGATGTCCAGCTGGGGTCTCCTGGCCCTGACCCTGCCTTCTCCCCTGGATGAGGATGTGGTCTCACGGGTGCTGAGACCAGGTCAGATCCAGGAGAGCCTGATGCTTGTAAACAGTCCCACAAATGCAAGTACATGGACTGTGAGTGGAAGTTCTTCCTGGGTGGGGTGAGCCCTAGGCTGAAAGGACAGTGGCCGAGCAAGGCCTGGGCCATTTCCTCCACTCTGGCAGAGCCCCATTTGTAGAGAGTCCCGCCGGCAGCTGTGCATTGTGAGGGAACCCAGGAGCGAAAGAGAAACGCCATCCAGACACGCTGCACCTGCTCTTGCCTGGCGTGGCCACTTCCCTTCCCTTTCACTCTGTGTCTTGGCTAAATAAACAGGATTGTCAAATGAACACGCGCATGCAACACGTGAGAGTGCATGAGGGCTCTTCAGCAAGTGTGTAACTCTCTGAACCCGTGCTGTAAGGCACTGTGACTGCATCTCGGGCTATGGAGAGAGGTGGGAGTGAAGGGATGGGGTACTGGGGGATTCAGGGGACAAAAAGCATGAGGTGCTTCAAAAAGTATATGACTTAAAATATGTACAGCCTCACATGAGCCCAAAAGACAATGCCAGGCCAAGGGAGTGGTACTGAAAAGAGGGACTGAAAATTGGCGGGGTTGGGGAGAGAGAAAGGGATGGGGACCAGGGGACGGGAGGGGAGGGGCGGAGAGACAGCTGTTAGTGAGAGCAGTCTGAGAAGGAAGATACCATGATAAAAGGACACTTGATCTGGGGTCTTACAGGAAGCAGCTGAAATTTAGGATGATAGAAAGGAGAGCATTCCAGAAAAAAGAGCTGGTAGGTACAAAGACATGGAGGTGGGAGAGTGGACAGGATGTTCTGGCACAGAGAAGGAGCAGAGGTTTCACGTGCTGGGAGTTAGCTACGTCTGGTTGAGTCCATCTGCCTCCCCACCTGTCCATCAGTCAGCAATCAGTCAAGTTACTCAAGTGTTTTATATAGATAGATTTCATATATAATCCTATATGTGAATTTAGAAGGCTGTGGGCTACGTAGACAGTGGGAAGATTAAGAAAGTATTTTGAAAGGAATAGTAAAATATAACACAGAATCGTGGCCAGGTCAGTGCTGCACATCTAGTTAATGTAGCAAAAGAGAGACAAGGTAGCCACGGGGCCATGCCCCCACAGTCACTGTGCTGCAGAATGACCGAAATCTTAGCCTCCAGCCTCTGCCAGGTCTCACAGCAGCCTGGCCACATGGGGCAGCATCATGGAGCCTGGGCTACAGGACAAGCATCTCTGGTTCAGATCCTGGCTCAGCCACTTGCCAGCCAGTTACTTGGCCTCCCCGAGCCTCAGTTTTCTCATCTATGAAAGGGAATCTTATAATAGAACCAATCTCAGAGGGTTGTTGTAAAGTTTAATGAACCTGGAATGAACCAAGCCCAGTGCTGGGCACATGGGGAACCCTCGGCAAATGTTGGCTACTTTTGTCATTATTCCAAGTTAAAGAAGGTGACAGTGTTCTCTGTGTTTGCCACGTGAGTGCTAAGAATTGTGTGACTTATAAGTGCCCCCTGGTTGAGAGCCTTGGTTGCCCACCCAATACCCAGTCTCCCCCTCTTCCTTAGTATTTGACCCTTCATTTTATTCACTATAGCAGTGTGCCTAGATTAAACACACACACACACACACACACACACACACACCTCTTTCTCCTAGCTTCCCTTGCAGCTACAGGTCATCATGTTCTGGCCAATGAGATGTAAATACTGGGTGTACCTCTATGAAATCTTTTAAGTGAGCTGATTCAGAAAGCACATGCTGCTTTGCCCTTTCTAATCTTTCTCCTTCTTTCTGCCTGAAATGTCGATGTGATGGCTGCAGCTTCAGCAGCCTGGTTGAACCACGTGGTGATCTAAGGATGGCAGCCTTGAACTAAGGCTGAATGGAGAGAGAAGGAACAGGAGGATAGGTGATGCCTGGGTCGCAGTTACGATGATAGAGCAGCGTAAGAGTCTTAAGCTGTCTGTCTCTTAACTCTCATTACGTGATAAGCACATACATCTACACTGTTTCAGTCCTGTGTCTATGATACTGACCACTAATTATGCAAAATAATGATATATTTCCCTGTGACTGAAAAATGGGATTAGAGACTGGAGCTGGCTGGACTGATGCTAGAATCCTTGGGTAGACAACTGGTTTCTTCCATGCCCTGGCCTCTCTCTTTTTCTCTCCCCTGCTAGTACATCCCTGCAGTGGGCCAAATGGTGGACCCCAAAAATACATATCCATGTCCTAATCTCTGGAACCTGTGCATGTTACCTTATTTGGAAAAAGAGGTCTTTGCAGATGTAATTAAGTGAAGGATCTTAAGATGAGGAGATCATCCTGGATTATCTGAATATCTGGTCCTAAGTCTAGTGACAAGTGTCCTTGTAAAAGACACAGAGGAGAAGACAGAAGAGGAGGTGATGTGACCACAGAGGCAGAAATTGAGGTGGTACAGGCCACAGGCCAAGGAAAGCAGACAGCCACCAGAAGCTGGAAGAGGCAAAGAATAGACTGTCCCCTACAGCTCACAGACGGAGTGTGGCCCAGCTGGCACCTTGATTTGGGGCTTCTTTGTTTCTCTCCAGAGCTGTGAGGGAATACATTTCCGTTGTTTTAAGCCATCCGATTCAGGGTCATTTGTTACGGCAGCCACAGGAAACTAATACACACTCATAGGCACACTGCACCCAGGCTTGTGTCGTGCAGGCTGGGAGCCTTGAACCCTTTGCAGCTCTTCCGTGAATTCTTCTTGAACCAGATGGGCCAGGCTGCTCTCCCTTCCTCGGGGAGAAGGAAGCAGGCCTACAACCCTGACATTCCGTGCATGCCCCCTGTACACATTCTGCAAACAGCTGTATTACAGTGGCAGCTGCAACCCTGCCGTACACAGAGGAGTAAAACCATTTGTGGCCATCTGGAGGACACAGCCTACTCCTCTTTGCTCTGAAATGTCTCTGAGTTTAGAAATCTAAACACATATTCCAGTTTGTCAAACTTCCTGAAGGACTGGGATATATTACATGGTTGCATAATACAGCTCAGTGACTGCACTGCCTGCGCCTCCGTCCACCCCCACGCTGGGACCGAGGTTAGGAGAGGAAGTAGGCTGGAGAGGATGGGGCCAGAGGATGGGAAACAGAAGGGCAGAGAAGCATGGGTAAGCATGTACAAGAAGCAGGAACCTTCCAACAGGGACTTATGGTTACCAAGGGGGAAAGGGGAGGGTGCAGGGATGGATTAGGAGTTTGGAATTAGCAGATACAAGCTACTATATATAAAATAAACAAGGTCCTACTGTATAGCACAGGGAACTATATTCAGTAGCTTGTAATAACCTATAATGAAAAAGAATATGTGTATGTATGTATAACACAGTCACTATGCTGTACACCAGAAACTAATACAACATTGTAAGTCAACTATACTTCAACAGTGACAACAGCAAAGAACCTTCCAAGGGGCTGTGGAAGGAAAACTCCCCTCACTCTCTTTGTCAGAACTGGAAAGCAACGCAGAGGGGTGGTGATGCATAGATGTCAGTCACAGATTTGAGTCCAGGTTCTTCCTCTAACCTACTGTGTATCCTGGACCAATTAGATCTACGGGAATTATCCATAAACTGGGGCTAGTGACTACATCTTCCTCTTAGAGTATTGGTGTGGATTTAGGGGGATAAATGCATGAAAAGTGCTTTGGGCAGTACCTTGGGGGAGGTAAGTATGTATTAACAGAAACACATAGTGTTTCCTTGCCAACAGAATCCATGATCATCAAGGCACTTCTCCCAGTCAAAGAAGTCTGTCAACAGTGTATCCATTTCATGGGGACAAGTTGTTCAGTCTCAATGTTCAGGGACTTCTCTTTGTATCTTTTTTGCTTGCTTGTTTTTAAACAAAGCTGGCCCAAGCCTCATACCACAAAATTCCTCCATCTCTCACTCATGCCTATGATTCCACTGCTAAGGATTTTATTCCTCTGGAATCCAGAGGGGTCAGCAAACTGTTAAGGGCCAGAGAGTAAATATTCTAGGTTTTGTAGGCTACATGTGGTTTCTGTCACATAGTCTTCTCTTTTTATTTTTAACATGAGACGACTATCTATAGAGGCTGGATTTGGCCCAAGGACCATGGTTTGCCAAAACTTGCCAGATGAGTGTATAAAGGCTCACAGTTTTGCTGATTAGATTACCCATCTGCATAAAGGAGGCTTTGGGAGGTATCTCAGAGAGAAAGAGTTTTTCTATCTTCTCTCCCTTTGTCGGGAGAGGAGGAGATGGTAGTGGTGGCCACCAAGGGAAAGGACCCATTGCAGAGATTAATGGCTGAAAGACATAAAGCAGACCTGGAAGACGGAGTCAAATCCCAGCAGTGACTGATTCTGCCCAAGGCCAGTCTGTTTCAGAGTTTGCAGCCACTAGTGAAGAACAGGTGAGAACCAGACTGACATCTGTGCTTTAGTATGCCTTTCATCCCACTATCCAGAAATGCTGTCATTTCTCAGCAATCCGACCTAGCACAATGCTCAGAAGTTAAAATGCCAAAACCTGATTTCGTACATAATTCACTCCTGTTGATAGGTTCTCATCCCATAATTTTCATTCCAAGCAACAGGAGGCAGGGCTACAGTTTTAACTCTGACAACAACAAAGAAACCCCTTGGATGATAGAATGAGATCACAGATGTGAACCCCAGGGCTGGGAGACTCCCATCTGCACTTGATAGAAAAGTGGCTTGTGAAGATTCTGGCCTCTAGGCCAGATTCTAATGGATGTGACTTCACAGAGAAGAAAAGATGAAGGCTGAAGATGAATTCAGTTCAGCCTGGAAAGAATGTAGACTACTCTCTGATCAAAAGAGAAAGTGGGCTAGATCAAGTCTTTCTTTATCCAGATTGCCCCCCAAAAATTGTAAACACACTCAACAAAATTTGGAATGACAATTCTCAATGGTTTTTGCCGAGGTATAAATCTCAGAGGGTCTTTGTTTCCCACTAAAACCTTATTCTTTGCCTCAGTTTCTACATACCCAATGTGTTAGTGATGGGTCTCTGGAGAAGCAGAACCAGTAGGCTACACACACACACACACACACACACACACACATATATTTCACATGATACACATATATATCCTACTGGTTTTTTAATATATATGTATGTGTGTGTGTGTGTGTGTATGTATATGTCTCAGAACAGAACCAATAGGAGATATATATATATACACACACACATATATGTCTCAGATGATACATAAATATCCTATTCTGTTTCATATATATATATGGTTCTGTTTTATATAGATATAGATATAGATATAGATAAGATATAGATATAGATATAGACACTTAGGAGAGAGACGGAGAGACTTTAAGGAATCGTCTTAACACAATTGTGGGGGCTGGCAAGTCTGAAGTCTGTAAGGCAGGCTACAGGCTAGAAACCCAGGGAAGAGTTGTTGCTGCAGATTAAGTCCAAAGGCAGTCTGCAGGCAGACTCTTCTTGGGGAACTTCAGCCATTCTCTCTTAAGGCCTTCACCTGATGGGATGAGGCCCATCCACATTATGGAGGATAATCTGCTTTACTCAAAGCCTACTGATTTAAATGTTAATCTCATCTAAAAAAATACATTCACAGCAACATCTAGATTGGTGTTTTACTGAAGCTGGATAACATGGCCTAGCCAAGTTGAACACAAAAAATTAACCATCATTCCCATCAACCTACTGTTTTTTTTTGGACTCCCCACATTAGCTGCAGGTTTGGGACAATCGAATTGTGACTGTGTTGCCCTTTATTTGGGATTGTAAGAGGGAACGACAATAGATTATCCCCAAATGGCAAATTCTATGATACAAAATTGAAAGAACAATAGCTTAAAAGGAAGAGTTTCTTTTTCTCCTGTATCACAAAATCCAGTGATGCTATGAGATCCATATTCATCCTACTTTTTGCTTTGCTATCTTAAATATACTGGGGTTCCCCCTCATCCTTATTGTTTTCTTCATACTCATAGTTTCACGTTAGCTGCAGTAGCTCCAGATATCACAACATTCAAGACATAGAAAAAACAGAGTGAGAAGTAGGTGACTTTTCCCTTTTATTAGGAAAGCAAAGCTTTCCCAGAACCTTCCCAGCAGTCTTCATTTGCTTCACTGAAGAGACCTGGCTCACAGCCCCCTTGAGCTGAAAGGGAGGCTGTAAAAGCAGGTACTTCCTAGGGCTAGGCACCTGGCTGCTCCAAACAGAACAAGGGTTCTGTTAGCAAGAAAAAAGGAGATGTGAACTGTTGAATGAGTAACTTAGAGTGTCTGGCACAAGGACAGTTTATAATTATTTTTATCTGGATTTAAGAAGTGTGTTTTTAGTTAGTCATTTAGTCATTCATTCAATAAAAACTTAACATCTTCTATATGATAGGTTTGTGATACAATGTTGAGTACAGCAGTATACTTGCTCTTAAGAAAATTAAATCTATAGTGGTTCCAAGACTAAGCCACTTACTATGAGAGAGATGTATAGAAGAGGGATATCCACATCATTCTTCAGGAAGAAGTGTGTGGAAAGCTGAGACAGTTTCAAAGAGGAAGTGATGGTAGAACAAAGTCTTAAAAGATGACTAACAGTTGGCCTTGGGGATGAGGAGGCAAAGGTGGAGAAAAAGCAAAAGCCTTAGGTGTGCAAGCAGGTTATGTGAATCAGTCAGGGTCTCTGCTGGAGAACAGACACCTCTCTAAGTACTTACAATAGAGGGAATTTAAAGCAGGGGATTGACTATATGGTAGAGAGAGATGCTCAGAGTTAAACATGGGGATGGTGAGGCAATGCAGAAATTGGCATGTGCAGGAAGCCACCATCACTTTTGCAAGAGGGAGAAAGAAGGGTTCAGAAGCTGAAACAACAGTGGGTCTGCTTGATAAGAGCCGGAATTATAGAAGAGACATACTTACTGCTGCAGGAGCCACCGAGGCAGCAAGGAGAGAAATACCCTGGTTCCTTCTTCTTCCTATCCTCCATTATTTCACCAGTGCCTCTTGCTGGCCTAACCCAACCAGCTGGGCCATCCAAAACAATGCAGCCTGCAAGGGTCAGCATGGTGAGGTTGGATTCAGGACAGACAGACCCAGGACCCGTGATGCGCCTTCGGGGGAACTGTATCACTAATGTGCAAAATTGATAGCCAACATTTATAAGCTTTTACTAAATGCCAGGAAGTATGCCAAGTGTTTTATATGCATGAACCTATTTACTTAGTATGGGTTAGGTTAGGTTAGTTACATAAAGATGAATGAAAGAAGATGATGTTGCAATATGGAATTAAAAGCAAGGCTCACACCAAAAAGAGCTTACTTATATCATCAAGGGTTTTGGACTTAGTCCTAAAGGCACTGGAGAGTCAATGAAAGCTTAGAAGCAGAGGAGTTATATGATTCGACTTGTATTTCTGAAAGGTCATTCCATGACTGTGCTTGAAATTCTGAGCATTGCTAATTCACCACAGTAAATAATGGAGATATGACTAAAGAGACTTAGGAGTGTGGCCAGCTTCTCTTCCCATTTTCTCTGTTCCTCTGCTTGGAGCAGACAGTGTCACTTCTGAACACTTGTGTCATCTGTTGACATACTGGGATCTTCGTTTACTTTAGCTTAGCAATACTGGAGCAGTAGACTTTTAAAAAGCAAAATATTTATTACCAACCTATACAATAGTTATGATAGTTAATGCATTAATATATTACTTCATTAGCACACTTTCGGAGGAATGTACATCCTAGCAATGTTTTGGAGATCGTTTTGGTTTATCTGGTAGTCCCTTAAAGCATACATGGTACTTATGATTTGGTTTTCAGTGTTATTTGTCATTGGGTGTGGAGGTGGCAGCTGGAGACAGAACCTCAGATTAACTTGAAGTGTTGACACAGTGTTATCACAGAGCCAAGACTTATGGCCCTAGAAGAGACATTTAGAGATTCTTTCTTCCAAAAACCTTCTTACAATGAGAAAAGTGACCCCACGCAGATAAAGCCACTAGCCCAAGGATTTGAAAGTGGCTAGTGGAGGTAGGGCTACAACCAAGACTCCAGGGTCACCTCCTTTTACACGTGGCTTTACCGCCAAGGTGTCTAGAGCTAATAAGAAGTTGCCACTTTTAGAAATATTGTTACGATGATGAAAATCTCATCCCACACAAACTTAAGCATAAAAGAGAGTTTATTGGCTCAGGAAGCAGTTTAGGGGAGATTCCAGTTTCAGGCATGGGTCAGTCTAGGGACTTACTGTAGGAGTCAGGACTCAGCCGCTTTCTATTTCTTGAATCTGCTTTCCTCCAAGTAGGTTTCTTTCAGACCGGCTCCTCCCATAGTAGGACAAGGAGGAGACCAAAGTTCAGGCTCACAACCTGTCAGCATCCCTAGTGAGAAGAACTTACCTCTTTCCTAATAATATCAAGAAAAGTCTAGGAATCGAATCTTAATGGTCTAGCTTTGGTCGTGTGCCCATCCTTGAACCAATCACCGTAGCCAAGGGGAATGAAATGCTCTGATTGGCTAGGTCCAACTCCTATCTCTGTAGTGTCAGAAGGTGGTCTTAGTACCTCCATCCTCAAATTATAGATTTGGAGAAGGAGGGCAGTAAGATTCCTTGAAGAAAATCAAAGTTTCATCAACCCAAGAAGAGAGAGTGGGTGCTGGGCAGGCACAAAACTAAGATGTATTCTAGACACTGAGACGTGCGTTGAATAACAGAGTGGATTTCTAGATAACATTGGTGAGGTTTTCCTGTTGGCTATTACCCTGTTGTAGGAAATAATCCCCTTTGGACAAAATGAATTTCTCCTGTGCAAAAGCACATGTACCCCTATGGAATTCAGAGAAGCCAATTGTTTCTGTGGTTCTGAGTCTTTGGAAAGATGGTGATCCTGAGCAGAGGGCTTCGCCAGCCCACCCACCCCCACTCCCGTGGACTGATCACCTTCGCATCCTCCGGACGTCTACGGGAAATGCTCCCTTAACAAAGAGGCTCCTGCCTCAGCTCTGCTTTAGAGGCAGTCACTCCAACTAGTTTAATAAACTGCATATTTAACAGGGAAGTTGAGGGTGCCTGCTCGGAACTTCCCCCCAGAGAAACAGGGTTCCAAATGAATGCGAGCATTCAAATGAAGAAGCAGCATGCCTTTCAGCATCATTGTGTATTGAGGGGGATTTACTGGACTTTTCATGCTCTGTGATAAATGAGCAGAAGCAAACCAACTCTAGTAAGCAAAAATATATAGGATTTTATTCCACTGTAACTTAAGTCTCACTGCTTCTATTCACTGCCTCTGCTCTTTTTGTTCAAAAATGCATAAAGAATAGCCATGGAGGTTTGATGAAGCATTGTCTAAAAGCCACTATCAGAGAGCAGAGATGAACGGAAAATTTTGTAAGCATGATTCTAAGGCAGAAACCTTTTTTTTTATCTGAAAAAAATTTTTTTTATTATATGGCAAAAATCTTAAAGAAATATATAACTTGTATTAAAAGCTGATGAAGAATATCTTTTACAATTAAGGGGCTCTTATGAAGAAAAAGAGGAATACTGTACTGTAATAGAAAAAAATGGAGTAAGGGCATGAATACTAAGTTAATATAAAGAAAATGAATGGACAGTACATATATGAAAAATAATTGATCTCACAGGTAATTAAAGAGTGCAAAGTAAAACAACAGTGAGACACCACTTGTACATGATCTGATTAGCAGAAGAAAAGATCGACACTACTCAGATTTAGCCATGGTAGGATAGATGGGGTGAAGACTGATAAAACAGGAGTGGAGGGTGAGTGCTGGGAAGGTTGCAGTTTGGAAACAGCCATTCTAAGAAGCCCCACAATATGCACAGCTTTGACTCAACACCTCTAGGAATTTATCCTAAGGAAATAAGGAATTTGCACAAAGATTTAGCTATCGGTTGTTCAGAATAATAAAATACTGGGAACAAGCAGGCTGTCCAAAACAGGGGAATTAAACATACTATGACTTACTCATTGTATGTATTGTTAAGTGGGAGAAACAAGTAAAATATTAAAAAAAAAAAAGTTAGTGTTACCTCCCATTTGGTTTTGACTGAGGAATGTTGAACTGCCTCAGTTAACAGGGACGGGTCTGTAAGGATGCCCCTCCCTGCTGGGTGAGGTACAGCTGCTTCTGCCTCCTTTCTGGGCGGTCCCTGCAAATCTCTCAGGAAGACAGAACTGAAAGACCCATCTGCTTTGTTCAGAGACGCTTCAGATTTCATGGCCAGTGTCTGTGCCCGGCTCCCCTGGGTTTGGAAGAGCCCCCAAAACAGTGATCATCAAGCTTGGCCACCACAAGGGGCTTTAGATCTTTATGCCTCGAAAGTGATTCCGTGGCTTAGTGGAGGCTGGCTCCGGATGCCCACATGAAAGAGGAAAAGGGGCTTTTCACAGACAGTAAGGCCAATCTTCCTTTTATTTCAGAAATATAGTGTTTCTTGAATTCCCCCCTGCGGTTGCACACAGATATTTGTCAGTTTTTAAGAGAGAAAAGCAAAAATGAAAGGAAAGACACAGGGAATTCAAGTCAGCTCAATTGGTCTCTAGATCCTATCTTGTGTATGTTTTAAGTCTGCAGCTTCATATCTCCTTCTGGATTCTAAAACCCCTTGATAAGATTCCCTTTTGGTATCTCTGTGCTTTTCAGGGAAAGAGGCTCAGAGCTGGTCAGAGCCTTTCATCTCTGATAAAGCCATGTGTTTATTTAGATTCAGTCATATTGAATCCGTTTCAACAATTACATACTACACCCCCTGTCCCCTGAACAATTGATGCTCCCTTTGACCCTCCCCTTAGGCTGATTCCTGGACTTCCAAGGAATTTAAGAGATGTGAATTAGCGCTCTGAGATGAAATAACACACAGACATATTTCTAAGGTCCAGGAGTATACAGAACTGACATTATTTCCAATGCTGCTGTCCTGCCCAGCTCCTCAGTCTAACCTCAGCTCATCTCATTTGGTTTTGTTTCACTTTTGAATGTAGCCCCTTCATTGTTCTGATCATGCCTCATCTGGATGGAATTGCAGGGTATCCTCTCCCACCTGATGGATAATTTCCTGCACTGAGCGTTGCAAGGCAATCTGGTGAACACTCCTTCCTCCTGCCCAGCCAAAACGTTTCATAATTCTTTAGTCCTTCACAGGGGATCCAACTCAGAAGCTGCAGTGACTCAGATGAGCATGAATGTTTCCTTTGGTCTTATCTTTTTTTTTTTCTTTTAGTTTAGTTTCTGAGTATATGTCTTGACCTTTGTCTGGGACTATTGGGTCTTATGGGTTGAATTCTGCTTCAGAAATCAGGGAACTGTGTTTTCATGACCATTCACTTCACTCATGTCTTTATAAGTGACTCCAAAAAGGTCACGGAGAGTCAATATACTTTCTTTCCCATCTGTTTATAATAAGACCTCAGAGAGCCCCATCGGGCTGGACGAGCCTAGTTTATGGAGTGTTTAGAAATTCCTGAAGGACACTCGTGCCCCCAAAGCCTTTTTCCTAGTTAGCAGACCTGGAGCTGAGAAAGCAGATAGTCTACATAATGGGGTAATTAGGTCCTCTTATAGCTCTAAAAGTCAGTTTTGTAATGGAGTTGTCACCCCGCTCCCAGCTTCTCTGCCTAGGTTCCTCATATGGATAATGCCCCTAATGATAAATAGTGTTTTCCCTTCCCTTAGAAAAAAATGGACACATTTTAGAGGAAGGGAAAAGAGACATCCAAACTCTAGGAATTTCTAAGGGTGACATATCTTCTTTTTCATGATTGTGGCGATGGTTTCAAAACTTACCAAAGTTGACACTCGAAATGGGTTCAGCTTATTATATGTCAGTTACGCCTCCATAGAGCTGTTAAAGCAAGAACGCTGTATCCAACCTTCCCCACTTCCAATGCTGAGTTTTTTGCACTGCCTTGCATTGTTACCAAGAAATAGGTGTTTAAGTTGAAAACACAAAAACAAAAAAACAAAAACAAAAACAAAACTCCATAAGGAAATAATGTAGGCTCAGGCAAAACTTTCTGAAGTGTCACATTTTGCCCAACTCTTTTGCCCACTTTCAGAATCTAAGAGAATTTAAAATAAGATTCTGTTTCTGGGAAAAGAGATTTAAAAATAACTTGCCATCAGAAAGAAGGCAAAGTGATCAAGTTCCACCAAAAATTACTGAAGACAAAGCTACATACAGGAGACAGCTGAGAATCCACTCTCAAACAGCCTTTCACGTTTTTAGCCTCAGCGCAGGCACCACTTAATTGTTATCATATGGTTAACTTCTCACCGGCTCTCTCAGCCTGTGACTTAGACAGTCTTTATCACTCATTTTTAAGGCTAACATCTTCAACAAGCCTCCACGGATTGGAACAGGAAGCAGGAAAAGAGAAGAGTCAACGATCACTTAAAGGGTGAGAAATTGCCTATTCTCTTTCACGAGCAAAAATATAGTAATTTTGCTAATTTACATTAAAGCTGTTTGTAGATGGGGAACAGACCAAAGGGGCTCTTGTAGTGACTGCATATTCGAGAGTAACGCTGGATTCCTTTCACCTGAAAGGAGTCAACAGCAGGGCTCTGCTCTCACCCGGGTCTTGGTTCTCTTGCTCTGTGGTCGCCCACGAGCGAGCGGGGCTGGGGGTTGTAAAGCAAGGGCATTGCCCACCCGATGATGGCCAGGCTGCTTTGTTTGCAGTATGCTGGTGCTCTATACCTGCTATTCTTACCTAAACCTGACACTTTGAAATGCCATTTGCATTTTACAGAGAAGCAATCTGAAGCAGAGAGATGGGGGCAGCTGCCCAAGGTCACGTAATCCTAATACTGATGTGAATACTAACACTAAAAACAGCAAACACCTGGATAGCATTTAATGAGCCAGGCAGGGACTATACCAGTTGCTTCACAGGTATTAACACGTTTGTCCTCCCGCTGACCCTGTGAGGTATGGAGTGCTGTTATTCCCACTAAAGACAGAAAAAAAAAAGAATGGACCTCATCCAAAGTCACACATTTGATAAGCAATAGCATCTGTGCTTCACTGAACACAACTGTGTGTCTTTCTGGTGTATTGTGCAGCCAGGAGATGTCTGTGTGCGTAGGTACGTGACTTTTTGGTGTGTGTCATTGGGACAGTAGGTTCTGAAACATAATAAAGTTATTCTTTCTATTTCTAACCCAAATCCCCTTTTTAGTCCAAATGATTAAAGTTAGATTGGAGTTGACCCTGGCTGTGGTTCCTGCTTGGCCAGGGTCACAGAATGGCCCATGTGACACTAGCCAGTTTCCACATACGGCTCCCGACCCGCTGTGGGGAACCACGCCCCTTCCCTCCCCAGGAGGTTCTAGAAGGGCCTGCAATCACAGCACTCACCCGCTGACCACGGAAGGGAGCATGGGTTCTGTACCTGGCCAATCATACCTCTCCGTGGCCACAGGAACGGACCCAGCATAGGCATTTGGCCAAACAAGAACCAGTCAGGGTCCTTCCCTGGATTGTATATTTATGTGATCAGAGAGAAGACCTCTCTGTTTCCTCTGGAAAATTCCCGTCAGGAATGATTATGCTTGAAGCTGTATGAGGCCATGTTCCTCTTTGTGGCAAGGGTTCAGCCACGATGGGGGAACTGAGGCCCAAGTACCAAGAAAAGCAGAGACCAGCAATGGGGACAGAGAGGAAGAGAGGGAGATAGGATATCATTTGCATCTTAAAGGTCTCTTGGGCCCTCTTGACTACTGCATTTCCTACTTGTAGGAACCAACCTCCTTCATTATGTAAGGTGGTTTTATTAGTTTCCTTCACTTGGTATTGTAAAAGCACCGACACATGCAGGATACATTCTTCCTTTTTCTTAAATATTAAAATCATATCTACTCCAAATTTACTTTTAATAGTTATAAGCATTATACTTATCATATTATGAGGGGAAGTAATTACGAGTCTTTAAAAATTAATATTATTCTATGTATTTTTAGGTAAGTCCTACTTTGGCATTGTCGTATCATTAGAGAGGACGGTAGGATCAAAAGATCGATATTACCGTCTCTGTCATAATCAGAGCAGAATCAGAAGAGCAGAGGCATGTTTCTGGTACAACGAGTGAAATCTACTGGACCTTAGAATCAAAATAGACTCTGTTGAAGATGATTCCCTTGGGCAACATGAAAGATTAACCTGGGTCAGTAAAACTGGGGCAATGGTCTAGAATTTCCCTTTAAACTGGAATGTATTGGAGAGTTTTTCTGCAAAATCTATTCCAGTTGAATAGACTTCAAAGACTAGGAACTTCAGGCCAGAGAAGTTTCCAAAGAAAGAGTCATTTTTGCCCCCAAATACTTCCTCTGGTCCCCAAACACCTGAGAGTCCCCCTGTAGGGGGCCATCCTTTGGATTAAACATTTCCTCTTTCTCTGGGTTTCCTTGGAAAAAACTTCTTTGCCGGGTAATATTACATCACTTTCGTCTTAAGACAGTAATTATATAGTAGTTCAGTGCATGGATTTAAGCCAGACAGCTTGGGGTCGCATCCTGGTTGCATGATTTACTAGCGATGTGTTTCTCTCTCTCTTTACCACCCCAACCTGTACCCTATTTTCCTCTTCTGCAAAATGGGAATAATAATAAAATCTCCCTGGAGGGTTGTGGTGGGATCAAGGAAGATGACACACATAAAGCTCTTAGCTGGTACCTGGCACATGATACGTGTTCCATAAATGTCAGTGTTCTCCTGAGGATGAGCCATCCTGACTGTGTACAGAGGGTACTGAGCAGCCAGCCAGGAGCCCTGATGCTAAGCCTACGCCTTCAAACACTGACTGTGTGACCTTGGCCAAGTGCACCTTGATTTTCCTCACCTGAGAAATGGCAACACTAATGTCCCTTCTGCCAAGTCCCCAGTGGTGACAAACCTGAATGGGTGTTTTGAGGCCAAAATGAGGTAATAGAAATGAAAGAGGTTTGGGAAGAGTAAGTGGACTTTATAAATCATTGGTACTCTTGGGGTGGGGTGAGGATAGTTTATTCATTCAGCTAATATTTACCAAAGTGTCTACCAGGTGCAAGGACCAAAATACAGTTTTATCTACAAGCAGGTGGTAAACCTTTCTCTGTGATGGAAGAAATTCAGAAGAGAGCATAAAAGCCAGATAAAATTGGGGAAACTAGAAGAAATGGGAGATGAGGGAAAGACCAACCTTAGCTTCTCCACATTTTTGCAACAGGCTGACTCCACCAGGTTTTGCTGAACCTTCCTCAGTGTGACTCAGAGCTGCTTTGACATTGCCTGTTCTTCAAGCCAGTCCCAGAGTTAAGTTGGGCACATATTTCTAAACAGCTTGGAAGAGAAGCCGCTTCCACACATCGTGACCATATCTCTGAATTAATGCAAGTTGCTCTCCAAGGAGCAGAACATATAGGTACAGATATGTTAGCACAATACACGTAACATTTACCTCCGTGACCATTGTTAGTGTATAGTTCAGTGGTATGAAGTACATTCATAATGTTGTGCAACCATCACCACCATCCGTCTCCAGAACTCTCTTTGTTTGGTAGAACTGAAACGCTACCTATTGAACAGTATTCCCCATTTCCCTGCACCCCCAGCCCCACTGGCAACCCCTCATCTACTTCCTGACTCTGTGGTTTTGGACTATTCTCTGTACGTCACGTAAGTGGACTCACAGAATATCTGTCTTGTTACTGGATTACTTCACACAGAGCTTTTCTGGAAAAGGTCTGAGAGAATTGTCCCTGAGAACATGGGACATGACCCCATTCTTTTCCTTTCCTTGCCGGCCCCTTGGTTTCTGACAAGTTCTCCCTCTAGGCTTCAGTAAAAGAGGATCAGGAGTTGCTCTGTGTGGCTTACGGCTTCTCATCCAAGTGGCAGTGTCTGGTTCCTCGAATTTCACCTTTTTTGGCTGCTCTCCGTTTTTTCTTTCACTTTCCACGTAAACAAGGACTCGGGGGATGGGGTGGGTGGTGTGTGAGCTGCAGCCCCTTGGACCCTTTCGTCCAAGGAGTTTAATGGAGGCTTCTGAAGTCTGTAAAGCAAAGTGAGAAGCAACAGCTGCTCGTTCACCCTGGGCCTCCATTAATAATGAAATGTGCATTTGTCGTAAAGGTAAACACACTGAAATGGGAACGTTACAGAGAGGCCCTGAGAGGGGCTTATCAGCCAGGGGAGAGAGGCCCAGGGTACAGATCGCCAGCGGTCAGGGCCATCAGACCAAGGTGTGATGCCACAGTTGCCTTAGGAACAGGTCTCTGCACCCACCCAGGTCTGCGGGTCCTCATCTGCTCCATCTGGGCTCCAGAAACACGCTCTCAGCCCAGCAAAGCCCACCTCCTTTGTACAGCTGACTTTCCTAAAAGCACACATTCCAGAATTTACACTGCCAAGTGGAGGCTGCCCTCTCAAGTCATCACGCCACGGGGTGTCGTCTTGTTCCCCAGGGCCGCCTGGCATGCTGCTTCGCGCAGGCCTACAAGCAAAGACAGAGTCCTGTGAACTTTCTCTATGGCGGCAAGTCAAACTTCGGCTGGGATTTGGAAACAGATGTTGCAATCAGATAAAGATCCACACAGTAATGTTACTTGGGGTGGAAAAGCAAGGCCTGAGTTCGTATGAAATGATAGCTGGTGTTTACTGAGGCAGGCCAAGTACTGTTCTAAGTGTTCTGGATAGAACACGCTATTCAGTTCTCAGAATAACCAAGAAACCCCATGGCTTGAGCTGTATCATCTCAGTTTGACAGCGCAGGAAACTGAGGCACAGAGAAGCTAAGGAACATGCCCTGTGCTACATAGCCACTGAGTGGTGGAGGTGGAGCCCAGGTCTGTGCCGTCTGAGGCTGGAAGCTTCGCACTAAACCATTCACTATACTGGCTTCCTGATTTACTGGAATTGCTGAATTGAGAGGTTGCCGAAGGGACTTCTGACTCATCCCTTACTCTTCCCCAGGCCCTCAAGGCCTGCAGTTTCACTATCAGAGTTACTCGTCTGGCATTTTGTTTGGACAAAAGTTACTGTTAAAACGCACGGACATTGCTTTGCAGAGTATTTAGATGTGTGTAACAAGTTAAAAAGACTCAGAGAGCAAGAAGCTGTAAATGTGGAAAACAGGGCATTGCATTTTGATGGGACAAGAAGCAGTAGGAGATTCTAATCCTAGACTTCCATGGGATGATAGTAGTCTGAGTATCCCATCCACCCACCCATTCATCTGTGCATCCATCCATCCCTCTCTTCCTCCCTCCATCCATTTAACAAATACTTACTGAAGGTGTGTGATGTTCTAGGCTTCATGCCAAAAGCTGGGATACAATGTTGAGCAAAAACAGACCCAGCCCCTCTGAGAGTTTAGAGTCTGGAAGGGGAGAAGCAAAATTTGAATTGTGATAAGATCTGGGAAAGAGAAGTACAAGGTGCTATGAGGACAGATAACAGGGGACTGGAATAGAATGACCTGAGGGCACTGGGTGTTTGGAAGGAGGCAGAAAGAGATGGTAAAAGAGAGGCAGGGAGGGGGCTCCATATGGCGGATGGCGCTGAATGAGCGACAAAATTCAGCACGGTCCCCAAGTTACCTCTCCTTCAGTGTTTGGTGATGGACAAGTACATATGTGTGCAAACTGCTTGAGCCTCATGAAGGAAGTCATTATGGCCATCCAGTGTGCAGTTATTTAGAGAGGATGAAATAAGGACTTTAAACATGCACTCAGCCTTGACTCTTTTGCTCCCTAACTTTACTGCTCTGTCACTCTAACAGCCTTGACTTTAGTTGCCTTGTGGATAAAATGATAAGGTCAGACAGACATTGTCTCTAAGCTTCCTTGAGAGTCTGCATGTGGTTGAGGGAGGAGCCAGGAGGGCTACCACCAGCGTCCGTCTCTGGTTTTCCTGATGTCCCTGTGGAACCTGAGAGCATTGTAAGGCAGCATAATGGCCAAGACATTCCTACCATACCGGGGAGCCCAAGATAGGGAGGTGGTGGGAGAGCAGAGAGGGGTTTCTTCCCTCTGCTCTTGGAGGGAGGAATATCAGGCCAAAAATCTCAATACTTTATATGCTATGATCTGAAAGCTAGGCTCATTTAACAGGGGCCAAACCAATCCATTTTTGAAACATCCCAGGAGGCAGGGTTTGCCTAGCAAATTCATAATATAAGGAAGAGTACAGTCTGAACTCCTGCTAAGAGTGTATGTTTCAAATAGTCATTCATTTATTAATAATGTTAATAATAATAATAATAAATAACATTCATTGAGTATTCACCATGTGCTAATTGCTTCACATTCACTTTCTTATTTCTTCCTCATATTAACTGTAAGAGATAGACACTGTGCTGTTATCATCCTCATTTTACAGATAAGGAAACAGAGGTCTGCAGATGTCACATGACTTGCCCAGGGTCTTAACTCTGCAAGTGGTACAACCAAGGTTGGACTTGAGATCTGACTGATCCCAAAGCCCAGGCTTTTAAACACTACTCCCAACTGCCTCTGTGGAAAGATGTTGACACCAGATATTTACCAACCTGTTACTCATTTATTAAGAAAGGTAGGTCTCTAAGAATAGTGAGCCCAGTGGTGCTAGATTTTACAGGTGAATAAAATTTTTGAAATATTTGGGAGTTTGACCAAAGGAGTGTCATGTTTTTGCTTTGCTAAATAAACAAGTTCTTTTTCTTTTCTTTTTTTTTTAATTAATTTATTTTTAAGTTCTTTTTCTTTTAGAAAACCTATTTCACCATCATTTCTTGAAAGAAAGAATAACTTAAAAATCAAAACATTAGGAACTAAATAACCTCAGAATTTGAAAGCTGAATAAATTTAATCAACATTTGCACAGTTCTTGCTTTTCTAATTCTGCTTCAAACCAATGAAAACAGGGCCCCAAACTGCTGACCAGTGCAAGAACTAATATTGAATGTTTCTATCCATTGGCCTTTTATTAGCAGCATTTTGATTTTGAATATAGCTTAGGAAAAAAATAGGATGGTATTTCTTAGAAACTTTTATAACTCAGACTTCCCACTAACTTCATCTGGTTTCTGTCCTCCCCCACCATGCAATTAGTCTGAATATTTGAGGTTTTCCTATTGTCTCCAGTAAGGTTCTTGGAGACAAGGTCAAATTAAGGGCAAGTCTCACAGGTCAGAGTATCTGTTTTGAGCCATATGAATGTGTCTCTAAATAATTTTTTTTAAAAAATCACTGTATTACTGAAGTTGTTGTGTTCAAACTAAATGAGTGAGTAGGTCTGGAGCCAAAACAAAAGACCATATTTTAAAGATGACCAATGACTTAAAAATAATAATCCATCACAGTGCAAATAGACAAAGAGAATTCACTTCAGCCATCAGGAAGGCATGGCTCTGATCAGTGTTTGGGTGGGTCTGATTTGTTTGGGGCCGGTGACCTCTCCCTGCTCTGGCATTTTTTCGGATTTTTTTTGACCCTTCAGCATTACACAGTTCTTCTCAGTTTATGAGTCGCAGGTTATCTTGAGGGCAAGCTCTCCTTTTCCAGGGGTGTCCATGAAAATTTAACCTGTAAGCTGTGTGCCATCATCTTACTTCATTGTTCATTTCTTTGACACTTTGGGGACCATCTGTTGAAACTGTGTGAAACATCTGAACGTCTTCTTTTTAAAAGAAAGCAAAGCACACTGAGAGGAAATACTACCTCGGTGAAATTTTTTAACATTGAAAATAAAATGCTGCACTGGATACACTTATAAGATCGATGAAAGTTATCACCAGTCTTAAACCCAAGTCTTCATATCTTCAAGTCACCCAGATAATTCAGATAATTTAGACAGTGAAGACCATCATTTCAAATACTTCAGGATTTTGACCTTTCAGTTTTCAAGTGATTCAAAGACAAATAAAAATAAAGATAAGAGTTTTGAGATTCTTAGTAAAAAATTTCCCATCAGTATAGCCTCGTGGCTATGGGCTTCTGGAAACAGACATATCTGAATCTCCATGTGGGTTCTACCACTTACTTTTATTTGACTTTGGGCAACTTAACCTCTTAAGTCTCAGTTTCCACATTTATAAAAAAGGGATGAAGCAAGACACTATATGTTCATAGCAGCATTATTCACAGCGGCCAAAATGTGGAAGCAGCCCAAACATCTGTCAAGAGCTGTTCATTCCTTAACTGCAAATAAGGGTACATGCATACATTGGACAAACAAATTGTGGTATATGCACACAGTGGAATGTTATTCAACAATAAAAAGGAATGAAATACTGTTACATACTACAACATGGGTGAATCTCAAAAACATTATGTTAAGTGAAAGAAGCCTGACAACAAAGGTCACATATTGTATGGTTCCATTATATGAAGTACCCAGAATAGGTAAATCCATAGAGACAGAAAACAGATTGGTAAGTGCCAGGAGCTTGGGGGAGGGGATAAGGTAGAATGATGGCTTAATGGGTACAGGGTTTCCTTTGGGGTGATGAACATGTTTGGAACTAGATAAGGGTGGTGGTTGAATAATATTGTGAAGGCACTGAATGTCACTGAAATGTTCTTTTTAAGATGGTTAATTTCATATCATATGAATTTCACCTCAATTTTTTAAAAAGTCTTTGATAGCTGGAAAAAAAAAAGACTACCTGTAAAAGTCTTAGCGCTGTAGCTAGTGCAAATGAATGTTCAAAAAATGACAGAGACCCTCCTAGCTCAGCAAATAGTCCACATGCTCCACTCCATTTCCCCACTTCCCTTGGTGTTAGCTGGAACAAATGGGTCATGAGCTTACGTGTCACATTGGGTTTAGGAGGTAAAAGCTGGTGTGTGTGTGCTCTTTCTTGCCCCCCAACATAGTGATCCTGAAAGCCCCATGTTGAGACAGCAGTATCACAGGATGGAGGGACCCTGGATCCCTGGAGAAGATCTTGGAGATGAACTCCTGCTAAGCCATAGCAAATTTTATCGCAAAGACACATCATATTTTTTCGTATCAAGGCACTAAGATTTCGAGGATCGTCTTACATTAATTAGCTTACATGAATTATCTAACTTCGCCTAGTGACTGAAATATCTACGGACTTTCCTTCAAATCATCAAACCATATGTCATCTCCCAGGAGCCCATGTTCATGGAGCTGTATCCATTCCCCTGGGGAGGAAGCTCAGAGAAGCCTCTCTGGCTCATGCAGAATTTGTCCCCTCCTGACCTGTAAGAGGAGAAGCTCATTTAGAGAGTATGACTTCCAACCAGCCAGGTGCCGAGTCCCTGGGAAGAATCTGTCTCATAGCTACACATTTGCTCTGTGGCCAGCCCAGACTTCCACATTCTCTTCTCAGGTGATTTCTACTCCCTATGAGCATATGTAACTTTTTATAGTCAAATGTATTGTTTTTTTTTCAGCTTAAATAGAACATTTAAGACCTGAATGAAAGCAGAGCATATTAGTTTCCTATAGCTGCCATAACAAAGACTCTTAACCAACAGAGATGTATTTTGTCACAGTTCTGGAGGCTGAAAGTCCAAGGTCAAGGTGTCAGCAGGGTTGGTTTCTTCTGAGACCACTCTTCTTGGCTTGCAGATGGCCATCTTCCCCCTGTCTTCACATGGTCTTCCTCTGTACATGTCTGTGCCCAATTTTCCTCTTTTCATAAGGACACCAGTCATGCTGGATTAGGGACTATCCTAATGACTTCAGTTTAACTTAATTGCCTCTTTAAAGACCCTATCTCCAAATATAGTCCCATTCGGAAGAACTGGGGGTTGCTTCAGCATATGAATTTGGGAGGAACATGAATCAGTCCATCACAATGAGCAACCAGGATTTCCAAGAGAAATAAAACCAAACATTGGCTCTCCTAGACTTCTGGCTTCCCCTGTGTGAATCTGAAACAAAGGACTCATAAAAAAAGAGAATGCACATCTTGTGGCCTGACAGCAAAATTCTTGGAACCAAGTGCAAGGCAGTAGCAGCTAGTCAGTTGCATGATTTTCACTTTAGCTAATTTGAATAATCTCAAGATTGATCACTGATCCATCTAGAGCCAGTTCGAAGAATACACAATTTAAAAAGTCACTGAAGATAGAAGTACGAGTGGACTTTTCACTGGCTTCTCTGCCTCAAGTTTGTAAACAATAGCAGAAAACATAAAAGCAAAAGAACAGTCAGTTCCCAGTTTGTTCTTTGGCTTTGATGCTTTTGTTTAGTTTGTGTTTATCAGTCAGCTGAAACTGGAAAACTGGATCAGCCTATTAACTGATTTAGTTTGAGTGGCTGGTTAACGTGCCTTACTCGGGAGTATACGTCCAATCCTGCTGAGGAAAGACTGTATTTGAATAAACAAAACTTGGGCATAATCTCTTCCAATTAGATGAAAATGTTTCCTTTTCATTGATTTTGCTCCACTTTTTGAACATGCAAAAAAACCTAATCTGTGGTTTCATCTATGCTTTAGGGTCGTTTCACTGTTTCAAACTTGTGTATAAGTGTAAAAACAGAAAAGGAAGTTAAAATCAAGACTCTTGGAGCAGGGAGATGTGATTAATTGCCAGCCTTTTTAAGACAAGTCACTACACAAAGCAAAGTAATAAATTAGTAATGCCGCAGATCATGAGTTAATAAAAACAGCTTTGCCTAAGAGGCAGATGATAATTTTGGAAGGCCCGGGCAGGCGAAATGTCTCAGACAGCCCTTGGGAGGTAAAACAGTTGGGAATAACAACCACTGTGACAGCCCTCGCTTTTACTGTAAGAAATGCAATGATTAATCTCAGATCCCAGAGCTAACTCAGTTTAGATTCGAAAGAAAACTGTTTCTTCTGACCTCCATGGACTTTGGGCAGGGCTAGGGGGCTGTTTGGTGATGGTATTGGGGAGATGGTACGGAGGGTCTCTAACACAAGCTTAGTGGTCTGAGCCAACATCCCAAGTATTTGCCCAGAAGTCTGTGAGTTGGGGTGGGCTATGCTGCGGGGGTCTGCTGCCCAGCCTCCAGTGGGGAGTGGGCCGGGCTGCGATCTGCCTGTGCTGAGTGACAGCCGTAGTCACCTAGTTCAGCCTCTTACTGGACTTATTTAGAAAAACAAGCTCAGAGCACTAGTGGGAAGAGCATGGTGCTCAGAGTGGGGAGCTCTGGGTTTGAGTCCTGATTGTCACAAATACATCCTGTGCATGTTGGCAAGTCTTGTAACCTCCAGGGGCCCCTGTTTCGTCATTGGTAGAATGAGAGTTGGAGGCTGGTTTTCAAATGTTTTTAGCTGTCTACCCTTTTCTTCAACCCAAGGGTTAAATGGAAGCCCAAGCAACTGGGTCTCTGGTTGGAACAGGAATGAAGGCGACCCCCTCTCCACGCTCACGCCACCCACAGGATTGCTCAGAGGACACGGCTTAAAATCCACAGTCTAAAGCGGAGCTTCTCCAACTTTAAGATGCCGTAACATCACCTAGATCTTGTTAAAACACAGATTCTGATTCCTCAGTTTGGGGGTGGGGGTGAGGAGCATGGGGTAGGAGCTGAGACTCATTTCAATCAACACCCCCCTCCCGGCCCCACTCCCCAAGCTGGTACTGCTGGTCCACGGACCCCGCTTTGAGCAATGAGATGATCTCTGTTTCGCTCCAGAAGCCTATGAATTCTTCTGACCCCTGACTCAGTGCCCGTCACTACCTGGGGTCTCCTCCAGTTATGGGTCTCAGGGGAGTGGGGAGGTACCAAGTGCTGGCTCGCTTTCTGTCTCTGTCTCTGTCTCAGTTAAAGGAAATGTTCAGGAGGTGGGGGGGCACTTTTAAACTCTATAGCCATTCAGGGTGACAATCCGCATTTAGTAGGTTGAAGCTTAGGAAGGAGCAGGAGCAGGGAGCTGTTTCACATGGCAGAGAATTATCCCACATCCTGCATAACTTTCCTTTCTTTAAGCTCTGTAGCCAACAAAAAGCTTCCCAACCTTCCTTCAACTTTTTCTGTTGGAAAATACAGCAGTCCCTCAGTATCCATGAAGGATTGGTTCCAAGACCCCAGTGGGTACCAGAACTATGGATGCTCAAGTCCTTTATATAAAATGGTGTAGTATTTGCATATAACCTACACACATTCTCCTGTATAGTTTAAATTTATCCCTAGATTTCTTATGGTACCTAATACAATGTAAATGCTATGTAAGCAGTTGCTAGTGCAAGGCAAATACAAGTTTCGCTTTTTGGAACATAGTAGTTTTTTTTCCCCAAATATTTTCGATCCATGGGTGATTGAGTCTGTGGATATGGAACCTGTAGATACTGAGGGCTGACTGTATTCACACTGACAGAAAAGATGCAAGAATAGTTCAAGGAACCCTGGGTACCCTTCACCTGTCTTCTCCAACTGGTAATATTTTGGCGCATTTGCTTTATTATTTTCTCTGTGTGTTTATAGGAAAACCTCTTTTTCTCCCCTTGGCTAAATCATGTGAGATTTAATCACAGACATCCTAATAATTTACCCCTAAATGTTTCACTTATCTTTCCTAATTACAAGGACATTCTCTTACAGAGCTATAGATTATAGACTCAGGAAATTTAACACTGATACAATTCTACCTTACATTGATAATTTACAGTCCATATTTATAAATTTCCCAAATTGTACCAATAATATCCTGTCTAGATTTTTTTTTTAATCTAGAATATAATCAAAGGTCTTGCCCACATGGCTGTCTAACACCCACTGGACATTCAGGTACATAGAAAAAGAAACAAATAGATCTCTTTCTTTTTCTTTTTTTTTTTTACATTTTTATTGATTCATAATCATTTTACAGTGTTGTGTCAAATTCCAGTGTTCAGTACAATTTTTCAGTCATACATGGACATATACACACTCATTGTCACATTTTTTTCTCTGTGATTTATCATAACATTTTGTGTATATTTCCCTGTGCTATACAGTGTAATCTTGTTTATCTGTTCTACAATTTTGAAATCCCAGTCTATCCCTTCCCACCCTCTACCCCCCCCCCCCCCCCCGGTAACCACAAGTCTGTATTCTCTGTCCATGAGTCTATTTCTGTCAAATAGATCTCTTTCTATCTGAGCCTAGAATCTAACTTTATAAGTATAAGCAGAAAGCAGTTTTTCCATAGTTTTAATAAATATTAATTTTTACACAAATGCAGTTGTTTTGTCTAGGAGTTTAGTCAAAGTTGTTGGCCATTTTGTCAAATCACATCGGGGATGGCAGTGCTGCTTGTAGGGTTTGGGTTGGCAAACGACACCCTCTATTGCTCTGCAGCTGTCTCTGGAGCATCCACAGTGACTCCACATGCACGAGTAAACATTTGACTATTTTATTATGGCTTCCAGGATAGCCCACTTATTTACATAATGAAACACATGTTATTTTATTAGAAATTTTCTTTTTATTTCTCTTTCACTTTACAGTTAGGGCATTGTGTTGGCATCTTTGTAATTCTGCATTATGGACAGGTATCATAACAACTTTTATTTCCTGATAATAGAGGGGGTGTTACAAAGTATTTATTGTAGAAAGGAGTTGTTGACCTCTCTGAGAAAGTCTAACATTAGGACTGACCCTATCAAGTGCTGGTGATGATGTAGAGCAACTGAGATGCTCAGATACCACGGATAGGAATGTAAAATGGTACAACTGCTGCGGAAAACAGGAAGACAGTTTCTTTAAAAGTTAACCGTATGCCTATTATACCTACCATATGATTTGGTCTTTGTCTTCCTAGAAATTTACTCAAGAGAAATAAAAGCATCTATTCATACAATGACCTCTCTACAAATGTTCATAGCAGTTTTACTTGTCATAACACAAACTGGAAACAACCCAAATATCCATCAACAGGTGAATGGATAAACAAATTGTAGTATCTATACAATGGACTACTACTAAGCAATAAAAAGGAATGAACAGTTAATACACACAAAATCATGGGCAAATTTCAAAATAATTTTGCTGAGTCAATTAGTGGTTGCCTGTGGGCAAGAGGGTGGAGTGGGTAGCAAGGGGCCTGAGGGGAAATCTTTTAGGGGTGCTGATTATGTTCATTGTATTGATGGTGATGATCTTTCACACAGGCATACATATGTCAAATCATATCAAATTGTATACTTTAAATATGTGACATTTTAAATATTTCAATTATACTTGAATAAAGCTATTAGCGAAGAAAGGCGGTTATTGTAAACACCTGCCCTGTTAAATGTGGTCCATGAAACATCCTCCATAATCTGGGCCCTTATTGCCTTTATTTAGGTAACTGCTCTTCTCTTGGGTGATGGATCCCTAATGCTCTAAGTTAATTATGGTGGATTTTAATTCCTGTTTCCCCCCACCCCCTATAGGGAATGGATTAGATGTGGGGATGAATAACCATTCTGGACAATGAGATATAAGGGAAAGTCTATAGGGGAGCCTTTTGTGAAAGACTTACTTCTTTCAAAAAACAAACAAAAAACACAAAAAACAAAAGCAGAAAGAGAACCCTTTCCTTCTTGACATGGATATGTCCAGATGTGATGTCTGGAATTTCTGCAGCCATCTTGTGACTACGAGGGATGGTGGTTTGGGAACACAGCTAACATGTTGAGGAGGGCAAAAGAGAGACATGGAAAGAAACTGGCTCCTTGAAATCATTGTCCAGCTGTTGGTTTAACTAATCTGGATGATCTCTAGTCTCTGTACTATGTGGTATAGTAAGTTCCCTTATCATGAGAGGCAGTTGAGTTTAGATTTTTTGTTACATGCAACCACAGGCATCCTACCTGATATATTCCTTATATTTTAAGACTCAACTCAAGCATCACCTCCTCCAGGAAGTCTTCCCTAATACCTGGGCCCTTCTGGGCTAGACTGAGTTATATACACCTACTCTGCAGTCTCAGGATATCCCTTTAATGGCCCTTTTTTACAATACATATAATTATTTGTTTACAATTCTCTTCCTGCATTAAACTGGGAACTTTTCAAGGCAGGACTGGGTTTCATTTGTCTCTTGCTTTACCAGAACCTAGAGAGTAATTAACAAGTAGTGGGCATGTAATAAATACCAGATCAGCTGAATTGAAACTTTCCTTTTCTTGTGCTGGCAAACGAATCTCATTCCCCTCGTCATTACCAACGTATGTATTTCCCACATCTAGGAATCCCTTTCTTCTGTTCCTCATTCTTTTGTGGTTGCTCTTCCCTGAGTACCTTTAGAAAGTGGAGTTATGTTTGAAGTATCCCAGCAAATACCAAAGGCCATCTTCCAGGTGTGCCCTTGCAGGCTGCAAGGGAAGAAGGAAAGGGGGTTCCCTTTCTCCACTTTGCAGGCACTGTCTCTCCAATTTCTCTCTGCTGTGGCCTTGGCTCTTTGGAGGAACTTTGGCTTTTCTATTGCAGTGTGACAGTGGACCAAAAGACACGTGCTTTCACTTGCCTCTCCCCTGCCCCCTCCCCCAAATCCGATTGGGATTAGGGTCTCTACAGCTGTCTTGGCCCACCGTTGGCCAGGATTTCTGAATTCTCTCTATTAGTTCCTTTTGTATGTCCTGTGGGGCCTTTCCCAATAGCACCAGCTCCAGTGACACTGACAGGTAATGTTTTTCTATTTCCCAGATCATTACCAGTGAAAAAGATATAAACCCAGAGCTGGCCAACCCCCTGCCCCTGGGGGCTCCTGCTGAACATTTGTCTTCCCTTCCTTGGAACCTCAGGCTGGAGGCAGCGCTATTCATCATTTCTTTGGCTGTAAATTGTGCAAGAAGATGGATTCCATTTTTAGGAAATGGAATAAATATAAAATGGCATCTTCTCTCCCCTCCCCCTCCTCCCATCCCCTCTGTTCTCTCTCCTATTCCTTCCCTTCTCTCAGCATCTCTTCCTATCTCCCCAGATTAGTGCTTATGCACACAGACTCCAGAACTAGACAACCTGGTTTTGGATCCTTGTTCTATCACTTATTAGCTATATAACCTTGACAGAGAAACTTAACCCTTCTGTAGCATGATTTCCTCATCTTAAAGGTGGTAATAATTATGCTTAATAGAGTTGTTTTAAGTATTACAGTGTAGTATGTACAGGGCTCACAAACATGCCTAGTCCAGGATAAATACAATATAGGTGTTAAGTAGTATATCACTACCACTTCCACTACCACTGATACTGCTGCCAGCTAGCATTACTGAGCACAGACTATTTATTATGTGCCTACTGTTTACTGTGCTAAACTCTAAAAACCCTTTCATCCTCATTACAGCCCTAAAAGATGGTTCCAAAAAAACCCCACCGTTTCTGAATGCTCTGTGACAGACTCTTTTCTAAGCTCTATATACGTATTACTTAATTTTCATAATAGTCCCATAATGTAGGATCGTCAGAGTCCAGCTGACACAGCTGAGAAGACTGAGGCTTAGACTAAAAGTCATGCCAAAAGTCACGCCGATTATGAGTGGAGAAGACAGGAGTTCAAGTCTGTATAAACTTGTGATTCTCAAACATTAATATGCGTCAGATCACCTGGGGGCTTGTTAAAACAGATTGCTGGGCCCCACACCCTGAGTCTCTGATTTAGTAAGTCTGGGGTGGGGTTTGAGAATTTGCAGTTCTAGTAAGTTCCCAGGTGATGATGACACTGATGGTCTGGGGTCATATTCTCAGATCCATTTTAATTAGTAGTAGGCACCAATTTATCCTCAGAATCTGTTCTGTCTTGAATTTTGCTAAATCTTCATCATCCCACTCGCAATGTTCCAGGGGACAGTATGACTTCAAGAAAAGTCAGAATGAAAGGACTTTAGCTTGTCATTTGCTTTCTGTAGCTGCTCCAGTGCCCTCAGGAGGGTCCATCCGACACCACAGTCCTTGCTTCTGGTCATACATCATCACAGCCATCCTAGCTTGATTAAACACAGCCGCCCCCATCAACTTTATATTTAAAAACACATTTCTTTCTCTTCTTCTTACTCTCTGCCTGTGTTTTTGTTTTTGTTTTTGTTTTAAAGAAACTTCCTTTCCCTGTCTTCTTTGGTGCTCCCTGCTCCTCAAAGCCTTGCCTCTCCTCCACTCCGGATGTTGTCCAGAATAATCCTTCTTGAGCCCCAGCGAGGCGGGCTGACCCCAGGAAACAAGGGGAGGTCACCGATGGGGCTCAGAGGCTGGAGACCGGAGTTCTCCTTCTTAGTTTTGCCTCCATCTAAAGACGTGATCTCGGGTAACTGACTCAACCTCTGTGAGCCTTGGTTTCTTTGCGAAATGAGGCGGTAGGAAAGGTGTCACATTAGTGGCCGGAGCAGTGACCTTCTCCAGTTCAGCAGTTTTCCAGACTCTGCGCTTGTCTGCCGGAGACCCATCTCCCACCTTATAAGGGAAGCTCCCGACACCTTTCACACACAGGTGCCGCTGACACTGATGAGCAACAGAGGGCTTTTATTCCACCTCAGATTGGCTCTATTTTGGGGCTGCTATCAGCCATTTCTCATCTCAGACTTGCCTCTGTTATCTAAATGGCCTCTTGGAGCTGGAAGACATGCTTCAGCCGTCAAGGAGAGCTGACTTTGTCTAGGATTGAAGTGCGTTTCTCTGAACAATCCTGTCAAGTGGCTCCTGAGTTGAGTCTAAAGACATTGCTGGTTGGGTCACCTGTAATGGAAAGACTCTAATCCGAGGCTTTACCACCAACTCTCTAAACGTGAGATAAACAACTCCGTGAACGTGCTGTTGTGCGCATGTGCACATGTGTGTGACTCCCTTGTACTGCCCACTCCGGCGGTGACCCCAGCATGCCTGGTGCTTGACATAGGACCATACCCCAGGAGCTGTGTTATTAACCCCAATTCACAGATGAGGGAAACTGAGCCTCCGAGCGAGGAAAGTAACTTGTAAGCACATCTGTAAGAGACACTTTGGTTTTAAGAAGCTTGAGTCAAAGAGTATGCACAAAAAATTTCTTCACCTCTGACAAGTCTGCCCTTTTGTTTGGCTTTTGGCAAGGACCTAACGGGTCACCCCAGATGCCCTAGTGATGACTGGAGGAGAATGAAATTCATTGCTGATCTTTTCTCAACTCTTCCCCCACCCTCAGCCCCGCCCCAACCGCCACCAAAATTTGATTGTCTCCATTGTCTTTCTTCACCAGATATTTGTTTAAATAAATGAAAACTTTATGCTTAGCAGTATTTTCCAAGTTGTGGCAGCTGGGTTGGGGAGAAGAGTGCCGGCACTGAGGAGACGGGGTACAAAGCAAATGTTTATGTGTCGTTTAAAATATGATCTGGGCCTGGGTCAGAAGTTTGCACAAAGCTCTGAGTTAATTTTGTTGATTCGGGCCCTTTTTGGAGGATAACCAACATATCTTGAAATATGGGACCAGGAAACAACTTCACTGGAGCTCATTTTCCAGTGACAAGTTCCACCTTATCTAAAGTGCCTCCATTCCTAAAATTATAAGCATATGTCCTACCACTATTGAAAATAAATTTGTCGAGACAACAAGCTGGCAGGGAGGGAGACTGTGCAAAACAGGAAACCACAGCAAGTGCTTCCATACTTCTCCAGGGGACAAATGACTTTGCAATTTCCACTCGAAACATCTATAGAAGTTAGTATTTTATTTCCTGGACGTAGAAAAGCCTAATTGGTGCCCATATGTCAGACTCACATTTCTTCCAGCCCTTTAAACTCTGCTGCAAGATTAGGATGGGGGAGTGGGAAGAGAAAAGAATAACTGAGTTCTCCTTGGAATGAGACGACATCACCTGAAAACTGCCCAGACTCCACCTGTAAACTCTTTGGCTGTTTCCTTTACTTTTTCATGATTCCTTTCATCTTCACAAGAAAAACTCCATCCTGCCTTTGCATACCCCTTCTCCATGATTTAAAAGCCCCACTTGCTTCTCTGTGGACCTAAAGATTGTTCTAGAGCCATCGATGAGTTTGGTAATATTCCCAGAAGAAGGTACACATAAGCTTTTTAAGAGGACACAGGAAATCGCTTCATCATTATTGAATGTGAGGACCTTTCTGGGAGAGCAGGGATTTTTGTCTGCCATCTTCAGTCTGCGTGCCTGTTGCTTGAGACGAGGCTATGCACATTCTTGGTGTTTCAATAAATATTTGTTGAATCAAGGAATAAATTATAGTAGACATCTGCGGTTGTTGCCTGCCTGCATTCCTTCCTTTCTTTCTGGTAAAAGTACCTGTCCTTGGGGAACCTCACCTTTCCCACTCTCAGTGCACTTGGCTCGGGTAGAGCTGAACTGACCCAGTTCCAGGGGCAGGCACATGTCCCAGGCCTGAACCACAGGCCACAGTGATTGGTTCAGGGATGAGATCATGATTCAGTGAGAGGCCAGTGAGAGTCAACCTTGAGGATTTTATGGAAACTCTGGGGATAAGGGTTTTATTTTGGTTTTTTCCCACTGCAACTGATGTCTCTCAGGTTACTGTAATCCAGGAGCTTCAGCCTTTACCTCATAGAGAAGTCCTGCTTGGGAGTCAATTGAATACAGAGAAAAACGGAGCCAAGGGATGGAGAGAGAGATTGAATTCTCCAGACATTGTTTAATCCTTGGATCTAACTATACCTGGGACCCAAAATCCCCTGGAAGTTTTAATTGTGTGACCCAATGAATTCCCTCAAACCAGTTGAATTTCTAAAAATCTAGTATTTAAGAAAAAAGAAAGAACTGAATTAAAGAATTGCCAATGATTTTACCATCCTGGTAACTGTTATTTCTATTAGAATGTGTCCATACTTGACTACTACTAGTCAAGAGTCAGGTTGCTATTTCTAAGAGACCCCAAAATGCAGCAACTATAACAAGATAGACTTTTTAAATTCCCCATTCAGAAGTCTGGGAGACAGTTTAAGCCTCAATAGTGGCTTAACTGGGATTCCATCTTGTTACTTTGTCCTCAAAATGCAGTTTCCCTTTCACGCTCTCATGGTCCAAGATGGCTGTTTGAGCTCCTGCCAGTAGGAGGAGAAAAAGGAGAAAGAGGAAGACAGGTTTAACCCTTCCAAGGCACCAACAACTTGGAGAAGGGGACGGGGGTGGATCAGAAGTGAGGCTAAAAACAGTTCCTGCCTTTCTCTTTCCTTCTCTGCTTCTTCCTTCTTTCCTCCCTTCTGCCCTCCTGCTTGCTTTCTTTCTTTTTCCCTTCCTCCCTCCCTCCGTCCGTCTGTCCCTCCCTCCCTCCTTCCCTCTTTTCTTTCTTCCTTCCTTCTTTCCTTCCTTCCCTTTCCTTTCTTTCTTTCATCATCAAGATTTCACTGAGCACCCACTACATAGCAGGTACTGAGCTGAGTGCTGGAGAGACAACATTGAATAAAATAGATCATTAACAATGCCAGAGGTCCAATTTTAGGTGGTGGCAGCTCTCAGAGTGAGACCTGGGACTTCTTCTTACGAGATTGAGAAAGCCCAGCCACTCTCAACTTTCAAAAGTCCAGGGACTTCCAATCTACCCCATGCCAACAAAACCAGGAAAAGATTTGCTACTTCCATTTACATTTTGAGTAACATTAATCGTGTGTACATATTAGTTTTCTACATCACATGTATGTTAAAAACCTTTGATCTTTAATCATGCTATTGAAGGCTTTGTCTCTTTTCAAAGGAATTTCAGGCTGTCACAGAAAGATGAAAAGGTTATCTTTCTCTATAAAATGGATGCTATAATATCACCTCTTGTACTGTGAAAATTCAACTGCTCAGCATGATAAAGATGTTAACAATTTCTAAAGTCATTTTTATTATATTTTCTGACCAGAGAACATTGTTTCTTTCTCCCTAATTCTAGCTGGGGCACTTGGTAGAGGAAATGTTTAGATTTTCTTGTTTTTATAATGAATATATATATATAGCTTTTATGTTTTACAATTTAATATTTAAGAACAACTTTTCTGTGGTTGTAGAATGAAATGAAACATGCTCATTATAAAGTATTTAAGCAAAGGAGGAATGTACATTTTTAGTAATAACCCCAAGTGATTATCATTAGGTGAACATTATTTCACATCTTTCTAAGTAAATGTATCAATTACAATGTTTTCAGTACCAAAAATATGTAAAATCTGATTCAAATTGGTTTAACACGTATAGAAATGTGTTGATTGCCATAATTGACGCTCAGAGTCTGATCCAGCCTTATTGCTCTGTGACCCTGCCCTCTGTGTGTGGGAGTGTGTGTTTCAGTGTGGATTCACTTGTGTTAAAAAATTAAAAACTGCGCTAGGCTTTGCACTTTCCCACGCCAAGTCGAGAGGGAGAGAGGGCGCCTCCTGTGGTGAGCGTGGTGAGTGTACTGTAAAAGCAAGATGTCTCTTTCCCCAGAAGTCTCCCACAAACCCGCCCTCAAGCTTCCTAGGCTTTAGCTGAGTGACAAGACCAGTCCAGATTCTGTGGCAGGAATCTGCCACGTTCTGGCTGGCTTTCCCTGAGTTCCCTGGGAGAAGGAGAGCTAGCATTATCCTGGGATCAGTCACACCAGCCCAGAGCTGGAGCTGGGTTCAGAGGACCTCTCTTGCCTGGTGGAGAGATGAACATCTAAATGAAAATCGGGGCACTATTTGGAAGGGAGAAGAGAGGAGAGGGGAAGGTATGCTAAACAGAGATGGGAAGAAACAGACCTAGAGAGGAAGAAATATTTTTGCAGAAATATGAGCATGTCACACATGCTATTTCTTAATAAAGTAATAGATTTAATATTACTTGAATTTAACATAAAAAAAGTAAAACTAAATTAAGACTGAAGGAATTAAAGGAATTCTGTCCTTTAGTTAAATGTATCTTTACCACAAGAATGATTATTTCCTTAAAATTCCCTCTTGGGGAAATAAGGTTAAGGAAGGAAATTATGAAAAATGTTAAGATGTTGGAATCATTATTTTTTAACAACAGGCTTCAATTTTGGACAGTGTTGAGTGACTTGTGGCTATGAAAGATGAGTGAAACTTTAGTCTTGTACTTTCCGCCCCCGTCCCTCTCACTTCCCAACGCTGGCTCTGTTACTCTTTTTACAATATTGTAGTTTCCAACACTCACATTCTGTTGTGGAAATATTACTCCCATAATTGTTTAATATCTGTATTCATAATTGTTCAGTATCTGTATTCAGTTCTGTGTTCAAGTTGATTCTATGTCCATGATAAGCCCTTTTTACCGCAGCCCATCCCTTCCAATTACTCTGTTTTGCCTCATCTCTAAATTGACTGAGTCTTATCCTGGAATAGTTTTTCCAAAAAAAAAAACCAAAACAACAGCCAAAAAAAAACCCCACACAGGTGTGTATTCTCTGAGTCTCTTTAGGTGTCAGGATGTTTATCTGTGGCTTTTATACTCACACTCACCTTGGATGGGTGAAATCTTATTGAGTCACAATTGCCCTTAGAAATTCTAGATGGTGCTTTGTTATGTTCTGGCATTGAATACTGATTATCAAATTAGAGGTCAACCTAAGTGACTTCCCTTACTTTTTATGTCAAAGGACTTTTTTTTTCCTTAGTCCTTGATGTTCAGTGAGTTATGAGGCTGTTGTTGGTGCTAATCATTCAGTGCCTGCTTTCCTCCATCCTGCTGTGTGCTCTTTCCATTTGCAGATTCATTTCTTCAGTTGTCAGAGCAGTTTCCTTGTTTTATATCTTTGCATGTTTAGTCTGTCTTATTTGTGGATTGTTTAGGCAAAACTAAGGGGCTCAAATTGCTTTGTGCTTTTCACACACACTCACCATGTTTATCCCAAGTGTCTTTTTCTGTGTGTAATTTTATTTTGAGCTGTGTCTATTCTGTTTTTTGCTATTTTTATTTATTTACTAGTTCCATAGTAATGTTGTTTTGGTCTTTAATTTGTTTCTATAGAACTGAAAAAAAATTTTTTTTTTCCCAGATCGTTGTCTTGTTTTATCATTTTCTCTTTGGGCCCCAGTATGTTAAACTTGTATTCTTATTAACCCATTCTATAACCCAATGTGTCCAGCTAGTTTGCTTCTTACCAGATTTGGAGCTTTTGATGAAAATGCTCAAGATTTTTGACAATTCAAGGCTTCCAGGGTGAGCACAGGGTTAGAACCTGCACTCCTCTAAAACCACCCCTTTGTCTCCATGTCCTCCTCTTCCTGCAGTGCCATCTATGGTATCACTTCACTTCCTCCTTTGTACCCATTTCCTTATTTGCTGGCTTCTGCTGATTTCCTTTTCTTGTTGGTTTTCATTATTTTTGCTCATATACTGGACATCGAGGGAAGAGAATCTCTACTTTGCCTTCATTGTGCCATCTTTCTTCAGAAGTCTTTATTATTTATATTTCCTTACACTTATTATAAAGTCAGAAAAAAGTAACCTCTATTATTTAAAAAAGTCAATGAGATCATGTGAGATTCATTAAGCCCTTTGAAGTACTATGTAAATATTATTTTTGAAAAGATGAAATCACAGAATCTTCAGGTTGGAATAGACCTAGGAGCTTGTGTTTTAATCCCACACCCACCCAGAAGTCCTCCTGCAGCATTACTGGTGATGGCCTCTCCTGCTTTTCGTGATGGGAACTCCCTGCTTGGCAAAGCCAAGTGGATTCAGCGGACGGACAGCTCTCAGAGGCAGTAATTATCTCTGCGTATTAAGGCACGACGTGCTTTCCTTCAGCCTATAGATTCTAATTCTGCCCTGCTCAGCAGGTGACAAGGCAGCCATCGTTCGAAGTTGTCACAATGTGGAGACATCAGTATACTGAAAAGAAAAAAACAACAATGAGAAGATTTAGCGCACTTATGTAGGAACAACACATGAGGACAATTTGTGTGAACTGTGTTCTACTTGTGTCACCAAAACATACAGCAGACAAAAGGATTTTAACTGGAAAAATCCCAGGTTAACTTTGTAGCAAGTTTTGATCTGCATTCAACTAGAATCCTACAGAATTTTGTTAAAGGCTCACAGCGGGTTGCTCCTACAAATGCTGGTGACCTGAAAAAAATTTAAAAAGAGTGCTCCTGATATCTGGCTTTTGTCGCCTCTCTCTGCCTCTCAGGCTGCCGAATAAGCACTTGTTGAGTGAGAAACACATTTCCCAGTGGTTCAAACCACTTCTCAGAAGGAAACAGCCTGAGGACCACTTCCTAATCTCCACACTCCTGCCAGGCAGTGCCAAATGCCCCATTTGGAAATATTTTTGGGACGAATAACTGTTCTTGTAGCCAAAGGTTTTAAAAATACTTCAAATAAACTTCTCAGCCATGCTGATTCTAATCTGTAACAAAAATGCATTTATAATTTACAGGTTTTTTTTTTTTTTTTTTTTTTTTTTACATTTTTGCATCAGCTCAAATTTCCCTTGAAAATGCTTAGGAGCTTCTTTGATGGTCTTTTGTTCTCCTTTTGTGAGGAAATGTTCCGAAGGCAGGAATTTGTGCTACACTTCAATGCTGACACTTAGGAGTCAGATAAGAGGCAGATGGAGGGTGGCGTGGAGATCCATGGTGGCAGAGGTTAAGAGATCCCTGACTACCCTCAGTGCCACCCTGCCTGCTGGAAGCCCCTTGAGCTCTGTCAGCTCTCCCCACAGCCTCCCTAAACAAGGTTGGCACCTCTGTGCTTGAGAAGCCCTGGGGAGCTATCTGCTTCATTTTTAGATCAGTGCACACAAACTTTAGGGAATCCTCACCCTAGTCGACATTTGCAACGAGGCTTTTTTAGAATCTTCTTTTTTTCCCTGAGGACCGGGTTAATAGTCTCTCCCGTGACCGAGGTGATGACCTCAGGCTTTTTCTTTCCATCCTCCTTCCCGTTTTTCACTTCTGGGGAGGGGCAGGTCAGCTCTGATAAACCTTTCCCCCTCCGTCACTGATCTGGTGTGTGAGAGCTTAGAGGAGACAGATCTCCTCCCCAGCACCGGGCTGTTCCCTGAAACCGAACCAAGGCTCACCCTGATGGAGAGATACTGTGTGTCGGGCCCTTGGTAGGCGTTGCCTCATCTAATGCTCTCAGCAACTCCCTGGAGGTAATTCCATCTTATTCCTACTTCACCTCTTGGGAAATGAAGGTGCAGGGGGGTTAAATGACTCACCCAAGGTTACCCATCTTGGAAGTAGAAGAAATCGAATTTGAATCTGGTCAATCCGATTCTAGAGCTTGTGCTCTGAACCCCCACACGGTGCTGCTACACCACGTGTGGGTATATGGAGCACCTGCGTGTAAAACATGTCCGCAGCCTCTGCTGTGCTCTCCCGGGGACTCACTCAGATGACCATCTCCAGTGAACATCTTGTGAGCGCTCACGAGGGGATAAAAAAGCAGCAGGGGAAGATGTCTGCAGGTGGCATGTGATGCTGGCAGAGTCTTACACGGAGTCCCAGGGGCCTAATGGGACTTCTGTTTCCGGCAATGTGGTGGATTGCATTACATAAAGCCCTCCTGCTAAGAGACACCTGGAAATGCATATAAAACAGAGCTAGCATCCCTCAAAATGTCAAACTGGGCTCAAAAGAGAGAAAAGGAAATCCCAGGGACCAAAAATGAAATGGAAACGAAAAACCAAAGTGCCACCTGCAAACTAAAGCTGGGACTACCTGGGGGTATTTGACGATCTCAGAAACCAAGGAGCTGGGGTTTTAGTGGTCTCCCTGGGACAGAAGAAAAACTCTGTATCTCGTATAAAGCTGTGACACTTAGTGAAAGGACAAAGAGGAAAGAGGCACTCCCCCTCCTCCAGAGACCAAGGGAAATGACAGGCAAGCTTGCATTCCTTGGAGTGAGTTTTGAGGGGGGGGGGGAATTTGAAACCCGAGCCTGCCCTCACCAGCTTTCAGGTTCAATGGTGAACTCCCTATATGGCACTAGGGACCTCTGGATGTTAAATTAGCATGGATATGGTTCTTAAATGCTCCCAAGTTTCCTGGCAAAAGCAGAGGTGAAGCGTTACTGGAGGGACATCCCTAAACCTGGAGCCCCAGAATTCCTTTGGGTCAAACATTGTGTAAAATGAATTCACAGTTCAAGATTTGTATACATATTTTTTAATGAAGTATCGTCAGTTTACAATGTTGTGTCAGTTTCTGGTGTGCAGCACAATGCTTCAGTCATACATGAACAAATATATGTATTCATTTTATATTCTTTTTCACTGTAAGTTACTAGATATTGAATATAGTTCCCTACACTATACAGTATAAAATTGTTTATTGGATTTTGTGAGAAACCTCCTGTATTTCAAAGCGAGAGACACTCTGCCAGAGTTCATAGGTGTTCTGTGTGCTTCAGTGGGTTTGTGGATGGAATTCTTGGTGTATTTGTGGGAGAGGCGAGCTGTGAGTCTCTCTACTCCGCCATCTTGGCTCAACCTTGCAGTCCAAGATTTTTAATAACTCCAAATTCAAGAGCCAATGCCAGCAGGCATAGCAATAGAAGTAGAAATCTTTCCAAAACCAGACATCAGATAGAGGCTATAAAATAAGAACGTATGAAATGATTAAAGGTAAGAAAGAAGTAGTGAGAAAGAAAGAAATCATCAAAAAGGCTGAGCAGATGATGCTAAATCGAACTGTGAGAAAAGAGCAAGGTTGAAACAGAGCAGGACCCTGTGGGGTCCTCCCTGGTACAAATCCTTCTGTTTGTAAAATAAGCTTCATTCAGTCTTCTTGACCTGCCCTGAGTTCCAAAGGGCATATTCAGTTGCTAATCAGGAAAGGAGGGAATGCAGGAACAAGAGAGGAAGAGTCAAGAAGCAATAGTGCAGCCTTGGGGCAGGAATATACGTAACAGTACCTTTGAGTTTTCTGCAGGAACTACCCTCTCTGCCAGGTGGAGAATGGTAACTTCAACTTCAGGATGAGCACAAGATTTCTGGAACACGGCCCGTTAACCTCACCATCGACCAGTCAGAGGAAAACTCACACACCTCGCAGCCCTCATCCCAAATTTTGTCTATAAAACATTTTCTCCAGAAACTATCGGAGTGTTCGGGGGTTTTTGAGCACAAGCCATGTGTTCTCCTTGCTGCTCTCCTTGCTGTTCTTCTTGCTCCTTGCAATAAACCTTTCTCTGCTCCAAACTCCCACATTTTGGCTTGTTTGGCCTCACTGTGCCTCTGGCACATGAACTTTTGTTTAGTAACAAGGTTACAAATTCAAAGGCAGCTGAAGAGAGAAGCAGGGAAGCCCTTGATGCCACTGCCTCTGCATCTGAGACAGACAGGAGAGAATTTGCCAGAACGCTGTGCAGGGAAACAATTGAGGAGGAAGGCAATCTTGAGCCTTTTACTGGAAACAGTGGACAAGAATAGCTCTTTTTGTTCTGGAGCTGCTGTCGTTGGCAAACCCTTTCTGGGCCAGACAATAATGGTTTTCAGCTTGGCCAGCCATGAGTTTCTGATTGTCACATGGCCTTACAACCCCTTAAAATGCAAAAATTTTCCTTAGCTCACAGGCCTCAGGTGGGTTTTGGCCCAAGTGCTATCCTTTGTGGACCCCCGTGCTAAGCTAAGCCGTAGTCTGTAGCTCTTCTGGGCATTTGCCATTGCGTGGGGAGAGCCGGCCTGAGAATAAAACCGCTCAAAAGACGGCTTTGCCAGGAGGAGAACAAAGAAGACGCAGATTTCAGATGACATGGTTTGAGTGTCTGGACCCACCATATACAAAGATCCAACCCAGGAATATTTAGTTATGTGAACCAATAAGTATTCTTTTAAAAAAAAAGCCACTTTTTCTTGAGTTGATGCCACTTAGAAACAAAAGAGCAACATGCAAATATAGCAATGTACTTGAAGCTCATTTTAAGAGAATCTGTAAATCTTTGATGTGTGCTAGTCTGCCTGCCTTAACATTATCTAAACAGCAATCACTTTTGTTCGGGAATTACTGCAAACCCAATAAATGCGTCATTATTTTACTATCCGTTGCTACGTGGAGGGAAAAAGAGAAGGAAATAGTACCGTTGTGTGTGTCCAGCACCGTCCTGAGCGTTTTACATTTTGTCTCATTGAATCGTCACAACAGCTTGGTGAGATACACATTGACCCCATTTTATAAGTGAGAGAGCTAACCTCAGAGGTGAAGTAACTCATCCAGGGTCACACTTAGAAAGTGACAGGCCCACTGCTTAGATCAGGACCGTTTGGCTCCAAAATCTGTGTTCTTCTTGTTGCAGAAAAACAGCCTCTGTACTCAGAAAGCCAAATTGAGAGTTGGAAGCAGAGTTTTGGGAGAATTAGAAAAGAACCGCTTTATTGCTCTGCCAGGCAAAGGAGTCCCAGCAGGTTAATGCTGTGAAGACTGTGAGCCCGACTTGGGGCACGGGTCCGGGGTTTTACAGAAAAATGGGAATGGGAGGGTGATAACAGTCAGGCTGTAAGCAGGGGCTACGTTCCTTCTATCTTGATAAGAACTTGCTGTTATGGAGGAATTGAGGAGGGTCTGCCTGTTTTCTTGAGGTTCAGTCCATGACCTTCTCTCAAGACCTCTAGGGCGAACGGATAAGTTATTCTAGGGGAAGGGCGCACAGGGAGGGGAGCATGTTGGCTGTAAGATCAGTTTAGCTAGAAGCACAGGCCTGAACAACTCAGTAGCCGTCTTGTTAGTTTTCTCCTCTTTCATTGAAAATGTCCTAGACTGGGGTCAGCAAACTTTTTCTGTAAAGGGCCAGACGGTAAATATTTTTGGTCTGCAGGCTACATACAGTCTGTTGAAATGACTCAGCTCTGCCATGCGGAGCGAAACAGCCATTGACAATGAGTAAATGGAACAGGTGTGGCTGTGTTCCAGTAAAACTTTATTGCCAAAAACAGGTGGTGGGCAGGATTTGGCCAGTGGGCTGTAGCTTGTTGACACTTGTACTAGGTGATCACCGTCCTCTTAGCTAATGAGCTTAACTATCTGAAAAGAGCTCTTGCCACCCAACACTACCCAGAGTTACTAGTGCTTCATCCAGTAGTGTTAAGAAATTTCCATTGAAATGTCAGCTTGGATGACCTGAATCATTCATCTGAGACTTAACATTGACTACCTCTTAAACATTGGTGATCTTCATGTTTCTGCTCTGTTTCCCTGACTTGGTTGGAAGCTCTTTAAGGGTGTGGCTGTTTGTTCATTCATTCTCTAGAACAGTGTTCAGTAACTACCATCCCTGGGCCAAGTCCCACCCATGGGCAAACTGTAGCCTGGGAAGCCAAGCCTGCCTCCCCCACCACGTGTTTTTATAAAGTTTTATTGGAACATAGCCATATGCATTCATTTTTCTGTCAACTGTTTTAGTGCTGTAATGGCAGAACTGAGTGGTTGTGGCAGAGATCCTATGGCTACAAAGCCAAAATTATTTGCCATCTGGACCTTTGCAGAAAACGTTTGCCGGCCCCTGCTCTAGACAGAAGGCAAAGTTATTATTATCATAAACTGCTGACAGATTTTTCTTAAGACGGAAACTGTCTTTGCTTGGAAAAATGCCTTGGTGGGTGTTTGGGCTGGAGTCTCCCCAGCACATAGGTATTTGGAGGAGCCCAGGCAGAAAGGGAAAGGCGTACCTTTCTATATGAGAAAATGAAAGGAATGTGGGGAGTTGGGCTCCTGAAAAAATGGAGGAGAAAAGCAAGGTGGATGGCAGAAAAAAGATGGGAGAGAGGGAAGCTGGGAAGTTTTTGAGAGTTGGGAATGTAACACAAGAGGGTAGCAGGGTTGCAGAAATACCTAATACATGATTTTAAGCTGTTTGCTCTGTTGTTTGCAATGTCACTCCTCCCTGTGATCACTTGGTCTTTATGCCTTGTTTTCATGGTTGCTTTTGGGGTGGGGAGAGTCAGAGAGGAAGCTGTATGTTAAATAGGGGCTGCTGCTGGCGCAGAATTGAAGAACCAGACATAGAGCAGATCAAGTCCAGACATGAGAACTGAATTGACCAGAAGTCTGTAAGAACTTCTTCCTGAATCTGAAGAACCCTTGGGAAGTGCTTTAGGTTTCCTTAATCTATGGAATTGGGACTTGGATCATTCTTATCTAGAGTTTAAGGGCCCAGGTGACCCCAGCTGATGGCTGAGTTAGACCCTTTTTCAACAAGTGTTGAATAAGGCCTCCTTCTTGCTTCTGGGAACTAACACTCTGTGGGAAGCAGTTTAGGAACAAATGAGTAATAAGAACTCTGACAGAAAGATGCTGTGAATGTCTGAAGGGTAAAATGATCTACTCTGCCTGGGGCATCATGGAGGGCTTCCTGTAGGAAGCGACCTTTGAGCCAGACCTTGAAGGATGAAAAGGAGTTAATGCCCTGAGAGGAGAAGGGAGAATACAAAGTTTCCTGTGAGGGAAAATGAGGAGGGCAAAGCACACAGAGGTGGGTCAGAGCCAGGTAATTTTGTGCACTTCTTTTTTTCCCTCCGTGATGCTTATTATACAAGGAAAGTGCTCAATAAAATCTGCTCTCAGATGGGTTAACATCATTATTTAGTAAGAATTGGGATTCGATGAGGTGACTGTTTCCTTTCTTGTTGCTCTCTGGAGTGTTTGACATTCAGTGGCCTTCCAGTTGTCCTTCTTACTGCGAACATGGGTCTGGAGTGAACATCATGATCTATATCAAGAAGCAGGGGTTTTTAATCATTTAATGATGTTGCCAAAGGTTGTGTGTTAAAAAAAAAAAAGCACAGGCTTGAGTTTAAAACCTGACCCTGATGCTTCTTAGTGAAGCACAATTTAACCACTCAGTGTCCCCTCCATCAAGATGAGATAATGATACCTACGTGGCAGAATTGTGGTGAGGACTAAAGGACATGACATACGTAAAATTGTCAGCCCAGGGGTATCGCATAGTCGATGCTCTGTAAATATGGGTTCTGTATTTTCCAGTTATATGGGTTCTCTTTGTACATGATTCTTTGATGATTGTTTATTTACATTTTCCTGTAAGGTAGCCACTAACCACATGTAGCTATTAAGCACTTGAAATGTGGCTGGTCAGAACTGGATGTGCTATACAGGTAAATATACATACGAGATTTCGAAGACTTAGTATAAACTAAAGAACTTAAGATAGAACATTAATACAGTTGCATATTGATTACACATTTAGATGATAATATTTTGTATATATTAGGATTTTAAAAATAGTCTTAAAATAATCTCACCTGTTTCTTTTTAATTTTTTTAACATGGATAATAGAAAATTTTAAATTAGATTTGTGGCTCACCTTGTATCACTGTTGGACAGTTACTAGTCCAGAGGAGTGATGGAATTAAATTTCAAGGCCTCGCTAAAGCCCAGATGATCAATTAAATATTTCAAATTTTTTCATCTTTTGCTATAAATATGTAGTTGCCTAAAATTCAATGGCATTTTGTAAGTAGGGTTAGGTACTTAGTCATTAGAGATTAGGTTAAATGATTTTGATGAAAAAAAATCAGTTATTAACATTTTCTTTTTTTACATTTCACCACCATCTGTGAAATCGGAACACCCTGTCCTCTCCTGTAAGTGTGAAGGTTCAGGAACTATGTCTCTGTCCGACTTCTGATGGATGGAATCCCAAAGCCCAGCTGCATGCTGAGGTCTTTTCCCCTCCTGGACTGCACAGTGAATTCGTTTTCTCTTTATGTATGACAGTGCCTTCACTTTCAAACGCCTTATCCTTCTTAGAAACCACATAGGGATGTCCCTGGACTATGGGGGAGATTCTTTTGAACTCTAAATCAGCAGTAGGCCTCGAGCTCGACGTTAAAATCATTTAAACACATACACAAATGAGGAAACCCGATACAGGAGGAATGGTTTATACATGTACATAAAAAAAAAATCCGATGCATCAGCTGACTTTGGGATACAGAAAAAGGCGGAAGCATTTCTTCATATACTGGATCCCCTCTTCCTCACTACCATCTGTGGATCCACTGGCTGAGGGAGGCAGGGGGGTGAATGAGACTCCCATTCAGCACTTATGCAGAAGACAGAGAGGCAAAGGAGAGAGAAGTCAGTTTTCATTATGAGGCCACATCATTTTCACATTCTCCATTTCCTTCTCTTCCCATCCTCAACTCCTCTAATTCTTCCAACCATAATACCACCCCACCCCCACTACAATGGCTACATCTTCCTAGGATACCCATGACCTCCATATTAGTAAATCCAATAGACATTTTCAGTCCTATCCAGGGGTATCCTTAATGTCCACATCCCTTATCCAGCATTGGCCTAGGGTACCACGTTGTGCTCACTGTCTCCCTTTCCTCATCTCCCATGAATGCTCTCCAGTAGGCTTTCCCTACCAGGCCCAGCAGTCTGCTAGATGGATCCTTCCAAGGTCACCCATGATGACACACACAATGCTACATCAGTGGGTGTTTTTCAGCTCCCATCTTTCTTAACCTCTCACCAACAGATCACGCCTTCCATCCTGAGACACTCTCTTCCTTGGCTTTCCAGTATAGTCCTTACCTGGTTTTCTCCTGCTGTGGACACTCCCTCTCTACCTCTTTTGCAGGTTCAGGTTCTTCTTGGCTAGTAAGTGTCAGCTTCCCAAGACTTGGCCATGAGCCCTGTTTTCTTCTTCTATTCTATACTATCTACCTCAGCATCCAGAAACCATAACCACTTACAGAGTTTCAACAGCTAATAATTCTGATACTTTTCAAATTTATATCCTCAGCCCAGAAAGCATTTCTGAGCTCCAAATCCATACACCTAACCTCTTATTTGACATCTCAAGTTGAATGCCTCAAAGATCTTCAGAATCAACAAGGCCAAAATGAACTTCCAAAGCCTGCTTCTCCCTAACTGTTTCCTTTCTGGGAATGATAGTGCTATGCATTTCTTGCATGATCCAGCAATCAAGTCTCGCCTTCTGAAACCCTCCCTTTCCCTTGCCCTTACTGTCTTTTTCATTATGTCATCCAGTCCCAGAACTCTTACATGCTAATAATCTCTCAGATCCATTCAATTCTTTCCACCCTTCCTGTCAGCCCCAAGCCAAAGTCACCATAATTTTTTGCTTGGACAGCTTCAGTAGCCTCCAGTCTTCTTCCTAGTCCTCTCCAAACTTCATTGATTCATTGAACAACTAGTTATTAAGCATTCTTTATGAGCTAGGCATGGCTATAGGGACTAGAAATAGTTTGATGAATTAAACAGACATGGTCTCTGGCCTCATGAAGCTTACAGTCAAGAGGTGCAGTGTGGGGAGTGTTTGGATCTCAGACCACATGAAGGGAATCGTGAGAAGTTTTGCCAGAAGAGCGAGCTAAGGCCAGATCACGGGAGGCCCTTGAACAGAAGACCAGGAGTTTCAGACTTTAGTCTTTCAATCAAGACCTATAAACTCATAAACTTCCAGGGGATACTCAGGAAATGTACATTAGGGAAGTGGTCTGGATGTGAGGCAAGAGGAAGAGTAGGTAGGGGCTGGGGCACACTGGAACTCCCAAACTCTATCCAAGGAGTGAGTGAGGACTCAACCGCAGCTAATTATTGTCATTTAGGGATGTGGATCCAGAGCCTGTGCTATCAAAAGAGGAAACTGCAGGATTTTAGAGAGACTGTTAGCTTGTTAAGTTTGACGATTAATGTAATTCACTTATTTTTCAGAACACCATGAAGGTCAATCAAACTGTGACTGTCTTACGAGATACTAGTTCGTGGGTTCTGCTTGTTGCAAATGGGAGCCACTTAATAACCACGAAGACTGCTCAACATGTCAGATGGGTTGAAGATGGGAACCTTTGGGCAGAGAGCCCAGGAGAAGTGGCCTAGGAGACAAAAAAATGAGAATCTGGATCAGAATCTGGGCAATGAGAAAGAAGAGAGGCCTAACCCAGCAAGATCCCGCCTTAGTAACTGAATCTCATGCAATGATCCAACCACTCTTCGAGCCGAGTGTGGGCACATGAATAATTCTGGCCAATGTAGTGACAGCTAGTTGTTGGACAGGGCTTCAGGAATAGTTTTAAAAAAGAGTATGCCTTTTTGTCCTTTCTTCCTTCCACCTTTCATCTTGCTGGGAAATGAACATGATCACGGCTGAAATTCGAGCAACTATATGACACCAGAGTCAAAGATATAGATAAGAAAGATGGAAGGACCATGGTCTCTAATATCCAACAGCCACCATCTCAGCCCAGACCTGCTTACCTCAGGATTCCTACTTAGAAGAAAAATAAGTTTCCTCTGTTTCATCTGCTATGTATTGAGTTTTCTGTTATATGCGGTCCAACCTAGTCCTAACTGAAAAGCAACTAGTGACCGTAGAGAGCAGGGGAGGTTGAAGGAGCCTGGGTGTGGGTATAAGATATTGGAAAGACAGGAGTGGCAGGAAGCTAGATATACATTAAGAAGGGCAGGGATATAGGCAGACAGGACTTAGTGAGTTCTCGTGATGTTTCAGGCGTTACTTTACACACATTAACTCATTGAAATCTAACAACCACGCTATAAAGCTACTATTCTGTAACAATTTTACAGATGGGAAAACTAAGACACAGAGATACAAAGTAACTTACTCCAGGCTGCCCAGCTAGAAGTGGTGGAACCATGGGCATCCAGGTGGCTGGTTCCAGAGCCCAGATTTATAACTTCCATGCTGCGCCGTCCTCACCGGGCACATGGTCTCTTACTACCATCACTCCCATAGCAGTTCCTCCTCCCTCCCTCCCTCCCTCTTCCATGCTGCTTTCCAGGCACACCGCTTCTTTTTGTCTTTGAAAATGCCAACTCCCTTCCTGCCTCAACTCAGAGCCTTTGTCCTAGCTGAACTCTCTGCCTAGAAGACTCTTCCCTCTGATTATTGTGTTACTGGATCCTCCTAATTCTGGTCTCAGCTCAAAGGTCACCTCCTCAAAGAGGCCTCTGTATCAGTAGTCAGAGTACTCTTGCAATGTCTGTTTCCGTGCAGAATTATAACCTGTGTCCGCATTCTCAGACATCTACCCTTCTGTTTCTGCATTTAAGCTAAATAGAATGATCTATTTAAAGAAGAAGAAAAAAAAAACCAGAAACTCAGGACTTGAGTGCTAAATAGTCATCTATGGCCTCAAGGAGTTCTCTGACTAATGGAGAGGCACACAAGAAAACCCGTGTTCATTATAAGTGCTCTTAGGGAGGTGCAGGTGAAATGCGCATCAAGGGCAGAAAGAAAAGCTAATGCAAATAATTGAAAGTATCAGAGTTTACTCCTGGTACCCAGTTTTTTGCTGGATATAGGACCACCAAAAACAAGGAGTACATTTCCCAGTCTCTTTTGCAGCAAATGTGGCCATGTGACGTTACTGATTCCAAAAAAAAAATAAGAAAAAAACAAACCTGCATGACGTGTATAATATTAACCAGCTATAAGTCTGGAAGAAATTCGAAAAACCAGACAGAAGTCTTTGATTTTTAAGGCATATTTAATCATGGCTTAAAGCAAAATGAAAGACCACAAATCTATTCAGACATTCCAAACAGTGAAGAAATAATTTTTACCAAAATCTTGTAACCTTACTCACACTAAAAGAAATTGTCCCTAAGCAGTGCTGACAACCCTGTCTGAGATGTGAATCTGAAAGCACAGTGTATTTTTAAAATTATATTTTGGAAGCATTGAATATGCTCAATGAAATTCCAGAATTAATCCACTCTAGTTTTGCAATAGGCACCGACTCATCCAAAACTCCTCCCCTCTTTCCTTTTGGCAAAGTCTCCCTCTTCCCCAACTCCCTGAGTACACACACACACACACACAATTCCATGCATCACTATATTCACAGTTAATCCAACAGACTTTCATTTCTGTTTCCTGACTCTGTTTTTCCATCCCAGATGGAGGGAAAACATCTCCTTTACTGCCTGGAACATCTCCCAGATGAGCCGAGATGCAGGGAACCTCCCTAACGAAGGGGATAGGCTGGCTCTTTCTGCCCTTGAATTCAGGCTGTTCAGCAGTCTTTCATGAAATGACAAGAGATCTGAGTGCTACCAAATCCCACAAATGCTGAAATGGCAGTGGGTTGACATGTGTCATGTGTGCAGAGAACAAACAATTCACCTAGAGACACAATCTTCCCATGAGATGGATCATTTTAATTCAGTGCTGAAGAGGTAGAGAGTCCATGAAACAAATTAGCTTCAGAATCTATAGTTTTAGCTCATAATAGATAGTTCTTTTTTAAAAATTAACTATTTTTTGAGATCTAATTGACATATATAAAATTCATCTTTTTAAGCATACAGTTCAGTGGGTTTTAGTACATTTACAAATGTCTACAACCATCACTATTATCTATTTCCAGAACACTTTTATTACCCTGAAAAGAAATGCCATACCCACTAGCAGTCAATCCCACTCCTCCAAGCCGCCGGCCCTAGGCCATCACTAATTTACTTTCTGTCTCTATAGATTTGCCTGTTCTTGACATACATTTTGTATAAATGGCAACGTGTGGCTATTTGCATCTGGCTTCTTTCACTTAATGTTTTTAAGATTCTGGATGAGAGTTTTTGATGATACATTGAATTTCTGTTCTAACGGTCTTCCAGTGTCGAGGGCCTCTCTGTGTAGAAGTGCTGTGTACACGCACAGTCTCATTTCACCCTCACAGCTGTGGGATGGGGCACAGACAATTATATCTGTTTTACAGATGAGGGATTGGGGCTTATATAGAAGTCAAATAATTTCTCGAAGGTCTGACAGCTAATAAGCAACAGAGTGGGGTTTTAGTCCAGATCCATTTGACTCCAGAGCTGGTGATCTTACATTCCAGGTGCCAGGATTCTTGGAGATGAGTTCTGATTTTGCTGCCCTTTCCAGTCTCTTTTAAACAGGAAAATGTGTGTTGCAAAGATGCTTGAGAGTTAAGGCCGTTCCCGAGGGGCGGGCTGGCCTTGGTGGGATTGGTCTGTGAGAGGCGGCATAGCCAGTCAGTGAGCTGAATGACACTGATCTGCAGCCCCAGGAATCCCAGCAGCTTTGGGGAGAATGACGCCAGAGTCTCCAGCATGCCAGATGGGGAACTAGCCTGGAGCATCTGGTTGAGCCTTGGAATGCCACCGACATCCCTGTTTGGGTCTCCAGTTGGTGGGCTAATAAATCAGATTGTTCACCAACAGAATCTCATCTTGATGAATCTTGTAGAAACATGAGTCATCTTGCCCATCACGTTGCTATGTCTCCATTGCAAGGCTCAACCCAAGAATCTGGGGATGAGATTCAACTTTTAAAATTTATTTATTTATTTATTTATTTATTTATTTATTTATTTATTTACTGAAGTATAGTCAGTTACAGTGTGTCAGTTTCTGGTGTACAGCATAATGTTTCAGTCATACACAGACATATGAATATTCATTTTCATATTCTTTTTCATTATACATTACTCCAAAGTATTGAATATAGTTCCATGTGCTATACAGAGGAAATTTGTTTTATATCTTTTAATATTTTATTTTTATTGATGTCTGGTTGATTTACAATCAACTTATTTCTGAAGACTCTATAAAGAGTAACAAAATTTTCAAGCAGAAATCTGTAAATGGCTGATTTTCAATTTTCATGTTTCTCCTGGAAAAAAAATGACATAAATTATAACTGAAGCCCACAATTCAATCCTTAACCTCATTTCAGCTCTTTGTTCCACCTTCTGCCCTGAGATTTCAAGAACCAAATGATAAGGAATTATCAACCTCACATCTTGTTTCTACCCTCCCAACCCTGAGAGACCTTGATAACCACAAACTGTCACAGAGTTCAGAATAGGCTGTATGGGCTGAGCAACCTAGACGGTCAGAGAGTAATTCTGCTTTACAGTCCTGGACCCTGGATGCATTTTGGATACAGATGCAGAGGAAATGTTCTTTAAATGGTGATAGATTATTAGGCACATCGTTAAAATGAAACCAACCAAACTCAAAATGCTTAGTTCTTCCTCCTGATTCAACTTTAGGCTTGAGTTGAATCCTCTCTTTTTTTGTTTTTAAATTGAAGTATAGTTGATTTACAATACTGTGTTATTTTCAGATGTACAGCCTAGTGATTCAGTATTTTTGCAGATTATACTCTATTATAGGTTATTGCGAGATAATGGCTGTAATTCCCGGTGCTACACAGTGTATCGTTGTTGTTTATCTATTTTATGTACAGTAGTTTGTATCTGTTAATCACATAACCCGAATTCGTCTCTTCCCTCTTCCCTCCTTTAAAGGAGAGAGACAGCGTCATTCTCCCTCACTCCAAAGGTAGGGGCTGTCCGGCTGCCTGGTTCCTGCTATCCTTCTGCTGTTTCTGGCAGCAGGAGCCTCTGCCTCAGGCTGAGGCCGTGTCCTCAGACATCACACCTGAGAGAGCTTACTCTACTTCTGTAGTCAGACAAAAGTGCCTCTGAAACCCTAGTCCGCTGGTTCCTAGGTGGAGGCAAATTACTTAACCTCTCTAAGCCTGTGTTTCCTCCCTTATTAAATGAGGATATTAATACCAACCTCTTAAGGGTATTAGGGGGATTAAATGAGATAAAATATGTAAAACACTCAGCAGAGTGTTTGACATATAGTAAGTCCTGATAAACATTGGCTATTGTTTTTATAAATTTCTCTCGGATATTTGGAAGTACCTCCCACTGAGAGGTTACACCGTCTCCATTTTAGCCTGCAGAACACACATGATTTACAGAGGCTGGGAGGGAATAAAAATGTGAGCTGTTCTAATGGGTGCTTTCTGGTATGAGCACCGAATCTCAAAGGGAAAAGCTTTCAGAAGGGTTGGAAATTGAAGTGTTTTTCTCTTCGGCTCATGTGATCTCTTCCTCTTTCAGGAGGAAGGAATTAAAGGTTGGGCCCCAGGAAGGAGCCCAAACAATGGAAGATGATGAGGCAAGAGGTGAAGGCCTCCCTTCAGAGAGCAGGAGTGGGGAGAGGAAAGGTGCAGGCCATGAGGGTGGAGTCCTGGAGACAGCCTTGGCCACTGCCACCCAGTTAGGGACAGGCACCCCTTCTCCCAGACAACACCTCCCCTCACAAGGACCCATGATTTGGTGCAGGGAGCTCAAGTTGGATTTCAGACCCCACCCTTCCCCTCTCATCTCTTCAAATAAGTCCTTGACCAGAACCCAGACTTCACAGCCTTAGGCCGAGTTTGCATTTGGATCAAGAGTCCAGGACCAGAAAGATAAAAGCAAATGGGCTGGTATCTGTAGAGGGCAGGAGAAGGGAGGGTCTTAGCAAAGTGTTTCTCTAGATGTAGATGTAACCGAGCAGAACCCTATCAGGCTTTCCCAGGATAGACCTCCACCCCACCTCCATGTTCTCCATGTAGAAAAACTTTAGCCTCCTAGGTTGTCCCAAGTCCCAAATAATCTGTTTAATCAGAGAAGTGAGAAAATGCACAAAGGAAAACAGTCAAGCAAGAAAAAATAATAATAGTTTAGCCATTCAACAAAGTCAAGGATCTTTTAGTTCCTCCTCAAGAGCTGTAGATAATATCCTGAGCCATGTCCTTCGAGCTGCTTTGCAGACACTAAAACCCCCACCAGGTGGAAGAAGTTAACTATCCGCTGCCCACAAGCACATAGACCCCAGACCAGTTGGAACCAGGTTGATGATGTTGACACCCAACTCCCCCACCACCAACCAGTCAGAAGAATGTCTATGAGCTGATCATGCACCTCACAATCCCCCTCCCTCATCCTGTCTTTAAAACCCTTTCCCTGAAAGCCATGGGGAGTTCGGGTCTTTTTAAGCTCTCGCTGCCTGGACTTCTTGCTTGGCGCCCTGCAGTAAGCGCTGCACTTCCCTTCAGCACCACCTGGTGGCAGTAGATTGGCTTCACTGCCTGAGGGCTAGCGGACCCAAGTTTACTTTGGTAACTTTGGTTCAGTAACGGATACTTTGCCAAATTTGTGAACCATCATAGTAGGTTGGGTTTTTCAGAAACAAGCTGCAGTGAAGACTGGGATATAAGACGTGTACTAGAGATCAGCAGCTGTGAAGACAGGGGGGTGCGGGAGAAGGCAAGGGCAATGCAAGCCGATGAAGCCTCAGCCCACGCGGAGGGGCATGACCTCTGGCAGCAGCCGGCCTCTCTGCAGCTGAGGCGGGTCCTAGAGGAGCCACTCGCTGAAGGAGGTCTGTTGACCATCCTCCCGGCAGCTGGGCAGCAAGGCCTTCCTCAGAGGGCGACCTGGGTGGCGCCTCTGCCACAACCACGTCTACTACTATTCCCAGTTAGCCCTGAATTAGCCAATAGTGAAACATGGCTCCTGGGGAAATACAGGGCTTGGATTCCTGTGAGCCTCTGATCACAACATATTCATCAACAGATCGATACATAACCTTGTTTGAAGTGTGCTTCCTTTTAAAGACACCTTTTAAAATACATATTATTGATTCATCAATGTTGAACTCATGGTCAACAGCACTACAGTTCAGGCCTGGGCAAAGCTGATCTAATGCATGTGTTTTCTCCGTCAGGCCCAGCACAGCCTTCGAGACCACGCTTCAGAACTGCGCCCGGGGGCCATTTTAAACAGCACAGTCTCCAACAAGAAGCACAAAAATGTGACACTGGATAGACCTCGGAAAGGACACTTGTTTACAGTACGGGAGCTGAGAAGAGAAGGCAAGGTGCCACCTCGTTCAACCTCAGCTGAGAACTTGCCTGTTTTTCGGCCCCTCGGCACGTCTGCAGATGATCGAGGAAGCACTGTAAGTATTGGCTTTGGGGTCACAAATTTTAGCAGGTAAGCGAATTCAGAATCCATAAATAATGAGGATCAATTGTGCTTAACAAATTTTAATTGCCTCCCTTATAATTTAAAATTTTGCTCTACTTTTATTCTAGGTAATATTATTGATGGAATCATGGTTTAATCGTGCCGGATATTTTTTTCTAATGCACATTAATTTAAATACATTAATGGTAAAATTAAATTGTTCATCTTTATACCTCCTAAAATTGTCTCATGCACCCCCAGGAGTGCACAGAGCTCAGGAATCAGTGATTCTTTGAGGGTGGATTTTTGTGGGCGTCAGAGGTTTGATATCGTGGATGGTTTGATCTGATCCAGTCTCAGGAAATCCTCTCTCCTCAGGTTTCTGTTGGAATCATTCGTTTGTTCCAGGAACTCTGGGCTAAGAGGAATTTCTTTTCCCTATTCCACTCAGCATTAAGTTATGTTTATCCTTTACTTGCTAATAAAACAACAGCTAGTGTTTAATGTGGATTGATTCAAATAAGAGAATTCAGCAACTTTCCAAATCCGCCAACTTCTTCCTGTGTGGTTAAACGGTCCCATATTTGGTGAAAATGGAGAAAGGAAATGACAAAGGATTTGGATATTATCCTGAAAGCTATTTGTTTGCTTTGAAAATCTTAATAAAAGATTTCTCCAATTTATTTTTCATAAGTTCGTGGGAAGCCGGAATAATTTCTGTGAAAGAGCTGGTTTTTAGGGAAAAAAACGCCGTTTAATCTGCAAGTGCACTGAAAATTACTTTTAAGTGCTACCTGACATTTGTAACCTAAGATGTCCAGAGTTGACAATATTGCAAAGATTCTCTCATGATACAATAATCACAGGGATACAAATTTATTTCCTTCAGTGGGGGATCCATTAAAAGCATATGACCTTTTTAATTAGCCTCCAGCCTCTCTGCCATGATATGATTTACCTGCATTTCCCCATTTTCTCAAGCATCAGCTGAATTTTTAATAGATGAAGCTAAATGTTTATTTTTTTGTTTGCTTTTTTTCTTTTTTAAAATTTATTGTTTTTTTTTTTTTGTTGGGGGGTCAGTAATTCATTTTACGTATTTATTTATTTTTAGAGGAGGTACTGGGGATTGAACCTAGGACCTTGTGTATGCTAAGCATGTGCTCTACCACTTGAGCTATACCCACCCCCTGAATATTTAATAATTGAAAGTGGAGGTGATTTAAATCAAACCAAAGACAGCATGTATAAATTTTTTAACACTGAACCCATGTTCTGTTTTCTTCTCCTTCATGGCGCTTTTCTTTCTTTCTTTTTTTTAATTTCAACTTTATTGAGGTATTATTAACAAATAAAACTGTAAGATATTTGTGTACATGATGATGATTTAATATGTGTTGTGAAAGGATTCTCCCTGTCTGGTTAACCTATCCATCACCTCACATGTTAATAATCCTTTTTTTTTCTTTATCCACTCATCCATCAATGGGCACAATATCTTGACTATTGTAAATAGTGCTGCAATGAACATGAAAGCATAGATATCTCTTTGATAATCTATTTTCATTCCTTTTAAATATATACCCAGACTTGGAATTGCTGGATTATATGGTAATTATATTTTTAATTTTTTTGAGGAACTTCCAAACTGTTTTACATAGTGGCTGCAGCATTTTACATTCCCACCAACAGTACACAAGGGTTCCCTTTTCTCCACATCCTCGCCAACACTCTCTCTTGTCTTTCTGGTGACAGCCATTCTCATAGGTGTGAGGTGACAACTCATTTTGATTTTGATTTTGATTTTCCTAATTAGTGATGTTGAGCATCTTTTCCATATACCTATTGGCCATCTGTCTGTCTTCTCTAGAAAAATGTCTGTTCAGTTCCTCTGACCATTTTAAACTGGATGGCTTTTATGCTATTTAGTAGTATGAGTTCTTAACATATTTTGGATATGTTATCAGATAGATGATTTGCACTATTTTCTCCCATTCAGCAGTTGCCTTTTCATTTTGTGGATGGTTTCCTTTGCTGGGCAGAAGCTTTTTAGTTTGATGTCATTCCCCCTGTTTATTTTTCACTTTCGTTGCCTTTGCTTTCAGTGTCAAATCCAAAAAATCATTGCCAAGACTGATGTCAAGGAGTTACCCGCTATGTTGTTTCCTAGGAGTTTTATGTTTTCAGGTCTTATGACCAGGTCTTTAATCCTTTTTGAGTTGACTTTTATGTATGGTGTAAGTTGGGGTCCAGTTTCATTGCTTTGCACGTGGCTGTCCAGTTTTCCCAACACCATTTATTGAGGAGACTGTCCTTTGCCCATTGTATATTCTTGGCTCTTCTGTAATAAATTAATTGACCACATATGCATGGGTTAATTTCTAGGCTCTCTATTCTGTACCATTGTCCTTCGTTGTGTTTTCTGGTGGATATTAATGTCTGTGTTTGGGTTTCTTTTGTAATTCTCCCCCAGTGAATTACTTCAGGAGAGAGAAGGAAATGTTGCTACAAACATAACATAATTGATAGTCCAACTCACTAGCACTAGCCCTGCTCACAAGGAGGGACCCTGCCACTCTGAATGTGGCTTCCAGATGAAGGGGAGCCTGTGGTCCCAGCACTTTATCGACCCGTAGAGCCCTCAGGACAGTTCTGCTTCCCCTGGGTCTTACAGCCCCTGGTTCCCCTCTTGTGGGTTTTATCCTACCATGGCAGCAGTAGGTTCTGGTCTGCCCAGAATACACATCTGGTCTACATGTCACCTGCTTTGTTCTCTAAACCACAGCTGTCCCCCTCATTGGTGACTGCACACTACTGTGTTGCAATCAGGCCACCATATATGGTCCTCAGCCTTCCCAGTGGCCAGGTGGCCACCTGGAGTGGCTGGAGCCTCTGGCCTCAAATAGTCTCATCTGTAGTCTCAGTACAAGAAAGATCATTTTCTGTGTGTGCCAGGACATGAATAAGGTTGGGGAGCGCTTCTCAAGACCAAGATTCATCATGGCCTTGGGAACCTCAAGGATCCCTTAGTGCCTCTGTCCTCTGTATGTTTGCTTGACTCTCTCTCTAGTACCTGGTCACCAGTCCCCAGAACAACTGGCCCATCTTTAGACCTAAGACTGGCTTATTTCATTCCTATGGCAGCAACTGACTAGATGATCACCCAACCTGCTTCCTTTTCTAGGCTTAGACACAAACTACATCTCCTAGGCCCTTTCATCCATGTGGGAGAGTAAGACTAGCTCTTGCAGATGGAGTGTAAGTGGAAGTGATGTATCATTTCTGGGCCAAGGTCACTGAGAGTTGCATGCCTTCTCCACACTTTCCTCCTAATTTCTCAGCCTAAAATGTCCTTTGCATGTGTTGAAGATGGTTGCTAGGTCCCTAAATGACTGCCCTTTGTCCAGCTACCCTATAGCCTCTAATTGACTGAAATAGACATGGATGTGAATGAAAATTAATTTTTTATTGTGTTAAGCCCTAAGACTTCAGGTTTTATCTGCTACAACAACTAGCATTACTTACAGTAAATTGGTGCAATTTTTTTGTTCTGGACTTTCATGGTGTGAGGGGCTGAATTGTGTCCCCCTTAAAATTCATAAGTTCTCTAAAGAGGCGGTTAGTTTAAGTGAGAGCATTAGAGTGAGTCTTAATCCAATGTGACTGGTGTCCTCATAGGAAGAAAAGCAGACCAGGGGTGCTAGTGCATAGCGGGGGCAACCTCATTAAGAGGCAGAAAGAGGGCAGCCATCTGCAAGCCAAGGGGAGAAGCCAACCTTGTCAATACCTTCAGCTTGGACTTCCAGCTTCCAGAACTGTAGGCAATAAATTTCCATTTTTTGAACCACTTAGTCTGTGAGATTTTGTTATGGCAGCCTGAGCAAACCAATACACATGGTCAAGTCTCCCCTTGCGCCATCTTGTTTCTTTCTTATTTCTCAATGGGTTTGCTTGTTAAAAATACCGTGAGCAACTGTGATTGCTCAAAGATGCTCATGTTGCCAGCTTTCCTGTCTCTGCCATTGTTACCCTTTATGACCTGTAATCAATTTTAATAATTCCTGTTTTCACGCAAATCCAAACACACACGGACAATATTGCTTTTGCTTGATATTTTCCAATTTCATAATGATCTTGGTCACAGAGATTTATTAATAAAAGTCTTTATCAACAGCCACCCAGCATTTGAATTTAGCCCAGTCTGAGGCCCTGCAAGGAGCTAATGGGTTAGGTGAACACCAGCTCCAAACATTTCTGCAAGATTCCCCTATTACTGCATCTCCTTCCCAGTTGCTGCCCTCAAAACCAGTTGCTAACAAACTTCCTAAGTTATAGGTTTCTCTGACACAGGATCTATCTCCAGAGACCGTGAACATGAGCGGCCCTGCCCGGTGTGTGAGTGCATGGTCAGCGGAATCACGCATCTCCCTCACTACACTGGAGCCAGGCCCCCCGCCTCTGGAATCTGCAAGCCTGTGGCAGCTGTCAAGCTGAGCCAAAACCAAGCTCTGCTGATGGAAGCAAGATGCCCAATCCTGAGAAGGCCACAAACCCCAAGACACCACCTTGCAAAAGCTTTGCTCTGGCTCAGAGCTTTTGATTAGGCAACCACCTATTGATAAATGGAAGTACCGAAGTATACACAGGGACCACCTGCTTGGCTAATGGCAAGCATCTTACATTCAGCTTGTTGAACACAGCTCCCTCTACTGGGCTATTAGTCACTCTGAGGCTATCGGTGTCATAAAACCTACAAAAAAAGGAACCATCCGGTTAACAATTGAGGAAGCAGTTGATAGATTCAATGAGGAAACGGCATCGTCTGATGGGAGACTACTCAGGGGTGTATGAGTGGGATCTTCTGGTTTTGCCAGTGCTTTTTGGGTGCTCCATCACCTTGGCTCTCTCTTTGCATATCAGTAACTTGTCATCTGAGAAACGGGGCAGTGATCCTGACGGGCCTTCCAAGAGGTACAGGCTAATATGGAAACAGCATTTTCTTCTAGGAACAAATATGATCCCAAGTTCAGCTCCACAGGAAGTCAACAAGCATGAGAAACAACAGGGCAAAGGTGTTCCAGAAAAGCAAGCCAAAACACATTCACCAAAGGGGCCCTTTCAAAATAAAGGCAGACTGAGAGGAAGGCAGGCAGCTCTCCCAAGAGGCCAGTCTGGGACATCAGTGGGAGTTCCAGGCTTAGACCAAAGGCCATTCATGACCTTTGTTGAACTGCTACAGACTCTTAAGGAAGGGCAGTCCAGATTTGCTTCTTTTATCCTGCAACAGGAAGCTCTAAAGCAGGGGAAGAGGCAAAGAAAGTCCCTGAAAATGTCTCTTCTCTCTCTAGAGTTCAAAGTCATCTGGTCACATTCAGCATGTGGAGTGAAGATGACTCTCAGCCCAGCCAGAGTGGTGCATTCACCCCTGCTGCACACTTCTCCATGTCTACCCAGTCTCCACATAAGCATTACCTATGCTGGGGTTTGAGGGAGTCTGATCAGGCAAATGGAGATCAAAATGACAGTGCTGATAAAAGCTGGGATAGTGAGTGTGGCTTTAAATATATTAGCCAAGTGGCTTTCCAATTCCTCCCTCTGTGCTGAACTTACCTGGTTACAAGCAGTAAATTCCTGGCAAAAGCCTGCCTCTGTAAAGTTTACAGCATAGGCGAGCCAGAAGGAATGGTCCCCACCAGGGAATGACTGAGTCACTCTGTCCCAGTTCCCTCTCCGGAACTCACTGATCAGATAAGGCATCCCTCTCCCCATGAGAAAGATACGTAAAGGGATGGCAGGAGCCCAGGAGTGGGGCTCTAGTGAAGGTGTCCACCTGCAAGGAAGCATCAAGAGAAGGAAGTAAGTGGCCTCTACAATCCCCTTGGGAAGCCTCTGCACATCCTCAGCCCCCCTCCCTGTGTGAGTGCAGAGGCAGGCACACTCACACACCACCAGCACCTCTCACAAAGACCAAGTCAGGGCTCCACTATGCGCTTTCAGAGCCTGTGATGACGTGTATCGCTGCCCTTAACATTCTGCACCACCACTGTTTATCTTCTCCACCTCCTCCACGAGACCTTGAACTCCTGGTAGGCAAGATCACATTGCATTACTTTTTTTCCTTCCATTTTTTTTTGAGAAATAATTGGTATCCATCACTGTGTCAGTTTAAGGTGTAGCATGATGGTTTGATTTCCATATATTGTGAAAGGATTCCCACAATAGGTTCAGATAACATTAACCATCTCATATAAATATAATAAAAAGAAAAGAAAAAACATTTTCTCCTTGAGGTGAGATTTATCTGGCTTTTTTCACTGATCACAATTTTAAGATTCATCTATATTATTTTATATATTAATATTCCATTCCTTTTGCTTTCTGAGTAGTATTCCATTGTATGGGCACACCAGAATTTATTCCTGGATTCAGTAGTTGATGGACATTTTGTTTGTTTCTTTTTTCTTTTTTGATTCCAGTTTTTTTTAGTTTTTTTTTAAACATTTTTTATTGATTTATAATCATTTTACAATGTTGTGTCAAATCCCAGTGTAGAGCACAATTTTCAATTATACATGAACATATATATATTCATTGTCACATTTTTTTCTCTGTGAGCTACCATAAGATCTTGTATATATTTCCTTGTGCTATGCAGTATAATCTTTTTATCTATTCTACAATTTTGAAATCTCAGTCTGTCTCTTCCCACCCCCCACCCCCTTGGCAATCACAAGTTTGTATTCTATGTCTATGAGTCTATTTCTGTTTTGTATTTATGCTTTGTTTTTTGTTTGTTTGTTTTTTTTTTTAGATTCCACATATGAGCAATCTCATATGATATTTTTCTTTCTCTTTCTGGCTTACTTCACTTAGAATGACATTCTCCAGGAGCATCCATGTTGCTGCAAATGGCGTTATGTTGTCAGTTTTTATGGCTAAGTAGTATTCCATTGTATAAATATACCACCTCTTGTTTATCCAGTCATCTGTTGATGGACATTTAGGCTGTTTCCATGTCTTGGCTATTGTAAATAATGCTGCTATGAACATTGGGGTGCACATGTCATCCTGAAGTATGAACCTTCTGGATATATGCCCAGGAGTGGGATTCCTGGGTCATATGGTAACTCTATTCCTAGTCTTTTGAGGAATCTCCATATTGTTTTCCACAGTGGCTGCACCAAACTGCATTCCCACCAGCAGTGAAGGAGGGTTCCCTTTTCTCCACAGCCTCTCCAGCATTTGTCATTTGTGGATTTTTGAATGATAGCCATTCTGACTGGTGTGAGGTGATACCACATTGTAGTTTTGATTTGTATTTCTCTGATAATTAGTGATATTGAGCATTTTTTTCATGTGCCAATTGATCATTTGTATGTCTTCCTTGGAGAATTGCTTGTTTAGGTCTTCTGCCCATTTTTGGATTGGGTTGTTTGTTTTTTTCTTATTAAGTTGTATAAGCTGCTTATATATTCTGGAGATCAAGCCTTTGTCGGTTTCATTTGCAAAAATTTTCTCCCATTCCGAAGGTTGTCTTTTTGTTTTACTTATGGTTTCCTTTGCTGTGCAGAAGCTTGTAAGCTTCATTAGGTCCCATTTGTTTATTCTTGCTTTTATTTCTATTGCTTGAGTAGACTGTTCTAGGAGAACATTTTTGAGATGTATGTCAGATAATGTTTTGCCTGTATTTTCTTCCAGGAGGTTTATTGTATCTTGTCTTATGTTTAAGTCTTTGATCCATTTTGAGTTTATTTTTGTGTGTGGTGTAAGGGAGTGTTCTAGCTTCATTGCTTTACATGCTGCTGTCCAGTTTTCCCAACACCATTTGCTGAAGAGACTGTCTTTATTCCATTGTATATTCTTGCCCCCTTTGTCGAAGATGAGTTGACCAAAAGTTTGTGGGTTCATTTCTGGGCCCTCTATTCTGTTCCATTGGTCTATATGTCTGTTTCTGTACCAATACCATGCTGTCTTGATGACTGTAGCTCTACAGTATTGTCTGAAGTCTGGGAGAGTTATTCCTCCAGCCACTTTCTTTCTCTTCAGTAATGCTTTGGCAATTCTAGGTCTTTGATGGTTCCATATAAATTTTATTATGATTTGTTCTAGTTCTGTGAAATATTTCCTGGGTAATTTGATAGGGATTGCATTAAATCGGTAGATTGCCTTGGGCAGTGTGACCATTTTAACAATATTGATTCTTCCAATCAAAGAGCATGGGATATCTTTCCACTTTTAAAAGTCTTCTTTAATTTCCTTCATCAATGGTTTATAGTTTTCTATGTATAATTCTTTCACCTCCTTGGTTAGATTTATTCCTAGATATTTTATTACTTTGGGTGCTATTTTAAAGGGGATTGTTTCTTTAGTTTCTTTTTCTGTTGATTCATTGTTAGTGTAAAGAAATGCAACTGATTTTTGAACGTTAATCTTGTAACCTGCTACCTTGCTGAATTCTTCGATCAGCTCTGGTAGTTTTTGTTCTTCCAGTTTTATTGAGAGAGAATTGACATACAGCACTGTATAGGTTTAATGTGTACAGCATAATGATTTGATTTACATATGTCATAAAACAATTATCGCAATAAGCATAGTGAACATCCATCATCTCATAGACGCAAAGTTAAAGAAATAGGAAAAAAAATTTTCTTGTGATGAGAACTCTTAGAATTTACTCTCTTAACTCTCTTAACTTTCCTGTATAATGTACAGCAGTATTAATTCTATTTTTCATGCATTACTTTCAAAATGCATCTCTGTCTCCCTTGTACTAGCACATGGTAGATGCTCAAGAAATGTTTCTGGGATGGATGGATGGATGGATGGACAGATGAATAACATGAATAAAGAATAAAACTGTTGGGACCCAGAGAGGTAGGGCTTTTTCCTAGGTATAAATTAAGGCTTTGACTCCATTTAAGGGCACAGCTGCCTCAGGCCTGGAGGTTATCCTAGAGCAACCCGGGAATCAGCCAGCCTCACAGAGGCCACCAGAGTGAAGAGTACCTGGATCTGAACTAAATTGCTCAGAGTGCCAGGGTTTCTGGGGTCATCACCCCCCCGCTGAGTCTCCATGGCCTGGCTCTGTCCCCTTGGACTGACTGTGGATCTATCCTGTGGATCCTGTGGAGTCCCTCCCAGCTCTCCCTATGTTCCCATTGCTTCCCACCCTCCCTCCTCCAGGCTGACAGACCTGGTTCTTGGCTGGAGACCTAGATGGGGGATCTCCAACCTGGGAAACACAAGACCCTATCACAACTGAAGTACAACTGTTAATAAAATATGAGTCATTTATTCACATCATACTTTTTTTTCCCTGGTGTAGACTCAAATAGCATCCTGCCCAGAGAAAATACACAATAAATATTAGTTGGATGATTAATTGATCATTGTGATATATTTAATTATACTGATAACAGATATAGTAGCTTAGACTTTGAACAAGGAAGACTGTAGAAAAAGGTGCTATAAGACCCTACTGACTTTTTTCCGGGACATGTGAGGCAATGGTTAAGATGTGAAAACCAGCCCCACAGACTTGTGTCTGTGTTCCACGTCTGCTGCGTCTTGGACAAGTCCTATATTATTTCTAAACTGCAGTTTACTCTTCTGCAGTCTAGAGATGATAACTGTACCTGTCTCATTGGACTGTTCTATGCAAAATAAAACAGCGTAAGATACTTAGCTTAGTATCAGGCACACAGTAAGTATTTAACATAATTTTTTTTAAATTGTAGATACTATTTTGTTATTTTTATGAGTTAGGACCCAGGGGCAGTGCAGGTGGCCAGAGAAAAAGATCATAATAGGTGTTAGGAGATCTGTGTCGAGGTGGGAAAGCCCGGGGTGAGTCTAGGCTGTGTCACAGATCTGTGAATCTCCAGATGTGCACAGATGGAACGATTTTCTGCAAAATGAAGAAGCAGCATAAATAAGAGTCAGAGTCATACAGAAGCTCAGAGGAAGGAGCAGAGCATTCCATACCCAAAGCAAGCTCCAAAAGAAACCCTGACAAGGAAACCTCATGCTCTTACCTGGAGAGTTTACTCTTGGATCTCACTCAAACTCCCTCCTACAAAGAGTGGTGGGGAGAGAGACAAGAGACAGAGACTGAGCCAGCCCCTCTCAGGCCTGCTGCTGGCCAAGCCAGCTGTCCCTCAGAACCTGCTTCCTGCCTCGCTGGTGAGCGGAGGCGTGTCCCTTGGCCCAGGAGCCATCAAAGAGCTTAGAGCGAAGAGGCATGCCTGCCAAGGAAAACAAAAAGCCGGCCTTTCGCTGCTTGGGGCAACCTCTTGGAGGCACTGTAGAGTGATGTCCGTGCATGTAATCACAGAGGGAAGCAGCTCATCCACAGCGAGGACCTTGAGGGATGGCAGAGAAACTGCAGAGTCGGGGGAAAGCCCGTGGGCTATTTTGGGCCAGGCCCAGACTGCAGTCAGTGGAGGTTTTGTTTATGTAACATCTGCAGAAGGCCCTTTGGAGAAACTGACCTGGGTTTCCGGGCCACAGTGAGCAGGGGTGTGGTGGTAGCTTCCTGTTGTTCTTGGCCTGGCTGCCCAGTTGGTGGTGCAGCTCCTCCCCTGGAGCTGTTGGTTCCCACTGCCTGCTCCTTCCAGCTGCCCTCGCTTCAATTCCCTTCCTACAAGGCGGCGCCGGCAGCGTGTCCCTCAGACAGGGTGACCCAGGCTCTGTGCCCAGAGAGTTGGCCTCCTGACCCCAGGCCTCCCTGCCCACTCTGCAGCCTCGGGCGCTTCCGGGTGTCCTTCCTGCGCATGCCCTTGGCTGAGCTGGTCGCTATCAGCCAGCGGTTAGGGCAAGGGGCAGGGCCTGAGGGCAGCCAGGCTCTGCCGTCTGGCAGTTGCTTGCTCTAGGGCAAGTTGTGTAACCCCGAGTTGTTTATTTCATGCATATGTCTATATAAATACATCAGACATAAATGATATATGTCAGCTTCCCACCTGCCTGCCTTGCTCCAAGGTGTTACAGTGATTCTGTTATCTTTTCGAAGCAGATTCCCCTAGTGCTAAGGTCTGAATGTTGGTATCCCTCCGAAATTCGTATGTTGAGATCCTACCTACCGGAGTGAAGGTATTAGGAGGTGGGGCCTTTAGGAAGTGGTTAGGTTGTGAGGGTGGAGCCCTCATGAATGGGATTAGTGCCCTTTCTTTTTAAATAATTCTTTTTACTTGTTTTTTTCCCCTAATGGAGGCACTAGGGTTTGAACCGAGGACCTCATGCACACCAAGCACCCACTCTGCCCCTGAGCGATAACCCCCCACCCCTGATTAGTGCCCTTATAGCAGAGCTTCTGGAGAGACCCCAGCCCCTTTGTCATGTGCAGACACCACAAGACATCTGCAACCCGGAAGAGAGCCCTCCACATGTGTACTGGTGCCTTGATCGCAGACTTCCAGCCTCCAGAACTGTGAGAAATCAATTTTTTTTTATAAGCCACCCAGTCTGTGGTGTTTTGTTACAGCAGTCCAAGCTGACAAAGACAATTGGGAAGGATGGGAGTAGGAAGGGTTTTTTTAAGTTTAAGTAAAATTTGCATATATAAAAATGTACAAATCTTAAACAGTTTGATAGATCTGTTCACCTATGTGTCCATCCATGTAACTACTCCTCAGATCAAGAAACAGAATATTTCCTTCACCCTCATGTGAAGAGTTCCTTTGTGTCCCTGTCTAGTCAGTAACTTGCTCACACCCAATTTACCTGTCTTAGTCTGCTTGGGGTTGCCATAACAAAACAGGATGGACTGGACATCATAAACAGCAGAGGCTGCTCTCTCACAGTTCTGGGGTCTGAGATCAGGGTGCCAGCACAGTCAGGTTCCGGTGAGGGCTCTTTTCCTGGTTTGCAGGCAGCCACCTTCTCACTATGCGTTCACATAACCTGTTCTTCGTGCACCAGGAGAGAGAGCTCCATCCAGAGAGCTCTCTGGTGTCTCTTTTTATAAGCACACTAATCCTATCAGATCAGGGCCCCACTCTCATGAGCTCATTTAGCCTTACTTACTTCTATAAAGGCTTTTTCTCCAAATACCATCACTGTGGAGGCTAGGGCTTTAACATATGAATTTTGGGGGAACCCAGTTCAGTCCTTAGCACTAACACCACTCCCTCTTCCCCCAGCCCCTGGCGATAGCTGCTACTTCACTTCTAATACCTCTAATCTGAAAGCAGTCTAAATGTCCACCAACATAAAAATGGATTAACAGATACAGCATAAGTAAAGTCATACAATGGAATACTCTGCTGCAACAAAAAAAGAATGGGTACCAGTACACAGGATCCATTCTGGGCATTTCTCTGAGCAAGTTATGAATAGAGCAAAACAACTAAGACCTTTGAAACTTAAATTCTTATCTCTGCTTCCACTGCTCCAGAGGCAGGTTCATTCAGACCAAGTTTAATTGTCCTTTCACATTTGAAAGCAAAATTTCAAGTCTCTAGGGCCTTGGTTAACCACGAACAATCCTCCCACTCTAGGGTAGTGATGGAGACCCCTACTCCTGTCCAGAGTGGTTTTCAGTAGAGCCTCATTAATAGGAAACATGGCTTTCTTGGGGGAGAAATTGACTTTGATTTTGGACTTTCTGTCATTTTTATTAAAGAACAATAGGGTACCCAGTTGGCTAAGGAAAAAGCAGTTGTTTCAAATTACGTGTAATTTTGAATTAAGCCAATATTGGCTTATCGGGTTTTACCCAAGATGTTTTTCTATACAGAGGATGTCTTACTAAGTCTGAGAAAGACTGTGGTAGATTTCCACATCCATTGTTATTTGGCCTTACCCATTGCAAAATATCAAAGTAAGTTCAATTGTAACAGTTGTGCTGACGGTTTGGGCTCAACTGTTTAAGAGGAGAAAAGGTTTTTATAATAATATCTCTTTTGAGGTGGGAAGTTTTAATTCACTCAAATAATTGATTTTAAAGTGAAGGCAGCTAGAACTTGAGATCTGAGGTAGCAAGCCAGTCTGCTTGGAACTCTGCAAATCACAGCACTTCCCAGGCAGTAGACTGGGTGTTCTATTCCTGGCAGTTTATTCTAGTTTCTGTGAGTCTGGCTTTTATCCAGAGGCTTTGCTTGCCTTGATGACCCAATTTGCCTTTGAATTTTTGCTCTAAATATGGCCAGAAGCAGAGAAGTATAGAGGGTGGGTCTGCTTTTTAACATCAGAGAGATCTAGGTTTTAGGTCCTAAATCTTCCCTCTGCCTGCCTATGTGATCTCAAGCAAATATTTACTTTCTCCAAGTCTCAGTTTTATCATCCCTAAGATGGGGGTGTTAATGCCTACCTCTGAGCATTTAATAGGAATTTGGAAATAGTATCTGTGGAGTGCGTGGCATATACTCATTCAAAAAATATTTTGGGTACCTACCATGTGTCCGACTCTAACAATGGGGACAGAGATATGAACAAAATGATCTCTGCCTTCATGGAGCTCTTGGTTGTTCAATAAATAGTTGCTGTCCCAGCCGGTACATGAAAATATGCCCAGCATCGCTAGTCATCAGGGGAAGGCAAGTCAAAACCATAGTGAGATATCACCTCACACCTATTAGTATGGCTCTTATTTAAAAAAACATTAGAGATAACAAGCATCAGTGAGAATTTGGAGAAATTGGAATCCTTATTGGTGGGAATGTAAAATGGTGCAGCCACTATAGAAGACAGTATGGAGGTTCCTCAAAAAATTAAAAATAGAACTACCAACAATCTCACTTCTGAGTATTTATCCAAAAGAATTGAAATCAGGATCTTGAAGAGATAGTTGCATTCTCATGTTCATTGCAGCCTTGTTGACAATAGCCAAAAGGTGGAAACAATCTAAATGTCCTTTGATGGATGAATGGCTAAAGAAGACATGGCGTATACCTACAATGGAATACTATTCAGCCTCAAAAAAGAAGGCAGTCCTAAATTACACAACCAAATGGATGAACCTGGATAACATTTTTCTAAGTGAAATAAGCCAGTCACAGAAGGCCAAAGACGTCATGATTCTGCTTGTAGAAACAGAGTCGAATGGTGGTTTCCAGGGGCAGAGGAGAGATGGAAATGGGAAGTTGGTGTTCAGCAAGTGTAATGTTTCAGTTGTGCAGGATGAGTACGTGCTAGATATCTGCTGTGCACAGGATGCCCGGAGCTCACAGTACTGTGCAGCACACTTGAAAATTGTTAACAGGGTTGATTGGTTGATTTCATGTGAAGTATTCCTATCACAATTTAAAAAAAAAGAAAAACATTCTAAATCTGGATTATGGTAATGTTAGCATAGTAAATTCACTAAAATGCACTGAATTTTATGGCATGTAAATTATATCTCAGTAAAGCTGTTTAAAAAATAGTCGATGGAATATTATTCAGTGCTAAAAAGAAATGAGCTATCAAACCATGAAAAGACATGAAGCAAACTACATGCATATTTCTAACTGAAAGAAGCCAATCTGAAAAGGCTACATCCTCTATGATTCCAACCATATGAGACTCTGGAAAAGGCAACACTATGGAGACAGTAAAAAAGATGAGTGGTTGCCAGGAGTGGGGTAGGGAGAGATGAATAGGTGGACCCCAGAGGATTTTTAGAACAGTAAAACTACTCTGTATGATATTATAATGATGGATACATGTCATTATATATTGGTTGAAATCTATAGAATGTACAACACCAAGAATGAACTCTAAGGTAAATGATGGACTTCAGGTGATTCTGATATATCAATGCAGGTTCATACGGGGACCAATGTACCACTCTGGTGAGTGATGTTAATAATGGGGAGGCTGCGTGTGGGGAGGCTGCGTGTATGCAGAGGGCGTATGGGAAATCCTCGTACCATTCCCTCAATTGTACCATAAACCTGAAAGTGCTATAAAAAATGAAGTCTTATAAAAAATTTAACAACCCTGTCTCCTTGATGTCTGTTCAATGTCACCACTCCCCCTCCCAAACCTTTGCCTCCTCCGCTTTTGTTTCTCATAATTACCTGATACACTATATAGTTTATTTGCTGTATGTAGTCAATTCTGAGTTGCACAAGTTTTCCCACAATGTAACATACATGAAATCAAGATTTTAAAAATAATTGACAGTAGTTGTTAGCATTTCTTTCTATCTTGTTTTGTGGCACATAGAGCCATGGTACAGCTTAATATCATTGCCGTCTTAGAGATGATAAACTGCGATGTTATGTTATTGTTTCTTGGTCTTTTGTCCCCTCTGGAATATCAGCTCTACAAGAGTAGGTGTTTTTATTTGTTCACTACTATACTCCAAGTGCCTAGAACAGTGCCTGGTACATAGTAGGTCCTCAGTGAACATTTGTTACACGAATGAATGAATGTTACTCCTGCTGTTAATAAACTGATAATAAAACAAAGGAACTGAAATTAAAAGACAAGATGAGTTATTAGTAGAAAAACCGACTTTCATTATTTCCTCACTGTTCTATCTCCAGATACGGGGAGAAGAGCCTAGTTGAGAAGAATGTTAGCGAGTTACCAGGGCAAGAAGAGACCTCCAGAGCCCTTTGGGAGGGTTGAAGAAGTTACTGTGTTCAGTTAGCTCAGTCTCAGAAGCTTCCGTCCATTCTGTCTCCCACGGAAGCACTAATTCATGACTTTCCCTGGAGATGCTGGAGAATCCCAGTCCCCTAGGAAAGCAGCGAGAGGGTCCCCCTCAGCAGTCAGTTCATCTCTTTTCAACACTCCCCAGTGGTCCAGGAATCACCTGTCCCCAAAAGCAGGCTCGGCCTTTCGGTCTTGTTTGCCAATCATTGCTGTGGGCCTTCAGGAGCTGTGACCTGAGGCCCCTGAGGTTGGGCTGGGGGTGGGTGGTTTCCCTGGCCGTCTGGAGGGGCTACTATGTTCGTTACAGGTGCCCGGGGGTGGGGGCAGGACTTACACCAGGCCTGGGCGGGCGAGCCCCGAGAGTTCATGTCCTTAGACAGAGCCTCCGCTCTGGTTCACATTATCTAATGCTTATCCCTGTCACAGGCTGCCTCTTTATTTTCCTTTAGTTTCAAGGGGCAAATCTCATACTGTCCCTCCCCCTGGCAGCCCTCTAGAGGGGACTGAGGGGTCAGGGAGCAAGGAAAACCCATTTGGGGGACGAGTGCAACTTCCATGGACTTGAAATTCCTTCCTCAAGCAGCTTCAACTTCTCTCTGGCTCTCTCTCTGTCTCTGTCTGTTTCTCTCTCTCTCTTGGCCACCCACCCCTTTAGGCACAGCACCTGGGTCCCAAGATGCTTCTAAGGGCCCACAAAAATGTCTTCATTTCTTTTAAAATCACAAGAAAAAAATTAACTTTCAGGGTTAAAAAAAATTTGGATTTTGTCTCACAGCAGAAGAAAAAAGGAAAATGTTAGGATTTCTAAAAACTGTTAATGTTTTGCCTGAAATGAAAAAGGACTAAAATGTTGCAGCGCTTAAAGTTACATCAAAAATAGTTCTTAATTTTATTATGATCATGAGGAAGGAGCCCCCAGAAGTCACACGAAGGCTTGTTATCAGATCTTAAAAGTGACGCTGTCATTCGTGAGAGGCTGGGTGGACTTGGGAACATTCGGGGCTGTGAGAACAACGGGGCAGTTGTTAAGGGAGATAGCAGGGTGGGACAGACATTTCTTGAATGCCACCCTGTGGTCAACCTGCTGCAGGGTATTTTAGGTCCCTTATTTCACTGAAGCCCCACTTCGACAGCGAGTTTAAGGAACGACTTACTACCCAGTCCCCCAGTATCTCCCTTTCTTAAAAAAATTAATTCACATGTTCATGAATCCTTCCCAATTATCTTATCCAAATGTTGTTTTGGAATCTTCTTAAAAATGCTTTTTCTCTTCTGATCTTTAAATTGGAACCAGAAAGATGGGTTTTGACAATCACAGTCCTGACTTAAATTCCAAACAAGTTTTGACTGTATCCTAAGATGCACCTGGGGTCTTGAAGGGGGCTTGATTGCCTAAGGCAGCCTGCCTTGGAGAAATGTGTGGTTTTTACTTTTTTTTAAAAAACCATATTTCAAATGTTCAAAGGTAATTTAAAAAATGATTTCACAATCAGATTTCGATCATGTTGGCCCCATGCAAACGCCCACGCTGTCCTCAGAAATTGGCCTACAGGCCATTCAATTAAGAAAAACAGAAAACAAAACCTGCCCACTGGAAACAAAATCCTGCAAAATCTGGCCCTAGGAAAACAAACAATGCTGGCTCCCAGGACTCTGGTTTCTTGATCGGACAACTGGGTCCATTGGTTTATCCAGTGCCCTTGAGTGCCTGCTGTGTTATGTGCGGGGCATGATCTAGCAGCTGGGGAGACAAACACAGAAGTGATTTCATCCCAGCTCTCAAGTCACTCCCAGTGTACTGGGGACCACCAGCCTGGGCCAAGTCACCATAGCCTTTCGTCTGGATGGTTGCAGAGACCTCCTAACTGGTCTCCCTGTGTCCACCCTCGTCCTCTGTTCTCCATACATTAGACAGAGGACTCCTGTTCGAGCACGGGTCAGATCATGCCCGCCCCTGCTGAGCACTCCGTTCCTGCTCTCCAGTCTGTCTCCTGCTTCTCTTCCCCTGGCAGACTGTGCACCAGGAATTCTGGTCTTTCTTTCTCTAAAGCAGGCCAAGCCCATCGCCACATTCACGGCTCTCCACATGCCATTCCATAGGCCGAGGATGCTGGTCCACCCGAGGTCCACGTGGCCCACTCCTCACCTTTCCAGGCCTTTGCTCGAATGTTGTTTCAGTGATGCCTTCCCTGACTGCTGTATTCAACACTGCAGCCCCCATTCTGAGCCTCTGAATGCCTCCTTCTGGGACTATTTTATTACATTGCACTGACCATCATCTAACCATACTGTATATATTTTTTGGTGTATTTTACTGATTTACTTTCATTGTCTGTCTCCCCTTTGCTTCTTGGGAGCAAATATTTTATATATTTTATACCCAGGTGTATGTATCCCTAGTGCCTAAAAGAGTGCTTAGCATATAGCAGTTGCTCAATGAGAATTGCTCTTTGAATAAATAAATGACCAAATGAGGCATTCATGTAAAACAAACCTAAAATGCTACACAGGTACAGTTTTCTGCGAGCACAGAGGAAAAAAACCTCTCTGCTTACAGAACTGGGGAAGGCTGACTCAAAGAGGTGACTTTGCATTTAATCTCAGAGGATAAGCAGCAAGTAGCCAGGTGAAGAAAAAAAGAAAGGTACTCAAGTAGAGGGAACAGTGAAGTGGAAGAACGTGCCTATTTGGGAACTACAAGTAGTTTGGGGACAACAGGAGCATAGGATGCTTGTGGAGAGGACAGTGGCATGAAATGAGGTTGGAGATGTGGACTAACTCCAGCTTGTGTCCAGCTAAGGAGTTTTGACTTCCTTCTTCAGGTGATGGGGAGCTATTGAAGGCTCCTAAGCAAAAGAGAGACTTGATTGGATTTATGCTTTAAGAAGACCTCTCTAGGGGAGGGTACAGCTCAGTGGTAGAGTGTGTACTTAGCATGCATGAGGTCCTGGGTTCAATCTTCAGTAAAATAAATAAAATTAATTTATTAAAATAAATACGTAAATAAATAAACCACATTATGCCATCCCCAAAACCCCCCAAAAAATCACAAACCAAAAAAAAAGTAATAAAATTTTAAAAAATGAATGTTTAAAAAAAAAGACGACCTCTCTGGAAGTCCTGTGGGGAAAGAACTGGGGGATGCTGGGAAGACTAATTTCAGAGGTTGCTTCAGCAGAACTGTTGAAAGGTGACAAAGACCTGCAGAGTGACTGTGAATGTGACAGAGAGGAGGAATTTAAGAGACATTGGGGTAGCAGATGCTAAAGGACTTGATAATCCATGGTGGGGGTGAGAAGAGGACCCGCTTGAGAAGAAAAAGATTAGAATGAAGAGGGGAGGGTATAGCTCAGTGGTAGAGTGTGTGCTTAGCATGCATGAGGTTCTGGGTTCAATCCCCAGTACGTCCATTAAAATAAATAAGTAAATAAATAAACAAACCTAATTACCTCCTCAGCCAAAAAAATTTTTTAATTAAAAAAAAAAGATTAGAATGACTCACCTCAAATATCTTTGGGGTAATTGAGATAAATAGATACATTCATCCAACAAATATTTATTGAGAACCTACTATGTACCAGGCACTAATCTAGGCACTGGGAATATGGCTTTGAACAAAATAGAAAAAGCCAAGTGGAAGAGGTTATAAATAAAGAGATAGTAGAACTTCAGATTGTGATAAGCCTTATGACAGAAAATAAAGCGTGGTAAAAAGATGGAGCGCAATGTTTATTTCATGCAGGAGTCAGGGAGTGATTCTCTGAGGAGGTGGTTTTAGAGCACAGGAAGGCCACGGGAAGATCTGGAGCGAGGCTCTCCAGGCAGAGGGAATAGTGAGCATGAAGACCCTGTGACTGAAACAAGTAGGGGGTGGCTGACAAACAGTGAGAAGCTCAGTGTGGCTGAAGCTCAGTAAGTAAAGTAGCGAGATAAGGGAGAGTAGGCAGGGGGCTGGATCCTTACAGCTTCGTCCACCATGACGGTTGAGTGTGGATTTCCTTCAAAGTGTGATGGGAAGCCACTGGGCGGGTTTGAGCAAAGGAGAGACGCAATTTGACTTACGTTTTTGTGGTGGTGGTGGTGGTAGTTTTTAAAACACTCTGGTTGTGGAGTATAGAATGAATTTCAGAGAGGCAAGAATGAAAGCAGTAGTCCAGGGCAAAGCAAACGGTGGCTGAGGCTGGCTGTAGCAGGGGGAGTGTTGAGAAGTGGCTAGCCTTTTTGTTTTCATAAGGGTGGGAAACTCAGGACTTTCTGATGGATTGATTATGGGAGGAAATAGAATAAAGAATCACTCCCATGTGCTTCACCCAAGAAAATGGGTGAAGGTTACTGCTCTGAGGTTGAGAAGTGTTGGGGAGAAATAGATTTTAAGAAAATGAGAAAAAGACAAATGAACAAAAATATAAAACAAAAACAGACTTAGACATAAAATGCAAACTTGTGGTTGCCAGTGGGGAGGGGAGACGGAAGGGACAGACTTGGATTTCAAAATTTGTAGATACTGACAGGTATATATAGAACAGATAAACAGGATTATACTGTATAGCACAGGGAAATATATACAAGATCTTGTGGTGGCTCACAGTGAAAAAAAATGTGACAATGAATATATGTATGTTCATGTATAACTGAAAAATTGTGCTCTACATTGGAAATTGACAACATTGTGAACTGACTATAACTCAATAAAATAAAATTTAAAAAAAGAAAGAAAATGGAAGAGGGGTCAGAGGTTTTATTTCAGGCATATTTCACTTGGAAAGCCTGTGAAATATCCAAGAGGGAATATGGGAAGACAGCTAGATGCACAGGTCTGGAGCTCATAGAGAAGGTCTGAGTGAAGGCAAAAATTTGAAGGTGCTTGATGTCATGAAATTGAATGAGATCACCAGGGAGCTGACTACACACAGGGAAGAGAAAGCGATTCAGGACTGATTTTCACTCAAGATAATGGTAGTTGAATGGAGAAGGAGGAGCAGCCAGTAAAGGAGACTGAGAAGGAGATGTCGGTGAAAGAAATTTGAGAGGGTCCCGAAGTGCCAAGTGAAGAAATTGGTTCCGGATGGAAGGAGAGAGTTTCTATGCCAGAAACTGCTGAGAGGGCTGGTAAAATGAGCCCTGAGAATTGACCACCGGACGTGGCCAGATGGAGATGGTGATGACTGGCAGTCTTGACGAGAGTGGTTTTGGTAAAGTGGTGGTGACAAAACACAAGGAGACCGGGAGGTGAGAACGTGAAGAGAAGCCCTATCTATGACTCTTTCAAAATTCTTTGCTTTAAAAGAGTACAGAGAGATGGAGTGAGAGCTGGATGAGGACAAGCGGTCAGGCCGGCTTTACCTTGGTTTGTTTTCACAGTGTATGTATGTACAGATGGGAACTATCCAGCAGAGAAGAGGAAATGAGTGGTACAGGAGAAAGAGGAGTGGATCGTGGGGGTCAAACCCCTGACTCAGCAGGAGGACGGGATGCAGTGCACAGGTGGAGGGGTTGGTCTTGGGAACAGGTACGATCTCACCTGTTTCAAGAGAAGGGACAGCAGGACCTAGAGGCACAGGTGCTTGATCCTACCAGGAGGAGACCGATCCAAGTTGGTTTTATTTTCTCAGGAAAATATTCAGCTGCGAGGGAGGAAGCAGAAGAGATGCTGGAATTGAGAAGCCAGGGGGAGAAAGTATGAGGAGGAGTCACAATGTCACAAAAGCAAGGGGACAACAGATGTATTAGGATTGCCTGGCAATTGTGAGTGCTCACCTAGGATATATGGCCCCTAATTTTTTTCTAGCTTTAAAAAAATTATTTTTCTATTGAAGTGTAGTTGATTTACAATGTTAGTTTCAGGTGTACAGCAAAGTGATTCAGTTATACATATGCATACGTATATATATTTTCTTTTCAGATTCTTTTCCATTATTTTTCTAGCTTTATTGACATTTGACTGACATATAACATTTTGTAAATTGAAGATGTACAACGTGGTGATTTGATATATATTGTGAAGTGATTACTATGATAGCCTAAGTTAACACCTCCATCATGTCACATATTACCATTTTGTTTTTGTGGTAAGAGATTTAAAAGCAGCTCTCTTAGCAACTTCCAAGTATATAATACAGAATTTTTAACTATAATCACCATGCTGTACATCAGATCGCCAGATCGTGTTCATCTTATAACTGGAAGTTTGTACCCTTTGACCGACAAATCCCCATGTTCCCCACCCCCAAGCCACTGTCAACCACCGTTCTGCATTCTCTCACTCTCTCTCCCTTATTTTTTTAAATGAAAGATTTCACAACGTGACTAGCAAACTGGGAAGTTACAAATTACTTCCCAAAACTCTTATTGTCAGCATGGACCATAAATTAAGTGGATAAAGCAACAAGACTGCTATGAGGAATGGCAGCTTAAAATGGACACATTTTGGTTTCCTTTTAAAAAAAAAAGGAAGCGTTGTTATTCCACATTCACATAGGTCTGTGTATCTTCCTATTCTTTTTCTATTTCTGATCACCTCCCGCACATTGCAGAGAAGACACAATTAGGAGCCAGGAGATACAAGGTTCAGTGTTCTTGCCACACCTGGCTCTCTGGAACTCTACTCTCTGTTTCTCTGAGTCTGGCTTATTTTAGATTTTACATATAAGTGAGATTGTATAGTCTTTGTCCTTCTCTGTCTGACTTATTTCATTTAGCATAATGTCCTCAAGGTCCATCCATGTTCTTGCGAATGGCAGGATCTCCTTCTTTCTTGTGCCCGAATAATATCATCTCATGTTAAAGTGAGGTCAGTCAGGCTGGTCACGTTTAACACCAGTCAGTTTAGCCACATGGGGGCAGGTGTGAAGTAGAAAGATCAAAAAAAAAAAAAAAGAGGGGAGTTGACACTTTGGTGGAGGGAGATGTGATATAGTAGGAAGATGAAGAGCTCAACTTGGCGTGTTTTGGGTTTAAAGCATCTAAGGAGATGCAGGTAAGGCTGTCTGGGAGACAGTGGGAAGTGAGGAGCCTGTGCTGTAAATAACAGTTTGGAAATCACTCACCGATTCAACAACATTTACTGAGTGAGTCCTGTGTGCCAGACACTGTTCTATACCTGGGGAGATAGCAGCAAACAAAAGACAGAATCTGCCTTCATATGGAGCTCATGTGCTGGGAAGAAAAATCATCGTGTGTAGTTCAAAGATTTCCAAAGAGAAAGACGTGCAGCCCAGGGATGTGCAAGATGATCTTTTGGTATGTGGCTGGAAAATATTTGAACTTCCACTTATATTATTTCTTACCTTCTTTGATATCTACCTTTATATCTGTCTTATTAATTTTATAATCTGTATATATTTATATAATATTTATAATATATGACACAGTAGTACATGTATTATCACGTAACAAATATGTATATGTTGGGAGATGCATGCTCAAAAATTATTTACCAAGAGATGCTTGATCAAAAACATTTGGAAAACACTAGCCATATAGGAGATAGTAGAGGGAGAAAGATCACAGTTACATTCCCCCTAAACTGACACTGTTGAGGATGTGTGTAAGGAATTAGATTAGCTTTCTGCGGGGCACAGCTTTTGAATGATTCCATTCTGTGTGGGTAATTAAACTTCCTAAGTGATGAGCCTTCCAGAAATGGGACAGGATAAAAAATGTCACAAATAGCTTTATTATGAGTGTGCTGTTGAGAAACAGACCAAGCTGGCATATGACAAGGTGGAGCCCATTCGGCAGAGGCAAGGTGACCATTGGTGAGGCCGGCTGTGGAGGAGTGTGGTCCTTGCAGGATCCCGTTGGTTTGATGGAAAAGATTCGACCATGTGACTCTCAAGTGCCTTGTAACTCTAAACATCAGTGGGTATATGAACAATGAGCTGTGAACCTGGAATTATAATCCTCTCTTTATGCAAAGAGCTGAATAGAGGAAGGGTGAATCAGCCTTACATCTGCAAACAGAGGGGTGATGCTCTGCCCAGATGGTAGCCAAGGCGGAGCTAGAGAACATGTCAGTATTTCCAGGTCACTTCGTGGGAGAGGGTGCCTGAGAAGCAGATGCGAACATTTTGGTTTCTGTGGCTGGTATTTTCCTATAGTGAAGAGTGACTCACAGGGTCCCCACAGCCTGATGAAAATCACCATGGAGACGCAGCTCAGAACAGTGGAAAGTTACTCCATGAATCATTGTCTCCAGTGTTTACAAGTAAGGAGACTGAAGCTCAGAGAGGCCAAGTCACTAGCCCAGAGTCACCCAGCTGATAAGTGGTGGAGCTGGAATTCAAAGCTGGGGCTATCCAACTTAAAATCCCATGTTTTCTCTGCTATGTGGTCAGCTGAGGAAATGTCCTAGGAGAAACACCAAGGGCTGCAGGTGGAAGAAGCAAGAATGCATTCATAGTGACAAGTGGGCTGCCCTAACAAAGAGAGCCAAGAATTACCAAAACCAAAGAGTGGTTTAAACAAGGTGGCAGTACTCCTCTCTCACACATAATGGTCTGAGCATAGGCAGCCCTAGACTGATACACCAGCTCCATTGTGTTGGAGACCAGGCTCCTTCTGACCCTTGGCTCTCCATCACTTGTGGCATTGCCTTTACCTGCATGGTGGAAGATCATATCCTGCCCCATCACATCCACTGGGTCTAAACTTCATAAGTAGGAAGAGAGAGAAGAAGGGAGCTCCTGCAGCCTCTCCAGCGTGACCAGTGCTGCACGCCTGGCTTCTGCTCACAGACCTTTGGCCAAAACTAATCACACGACCACACCGAGTCATGAACAATGCTAGGAAATGCCTTCCTTCCGGGAAGCCATGTGCCTGGTTAAAACTCAGAGCCTCTCTCTCTAAAAGAAGAGGGAATGGATATTGACAATCAGCAGCCCCAGAGCCAGAAAGTCACACCTGTTAGAAGAACAAGAAAAATTACTTAGAGGGAGGATTGAGACTATTCTAAAGCAAAGCGGGGGAGGCCAGTCCAGGCACAGGAGCCAGCAAGGGCAGGGCAGGGCCAAGGGTAGAGGAGACAGGCCTCTTTTAGAGAAGAGCTTGTAGCCCAGTTTGATGGAAGGATTTAGAGGTGCCCCCAAGGAAATGCTAAGAAACAAGATTCACACTTTCTGTCATGGGCCTTCAATAGATCCAGTGAGGAATTTTTACCACCTCTTGGTAGGCAAGAGATTGCAGGCGTAATACAGGCAGGAAAAAATGTTATGATTAGGGCTGCACTTGTCAGAGATGGTTCTAGCAGTTTCATGCAGAGTTGGGTAGGGCAAGGTGAGATAGGAAACGGGGTGGGATAGTGGAAATGCACCGGACTGCATTCAGGAGGCCTAGCTCTGCCGCTAAGCGACCATTGGGTGGCAGTTGTGAATCCGGCTCTGGAGTCCGGTCCCCCGTCTTCCATCTCAGCTGTACCACGTACAAGCCGAGTGGAGAAACCAGATGTCTGTGGAGCGGGCTTGGCACATGCTGGGCACATGGCAAGTGTTAGCTTGGCTGTTACCTTGAATTAACCTCTCTCTTTCATTAAACATAGATTCTTTAGTTAAATGTAGAGGTGCAATGAGTTGGTTTCTATAGACATTTTTAGCTCTAAAATTCCCTGATTCTATGAGCATAATATAAAATGTTTAATATCAGCTGAAGAAACCTGAAAATAATATTTTAGAACAGTTTTCTTTCCCTTAGGTGACATCTTAATCTTGTTAAATTCACCTTTCCTTCCTCTTCAAACTGAATTATAATGATTTGGCTTTTTTGTTGTTGTTAGGGTTTTTTTTTCGGGGGGGGTAATTAGGTTTATTTACTTATTTTATTTTTTTAAAAATTTACTTAATGGAGGTACTGGGGATTGAACCCAGGACCTCGTACATGCTAAGCACACACTACCACTGAGCTCTACCCTCCCCCCTCCAATTTGTTGATTAGAGAGAAAGAGTATTATATTCAAATCGTATTTTACCTAATGCCAGAAAACTGTTGCTGGTCCAGGACGTTGAGGCAATACTGCTGCCCAGCTGTGTGCGTCTGTCTCCTGTCTTCAAAAAGGAATGGGGACTCCAGGCAACCTGTTAGTTTTCTGAATCAAATTGGGAGGTAGGTTCTTTAACATAGTCTTTTGAGGAAGCTACTCAAGGGATCACTAGGTCCAAATGTGCCTCCCAGGTAGATTTTCTCCTTCCTGGAACTTAGCTGGGGATTCTTGGATCGTAAGTTTGGGAGAGCAGGCTGTGCCAAGGAGCTCCACCTCAGTAGCTAAAACAGGCAGTCAGTCTGATATTGTTTAGTCCATGTTAAGGGTTAAATTGTGCCCCCCTGACTCCATGTTGCAGTCCAAACCCCCAGTACCTCAGAATGTGATCTGAGTAGGAGCTGGGGTCTTTACAGAGGTAACCATGTTAAAATGAAGTCATCACAGTGGACTCTAATCCAATACAAATTTCCCCTATATTAAAAAGGGGAATTTGGAGATACACATGCTTGCAGGGAGAATGTCATGTAAAGATGAAGGCAGAGATCAGGGTAATGTTTATAAGCCAAAAAACACCAGCGATCACCAGCAGACCACCAGAAGCCAGGTGAGAGGCGAGCCGCAGATTCTCTCACAGCCCCCGGAAGGCCCGCACCCTGCCAACACCGTGATCCCGTCTCTTAGCCTCTGAACCGTGAGACTATACATTTCTGTCATTTAAGTCACCTGGTCTGTGGCACTCTGTTACAGCGGCCCTAGGAATTGAATATAGCCCACATCAGAGAAGGGGAAATGACCAGCACTTAGAAAAGTGCCTGGTACGTAGTAAGTGTTCTATAAACACTTGTCGGATGGATAAACGGATTCATGAATAAACAGTTTCAAACAAATGAATGACCTGCTCTCTCCTCCAGCATCATCCCTCTGTTGTAAATTGCACACCTTACATCCTTACTGAAGAATCAAGGAGGAGAACAGGGGTCAGGAGAGCAGGAAAAGGGAGAAACAATAATCTGCATTTTTTAGAAATTCTCCCCAGGCCGCAGGGCTCTGGCCTTAGCCAGCCATGCTCCATCCAGGAACATTCACCTAAGATGGTTGAAAACCTACCATTTATTATTGTTTATTATTAACACTCAGAACGTAGTCATCTCTATAAATTTCCTTAGTTTTTAAAATCAGCAAAATAGCTTAAAATACATTTGGAATGTTTGCAGACGGGGGGTAACCTCTGGTGTGTATTTTCAGAGTAGTTTTCCACTTCATTGTGAAAGACATCTGAGTCGCTGAGAAAATATAATCCATATGTTTCTGGCACATTTATCCTGAAAACCTCGGAAAGACTTGCTTTGTAAGCACCATGCGGGGGAGAAGAAATCCTGGAGACCTTTCAAATCTGTTCTCTGTGAATGAGTTGCATTTCCTGTTGCCAGCTTCACTGGCAAAGTCCTTTGGTTCAATCCTAACCTGTCTTCCAGTCTACCCTCAGAGCTCACCTGGGACCTTTCTGGTCATTTATTTCTCAGAGCACAGACCCATCTCCCAGTGGGTCTGCTGTGAATGATGCTCCCACACAGGTGATTCAGACCCAGCCCCAGACCGTGCTGTCATTTCCTAAATAGCACAGATTTGCTTCATTTCTCTAAGCACCTGTCCTCAGGATATGTCTTTATAGAAAGTGGTAGATGATTTCTTTTTGACTTTCGGATATAAAAAATAATGCAAAATACCCAAAAAAGTTGGACAAGGTGAGAACTTGCTCAGTGTTATTAGAAACAGAATACTTGTCCCATGCAGGTCAGAATAGGAGAGTTTCGTAATAAAGTCTTCTGTGTCTCCATTTAGAGAAAAGTGAGGCTCACTTCCAGGAAAATTCCAGATTATATGAACCACATGGGACTGAGCCCTTTCCATTTAACGCCTCTTAGGACTGAGTTCTTTCCTTTGGGATTTGTTTTATTCAATTGTGCATTGTTTGGTATAGGTAGGTAACTTTATAAACTCTCCAAAACCCCATTATTGTAAGCAGGAAAAAGAAAGTTAAATGAGACCTTTGTTCTTGGATTGAAAATGTTTTGTTTTGTTTTGTTTTGTGTTTTGGTTTTCATTTTGGTTTTCATTTTGGTAGGAGATATGAGGGAGAAAAACAGTTAATGCTACGGGCAGAAACCTGTCAGTGTCAGGGCAAGCTATAAAGGATGGGAGGAAGTCAACTGCAGAGCTGCTGACTCAGCTGCATCCTGGCTGTGCTGTCAGTCCCTTACAGACAAGGGGCATCACACCACTGAACAAGGCACAGAGCATCCCTGTCTAAGATCTTCTCTCAACTCCTGTATCATTTACCCAACCTGAACTGCATGTTCCCCAATTGAGTGAAATCGCAGGAAACCCTCTCTGTTCTGATTCGAGGAGGGAAGAGCAATTTGAGTTAGCGCTTGCCTAGTGTTCAGTTAATTCACATTCCTCATTCCATGATGCGTTATTATAATTTGTCCTTGGGAAGTCCCTTCCATTCTTTTCCTTTCATTTTTCTTTCTTCCTTACTTCTTACCTTTTATCTCCCTTCCACATCACCATCCATTCTAACATGTTTAATATGTGTTTTTGTGTGTATGAGCGTTTGCAAAATGAATCACGTGCTCTTGTGCATATATGTTTTATTTTTGCATACGGTATTGTGTTATAGATCTTGTGATGCACAACCTGAACATTTAGTCATCCACTGTCCCAGTGATGGGTATGCAGACTGTCTTCAACCATTTAATCCACAAATAAGACTGCTACAAATTCATTTAAATCAGCAAATATTTGTATGAGCACCTGCTATGTTTCAATTGTGGTTCTAGGTACTTAGGGTGTACCAAAAAACAAAACAGATGAAAATTACTCTACTTTTGGAGCTTACAATCCAGCAGCAAAAGAGAGAAACTAAATAAAGACTTATAAATAAGTAAATTACATAGTATGTTAGAAAGTGATCAATGTGATATGGAAAAGGGAAAAGGAAGTCAGAGTAAAGATAACTGGTAATTTGAAGAGGGATAGGCAGCAGTTTAAACGGTTTGTCAGGGTAGTCATTTGGGCATAGACTTTGAAGATACAAGGGGATAATCACGCAAAGACCTGGGGGGAAGGGAGATCCAGGGAGCGGGAAAAGCCATTGCAAAGCCTTAGGACTAGAACTCGCCTGCCATGTTCAGGGTCCAGCAGGCAGGCAAAGTGACTGGGGCAGAGTGAGCAAGGGAGAGGGCAGCAGGAAATGAGGACAGACCACGTAAGGCCGTGGAGGGCACCTGAAGGATTTGGATTTTTATTTTAGGTGGGGAACCCTTGGAGAGTATTGGGCATGAAAATGTCGTGAGCTGATTTGTGTTTTAAAAGGATCTCTCCGGTTGACATGTTGAGAAAAGGCTGCATGAAAAACAAGGGTAAAAGCAGGGATTCTGGTGAGAAGGTTTTTGTAAAATTAGCAGCAAGAGATGATGACTGACGAGACCGGCGTGGACGCGTGAAGATGGTGAGCGGTGGTCAGATTTGGGGCAGATTTTCAATTTAAAGCTGATAAAATTTCTCAAAGTCCCATTTCTACTTAGGATGTAGAAAACTACAGGAGAACATACTCACAATGAGAAAAATGTGGATAATCTATAAAATCATAACTTTCCTTAAGTTCATCAGAGAGCTGAGTTCGCAAAGCAACTGAAGAAATGGAATTCAAAGTGACAAGATTCTCCTAGGAGAAACGAGATACACAGACTGTTTCACTTTTGACAAGATGCAGAGAAGAAAGAGGTGGCTGCCGCAGAAGTGACTCAGAAGAAACAAGTGAAAATTTTAGCAAATTCTGAAAGCCCTGTTGTGGCTGGTGCACCAGCGTCATATAACGGGGGCTGCAGACACAAGGGGAGTTTTCACTCTTCAGCTCTTCTCCATGGGCCTTGAGCAGGTGTTCACAAGAACTGAGGGCAGGGCAGGAGACCAGTGTAGTTCAGCTACCTGGATTGACTCTGTTCGCCTACACTGACGGAAGAAGAGGCATGTCCATTTCTGGGAGTAAATATCACTTATTGCTACCATCCTTCAAACACAATGCCTGGAAGTCGATGAAAAATGATGAGATTAAAAAAAAAAAAAAGGAAAAAAGACTTATTGTGGGATTTGGGGGGGGGTTTATTTTCTTTAGCTTTATCAAGATATAATTGACATATAATATTGTACAAGTTTAAGGTATACAATGTAATGATTTGATATATGCATATATTACAAAATGATTACCACAGTAAGTTTAGTTAATATCCATCACCTCCTAATTTTTTTCTCATGATGAGAACTTCTGAGATCTCTCTTAGCAATTTCAAATATACAGTACAGTATTATTAACTACAGTCACTAAGCTATCTGTACATTACATCCCCAGGACTTACTAGCCTTATAGTTCGAAGTTTGTACCTTTTGACTACCTTCCCCTACTTTGTACCTTTTGACCAACTTTCCCCTTCCTCTATTATCCCCTCTACCTTGGCAACCACTAATCTGTTCTCTGTTTCCATAAAACCCATTGTTAAGAGGTAAAGCAATCAACAGAACCAACTCAGAGATGCTGGAATTCTCACAAAGTGTCTTTAAAATAAGAGATGAACAGATAGGGAACCGACCATTCACAAGCAAGGTGGAATGGGATTAGGATGATTCTGTGAACAATTACAAGTCATTCATGTGGTGGTGGTGGGTCTTCATTCCATACATGTAAACAGTTTTTCCTGTAAACTGAAAAATACCAAGGCTCTGCTAGCAAAGAGGAATGAAGAAATGATTATGATGTAGGAAACCAACAGCAACATTGCAAGATCACTTATAGGGCATGGAAATCACTACTCTTTACAGGATAGTTTCAAAGACCTAAGGCTAACTCTACGTTTTTATCTTCCACCTTCTAGGTTCTAGGAATGTGTGTGTGTGTGTGTGTGTGTGTGTGTGTGTGTGTGTGTGTGTGTTTATGAAGGTTAGGGTAATGTAAGAAAGGATGACCACAATGACACCAAAGTCACATCACCTTTTTCCCTGGACTGACTCAGATCTCATCATACAATAGATGAACAAGCCTTAATAGACTCCAGGAGGAGACAAACATGGAGGTTAAAAACTCAAAAAGGAAATGAAATCAAGCAGAAGCACTGGATGGAAAAGAGATCCAGACAGACAGAGCTGAGAGAAGAAACGAAAGGACTGACAATGCAGTAAAATGAAGAAAAAAAGAAGGGGAAAAAAAATCCAGACTACGTAGAAGTAGAACCAGTTTCAGTATCATTGTGAGTTGTATCAGTTAAATTACATTGTTGCCAATAACTGAAAACTTGACTATAATGGCTTAAACAAGGAGTTATTTGGGGTTTTTCCACATAATATGAACTCTGGAAGTTGACAGCTGCTAACATAGGTTCAGCAGCTCGGTGACGTTAGGGCTGACATCTCCACCGTTGCAGGATGGTTGCCATAGTTCCAGCCCATTACATTTGAGTTTCAGGAGGAAAGAAGATAGAAGTTGGGATAATGCCAGCTGTTCTGTCCTCTTTATCAGAACAGCAGATGCAGTACCAGAACCACCCTCTCCATCAGTATACTTCTAGTTACATTCATTGGCCAACTGGTCACACGGTCATCTCTAACAGCAAGGGCAAGTGTAAAAGCAAGTGTTTATCTGGGTCCATTTCCTCTGCAAACAAAATCTAGGTTCTGTAAGCAAGGAAGAAGGGAGTATGTGATATTGGATAGACAGTATCAACAGAGTCTGCTCCGTGAATACTTACTGAGACAGTGTATGACAAAGAAGCTAATATGATATCTGGCACATAATGGATACTCGGTAATAAAAAAGCTGAAGAGACGGAACTTATTTGAGATGGAAGGATAGGAGATGGCCTGTATCTCAGAGGTCAGGTTCTCACACTACGAGACTGACAAATTAAAAGTTTATACTTGATTTTGTGGATCCTTCAAATACCCAGCAAAAACAGTGCCGTACACTTGAAGAACAGTTATGAACAGTCGGAGGGGGGTGGCTGTCCATATATCCTTAACGGGTGGGATGGTTATTGTAAAGCAGGAGGAAAGAAAAGGCTGGGCCAGATGCAGAGAAATAGCAAATGTCACAGGAAATAAGCAAATGCAGAGGTAGCCTCAGTTCTGAAGAGGGCTTTTAAGAGGTGGAAGACAAATAGCATACGGAGTCTGTAAGTGTATTGTGTATACACACATGTGCACTCTATAAATATTTCACAGGCTGCCAAGCCATTCTTCAGCATCGTGATATAGGAGAGCTTTCCATACACCCAAACAAATTATCTCAACATATCCCTTCTATCAACTTTGCAACGTTATTACAAGACTATTAACTTTGTTGCTTTTAAGAAAGTTTAAGGGATAACGTTTAGAATCTGTGTCTACATGGTCTAAGCAAAGAGAGGTACTGAATTAAACTCTGAGTTTGTTTTTTTTTAACAATGATAACCAACCAGCATAATGAATTTAAACTCACCACAAAATCCTCTCCATTATAATAAATTCTTTTTTTGTGACATTTCTGAGGATAACCGTTGTAGGTCATAATTTTCATCTCTGCTTAATTTCTTGAGGGTGAATGCGCCTACAAGTCAGAAGTGTCACAGAGCCATGGGCACCTGGCCCTTTTCCTGGTGCCCTTCTGAATCCCTAATGCCATCTCCTTCTCTGTCTAGTGGAAAGTGGTGGTGCAAGGTAGCTGCAAAGATGTCCTGAAATATCCCTGTAGGGATAGCCGTTGGGAGAACATATATTTAATTGAGATCATCTTGGTTCAAATAATTGTTTTTAGTCAATATCCAATTAGGGATCTTAATCAGGTTGTAAGACAAAAAAGATGTGCTTGAAATGATTTCTTCACTATGGATGAATTATGAACTGACATTACCATACAGTTAAACATCACTAATTACAGACATTCAACATAGGAATGTTTCACTTTGACCACCAATCCCTCTTAACCTAAGAGGGTTACTGTATTAGTTTGGATACAAGTTTTTGCTACTTCAGTAAAGACCCCCAAGTAACCGTGAGTTCACAGAAATGTGCGCTTTCTCATATAGAAAATCAGGTAGGTGATCCAAGGCAGGTATGACAACTTCACCACCACCGTGAAACCAGGCTCCTTCTCGTCTTACCGCCCTGTCCTCCTCAACAAATGACTTTTATTTCATGACCTGTATTAGTCTGTTGAGTTACCATAACAAAATGCCACAGCCGTGAGTGGTGGGGCTCAAATAATAGGAATTCATTTTCTCACAGTTCTGGAGGTTGGAGTCCGAGATCAAGGACTGGTTGCTGGTGAGCCCTCTCTTTCTTACTTGCCGATAGCTGCCTTTTTGCTGTGTCCTCATGTGAACTTTTTTCTGTGTGTGTGCACACCCCTGGGGTCTCCTCCTCTTCTTATAAGGGCTCCAGCCCTATTGGATTAGGGCCCAACCCTTATGACCTTATTTAACCTTAATTGCCTCCTTAAAGGCCTTGTCTCCAAATACAGTCACACTGGGAGTTAGGGCTTCAACGTATGAATTCGGGGGAAGATACAGTTCATCCATAACATGGTGTAGCATAGGTGCTCCAGCTCCCACCAGAATGTCCACATCCCCTCCAGAAAGCAGAAGAAAAAAGAGGGAAGGGCACATTTCCTCCCTTTAAGGATGACAACAGGCATTTAAATGCCTCCCTTCCACTCAAATCCCACTGGCCAGATCCTAGTCACATAGCCATACCTAACTGCAAAGCAGGCTGGGAAATAGATTGTTTAGTGGAACTTCCATGTGCCTGGCTTAAATTTCTACTCAGAAGGGAGAATAGATGTTAGGAGATGACCAGCAGCCTCAGCTACAGTTGGAAAGGTTTTGTTGTCTGATATAATCATATCGGTATCTCCATTTTGTCCCATCTCTCTCCGCTCCCTTTTTCTACCCTCCGTCTCCCCTCCAGAGTATTGGTTCCATTCAGTGCAATCTGGGAGGAGTCCTGATACATCCTTACAACTGAGGGCTACTCTGGGGCATCCATAGGAGACTTGGAAGCTTTATGATACCAAAGTCCTCTTTCCCTTCGAGGATAAGGAGATAAAATGTGGGAGGAGATGATGCAACCAGCAATGTGAGGGTAATTACAGGAGAATGTAGGGTCAAGGAAAAGAACTGAGATGGAAACATTAGCATGCTTTGTCTGCCAGTGGGAGTGATAACCCTTTGTCCTATTTTTAAATCTCTCCAGCAAGAACAGACCTTTTGTGGGGGAGAAGATGTTAAGAGCCAGTTGACTTTCCACATTATTTCACTCTGAGCAAGAACTGGCTCTTGCCTCCTGCTTCATGTCTTTTGAAAGTGGAATGTCTCCTTCCGTTAGCATTTTAAATCTGGTTCCTCCAAAATTGTGCAATTTCCTGCCATTTCTCCTACAATAATCGAGCCAACTTCTGCTTTGGGGGACTCTCCCCTGTTGCTTTAAGGTGTCCCAAAAGCCTTCCATTAATCTCTTACTCTTCCATGCCTTTGTGGGAACACTTTGTTCTGGCACTCTTGGCCAGCTTTTTGAAAGTGCATCTTGTTACCTTGGCCCCTTTTCAATCAACAAGTATTTACTGAGTACTGTCTTTGCTCCACTGCCATCTAGATCCTGTAGAATAAAGACATAAACTCTGAGGTCCAGAAAGCACCGTAGAGCTAGCTGCTCATTTTCCAAAGGAGGAAACTGAGGTCCAAAGAATACACAACTTGCCCCAGGGTCATGAGGCCGTTTAGAAAAATAACCTACTGAGTTTTCCCATTTCCTCTTCTCATTAGGACTGATGCTTGGATTGAGAAGATGAAAGAAAGCATATGAAACATTATGGCAACTTCTCTAAGCCAAGCTTCATGTTTTCAGCGAGTTATGTAAATTGCATCATCTCCCAAACAACTTATTAGGAGTATTCTGTGAGAATTCGACTAAAAAAACCCCAAAATATAAATTATTTAAATTATGCACAACAGCCTCTCCTACCCCAGGGCCCTACCTAGACAGAACTAATAATCTAAATTCTGGACATGCTGAAAGCTAAGGGCCAGATTCTGGAACCTGGGGGTGCCGATGTTCTGTAGGGATTCTCAGGCAGCAGGGAACCAGACATCTAGGCATCTGTCTTACTCTTGGCCTCATTTAATTTGCTACGCTTAAATTGCTATAAATTGCTCATTTTATCTTCCCAACAACCCTGTGACGTGAATATCACTATCCCCATTTTACAGATGAAAACATCCAGGCTTAAATAGGAATTCCTGGGCCTGATTGCCAGAAGATTAAGGTGGAAGTCAGGTCTTATTGATGTCTCTTCTTGATGTCTACTTAAGTGCTAGAATAAGTCACATTCCCTCTTCTCTGTGCAGCTTCCTGTGCAGATGGTGCAGGAGTGTGGGGGCAGAGGCACTTAGGTGCACAGGGGTTTGGCCGTCAAGATGAGCCTCATGGTGAATGCTGGCCCTCACAACTGATCTCTCCGTGCAGCTCTAAGGCTTGTACTCCTTTCAGCACAGAAAGAAGAGCTCTTTCAAGATGAGTCAGGATAAGACCCTGAACCTTCAGAATGGATCTGGCTTCTCTGGGGAGAATGCAGAGGCTAGAAAAGACTGTGGGAATTGTGTGGGGATGGAGAGAAAAGAAAGGTAGACCTGAGCATATGCTTGTACCACTTTCCCACCTGGCTCTGTCTGGCCTGAAATGGGATTCCAGGGGAAAGGCAACATTCTGTACCATCTTTTGGACCCATGTGATTGCTTTCTTTATGGAAATGAGTTCTGCCTTCATAACTTTCCAAGTGTTGCAGGTCTAAGAATGGAGTTATGTATCTGTGTACACATGCAGAAAAAGATGTCTGAAATAATATTCATAGAAAATATTATTAGTTGTGATTAAAGTGAAAAGGGTTTGGTGATTGTTAATTTCTTCTCTCTACTTTCTGTACTTTTTAAAATAATGAGCTGGAATTAATTTTTTAAACAGAAAAAAACGAGACTTTTTTTTTCATTTTTCCTTATCATTTGGGAGACAAAGAAACCACCACGTGTATCCACTCGCTTCGAATGTGATTGCTACCTCCTGGATGCTTGGAAATTTCAAAATGACATTGTGTGTAAAATAATATCTTCTGGTCATGCAGACAGTTTGAGAAGAGAGAAGAAAATAGGGTACATACCCAGTTTTGAATCTGAGAATGTGTCTGCCTTATACCAGTCACACATCATAGCCTTCCTGGTCCCAAGAACAGGCTGTATGATATTTCATGTCCCCAGGCAGCTTCACTGTCGGACTTTCCAGCTATTCGCTCACTGTCCCTTAAGGCTAAGGGAGCAGTTTACTAATTATGTTTACTAAATACTACATATTTAGCTAATTATGATGACCCAGGATCGAGTATGAGACATTCACAGAATAAACAGAAAAAATGAATGAGGTGCTTTTAAATCGGAATCCAAGAAGAAAGATGACAACTACTCCACAGTGGGTACTAGGAAGTAAACAAGAATCAAAATACCCCCTGAGCATCTTAGAGCAAAGCCAATGAAATGTTGGCCTGGGGCACTAAGGCAGGCTGGGGATTTCCGTCTTAAAGAGGCCTCTTACCAATAAACATGTGAACATCTAATAGGATTTGTTTACGTGATTACCCTCATAAAGGCACAGAAATAGACTCCATCAATTTCCCAGTCCGTGATTACAGACAGCTCATATTTTACTTTATCTCAGGGGGAAAACAGCCACCGTTGACCAACCCAATTCTCTCTGTCTAGCCTGACTTCCAATGACTGTTGCATTTTTAAAATTCCTCACCGATATCTAAAGGCTGTAGTCTTCAGAATCCAACTTATCTAACGGATCAGGGCTGGATCACTGAAAAGGAGAGCCAGGTAGAGGGAGCAGGGGAACATGGATCTTCTATTTTGAAGAACTGGGTCTTCACTGGAGAAAGTTTACTGTCTTGGACCTGCTCTGTCCCACAAGTAGCCACCAGCCACATGTGGCTATTAAATTCCTGTTAATTAAATTAGGTATGAGAGCCTCAGGAGAACCCAGCGACATAAACAGGAAATTCCTGAGCTTGGTCTTTCTCCTGCCTTTCACCTTTCAAAGATGTTTGAGAGTGGTAACAGGGAGTATTGGTTACCTTAAGAAAATGTGCCATGAATTTTTTTTAAAATAGTCTGTTCTCTTTTCATGTGCACCAGAAAAAGTTTAGAAGGAGTCACATCCAGTGATCAACAGTGGGACTCAGATGGAACTCTCTCTCTACAAGAGGGACAGCAGGGCCACAGGGCAGAAGGAGGATGGGATGGGGGTGGAGACACCAAGGGACTTTCAACTTGTTCCTTTATCTCCCTCTGGGTTGTTGAGATTTTTTTTTTCTTCCACGAGGATGCTTTAACTTTTAATGTGAGAAAACTAATAAGGAGATTTAAGAATAAATGAGAAAGTAAGCAATCACATGGAGCCCAAATTCTAGCCAATCTCATTTTTCTCCTCTAAGAACAAAGATTGTAAGGAATAATAAACAAATGTTGGGGAGGAAATCTTGTTCATTTTCACCTCCCATATGTTTGGCCTGGTCCAAAGCAGCTGGCGCAGCATTGTTTACCCACAGTGGGTGCGTGACTTTGGTTGGCCTGGTGTCCTTGGCTCTGCAGTTCTAAAATTAATATGAGGCTAGCTGGGAACTTACCCTCCTTCAGTGCTGTAGGAGCAGAGATTGGAGTTCTGTGATTTGCTTGGTAAGTCCTTCCTTGCATTCAGATTTCACTGAGATGCCCAGTTTGCTCTCTATCAATGCGGTCAAATAGAAATTGAAATGTTCCACCCTATAAAGTTTAGCTGGCCCATCCTCTTGCCTGCAAGTACTTAACACTAACCTCTACCCATATGTTTTATCATTCCCTTGGTCAGGCTGTCAATTTTCTTTTCTTGTTTAAGGGAAATCCATGGAGTCATTAAGCTCGGAAAATATTCTGAAATGTTTTCTCAACTTTCATTTGCATTTGGCTTTTGATGAATTACAATGTTTTATACATAGTAGCTGGGCAACTTTTAAACTTACTTACCAGCAAAATATACTTGTGTGGTTGAAGATAGGTAGATAAATAGATAGATAGGATATTTCTCTATGATATATAGCTATATAATATATCTATTTTATATTTATGTATGGAGATATATGTATATATATACATATATATATATAGTCCATGAAGAATAAAGGGGGAAATTGCTGGAGAAGGTGGAAAGAGACTTACACAGCACAATTAAAATGTAAAACCTGTCAAAGAGCTACACAGAAGGAGGATTGGGTAGGAAGAGCTTCAGCCTGCAGTGCAGCTCTGAGAGTCTGCCAGGCTGATGGAGAGTCTTGAGCAAAAGCAGCCCATTAGCGGAGCGCACACTGGGCAGGAAAGCCCAGCTCCGGTGCCCCCAGCTGCCCTCAGTCATCAGCAGGGAGCAGTCTGGGGCACCGTGGCCTTGGTGCGAATGCTGTCGTGGACCTGATGGTGGGAGCAGGAAGCTGTCAGTCCACAATGCTCGCTATGGCAGGTTCTCTTGAGGGAGATCTTTCCAGACACCTTCTTTTATTTGAAGGGAAACTCTTCCCCAGAAGTCCCCCAGCTGACTTCTCCTAAATTCCCATTGCCAATACTGGGCCCCATATTCTAGCTGCAAGGGAGGATGGGAAGGGAATGCATCTCCATCCTCTTCCAGGAAGGAGGAACAGGAGCCAACAGGTCTACCATGCAGAAGTTGATGTGATCAGAGCCTCTGGGATCAAACTGATCAGAATGCTGGCTCCTCTACTTAATACCACTGTTGAGCAAGTTGCTTAGTTACTCGGTGCCTTAGTCTCTTCCTCTGTTGCGTGAAGTAAATGCAACAATATATGTAAAGCCCTGTATAGTATCTGCCACATGCTTCCTGGTAGGAATCATAGCTATTTGCATATCTAGGATCACAGAGGGTCTCCTGGGACCCAGGGTTTGTCCAGATGCTCTGGCTGAAGGTTTGGCTAAGCTGGATTTACGTTGTTGTGATGCTAAATTTTTATTGCACCTTGACCCCTATAGCCATCTTTAATTCTTCAGACTTACTGCCTATCATTGTCATATATTTTTAAAAGCTTTTAGCTGGCAGCCTTTTCTATTAAACTTATTTCCAAAGAAGCTCCTAGAGATAGAAAAAGTGTCTTTGGACCCTATGGGAGGTGCCAACCTCCTTGGAGATTCCATCTACTCCTCTTTTGCTTTGCTCCTGTGTCTGATGCCTTGGTCTGTTCTCACGACAGATCAGAGCAAGCACTAGTTTCACACATCCCTATGCCTCATCTCAGCTCTGTTTCCCAATCACCTTGCTTCAAAGTAGGGCGAATTCAGAAAGAGGACATAAAGGCGCTATTAGGATTTTCCTTTAAAATTTGATACACTGTTAAATGGGATGGAAATTGGCACAACCTTTCTGAAGTGCAGTTTGACGCATCAAATATTTAAATGCACTGTCCCTTGACACAGCAACTCCACTTCTGTAAGTGTAAGCAATAAATTAAGTCCATAAAGCATTGCTTACATTAGCAAACATTTCCGACAACCTAAATATCTGTTATTAGTAAATATGTTAAATAATTGTGGCATTTCCATATTATGAAATTTCCACGTTGGAACTTTTTTTGAAACATGAGGAAGATCTTTATGTACTTCTATGAAAGGGTGTCTACAACAGATCGTTGAATTTTAAAACAGCGAAATATAGACTATTGTTTATCACATTGTATCAGTTTTCCATTACTTCATAACAAACTATCCCTAAAAGTTTTATGCCTTAAAACAACAATATTTATTTATTCATGATTCTGTGATTTTATGATTTGAGTTGGGACAACTCAGCTTGTCTTTCCTGTATGTGGTGCTGGTCAGACACACTCATATATCAGAGGCTTAAGCAGGGATGATTGGGACGGGTCTCTCCACCTGGTCTCTCTCTTCCCATCCTCTCTTCCTCAAGGAGGCCAGTCCAGGCTGTGCACATGCCAGTAGCATTCCAAGACAGCTGAGAGCAGAAAAGGGAAATCTGGTAGTTTGGCTCAGGAAACTTACAATGTTATTTCTCCCAATTTCCGTTGGTCAAAGCAAGTTGCAAGGCTGGACCAGAATCAAGGAGAGGAGAAATAAGACTCCACCTCTTTTTTGTTTTAATTGAAATGTATTTGATTTACAATGTTAGTTTAAGGTGTACAGTAAAGCTATTCAGTTATACATATACATACATATATACATATATTTTCAGGTTCTTCCCCATACAGCTTATTACAAGAAATTGATTATAGTTCCCTGTGCTGTACAGTAGGTCCTTATTCTTTATCTGTTTTATATATAGTAGTGTGTGTCTGTTAATCCCAAATTCCTAATTTATCCCTCCCCCACTTTCCCCTTTTGTAACCATAGTTTTTTTTTGTCTATGTCTGTGAGTCTATTTCTGGTTTGTAAATAAAATTTGTATCTTTTTTTTAGATTCCACATATAAGTGATATCATATGATATTTGTCTTTCTCTGTCTGACTTACTTCACTTAATATGATCATCTCTAGGTCCATCCATGTTGCTGCAAATGGCATTATTTCATTATTTTTATGGCTGAGTAGTATTCCATTGTCTATGTATACCACATCTTCTTTATCCATTCGTCTGTCAGTGGACATTTAGGTTATTTCCATGTCTTGGCTATTGTCAACAGCACTGCTATGAACATTGGGGTGAGTGTGTTTTTTCAAATTAGAGTTTTCTCTGGATATATGCCCAGGAGTGGGATTGCTGGATCATATGTAGACTCTGCCTCTTAGTGGGAGTTGCTGTCTCAGCCATCATCCAAAATGTCCCTCAATCATCCTCATTTCCTGGGATCTATGCCTTTGTATAGTCCCTCCCTTACTGAACCTGGACCAACCATGTGATCAACAGAACTTCTGAATGTGTGACGGTGTGTCACTTCTGAGGCTAGATCATAACAAGCCTTGCACCTTCCACCTTGCTCTCTTGGACTGCTCCCAGTGCGGGAAGTCAGATGCCATTTCAAAAGGAAATTCAAGCAGCCTCTGAAGAGTCCCACATGAAGAGGAAATAAGGCATCCTGCCAGCAGCCGGCACCGATATGTTGGCTGTGGGAGTGAGCCACCGTGGAAGCAAATCCTCCAGCTCCATCACATCTTCAAATGACTGTGGCCCCATCCAACGTGTGAGCCCCCAAGCCCCCCAGAACCACTCAGTCAAGCCACCCCCTAATTCCTGGTCCATAGAAACTGAGAGATAGTAAATGATTGGTGTTATTTTAAGCCACTAAATTTTAGAGTGATTTGTTATACAACATTAGATAATGAATAACAGATGTAAATAATTCATGACCTATGTGTGTTTGTACACCCACATAAATATACACATATACATACACACAGATATAGTCTGTCTCCTTATCTGTCTGTCTGTCTATCTATCTAATGGTTATCCCTAGAGACTGGGAATAAGGGTGTGTGTGTGTGTGTGTGTGTGTGTGTGTGTGTGTTTGTGTGTGTGTTGTTGTTGTTGGGCATTAAGAGGCAGGCAGACTTATACTTTTTGCTGGAAACCCTTTTCCTTTCACACTTGTTTGAGTTTTTTCAGTAAGAATGTTTTGCTTCTACAATTTTTTAAACAAAAAAAAATTTCTCTTGATGTTTCAAAGCATTTGTATGTACACATGAATATGAGCAACTTGGCCGGGAAGGAGGTACAACTCCATGCACGAGAGTCTTCAGAGGCCATCTGGCACGATTGCTCTGGATATTTCAGTCCGAGTAACTGTACCACACGCCCCAGAGCATCAGCACAGGTTTGTTGGACCAAGACAAATGCTCTCCAACCAAGTATCGCATTGAGACTGTGCTAATAAGGCAACTACAATGAGATTTAAGCATCCATTTTCCTTTGAAATGAGACTTTCCCAAAAAGACATCTAACCTAGTCAGTGAAATGCAATTAGTACATACAGCTGGATCTACTTTAGAACACTAAGAATCTGTTTGAAAAAGCAAACACAAAATGGTGTCCAGCTGTCTGAACCAGTTTCGAGAGCTCCACGTTTAAAAACACAGTGCTCCTATCTGTTTTCTAACAGCTTTTTACATTGCAATGTGGTTTTAAAAATCAACCGACCCAATTAATTGATCAGTGCAAATGACCGAGTCTTTTCAAAATGAGGAATCTAAAGCCTTTTGTCCCCTGAAAATAGAGGTGTTATAGAATCTTTTTTTCCCCTAAAGTCTAAGATAACTCTGTGAATTTCTTTCCAGATTGTAAGAAACCTGAGTCCCCTGACATTGTTATTTTCATCCATAACATTTATTATTACTATTTTTATTTCTTATTTATTAAGTATTGACAGTGTCCTCAGGGCTGTAAACAAAATTCTAGAGGAGATGATCACTTTTACCTGATAGATTGTAGTTGGGTTCTCTTCTCTATGACTGTCCCAGAATGTACAATATTTAATCCATGGCATTTCTCAGAGCCCTGAAAAAGTTAGTTTCACCTCAAGGGGAAATACCCCTAACTTAAAAAAAAAAAAGCATGAAATAAATATATGTGTGAAGATGACATCTTCCTAACCCCTGGGGATCATAAGCAAATTGCTCAGAATTTCTAGTGTTTGTGACTTAGTGGAAGACTTTAAATCTATATGTTCTTCCTCCTCTGATTAAAAACTTAGAGACATTGCTATCAAGTTGGATTTTTCTTGATGTCACAACTCCTTTTATTTACCCTTATTCCCCAACCGTTGCCCCAAAATTCCCTTGAAGATGGGAATCTGGGGCACCTAATGTGTATAAATATGAAAAGGACAGTCTTTCCCCAGGGACTGCAGTTTTCTCAGGAGCCAGTTAGGAGAAACTGGAGCCACTGCCAAGTAATTTGGGATTTCTAGCGTGCAGGTTTGAGAACTGCATATCTGATTCGTACGCCCATCTCCAAGACTCGCGTGGTTTCGAGCAAGCCCTGTACATCCTTCTAGGCCTGTTCCCTTCAAGGATATGACACTTATTTGTGAGCGAAGCATTATAAAACTGTTGTTATGTAGATGACAAAGGTGTAGAGCAGGAATCACTGGACTGGAGATAGGGTGCCTGGCTGTGTGCGCTTGTTTGTGTGGACTCAAAGCCGCTTAGCAGAAAATTCTTAAGGAAGTTTTTCTGGGTTGTGTTGAAAAATCTAGGATGTAGAAAGACTTCATTTTTAACACTGGTTTTGGAGTTGAGGCAAACACCTGACTGACACACTTTGGAATTTCAGTGTAAGATTTATTTTCACATGCATTTTATATATAGGTATAGAAAACTTGTTTATGTAAGAGACAAGTTAAAATTCAGCACAAATTCATGAAGTTGCAGGGAAGAAGCGCCCCTTCTGGTTGGGGACAGAAATATGGATAGAGCAAGAAGGATCTTCTTTTTTTTTTTTTTTAAAGGAGGTACTGGGGATTGAACCCAGGACCTCACACATGCTAAGCATGTGCTCTACCATTGAGCTATCCTCTCCAAGTGGGCACTTAACATAGCATCTGTTTTCTGAGGAGCTGGATGGGGAACGATGCAGACCTTCCTGCCGTCCTCTCTGGGCTGTGATCCCCACAAGAGTCTGACTCCTCCAACCAGTGAGAGGGGAGTAAATGGAATCAGGAGAGTAGAGACCTGTATCGGCTTGCCTGGCTTCCCACATGGCCTGCCTTTCACCGGGAGACAGAGGCTGCACAGGCAGCCTCCCTTCATCCAAGTCTTGCCTGACAAAGTCCAAGAGGCAGAGGGAAAGAGGCCCTTGCTTTTCAGTGCAGCAGCCCGATACCCAGGGAAGGACCTGTTCTCCCTGCCTCACCGATCAGACTGGTCATTACTGGTCCTTTTGGGAGAGCAAGACTGGAGCCGGGGAGGTGGCTGGAAGTGTGATTCCAGATTGCTCCTTCCTGGGGAATGAATCGGAAATTCCTTCTGAAATAGGGACAGGAAAATCAGTGTTTCCTGGCTCTGCCTCAACACGAATAAATGCAATCCCTGAGAATAAATTATCACAAGGGCATTTGCACTGCCATCAACGCATGCTCACCAGAACCCATCTAAGAGGAGAGGTCAGGGAGGGTGTGGCTGGTCATGAGTCACCATATATCTGAAAATTCATGTAAAACACAAAACAGGCAGCTCCTGCTTAGTAAGTTATATATTAAACAAATAGGCAAATAAATAATATGCTAACAAATCACATCAAGTACAACAAAGGAAATGGGTGTGGGGGGATATGTCTCTAGGAAATGACATTTGAGCTGAGACCTGAAAGATGAGAAAGAGGCGAGAGAGCGAGTGTGTGCTTTTGGCCGGGGAGGTGAGCGTGTGGGGTGGAGGTCATTAGACGGCAGTCCAGGAAGAGCAAGCTGCGAGATGGAGAAAAGTTTGGAGTGTTCAAGAAACTGACAGCAAGCTAGTGTCGCCGAGGTAATGCTGGAGAAGTGAGCGGGGATTAAATCATGCCAAGCCTAGCAGGCCAAGTTGGGGATTTTATATGTCGTTTCTTCCTTATTGCACTGGAAAGCTTTGAGGCTTTTAGATAGGCTAATGGCATAATCTGAATTACTTTTTAAAAAGTCTACTCTGGCTGGAATGTGGACTGTAGGTCAGGTGGAGGGACTGAATTTGGGTAGATGACCAGTTAGCAGACCACTGCGGCATCCAGGTGAGGGCTGATGGAAGGTCGGCAGTTGCAGTAGTGGAAATGGAAAACAGCGGGCGCGGTTAATCATCATTTTGCAGGTGGAATTGACGGAACATACTCATACATTGGTTGTGGGACTGAAGGGAGAGACTGAACAATGCTCCATCCAGGCTGGAGCACTTGCAGGGATGAAAGGGCCATTTGCTGAGATGGAAACAGCCGGAGGGGTGAGAAAAGATGAAGCATTGGCTTTGGATGGTGGAGTTTGTGATGGTTGTGAGACTCTGAGAATGCGGTCAGAAACTCAGAAGAGAGGTCTGAGCCAGAGATATAAATATGGGAGCTGTTGGCACAGAGATGACATTTAAAGCCTCGAGGTGGAGCTTTGGACTTCTCGTTGCCTCGCCCATGTGTGTAGGCTCGGGTGGTCTACGGCCACACCACCCCGAACGCGCCTGAGCCTCCATCTGCCGGCCTTATCGCCATTGGCGGGCAAACGAGTTATGTGCTTGGAGGAGGAAAAGAAAAGCAATGAGTCCACAGCAGTTTAAGGAAACCATTTTCTACCTCCTATTTTGATAAATCCATGTTATCCTGAGCATCTTGTAAGGGTGAAAACGGGCCTGAGACAAAGCTAGCTCAGGTTCTGATTTCTTTATCGCAGAAGACTAAAATAGCTCCTCCAGCATTTTACATAGCTCAGATTTAATATTCCCTCCCTCAAAATGCACCAAAAACAAGGACATTTTCTCTGCATATAACTGGGCATATTACTTTTCTGGGACACTCTAAAAATGGGCCATTTTTCCTTGCGTGGCAAAGTTACGTTTGCTTTCCCATAATGATGAAACGCCATGAGGATTTTAATTGCCTCTGGACGTTTCTGCTGAGTTGGAGCCTGTCACTCATCTGGAAGATCCCACACCAAATGGAGTGGACGCTCTAAAGCCATGGAGCTTGAGCAGACCCAGGTCCCCACACCAGAAGCTGCCAGGGAGTGAGTAATTCTGGCTTTGGAAAGGGTACATTTGTAAAGCTAAATTAATACGTCCTGTTTTTCATCCGTGACTTCTCTGTTTCCAGTTTTAAACAGTCAGCTGCCTTGGTTACATGACCATGCAAAAGATTTTTCTGGGAGGTTTGTGTGTTTATTGTCAATCCCAGAATGGACTTAACTCTTGGAACCAATTCAATCAGTACTGATCCAGATGTTCAAAGGAGAGGAAGGAGAAATGAGATCCGTCTACCTCACTGACCTTTCTGAATGGAAACCCCCGAAGCTTCTGACAGTCCCCAAATCTGCTGTCTGTATTTCCTGGTTGTGTAAAGCTGTGAGGCAGATGAGGAATATGAAAGCCTTCATTACCCCAGCTCCTTTCCAACATTTTGGTTTTTCGTTTCATACGATAAGGTTGAAAGGCCCATTTGATGGTTATGAACTGCGTTTCCTCATCAAAGAACTCCAAGACCAGAGCCTATAAACATATTTGGGCGCTGTGTTTAGCTGCAACCACTGGGAAAGAAACATGAAATGACATCTAAACTCCATGCCCAGCCTGTCTCCCATCTTCTTTTTTTTATTGCCATGAGTCTGATCAATAAGCCTGTAGTCTCTGTTGAGAACCAAAAGCTGACCAGCCTCAAGTTTAAAGGCTTAACGTGGCCCCAGAGCAAAGTACCCCCAAGCGCCACCAAACCAAATACAAGTGTTCCACGTGCAAGCAATTGCCCTAATGTCACAACTCCTGTATTTACAAAAACAGATGACTTGGACCTCACTGGGAGGCATCTCCTTGTCTCCTAATGAAAGGTTTTACTTTCCTTTGACCAGCGGCCAGCTGCCCTGGGTAACCACACACGAGAGCTACATGCTAACAATTGGAAGTAAAGATGAGGCCAAAAAAAAAAAAATTGCAGTAGGACTTGAGGACTGAAAACACACCTGCCAATTTCTTCTCATCATGCAGAAATTTCCGGGCTGGGACTTAGAATCGTTCATCCCAGGGATTATTGACTAAAAGAAGCTCGTAACTATTAGGCTTCTAAAGTCAAAAAGACAACCTTGTGATCAGGCCATGACAGAAGCACACACAGAGGCTGAGAGATTTACAGGGCACTTCCTTGTTGGCAAATCAGAATCACGGTGGAGAGCCACGTGCCAGCAGCCAGCAGCACCCCTGGGATGAGAGAGAAGAGAGGGCACGGGCTCCGTGTGGTCTATGGACCAGTTACATAAAGGCAGCACCAATTCACAGCCCTGGCGAGAGGCCACTGAACTAGCCGATGATCCATGTTTCTGTTAAGAATTCTGTTCCCAGAACTAAGAGTTTTGTTTAAGCAAGCTTTTTGGCCACTGCCAGAGCTGTCAGTCTACAGAAATGCTTAAGCAGACCGGTGGGAAAAACAAGACTCAGAAGACTACACTTGAAGAAAGGCAATTTCTGCATTTTTAACTAGCTGGTTCTCTTTGCAGGAGTGATTTAGTCTGTCAAATCCTCAGTTTCTTCATCTATAAAATGGAGCTATTTATAGGATTATGTTGAGAATCAAATGAAATAATGCAGGTGAGGTCACTGGCACAGGATCTGGCAGACAGTAAGCTCTCAACAAGTGCTGACAAGGATCATGCTGCTGATGTGGCCGTGACTCCGAAGAGGAAGTGAAAGGAATCCTAATTTAAACGATAATCCTGTATCTTTAGAGGATATCTTTGAAAGTCTCATCTGGATCTTTAAGGGTCTTACCTAGAGTCAGCCATAAACTTGCTCATTCTTTTTCTTTGTCTACAAAGCTTTGCCAGTGTTCGCTTATGAGAGATGCTGTCTATGGAAAAATCTTTGAAAGATTTGGCAAGACATTGGAACGAGTCAGGATTGCTTGACTTGTCTGATACAGATTTCATGCCTCTGATAGAGATGCACGCTTCTTTGCACGTTTAAAAATTAAAAGATGCCCAGGATTCTGAGGCCTGTCCAGGCAGCGGCCAGCTCCTGCCTCTTTGGGAAGTGGCCCCCAGCATGATGATGTCCCAGCCTGGTGATGACCTGGAGGGCCAGTGACCCTGTGTTTATTTCCTTGTTGATTTCCTTTCCCCGGCTCCAAGCTCATTTTCCCACTGCCTGCAGGAAAACAACAGCCAGGGGTGCGGTGGGCCTGACTTGGCAGCCTCAAAGGTGAACAAAAGGGTCCTGGCTTTGGCAAGAGCAGAGGGAAGTTGGAGGGAGCCTCAGCCCCATCCAAACCATAATAGAGTTGTCGCCAATGCCCCTGGGTGGCTGCTCTGTGGGGACCGCGCTCCCCGGGTGTCCCCAGGGACTGCTCTCAGATGTACAGGTCAGCTCTGTGCAGAGGCCTGCAGAAGGGGCAGAGGATGAGCTGGTGAACTCCAAGGCGGAGTGGTTCTCATGCATGTCTGGAAGACGGCGCACAGGGAAGAGAAGGAGAATTTCCCTGGGCCACTGCTGAGTCAGAAAAACTCAGCTCCCAAATGGACTTTACCTGGAGGCCTCCTGTGGCTGGGAACTGATGCGCAATCCAGCAAAGGTAAGAGGCCTGCTTCCCCCAGCTGGTCACAGCTCAGGCAATTGAGGAAAACTTTACCCCTGACTTCCCGAGCCCAGCCTCCACCCCACCCCTGCCCCCCCCCACACACACACCAGATTGTTGGGAACTGACAAGATAGAAATATCATGTTCTGTCTCTTTCAAAACAGTCTAGAAAGGCCTCAGGACATTTGTTCTCTTTCTGCCTGATTTTTTTCTGCGCCAGTTTTCGTGCATACCTTCGTCGTTTTACTTTGAAAAAGAAAAACTGCTTTTTTATTTAACTTTTTACTGGCCAAACAGGTCAGTTAAAATGTAAGGTCACTTAATCAATGGTGACTAGGTTCCTATAACGTTATTCTTCATCAATATTGAAAACACAGTCACGTATTTTGTTTCATTTCTACGGTAGAAATAGGGGTCACCAGTGCAGTTTTACCCACGGAGAGACTTTGGTCCAGAGAAACTGGGACTTGCCCAGCAGCGTGTAGGTAGTTGAGTGACAGACAGCAATCTTGTCTCCACTCGTGTCTCTTTTCAGTAGAGTGGTGACTCCATTTTCTAAACCAAAATCCAGACTGCGTATCCTGGCGAAAGATCTGATGAGAGGAAGGAAGCTCAGCCCTTGGAACGCTTCTGGATGATTGGGAAGTAGCCACAGCGCCCGATACAACACACCACTGTGTTGCTGACCCCTGTTTATGTCCATCCCTGAGCATCGAATCCGGTTCAGCAAACGTTGATAAGCGATGGCCCCGGTGCCCGCCTCTGGGTCACAGGTCAGGGCGTGGTGCAGACCGTCCGCCGGGCAGTGCTGAAGGCATCCAGAGGGGGGGCTGGGGGAAGGCTCTCCACAGGAACGGGGCGTCACACTTGGGCTTAGCTCGGAGTGGGGACTGGCTTGAGGGAGAGCGTTTCAGAGCCGCACGTTCCCCCAGGCAGGGAAGGAGTGCACGCTTACAGTAAAACTACAGTAGCAGAGCAGGGGGTGAAGCACAGGCTGGGGAACTGGATTATCTGGATGTGAATCCTGGTTCTAACACCCACTAGCTCTGTGTCCCAGGGTCACTCAGTTCATCCCTGTGACCTCAGTTTTCTGACACATAAAATGGGAATAAGGGTGACGCCTCCCTCCTGGAGTCGTCTTATGGTTTAAATGAGATAATACCCGTGCAGTCTTTGCCCACATCTAAGTGCTCAGTAAATGCTATTTAATCACCTTGTGCCTGGCTCCATGGGAGATGCTGAGAATACAGATAAGAGGAGCCTCTCTTTCTGATCACATCTTGTGGTTTGTTGTGTGCAACTAACTGTACGCAGTGTGGTAAGTGCTGTGGAATCGCAGAGGGGGATCTGCTAAATCTGGGAGATTCTGGATGGGTCATTCTGGGCAGCCTGTTGAGGGAGACGGGGAGAAGTTTTACAGCAGAGGCCCTGTGTATAGGGAGGTGGCAGAGAACAAAGCTCCACAAATTTAATTTTGAGTACACACTTCATCTCCCCCAGATGCACAGCATAACTGTGTTAGTCTGCTCAGGTTGCCATAACAAAACATCACAGTGTGCCTGGCTTAAATGACAAAAATGTGTTTTCTCGTAGTTCAGGAGGCTGGAAGTCCAAGGTCAGGGCTAGGCCGCTCTCCTTGGCTTGCAGTTGGTCTCCTTCTTGCTGTGTCTTCCCATGGCTGTCCCACTGTGCGCCTGTACCTCTGGTGTCTCCCTGCATGTCCAAATTTCTTCTTACAGGGACACCAGTTTGATTGGATTAGGCTCCACCCTAAGGACCTCTTTTGAACTTCATCACCTCTTTAAGGGCCCTATCTCCAAATCCAGCCACCTTCTGAGATACAGGGCTTCAGCATACGAATTAAGGGGAATACCATTCACCCTGTAATAATGAGCCTGCTTCTTGAAGCCTTATTTCCTCATCTATAAGACGGAGGCAATACTTAACAAGGAGAACCATCGTAGTAACTATAAAAAGAACAAATGAAACACCGAGGCCAGTTTCTGGCCCTTAGAAGGTACCTGACAGACAGTGGTGGTTCTTGTTAGCACTTCAGGCCAAGCCTCAGATGAACATGGGGTTCCCTGAAGAAGCCACGTTCCAGATAGTCACAGAAGAACTGGCCTCCATTATGCCACAGATTTCCCCAGAGGACAAAGGGGCCCTCTGTGTTTCTACTTTCTTGGTTCTGGCAGATGAACCCAGCATCAGATAAGTCAAGTAGTTGGCACCATCAGCCCTACAGATACTGCGTTCTCTCTGTCTAGTTATTCTGGAATCTGTCCATCCTTTACTAACAGAGTAGAGTGAGAACGCCCATCTCTTCCACCTCATGCGAGAACCAACATGCCGCAGATAAACCCTGGTTCTGCTCCTGGGGCAGCTGCTCCATGCTCTGTGGAGCTGTCTCTGGGTACCTGTGCCCTGCAAATCTGGAAAACATAATCATTCTAATCTAACATACTCATTACATGTGGAGATAGATAGATAATAGATAGATAGATAGATATAGAATAAATGAAGATATATATACTACTTTGAAAAACCTCAAACTTACAGAAAAGTTGCATGTACAGTCCAAATAATTTTGTACTATATTTTCCCTGAACTCTTTGAGAATAAGCTCCCAGGATGATGCCTCATCTTCCCCCAAATACTTTAGTGTACATTTCTCATGAGCAAGGACATTCTCCTATACAACCAGAAAATCAGGAAATTAACATTGATTCATGACTATTATCCAATCCTCAGACCCCAGTACATTTTCATCAGTTCCCATTGCATCCTTAGACCAGTTCTAGTTTTTGTCCATCATCCCAATAATAGCCTTTCTAGTGAAAGAGTATTCTAGAATCAAGAGTTGCACTTAGTCAGCACCTCTACTTAGTCTGCTCCAATATGGAACTCTTCCTTGGTATTTCCTTCAGTTTCACGACCTTGACACTTAAAAAATACAGGCTAATTATTCTGTAGAATGTTCCTCACTTTGGGTTTGTCAGTGTTCTTACCCTTAGATTCAAATTCTACAACTTTGGCAAGAATATCACAGAAATGATGCTGTATGTACCCTTAGAAATGGTTAAAATGGTAAATTTCATATTATGCGTATTTTACCGCAATTAAGAATAACAACTAAGAAATACGAATAAAGCCTGACTGCTTTTCCTTAACAAAGTGATTCTGGGACAAATGGTTAGGAGAATTGTAGAAGGAAAAAAAATCCTATAGTTTTAAAAAATTGAAGTAGAGTCAGTTTATAATACATCAATTATTTCTGATGTACAGTGTAGTATTTCAGTCTTACATGTATATGCATGTATTTGTTTTCATATTCTTTTTCATTATAGGTTACTACAAGATATTGATATTTTTCCCTGTGCTATACAGAAGAAACTTGTTTATCTATTTTATATATATACTAGTTAATACTTGCAAATCTCAAACTCTCAATTTATCCCGTCCCACCCCTTTCCACCCCCCCACCCACTGGTAACCATAAGATTGCTTACTGTGTCTCTGAGTCTGTTTCTGTTTTGTAGGTAAGTTCATTAGTGTCTTCTTTTCTCTCTTTTTAGATTTCACATATGAGTGATATCATACGGTATTTTCTTTTTCTTTCTGGTTTACCTCACTTAGAATGATGATCTCCAGGTCCATCCATGTTGCTGCAAGTGGCATTATTGTATTCTTTTTTATGGCTGAGTAGTATTCTGTTGTATAAATATACCACAGCTTCTTTATCCAGTCATCTGTCGATGGACATTTAGGGTGTTTCCATGTCTTGGCTATTGTAAATAGTGCTGCTGTGAACATTGGGGTGCATGTAACATTTCGAACTAGACATCCTTTGAGATATATGCTCAGGAGTGGGATTGATGGATCATGTGGTGAGTCTATTATTAGTTTTTTGAGGAATCTCCATACTGCATTCCATAACGGCTGCACCAAACTGCATTCCCACCAATAGCGTAAGAGGGTTCCCTTTAATTCGCACCCTCTCCAGCATTTATTATTTGTATACTTTTGAAAGATGGCCATTCTGACTGGTGTGAGGTGATACCTCATTGTAGTTCTGATAATTAGTGATATTGAGCATTTTTTCATGTGCCTATTGGTCATTTATATGTCTTCATTGGAGAGTTGCTTGTTTAGATGTTCTGCCCATTTTTGGATTGGGTTGTTTGTTTGTTTGTTATTTAAGTTGTATGAGCTGTTTATATTTTCTGGAAATTAAACCTTTGTCAGTCACATCATTTGCAAGTAGAAAATCCTATAGTTAATAGAGAAATTTTACATATCTCAGAGTTTCCTAGAAATATTAGAGAACTAAATTTCAATACTAAAATTTTACTGTAAAGCTCTTCTCTGGGAAAATAAATACATAAAATAAATCTTGGTCAGAACTTGGGTATGCGCTCAAAAACTTGGATGAGACATTCTCTGCTAAATCACAAAGAACTTACAACTCTACCAATGATATCAGGAGATTGTCTCCTAAAACAAATGAGATCAATATGGTATGGAAGATCCAGAAATGAAAGAGACATTGTGAGATATGTTTGATTATTCAGTTGTGTGTGTGTGCTCTTGAACTATTTTAAGCATGTAGTTCTTGACTAGTGGCAGGTGAGCCAAGGCATATGAGAAGGACACTGATGGTCCCTTCTGCACTAAAAGGTGGGGAAACAGACCCAGCACAAGGTTGACTCTGAACTCTGCTGTTAGAAGCATCCTCCTAACTTCTGGTTCTGGGACAGGAAGAAAAGAGGAACTGGAGCAAGAAGGGCTTTTCCTCCCTCTTTCCTGAATATCTGACCAGGAGGCCAGCTCTGACAGTCTGCGGGGTGGCCCTGACTTTCATAGCTTCCTCCTCCTCTAATCTCACAGATTCACGTCATCTCCTCAGGGGCCTCAATTTCCTTACATGTAAAATTAGAACAATAATGAAATACTAGAGGACCATGATGCATTATAAACCATAAAAACACTCATGGGTTTTTATTTATTTGTATTCTACTTCATTCCACAGAGGAACATTCTTCATTGTGGCTACAACCAGAAAATACAAATTAGAAAAGAGGTCACACACTAACATGGCCCGTTTCTGGCCAGCATGGTGTTTTTAATGTTTCATATTTGCCACCAACACCTAAGAATCAGGAGATTTCATATAAAATCCAAATTTCAAATTCTGTTAAAATGTAGGAAAAATCTAGCCACACTGGTCTCACATTCATTCATTAACTCACTCACTCCACAGATGTGGGTTGGGGGACAGTTCTGTGCCAGGCACTGCTCTGGGTACTGGTGAACAGATAAAAAAGATAATTACAGAAAATGATCAAGGCTATGAGTAAGCAGGTCTAGGGGATAGAGATTGGTTATGGGATCAGGGGACGATGCTTTTTGAGTAGAATCACCAGGAAAGACCTCCCTCTGTTAACCACAGTCTTCACCAAGCCCTATTACCCCGCTTGCTTCAGTTATTTACTGCTACCTGTCTGGCAATTGGAGGCATCTGAGGTTGTGAACACTGCGATAAAATGATGGGAAACATCATCAAGAATTTAAACGAGAAACAAGGGAAGTATAAGTAAGATTAGGATGATAAGACCAGAGGAATTAAGACTCAAGTGCAGATTCCGTAAGAGCCTTTTTCATTGGTCGAGTTGGGCATCAGCTTTAACTCTGAGCTTCCCAGCAACCGGAGCAGAAGGGAGATATACCCAATGACATCATTCTCACGTTCAGAAAGGAAGAAAGCAAGCCATTCCTTTACAGGTACAAAGGTTTCCTCATCTAAACTTGGAGTAGAAATTGACCGTGTTAGGCTTTATAAAGGGAACTGTGACTGATACAGTGATTAAAATCCTCATTAACATGCACAAAAGTTGGTATTTCCCACTGATTCGGTCATTCATTCAAAACACATTTATTGGGACACTGACATAAGCACTAATGATGCCAAAATGCCTGTTTCCTTTCTTTTTTTCTTTCTTTTTTCTTCTTTCTTTCTTTCTTCCTTTCTTTCTTTCTTTCTTTTTCTTTTCTTTTCTCTTCTTTCTTTTTTCCTACTGTCCATAGATAGGAGATGAGTGCATAGTTCTTCTAAACTAAACTCAGTGAAGGTAGTTATGTGAGAGGTCAAGAAAGAGACATGCAGACCTCTTGCCCCTGCTGACCTCAGTTCACAGAGTGTCAGAAGAAAGGACAGAATGCCTGTCACTCAAACTATCTCCCTTCCATAAGTCTATCTTTTCTCAGCTGGTTAGATAGAAAATAAAGAGTAGAATTAATAGTTCTTTGTCACCTTCCTCAGTGACAGCCACTCCCGTTACTAAAAGGCAATTTCTCTGGCCCTCGAACTCTTTGATTTAAGTAGATAAATCTCTTCCCTTTTCAGGACTAGCCCAATGGGGAAATGCTGATGGTTACACCCGCTGACTTCTTAATACTGAGAACAGCCCACCCTAGTGAAGGAAATTCCTAAATCTATTCATTCACCCCTTGGACAGGAAAATGCTGCCATACTCCTGGGGTGGCCACCAAATGCTGGGAAATCTAGCCTGTCTTCTGGAATGTTCCTAGGGAGCTCTGTCATGGCTGCAGTGTCCAAAGCTTTCTAAGAGTTCCCTTGCCAAGGGAGCCTGAAGGATTTTTGCTTTGTGTTAGCTCCATGGTGTATCCCCAAGTACGGAGCAAATCTATGCTTTTAAATATGTCTCCTGCCCCACGAGAAAACACACAGGCGGAAGTACAGTTAAGCTATATTTTCAGCCCTTATTTTTGGCCCAGAGGCTGCCTGCCTGAGTTCTTATCGCCCAGATTATCTCCTGGCTCACTGGTGATTTTGTGGGCTTGATCACCTGCAGCTGTCAAGAATCAGGGCATTGTCTGAGGGCCAGGGCCAAGCATTGCCTCTCCCTCACTCTTTTGAAGATGGAGAAGAGCATTTTGACTGTGCTGCGTGTAATCCTTACCCAGACTTCCTCCACTCCATTGCCACACCTCTCTGTTACTCTAAATACCCTCTTTGAGCCAACCTCACAGAACTGGTTCTCTGAGTTTGCAACAGTGACCTTCCAGAAACACCCTGAGCTCAGTCTGGCACGAGCCTCAGAGTCTCTGCTTGGCCATCTGTCAAAGAGGCCCTTCTGGTGCCCAAGTAACTGATCCCACCCGAGATGTCCTCCAGGTCACCTGACGTGGAATCCCGCTCCGTCCTGGAACAGGACAGCCCTAGAGTTCCCCAGGCTTTGCTACAAGAGTCCTGGCTAGTGCTGTGTTTTCTGACAGACTTCATCGTATAAACTTCTTTCCAAGGACCATAAACAAATACATAGGCTTATACCTACACGTGTGCATAAACACCTCAATATAGACTACATTGTTTTCTCTTAGCTCACTTTTAATTTGCCTTCTTTATCACTAAAGTGAAATTTGAAACAGTGAGTTCAACATACTTTTTGGGCTTTATTCCTGAAGAGTGAGGCTTATCATTGTTAAGACTCTTAATGTTTTGTAGACTAATAAAAAGTTGTCACCAGCTGGCACTGAGTGGCTAGGAAATACCTGGAAAAGGTGCCTTGTGTTCAGCAGGTACTCAGTTCATGGAATAATAATAGTCACTGAGTTCTTCTCATGTGCAGATACTGTCAATCTCTTTACAAGACTTAGCTTATATTGTTTAATTCTCATGATTCTGAGAAGTACTATTGTAATTTCCATTTTTTAGGTGGAAAAACTGAGGTTTAAAGAGGTTAAGTCACTTGTCCAAAGTCACCAAGCAGCAGGACTGGGTTTGAAACCAGGTCTGCTACTCATCCAAGCTCTTAACAGGATGGAAGAGGGCAGGGAGGGAGGTGGTGAGAGGGTGAGAGGTCTTGGGCAGCCCGCCCTTCACATCCCCTCAAGCTTCCTGACCAGCCCTCTATGTCCATACTGTGGTGATTGTCTGCTTAATGGACAAAGAACTGCTCTTTCAGAATTGGCATCCATCATATTCTCCATGCATTCGGTTGACATCTGATTAAATGATCAAGATCCAGGTTTCCCAGCCTCGCCAACACCAGCACTCAGGGCTGGATGGTTCTTGGCTGTGGGAGCTGTCTTGTGCAGTGCAGGATACGTAGCAGCATCCCCAGCTACTGCCCACTAGACGCCACTGACACCTCCCAAGTTTTGACTATTAACAATGTCTCCGGATGTTGCCAGATGCTCCCTGGAGGGCAAAACCCCCCTGTATGGAGAAGCACCGCACCAGACATTGTGACAGACAGGAGGTGAGAGGAGATAAGAGTTCCTGGGAGGGCATGCCGAAATTCCCCAGAGAGTAAGAGCTTCTGTGGGTGTGGCTGGGAGGCCTCTGGGAATTCTTCAGACAAAGCAGCGCTCTCAGGCACCGCACCGTTCTGACCTCAAACTAACTGACAAAGGCCAAGACTCTGACCACCCAAAGGAAGTCTCAGGTCCTGTAGGCGTGCAGATGTGTGGAGCAAGGGGGTTCCTCTGAAAGGACCCAAGGGCTGCGATTGACCCTCCCCATGTCACCATTTAGGTAGGAAATTTGTGTCTCTCTGGGAAATGGTCCTTTCTTCCATAGCCATCTCTGTAGTGTTCATCTGACCCCAATCATCAATGGCTACAGAGTAATTATGGCAGATATGAGTTTAGGGGGCATGGGGTACATGAGAAGTGCCCAAGCTGTCCGGTCTCTCATGGTCTTTCACAAGCTGGCCAGCGGGCCAGGAGAGCCCTTTGTGTCAGGCCCCACACTGGGCCCCCAATTTAAAATTTTGACATCATCTCCGATGTTATATACATGCTGAGTGTTTGCATACGGTCCAAAGCACTAATTTGTTCAATATATACATTTAAAATGTACCATGTTTTTCGTATGTCTATTTTGCAATTTCTTTTATTTTTAATATTCCAAAAGCCTCAAAAAGCCCAGGCCCAACTTGACTTCTGGCATGGCCTGCTTTCATCACTATAAGGCAGAGCAAGGCACATAGGGAGTGTGACCTCCAGGGGCTAGAAACCCTGGGCCCCCAAATTGTTCCCCATGTGCTCTGATTAGTGCTAAAAATTCCATGAAAACTGTCTATACAATGTCTTACATTTCAGGATAATTCTGTAAATAAAAAATATCCCTGGGAGAATGTATAATGACCCCCTCAAATCATGAGAAAATAGACAAGCCAATTTAAGAAATGATCAAAAGATTTAGAGTCACTTTGCCAAATGAAGATATATAGGTAACAAATAAACACATGGAAAAGATGCTCAACATCAGTAGTCTTTAGGGAAAAGCAAATTCAAACCAGACACCATTACATACCTATTAGAATAAACCTAAAAAAAAATAACCATACCAAATATTGGAAAATATAAGTAGGAACTGGAATTGCTGGTGGGAAAAAATGGTTCAACCCCTTAGGTGGGCAGTTTCCTAAAAAGTTGAGCATATACCTTCCATGTGATCCATCCATTGCACTCCTCAGCATTTATTGAGAAATGAAAGCTTATAACCATACAAAGACTTGTACACATATATTTATAACAGCTTTATTAGTCATCACTCCAAACTGGAAACAACCCAAATGCCCACCAACGGGGTAGACCATGGTACGCCCATACAATGGAATACTACTCAGCAGTCAAAAGGAATGAACTATTGATATACACAATATGAATGAATTGCAAAAGTATTATGCTGAGTGGAAAAAGCCAGACCCCCCCCAAAATAATACTGTCTGATTCCATTTATTCTTTAAAATAAATGTGCATTGGTTAATTCTAGCTTCTAGAAAACACAAATAATCTGTAGTTATAGAAAGCAGATTGATGGTTGCCTGGGGATGTGGTGGTGGAGGGAGGAGCCAGAGGAGGGATTACAAAGGAATATAAGGAAACTTTAGGGGGTGATAGACATGTTTATTAGTTTGATTGTGGTGATGGCTTCATGGGTATATCTGGATGCCAAAATCAGATTGTACATGTTAAATATGTGCATTGAGATGGAACTCGGGAGCTACGCTGCTGTGAGGGGGACAGAGGCGCAGTCATTAATTAAATCCCCTTGGGTGATTTTTCCACATCCCTCTCCTCGGGCTCAGCGCAGAGGCTGTAGCCATCGGTCTTGAGCACTGTCTGGTTAGTGTTACTGGAGTCAAGGGTGAGAAACTCACACTTCTGAGTGGGCGAAAGCCCTGCCGTGACACCCTCTCATACTGCCTGAAGGGCACCTTTTATCTGGGTGAGTCCTCATGAGGCCAGAAGAGATTAGCTCAAAATACATCAGATGTATTTGCATGGCTAAAAAACCCCTCCTTCTTAGAGAGGAGAGACAAGAGGGTGCCTCCCCACCAGAGCGGAGAAAGTGGCTGAGCAGCTTGGATCCCCTCCAGCATATTCAGGCCAAAAAACTGTGCAATGTCCCAGTGTTCATTGAGGAAATCAAAAGCACACACACACATGCAGCAGCAGCAGCAGAGCTGAGACGCCTCCGAGGCTGGGGTCTGCAGGTGCAAGCTCCAATTAGAGCAGCCGGCCTTCCAGTACCTTTTCATCCTGAACAAGGGCTGGGCTTCAGCCCCCGCCAGGGATTGAGGAAGGTCCCGGAAGGACTGCCGACCAGACTGGAGGAAACAAAGACTGTCCAAATAAAAGCAGCTCATGTGAGTCGAACCTGAAACCCTCCCTTCATTTTAAATACTCTTGTGAGAATTAACCAGTGCACATTTTGTGGAAAATCAGTCACTGGCCACGAGGAAACGAACCGCCTTCCAAGGCCCTCCATTTCCTCAGTGAAGTTGTCCTGGGGAGTTTTCTTTTACAAACCAGTGAGGCGCGGTATTTCTGTAAATGGCACAGTCTCGTTGTTTGTTTCCACTGTTGACAACAGTTCCCCCTAAACTGATGTGTTTTTCAGGGTTACGGATGCAGAGTGATCCCTCTGTAACTGGTGGCTGTTGATCATCAGTACTGCATCAAGGCTTAAAACAAATCACTTGTGCCCCTTATTATTAGCAAATGTCTGTGTTTGATATGCTTGCCAATGATCTATCCTCAACAGAAAAACACTAAGACCACAGACTCATTTTCTCCACTCCTCTCCTTCTCCGTCCCAATGTTTCTTTTATTGATTTTTTAAAGAGATGGCTAGAAAGGTCAAGAAGCTTATATAGAGCTCTGTGCTTCCTCCATAATCAAGTCAGCTTGTCCACAGACAAGGAGACTTTCTAGGAAAAGGACATTTCTGCAGGAGGGCCACTTCCTGGTGGGCTCTCTGAGCTGCTTAGCCACTGTCACCACCCTCTGTCAGGGGCTGCTTCCTCCCTTTCCTAACCATCTCACTTGGTTTTTTTTTTTAATATTTAAATATCCAAAGGAGTGCCAACAAAAGAGTGTTAAAAACCTATATTCTCACCACTGCTGTCAAACTATTCTGTGTTTCCTTCCAGATTTTGTCCTTGGACATACATTTTTATCTACTTAATAAATGCATGTATGTGTATGTATATGTGTGTATACATAAGTATAATTATTATTATTCCTCTGACTTGACTTCTCCACTGAGTTTGTAATCATGAGATATAAATGAAATGGCTGGTAAGTTCGCAACAGAAGAAAGAGTCCTTTTGATACTTTAATATCCAAAAACAGCCCATTCTCACTAATAAATAAGTAGTGCTCCTAGGGGAAATACAGAATTAGGTTCCTATGTGCCTCTGGTTATAGCAGTTTCATTAATTTATCTAACATAATCTTGTTTTATCTGTTTCTGTATAAAGACACCTTATTTAACATGTATCGTTTATTCATTAACATTGAACTCACTGCCAGCAGTGCTGTAAGTTGTGTCTGAATAAAGCTCATCTAACACACCTATTTTCTCTGGAAGGCCCATCACAGGCTTCTTGCACGTAGGAACACGTGAGAATTATATCTGGGGGCTATTTTAAATGGTAAAATCACTAGCAACAAGCACAAAAATGCAAAAAAAAAGTGGCACTGAGTATGCTATGAAAAGGACACTTTTGTTCACAGTGTGAGAACTGAAGCAAGAAGGCATTTGCCTTGTGTGACCTCAGCTGGGAACATGTGCATCAGGCAACTCAAATTTTTCACTGTTCTGCAAATGATTATGACAGTGCCATGAGTCTAAATTTGGGCTTATAAATAAACTTTAGTGAGTAAGTAAATTTGCAAATATGGGATCCATGAATAATGAGGACTGACTGTACTTATGTTGTATTAATGCAGTATATTGTGAAGACAGGAGTTGAGTGGCCTTTCATATATGTCCCTTTGAAAATAATTTGTTGTTGCTAAAAATGCTACCATGGTGTCTCCCTCCTATCATGATGAATCATTTCCTGCTAAAGTGGTGGTTTCAGGAGAACCTAGTGGAGCCTTATGTCTTCCTTCCAAGATCATCTTTAAAAGTGTAGGTCTGTTTGAGTGGAGTCCACTTGGTTTGAAGTCAGGAGGTCTGAGTTTGAGTGATGCTTCAGGTCTCAGTCTCTATCAGCAGCCCGACCTTGAACAAGGCATACATTTCCTCACCTGTAAAAGGGGAAGTCCAGAGTTCATCCATTCTAAGACACTCATTCTTTCACATCTTAACATATCTGAAACTGTATGGTCTTTTTATTTTTGTTTTGTTTTTGTTTTACAATTGATGGCGTGTCGTGGTTTAATTGGCAGCATTCTGTTTTCTCTCCAGGTGATATATATTCTACCGTTTGGCATCTTAGAGGTGATGAAATACAGGAATAATACTACCTACCTCATGATATCTTGAGGACTGGGCAATGCTACAGCTCCTCAGTGTCATTGGGAGCAAGTAAACAGTCTGAAAGGATGTGTACAGTGCAAAGCATTTGCAAATTAAGGAATTGTTATCATGATTGGGAGTATTTCCTTGCTCCTGGAATAGATCCATCTTTTATTTTTGAAGTTCCTTAGGAAAGTTCATAAAACTTGCACCGTGATCCCCTTTGATTCTATGTTTTTCATGCAATTTTTGGTACAAGCAGATTCATTTAGTGGATCATGAAATGTTTATGTCATTGGAAAGAGATTCCAAAAAGAGTTGGAGAACTACTGCTTTGGGAAAAGCAAAATGCAAGCTCCTTGGGGGCCAGAGCAGTCCTTTCTCCATGCCTATGATGTTGCAACTGTGAGGCTGCATGGGACCTGATTGTTGGGATTCTCTTATTTGCATTATGAGACTCTTTGCCAGTGGAAGTTGGATTTCCTCTCATAAAACTGTGTTTGCGTATGGTCTGTTGTCTCAGTAGTAAAGGAATGTGAAACAATTGAGGTAGTAATTCAGTCCTAAGTGATTAATACAACCCCAGATTCTTCCATGTAGGTCATCACCTCAATTGCTCTTTTTGGGGGGAAGGGTTGTTACTTAGATCCCATGTACCAGAGAAAGCTGACCACACCTTCAATCCAAACCGATGTTTTAAACTACAGCCTTTGGCCATGTGTCCTTGTACATGTTTGTTTGTTCCTTGGTATAAAGGAAAAATAAAAATCCAAGACATTTCTCTGGAATCTAAATACGGACATATGGTGGGATGAGCTAACTGTGTGCGTAGGGCTGAATGTCTGCCGAGGGTTTTCTCCCTCAGAGTAAAATATGGAGGTCGCTTTGTCTGCTGTCTTGTTGCCAAAGTACTTTTTCCAAAGTGCCATTTTGTTAGGTGCCTGTGTGTGACTGTTTCAACACAACGAAATATGAGCATTACCATTTTCATGTTCCTAGTTTCAAAGCCTGGCCCTCGAAGGTGAAATGATTTGTGTAAGATCACAAGAGCAAGGAACAGAATCACCTTAACACCCAGATCCTGCCTCAAAGCCCTGCTTATTCTGTTCTAAGGGGCAACAAAGGGCCAAACAATGTCCCCAAGATGTGGTTACAATAGCCCTGCCATCCACTTTTCCTACCACCTTCTCCGAGGGGAAGTACAAACCCGGCTACTTTATCCACATTGTTGTCTTCTTACCACAGTGACGTGCATAAGCAGTTACTTGCTAATTTTTCTGAGACAGTGTTTTGTTTTCCTTCAAGCCTGGCATGGAGACATCCCTTTCACCCCATCACTCCTCCTCCCTTAAATAAAAGGAGAGAGAAAAAGTAGTAGATGTGTGGTCTCCATGACGTTCCTCTTTGATTTCCATCCTCGATAGCAGGTATTGTCCTTGGAAGTTATTACTTTTGAAGAGCTGGCCAATAATGATTAGCATCTCCTTTTCTTAAATGTAGTGCAAGAACACAGAGATTTTAACTGACCTGCCCAGAGTCACACAGGAATTAGCAATGGACCCAGAAGAGGCGCCCAGGCTCTCATTCCCCTTCATTGGCCGTATCAGCCCACACTGCTGTTTTATGTACACTTAGTAAATATTTACAGCCCTAGATATCTTCCCCATCGTGGTTAGCACAAGCAGTACTTTCATATACATGCATGTGCATGCAAAGCAGATGTGAGAACTGTAAACCTGAATTAAACGGACACGATGCCCTGATAGTGACAGTACTGGACTACACCCTGGGAGAGCCAAGATTAAGACTACTGCTTTGTCCTTTTCCATCTCTTGGTTGTTCTTTAATGTTCTGAACAGAGAGTACACCTTTGACAACGAGACCTAAAATCTGCTCCTACACTGCACCTACCATGCACTAATGAGAAAGGACAAGGAAAATGTCCACTGCATTGCAACCCTCCCAAATTCATGATACCCTAAAACATCCTATGTTGGGAAAAGCAGTAAAAGATGTAAGGCAGCTGGTTTTTGTGTTGGATAGAATATTGATCAAATCATGCCCCTACTTCCCAGGAGACATTCTTCACATTAAATCATATATAACTTACACCAAGATATGGGTTCTACTTTTCTTAATAATAATATTGAAATACAGTTGACCCTGGAATGATGTGGCGGTTGGGGCACCGAAGTTGAAGATCCACATATAACTTATAGTCAGCTCTTGGTATCCATGATTCCTCCATCTATACAGTTCACGTCCACAGATTCAACCAACGTCCGATCATGTAGCACTGTGTTCACTATTGAAAAAAATTATGTAGGAATGGATTCATGCTATTCAAACCGGTGTTATTCAAGGGTCAGTTGTAATTGCAATATATTAACATTGAATGGACTCATTCGATTCTAATCACATATGTTCTTTAATATGAGATACTCGAGGAAGGAGAACACCTATCTAAATGGAAGTTTATATTGTTTTAAATTAGATTCTTTTAAACTTTGTAGTAAGTTCTGTGACATAACCTCAATTCAGACTAACTAAAGAAAAAGAGAGATTTCATTGACTTACATAACTGGAAGGTCCCGAGGTGGGATCTGTCTCAAACAATCTCAGTGTTCTCTTCTCTCTCCACATCTGGCCTGCATGTCTCTCCTGCTTCCGAGCACTGGTAGCATTCTATCCTCCTCACCCCCGGTGACAGGAAAGAGGGGTGGCGGGCTCATCCTAACTGCTTGTTTTAAAAGCAGGTGGAGGTGCTGTCCTTCTTCCTCTTATTCCAAAATGCTGGGGAAGGATTCTGATTGACTTGATGAACGAGCCATCCCTTGGACCAGTCCAATCCCCGTGACCAGAGAGAAGAGGACTGTGGTCAGTGGAGGCTGGGTCATTTGCCCACCCTCCCTGCAAGGGGTAAAGGTGAGTTGGTTGGGCAATGAGATGCCATGATCACAGCCCCACTAGGACCAGGGGTTGGAGGTGGAGCTCCCCAGAGGAGAGGGAGTGCCGACGCCAGAAGAAGGAGAGAAAGACACAAAATATTAATTAGCTCAGGCTGTCCCACTGGGCTTATGATGATGATTATTATTATACAAATCCACTTGAGCAGCTGGTATTGGGTACTCAAGGCTGATATGTGACTTTCAGATTTCCCACCGCCTTCAATGTAGAGTGTGACACGTGACAGGCATGACTTACCATATACGGCATGCCCTGCTGAGTTGCAATGCTTTCATAATATCATTAACACGAATACTAGTAACAAAACACATTGTGTTCATTCGGTTTCTGCCCAGGGTTCCAGTGCTTCCCAAATAACATTTTATGGATTCTAGGAGGTCCCTTGTGATGTAGCTGGCACGTATTTTGCTACAGAGCCTTTCTCGTGATGGAGAAACTAGGCCCTAAGGAGGTTATGCAATCTCCCCAAAGTCCTGCAACTAGTTTGTGGCTGAGCCAGTAAGCACTTGTCTCAAGTCCTGAGTGTGGGGATCAGCTCCCTTCTGCTCCACCATTTGGCCCAGAAGTTGAAGATTTATGTTGACGAGGGTTCCTATGTCAAGCACTAGTGTAATTGGTTTTTAATGGCCTTTATTTTCATCTTATAAAGAAAATAGCATATCCTGTCCTGGCTAAACACTATTTCGGGAAAAGCCACAAACCATCCCCCTAAGTCCTATTTATAACACTGAACCCAACCTAACTCTGCTGAGCTGGTAAAAACTGATAACCTCACTGCAGCTTCCCTGGCCGTGGCCCACAGGACGAGAATCTGTATTCTGGTTATTACTGTTATATCTGGTTATATCTTTCTTAGTCTGTCATGGCTGGAGGAAGTGAAAAGCACTACCAGAATGAGGTGAGAAACCCTGGGAAAGGGAAATAATAAAAGGAAGATATAAAAGGGAAGGAAGAGAATGGGAGAAACTAAGAAAATCATAGTGCATGGGGACCAAAGAGGTCAGTGGAGAACCAAGGAGAACCAAGAGGGAGGTGGCAGGAAGGTCCCAGGAGGCAAGAGAAGCTGACATTACTGAATCCCTACTACCTATGTGCCATGGACTTTCACATCCATTCTCTTATGGCTTTTAATGTCATCATCACAATGTCCTTGCAAGGATGTGTGGCCACTCTGTATTGTATAGAGAAGGAAACAAGATCCTAGCATCCAGGTAACTTGATGGGTTCATACAGCTAAGAAGTGATGACATTGGGGCTGAAGCCAGATGTAGCTGACTCCCAAGTCCATATTCTTTCTGCCCCACCCTTTCCATCACCCGCGGTCTGTCTAATCACTATTTGTTTTAAGACAGGTTATGTAGAAGCAGAGCCTGAGACAAGGATCTCTGTACAAAGGATTTCTTGAGGAAGTGCTCTATGGGGAAGGGGTGAAGGAGCAGGACAGGGCAGGGAAGTTCGAAGCAAGGAAATAGCCTTGCTCTCACTTGGGCCTGAGCTGACAGGGAACACAAATTGCCCTTCAGAATTCATCCCACCTTGAGGCAAGAGAGTCAGACTTTGGCCCCTCTGCTAGTCAGTCATTATCTCTGGGCCATCCCTCTTGGCCTGGGTGGAGAGGGGTGTGGCGGGTGTAAAATCTCAGGGGAGTGGCTGTTTAGCAGAAAGCAGGTCTCTGGAGAAGGAGGCGTCTGTAAGCCCTTAGCAGCCCGCTCCCAGCAGCTGGGGGATGGGAGCAGCAGCCCAGCAAAGGCAATCTGTGCAAGGCACCAGCATCCTCCTTGCACTCAGCTACCAGCCTCTTACTGTGCGAGGAAAGAGAGGAGAGGAGGAACAGCTGCCCCAGTGGTCCCTGAGGACCCACTCCAAGTGCCAGGGTAGCTCCAAAGGCCTGGCCACTGCAGCAGCCAAACTGTAGGTAGCAGACGTTACACAGGGACAGTTCCTAGGATAATGAGGTCCTAGATCTGCCCCCCAAACCACCCTGCTCCCCTCAATGGCCGACCTGCCTCCCTTGTCAGGTCAAGATTCAATGAATTAGAAGAACTAGAGGACCAGGAGCTTAGAAGGGACCCAATGGCTGATTTCACTTTCACGTGACCTTCATTCATTTATCACATTCAAACATTTCACCATTTTCATATTTATCACCAGTTCGTTCTCCGCTCTCTCTTCCTTGCTTTTCTCCAGCAGATTTTATTTCAAAATTTCAAGCGTGATAACTGGCATCTCATGGAACCAAGAATTCTCAAGCACTTTAAGAAATTTACACCCAGGCTTTTTCCACCTTCAAGGGCTTCTGAATCCATTCACCTGGGATTTCTTTCTTTTTTTTCTTTTTTATTATTGAAGTATAGTCGGTTTACTATGTTGTGTTCATTTCTGGGGTACAGTGTAGTGATTCAGTTATACATATTCCTTTTCATATTCTTTTGCATTATAGGCTATTACAACGTATTGGATATACCTTATGCTGTATATACAGGTATATTGAATATACCCTGTGCTATACAGTAGGACCTTGCTGTGTATCTGTTTTTTCCTGGGATTTCTTTTAAGATGAGTCTAATTGCAGTCAGAATCGAGAATCACAGTGCCAGGCATACCTCAGTCATTTGGGGCCAGTATATTACAATCACCTGGGCACTGAAGATACCACCCATGCTTACGTCCCATCCCCACAAAATTCTGATTTGTTTGGTCTTAAGTGAGAGTCTGATACCAGAGTTTTTTAAAGCTCCTCAGATGCTTCAGATGTGCAGTACAGGTTCAGAACCATTGGCTGGTGGAGCAGTGAAAGAGGGGTTTTGGGTTGTGCTGTGGGGAAACTTGTCAGGGTTTGGAGCTGTGTTGGGATCAGAGTCCTAAGGAAAAGGAAAGAAGCCCCCACGGACAGGAGCAGCAGAGGTGAAAAAAAGAAACTCTCACTTTTAATTTGACAGCTAATAGCCAGTTTGATCACATTTTCTATCAGGTGGAAAGAAAAACTAGATTTTTCAGAAATCTTTTTGTTTCTTCAGGCTTCCCCTTGGAGAGCTTTCTGTTAATAGTTTTCTGTGGGAGGTCCACAAGGAGGATCCTCCCAAAAATGGTGGGTGGAGAGGGGATTATTGTACCTGAGATTAAACCCAGAATGAATTTACTCAATCCAGGCAGGTCAGGCTCCTGTAGTATCCCACTCCACTCCTGATCCTTCACCCCCACTGGGTGTACAGACCCCATGAAAACCAGCCATTGGATACAGACATTGTTTCCAAGTGGCTGTATCCTTCATGTACACGGCCCTTTGCCCTCCTTCCACCCATCTCACACACACACACACACACACACACACACACACACACACACCGCTCCGTATTGACCCAACCCCTAGGACTCCTCGCCCAGTGGGCCTTCCTGCAAAGTCTTTGCCTAGTTCTCCTCGTTGGCTCTCCTGGACTGGCTTGCTTGAGCTGGTCTCTGCAGCCAGGTAGGCCCTGACCCACCCAGGTAGGCTCATGCCCTGTCCGGAGTCACACTTCCAACTTTTAAAAGCTGATACAGTCAATTCTCCATATTCCCAGTAACTGTATTCTGCAAAGTCACTGCAAACACTGAATGAGCAAATACTGAACATTGCTCCCAGGAGAAATACAGGGTTAGCTTCCTGCAAGCTTCTGGACACATTTTCAGCACCCCAGCAATATATAGCCTTTTTCATGCATGTCTCTGTTTACAGACACCTTATTTAGTATAGATTGTTGATTCATTCACGTTGAACTCATGACCAGCAGCACCATAACTCGAGCCTGAATGTAACTTACCCGACATACCTGCGTCCTCCACAAGGCACATCACGGCCTGTCTTACAGCAGCCTGATGCTTGGGGGCCACTGTAAGTAGTGAAATCACCAATGGAAAGCACAAAAATGCCACAAAAAAAAATCGTGACACTAAATAGACCATGAAAAGGATGCCTGTTTACAGTACGAGAGCTGCTGAAAGAAGGCAGATGTATCTGAGCATGTCCATATGTAAAAGGGCCACGAGCATTGAATTTGGGGTTACAAATGACTTTCAGTAACCAGAGGAATCCACAGCTATGGAATCCACAAATGATGAGGATCGACTGTGTAAGCATCCTGTTCTGAGTGACAGGATGTTTCAGTGCCTCGTTACTAATTTAAAAGCCTCTGTTTTAAGCAAGGGCTCCTGGAATATGATAGAGCTCAGGTAAAAAGATAACTCACACAGTGCTGTTACCCCCTCCCCTTTTTTAACTGAGAAATTATTCTTGTGGAAAAATACTCATTTTCCCAAAGATGATTGAGGTTTCCCCCTACCAACCAATGAAACATAATAGAAAAAAAAAAACAATGTCTGTATATTGTGTAGATTTTGGCTTTTCACTGGAACAGTGCCTTGGAGTAATAAGAAAAATAGATGTATTTGTGGTCCTTATTGTGGATACATAGAGAGGATCTTTTTTTTTTCTCCTTCTTTCAAAATGATACGATCCATTAAAAAAAAATCAAACCTGTAATGTAAAACAAAGTAAAACAAAAGGCTTAATCCAAGCCAGGGGAATTGGTCCCAGTGTTGTCCAGCTGAAATCTGATGGAAAGAGGCACACACTGAGCGCCACCACCCTGATCACCCCAAAGACTGAGCAGGCATGGGGAGTGGGTGTCTTTTCCCACCTCCCAGGTCTGAGCCTGTCCCTGACCTCTGGTTCAATTCTGCTGTGACACCCGTGGGGCAAACATCTTTGATACTGGTTCAGAGACCCTTGGGCTGGGCTGCAGCCCGTGGGCAGATGAGCCATTTGGAAAGCATATCGCATCTTTTACAACATTCCTTCTTTCCAGGTCTGGGAGTGAAGGCGCACTTGGCACTGCCTGGGACTTATTTGAAAGAATGGGCCAACACAGGGCAGAAGGAGCCAGAACGAGCTCTTAGCACTGAAACTCTGCCCCTTCGCTAGAGTTGGCATGAGCTTGGTCTGTTTCTTGGTGGCAAGAATCTTGTAGCCATTATTCTGGTTTCTGGAGCAGCTTCCAGTCCTGTTTCGTTTGTAGATGCGCCGAGGGATGGCTAGAGGCGGGGAGGTGGGGCTTCCCAACCCCTTCCATCACAAGTAGCTCCCTCCTCAGCCCAAACAAATATTCTAAACCTGTGCGCCTGCCACATGGGCTTGGCTTCAAGATGTCTTTACTTACCTTGTCCTTCCAACTGAATGGATGCCTTCAAGCTTTGCCTAATAGAAATCTTTGAGATGATTCTGTTCCTAGTGAGCTTGAATTTCATTCCCACGTGAAAACGTGAAGAGGCACTAAAGAAAAATGCCTTCAAGTTGGTGTCTTCTCTGTTGGTGGCTTCCCAAATGCAGTTTCCCTCAGAGACTTGTGAAGTCGGAATTAGGTAAACCCCGGGTCCTCTTGGCCCAGCGCTGAGCACCCCCACTGAGCATCCGTCCTGGAATCCTCCTGTGGGAAGTGCAGAAGGAGGGCTGACTAATGAGGAGGGCACAGGCTCCTTAAAAAGCTCTTCTAGATGCTTCAGAGGGGCAGCTATGGCAGTGGAGATTTCAACAGGTTCCAAGTAAGCTCAGAGAATGACATTTGAGCAAATTGTGGCATCCATCTTCAGAAGGATGCTAACCCAAGACTGACACCCAAAAGCACATTTAAAAAAGAGAAATAAAATACTTTGCTTCCATACATTCTACAAGTATTTGATTTTTTTTAATGTTTGAAATTTTCCTTAGGTTGAGAGAATTCCGTTTGTGATTATTTCATTTGATTGGAGTCAAAGCAAAAAACCGACTCAAAGCAAGAAACCTTGTCTTGGTTTTCTGTAATGGAGTTCCTCTGCACACGAGAGCTTACTCTTGGTAGGAGTTCTCGTGGAAATGATGTGAGAGTCCATCTAAGTTATTTGGAAGCAAGTTAAACTTTCAACAAGATTGCTCAGCTCTGTTAGGATCAGTTTAACAAAACTTGATTAGGCTTTTCTTATAAATGTTAATGAGCAGTTCACATCGGGAAGGAAAATGAACACATCCTGAGGACCACGCTGTACCACCTAGGATTATGATGAGAGAGTTAAGAGGATAGGGAGGCCCATAGGTAATCGACAGCTCCAAACCTGGTCCTCTTCACACCATCTAGGGGGTTCTTATTACACTAGCTATACTTTCTTTCTCCATGAAGACACCACTGTTCTAAGAGACACAGGCTGGGTGCAAAGCTTTGATTGTCCCATGCCACAGCCCCATGAAAACCTGTAAGCGTACCTGGGGCCAGTGAGGCTGACGGGTACAAGCAGGAGCTATGCTGGAGCAAGTGGTGCTCCCCTCCTGTACACCCAAGCCGGCCTTGGATCCTTGACCACTCATCACACAGTGTTTTCCATCAAAGATGTGTGAGGAATGAAGGTCCAGTCATCCAGGCTACTTGGCCACACTCCCAGCTTCACTTTTCATTTTATACTTTTAACAAAGACAGGCATACGGTGTACCTTTTTTTATTAGATTTCAAAAGTAAAATTAACACTCAAGTCTGGTTTTTATGATTGTAAAGCTCTTTTCTGAAGCCCCTAAGGAAGCATGGAGCTTTCTCTGGATCACAAAAGAGCTGAAGAACTTGTTTCCCTTCCTTGGTTTGTCTCTCTGTGGTGAAAAGAATGTAAGGAAATGACTTCTGTCTGAGCAGAGATGTGATTTTCTCTGTATTGGCTAACTCCACATTTTGTCAGCTGTCCATATGGCTTCTGGTGCCCTTCCAATCTGGCTGCCACGCTGAAGTTAGAGGATCTTTTCAAAATGCTCTTATGCCCAGCATCTGACACAGTCCCTTGCTCAAAGGATATTCCACAGAGGCTCGATAAATGCATGAATGAGGAAATGAACATGAGCTTGCAGGTAGCTAACCCCTATTTATTTTTTCTTCTTTTAAAAAAGCTTTATTGAGTTATAATTCATACACCACAAAATTCACCCTTTTAAAGTGTACAATTCATTTACAAGGTTGTGTAACTATCAACACTCAAATTTCAGAGCATCTTTATCACCCCAAAACAAAAACCAGGCCCTGTCACAGTCCCTTTCCATCTCCCCACCTCTGCTCAGCCCCTGAAAACTTCTAATCTATTTTCTATCTCTGTGGATTTGCCAATTCTGGACATTTATTTTTTTAAGTATTTATTTATTTATTATTGAAGTACAGTCAGTTACAATGTGTCAGTTTCTGGTGTACAGCACAATGTCCCCATCATGCATATACATACGTGTATTTGTTTTCATATTCTTTTTCATTAAAGATATTGAATATAGTTCCCTGTGCTATACAGACGAAACTCGGGGTTTTTTAAATCTATTTTCATATATGGTGGCTAACATTTGCAAATCTTAAACTCCCAAATTTATCCCTTCCCACCATCATTCCCCCTGTAACCATAAGATTGTTTATTATGTCTGTGAGTCTGTTTCTGTTTTGCAGATAAGTTCATTGGTTGGACATTTTTCAAAAGTGGAATCATATGATATGTGGCCTTTTGTATCTGGTTTCTTTCACTTACCATGTTTTCAAGGTTCATCCATGGGTAGTATGTATCAGTACTTCATTCTTTTTATTGGTGAATAATATTTCATTTTATGGATATACTGCATTTTGTTTATCCATTCATCAGTTCATAAAAATTTGGGCTTTCTCCATTTTTTGGCTATTCTGAAGAATGCTTCTATGAACATTTATGTACACATTTTGTGTAGATGTATATTTTTAATTCTCTTAGGGATAAATATATCTAGGAGTGGAATTGCTGGGTCATAGGAATCTCGGTTTAACATTTTGAGGAACTACCAAACTCAGAAGTGGCTGCTCACATTTTACAAACTCAGCAGTGCTTTCCAACATTTTTTGTTTGTTTGCTTGCTTGCTTGGTTTTATTTTGTTTTGCCATTTTTAAGTGTATGGTTTAGTGGCATTAAGTACATTCACTCATTGTGTAACCATCACCATCTCCAGAACTTTTTCATTTAACCAACCTGAAACCCTGTACCCACTAACCAATAACTTTCCATTCCTCTCTCCCTCAGCCCCTTGCAACCACCATTATACTTTCTGTGTCTATGAATTTGACTACATTTGGTATCTCGTATAAGTGGAATCATACAGTATTTGTCCTTTAGGGATTGGCTTATTTTACTTAGTGTTGTGTCTTCAAGGTTTAACTATGTCATAGCCTGTGTCAGAATTTCCTTCCTTTTTAAGGCTGAGTAATATTCCATTGCATGTCTATATACTATTTTGTTTATGCATTCATCCATTGATGGATACTTGGGTTGCTTCAACCTTTTTGCTATTGTGAATAATGCTGTTCTAAACATGAGTATACAAATATCTGTTTGAGGTTTGAGTCCCTGCTTTCAGTTCTTTTGGATATATACCCAGAAGTGGAATTGCTGGATCATATGGTAGTTCTATGTTTGTTTGTTTGTTTGTTTGTTTGAGGAACTACTGTTTTCCACAGTAGCTTCACAATTTTACATTCTCTTCAGCAATGCACAAGAGTTCTAATTTCTCCACAACCTGGCCTGATATTATTTTCTGTTTTGTTTTGTTTTGTTTTGTTTTGTTTAATAATAACCATCCTAGTGAGTGTGAAGTGATATCTCACTGTAAGTCAGCATTTGTGTTGTCTATACTTTTTATTTCAGCTATCCTAGTGGGCATGGAGTGGTATCTCATGGTTTGGTTTGTATTTCCTTAATAACTGTGATGTTGAGCATCTTTTCATGTACTTATTGACCATTTGTGTATCTTCTTTGGAGAAATATCTATTCATATCATTTGCCTGGTTTTTAACTGGCTTGTTTGTCTTTTTGTTGTTGAGTTGTAAGAGTTCTTTATATACTCTGTTTTTTTTATTGTTTCCACTTTATTGCTCAAACACAGAACTTGAGGCGAGCCTGGTGAGTTCTTTGTATATTCTGAAGACAAGATCTTTATCTGATACAAGATTTGCTAATATTTTCTCACATTCCATGTGTCCTCTTTTCATTTGATGGTGTCCTTTGAAGCACAAAACTTTTAATTTTGATAAAGGCAAACTTACTTATTCTTATGTTGTTTTTTCTTATGTTTTATATCTAAGAAACTGTTGCCTAATTCAATTGTCAATTCATGAAGATTGACTCATGTTTTCTTCTAAGAGTTTTAGCTTCTTGCATGTAAGTCAATAATCCTTTTTTTAAAATTGAGATATAATTGACATATAACATTAGCTTTAGGTATAAAACATAATGATTTGATATATGTATATATTACAAAAATGTGTATATATTTCTGATTCCCAGAAAAAGTTAACATCCATCACCACACGTAGTTACAAAATTTTTTTCTTGTAATAAGAACTTTTAAGATCTAATGTTTTAGCAACTTTCAAATATACAATGTAGTATTTTTAACCATAGTAACCATGCCAATGATCCATTTTGAGTTAATTTTGATGTATGATATGCCTACAATTTTTAAAAATATTAACCAAAAATATATAAATCTTTTTTAAAACAGCTGAATTTAGTCTGCCAAGGAGGGCTGTTGCTTCAATGCTGGGCAGCTTCCCTAACTAGAATCCTTTTTTTATGAATTCTTTAAAAATGAACAAGGATGTTCATATGTAAATTTTTTCTGGTCTTTAGCTGTATATACATTGTATTTATAGAAAATATTTGAATATTTTTTAAACCAATTATTTAATAAGTTTTTGTGTTCCTAAAGTGCATGCAGATCTCCAAGCAGTGGATGGTCCTCAGGGCCAAATACTGCAGAAAGGTCAAGGTGAAGGACAACCAGGAAAGGCCTTTGGGCTTGGTGGTTAAAGATCGTATGTGCCCGTGAGGATGTAAGTTCAGCAGAGTGGAGGGTAGGCAGTGAGGGCCATGAAGTCACAGCAAGACACTACTTGTTGAGGAAAGGAGAGAAATAGGATAATGATTAAAAGGTACAAACAGTCAAGTAAAGAATCGTTCGGGAAGCTGGAACATGAGTGTGTTGATGAAGATGAGCTGAAGATGCTCAAGAAAAGGAGGAACTGAGAACCCATTTCTCAGAGGCAGGCAGAAAGGACAGCGTGAAGAGCACAGGTTACCCAAGTAATCTGGAAATCAGACAAGCCTATATTCCTTTGAGGATGTAACTATCTGTATGTAGATCTTCCAGTGAAAAGTTGTCATTTAAACTAAAAGAAGTTCAAAACGTAGAGCTTGAGCTCCAGGCGCCAACAGACATGGGATTAAATTATGGTTTTGCTACTCATTAGCTGAGCAACCTTGGGTAAGCTGTGAGACTCTTCTAGACTTCAGCTCCCTCTTCTGTGAATTGGGAACAATAATAGACCCACCTCGTCAGGTTGTTTGTGTGAGGATTAAGTGAGGACTACATATAAATCTCTTAATAGTTACAGAGTCTCTGTAGCTCTCACAAGAATAAAACACATCCATGTGACTTCAGTGGAGAATTCAATTGGCTGAAATGATATTTTATTCTGTCACAACCCTCCTCCTACCATTTAGTCATAATACTCCTGGCAAATATCTGAGAAGCACATATGGTTAGCATAAGAAGGCTCTTGACTCATCTTCACTCATGTTATATGGAGTCAGAGCTCTTTCCCCTTCCATCCTCTGGTGTGAGGGCTATGATATTAGCCCTCATTTTAGCCAGGCAAGTCACAGTGGCTGACCTGGATGTATTGTAGCGGCACAGTGTATGCAGCGCTGCGTGGGTGCGCGGTCCAGGGTGATGGACCCTGAGTGGTAACATCAGAACACCATTTTGAAATCTCTTTCAGCCCTGAGCTGGGGTAAGTTATTGAGGCTCTTTATAACTAAATACCGCCATGCAACGTTTTCCCTAATCTCTGGGTAATGAAAAGGCAAGCTGTTTTCACCTTTCTTGTACAATCCTATTCACAGCTGGAAAAAAACTCATGAAAGCTCCCCTCCCAAAGAATAATATTTTACTTCTAAGAGAAATGAAATTGTGAAAGAAAAGGCCATTGACTTCCAGTTAATGTGAGTTAGATTTTCAACTCTGGTGACATACACAATGGTGGGCGATCTTTCCAGCAACATACGCATCCGCCCAATACGTACTCTCTCCAGCAGTGCTGTTTTTTCCCAGTAAATACAAGTAACTGCACTGCGTTAGGGGTATTTGGTTCTCTCATAAATGTTTCATTTACACTTTTAAACCTTTCCTTCTCATGAGCTTCCTTCTTTGTTTTCTTTACTGTATCCTGTTGTAATAAGAGGATATTGTTTTTATACCAATTTGGAAAGCTTCCTTCCTGGCATTCAGATTTCTCCTCAGATGTCAGAATGAGAGATAATGGTCCTTTGCTAGCCGTCGGATGGGGGAGTGATGGAGAAACAAGGACTGCTGTAGTGTGTCCGGGCTGGCCAGGTTGGCGTCTCCATGTGTGAGAGCAGCCCAGTGTGTGCCAACAGCGCCTTACTGTTTACTCCCACGACACCGGGGCATTAACATGCAAGGCTAGTGTTTCGAAAATTGTCAGCATTTTCTAATCTACGCACTCTTTGAAACGTCAATGGGTTTTCTAAAGAACTTAATCACTCAGAACAAAGTTGGATTCATTGCAAATGCCAGCGTTCTTGATCAATATCCGCTCTTCCTGGCTTACGACATGCCCACATCTTTCTGAAGCAGGTTCCATTCAATAGTTTCCTTCTTGTGAAAAACTGAAAATACCATAAATCATGCTTTTTAAAATATCTAGGCAGGGGAGGGTAGAGCTCAGTGGCAGAGGGCGTGCTTAACATGCACGAGGTCCTGGGTTTAACCCCCCAGTACCTTCATTTAAAAAGTAATCATAATAATAAATCAATCAATAAATCTAATTACTTCCCTCTCCCCCCAAAATCCAAAATAAATAAATTTAATTTTTTTTAATGTCTAGGGAACTAGAGGAAACTTATAACTTTAGTGTAACTTGCCTATGAAAGAGATTTTGAAAACTTACTATCCTCCAGAGCCCTGTTCAAATAAAACCTTAATTTCCCAAAGTTGTCTACATCAGATTATACTAATATCTAACAAATATTAGAATTTTAGTGTTTAAAGCAACTCGTGGTGGGTGAGGGAAGACCCAGGAGATTGATTAGTCCAACTCCCTCACTTACTAACAAGGAGACAGAGCCCAGGGACGTGAGATGAAATTACCAAAGTAACTCACCCCAGATCAGCACTGTGTTCAGAACTCAGCTCTCAACCCAGAGCTGACTTCATGTCAGGCCCTACCTTCTGTCTTTTGAGGTAGGATCTGGTAAATTAAAATATAATAAGAAAACATAATATGGTCTTTTCAAAAGTATAAACTAGATTTTCTTTTTTAACCCTTAGCCACTGCCCAGTCTCCTGTTGCCCTAACTGTCTGGTCCTCTCTGATGCTAGTAAACTAGATAACTGACCAGAATCATGTGACTGTGGCAGAAGGGAGTGAGTCCTGAGGTCAAATCCACCCAAGATGTGGTACCTACACTTGGGTGGATTTGGCACATCTCATTGATCCACATGTTGTTCCATCAAACGAACATTGACTAGGCACCATTACATGCAAGGAAGCAAGTAGGGCCAGAATCCCTGCAAATAACAGGAAAATAAAACCATCTCTCTGCCCTCGAGAAGCTCACAATCTAGTACTGAAGACTGATAGGTACATAAACAACCTGCAGTCCGAGTGCTGTCATGAAAGGATGTCCACCTTCTCTGGAGGGTTCAGAGGAGCCTAAAGAGGGAAGAGGATTCTGGACAGAGAGAGGATGCTACAGAGGATGTAACTTTTGGAGGATATAATTTGGCTCAGTCCTCCATAGTATAGAGCTGTGCTTCTGAAACTTTAATATGCATGCAAATCATTTGGGGTTCTTGTTCACCTACAGATTCTGATTCTGTAGGTCAGGAAAGAGCTCTAAAATTCTGCACTGCTGACGAGTTCCCAGATGATGTCACTGTGTTCTGTGGCTCTTTGAGTAGCAAGGAGTTGCAGGGTGGATCAGGTAGGAGTCAGTTAGTAAAGTGTTTTGAAGGTCACGTTATAGAATTTGGAGTCTCTCCTGAAAGTAACAGGAGTAACAAATATACTTGAATAACCTGAAACTGACGTTGGCTTTGTAAGTTTACCGGAAGCTCAAAAGACATTTCCTCCAGGAAGCCTTCTCACGCTTCCCTGGATGGAATATCACGTGCATACCTTCATTTAGAGCCGGTTGCCCTATAAGATAACACTGATTCACCCATTTATCAGATTCACTTACTAAGCACTGGAAGGACAATCCTTTTCAGCATTGAATCCTCAGACGGAGTGTACCTAACCCCCACCACCATATCTGACCCGTTGGGATTTGTCTATAAACTGTGAACATATGACGTTCTTGCTCTAGATCAGTGGTTTTCAAATGTTCACGTGCATCAGAATTACAGAGGGCTTATTAAAGCAGAGATGGCTGCACCCCACGCTCAGCGTTTGTGATTCGGTAAGTCTGGAGTGGAACCTGAGAGTTTGCATGGCAAACATGTTTACAGGTGATGCAAATGCAAGTGGTCTGGGGACCACACTTTGAGAACCATTGGTCTAGAGGAGACCACTGATTGCTTTCTACCAAGTAGTGTTATGAGATAGAGGAAGTTAATGGCTTAAAAGCATGGACCCTAAGCTGTGGAATCTCAGGCAGATTATTGAACCTCTCCAGGCCTCAGAGTGTTCATCCACAAAATGAAAATGGCAATTACAGCACCTACCCCCAAGGGCCAGTATGAGGATCCAATGAGCAAATAGATATAAAACCATCAGGAATTGCCAATAAGTACTAACGGTTATTGCTAAAGGAGCTCACCTCACTTGCTGATGGCACAGAGAGACTAAAACAGCTTTTTAGCAAAGCTGCAATGTGTTTCTTTATAAGTCAACTTGACAAATATGAGCTGAATCCCTAATCTTTTAAATCTGTAGGAATGTCATAGCCCCAGTTGCATTTTTGTAACCACAGTTTTAATATTTTTTAATCTTTAAAACATTGACTCATGTTTGTTAAAAAATGTATGCTTCACACCCATTGGGATGATTATAATAAAAAAGACAGATATTAACAGATGTTGGTGGAATTGGAACCTTCATACTCTGCTGGTGGAAGCGTAAAATGGTGCAACCACTTTGGAAAACAGTTTGGCAGTTCCTTAAAAAGTTCAACACAGAGTTACCATGTGACCCAGCAATTCCATTCCTGGGTATATACCTAGTAGAACTGAAAACATACATTTTCACAGAAATGTTCACATGGATGTTCATGACAATATCGTTCATTACTAGTAGCCAAAATATGAAAAGAACCCAATGTCCTATCAGTTGATGAATACCTAAACAAAACGTGGTCTATATGTGTACGGTGGGCTAACATTCAACCATAAAAAGGAGTGAAGCACTAACTCATGCTACAACATGGATAAAACTTGAAAACATTATGCTAAGTGAAAGCAGTCTGATGCAGAAGGCCGCATATGGTAGGAGTCCATTTACATCAAATGTCCAGAGAGACAGAACGCAGCTTAGTGGTCACCAGGGCTGGGGAAAGAAGGAAATGGGGAGTGACTGATAATGGCATGGCATTTCTTTGGGGATGATGAAAATGTTCTGGAATTAGATATTGGTGATAGAGCACGGTGATGCACAGTCTTGTGAAGATACTAAAAACCACGGAATTATATGCTTAAGAGGATGAATTTTATAGTGTGTGAATTATATCTTAAAGTAAAACAAAAATTTTAAGAACCTATAATCCTACTTGGAGAGAATAACATGTTTATCTTAGAATTGCACCATCCAATAAGGTAGCCACTAGCCACGTGTGGCTCTTGAGTTCTTGAAATGTAGCCAGTCCAACTTGAACTGTGCTGTAAGTGTGAAACAGACACTGGATTCAAAGACAGTTAAAAAAAAGAATGTTCATTATCTAAATACATTTTTAACATTAAAATGATATTATTTGGGGATATATTTAGTTAAATAAAACATAATATTAAAATTAACATACCTGTTGATTTTTACTTTAAAAAAAGCGGCCACTAGAAAATGAAAAATTCTGTATGTGGTTTGCATGATCCTTCTATTGGCCAGCTCTGCCTCTGAGATCCTCCTTGGTAGGTTAGTGTCTTTGTAGAGACGCATGAACGTTGTGCATCTGGGGTTAGTGAATCCGAGGCTGGTCCTTCTCCTTTACATAAAGGGCTTTGTAGCGAAGGTTTGATTAGCTCTGTTCCATTAGCATGACTCAACGCATGTAAACAGGGCAATTCAATGGATGTTTCCAGTTTTTGTTCTTTGAGGAGAAGGCCACCTGCAAAAACAGAGCCTTGTTATCTCAAAGAGCAAAGTTCTGGACCATTATTTTTAAGAAAGTACTTTTTGTGTCTCTTGCTAATGAACTACTCAGCAAGTCATCTGAAAAAGAAATTTTTAAGGCATAAGTTTTTTCCTCCTTACAGTAATTTTTTTCCAAGACTCAAGTCCTGTGTCAAAGTTTTCTTAGCCTTGACATAAATTTCTAGAGACCAGTGAAAATTGATCATAAGAATTCTCCTAGAAGGGAAATTGTTTTCCCACGACCTGAAGACAAGATTTATTTAGTAGGCAAAATAGTTAAGGGCAAATTATTTAAATAGTATAGGAATGTCTATCAGTAAGAAGTTAAGTAGATTGATTGCTTTTTAAAAATTGTATTCTCTTTTTATTATAAAAACAATGTATGCTATTTTGAAATTTTTTGAAAACAACAAAAAGCAAAGAGAAGCAAATAACTAACACTCTTAATCACACTACCAGATATAATCATTGTTAATATAAAGATGTCTATCCTTTCAAGTACAGAAAGGTCTTGACAGGTCAAAATTATTCTATATAGAGAAAATTAGCCCCAATTCTATTAGCTATTGGTCAAAAAATAGTAGGAGAGTTACTTTTCATCAGATAAAAATAACTCCACTGGCACTCTAAATTTTGAGAAGATAAATACAATTTTTATAGGTTGGGTTATAACATCCCTGTGTTACAATTTAGTGGCTGGGCTGAATGTAATCCTTTAGCCTTTACTTCAATAAAACAAGAAAGATATTTACATTACACATATCAGAGATGTGGGTGGGCATGTCTCTATACATTTTTCTTTTCTCTTCACCAGCAAGGTTGTATAAAAATATTTACTGCTTCCCCATAGGCTCATGTATGTGGTGTTGTGTCCACGTCATAAGGCAGAAGGATGGATTATTCACTGGAGTTTTTATGAACCCACATTCAAGTGTTTCCCCAGCTGTGTTTACAGCTTTGGGTTTCTAAGCCTCTTGAAAAGTAATCAGTTTTGATCATCTTAAATCCCAAAGTAAATTTTCTTTTCTGGAGATTATTCTAGTTGCTAACCCAGGTTAGTCTGGCCTATGGAACCATCATTTAGTGCCGTGACATCCAAACATGAAAGCTGGGGTTTTGCTTCAAGAAGAAAGGGAGATTTGAAATATGACTCAGACTCTTCCCTGCAAGAGGTGAGGTCTCAGAACTCCTTTGCTCTTTTGTCTTTTTAAAATTGTGTCTTGTCTTGACTCTTTGGTCATTTTATCGTGTAAGTCTTTTCTCTTCAAAATAGCATAAATACCTTTAGAGACAAGATTCTTACATGATGCCATTTTTTTGTATTAGTTTATATCTGTGTATAAGCGTGGACACGTTATGCTTTCGGTACTACCTGTTTCTTGACTAATGAGAAGTGCAGTAATATATAAGTTTCGGAGATTATAGAATTATAATAGGTGATTTCTTGTTAGATCACTTTTATAAATGACGATGTTTAATATTCCACAGTTTAAACCTTTCAGCTGTAACTATACAATTAGCCACAAAGAGACGGAGCGTTTGCTAAGAGAGAACGCTCTTAGCTGTGTAACTGTGTTAGCGTGGGCAGGTAAATCAGCCCATTTGTACCTCAGTGTCCTTATGAAAATGATAAATAACTAATAAACTGCATTAGTTAATTTGTGTCAAGTGCATAGCGTGATAACTGGCATATTGACAAGGTGTCAGTAAACATTTCCGGCTGGGCTGCTTCTGCAGTCAGTGCACTCCTGACCAGTGAGCCCAGTCCTCCTCCAGCTGGAGGGAGGCTCTCATTCCAGGCTGGGACCTTTGAGAGAGCTTTCTACGTGGAAAAGTGAGGCAACAGGGGAACATCTGTAGAGCTGGCCAGGTAAGCCAAATCAACCGCGAATCACCATTCATTTTGTGACACATGCAAGTACTAAGAAAAATGAGATGAAAGCAGCAACTGGGGTCCCGCGAGACACTTAATTCAGTCAACACATGCTGACCCCCCACTGGCTATTCGGTGCTGACCTGGGTACAGGGACTGAAGGAAAGACCTAAGGTATAGTGCCGGCCTTTGCAGTCGTCTGTCTCCAAGGACTTTTAAATGTATGGTACTTAGAAGTTATTTGTGTCCATGGGGAGAATGTGTTTTCCTAGATTTCTAGGGAAAAAAAAATTTAAAGGAGCCTTATTATATACAACAAATTAGAAAAGAGGGGAAAAAAAAGACAATTAAAATGTCCAAACCTCTATATTCATCAACTTTGCTGTATGATAAACCACTTCAAAACGCAGTGACTAACCAGCAGCCATTTATTATTTCCCATAATTCTGGGGGCTGGCTGAGCTAGTCCTCTGTGGGCTTTGCCTGGGATCCCTCGTGAGGCTGCCTTCAGCTGGAGTCCAAAACGGTGTCCCTCACAATGGTGTCTGGGAGCCATTGGTGAGAGGTCTTTTCCTAAGGCCTCTCATTCACCAGCAGGCTAGCCTGGGCTTCTCTACAGCATGGCCATCTCAGGGTTCCAAGAGGGCAAGAGTGGAATGACGAGGCTGTGGAACTCCCACAGCATCCCAAGGCCAGCCCAGGCAGATCCACAGGGGTGGAGAAGTAGTGCATAATTCTTGTTGGGAGAAGCATATTCCATTGCAAAGGGGTTGGACACAGCATCCGTTAACTACTTTGGCATAACAACCTACTCCAAAGGTTAATGGCTTAAAACTAATCTCCCACAGCCCATTCACCTCCCTTTAAATTGTGTCATGTTCTGTTGAGTGGCATGTCCAATCATCCCTCCTGTTTCTGCATTTAATCGGTTTGAAGTGTCATGACAAAATTAGGGTCAATGACTTAAGGAAAAAGGAAAACGACATTTCTTTCTCACTCTCCAGAGTTCAAACGCAGATGAGCGAATTTAGGAATAGCTCCAAAAGTCAGCTTGGGATAAGATGAAGAGAGGACATGTTTCATTAAGAAGAGGAGCCAGATTCTGAGGCCAAGCCACGCCCCTCGGGTCCTCCCTGCACCTGGAGCTTCCTTTGAAGTGAAGGAAATTGCTCCACCACAAGGGGATGGAGGGAGGCGACAGATGTGAGCATGGAATGTAAAACTAGTAAACATTCTGTAAACATCAAGGGGGCGAGGGACTCATGAGCAGTAAACAGCGTGGGCTGATGAATGGTATCTGAAGTTAGTTTTCTTGGCTTCTTATATTTTACCTCATATTTGATCCTGAAGAAAAGCTCACAGTTTGGACAAATTCAAAGTCCTAGGACTTATGATCTAAATAGCAATAGGTCATTTTCTAGGTACCTTCACCTTCCGTCTTCTCTGTTGTAGACAGAGAAGGACCATGGCCCGACAACACAAGAGAATCCACCCAGAATGACCTGATTTGCTTTATTTAGAAAGATGAACCTGGGAGTCATTTCACAGAAGGAAGTATGGGCAAGGAGGGACAAAGGATATCCATTTCCAGAAGGATGTGGAGCCTTCCTGAGTGCTATTTCTGAGATGAAACACTCTGCCTTGGGAGGGGTGGTCTTAGAATTAAGAACAAGAATCTCAGAATCAGAAATTCCTCCCTGGAGAATGTGTTGGTGCAGGGATACTAGTGGAACAGGAGATTTTCCTACAAAGGAAGCAGTTATTTGGGAGACTGGGTCCCTTGAACTGGCCGGGTGAGCTCTTTATATTTGCACAGCACACAGTCATACATCTTTCACAAATGCATGTATGTGATCGATTTAAGCATACGTACATGTGTGTGGTCATGCGTGGGTGTCTTTTTGTTTATTTTCCTTTTTTTATGGGCTTGGCCTCATCTCTTCTCTTACACACAGCAATTCCCAACCCACCCACCTAACCAGATGATCCATATTAATAATCTAATATGTATCTCTCCTGTTGTTACCCATGGCTATATAATCATATGAAGAGGCACACACACATACACACACAGGCGCTTTCTGATCATTGTTTGTTTTACAAAAATAGAAGCATATTACCTTTTATTTTCTGCATTGTGCTTTACTCAGTCAACAATACTTTCTGAAATTCCTCCTGTCAATCAGCATGACTGTCATTCTTCCTAACATCTGTGTTGTTCCATTGTACAGCATTGCCATAATTTATTCAGCCATTCTTCTCTTGCTGGAAACACATCATAGCTTTCACAGATAAGCTGAAATACAGAACAAAACAAAACAATTCCCTCCTTCCAAAAAGACCACTTTAGATGAATCCTTATGTTCTGGTGACTTTATTTCTGTTGGAGAGACTCCCAGGGACAAGACTGCTGGCCCAAAGAGGATATATATTATAAATTTTAGTAGATATCACCATATTGCTTCCCGAAGAGGTTGTAGCATTTCTCATTTCGTCCGTGAAAGTGATCCCTTTTCTACAACCCTGCCAGCAAGAAGTGTTACAGATCTTTAAAATTTGAGACAATCTGGTAGGTATAAAATGATATCTCAGTGTTAATTTGCATTCCCCTCACTTTAGGTGAATTTGAGAATCTTTCCATGTTTCTTGGCCACTTGGATTGCTTTTCTATGAATTGTACATTCGTATCTTTGCCCATTTTCCTACTGGTTTGTTCTTGTTTCCCTTGTCAAATTATAAGAAATATTTGTATATTATAAAAATTAAATGTTATCTGCATTATATATTTCTGCAAACCTACTACGGTCAATGATATTTTTATGATATCTTTGCCTTAAAAGTTACGGTGTTTAGAGCTAAATACGCCTATCTTTTCTCTCATAGCTTTTGACTTCTTAGTTTGTGATCAAGAAAGTTTTCTTGCAAAATATAGTACGTATAATCGACTAGATTTTCCTGCAAGAGCTTTGCTTTAACTTTATATTTTCACTCATAATATTTATACTATACCCTTGGGTGTGCAATAAAATTCGGATTGAATAAGGTACTGATTTGAATATCATGGCTTTATAGAGAGTTCTAATAACTGGTGAGGAAGTCCCTGCCCCAGGTTTATTTTTCTAAAATTACTTATCTTTCCTTCAGTTTTAATCTTTTTCTAGAAACTTTAAGATCACTTTATCCAATTGCCAAAACACACCAGAACAGCCCCTTCTTGTGAGTTTTAGTGAACTACATACACAGTTTGAGGCAATTTAATATTTTGATGGCATTCTGTCTTCTCATCCAAGAATATGGAACCTCTTTCCATTTCTTCATTTCTCCTTTTACATACTTTAGTATGATTTTGTTATTTCCTTTTTTATTATATCTATCTTTAAGTATTCCATAGGGGTCTCTTTTTCATTATTTTAAATGATTTTTTTCCATGCCTATTCTTATTGCTGGAGTAGAGAAAAGTTAATGGTTTTTTTTGCATATTTTTGGATCCATCTACTTTCCAAAATTCCCTTTTTAATTCTAGATTTTTACCAGATTCCTTTGGGTTTTCTAGGTTTACGGTCATATCATCTGCAAAAATAGATCATTTTTCCTCATCTTTTCCAATGTTTTTTCCAGTTTTCAAATTTGTTACCGTGAAGTTTCATATTATATTCTCCTTTACTACTTTTAGTCATTTTAATATCTGTTCTTTCTACTTCCTGGTCTTTTACAATTTTGCTTTTTTTCCTTTTTAAAAATTGAGTTGTCTATCAAATGTATAGATTTTTAATATAACAATATTTAAAACTTATATGTTCTATTTTTTTCTTTCTATTTCATTAACTTCAGCTTTTACCTTTATTAGTCCATCTTTTATTGTTCTTTTTCTAATTTCTTAATGTGGATTTAGTTTCTTCTCATCTTCCTTCTTTCACAAGGAAAGCTTTTTGGCTATAAAATTCTTCTGGTACAATTTCACAGAGCCTTAGAAGAGTATATGATAAAGTTTTCCTTTTCATAGCTTTCAAGATAATCAGTAATATTCCTTTTGATTTCTTCTTTGAGCCAAATATTTTCTAAGTATTTCTTAATTTTTAAGTAGACTATTTTCGGGCCTCTTTTAATAATTTTTTTTCTTATTCAATAAATTAGGATCAGATAATGTAAGGTAAATAAATTCAAATAAATCTTAATTTGAATTTGCTGAAGTTTCTTTGTAGCCAGCTACATGATCAGTCTCTGTAAATGTTCTGCAGACATATAAAAAGTAATAAAAATTCTCTGTATTTGGAATGTAGGTTTTTTAAAAATTGAAATACCATCAGTTGCAATGTGTCAATTTCTGGTATACAGCACAATGTCCCAGTCATGCATATACATACATACATGGAATGTAGGGTTTTGTTCAGCTATTATGTTGGGAAGCAGTGTGGCACAGAGACTAAAAGCAAAGACTTCAGAGAGAATATGTTTACTTTCAAATCTTGAACTTACCATGTGACCTTCACCGCATCTGTAAGATGTAAATAATAATAGTATCTACTTCGTAGGGTGTCTGTGAAGATTAAATTATTTAATATTCATAAAGTACTTAGAATAGAAATTAGAGCATACCAAATGCCATATGTTAATTGTTATATAAACGAAAAGAATTAGTCAATTCATCTGTCTTTATTTTGTGCTTTCTACAGAATTGTCTAATACAGTCCAAAGAGATACATTGAGTTAATACAAAATTTTGGCTTGTGTGTCAGAACGTTATTCTGCTACTATTTTTTTTGAGTTTAGATTTTAAATTATTAAAGTGAGAAATTTTAAAATGTAAAATCTTTTTTCTTTAGATTGTCAATGATCATTTTAATTCCTTGAATTTTTCTTATCTTCATTTTTTTTTATTTTTTCACACCTGCCCACACTTAAAATTTCTTTGCCCTTAATAAACTTGGTCCCAATCTCATTCTTCCTTAACTAAGTTGCCTTTTCCTCCAAATAGTACATAAATAACCATTTTTGTTACACTTTAGAATGATGGATTTCCTTCAGGCTAATTCAGTAAAGTAAAGTAGCCTATGTAATCAGATTGGATTACAGATATGCTCCCAAATGATGTTAAGTGTACTGAGTTCTACAGTCCACTCATGCTTACAATTTCCAGTGCCCTTTGTTTCTTTGTGTAAATCCAAGTTTCTGTCTCATATCACATTCCTTCTGCCTGAAGAAATCCTTTTAAGATTTCTTGTAGATCGTGTCTGTTAGTAATAACATGTCTCTGTCTTTGTTTATCTGAAAAAGTCTCAATTTCCCTTCATATTTGTAAGACTCACTGGGTATGGAATTTGGGGTTGACAGTTTTTCCCTTCCAGCACTTTAAAGACGTTCCTTCACAGCCTCAGGCTTTATTGGTTTCTGGTAAGAAGTCTGACCTTTCTTATCTTCCTTTCACGGGCCATGAGGAAGGCTTTCTCCCACCTTCTACCCTGCCCCCATCTTTCTCATGTGGTCTGCGCAGAAAAGCCTGTGATTGGGCATGAATCCTCCTTTCATCTGTGACTCCCAGGGTTTCTGTCCTGTCACGAAAGCCCAAACTTGACTTTAAAAATTTACTACAAATTTTAGCTGAATTTTTCTTACCCTACTTTTATGGCAGATCGTCCTCTTCCCACGCTCTGATTGAGATTAGCTGGTGCCCGCCTTATAGTTGTCCTCGGAGGTGCCTGTTTTCTCATAGATTTCAGGCTAGTCGGTTGCCTTACAACCTCGGCTCTCTACTGCGCCCCAGGAGAGTTATGACTTTGTGGATTAGTCTGCTTTTTCTTTTTCTTAGGGTGTGAGTGATGCTCTTTCCAGCTTTTTATATTCTGAAGGGAAGCCACTTCCTTAGATTTTAAGTTTAATTTACAAACATTACTATTTAATGTATAAATCTAGCAAAGAACATACAAATAGGGTACTTCGTAACTTAATTTATTAAATTTCTTTAACATGTTCAGCTGCACTATAAATTGTAAAGATCATATGTTAACATTCCTTTTGAGGTATTCCAGTTATCTGTTGTAGTAGGCTGTATTTCCCAAAATGGCTCCCATAGCACCATTCCCATCCCATATGCTCTTTCAGTGTGATCTTGCCACTTTCCATCAAGAGGCAGAAACTATTTTTCCATCCCTTTCAATTTGGGTGACCTGGGACTCTTTCTATCACCAGAATATGGGAGAAGTTCTGCTATACCAGTCCTGGGCATAGCCCGTAACTGACCTGGCAGCTTCCCTACCACTAGGTTAGTGGGGACTCCAAGTCTTGCAGTGACCTTGTCTCCAGGTTCCTTGGATTCTCCCTTGATTCTTTGATGAGTATGCAAACCAACGAGGGGTTGTGAGGAGAGAGAAGTTGTTTCCGCTCTTGTTTACCGTCTGTTCATCTTTTTGTTACTAGATTCCATTCTCAATTATTTTTACATTCTTTTTACAACTCTTATTAAATTACCTCTCATTAATTTTACATATCTCTTCAGTCTTGTCTGATTTTGTGTTCACAATTCCCAAGTCATTCTAATGACACCCTAAAGTTACCCACCAGAATTGTATTTTCTTTTTAATCGAGTTGTTATGTTCCTTAAAGTGTTTGGTTTATAGTCAGATGTTTGATGCATACTTTGGTGTTTGATGCCAACAGAATATAACTGTTATATCTTCTTTATAAAAAGTGTCTTTTATTATAATGAAATACACTTTTTCTGGTTCTGTTTAATAATTTTAAACTTAAATTTTACCTCTGCTGATACTAATATTCTACTTCAGATCTTTTTACCTTTGCGGTTATGTGTTTTCCTGGCTTTGTTTTATTATATTAACAGCATTCAGTTAAATTCTTTGTTGGAAAGCCTCTGCTGTTGATTTATTCAGCAAATATCTATTGAGCACTGGCTATGTCTTAGATTCTATTCTGGGCATTGGTGTATAAAACAAAGATCCCTGATCTTAAGAAATGTGATGGGAGGAGATGGACAATAAGCAAAACATGTAATAAATAAGCAATTAACATAGCATGTTAAAAGTGCTAAATGATGTGGAAAAAAATAAAAACAGAGCAGGGTATGTAGGATTTGGAGTACAAGGAGGAGGAGGTTGCAATTATAAATAGAGTGGTCATGATCAGACAGATTGAGAAGGTGACATTTGAGTAAAAATTAAAGGAGGGAGGTAGCTGGCTATGTGGACATCTGCGTGTTCCAGGCAAGAAGAGCAGCCAGTACCAATCTGTAGGGTGGAGGTCGGCTTGCTGTGGACAAGGGAAAGCAAGGAAGCCCGTGTGCCTGGAGTACAGTGAAAGGGGAAGGTACTAGATTGAGACTGAGAGTCATTGTTGAGATGCAACATGGTCGTACATCATTGGTGACTCAGCCAAGTTTTGATGGAGTGGAGAGGAAAGGCCACGTTTTTCATTTAGTATATGGTGGATATATTTTATTCTGTTTCTTCTCTCTAATTTATTTATTATCGATTTGCTTTTACTTTTTACACTTTTTCTTTTCCCTAGTTTTCACAAGTTTGCTCAGTTTCTGAGGCGGGATATCTCCAGGCTGAATTCTTGAGTTTTCGACTGCCTGGCCCTAAGCTCATTTCTGTCCTTGCCTGCCGCAAGAAAGGGCAGGGATTTTTTTTTTTAATTGAAATATAGTCAGTTTACAATATTGTATCAATTTTTGGTATACAGCATAAGGTTTCAGTCATACATACACGTATATCCCTTTTCATATTCTTTTCCATTATATGTTACTACAAGATTTGGCAAGGATTTTTAGCTATTCTTTCCTGCAGGCCCTGGACACAGAAGAAGACGGCTGTGTGTGACTTTGGGCCACTCTCTCAGTCGGGGTGGAAAATGGGTGTCATAGTCTATTAGACTATATCAGGTGAAACAGCTGAAAAGGGGCCATTCTCAGAGGTGAGCAGAGGGACAGTGCAGACTCGGTGCTAGTCATGGTGTGTGTTCCAGTGGGTGGGGGAGCCACTGCCACTCAAGAGAGAAGCAATGACTAGAACTCTAAGAGGAGAGCTTGTGCCCTGTGTCAGAAAATGAACCAATCCATGCATCTAGAAGGGGAGCTTAAATGATCATAAACAAGCACGTCACTTCCCTCCAAATTCTGCACATCCAAAGCATCATCTTTTCCCGTTTCCTGCTCTTGCATCACTCTTTTCTTGGAAGAGGTGACCTGTGACCTACTATCCCCACCCAAGAGGTTCAGCCCCATCCCAGACATGAGTACAGATTTTTTTCTCTTGGGGAATTATATGAAAGACAAATAAGTCTGTCTCTGATTTTGGACTGACATTCATAATTCATGTATGGTTGCAAGAAGCAACAAACCCAGCTAGGCTAAGTATCCCCAGATATCAGGCGTGTCCCCATGCACACCCTTTAGAGATCTAATTAAACGTGGTCCGAACCCCAGAACCACCACCCGCGGGAGTTCGGAGTCCACAGTACACTCTCCAGGGGTGCCTGGTTCCTTTCTCTAACTCCTCCCTGTCTCCACACTCCCACCTCCATATGGTCTCGTCTAGTTCCGCTTCTTGTCCACCTGGCTTTTACATCTAGACATTTCATCAGTTTGCCCCCAAACATCCCTATTATTTCAGCATGTTGTGAGTATAAAAACTTCAATGACAGGTCACATTTCTTTTAGTCTCAGTTCATTTTTTCCTTCAAACATTCTCCAGTTTAAGGAGGATGTCCTGTGCTTGTGAGGAGAGCACAGAGCAGAAGGGCACCAGCGTTAGTTGCTAGTATATTTTTAGTGGGGCAAAAGTAATATAAATTCTTTCCTAGGTAGAGCTGAGCAAAAAAATCAGCAGCTCATCAGAAACCTGGGACAGACACAGCCTCAATTTGATAAATCGCCTTCCATCAAATTCACAAAACAACAAGTGGGTTTGGGCAGCCCCCCTTGTTCTGGTGCCACCACCCTCTGTGAGAACTGTTCATGTGCATGGTGGCCCTACGTTGCAGTGAAATGGCCATCAGAAATAAATTGTTTTCCATTTGTGAAACCATTGCCAAATATTCAAGGCAATTTGATAGGTCCTATAACGAGAGATGATTTTCATAATTTTTAACAATCAGTACAGCATGGGCATCAACCAGCCAGAATAGACCTGACCAATCAGAGGGGATGTCAGGAGTGAGCACCCAGTACAGCCCGATGGTGGACACCAGCTGAATATCTGCCCTGCCTATAATTTAATAGCAACTCTGCTAATTCACATCATTTTGTACCCAGATGCTTCCTTTCTCCTTCTTTTTCCAAACAATACTTTATTCATTGATTCATTCATTCAACAAAGACATGATTAAGCTTTCCCATGCGCTGTCCCAACCTTTCTCAGTTCCTGTCCCACTGTTGCTCACATGGGTATCTTCCCTAATTAAATCCTTGCATGTTCAGTCTCTCCCTAGCATCTGTTTTGCACAGGACCCAGACCCCGCCACGACATCCCCAGTGGTGGTGTCAAGATCACAGACAGCAGAGCTCACTTGTTGCATAGGATCCATCCCAATATCACTACAGAGGGTAACTTCATTTCCATCACTTTGGGCATGCACAGTGACAGACCCTGATTGCTCTTTCTCACTCTGTTCCTCTTTCCATCATACCAGCAGAATTCTAAGGCTTCCCAGTGAGGATCCACTTTTGCTTTTGTATGAAATCTCATGTGATCATGTGTCCACGGGAGGACAACAGTGCAGAGGGAAGTCAGCCATTTAAACAAGGGTGAAGAAGGTGGGTAGAATACAGGCTCTATAGAATGAGAAGGTTTGCAGGAGAGGGGGTAGGGGCAGGGAGAAATAATGGCAATCAGTTTAGAGCGTTTGGCTTTCAGATGACTGGCACTTGGGACTGATGTACTGGTGACCCCTGGTATGTGGTTCCTGGTGCCTTTATTCTGGAGATGTTACCTTATTGGGTAGAGGGTAGACCAGGAACCTCACAGATCTCCAACTTCAAGTTCAAAGAAGTTGGTATGTGCATCACCCCCTAGGGGCAGAAATGAGGAGGGGACATGCCCAGCACCACTGCGGTACCCCCTGCCAGAACCCTGCAGCGACACAACACTGAAGAAAAAGCATCCCTCGGGCCATCTGGTGTGCTGCCACACATACTCAGCAGTCCCAGCTGCGAGGTTGTGGGTGGGTGGGCAGGACACAAACAGTGTTGATCCAAGTGCAGTCGAATCACCTAGGAGGACTGGCCACCCTGGGGAGGCAAGTTAGTGAGAGTCACCCAGCGCGGGGGTGTGAGTGCAGCTGCGGCAGGACTTGTCAAAGCTGCACTTCCAGTCTGTCTCCTGGGGCAACTCAGAGAAAGCGGGAGAGAGGACTGCTAGGGCGGCTTCCCTTTGCCACGTGGACCACGCCACTTCAAGGGGCCGGCCTGAGCTGGAAGGACCAGCCTGACCACCCTAGGCTGATGGCCAGCACTGATATCGACAAAGCCTCAAATTAAGACAGTACAAAAAGGGAACTTGGAGATCTGGGGCCTCTATTACCCAGACCGGTTAATAACACTGCTCCTAGTTCTTTAATCCCCATATGTGTTCATTGAACTGAGCTGAATGGATTTGAAAATAAAATGCAGGCTGCTTCTCAGACATCCTCATTCCCCACGGGGAGTGAGTTCCTGCTGTCTCACTTGGACTTTGGTCCCTTGGTTGCAGCCGAGGTCAACATTTCCAATGCAAGGTTAGTTGAGCCACCCAGGAGGGAGGACTCCAGGAAAGGTTCATGGGGATAACAATCCCACATTCTCGTAATTGGCCAAGGATAGTGGGAGGGGAAAGTATTCATTACTCTGCAATAATCTGAACTTCGACTAGAAGTGCAGCTTCCCCGCTGAACTTGGGAGGAGCTGGCTGCTCCTGGGACCAGAGTTACCAGGACCAGACATGGCGATGCTGTCTCCACATGCCCTGAGCGCATGTCCACCACTCCATCTTGCTGTGCCTTCACAGCCACCAGGAAGTGCTCTTGTTTACTTCGGGCACCTTATCATGGATTAGTGGCAGGACCCCAGGGGAATTCAACTCTAAGAAGGGCTGAAAAGAGAGGCAAGCATCCAGGTTCATTGTCAAAGTTGAGAAAGAACGTCTTCACCTGCTCATGATTTGGGAAAACCAAACAAACTTCCCTTTGCTAAGACTGTTAGTCAGAATCTGACCAAGAACCGTCTCCCCATTGATGGTGAGTGGTTTTCATGATATGCTCTGTCTTCTATTCTTTGACTAAGGAGAACTGAAGGACAGGCTTCCTGGTAGTGATCCCTGTCTTTGAGGACCTGCCCTTTCTTGGATGGAAGCAAAAGTCCATTGGGAGGGAAAACACTTCCCCACCTAGAAAGTCGGCCCTTTTTGTGCTTATCACACCTGAGGGGACCAGCAACACGACTCCCTCTTGCTTTTGCCTTTTCCACTCCATCCTTTGTTGGGATACTCTGTGTGTGTGTCTGTAAGTCACTTTATGTTACTAATTATTAAGAATTTTCAACTATCTTGGGAAAAAATTGGAAGAAGTTAGGCTCTTAGACGTGGCCAGAGCACCCTATTAGACAGGATAAAAGACAAGTATATGGAGGGCTTGTAAAGAAAACAGTAATTCAGTCTTCTTCACCGAGGACTGAATATACAAAAACTAAAATTAAATGGGATTTAAATTACACAGCGGTTAAAAAACTCATGAAGTTTGAAATGGGGATCTTTAACAAAGGTTTACTGAAGTCACCAATGCTACCTTAAAGGAATTTTAATTCATCTAAATATCTACGCCTGTTACTGAGAGAGCGAGTCTTCGAAAAGTGCCAGCCAATCCTGATTGTGGGCACGAAATGACCGCGTTTGAGAAATAGTCTTTCTACCCACTTAGAAAACCCACCTCTGTATTTGTGAAAATTGTAAAGGTGTAAGAAGTCTCAGGTTCTCTGGGGTGACACACAGAAGCACCACAGGTCCCTGTTCCCATGGGCCCCCTTCTTGGTGAAGGGCAAGGCGAGGCTGTGTGGGGCCCTGGGAAGGTCATGGGCTCCAAAGTTAGCGGAACTGCGCCCCAGCGTTAGCTCTGTCATTTACTAGCTGGGCGAACTTGGGCGGGACTTTTTTCTTTTTTTAGCAGAGGTGCTGGGGATTGAACTTAGGACCTTGTACGTGCTAAGTGTGCACTGTACCACTGAGCTATAACCACCCGCCTTGGGCAGGACTTCTTAACAACATGAAGCCTTTAAATGAGAAGAAACAATGCTGACCTTCCTCCTTCATGCAACTGCACGGGTACCTGGCAATTTCCACCTTGTGCTTGAATCCTTTGTCTTGAACTTTGCTTCTCTATTGGTTATGATTCCTCAAAACATAGACTCTTTTTATCCTTGACAATGACTAGCACATTAACAGTGTGTAATAAATTTTTTGAATAAGTGAATACTGAATGTCTAGATTGTAGTATTACTGTGAAAATTCTATGTAATAAAGCTAGTTCCCCTCCCAAAGCCTACAGGCCTAGACTCCTGGGAAAAGGAAGGGGTACTTCTAAGATGTAACCTAACGATGGGAATTCCTTCCATCCCTCATTCCTCTCCTTGTCTTATAGTCATCTTTAGTTCTTTTAACTCATGTTTCCGGAAGGCTATGTTCCTCCCAGGCACAGGGCTAAGTCCTGAAGGTCTATGAAAGTCATGTCTAGGGAACAGACCGTCTTTAAAAAATTACCATCACTACAGTGACTGCTGTAGTAGAGCATACGCAGAGCCCAGCGCCAGCCAGTGTCTGCCTGGGGAATTCAGGGGAGGTTCTGTAAAGCAGGTGACATTTGAGCTGAGCCCGAAAGACGGAGCAGGAGTTTCCCAGGCTGAGAGGGGAGAAATAGCTGAGTCTCAGGTCTGCCTGTAACCAGCTGAGCATGTTGGACAAGTTGCTCGACCACTGGGAGACTCAGGTTCTTCATCTGCTGAGTAGAGTTAGCTGGTGGAGTTTCTGCCAGGATCCTGTAAGAGAACATATAAGAGTGCAAACCATCAATCCGGCGATGGTAAACGGCCACAAACTGTCAGGATGGTGCCACACGGGCAAGAGCCCAGCAGCGAGAGACCCTGGTTGTTATGGGAACCACACTCAGGTTGGGGAGGGATACCCAGGGGGGACTCCAGTAGACAGTGCCTCTCCCACCTAAGTTTGGGATAATTGGAGAAAAATTCAAAAAAGTAATTATGAAGGTCAAAAGATCACCTTGTAAATGGTAATGGCTAAACTGGAGAACAAGGACTGGAATGAGGAAAACAGCTTGAAGGCACCCAGCCCGGGCAGATCTGGACTTGGCGGCATCTCAGACAGACCCAGCCCGGGGGAAGACCCAGCACATGGAGCAGCAGAGGAGAACTCACCCCCAAGATGGAAAGATGAGGGGCGAAGGCGAGCTTACCTGATGTTCCTTCCTACTGTTACCCCAGAAGGTAAAGACCCCGGTTCTTTTCATACCCGAAAGATAAGTTTACAGTCCAGAGATGGTGCATTGTGTAGTAAAAGATTTTAAAAGGTTTATGTAAGAAAGGAAAAGTACACCTCCAAGAACGAAAGGCGGGCTGCTCCAAGGGAGGAACAGCGGCCGTCTTGGTCTCCCCTCACTCCTGCACCCTCACTCAGAGGTGGTCTCTTGATTGGTGACGGCTCTTGTCCCTGGAGTGCTTAGTCGTGTTTGGCCCCTTTGCGCATGTCTTTACCCATGGTGCACACAGAAAAACCCCTGGCGTTGGGGAGCTAAACTGCAATGTTAATTATAATACAGTAAGCATTGGGTTGTGTCCAGTTAAGTCCTTCCTGCTACCGCACAGTTGTGGCTATCAGGTTCTAATGGGTTTCTTGCTGACACTCATTTAGAGGAAGTCCCTTTATGCTGGATGTGGGCATAACATCTTCTGGACCATCCTCCCTCTCCTCCACCTCTCTGCCCAGTACCCCCACTTACCTACCTAACACCATCTTTGCAGTGAGGGACTCTCAGGGGCAGAGTGACTGAAGGATGCTGCATGGTCAGAGTTTGCTTTGGAAACCACTTTCCGTTGAAAATGAGGTGGAGGGCAGTCCTTTCTAACACAGTGTTATGAGGGCATGGGGGCTGGGGAGTGGTTGGTATTCTGTGGATGGAAAGGATATGGAGATGTTGATGAGGTTTGATAGGCAGGTAGGCGCCAGGTCATGAAAAGCCTTGTGCACCAGGCAGGGCAAATGAGCTGAAGGTGGGATGGCTGCAGAGAGCAAAGGAAGAGGTGCAGACCAGGACTGCCGAGGAGACTAACAAGTGCAGCTGGCATTGCCTGGCATATGTACACAGTGGCACCAACCCTTGTGCTTAGAGGAAGAGAGAAGGCTGGCACCCTGGTTCTTCCAGGCCACTAGAAAGTTGAAGACGCTGGCAAGGAAGTGGAATCTGGGCCAGATAGGCTTGAAGCGAACACAGTAGGGAACAAATATTCTTGGGCAGCCTCCAATAGTCAAGAACCAGGGGTCACAATTAATTCAGAGAAGGCAAAGTTTGAGTAGAGTGAAAAATCTGAATGGTTAAGACAATACAGGTGACGGTAGTATTTTCAGATTTTTTTTTGAAATGGAAGATTTTTAGATGTTAAGAAGTTCCAGGGGTTGGCCCTGAGAATGGTTAACTCAAGAGGAGTAGAGGCAAAAGTCCTCACAGTTAAGAAGGTCAAAGATACTGGAGGGGTCATCTACAAAGTCATGGAAGCCCCCAGGTTGAGGCCAAAGTTCAGAAGGAGAGGAGACATTTTACACCTTTGGTATATGGTTTCAGGGCAATTATAGTAGCTGTACATGATGGAACGAGGAAAGAAACAGAGATATGACAACCTTCAAAATAGTAACAACCATCACCAAAAAATCAAATAACCAACCTGGTTTATGCAAGGATGGAGTCAGATATTTACAGTTGTGAAACACGGGCCTTGTTTGACAATTATAAAGACAGTAACAATGAGGTCTTTTTTTTCTTGTTTTCCTACTAAAGAAGAGTGTGCTGGCCACAGATCTGTGTAGGAAACCTTCACAAAATGCATGCCATCTTTAATGACTCCCAGAAGCACGTAACCCAGAGAAGTGTCTGCTCTCTAACTGTAGATCCATAGAATATCCTAGAAGCTCATCTGCAAACCAGACAACACAAAGGCTGTGAGTTTGTCAGGGAGATGCAATCTCTTCCACATACACAGAACCAGATGTCCTCTGTCTCAAATGCTGATATTTGTGGTTATTTCTGTTATTTACCATAATTGCCCTTCTGGGTTCTGCTTACTAGCACCATGCTAAGCACTCGTAATTAGCCAGTGAAAGATTTGTAACTAAGCTAATTAAAGGGGGAAAAAAATAACTGTGGCCAACCTGATGGAATGTGTACAGCAATTCCATCTCACAATGCTAAATACTTTCCGCTAAAGAGATGCCTTTTATTAAAATCAGATGGAATATGTTCACTTTTGTTGTGGCATTCGGTCATATGAGACAACTCTACCAATATGCTACAAAAAAAAGGGGAAGCAAACAGGGGCAAAGTAATTCCGACGAGTCTCCGGGTACTTACGGTCTTAGCAATGATTCATTGCCAAGAAGAATCCTTGAGAATGCCAACCTTTATTGTGGTGATCTAGAAGGAAAGAGCTTTGAAAACAGACCTCCTTTTCCCCTCTAGATTTTCCTGTCAAGATGCATAAAAGAATTCAGACGAATCAAAAAGTCCAAGTGAGCTGGCTGGGTAACTAGGACAGGCCCAGCCTTGAGTTCAGAGAGCTTTCTCTAATGCGTTCCACCCGTCTCTCCAAAGAACAAAGTTTACAGGATACGTTGACTGCAAAGGAAGCTTGCAGTCATATGGTAGCTGAAATGGCATATCATGGAAGTTTAACTCAACACTGAAAATATTGTCACTCTTAATAAATTACCCATGCCCAGGATACTGGATTTCTTTCTCTTTCTCCTTCCTCCCCTCTTTCTTTCTTCCTTCCCTCCTTTCCCTTCCTTCCTTCCTTCCATCTCTCCCTCCTTCTTGTTTACTCATAAGAAGAGAAGTAGCCAGCAGTGATGGGAAGACCATTACTCATCCAAACTTAGTATAGGATGAGTCCTCTTCAGTCCAGCGGGGTGAACATTTCATTGCTGTGTCTTCCCCCTCCTCCCCCACTACACACCTTCCTCCCCAGCTCACACAGGCTGTGATCATCCCTGCCTCCATCTGCTTGTCCTGCCTGCATATGATTGTCTTTATCAACTATATCTCCAAATCCTTCAAGGTCCCATTCATGTTCCATTCTCCATGAAATCTTGCCTAATGACACCAGCCAACAGCAATCTTTTCCTTTCCTGATTATCCCTCCCACTTACTTTCAGACCAGGAATAGAAATTGCTGCTGTGCTTGAACTTGTGTCTTGAAGATTCCAAGGTTATGTCTGAGCTCCAGGGCACCACCTTCTAGCAATGACAATGAGAACAGTATGGGAGGAGGGAATGGAACAGTGTGTGTCTGGTATTTACCAACCCTGGTCTAAAGCAGTTAAAGCAGTAGTTTGTATGGAACTTAATTTTACACTGTCTCATATTATCCAATTATATGTCGTTCTATGTTCTTATGGCCCTTCTCATAGATTTTTTTCAGATTTTAAAGGGATAGACTGTTAAAGCTATAGAGAGAAATAATCATAAAAGATAGCACAGACAGTTAGAACTGACCATTCTGGAGGGGTCCCTCAAGTTGGCCTTCCCTTCTTTGGGATCTATCAAAAAGATGATTTCATGGATGCCTCCAGGAGTGATGGATTTCTTGGTGAGTTTTCTCATCAATATATGTATAAGTGTATCCGTATGTATATATGTTCTATACCTACATAGTGTATAAATCAGATTACTAATTCATTTACAATTGGAGACATTCCTTCCCAGGGCTACTTCTACAGGCATTTCCTTCTGAATAGAGAGGTAAGAAGTTTGATTAGTGTCCAGGAAGTTGCCCAGGGAGCGTGAAGTCAGAACTTTCCCCCTTTTTCCCCAGGGGCTGAAACTACCCAGGCCCTGCCACTTACTGGCTGTGCTGTCCTTAAGCAAGTAGTCAGCCTCTCTGTGCCTTGGTTTCCCAGCTGTATATTCAAATAGACGAGAACCGGGCTTATACAGCTTTTGTAAAAAGTGCTTGCAATAATTAGCACCAGCTAAGCACCTATTCAGTGCTGGTTTTTTTAATGTTATTATATATATCTTTGCACCAGTACTTTAGAAGTAGTATTTCCATAATAATGCAACAGCTCTCAGGGAGTAATGAAGCCTGTATTCATTTTTTTAAACTTTAAAGATGATTGTAAATCCAGGAATCCTTAGTCGAATGGCCTACTGTATCAAAAACATCTAATGTTTTCTTTCCTTTTATACACCATTCCTGAGAGTGAGCTCCACTCCTGGGTGAACTTTTGTTCTCAGTTTTTACTCATCAAACCAGAGGAGCAGAAAGCTGCAAGTCTGTGAAAATAGCAAGTGAAGCCCCGTAGCCTCCAGGGCTTTGGGTAAAGCTTTCTGCGTTGTCACTTCCTGCAAGCCGCATTACCCTCCTCCCCTCCCCCGCCGCCGCTGTGACCCGAGGTCCGCACCCCCCCCCCCCCCAGGTGGGACCTGCTGCCCTTCAAAGGTGACTGACACACTCGGGCAGGCAGGCCGCCACGACCGCCGGAGGCAGGCTTTCTAGGCGATTCATCGGGCTGGCGGCTCGCCGTGCCCCTCCTCCGGTCCCTGTCCCGGGGACACCCAGTCCCGTGCAGGAAAAGCCTTTGTTTCGCCGATGTTTCTCAATTGAGTATAAGCTGGTGGGCTGTACTTATTCTTGCAACACCCGCAAGTAAAAGGTTTTGCTGCCTTTATCTTTTGTTTTCATTGTTAATTATAAAGGAGTAGCCACACCCACCATCGTTTCTATTGGGTAGAAACGTGAGTGGGGATTTTTTTTTTTTAAGCTTCCAGCTCTGTCCAAAGTGCACCCAGTTCCCAGGTGGGGAAGGTAGTCTAGAGCAGTCCTGGGCGGCTGCGGAGAGGAGCCAGATCTTTTGCCAGTGAAGAATCCAGAACCCGCCCTGCACCCCAGCCCTTGACTAGAATTTCTCCTCCTTCCCTCCCCGGTTGTTTTACAAGGTATTGAATGACTGGAGGCACCCAGTCAGTGTCGAGGCCAAGGGAACGAATCAGGACCTTCCTCCTCCCATCCTTGCCCTCCCCTCCTCCTCCCTCTCCCCCTCCCCCTCCTTTTCCCCTTCCTATTTATCCTTCCTCCACCCCTCCCGAAGCCACACCACCAACCCACCTACCAACCAACCCATTCAAAGACCTCCTAAGAAGTCCAGTCTTAGAACGTGTGGAACCAAAGCATTACCAGTCACAAGAGAAGAGGGAGACGGAATAGGGGGGAAAATAGGAATTTCAACATTTCTTTTTCTTCCATCTACTAAAATATAGTAGATCTTTCTGAGCAAGCAGGCCATCTTCTTGGGAGGGGGAGCCCACGATTTCTCCAGGTAGCACATTCCAGAGAGTGAGTAAATTGTCCAGAGATGCTGGACAGGGGGACCCCAGAAATGCAGGACGCTTAAATACAATGATGGGAGCTGTTTACAATCCTCTGAAAGATGCCAGAGGGTTTAACAGTCAGTCGTCACAGTCATAGCTCACAGCTGCCGCTGCGTACGGGCTGGGTTGCTGCTCTCCTGTCGTTTCCTGTTGGCAAAACTGCAGCAAAGCAATGACTTGCCCAGGGTCACGCACCAAGTTGGGGACAGAAATAATCCTGACTCCTCCTTCCTGGCCCTACCCAGCCAGCAACGCCACCTTATTACTGTACTAGCATTCGAATCTGAATCATGTCAATTGCTCCTAATTGCAGGCCTGCAGTGAACTGTAACCGCCATGTGACACCCCCGGGCCAGGTGGGAGTGACTGAAGTTTCACAGACTCCTGAGTATGGGGTGAAATGCTGGGACAGGATGAGGCTAAGGAAAATGTGTTTGAAAACTTGACTCTGAAATTGCTGACAAGCTTCATATTTCGATTTTTTAAAAAGGAGTTTGAAATACCATTTCTCATTTATTATATTGGAACAGAGACACACACTTGGGATTCAAAGGGATGCCGTTCAGAAAGGCATTTGGGGATAAATCTCAGATCTTTTCCAAGCAGTCAGTCTTCACAAACTTCCTTTTTATGCTCATTACACAACCGTCTGTTTTTGCGTTTAAACTTCCTATGTTGTCACTTATATGTGGAATCTAAAAGATAAAACAAATGAATGTATATAACAAAACTGAAACAGCCTCATAGAGGATAAACTAGTGTTTACCAGTGGGGAGAGGGGAGGGGAGAGGGACAAGATAAGGGTAGAGGATTAAGAGAAACACACTACTATGTATAAAATAAAATAAGCAACAAAGATACATTGTACAGAACAGGGAAATATAGTCATTTTTTGTAATAACTTTAAATGAAATATAATCTATAAAAATATTGGACCATTATGTTGTACACCTGAAACTAATATAATATTGTAAGTCAACTTTACTTCAATTAAAAAATAGAGTTTTAAAATGAAAAAAATAAAGAAACTATCTTTTTAACTCTTTTGTAGGCAGTTAGTAGGAGCGGGTGGGAGGAGGGGGCTGTGGACGCAACCAGGCATATACATTCAGATCTGTCCACGGGGCTGGACACGTGCTGCGCTCGGGAAAGTAAGTAAATTCCATCCAGCAATTTGCTCTAACTGATTCATTTTTCCACACAGAGACGCCACCTACCTGCTCGCAGGTATTCAGGTAAATGACAGGTGGGCGGGACCTACTGGCTGTTTCAATAGCTAAGGTCCCAGCAATGTTTTATCTGTTGAGGCGCCCGTGATGTCACACATTTCCTGCTCTCCACCGACCAATGCCCTCCTCCTTCCTCTAGGCACCTGTTCGCCGAGGTGGAGGCTGGTCACTGCTCCTCGAGTGGCCCGAGGAGCTGCTGGATTCACCCACAAGGCGGGAGAGCTGCTGGGTTGCTGCTGCTTTGAGAGCCCCAGGCAACACTTGGGAAGGTGAGCTGAAATTCTCCATTTTTCTCTCTGGGCATTTAGACCGCTGGCTCCTGACGGATCTGAACAAGGAATTTGAGTGAAAAATATAAGCCGAACGACTGAGCCCTGGGTGTTTGTCCCAGAGGGAGAAGCCCTTTTGAAAGGAAAGAGATGCTTTTGACATTTTAGTTGCACAGGAAAGTTCTCCCAGGCCAGATAGTTAATCCTTTTTGTTTCTCTTAATCATTAATCCAGCCTCTGCTTGTCTGGGAAGTTGAACTGATTATTATTATTTTTTTAACCCTGAAATGGAGTGGAGTGGAAACTTTTTGAAACTTAAAGATGCAGACCTGCTCAGCCCGTGTAATGGGGGTGAGGAGACAGACTGAAATCAGAGTTGCCTTATTTGCCTTATTTTGCCTTATTTTCTGTGTTCATCTCACCAGAGGCAATTTCTATCTAAACCTGTAAGACAACTTTAATTTTTTTTTTTCCTGAAAGTCTCTTCCTCCAACAGGTAAATTCTGTTGCCCTTACTCCGAAGCCCTCCACTCCAGCGTTCCTCCTTCTTTCACAAAGTCTACTGTTTCCTTTGTTCTTTGTCGAACATTCTTTTTAAAACTACTTGGCGGTCTGGATGAGGATTGTTTGCATTCAGACGTGGAGAGGCTGCCTGCTGACCTTGGGTTAAAGTAAAGACTATTTCCTCAATGTTTACAAGAGTATAAGCTCAGGTCTGATTTGTAATTGTTTTTGAACTCTTCCATTTTTTTTCTCTTTTTCTTTTCATAGCAGATATACCAGGGAGATTGTTCTGCCAGGACCTTTTTTTTTCTTAAGTAATTTTACCTCTAGGATCCATTTTTGTTTTCTTTATCCTGACCACGCAGCTGGTTACTACTCCTGTTCTCGACCACCCAATAGCCACACTCTCCACCCAATACTGTCGCTCCAAACCCAGTTCCCCACTGGGACGAGCTGGAAAACTGGGGGAGAAAAAATCAACCTGTGTGGGAGATGTTGCATTCTGGGTGCCTTCATGGGCTATTTTTCTGAGATTTCAGTTTGCAAGGGAATCTGTTAGGAATATTCGTATCCTAGGAATATTCATCTCCATCCACCCAGAAATTCTAAGTGCATGTCAGTTCCCCAAAAGTATAAATTGAAACAAGCTGACATTTTTGTGTCCGACAGTTGCTTCTCCCCGACTGAGACTCTGCCCTCTACTTGTTACCAGTCTCTCTTGCTCCTCAGAGGCTGAGGTTGCTCTTCACCTGACCTTTGTGTCTGTTCTTTCCCCCAGCAATGTGTTTGGGTGGTGGCTGCTGTTTGTCCTCCACTAGTGTGCTCACTTGATTCAGAGTTTTGTCAGCAGAGGAGAGAAAAATATCTCTTAGATCCTGAATCTTCCGGATAAAACTGTGTCTTTAAAGTCACAAACCTCTCCGCAAGATTGCCTTCCCTCTGGTTGACTGTGGTTCATTAATTCTTTGCATAGAACTTAATGTATGATTAAACCAATCATTTCATCACTGTATGTCGGGGTCCCTGGGTATTAAAGGAACAAAGCTGTGGACTCTTCACCCCCAGATGTAAGAAAGGGAAAAAATTACAGAGACAGGAACTCAGAGTCAGGTCATCTAGAATGCAGTTGATCTCTTGGATAATGCATATCGGACGGAGAGTGTCAAAACGTCCCAACTGAATAGTCAGTTTTATCCAAAGGGGTAAAAAGACCTACAGTGGTTCCCTTCCTGTAGTAACTCCATTCCTTGATTAAGTGGCAATAAGGCCTAACTGGGAAATGTACAGTCTCTCCCATTTAGTTATTTTATTATTTCTCTGACCTTCAGTTTCTTTATCAGTAAAGTGAGAGGTGGTATCCCTACAATATAAAGCAGTCCTGAGAAGTACATGGTGTAAAATATATGGAGCATCGAGTGACATATCTGGTGCTAATTGAGCTATCCTTCTGGAAGGCATTGTCCTGGGCTGCTAGGAGGAGATGGTCCGACCCTTCCGAGATAAAAGGTTACAATTGTTAGGAACCCCGATAGTTCTTGTTACAGTTATTGCTTGTAAGTAATTAACGCCAATGTTCACAGTTCAGAGAAAGGAGACAGGCAGGAGGCAGGAGAAGGGTTAAACTGTGTCATTAAACAGGCCAGGCAGATTGATCTCTGCCCATCTTCCAGGAGTGTTTAGCAGCTGCTAGCCACTGCTGTTACTCTCATCCCACAACAGACCCACAAAATGTGGTCCTCCGCGGGCCTTCGGGGGAAATGTTTTGTTGCTATTTGCTGTAATCTGACTTGGCAGGCAGCCCTTTCTGCTTTCCATTGTGCTATCTCCAGGGCAGACTGGTGCTTGGTCTCCTCCAATCTTGCAGATAAACACCCTTCACCGCAGCCTGGTGAGCTGGCAGGCCAAGTTCCTGGGAGAAGGAGGCTGCCAGTTTGGAGTCTGCCCTGTACTGAGGAAGGGAGACTTGTGTGTCCTTTGGCTATGATTGTCTCCCTAATGGACTGTCCTATGCCCTTTGATGACCTTGAGCCATTGCATGAGAGCAGGTGTGTTTCCAGGGCCCTGGGACCTTCTCCAGGTCTCAGCCCATCCTGAAAAGATAAGGCATCTTTTCATCATTTACAAGCAATGTAACAGCCTAGTGGATTGAGGCCAGGGGTTTGTAACCTTGAACTGACTACTAGCTTGCTTAGGGGAACCCAGGGAAGCACCTCAACCTCCCTGTCCATCAGTTTCCGTGTTTACCTTTTCCCTGCAAAGGGATGCTGACATGGTGTACTTCACACCTCCGTGGGTCCCGTAACAGAAGCTAGATGCACATTAGGTTGACTGCAGGGAAGTGGGCAATGCCTCACTTGGAAATATTAGCCTTATTTATTTAATTCTAGGTGGAATGGTGCTGCTGCTTTAAAACAGTGGTGTGGTCTCTGCCACCAGAATCCCTGGGTTTAAAACCCATCTCCACCTTGTATGAGCTGTGTGACCTGGGCTGGGTTATTTAACCTCACTTTACCTCAGCTGTAAAATAGGCTTATTGTGAAGTTGAAATGAGTTGAAATGTATAAAGTGCTTACAATAGCCCTTGGCACAGTGCCAGCTATCATTCGTATTATTTTCTTGAAAAGAAGGCATAGTGGGTAGAATCAGTCCGATCTGGGTTTGAGATCCAGTTCCACCGTGCAATTGCCAAGCTAAATAAGTAAGTTAATATCTCCTTGTCTTGGTTTCGTCATCTGGAAAACGGAATATTCACGAAAACCAGTGCTGTTGTGAGGAATAACTGAAATGGTTTCATGTAAAGTGCCTGTATATAGTAAGTGCTCAATAAATGGTAAGTCTTGTGTTACTATAGGAAACAATCATTATATTGGGGACAGCTAGACTTCTTAGGCCACGTTGAAGTTTGGATACAATAATGATAGAAACAGTAGTAATTTGAGGGCCAAAAAGTCTCTGAGGAAAACAGGTTTCCCGAAAGGCTCCCAAAGGCTCAGAAGGAAAACCTGGTGACAGGGATGATCTTGGAGTTCCAGGGGAGTGTAGCTGCCAGTTGAAATACCTGGTCCTTGGCAGAACTGTGAGCAGCAGGATTCTATGATGTAAGTAACCAGTGGGTTTTCCTGGAGCAGGGATTCCTGGCTTCCTGGCTTCCAGTAGTGTCTCCTTTTTAGATTTGAATTCCTCACTTAAAGTAGAGAAAACAGAGTTTGCTAGGATTCTGACTACTTAAAAGGCCATTTGGTAAGATGCTGCCAAGAGGGATCGGATGAAGGCGACTCTAAAATGTGTCCTCCTCAGTGCCTTGCTATTCATGGACTTCCTGGTGGTACCCAGCTATTCCTGATATTTATGTGCTGGCATCACGTAGACTCACTTTTATGTGGGTGGCAACTTGATTGTCCTCTGACAGTACCTCCAAAGTATCAAGGGCTTTTCATAACCATTTGAAACTACATCACCCTTTCTGGGTTAATGGGATTTAACTGTCTATCCTCCCCAAAGACTAAAGATTTACATGAAAACCATACAAGTTGCTAAGCACAAAAACTGCACTGAGCTGAAATCAGAAACAGAAAATGTTGGTTGTCCCCTATTAACTTCTTCCAGTCACCATTTCCTCTTATCTCGTTTTGTTCTAAGGGGCACGTAGACACCACAGTGGCCTTGCTTAGTTACCCAGAGATCTATTTCAGATCAATAGAAGGAAGAAATTTCTAAGAAATAGAATTGTCCAAAAGTCCAGTAGGTTGCCTTTTGGGGCACTGAGTTCCCTGTCACTGAAGGTGATTGTTTTGATATATTTGGTATCCAGTACCTATTCACTAAATGAATGAATGTATGAGTGAGGGAATGAATGAATGCCAAAGAAGACTTGAGGGATTTTTTAGTAGCACATGCCACTCATTTATAAAATAAAGATTATATCACTGATCTCATAAGGATCATTCTTAGGATTTAATGAGAAAATACATGGAAAGAATCTAGCATAGTATCTTTTTTTAAAAACAAATGTTATTTTCTATCCTGCAACTTTTTAAAAATTTATTTTTATTTATTTTTAAAAATTTTGTTGTGAGGGGAGGTAATTAGATTTATTTATTTATTTTTAAATGTCAGTACTGGGGATTGAACCCAGGACCTCGTGCATGCTAGGCATGCGCTCTACCACTGAGCCATACCCTCCCCCTCAGCATAGTATCTTGCACTTAGTGAACTGCTCATTAAATAGTAATAATTATTGTGTTTTATTTTATATTCTATTCTAAAAAGAAGGGGAGAGAAGGAATTTCTGGGATTCAGGTAGAGAGTAGACACGATGACCTCTAAATTTGAGGTTTGCAGTTTTTATGACAGTCTTTTTTATTCCTGTTCTCTTCACCCCTGCCCTTCCATGTCTGCCTTTCTAGAAAAACTTCTCCCCCTGTTCCAGGGAGCCACACTCCTTGACATGGTGGATCGACAATACACTTCTAATAGTGGCAGTAGGTTCTGTCCCAATTAACCGGGGGCATTTTATTCCTCATCAATAATATGTGACTTGGAATGTGTGAACTTAAATTCCACCATTATTTTCCAGTGACTCTCAGTTGCTTCTTGTGTTTGATGCATTTGTCATAGGGACATAAAAGACTTCAGCAACAGCAGAATGGAAACTCTCCAAGAATTTTCTTTAATAGCCTCGTGTCTTAGTGTGTGGCAACAGCATACGCATGACGGTGAGGTCTAAATATGTCATCGCTATCTGTTGAGATGATTTGCATAACTTGCTTATGACTGCTTCTGTCTGTCTGTCACATGGCCTTTTTTGAACAGTATGCTGCGTGTCTAGGCTCCTGCCTGCTCACATTAATAGGTGAATCACCTGGTGTTTTCAAACTCCTCGTTAAGTATCATCATTATGCTTGTATTATGTCTTCTACGGCACACACACAAAATCAGCTCTTCTCTCTGTAGTCTTTTTTTTTGCCCCTTGAGGCTCTAGCAAATTTGGTTTAACAGTCCTCTCTGAAAACATCTGTGTTGTAACTTAGCAATGAATTAAAAGAAAATTACCACACTTTTATACTAGGGCAGAGCTGCTGTCCTGAAGTATCTAGCTGTCTAAGTGGCTGCAACTCAACACATTGTCCCCAAACCATGTAGAGAGGCGTTGGAAGAGGTCATTGGAAATGGGTACCTAGTTCCTGGGAGAATACCCCTCTATTAGTTCCCTATTGCTGCGGTAACACATTACCATAAACTTGGGAGCTTCAAATAATACACATTTATTCCCTCACAGTTCTGGAGGCCAGAAGTTTGACATCAAGGTGTTGGCAGAGCCTTGCTTCCTCCAGAGGCTCCAGGAAAGAATCCTTGCCTCTTCCAGCTGGTGGTGCCTCCAGGTATCCCAGGCTTGTGGCTACATCACTCCAATCTCCATCTCTGTCTTCACATCACCTTCTCCTCTGTGCCTGTGTCTTCTCTTCTTCTCTCTTATAAAGACACTTGTCATTGGGTTTGGGTAAATCAGATAATCCAGAATGATCTCATCTCAAGATCTCTGACTTAATTACATCTTCAAAGACCCTTTTTCTAACATGGTCACATTCACAGGTTCTGGGGGTTAGGATGTGGGCATATCTTTTGGGGCTATCATTCTACCCACTACAGCCCCCCAGGTGACATTCCTACACATAGGCCCCTCCCATTACTTCTGGAGTAATTTCTTTTCCACTTGGAGGCTGAAATATTGGGCAAAATATAGGCAAGGAGAGTTAGACTTGGTAGCCTTCACCACTACCATTATTTATTCCTCTGTTCAAAGCACAATAGTTAAGTTTTTTATATTCTAAAGACCTACTGAATTTTATTAGTCAATCGTATGATTTATCTACAAAAAGCAAATCAGTAAAGGTCATTTTAGGTTGCTTTAAGAGACAAGTAGTATCCTGATTAAGGAAGTGATTATTCCACTGAACCCTGAGCGCAGACCTCATTTGGGTAAGTTATCACTTCCAAGTGCCATGTTTTCAATGGGACCTTAACAAACTAGAGAGCATCCTAGGTGGACCCTTCAGTACCACCTGGACTACCCACAGAGACAACTGGAAGAACCAGAGACAGAAAGACAAGAGAGAAACCACAGTGCTATCTTTACTTTGGTGGAGGCGTCCTGTTATGAGGGGATAAATGTGATCTATTTTCCACTGCAAGACAGAACAATGCCCTAAGTTCATACTAACAAGAGGGAGGCATTCAGCTGTTGGCAAACTCATGAGCTCCCATCATTGGAGGTGTTTCAAACAGAAGTTGGTAGGTGAGCCCTCCAGGATGTTGTAAAGAGGATCCCTGCACTTGGTGAGAATCTAAGATCCTTACCCAACTCAAAATCCTGTGGCTTCTCAATAATTTTAAAATCTCAAATACAAGTCATCATGTGGGAACACCAGATACCAGGGGGTGTAGTGCTCTTCCTCTCACCTGGATTTCTTCCCACTTGTCCAAGTCCCATTTCATGATTCACCCTGAGGACCATCTATTCCTTGAACTTGACCTGGGCCACACTACACTGCTCCCTTGCTCCTTTCTCTCCATGCTTGTCCATGGCTGCTATTTTGTAAGACCATGACCATTGTGTATTCTCTTGCAGTGTTTTATCTTTTGTTCTGTATATAAGGTCCATTTTCCTAATTAGACTTACACTCATTGAAGGTGAAATTGAACTGCCTATGGGGATTCCCACAGAAATGAAGACGAATGTCAGGCATGTAATAGGTGATACATGGACACCTGTAGAACTGAAGCAGTAGAAAAATTTTGAGAATTCAAATATCTTCCTCCACCTTGTCCTTCCCTCCATAAATCTTGGATGTCTGTTAAAAAACATGTTTCTTGAGTATATTTTTCAGCCTTGGGTGACAGAAGGCCAGTCTGTCTTTACCCTGCTTCTTCTTGGACACCAGGCCTGCCCAGGGCCCTGTGACAACTGGTTGCAAGGGCCAAGGGCCCTTGGTCAGTGCAAAATACTCTGCCTTCATTTTTGTTGTTGGCAGGGGATCAGCTCCATTTCACCATGTTGGGAGACCAGGAAATGGAAGGACATCTTCTGTGGGCCAGAGTTCTTACCAACCAATCCGAGTTTGAAAGGTGTGCAGTGGTGACACCCCAGGGGAAAGGCAGTAAAAGCTCCTCTCTAACAGGCTTGTGAAAGCCCATCCCTGACTTCTAAAGCTTGTATCTAATTGGCTAGCTCCTGGGACTCCTTTCACCTAACGCTTCCCTTGTTTTTCCCACTTTCTGAGCATCTATGTTCTCAGTTACTGACTCCAGATGTATTACACAGTCTCCTTCTAGTTCAATTCTTTAATTTCCCGGCCATATTTCAACCTCTTCATAGGCCATTTATATATTTTTTCTCTGTCTTTTCTAGTGTTGGCAACACTGTGCAGGCTAGTGTCATTCACAGACTGTATTAGTGAATTGCTTACTCCCTCTGGAAGACCACTGATTGAGATATTAGGTAGGAGCAGAGCTAACCCTGACCTTTGCAGCAGCCCATAAGCACGTGCCCTTCCTCTGGTCCCTCTCCCTTTCCTCTGCAACATATGTGGCTCCCCTGCCTCCCCAGCCTCCATATCCAATCCAGGCTCTTGGTCCAAAGACAGTTTTTAATCTGATGTGTGACTCTTATTCAGGTCTCTAAAGCACCTAATTTTTTTTAATTTGCATTCTTTTTACTCAAGTACAGTCAGTTTACAATGTTGTGTCAATTTCAGGTATACAGCATAACGTTTCAGTCATATATATATTTATATATATTCAGTCATATATATATATAGTATATTCATTTTCATATTCTTTTTCACTATAGACTGCTACAAGATATTCAATATAGTTCCCTGTGCTATACAGAAGAAACTTGTTGTTTATCTATTTTATATATAGTAGTTAGTATTTGCAAATCTCAAACTCCCAGTTTATCCTTTCTCACCTCTATTCCCCCTGGTTACCATAAGTTTGTTCTCTATGTCTGTGAGTCTGTTTCTGTTTTGTAAATAATTTCATTTGTGTCTTTTTTTTTTTTTTTTAGAATCCACATACAAGTGATATCATATGGTATTTGTCTTTCTCTTTCTGGCTTACTTCACTTAGAATGACAATCTCCAGGTCCATCCATATTGCTGCAAATGGCATTATTTTATTCTTTTTATGGCTGAGTAGTATTCCATCGTATATGTATACCACATCTTCTTTATCCTTTCATCTGTCAATGGACATTTAGGTTGTTTCCATGTCTTGGTAAAGCACCTAATTTTTCCCCATTACATATGTGTCTATAAGCTAAGGAACAGACCACAGAGCATTGGTCCATCTTCTTGTATACCTTAGTTCACAATTGATATTTATGAAAGAATTGATGGCACTTTAATACCTCCAAGTCTCACACAGTTTATCTATAATTTAAAATGTAATTGTAAATTCACTTTGTGTAATAGGAGATAGAGTTTACCCTAACTTTGGCATTTATTTCCCCCCCAATAATCTAATTTAGGAGTTGAAGCTAGAGCCAGGGCAATGGTGAGACAAACATGCCTGCCAGATAGTCATTTTAGAAAGAGAGATAAGGCCACTGGTGTGAAGAATGAATCAGCACTGGTCCATCCTAGTCCTCCATGGGTGTATCTCTGGCCTTCATGGTTCGGGATGACATGCCTGACTGTGAATGTGACCTTGGCACTGAGGTGTGGCCTCAATGACCTGTTTGAAAGCAACTTGGCAAGCCATTCTGCACTGCGTAGCTTCACCCAAATTTTAATGCATCATCAACAACAAAAACATCTTAAGTTCAGTTTCTTGAAGGTAAAAGACTAAGGGATTCTTGGTCTGTATGTGTGTGAGACACATGATAAAACATTAAGGTTGGTTGAAGGGATTAAAGATTTTGAACAACATTAAATAAGTCAGCAAAAATTACAAAGCAAACCGAGTGCAGAGCCTCACACTGCTTGTACAGCTGCAGTCTGCACAGGGTCCCTGCTGGAGAGAATGCTTATGTCACTTGACTGGGCTCTCCTATCTACTCACGAAGAGAAGCTCTGTCAGGATCCAAATGTTTCGTGATCATTTTGGGGACTTGGCTTCAGATTACACTTTTCCCCTCTCCTTTGAAAGTTCTTCCTCTTGCCTCATGAACCCTTCAGCAGACTGCTCATCTGGCGCCTCTATCAAGTACAACCATCAGCTAGAGCAACAGTTAATTTCCACCTTGGTTAAAATTTAGTGGCACACCTGTGACAAGGTTGTAATTCTCCACTTTTGCCACTGCACCTGGCTGGAAACCAGGGCAGGTGGAAGGAAAAGATGGAGACCCACAGAGGTGGTTTAATGCAGAGCTGGATCCTAATCACAGCCTTGACACCCCATTCTCTTTACCTAAGTCTCTAAAATTAACAGTGGCAGGGCATTGAGTAGGTGAGGCAAGTAAGGTGCTTACCTTTGGGTACAAATTTTAAGGGGCACCAAAAGCATTTTGTAAAGACTTACCACGTGATCTAGCAATCCCACTCCTGGGCATATATATATCCAAAGGAAACTCTAATTTGAAAAGATACATGAACCCCAGTGTTCATAGCAGCACTATGTATAATAGCCAAGACATGGAAACAACCTAAATGTCCATTGACAGATGACTGGATAAAGAAGTTGTGGTATATTTATACCATGGAATACTACTCAGCCATAAAAAGAAGAAATTAATGCCATTTGCAGCGATATGGATGGACCTGGAGATTGTCATTCTAAGTAAGCCAGAAAAAGAAAGAAAAATACCATATGATATCACTTATATGTGGAATCTAAAATATGATACAAATGAACTTTTTAAAATATATCCTGGTATATAGGTTCTTTATTTTTCATTTTTTTGTATATATATTTTTATGGAAGTATAGTCAGTTTACAATGTTGTGTCAATTTCTGATGTACAGCACAATGCTTCAGTCATACAGGAACATACATATATTCGTTTTCATATTCTTTTTCACCATAAATTATTACAAGATATCAAATATAGTTCCCTGCGCTATACAGCATGAACTTGTTGTTTATCTACAAATGAACTTATTTATGAAACAGAAAGAAACTCACAGACATAGAAAACAAATTTATGGTTACTAGGGGGGAAAGCAAAAAGAGAGGGATAAATTGAGTGTTTAGGATTGACAGATACAAACTACAATGTACAGAATAAATAAACAACAAAGACCTACTATATAGCACAGGTAACTGTATTGGGCTTGTAGTAAACTGTAATGAAAAGGAATATGAAAAAGAATACATATAACTGAATCACTATGCTGTACACTAGAAACTATAGTCAAGTAAATTGACTATACTTGAATTAAAAAAACCCCAAAAACTTAGTAGTCACGATAAGTAATATTTTAAAATAGTATTTTAAAAAACCAAAATTAATGCAAAAAATCCATGATAAACAATAGATCAAAAATTTTAAATTATTCAAGATGATTAGTCAAACCTGGCAATTTCCTCAGCTGAAAATCAGACAAGCAAAGAGATAGATTTGGAAAACAGTACTGATGGCCTTGTTTCCTTTAAAGCCAGGAAAGTAAAACTATGGAGGAAAAAATTCTGGTTTTAGTATAAGTAAAATATTTAAATTCAAAATAATGCTGTATGCTTAAACACGTAGTTTTCATGTTTCTCACTTTTTTTTTCCCAACTACCTTAATGATTACGAAAAACAATTTAACCACTAAAAAATACACAAAACGTGTATATTAGGACTCAGGTTTCCTTTTGCCCTAGGCTGCAACGTGGGTCACATGGCACTGGTGGGATAAGTGTATCTGTTACTTAGGACTGTCTTCAGTGGATTTTTAGGACCATGTTTGTCACAGGAGAAGTAGAAGTTTTCCATAAGCAATGCTTTCTGGCAGGTAAGGGGAGAACCCTAATGGTCCAAGGTGACTGATTGGTAAAGCCTCTGAGGACACTTTCCTTGTCGAGCACTTGTGTATCTTTTTTTTTTTAACTGGTGGGAAGGAAGAGGAAAGGAGCATCTGGAGCTGTAGGACTTCTAGTTTATCCCTTTGCTTGCCCCCCATCAGCTGCCCTAGGCCTGTCAGTGTTTTAATTTTTTCATTTATTAGTGAATGTCAGTGAAAGCTCATTGATGCTTATGCTCTGGATGAGAAAAATTCTCTTTGATTTACCATTTGTTGAAATGGTTTCCATTTCTCTCGTGTTATTTATGTCAGGACATTTTAGAACAAGAGTTGTCAACATAAAGGAATGCTTACAAACAAATGGTGGAGCCCCAAATTCCCCAAATACCATTCGTTCTTTGAATCAGATTATATGCTGAGAATTCCAATACTGGAACTTCTTAGCTATTGAGGCCTTCATTCTGTTTGTATAAACCTCTAAATATCTTTGCATTTTCTAAACTGTGTTCCTAGCATTTGATTTTGCTTTTAAAAGCATCTACCTTTCTATTAGTCTTGATTCTTTTCCCCATCTATGGCCAAGAATTGCTGATAGCTTCCTCTAGGACTCAGGGCAGCGTTCCCTGCTCAGCTCTGGCAGGACTGCAGTACCAGCCCGGGTGTGCACTGCTGCCCGGGGAGCAGATGCAGTCTTTGGCTCTGGGAGTGGTTAGTTACTCCCACTTCACTTTGTCCTGGAGACCTGGGGTTCATGCTATCCATAGATTGCAGGAAGGACGCTGATAAATTGGGGAGCTTGCAGAAGAGTGCAGTCAGGCTCTTGGAGTCTGTAAACCTGAAGGAAGGTCGGATACACTTCAGGCTGCTGAACCTAGGGGGCACTTGGAGTCTGCCCTCAAATAATTGAAGGATTTAAGGAATTAGACATATTCTAAATAGGACCCATGGAGGTGGTGGGTGAGGTCTAGGGGGGTGAATTTTGGGTCAATACATGGACTTTCCCTCACTAGTAGATTAGAGCTATTCAAAGGCAGAATGATCTATTTTATAAGGAAATAAAGTCCTGTTTCATTTAAGGACCATTTCTCAAGGCTCCCTTTCAACCTAAAGAGCCTATGGCTATCATGTTTCATGTTTGTCAAGGTTAAAGTACCAATGCAGGACACATTGCCATTTGACTACAAGGACAGATTCTTTTGAATATCATGAGATCCCATTACTATTGTTGGAAAGCTATGACTCATGCACCTATTCAAGAGATGCTCTGGAGTCAAGTCCCTTCAGTAGGAGGAAAATGTGAAATTGTCTGCGCAGCATGCCAGGTGACATGTTTATCCATCACTTTTCCAGTGCTGTATATGGTTTATTCTGACTACATCAGATAACCACTTTTTGTAAAGCCAGTGTGCATTTAAAGGAAAATTAGTGGGACAATGGCCACCAGAGACCCCATTGTTCTTGTAGATTATCTCATGCAAAATTTTTTCTGCTTCCAAACAGGCTGTATCCCAAAGGCTGTTCTTTTTGTGTGTGATTTTTTTCCACCCAATTTTATTGAGATGTTGTCAACATACAGCACTGTATAAGTTTGAAGCGTACAGCATAATGATTTGATGTACATACATCATGAAATGATCACCACAATTTGTTCAGTGAACGTTCATCATCTCATAAAGCCACAAAATAGAAGAAAAATGTATTCTTCCCTTGTGATGAGAACTCTTAGGATTTACTCTCTTAATTTTCACATGTAACATACAGCAGTGTTGATTATATTAATCATGCTGTACGTTTCTTCCCTAATACATACGTATGTTATAACCAGACGTTTCTATCTTTTCACCACTTTCATCCAGTTCCCCTCCCCCCACTCTGGTAACTACATTTCTGATCTATTTTTCTATGAGTTTGCTCATTTATTGAAGTATAATTGACCTACAACAAACACTATGTTAGCTCCTGGTGCACTACATAGTGATTTGATATTTCTGTGCATTACAAAATGATCACCATGGTAAGTCTAGTTACAAAATGTCACCATACGAAGATACTACATCATTACTGACTATACATCCCACACTGTCCATTTCATCCCCTGAGTCATTTTGTTTTCTTAAAATCTATTGTGTCTGAGATAAGAATTGCTAGTCCATCTTTCTTTGTCCATCCCCTTACTTTCAGCCTGCATGTGTCTCTAGCTCTGAAGTGGGTCTCTCTGAGTCATTCATTTTGGAGCTGGAAGTTTGTGCCTCTTTATCTCCCTCCCAAAGGCTGTGCTTAAGGCTTTTAAGTCTTCAGTCTACTGGATTTTTCCAGTGCAGGAGTCAGTGTACATACGCCCTCTGACGACCCTCTCGGTTGCAGACACTGCTGACTCACTTTTGCTCTGAAATGCACCTTTGTTATCAGGAAAGTCTAGAATTTGCAAGTTAGGGAGAAGAACTTCTGTAGCAATTTCCAGCAAGATAAACGAATGGGAACGGAAGTGGGGATTGAGGGAGATTTTTACTTTTCGTGGTACTTTCCAGCACGACATTGGTGGACGACACTTCTCTCTGAAAGTCACCTCAGGCCTCTATTCCACCCCAAATCAGAGAGGAAGGAGGAAGGTTGGTTCCTGAGCCATAACAGGGCCTACCAAGGAGGTGTAAGTTCTCCACCCCCACCACCCTACACACACCCGAGGAGAGAACCCACTTCCTGCTCTTTCTTACTCCAAACTGCAAAGAAGCCCCACTGCGGCTCCCTCCTCCTCTCAGCCAGGGCCAGCGTGCCCACACACTGAGCACCGAGGATGTACTCAAAGCTGACAGGCCCTCGCGCTCACTTTTAGGGGAGAAAATTGTTTACTTTTGAAGCCTTAATGATTTTTGATAATTTCTTCTCAGTCCCTCAGCAAGATAAATATATGTCTAAAAACATGATCCATCGTACATGCTAATAAGATGTAAACTGGAACTAAGAAACATCAGGTAAATGATATTAATCATATTTTTAAAAGTCTACCTAGTTTTTTCCTTTGGAGCCCCAAATTGCTTTTTCAGCCAACTCTCTCATCTGTGTCTATTCATATAGGCTTTATTTAGTCTAAAGCAAAGTTGGAAAATATATACAGTGATGTTTACATTAATATTATGTGAAGAATCTGGTTTACTCACATGAGTAAGTGCCCGAGAATTCAAATTGCTCTCAGAGAAAAAAAGGAAGAAAAGAAAAACGAATTGGTGTTGGAACTAAAACCGGCCATTTTTGCTTGTCCCGGTCCACTCACCCTGCCTCAGGCATCTTACACTCAGTAAAGTCAGAGCCCTTTCATTCAGAGACCTTGGGAAAGGGGGTCCCCCTTGCAAGGAGGCTGAAAGAGATTTTTAACCTTCTAATTTCCTGGGGCTCCCATATTTAGTTAGTCACATTTTGGGAGTCAAGAAAGATGCCAGGAGAAAAGCAGCAAAATGTGTAAGAGCAGTAACTGGAGTCAGCAGTTACTCTGGGTTTTTTGTTTTTTGTTTTTTGGTGTGACTGGCAAGTTTCTTACCTGCTTCACCTGTTTCCTCATTTGTTAAATGAAAAAAAACCAAAACAAAACCCCTGGGGATTTGTAAAGATTAAATAACAATATATCTAAGGCCCCAGCATAGTGCCTGCACATGGTAAATGCTCAAAAGTGTGTCAGAAAGAAAAAAAAAGAGATTTTCCCAAAATCGAACCGCCTCAAAATAAAACACCTCTACTTTATTAGCGCAGAACCATAGGACTCCGTTTCTGAAAGGGATTTCATAGTATGTAGTCTGGTTGTTTGCTTTTATTTTCCTTAAGCCAGGGTTCTTTGAAGAATATATTATGAGGAAGCTGATGTGTGAGATAAAAGTGGAGCTGGGACTGGGCGGGATGGAGAAGTGGAGACGGCCCACCGTCCCTCCTTTCCTTTTCTGGAAGACCCTGAGGCCTCTGACACACCTTCCAGAGCACAGTGTGCAAACCAAAAATCTGGCCATTTCACCGATAAAGGAATGGCCCAGAATTGTGACGTTTTTTTCAGTGGTTCGACCAGAGCACTCCTGTCACTCTCGGGCCCAGCACAGCGAGAAAGAACAGACAGAACCCAAACCCAGGGAAGTATTCCACAAAACTCTTACAATTTAAAAGATCTAGTGTTTTAGTTCAAAATACGTGAACTTCCTTTCCTAGAGTAGATGATAATCTTTTGGGTGGCCCATTTCCATTCTCGTGTTTATTTTTCCACTGTTTTTCATGCCCCTTAAAGCACTTCCTGTGAGGTTCCAGGACCTTCTATCAGCCTAAAGGACACACAGCAGCTGTGTAGGTTTCCATGAAACTGAGCTAGAAACAACTTCACCCTCTCCTGCACCCTCTGCCTTAGCCTCCCGTGGGCTCTTTGGATGCTAAATAAAATGCTGTGATTCCTACATGCTTTCACGTTCAGGGCCTTTTACTTCCACCTCTTGACCAGACTGTTCTTCCACGCGTATTAGTGCGGCCCAGAAATGTAAACAGGCAGCTGACTCAGTGAAAGTTTGAAGTCGATGGATTTTCTTTTTGAGATAAGTCTCTGTTTGTACAAACAACCTCGGACTTTATTTGGAAAAGAGAAAACTAACACAGTTTATGACTGCTGTGCTATTCCCAAACGTGGCTAGTTTCCTGTTAGGTTATTCATGTGTCTTTATGTCCCCGTGGAAAGCTGAAAGTCGTTTTATTTACTTTCAGAAAATTAGAAAGTTGAGTTGGGGGATAGGGATGGGGGTAGCTGCGGGATTCTTAATTGTCCTGAGAGTCGACCCAGAGTCTCCTAGCACTTACCTGCCTTTGCACTGCTTATCTGGACTTCTGATTATAGTGTTCACGTCCACCTTCCCTGGACTTGGGACTCCATGAAGGCAGGCATATCCTTTAAAGCTCTCTTGAAGGTCTCTTCCACAGCCAACTCACTACCTAGCTCAAGTTGGTGCTCAAAAAATGTTTACTGAAAACAGAGATGTTTATGATTCTCATTGTTACAAATCTCATTCTTCTGCAGCTCATTAATAAAGATGATTGAAGGCCAAAAAAAAAAAATCTTTGACTGATCATCCAGGAGACTTTCTGGATGTTAATCAGGCATGTTAAACACTCCATCTTAAACTTATATACCAAAGGGAGTTACATGCTGGGATAGTACACTCCTAGTTTGAAATATATATATATATTTTTTTTTTGAATAAAAGAGATGATTAGAACAAAGGCAAACACACACACACACACACACACACACACACACACACACACACACACCTTTATAGAAATTTCAGCTTTTAGTTTCTAAGCCAACAGAGCTAGACTGGAGACAGAATGAATTCAGTAACAAATATACATTATGTAAGGATAGTTAATATTCAGTGTGCACTTACTATATTCCAGGGACAATTCTAAGAGCTTTATGTCTCATATCTCTTTTAATCCTCACAATAATCCTATGAAGTAGGCTATTATTATCCACATTGTACAGATGTGGAAACAGAGGCTTAAATCATTGGCCTGCAGTGGTGGCGGGACTGGCCCAGGTGGTGTGGCTCCAGAACCCACTTTACCACTAAGTGACTGAGTAAATGAAATGCATGTAGAAGAAAACACTGCCTTTATCATCAGAAACATACAGCAGCCTCAACTTCTCAGATGATTTAGTTGAAGACTCCAAGGTCCTATATGTTCTGAGTTTTGGAGAAGGGTGGGGAAGCTAAGAGACAGCCATCAGAGTGTTAACTGCTTTTCTTCTTGTCCTTCTCTGACAGAGAACTTTATAAATCACTGGTCTTTTTAATTAACAAATTACATTTCTTAGAGTGTATTTCTGGGCATTTCCCAGATGTTACCCAAAGGATTTTCACCACATCAACATGAGGTTGTTAAAGGTAAACGTGGTTGCCGCTGGGATAGGTGGTTAAACTGAGGCAGAAGGAGGCAAAGACGCTGGCCCCGGGCCATGTCAGTCACCCGAGTGGGCACTCAGCCCTGGCTTCTGAGTCACCACTCACTTCTGGCCACCGGCTGCCCTGCCTCACGTTCATAACAAACCGCGTATTCAGCGTGCTGTGCAACCCAAGATGAGATGTCTTATTCTCTTTCAGGTTAGTGGATGGCTCCAGGAAGACCTTGATTTGCTCCCGAGGAAGCTGTGTTTTCGTGGGTTGGCTTCCGGTCATACTGCCTCGCCCCCACCCAGCCGACCATGAGCCAGGCAGATCCTGCCGATGACCCAGATCCCAGCCCCGCACCCCTGTGCGTGGCGTGCGGCCAAGCCCACTCGCCCGAAGAAAACCACTTCTACACCTACACAGAAGACGTGGACGATGACCTCATTTGCCACATCTGCCTGCAAGCTTTGCTGGACCCTCTGGACACTCCCTGCGGACACACCTACTGCACGCTCTGCCTCACCAACTTCCTGGTGGAGAAGGACTTCTGCCCCGTGGATCGCAAGCCTCTGGTTCTGCAGCACTGCAAGAAATCCAGCATCCTGGTCAACAAGCTCCTCAACAAGCTTCTGGTGACCTGCCCGTTCACCGAGCACTGCGACGAGGTGCTACAGCGCTACGACCTTGAGCATCACTTTCAAACCAGGTAGGGAGGGCCTCCCGGGCGACCAATCCCGAGAAGCCCCGCCCTCGCGGCGCCGCTGGAAGGGCGGGTTGTTCCGGCCTGCGCGCTTTCTCTGCGTTCTGCTTTGCAACCAAGGAAAGGATTCATTCAAAATAAGACACGTTTTAGGTGTTTATGGCTGTAGTTCAGTATGAGAAAACAGCAGGAGGTAGAGTTTGGTACAGGAATTTTTTGGTAAAATATACGTAATATAAATTTACCATTTTAAGCATTTTTAAGTGTACAGTTCAGTTGGCACTAAACAGATTCGCATTGTGCATCCATCACCACCATCCATCTCCAGAATTTTTTTCATCTTCCAGAACTAAAATGTCATATCCATTAAAAAAAACAAACAAAAAACCAAACCAAACCCAAACAAAATAACCTCCCCATTCCCTCGTCTCCAGCCGATGCAAACCACCGTTCTAATTCGTGTCTCTATGATCTGATTGCTCTGGGAACCTCATAGAAGAAGCATCATTCAATGTTTGTCCTCTGTGACTAGCTTATTTCATTTGTGTGCATTTGAAATGTGAAAGATCCTGGAAAGATCGGATGAGCAGCTTGCTCTGAGGCTCCTGGTTCCCCAAAAGGTGTCCTGGTGGACATGGCTTGTTTTTTACCTGAGAAAAAAATGTCTCCCAGTTTGGCCCATGAGTATTAGAAGTTCCTCTGTATGGGAACTGGCAAAGCCCACCTGTCCTTTGGGGAGATGTGAGGTATTTTCAACTAAGTTTTCAAAAGGAGAAATTTAGAAAACGTTTGTCTTCCGACCTATTTGTTCTGCAAATTTTTCAGCCAGTGGTCGGACCACCCCTGCTGGTGGCTGACATCACCGCTCCACCTGTCTGCCTCTCATTTTGTCCACTCACACCGTCCTGTTCCTGACATTCTTCGTGTGGACAGCCTCAGGGTCTGCCCGGGGTCTCACGCACGTGAGGTTCTCTCTTAGAGCACTTAAGACGCTTAATAAAGCGCGAACAATAATGCCACAGTTATTTTGTAAGAGGAAACTTGGAAGCTGTGTTTATCTTGGTTCCTGTTCTGACAAGGGCAAGAGGCAGGTGCAGGTGTTTTTATCTAAAGGTCACATTCTTCCAGTCATGAAGCTGAGTCTTTGTCTTTGGAGACATGCGGATTCTCTAACGTGGACGTTTGTGTCCAAAGCAGTGGCCTGGGTGTAATGCTATGCACATGGTTTCCATACTGAGTACTTCGTGAACTCACTTTTCTCCCCTAGATGTTGAGCCAGATGCATCTAACTCAGGTTGGTGGGCTGCCTCTGAGCCTCTGCTGTTGTTGGTGTTTGTTTAAACTAGGATGCAACTCTTCTCTGATGGCCCAGAAGGAAGTGCAGGCAGAGGAGAAGGGGCAAGGGAGTCTATTTGTGACCTCTGCTGCAAGTTTTGCCCAGGGAGGAGAGGCGTTGTCTGCAGGGGAGTTGGTCTGGGGTCAGAGGTGAGGTGGATGCTGACAGGTGCTGGTGCAGGGCCAGGGCCAACACTGGGGCCACAATGGGGTAGGGAGCTGAGGAGCATGGGGAGGAGAAAAGGCCCTAATAGACCTCCCTCCCCATGTGCCCGTCTTTTGCCACCTATGCATCTGTGTTTGGGTGCTGTATTCATTTCTTACTGCTGCTGTAACCAGTGATCACAAACTTAGTGGCTTAAAACAACTCAAGTTTGTTATCTTACAGTTCCGAGGATCAGAAGTCCAATGTGGGTCTCACTGACATCAAGGGCTTGGGAGGCTATTTCCTTTTGGCTCTAGGGGAGAATCCCTTTCAGCTTCCAGAGGCTACCCGCCTTCCTTGGCTGGTGGCCTCTTTCTCCATCTTCATTTTTTTATTTTTACTTTTTAATGGAGGGACTGGGGATTGAACCCGGGACATCATGCACACTAAGTGTGTGCTCTGCCACTGAGCTCTACCCATCCCCCTTCTTTCTCCATTGTTAAAGCCAGCAGTGTAGAATCTCTCTCTCCTTTTCCTTCTTTCCCTCTTTCTCTTTCCTCTCCTTCCATCCTCACATCTCTTTCTGTGGCTCTAATCCTCCTGCCTTTCTTATATAAGGACACTTATGATTACATTGGGATCCACTCAGTGAATCCACCTGGATAATTCAGCATCCTTTCCTCAGGATCTCAAGATTCTTAGTCATATCTGTGAATCCCTTTTGCCATGTGAGGTAGCACATTCACAGGTTCTGAGGATTAGGAGGTGGACATCTTGCAGGGGGGTGGTCATCCTTCTGCCCACCACTGGAGGTTTGCAGGGGAGGAGCAGAGAGGAGAGAGACAAGGAAAGAAACAGAAGCAGCCTGTGGAGAGACAGTGAAAACACAGCAGCCCCTCCCCATCCCCTCATCAAGAACTGATTTGGGGTCAAGGCTATCCCTAAAAAATGGGATAAGGTGGCACATGGATCTGAGAGCAAGGCCAGGACAGCAGTGGTGCCAGGGAAGGACTGGGAAGAGGCAGCGGGGCGTCTCTGGAGCCCCCAGGAGAGGGGTGATACAGGAGGGCCTCTGCTGCCTGGAGTGGGAATTTCATTCACCTGCCCACGCCGGCTGAGTGACCCGGACACCTCAAGGAAGCCTGGGGGGAAGGCCTGATGAACGCTCAGCTGATAATGAGATGCACGTCTGCAAAACAGCAGTCAGGAAAGAACCCCAAACTGTCATCACCTCTCTGAGCTGCGGCCTCCGCGGCCTTCACAGGCGCTGTGGGCAGCCCTGGGTGGAGGGGAAACTCTCCCGGAAGGTGTTGGGCCTCCACACTCGTTCTCGGCTCCCTCCACACTTCAGCTTCCTAAGTAGGTTGAAACCAACATTTCCAAAAATACATTGTATTTGTTAGTCATCAAATGCTTAATATACACTTCCTTTCCCCCTCCCCGTTCCCAGGGTATGCCTTTTTTTTTTTTTTTCCTTTTGGCCAGGATTAAGAATTTGGAGCTAATCCAGAGCCCGACTCCAGAGTTCTCTTGGGCCTGTGACTGGGCCAGTAGACGACCTCTTCCTCCCCTTGGAAGAGATGTGAAGACAAAGTAGTTACTACCTCTGGAGTCCCTAAAACTGGGAAAACTCAGAGCTCCCCAGGGGACAAGTGTTTTTCCTTCCGCGTCTATGTGAGGCCTCCAGGTTGGTGGCTGCTTGGATGGGAGGGTTGTCATATGTTTGCCCTTGAAGGTAGCTTTGTTTATAAAGTTTGCATTCTTGGTTTCAGTGTTTAAAACACAATGAGTTAAAAAACATTCTTCTGCTAGTGCCACTTTGATGAATAGAAACTAGGCCGGCTGAGAACTAGTATGGAGAACTTAAGTGCAGCTCCGGTTGAAAGCCACTGTGAGACTGATGAGGATGCACACACACCCTCCCCGGGGTCTTGGAGAGCTGACAGTCCCTGGCTTCCCGGGAAGCTCCACATGTAAGTTTCTCCACCTGCATGATGGGGACTTACTGCAGGTGGCTCCTTGAATACAAGGCTCTTGCAGAAATGAATCACATTTAGAATGTTTCGGTTGTTCTGGTAGGAAAGGCCGTGTGCTCCAGAAATGTTTTCGAGGGCTCTGCTCACGGCCTGTCCGTAGGATCACTGCTAATAGTAACAGCGGCCCTGCGTCAGGGGTGCTGCCTATTTTCTGCAGAACTCATTTTAAACATTGTTATTTTACAACTTCAGACCCTGAGTTGAATGTAAATCCTTAACTAAAACATTTAGGACCAATGGGGGGTGTGCGTGACTGACCAGACCAGTGATGACTTGGAAAACTATTTCTGACTTCAGACCAGAGAGGTCTTCTGTGGGAGTCAGTCTGCACATGTGAGCTACTGTTCGGAATCTTCTGGCTAATTCTGTTGACCTCTGCCCTCTTAGATGCCTGCAGACTCCCGTCACACGAGCCTCCTGTAAAGAACTCCCACGAGAGCGACGGGCTTGCTGGGTCCGGCGGCAGCCTTCCTAGCCAAGGGACACTGCCAGCGGTCATGGTGGGGCGCTGCCCAGGGCCAATTTGATGCGTGTCTCTTGACCCAGGCCAGCAGTGGGAGGGTGTGTGGAGGCAAAGCTTTTCCTTCCTTAATCCGGAGTGGGAGTTATGTTAACCTCAAGGTGCCATCTTCATTTTGCAATATCATCATCTGCATATATAATATTTATCAAGGATCCACAAGAGGCCAGGCCCAGAATGAGAGAAAAGTCTCTACAAGTCATGATTTCTGTCTCTGGGAAATGACCTTTTAGAGGTGAAGGAAGAGAATTTGAAAACACATGCATGTTGAATAGTTTCTTGGGACGAGTCGCTTTGCCCTGTAATTTCTCTCTCGTGGCAGATAGTAAAAATGGGAGATGATAAAGCTGACCCATCTTCAGTGTTTACGACCTCGGATAGAGAGCTTATTGTTCAGTTTTGAAAACAGCCCTAAATGAAAATGTGATGTCACTGGCACACCTGACTGAAGGCTCTCTGGGGTTATTTTCTTGATTAACTTGAAACCCAACGTCCTGGAAGTTTCTTCTCCAAAGACCTACCCTGGAACTTCTCCTGACCTTCTCTTCCCTCGGGGGCTCTTTTCTGTAGTGTGTTCAGTGCAGCACAGGCTCAGCTAGCTGTCCACATGGCAGGGAGGGGTTTACTGCTGGAGAGAGGATCCAGGGGGGTGTGACTCTATAGAACAGTGGGTGGGTGACAAGTTTTGTTGGTCATTTCAGCCTGGCTCAACATCTCCACTCACTGTGCCTGACATACATCCTTCATGTGACTTTCCAGCCTTGAACCCAGCTTCCTCCTGGCCCTACCTAGTGGAGAGCTGCTCTTTTAGCTCTCCTGGGCACGGAAGAGATGACGCAGTTCCCTGCATTACTTTTTGAGAGAATCATTGAGTGTCCATCAGATTAATCTCCAAGTAATTCTTTAAAGAAACCACATCGTCCACAACACTCATACCCAGAAAGCTCCCTTACGCTTTTCCTTTCTTCCTGGACATTTATTATTTATTTGTATAAATATTCAACCCCTGCCATGGCTCTTGTAAAGTCTGAAGTCCTTTTTTGCTAATTTGCCTGTGATCAAGAAAGACTGGTCCAAAAAAAATGGACTCTTTAACTGAGTTGAATTCTCTTTCATTCAATAAACATTTATTGAGCATCTACTCTGCTCTAGGCACTGTGGTGAGGATATAATAGAGAACAGGACCAGCAGAACTCCTGCCCTCAAGGAGTCCCCTGTCTAGTGAAAAGAAGCAAGAAAACAGGAGGTGATTGGTCATGTCTGAGGTGACAATGAAGAATAAATAAGAATCAGACAGGCAAAGGCTGGGGGCCAGGATTAGGGTTAGGATCGTTTACTGCAATCCATGACCATTTGAAGGTGGGATTTTTATCCCCAAGGGATTGTATTAGTTAGGATTACATCAGATGGCAGGTAGTAGAAAATTCAAGTTATATTGGTTAAACTCTGTAAAAGTTCTCTTTTTCTCATTTGACACAGCATCTGAGGCTAGGAAGTCCACAACTCGTATGATGTTGCCTTGATGCCATCAGGAATCCAGGCTCCTTCCTCTTTTCAGATTAGCACCATGTGTCACCTCATGGTCTCAAGATAGCTGTTCAAGCTCCAGCATCACATCCAAGTTCCAGGTATAAAGAATCAGGCAGGAAGGGCAAAATACAATGTGCTAACGGAGACTCCCGCCTTTAAAGAGCTTTCTGGGATGCCTCACCCAGTAATTTCTTCTTAAAACTCATTGGCCAGCACTGTTACAGGGTCGCCCACCTGTGGGAGAGACCAAGTGCATTACCACCATGAACAACCCTGGGGGCTGTTACAAAGAAGAAGAGATTAGACGTTGAATAGGAAAGCAGCAGTTTTTGCAAGAGTGACAGAAGCAACAACAAAAAACAGTACCTTTATTTCTGTATTGTATTCATACCCAGCAATGTCATAGCCTTTTGAAATGCAAGGTGAAAGGCAGGCATTGTTCATTTTCCATAGAGACTTGGAGAAGCACCATGACATGCCCAAGATGATAAGAAATACCATCTAGTACACCTTGAAGCCCATGCCTATATTATATATGATGCTGCTTATGAGTTATGTGCTACACAGTAGATCCTGGACATTCAAGAAGAGTATGTCCCAGGACTCTGTGCAGCTCTGTATGCAGCAAAGGACTGTACCATGTCATGTCCCTAATAGCGCAGCAGGAAAGAAAAGCCAGGATGAGAAGAGCAAAGCCTCTTGGAGACAGGTGCTGAGCTGCCAACTACGCTTATCCAGGATCATTAGTGGCTATTAATAACAACATTTATAGCAATAGCTAACACTCATTGAGTCTTTTGTTCTTGTAGGCATTATTTCATTCCACCTTCATAAAAACACTGTGAGTTAAGTATACTATTGTCTTTCCTTTACAGAGGAGGATACAGAAGTTCAGAGAGGTTAAGGAACATTCCCAGTGTCACACAGCTCATACGTGGCAGAGCTAGGGTTCAGACTCAAACCTGTTTGACTCCAGCATCTAAGTTCCAAACCTAACTTCCTCTTTCCTGCTCTTCACCAGCTCTGACACACTCTTGCATACCAGACCTAAAGGAAATGGAATTCAAATTAGGGCCTCAAAAAATTATAAATTAATGGATGTCAGGCTTTATCAAGGTTGCTTCTCTCTGATCCAAACTGTAGAAGTTAAGTCTGTACCTCCTCAGGGTCTAGTGCAGTTTAAGTCTTAGCCTTGCCTCAGGTACATGCAGATCTCTGACGCCAGATTCCTACATGGTTTATTACAGTTGGTCTCATCCCATAGATTTTTCTCTGGTCTTCTTCCTGTGAAATGTAATTTGCTGTAATAGCTTGGTTGTCATTAATGTAACTATCCCTTTGAGCTATTTCTATTAAGATTTAGGCCTTCAGTTAGCAAGATGGATTTTACTCTTCTTAAATATGGAGTAGGAGAGGAGACCTGGGGCTTCTGGGGCATTCCAGAGCTTAGGCGTGCAAAGTCCTGGTGTTAAGGAAGGTAGTAGAGTCTAGAATCACAGATCTCGAAGCTGGAAGAGATGGTGTGGTCCAGCTTCTGCAGAACCAGGCAGATAAGGCTTTATTGATTCCATTTCAAAGATGAGATGACTGAGGCTCAGGGCTTCAATGAAATGCCCAGGATCCTACAGCTAGTGAGAGGGCTTAATTCAGTTACTCAGGGGAGCAGGAGGAATGGAGCAACTCCCCCCCCCCCCAGAATAGGAGGCTATGCACTGTTTGGACAGAATTTTATATCTGTCTGTCAAGGTTCTCTGTGAGTCTCAGAGAGAATGGCACAGCCTGTTCTTATATAGGGACAGTTTGCAAAATTAACAAGGAAGCTGTCACTTCTCTTAGCCTCTGTCAGTATAGTTGGGAGAGTGACAGGGAAAATATCTTAAATGCACATTCTAAATATACATGTAGAGTGGAGTTGGTTCGTATTAACATTCCTGTGTTGCAGTATCTGAAGAAGGCTCTCTGTAAGCTAAGATCTCCAGACTGTGTTCCAAAGATGCTAATTTTGTCCGGGGTCTTCCTCTAGCAAGCTGTAGGACAGCTTTTGAGCGTTTGCTTATTCACATGGTGGGCTCTGAACGTGCCATGTTCATGCCCTCTTCCAACACAGATTAGCTTCCAGCCCATCTGCTCCCAGCCAGTGATGTAAATGTACCAGCTGCTTCCCGAGAACCAGTCGGCATCCTGCAGGAGGGGCAGGTCCCTTTCCCGGGCATCAGCCTGCTTGCTCTCAGCCTAAGCCTTCTCGCCAACCATGGTGGGTTCCTCCGTTCTCTCATCTCCCCATCTAAGAATCAGAGCACACAATCCTCTTACGGGCCCGTGATTTATCAGCGTGGCTCAGCTAAGGGCTCTAAGTCTCATTCTCTGTGATCTGCTGATTGTGGGAACATGGCAAGTATGTTTTAAAGGGGCTGGGCTGGGTTGGGCCCCTGCAGCTGACGGAGAGAAGGTGGCCAGGAAGAAAGCAGAATCCTGCTTGGAAAATGAAGGCACTTCTGTTGCTGGTCCTGCCTTGGCTCAGCCCTGCCAACTACATTGACAATGTGGGCCACCTGCACTTCCTGTACTCAGAACTGTGAGTCCCCCTCTCCCTGTGCCTGCCTGTGTTTGTGTGTCGGGTATGTCAGGGGTGGGACCTGAGTCCATTCCTTGGCTGGTATGTTTGTTTAGAGGAATAAATGCCACATACACTAGATGCACTTGGACAAAACACCCTGCCAGTGGTTTAAAGCAGCGTGCAGAGCTGTCTGTGACTTAACAAAAAAACACCATCTTACTGATGCAGTGCTTTCCCAACAAGGCATTTTTTTTTTCCTGCTTCTGTGCCAACACTGCTTTCTTTCTTTCTTTCTTTTTTTTTGGTTCTCTGCTTTTTCCTCAATAGATGTGTCTTCTCTTCCTTCCATAAATAGAACCAAAGAACAGTTAAGAACAGAGCCTGCATGCACAGATGTTCAGTCTCTGTCAGGCATTTCTAAATTGTGACCAGATATCATCCCTTTTTGAGACAGTCTCCATGCTTGAAAACACATGGAGTATCAGTACATAGGCGAGACAGCCCTATATGGAAAAAATATACATCCCTTTTGTTTTTATTTTTGATAATGTTTGTACATGAAAAAGCAGAACAAACCATGCAGTAAACACCCATATTCCTTCCTGTCGTCTGGATTTAGCAATTAACATGTGGCCACTTTTGCCTCGTTTATTTTATTTTTTACGGAAGTGATTTGGAGTCGATTGCAGTCATCATAACATTTCACCTCTAAAGATTTTTAGCATGCATCTCTGAAAAAGAAAGACATTTTCCTCCATGACCTGTGTCCATTTTATAAGAGGAAATGAGTCATATCCCCAACCTTTACAGTGATATTTTTCTGGCTCTTTTTATTAGTAAGCCTTGAAAGAGGATTGCAGACTGATGTGAATAGCTTCTAGCAATCAGATGAAAAGTGCTGCCGTGTGTGCCTCAGCGTTTGGAGCACTTGCAAAAATGTAGTCCTCCTTACTCACCGGACAGGTAAAGAGAGCAAGAGTTGGCTTATGTGTAAATTAGAGTCAGTGGACAAATGAAAATAGGGACATTAAATATAGTCCAAGAACCCAGGCTAGGAAAGCTTGGCTGGTCAGATTTAGATAGAGATCCCCGCGTGCTTAGATACGTGGTAATAACCAGTGCCTCTGTTATAATTAGCCAGACTGACCAATTCGCCCAGCACAGTAGATGCTCAATAAATACTCAATAAGTAGAGGGAACGACGAATAACCGGGGTCCTTGGAGGCAGGTCATTCATTTTGAAGACTCTTCATTTCAGGATTTCCTGGTCCAGTTTGAAGAAGAAGGTTCAAAGAGAAAGTATGTGGCTTAAGCCTGAATAGCGAGCATCTCTGGGGTGATCATGACATTGTGGAAGCTCTTCTAGAAAAATATACGATGGCAGAATTAGTTGGGATTGTGAAAAGTTCCCTTCCTCTCTCTTGATGGATGCTGAAATTGGTATCTCTGAAATCTGGCACCAAAGCATGCCTCCCCATCCTCTCACCACCCACCATTGCCCCACCTCTACCCTGCTGGCCTTGTAGGTTGCTATGTTAGTTTCCTAGAGCTACTATAACAAATTACCATAAATTTAGTGGCTTAAAACAACACAGGTTTGTTCTCTCATAGTTCTGGAGGCTAGAAGCCTGAAATCAAGGTGTCAACAGGGCTATGCTCTGTGAAGTCTCCAAGGGAGGATCCTTCCTGGCCTCTTCCAGCTTCTGGTGGCTCCAGGCTTTCCCCAGCTTGGGGCTGCATGACTCCAGTCTCTGCTTCCACCTTCGTGAGGACTCCACTGTGTCGGCTCTCCACCTCTATGTCTTCTCCTCTTCTTAGAAGGATACTTGTCATTAGATATAGGTCCCCTCTGGATGATCCTGGATGATCTCATCTTGAGAAGCTTAGCTTAATTGCATCTGTAAGACTCTTTATCCAGATACGGGCACATTCACAGGTTCTGGGTTACGTATATTTGGCGGGGGTAGGGGGCATTATTCAACCCCTGACAGGTGCTAATGAGGAGCCTTTCCATCGTTACTTTCCTTTTTATAGCCTAATTGAAGGAGGACTCTTTATATTGGCTTACAGCTTCCTTTTCTACAAGTACATGAATCAAAGGCAACTTCTCTGTTGAATAACTGAGTGAATGGAAGTAGGCCCTTCTTTCTGAAATGCAAAGCCATCCAGGAAGCATGATGCCAGGAAAATGCTGGGACAGTGTTCCCGAACTGATGTGAGCTTCCTATTGCTGGGGATGCTTTATGAGAGAGTTCTGTGCAGCAAGTCCCTGATGCTGCTGCTGATAATGAACTAATCAGTGAATTCATGCCACATTTCAGGTACTGTGGCAGGTGCTGGAAGGAACACAGGCAGTAAAAAATTAATCATGGTGCCCACCCTTGAAGAGTTGAGGATCTAACTGAGAAGATACAATTTATACAGATAAGAAATATAAACAATGATCCAAGGCATAAGAGGGTGAGTCTTTACAGTAGGGTAGGTAATCAGTTGAGAGGAGGTGGAGAACGTGCATTTCAGTGAAATTGATCAGAGAAAGCATCTGGAGAAGTGGGAGGTTTGAGTGGCATGTTGAAGTAATTAGGGAGGAATTAGGCAGAATCAGAGTTGGACAGAGACAGCGTGTCAGGCAGGGTCAACTGCACTGGCAAAAAAAGGTTGGGAGGTGGCTGTGGGTATCGCAAACCTTTGGAAAACAATTGAGAGCAGTGAGTGGCAGTGCTGGGTCTGCTTAGAGTTCTCGGAAGCAGAGGCCATGGGGAGGGGAGGTGAAGACCCTTCTCTTGCCACTATGGCTGCTGGGATCTTGAAGGCCGAGTGGACTCACCGGGAAGAGTGGGAAGCCAGGCTTTCTCCTGCCACCCCAGGCTTAGCTCTGGTGTCCCGGCCTTGGGCAAGGCTTGTCCTGTGTCCCTGAACTTCCAGACCCAGAGCTCCTGGGTTTTCCTTTCTCTCTGACACCAAGGTGCTCAGTCTGGATCCTGTTCCCTAGGGGCCCAGCTGGAAAAACAGGAGCTAATCCTGTAAACAGGGTCGGATTTAGGATATGGCCCCTGGGGGTCACAAACTCAAATGCCTACAGAAACCAGGAAGGAATTATTTAAAATATGTGAATCATTCAGGTATGAGTCCAAAGGAAGTGGTGAAGCCTCTGGTCAACTGCTGAGAGAGGGTAATATATATACATACCATATAAATATATGGTATCTAAAGGCTTTCAAATTTAATTTAACCCAAAATAAAACAAAAACACCTTGTCCAGTCCAGCAGATTGCTTCAGCCTGCCTGGTTTGGCCTTGAGAGCCAATAGTTTATGACCCTGGTAGGCCCCTTCCTTAAACATGTCCATTGGCACCTGTGGCTATGACCCAGAAGAGAGTGAATTCCACAGAAGCCTAAAACCAGAGTATTTGCTATAAAGGAGTCCCAATCCATAGGTTAGGGGATAGGGAGTCTAGGATTGCTCTTGGGGTCTACAAAAAGCATACTATAAGGATCAAAGACAATGCTTTCATCTACAAGCCCTCACCCCTAAACTCCCACGAATCCGTTCTGAACTTCCTAGACCCTGAAGCAAATTTAGGAAACAGACTTTGAGTCTCATGCGTACGAGCCTTCTTATCTTTCTGGACCTATTTACAGCCCCACGCATGACGAGACTTGTAGGTGAAGGGGCAGCATGGATTCTGAGGACCACTCACATAAAAACTGAGGGCTGGGTTTTTGTTTTTGTTTTAATACAGATGCTTAGGCTCTAAATCAATTCCCTAAAACAAAAATCTTGGGCAGGGAGCATCTATTGTCATCCTTAAGTTCCCCAGGTGATTCTTATGGGGGCCATCCTATTTTGACTCTGAACAAGCTCCGCACGTGATCCTTAAATTGGCACTACAATTTAAGAGCCCTTAAATCCAGCTCAGATGGTGACTCAGCCTGACTTCCGCTGTGGAAAACATCCCTCCGCTCCCCGCGTCTTCTCTGCTGGGTATCCTCAGCAGCTGCCGTCTCCTCTGCCTGGTGAGTCCTTAGAAGGAGAGCTTTTTGAGAGATTTAATTTCTGTACACCTAGCTGCTGCCCAGGGCAGGCGTGAGTTGAACTAAACGAAGTGAATTTGCCTTATGTCTTGGCCTAGTTCCTAAACATTGTAAGCTGTGATCAAGACCCTGGTTTGGTTTCTGTGGAAGGGAGTGTGACCCTGCTCACAAGGATGTAAGCTGGCCTCATCTCAGGTTTTGCAGAAAGCGGCACTGTGCTGAGATTGTCGCTGCCCTGGGCAATGATCTCCCGTGGCCTTTGTAACATTGTTTTAAATATTCTGTTTAGCAAGAATCCCAGGGGGGGAAAAAAACCTTAGAGTTTGGTGGGCTGGTAAGATGCATTTTATGGTGCCCTTCAACTCCCAAAAGCCATTTACAGAAAATTGAAGGTTTTGTCATCTTTCCCCAACCTTTCAAATTTCTAACTCCTACAACCCCTGAAGATACTTCTCACTTTGTGTCATACTCTGGTGGATGCTGCGTTCATGCCCATGGTGTCATGTCTGAGCGAGTTTTGAGTAGGCGTACAGTCAGTTGGAGCCTTACTTTTCAAAGTAGGAAACAGTCCTTTGTTTTTGAGATGCAGTTATCAATAAGACAGCCAGGCACAGTCGTTGGAGGATGACAGGTTCCTAAAACTAGTGCTACTGCTAGATATCTGTGTGGCTTCTCAGGAAGTCAGGAAATGCTGCCTTTTTCTAGCTTACAGTTAGATATTCTTGGCTTGGAGCTGGCATCACTATGAAGAGTCTCTGTGCCAGTATCTGGAGAGAGAACTTACACTCTTTCCTGACCTCTGTAGAGAGAGCAGCTCTAAGCCGGGAAGGTTCATTCCCCCTGGAGTTTTATGCTCGGGAAATTAAAATGAGCAACTCCAATTTTGCAACTTGAATCACTCACGGCTGTGGAAGGATGTCTCCTGGAGAAACTGCCAAGAGCAGCAGGAGTTATGAGGCAGCCCTGTGTGTGTCCTTCCTGGGAAGAGGGGTAGGGTCAGGAGTCAGACACAGAACACCCACCAAGTGTCTCGGGTCCAAGGAGCCCAGCCGCCCACCACTTTCCTAGCAGAACTTTCCGGGCCAACCTGCAAAACACACCTCTGACAAATTCTCCTGTCTTTGTTGTGGTTCACAGGCCAAAGAGAGCCTTAAATCACAGCCAGCTGGGCATTCTGGGCTTTCAAGTGAGGAGAGAGCTTGCTTTAGTTTCGTATATCACGCACGAGGCCCTGGCCCGACTTCTCCATTTCGCCTTCTCCAGGTAAAGGTCAGGCCGCTGCACCAGCTTCTCCCTGACGGCTTCAGCCAGACTTGGCCGTGAACTCCATAGCCTGGAGAAGCATCTCTTTTCCAGGCTTTGTACTAAACGGAGATCCACACAAGGCACGTCTAGGTTGTTGCTGTGGAATCTTCTTGCGTGAATGAGGAGGCAGAGGGGTGAGGGAGAGGAGCACAGTGGGATGACCTCAGCATCCATTTCCGCCTCACTTCATTTGCGCTGTGTTAACTACTCCCAACACTTTCCAAGTTTAAACCAACAGGGTGAACTCTACGGGCTTGCCAGGAAATGCCTTCCAAGTTGAGTCTCAAAGAAATTGTTTCTTTTTCATCAAAATTGAAAAGGATGGGGGAAAAAAAAAAACTGCTGACTTCTGATTTTTCTTGTGCTATGTTTTGAGAATCTGAAGACGAGTTTAGATTAGGATTTAGAAGGAAGGAGGTAGAGTTTACAGAGGAAATGGGGTGAAGTGGAGATATCCTACTCCAGTGGTCCAGTCTGGGGGAGCAAAGCCAGAGCCCATCTGGGTTCAGTGATTCTCAGGGTCTTTCAAAGCACTGCAGCTCAGCACATGTCTCCTAGGGCATTATTCCTTAAATCTACAAACTCGTGTATTTGGGAGGAAATTGAAGCCGCATGTTCCTGATTCATTTACACTTAACTCATCAAAACGGTGCTTTGTAATGATTCTGTGTCCAAACATAGTGATCCTGTTCAATGGTCTTATTTTTTTCTCCTCGGGAATTAACCAGTTCTCTTTGGCCAGCGGTAAAGCAAACCATTTGCTTTCTGGTCCCAGTCCCAGACCATTTGCTTTCTGATCTAAATGCAAAGCTCAGGGGGCTTCAAGGCACCACTCCAATGCTTGGGAATTTGTGTCTACCTTTCTTGGTGTCACGTAACTATGTCTGGTGGATGAAAGACAAAGTGAGCTTTTTGTGGGGGGTGTTGTGACTGGTGGGGTTTTTGTTTGTTTTAACCATCAGACCTCACTGATTGCTTTGTGTTTGAGATTTTCATTATAAAAAGTTAAAAATAAAAATCAATGGAAAAGTGGAGTGTAAGGAATTCCCCATGTACCCTAATACCCATCTCCAATAATTTATGATTCATGGGTATCTTTTTTGATTTATATCCTCCTTTGAAGCAAATCTCAAGCATATTTAATCTGCAAACATTTTAATATTTGTCTCTAAAGGATAAGGATTCTTAAATGTAACCATAACACTAATATCACACCAAAACAACCACACTTCCTTAATATCAAATAATCAGTTCAAACTCCCTGTTGACTCATAACTTCTTATTTAGCTCATGATTCAAACAAACTATAAAGTTTACACATTGCAACTGGATGCCGTATCGCTCAAGTCCTCCCAACTCCCTCTGACTCCACTGAAGCAAAAGAGTTCTTGAGATAAATTCTGAGGAAAATAGCTTTGGCAAACTCCAAATACTGGGTTAGTAGCTGAAAAAGAGAGAAATGCTGCAATTATTTTAATTTACTATCAAGTTGAGGGAAGACAAGATCAAAAACACTGAAGAATATATGAATTTAACTAAGTTTGACCAAAATGGGGGTTTTTGATGATGTCACACAGAAGCTTTAAGAGGGAGAAGTTAAAGGGAATGGGAAGTATCTGCTCCCTAAGGTGATAATCTCCCAACTTCTTTCATCACAGACCTATATCAATATACTTGTTCATATGTGTGACATATGTATAATTCTCTATAAATTACATGCATGTATAACAAGACATACAAAAATATTGAAGGGTCAGAAGATTCTACATAAGAGTTCTATTACAGTCCCCCCACATTCCTCATGGGTGTCATCACTTTGGAGACCACCGCAGAGGAGCAGGCTCTCAGGACTGGTTGGCATCAGAATACAACCCCTTCATTAAAGTAAACAGAGGACATTTCCCACTACCAGTCTGTGGGATTGGCCTTGGAAGGAATGGGGCAGGAAATGGCCCATGTCTGCAGGCCAACAACAACTTGCGGGCAAGAACCAGACATCTAGTTTCTCTTAGTTATTTTCCCCCTTTTTGACCATCATTCCTTCATTTACATGGCCCATGTGTTCCCAACTCTCTTTCAGCTTTCTTTCCCCTCGACCACACCTGCTTTCATAAACGCCAAGAGTGGGTCCTGTGGGGAGGGTCCAGGGTTGTGAAACTTGAAGCATTTAGAACTTGAGTCCTCTTTTCAAAAAAAAAAAAAAAACCACGATCATGAATCCACAGTTGCTAGGTCCCCAGCCAGGTTCTCGGAGGGGTTCATGCATGCCTTGAAGTATAATCATCAGTCTTACGGTAACCCCCTTTGCTGCATGAGCACTCAAATACCAACTGTGTATCTGCATGTTCCCCTCCCTCCTTATTTCTTATTCTCCTTTATTTCCCTACAGAACCAGCTCTGGGAATTCTGGTGCCCCTCTAAGCCCACTTCTCCTATGTTTAACTCTTGTATGTCCGGAGCTAGAACAGTCTTCTGGATGCACCCTCTTCCTTTCTAGCAGTTCTACCCGGAAGAATAAGGGGGAGGTAGGAGCCAGGGCCCCACGACCATGAGTAAGCCCTTTTGTCTTCCTGAGAACCGTAATCAAGTGGCCCATTGGAAGGTTGGAGGTGAGATAGATAACTTGGTGATTAAAGGCACATGCTCTGGGGTTGGGCTGACTCAGTTTCTGCCAGCTGGGAAACCTTGGGCAATTTACTTAACCTCTCTGAGCTTTTCTCATCCGTAAATAGGGGTGGTAACACCTATTTCAGATTGTTGTGAGTATTGAATGCAATTATATAAAACATTTAATGCAGTTCCTGGTACATATCCAACCCTGAAATGACAGATTTCATTATTAGTAATAGCAGTAGTTATAAGAATACTTCATCAATTCTAAGCCACTAAATAGGAGGCAGGCTGTATCTTATTCATGATGCCATACAAAGATAATGGACAGTGCCTTTTTTCCCTAGTTCTGTAAAATAATGGTGTACCTACAATAGATGGAATCCGATTTAATGAAATTTGGTAATAACTAAACTTCATCCTTGGTGAGCAGGAACAGGCTGAGATCAGGAAAATGGAGTTGCTGCCACCACATATTCCTTCCTTTCTTCCCTCCCTCACTGAAAAGGCAGCTGAGTGACTTGCCTGAGCTGAGAAAGGGGTGATTAGCATCTCAAAGTGAAGCCTGGGGGAAAGGCCTGAACCATTTGTCAGTGGACCACGCCCCCCCCCACCCCGCCACTGCTCCACCTCCACAGATGGGTCCTCTCTGGACTGTCTCCTACCCTTCCTCCCTGGAGTCATTCCTCACTTAGCTCCTTGTTTTGATACCTTGACCTGCATCTCCTACTTCCTTCCTCTCTTCCTTTCCTACCCACCTTCCCTCTTTCCCAACTTGAGGAAGGCTGGATCTAGCATGTTATTTGGCTGGTGGACTCTGTGGCCCAGAACTGTAGTTTTTGTAGAGCCAAAGGGGGCTATGGAGATGATCCAGCCTGATCTGGCCATTTTATAAGAAGAAGAAACTGAGGCCCAGTAATTCACCCAAATGACTCAGTCCTGCCAGTAACAAGCTATGTGACCTGGAACAAGTCATGACACTTTGAGGGAAACAATGATAATGCATTCATTATTTTAATGTGTCCTCAGGACAGCATAAAACTAGAGGTAGTTGTTAAAACTTCAAACTAACAGCTTTGGGCAAAGTGATGCCATAGATGTGATACAATGATGCACGTGACCACGCACATTGCCTATTAGGAATTCTGTGTCCTCTGAGGGTGTGTGACCATTTGGGCATGCTCAGAGAATGCAATTTTGTACAAATGCAACCTGGGGCCATCTGACAATAATAAAGCTTTACATTTGCATATGGCATTCCAAGGATTTTCATATGATTCCAAGGATTTCATATCCAAAGGATGGGGGCAGAGAGGCAGGGCAGAACCCAATCATGAAGCAGTTACAGGCTTCAGCTGATCATGATTAAAACCGTGGCCTCTGAAGTCACTTAGATCTGAGTTCAAGTTCTGGTGCATCACTTATCAGCTGTGTAACCTCAGATAGATTAATTACTAATCCTCAGCTGGGCCTCAAGCCTCTCATCCTTAGATCAGTTCTTAACCATATCCTTACCGCGTGAGGTAGGTACTTAAATATACACATGAAGCACTTAGTAAATGCTTGGGACAGCATAAGGACACTGCAAACATTAGCCCTGGTAATGATAGATGAACTACTTCATTTGAACCTCATAGCAAATGCAGTGAATGCCCATCTTGATGAGAAAATTAAGATTTATTGAGGTTAAGGAAGCTCCCCTAGACGATCCAGCCAGCCTGGAATGTAGGCATCCCGATCCTAGGACCAGGGCGTTTTTCTCCACGGCCTCTCCTTTGTTGCCATGGAGATGGCGTTGCTGAGGTGTATCTCAGGTTGCTCCAGGCCTTTGCAATTCATTAGAGCCAAGCTGGGGGTCTGAGATGGATTCTGAACCCAGAAAGTAAATTGCTTTATGGACGAAGTCTTTCTGGGTGAAACATTTGGGTCGTTTCTCTGGCCATTTAAAACTAAGCTGGAGACCGAGCTTTCTAGCCTGTACAACTTTTTTTTTTCCCACTGGAGTGAGGCATAAGGGGGCAGACTACAAGGGGTCCTAAAGACGGTCCTTAAAGTGGTTAGCCAAAAATGTTTTTTGGACTCATGAGCTAATTGATTATAGATTAAAAAGGATCAAAGGGATTCTGATGATTCCAGATACATCTGGAATAATCCTTCCCCCCAAGATGCTGCTACAGTTGTTATTAATAAACATCTGGGCACCATCAAAAGTGGAAGCCTTCTCCACCCTGCTCTCCCCGTGAGACAAACCCTGTGAAAGTCTGAAATGTCATCAGGGATGTGCAGGTTATATAGTGTATGATCATGAGCATAGACCTGCCCCTTACTAGGGGCGTATCTTTGGGCAGCTGCCCTAACTTCTCCGAGATCAGCCTTACAGGGTGAGTGAGGACCAGGTGAGGTCATGTAGCCCCAGTACCGTGTCTGCCACACGAGCATTAATGACCAAGGGTAGCTCTTTTTATACGTCTGTCTTTGCTACACTACAAGCCAACTTCCTTTCTTTGCTCCCTGCACATTTTTCTCTTTAAAAAAGATACCCATGTGGTGTCGGTGTCTGATAACTGAAGGCTCCTCCCTGAAGAGGTAACCCCTCTTTTGCTCTCCTTGGATTCTACTCAGGACAGCAGCCCAAACCCATCAGGGAATGAAAGCTCCTTTTAACATTACAAAAGAATGACTAACCCCCCCGAGAGGTACTGATTCTCCATAAAAAGCCCCCAAACACTTGGTCTGTTTCAGAGAATTAGAAAGTCCAAATGGCAACTGGACAGGAATGGTGTCAAATACGCGACTAGGGAAGGTGAAGGAGACAAAGAAAAAGTGTTCTCTGCAACTCAGGTATAGTTTAATTACAAAATAACCAGAGAGCTTAGGTTATTCTGTGGAAAATGTGGTCAATCTTTTTTTTTAATCCTCTGTTCAGCTGCTTGGTATCAGTAAAGAAAGCATCTGGGCGATGAATTTGTTTTCCACGTTTCAGTTGGATTCTTTGCTCATACGTCCATTTCTTACTTTCTTGGTGTGGTTGGTGGAGTTGGATCAAGACACATAGACCTCAAAGGAGCCCAGTGATTGGGTTCTCCTTCAGATTCTTTAACATTTCACAAAAGCAGGGAATTTCCGTTCATTAAAATGGTACCTTACAGAAACAGACTGACAGCTTGATCCAGTAGACATAAATTAATATTCTGAAAAAAATCCAGCAAGACACTTCTCAATTCTTAGAAGTTCTTATCCTCTGTTTACCATTTTGTTTTATAAGTGATTTTTTTCCCCAAATGAGACAACCATTGGTAGATGAATTAGTGTGCTTTTAGTTAATAATAAAAAGAAAGCCTTCATTTGTGGGAAGTGCATAGTTTAACAGCAAATACTTACTGAGCACCTATGACATGTCAGGCATGTTTTAGGCCCTGAGGATTCTGCAGTACACAGTCCAGTGAGAGGGCATATTGTATATCAAATGGAAGTAAGTGGTGTGAAATCAAACAGCACCTCCTTACTCTGGTTTCTTGATATAAGAAGGTCTCTTTCATATAAAGGAAGTGGCACTTGAGCAGAAACTAGAAGGCAGTGAGGGAGGGAGCCACGAGGGCATCTGATATCCAGCCAAGCGTGGACTTTGGAGCTGGGCTGTGCTGTTTGCAAACCCTAGATCTAGCACTTTCCATCGCTCTGCCTCACTTGGCCTTAACCTCTGTGGCCTTGGTTGTCTTCTCTGTGATGTGCAAATGCTGATTCCTACAGCACAGGACTCCCGCAGAGAAGGCTGGGTGTCTGGGTGGGACGGGTGCAGGTGGGTTCCTGCTACTTCTGCTTTCGTCTTTGCCGGCTTATTCCTGAAGCAGGGGGAGCTTTACCTGGTTAATGGCACTGTCGGTCACATGCTCTGAATATAGTTTTCAATAAAATCTCAAATACCAGTGGCCTTCCTCTTCACACACCCACCCCCCTTGCTCAGTGTGAATTTATGTTTAATTTTCTCATTCCCAAATTGTATTGCTTTCTAAACATCTCCGTTCTGTTCATATCGCTCTCTGTTTTCAGTGGATTCTCTCTAATTGCAGATGTGTCTGTGTCTAACCTAATTTATTTATTTTTCTTCCTCCTGTTTCACGTCTCCCCACCTGAGTGCCATTCATGAACTTTATAACACCCTGTCCTGGCTCATCCGTCAGGGTCTAGATGAAGACTTACGTGTTGGGGGATTGTTAAGACACCTTCTGAAACACCTCCCTATGACTGGGCTTAATACCGTGTTTGTTTGAGATTTCTGTCCATTTTCAGCTCCTCCCCTCTTTTGAGTCTTTAATAGTGAAAATAAAATCTTTCCCAAGACGCTAAATGTTCAACTTAGTGCTGCCTCCGCCCCCATCCCTTTATAGGTTTGTAACTACAGTGAGAACTGTATTGAAGTCTTCACAATCATTCAGACTCATCTGTGGTCATTTAAATGCAGACTGTTCTTGCTCATTCATCCCTGGTATCCTGAACTCTTTAAATTTTGCTTCCCTAATATTCCACATTTTTTAAACCAACAATTGCATACACCGTACACTAATTTTTCACTACCCTTTCCTTCTGTTTCCTTTCTCCATCACTATCACATGGTGTTGGTCTTTTTCCAATCTTCTGACATCCCCCTGTGTGTGTGCAAGGTAATTCTTCAGAAATAATTATTCATCTTTACTGCACCATTGTTCAGTAAACATATTAGTCAAATTCTTTTATTCCCCGGGGGTACATGTCATCTGGAGCAGCTGATTTATGTGTACGTGTGTTTGCCAAATATTCCTTTACCTATTTTTTTCTTTTGTCCAAACTTATCTGTGCAAGTTTAATTCTCCAAATTTTTATTTATACTTTAAAAGATGTTTTTAAAGGAGTTGAGTATTTCATGTGTTAACATTTTCAGTGTTTGCCTCTTTTAAAAACTTAGATCTGTGTTCTTTCAAGCTTCTTGGCCTATTTTATTTTTTATGACTAGGGCTGAGCTTACAGATTTTAAAGCTATTACTAAGTGTTAAGACCTTCTGTTTCAATTCATGTATATTTTTCTCTGTTGAGCTTAATAAAGTCCATTGTCTGAGTATCTTACTGTTAAGTATTCAGGACTGTTCGGTGATCCTAAGAGCTTCTGACACACAACTGAGTAGATGTTCGCTTTTTCCATTACACATAAATGGTTAGAGACTGGAATTAAAGAATGATGAACTATAAATTTCTTTCAGAAAAAAAGCAGTGGAATATGCTGATCAGCTTCTTAGAAACCACCACATCTCATCTTCCCAAAGTGTAGAACTTTCCACTATGTGAATAGTTTGGCACAAATCATTCGTTCTTTTCCTCAGAGAAATCATGTTATTCCACCCAGCCTCTTTAACATGACCTTGCCAAGTCAACATGATTTTAGAGAGCATTTTGCTGAAGTTTATTCTGTATCCTGACTCCGTTGATACCTCCACCCACCCACTGGAGAATCCTGAGGTCATAGAACGCGTATTCCTGCCAGTTATTTTTAGAATCTAATCCAACGCCCTTATTTTACCAAAGACAAATGTTTGACCCCAATAAGGGAGGACACAAATCTCTAACCACTCTTTGCCAGTGACTCCTACAGAAGGCTCTGTTTCTAGCAATAACCCGTCTTCTTCATGAGCTTTACAAGCTGGTGTGGTACTGACTTGGTGGTTGGTGTTAAGAGTCCATTTAAGGGAAGCCCCCTTTTCATTTGGAGCTGTTGGCACGAACAGTGTAGTGGCTGTGCCATTTTATCTTAGTCAAATGGCATTAGATTTGGTGTTGATTAGTAGCCTGAGCAAAAAGAATTAGAGCAACTCAAAATGCTTAATTTCCAGTTTTAACCACATGGCCAACTCAACCTTTGGCATGGGTGACCCATGCAAGGGTGGCAGAAATTAATTCTAGCTCCAACTAGTGTCAGAGGAGCAGGCAGCCTCTCTGTGTGGACCCCCGTGCCGCTTACGAGAAGTGCCTGTCGCTGCCCTCTGAAAGCACACTCTTGAAACACACGGTGAACAGTGGCTTTGATATAGCATCGGTTTTCGGTAACAGAAACCCTGGTATCTGGAGGCTTCTGTATATATACATTCTAAAGGGATCAGAGCAGGGGTTAAACAAAACAAAGTTAGGACTGAATCATCTTCTGCAAATGAAAGAATGTTTGTATGAAGCATGCCTGTGCTACTAGAAGAAAAATGTCAAAGTTCTAAAATATTATTTACCAAAGTTCTAAAATCTTATGCTTAAAATGAGTCCTTTGAAAAGGAGGAACTGGGGAACAAGTGGGCGTTTTATCGGCCCAGGCATATCTCAGTAGGTGAATATTTATATACTCCTTTTTATGGATGGGGGTAAAATCATGTCCCCACTTCTTGAGATTCTGTGTGATTGGAGGACCAGAAGGGTAGGGAATATTGCTAGGGACCTTCCACAAGGGGACAGTGACATTTCTCTAGTCCAGACTCAAGCCTCGGGCAGCTTTGCTTGACAGAGGGCCCTTGTGGCCCCATTTGTGCCAGAAGGCACCCTTAACTCGTGTGGTTTCTGTAAAGCACCAGAGCTTCTTTGATGAAGCAGGATGGTTACACGGCTGATCGGATTTTAGTCAGGAAATCTACTTTATTTAAAGTTAAAAAAAAATTGAAACAGATTAAGCCCTTGGAACTGACCCCACTTTCAGTGGGACCAAGTTCATTTCATCCTCTTTCTGGATCCCCTTCAACCAGGCGGATGCCGGGACTTGGCCAGGTAAAACTGCACGAATGTGCATCGGCTGTTTGGCTCTGTCCCTCTGATTACTTCCAGAAGCTGCAGAACTTGTTGTCCCTACTGAGGGTCTTCGGTTACCTTTTTTTTTTTTTTCTCTCTCTCTACTCCCAAAAGGGCCCTTGTTCCAATGTGTTCATGTTTGCCTTTTCTGGCCATGTGAAAATAATGAGACTGGACGCTAAATGGTGCCTACATTTTGAATTTTTGTCTTGTGTCCCCAGTGAGTTGTACACCTGTGAGTTTGAAGGCTCTTTCAATCACAGCTTTTGAATCACAGATGAATCAAGACCGGGGCTACATGGGGGAAGAGCTTTTAACCAAACGAATGACATGCCATGACACCAGGCTTAAGCCATCTGGCAGAGCAAGCGGATTGACTGATTTTTCTAAAACGGAAGACTTACTCAGATTAATTAGACCTGAGTTGCAATTTAGTGGTTTTCCAGAGATGAACTCTAATTCATTCAGAAAAGAAGTGCAGGGGTTCTGGTCTCATACTCCACCTCCAGTTACGTGTGTCTCTTCCCTGCATTTCACCTGGACTTAGTAGGAACCCCAAATGCAGCAGAACTTGAAGGGAAAGCGGTTGTAAGTAGCAGAAGACAGTGCTGCCAGAAGTGTTTTTCTGTTACTGCTGATCCCAGCTCTTAGGCTTGAAGATGAGGTCCCACTCAACACAGTGGTTTTGTGGCCAGTCTAGTAGACAAGGGTGCAGGGGAAGCCCAGAAACCATAGAGTCCCAGCCCTGGGAGCCATCCAGATGTCCACCCTTAGGGCCCGGGTGTTACTCACGTTCCTTTTCTCTGTGTTCTGGCTGCTGGGCTTGGGAGTGGGTTTTTGTTGGGGTTTTGTTATTGGTGGTGGTTTTTTTAATGAGACATTTATATTTAGCCAATGGCTGATTGAAACCAATTGCTATGCAAATTTCTTTACATACTTTGTGTCCCCTAATAGTTCACATCCTGAATGAGACTAGAGAAGCAATCACTGTAGGCAAGCCCCACTCAGCCTTCAGATGCTGTCTCGGATCACCCAGGTCACTGCCTTCCTCGTATCATCATCTGAAAGAAGGAACTGGGTGGATCAGATTGTGTATTTTATGAAGCAAGAGTGCTACTCATTGAAAGCTCTTTCCATTTTCAGTGACAAAGACCTTTTCTTCCTTGGCTGTGTGGCAGAGTGTGGTTTGGTGAGATTCCATCAGGCGCAGAGGTAGTGCCAAGGAAGGTGCTCAGGGCTGCCCACTTCTGTGGGGCTCAGGCAGCACTGAGCCTCTGAGTCTGATGGCAGAGCCTGGTGTTGGGTGCAAAGTTGAGTTAGAGAAAATGGAAGGATGGAGAGGGTGAGAAGATAATAATGGAGCCTGAAAAGTGGCCATATCCCAATCTTTTGTAACTTCCCATGGGGTTGTGTGTGTACCTATAAAAGGAATAAAACTAACGAATGCTTTCCAGAGAACCAGCATCTGGCTCCCTGTTGATAGAAACACTACAGCCTCCCTCCCTCCCTTCTCCACCCAGGAACAAGATTAGACACAGGGAGGGTTAGACATCGTCAGACAAAAGACTCATTCAATTAAGGAAGGGTGGGCTGAAGGCTGTTGTACACATAGGACGTCAGGGGTGGTATTTACCATCTCAAAGCATTTTTCACATGGTTTAAGGTAAATCACTTTTGATAGGAAAATCAGTGTACCTTCTCCACTTCTACCCTAAAATGCAAAGGAAGCAGACCTCGAGGTGAGTCTCTTCTCTAGCAGCCTGCCAGGATAATGACCTGCTCAGGCTAGAAATAGAGCAATAAACAAAAAGATAGATTTTCTTAAATAATCAGGAAGTGATCACTGAACCATGTTAGAGATACTTAGAATTTGCTACTAGCAGAGAAAGTAACAATCCTGGGTTTGGGGCAGAAATTCCATCCTGATGCTAATATTTGTGTCATAGTGTAATGAATGCCATCTCCCACATCTTTTTGTGTGGTTGTTCAGCCAAGTGAATGCATCATTAGGTGGAGAATCAAGAAGAGGAAGAGAACCAGCTAATTATAGAAAAACAAAGGAGTAATTTCTTGTGAACATTTTGTGCTTCCTCAGTGCAAGCAAGAGCTCTTGAGAAGCATTTAGCACATTCATTCAAGGAAGCTGTGTCACACCAGTATTTAAAACTCCTTGTAACGAAGTGACGTGGGAACAGAAGCACGAGACCGGGAACGGAGTGGCCTGAGATCTAACCCAGGGTGGGTGGATCAGGACTGCTGAACAAGTTTCCATAAAGCGCAATTATAGAACACACTGTGTTCTAGGACGAAGGTGAAGGAGAAATGGGAAACTTTGCTAGGTCGGGAGTTGCTTTGGTCTGGGTACTCCATTCAGGAATATTTCTAGATACGTTGCTATGGCCATTTTTGTGCCTGTCTTCCAAAGTAACCAGTTCCTCAGGGAACACCGTCAGTGGCTGTGCCTTTTAAGTTAGAATCATCTTCCAAAGTGGGGGGTGCAGTGAGAATCTCTTCATCTTGGCTGGGTGATGGGTGACTTTAGAGGAAATCCTGTTGGGCGTTTCTCATGAGATTCTCATGAGTTTGTTTGACTTGAACTTGAGACTATAGGTGGTGTAGCCACAGACGGTGGGCGCTGCATTTATGTAGAAATGGCCTTATTTATTCTTTACCTATTTCTTCCTTGGTAAGTGAGGAAAACCATGCTCCCCTGTCATGTGGAATAACTAATAATACAATGAATGATAAGACAGTTACAGGGTGTTGTAAATGCTTGTTGAAAGCAGGTGGAAAGACTTCAGTCAGGGTCAGTGATTAACCCCCAGGCTTATGTGGGTGCAGTGCCTGAAAACCTCTCACAAGTACTGGCCTTGACCGAGTCTAAAATCCCAGTATTTGAGGTTTCCCTTCTGTAAAATGGGGGTTGTGGTGCCTTTGTCAACAGATACCAAGGGCTATAGCAAACATGGAGGTAAAGACAGTCCCAGCCCTGTGTGCTCATGAAGTGAGCCAATAGATAAATGAGAAATAATAGGAAATGAGAGAGAAAGAGATGTGGCATTCAGGGGAACTGACTGAGGGGGTTGGCTGGGAAGCACTTGGAGTGCATACAGTGCTGGGGCTGGGGAGCCGATTCAGGGATGAGGGACTGGCCATCGACCCAAATGGTACGCCCCCGGCTTTCATCACCCCACATTTCTTTCCGATCTATATCAAGGGATTGCCGTGTTTTTTAATAATAATGTTTACCTTTGAGAATATTAACATGCTGCTTTAAAGTAGTCATTAATAGAATGGTAAAGCTAATCACAATATAATGTTCAGTTTCATAACAATGCAATGAGCCAGGTTTTGTTTTATTGGATTGATTTCCCAGGTGCCCTTGCAGGTAAGCAGAATACAATAGTTTGCTATTCTGGATGGAGGGGAGATACTTCACTTGTGGCCACATCAAGGTACAGGTTTTATGTCATAGAAATACCAACACTTTAAGAGGCCAACAGTGAGTGCAGTAAGAGTCGTACCTTAAGCAACGAAAACAGCACAGCCGGGTCTCAGTTATTCCTGGGGTCTGCAGAACCTCATTAAACAGGCTTAGTTTGTAACGAAACAGCAACGTTGTTGGGTCTCATGTGACTTTGATTATATTTGTATTCCTTAAATAGAAAGTCTAAACCTTTAAATTGTGATGCAGAAAGGAAAGTCTGCTGCTGTTCCTCTTCGGAGCCTGGATAGCCACGAGGAATCCTCATTATTCCAAGAATATGACAAACACCTTCCACTAACTCCATGACTTAATAGAAAAACACTTCCGTTCATAACAGGTTAATGCTACTGGTTCCTTTCCTCCCACCTGCAGGCACAATCGCTTCTTTCTGTTGGAATTCCGTAGAAGCTCCTTTCTCAGACAGTCCCTCGGTGACCCTTACTGCAGGGCAGTGAGGCAGGCAGGTTGGGTGTTATCACGGGTGAGGCCGTCAGGGCCCCCAGACAGCAGCTCGGCCAGAGGATATGGCTGCTGAGGAGAGAGAGTAGAACAGCAATCACTTGACTCCCAGTACGGTGCTCGCTGGAGCACTAGAAGATGGTTGAGAGGTTTCTCCTGAATTTTTCACGCCTTCCCCAGAAGACCGGTTTCCTTAGCCTTCTGGGGCCTAGAACGAGCTCCTGTTCTCTCCGTGGCCCACCTAGGACACTGAGGGTTGAAGATTGGGCCCTCCCCAGAAGCACAGTGCTCTGGAGAAGCGGACCTGCAAACCATCTTAAAGAATCAGAGCCAAAAATGCTGTAATGAGGGGAAACCCGGGGTGAGGCTGATGCTTCAGAGGCATGGCTGCTCAGCGTTTGCTTTTCTGCCTGGGGCAGCTGGGCCCTAGGCTTACTCTTGCCCACAGGCCCACTGTGAGTCCTATTACAGGCTCCCATGGGTCTTGTGGAATACATTTGTCAAGTACACAGTGACTGTCTTTAGTGCTACTGATTTGCTCGTATTCCATGTTACTTCCTCACCTGCCTCGACCCGCCCTTCTGGCCCTGGCAACCTGGTGTTCTCAGCTGATTGCCTACGCGGGAGCAGAGGTTCCCAAGCCTCAGTGCATTGGAATCACCTGCAGAGTTTGTTAAAAGCATAAATACTTGGCACCCCTCTAACCAAGAGAGCAGGGCTTCTCACCTGGGATGCTGACATTTTGGACCAGATAGTTCTTTGCTGCAGGGGCGGTCCTGTGCACTGTAGGGTGTTTAGCAGCATCCCGGTCCCACCCACTAGATGCCAGTAGCACTTTCCCCAGGGGTGACAACCAAAAATGTCTTTAGACATTGTCTCTTGAGAAGCGAAATGGTCCCTGGCTGAGAACTACCATCTTAGGGATTCTAATTCCTGAGGGAAGAGTGGCACCCAGGATTCTCTTTTTAGCAAGTTTCTCAGGCAAATCTAGTTCCTGTGTGTGTCTTGCTGGGCCGCCTCTTCCCTTTCAACACTCCCATCCTTCAGCCTCTGATTCCATGGCCACCTAGAGGCTTACTGCAGTCTTACAGGGAAAGCGTGGTTTTTCCTTTCCCAGACCAAGCCAACTGTGCTGCCCAGACAGCAATTAACACAAAATCCTGCTCTGCACTCGTAGGTGGCCCTCTGTGCATCTAGGGAGTATATGTGCTGAATAACAGAGCCCTTTTAGAGGGACTGTCCCTGCCACTGTTGGTGTATAACCTAGGAAAACAAATAGGCTCCCTGATGGGGTCTTTGGTCCCAAAAGGGAAAACAGAGCATCGGTGTAGCTGGCTCCCAGAGAGGGAAATATTTAGAGCAGACAACACTTGGTAGCAACTCCCAGGACAGCTCGAGGCCCTCCCCCAGTGAAGCCTGGACCTGACTTCACCCGCCGGTGAGGCAGCCTCAGCAGAGACCCCGCAAATCCAGCAGGAATTGGGCCCCAGCAAAGACAAATCTGACGCCTTTTTTCTAGTGTGAATGACTTGGACGCTTTCACGAATTCCGCTGTTTAGTCTGTGTCCTGTGGTTGGAACTTCCTCTCCAAACCGTCATATTGGGGATGTTATTTTCCAACTGGCATGAGGAGAATTTCCTATAGGGCCCATCTAAGTGCTGTGCCCTGGAAGAGCTGGCCCATTCCAGGGGGAAAGGCCTTCTGTGGGGATTGTTCCCAAAAGCGAACATCCATTGAAAAGTCAGCCTGGTTGTAATTAGAGGGCACGGGGCTTCCGGTCTGCGGGAGTCCTGGAGGCTTTCAGCGGCGGTAGCCAATGTCCTTGTGTCAACGGGTGCTGCTTTTTTTTTTTTCCCCTTCTACAAATATTGGGGCTTTTCTTTATCTGTGGGGGCTTTTCTTAATTTACATACATTGCTCACAGACCTTATTTCAAACTCTAATAGACACTGTAACTAATAGATTGCTGAGAGTAAAGCAACATACGAGACAGTGAACATCAGTATTAAATTCAGTGAACTTTCTACCAAATGTGTTTGTAATCTGAAATTCCAATGAGTAAAAACAGAAACTTAATTTATCCAAATTCAGTAAAGCCTTCTGAAATGTTTAACTGTGACAAAGAGCAATCATTTTAAACATAATTGCTCTGCAGTTACTGGTAGGAAACTAAAAACTTCTCCTTCCAGCCCCTTCATCCCTGGCCGTTGCCCTCATACAAAAGTTTAGTTATGGATTTTTGTACTTTATGAAATTAAAATTCCTTAGGGGTTTTCAACACAATCATTCACACAAATAATACAGATATATGGCAACTCAATCCTGTTATCAATTAATAACTGAGAATCATACATGATGTGGAAAATAGATGAATATACAATTATATGCATATTTTCATACAGGCTTATATTACAGAAACACACACTTACATTAGCTCAGATATTATGATAGTAGGCAGATGCACATATAAAGTTAACTTTATCCACTTAAAGAGCCAACATTTTATTTTTAAAAAGTATTTATGGAAGGAAAGGATAGTTGCTAAGAGCTGTTTCTTTTTAAATTTAGATAATGACAAAACTGATCCTTCAATAGCCTTTTAAAATAATCTAGACTGAACAATTAAATTTTGTAATTGAAATAATTTGCCACCATTATTGAAATTAAGGAAATACATTAGAGATTCTTGACTCTTCAGTGATTGCTTTAGAACCACAAAGGCATCACAAAGAAACAGAAACAGGCTCCATAAAGAAATAAATTGTTGAGTTTATCAATCTGATACATCTTTCTAAAATCACTATGTTCCTTTGAAGTAACTACATTGAATATAAAAGCCGCAAATGGAAGGTAATCTCCCATGTAGAACATTTTCTAGACTTACAGGGGATTTAGGATATCTGCCAACAGGTGCTTTCTTGAAGAGGACACTGAATAAACTGATGGCATTTGTGTCCTTGGTCCACCCTTTCAGAAGCACTTAAGTTACTGAAGTTATATTTAGAAATAATATTGTCTTTAATTTGTTTCTCATTGGAAGACTGGCAAGGTTGCTTGGGTGTCGACTCATGGCTGGGATATTTCTTATAGCAGCACCAGAGGTCTTTAACTCCTTTCCAGCAAAAAAGAGCAACTGAGGCAGAAAGTGGTTTCTAGTCCTCACATAGGCCACACTGTGTCTCCTGAACATCCCTAAAGAGACAGAAATAAACACATCACCAGGGTGATGATGTGACGGGACGAAAAACACCACCCGCATCTGGAAGGACTTGCCCTCAGATCCCTCTTAGAAGTCCGAGCATGTACTCTGGTCCAATGTCAAGAAAAATGAAGTGCAGAAATCGTGGTTCACCAGCAGCTTGGTTCAAACATATCACGAACGAGGGCATTTCAGTCTCACGTTTAATCCTCGTTCACAGTTTATACAATGATCGCGAGTTCATTCACCTCCCTTTACGTTCTCCCCAAGCTTATACGTTTACATGGCGGGGAAGCATCAGAGCAGGCAAAACCAAACAACCAGCTTCAAGCTAAAATAATTTATACTAAAAACATTTTGCAAACTAAATATTGTCCTAACCACTGTCTGTTTCTGTGTGCCTCATCCAGGAAGCTGTGGGTGTCGAATATGAGACAGACTCGTGTCTGAGCCAGGCTGAGCCATAGAATGTTCGGATTATTGGGGGCAATAGAGAGGATCCAATTCCAGCTCTCACATGACTGATGAGAAGACTGAGACCCTGGAAAATTAAGTGGTTTGCTTAAGAGAACACGGCAAGCTGGTGCAAAAAAGGGACAGGTGGCATATCTTAATTTCTGACCCAGTTTTCTGCAAATCACAGAATTTTGTTGTCCATAAAGTGTCCTTTCCCTACCTCTTGTTCACAGTGCTTTCTCGCTAGAGAAAGGCAGAGAAAAATTCTCAACCAATGCCAACTGAGCTCAACATTCTAGAAAGAAGAGAAGGCTAAAGGTACACGTAGTGTGTATTTTTTTGCTTGGGCTACCATGACAAAGTGTCACAGGCCTGGGGGCTGAACCGGCAGAAATTTGGCTGCTTATGGTTTTAGAGGGGAGGAGACTGGGATGAAGGTGTCAGCGGACTTGGTTTCTTCTGAGGGCCCTGAGGGAAGGGTCTGTTCTAGGCCTCCCTCCTTGGCGTGCGGATGGCCATCTCCTCCCTGTGGCTTCCCGTGGCCCTCCCTTTCTTCCTTTCTGTGTCCTCATTTTCCCTAAAGACACCAGTCAGGTGAGAGCTCATTCTGATGACCACAATTAACTGCAATTAGCTCTTTAAAGAGCCTATCTCCAAAGAGTGGTACGGGGTGGGGGTTAGGACTTTAACTTGAACTTTAGGGGACACAAGTCAGTCCACACAGTGTAGGTATATGCATGTTTGTGGGCAAAAAAAGAAAAAGAAAGCAACAGAGAAAGAGAAAGAGAGAGAGAAAATAAGCACATGGGCAAGAGGTTCCTCGGGGGCCTGCCAGGGAGGCAAGGCATTTCATGCCAGGATCTTGGCGGGAGACTGAGGGAGAAAGAGAAGAAGAAACAAGGAAGGAGGAGAGGCTGGGCTTCCACCTGCCCGATTACGTGGACCCTCTAGAACCTTTGTTACTTCCTTCTACTAACTTTAGGCTTCATTTCTTCTTTCTTCTTGTTCCTTGAGGAGAGAGCTTTTTATTTGAGATTTTGTTTTTTGAGGGTAGGCGTTTATTGCTGTGAACGTCCCTCTTAGAACTACCTCTGCTGCAGTACATGAGTTTTGGTACGTTGTACTTCCATTTTCATTTGTCTCAGGGTATTTTTTTCTCTTTTGATTTCTTTGATCCAGTGGTTGTTCAGGAGCACATTGTTTAACCTCCACAGACTTTTGAATTATCCAGTTTTCTTCACATAATAGATTTCTAGCTTCATAACATTGTGGTGAGAAAAGATGGTTAATACGATTCCAAGCTTCGTAAATTTACAAAGACTTGGTTATTGGCCTAACATGATTTATCCCGGGGAAGATTTCATGTGCACTTGAGAAGAATGTGTATTCTGTTGTTTTCAGATGGAACGTTCTGTGTATATCTAAGCCCATCTGGTCTAACATGGCATTCAAAGCCCATGTTTCCTTATTAATTTTCTATCTGGATGAGTTACCCACTGATGTAAGTGGGTACTGAAGTCCCCTACTGTGTATTGCATCGCTGTCTATGTCTCCCTTTAGCTCTGTTAACATTTGCTCTGCATATTTAGGTGCTCCTATTTTGGGTGCATAGATATTTACAAATATTACATCCACTTGTTGGATTAACTACTTTATATAATACCCTTTTTGTCACTTATTACAATCTGTGTTTCAAGTATATTTTGTCTTCCTTTATAAATATAATTACCCCAGCTTTCATTGGTTTCCATCTGCATGGAGTATTTTTTCCTAATCCTTGACTTCCGGTCTCTGTGTGTCCTTATATGTGAAGTGGGTTTCATGTAAGAAACATATAGATGGGTCTTGTTTTTTTTAATCCATTCAACCTTCTTTTGATTGGAGCATTTAATCCCTTTACATTTACAGTAATTATTGATAGGTATGTACTTATTATTGCCAGTTTAATTGTTTTCTAGCTGTTTTGTACTTACTCTCATTATGTTCTTTACTCTCTTCTTTTGTGGTTTGATCACTTTCTTTAGTGTTATGCTTACATTCCTTTCTCATTACCTTTTCAGTAGCTACCATAGGTAGAGATTTCACTTTGTGGTTACTATGAGACTGACATAACAACTTATATTTATAACAGACTATTTTCAGTTGATAACCACTCAAGTGTGAACACCTTCTAAAGCTTTCCATTTTACTCTACCCCTCCCTCACATTTTACATCTTTTTATCTTGTGTATTCCATAGCTAATAATCGTGGTTATTATTTTTACTACCTTTTTGTGTCAACCTTTATACTAGCTTTATAAGTGATTAATTAATCCACTACCTGTACTATATATATGCACCTTTACAAGTGAGATGTATGCTTTCATATGTTCCTTGTTACTAATTAGCACATCTTCTTTTGAAGTTAAAGAAGTCCCTTTAACATTTTCTGTAAGGTCAGTGTAGTCGTGATGAATTCCTTTAGCTTTTGCTTGTCTGGAAAACTCCTCGTCACTTTCTCAATTCTGAATGATAAGTTTGCTGGGTAGAGTACTCTTGGAATTTTTTTCTTTTAGCACTTTGATATATTGTGCCACTCCCTCTGGCCAGCAAAATTTCTGCTGAAAAGTCTCCTGATATTCCCAGCAAGGGCTTCCTTGTATGTAACAAAGGTTTCCTTACATGTAACAAGTTGTTTTTCTCTTGCTGCTTTTAAGATTCCCTCCTCATCTTTAACTTCTGGCATTTTAATTATAAGGAGGCTTGGTGTAAGTCTCTGTGGTTCTTATTTGGAGCTCTCTGGGCTTCCTGAATCTGCATGTCTGTTTCTTTCCCCAGGTTAGGGAAGTTTTCAGTCATTATTTATTCAAATAAGTTTCTGCCTCTTTCTCTCTCTTCTCCTTGTGGGACCCCTACAATGAAAATGTTAGTCTAATGTTGTCCCATTAGTCCCCAAGCTATCTCCCTAAGCTATCTTCACTTTTTTTCATCCTTTTTCCTTTTTGCTGCTCTGATTGGGTGGGCTCCACTGCCCTGTCTTTGGGTTCACTGATTCTTCCTTTTGTTTCATCTAGTCTACACTTGAACCCCTCTAGTGGGGCTTTTTCCCCAGTTATTATATTCTTTAGATCCGTGACTTTGGTACTTTTATTTTCTGTCTCTTTATTGAAATTCTCACTGTGTTCATCCATTCATTTCCCAAGTTCAGTGAGCATCTTTAAGACCATTACTTTGAACTCTTTATCAGGTAAATTATCTCCATTTCATTAAGGGTTTTTCTGAGGTTTTATACTATCTTTCATTTGGAAAAATATTCCTCTGTTTCTTCCTTTTGCTTGACTCTGTTCTGGTTTCAAAGATGAGATGCTGCAGCCACCCCTCCCAGTCGTGAAGGAATGGCCTCCTGCAGGAGATGAACCTCCTCATTCAACTCTGCTCTTGGTTGTCTCCCAAACCTTTGTGATTGTCCAAGCAGCCCGTCTTATTTTTAATAGCTCCCAGTTGAGGGTATGCCAAGACCTGTCAGTGTTTCAAAGAGAAGGATCTTAGTCAGCACGTAGAATCAGGCTGAGTGGAAGCCAGACCCTCAGGCAGCAGCCATTAAAGGATGCAAATATATACAGTCCTGTGGGACTACAGGCATAAGCCCTGCTGACCACCAGAGCCAGGTGATCTGGAGGGGACCCTGTGTGCAGCTGCAAAAAAGTGAGACTCCAGATAAGTGTATAAGCTCCTTTCTGGGAGCCACCGATGAATTGTCAGGTAGAAGGGGAACACAAAGGTGGCACCCCATCTGTGTGCCCTAAGGGCATCTCCATAGGCTCCTAGGTGTGCACCAAACCTAAAGTCTGCCCCTCAGGCCAAAGCTCCAAGACTAGCAAATAGGCCTCTTTCACAGAAAGGTGGGGGGGGGGGGTGTTTCAGTCTGCTGTTTGTGCAGTGGCCCCCCGGGAGTGGGGGTAGCCTGCCAAGACCTGGCCCTGATTGTCACACTCCCGTGGGACCCAGGACTGCCAGCCCTTCTAGCTACTAGAGCGAAGCCATCAAGGGATATTACGTGAGTGGCGGCCACAAAAACCAGGGCACAATACGTAAAAACTGAGGTGCCAAGCATGTGAGAGCTCCCTCCCAGTGCTCTGGAGCACGGCCGCCGAGGGAGAGCGTGAAGATACTGCCCATTCTCCCAGGGCTCGGGAAGGGATTACAGTCAGCCCTGGGATGTGTGCTGAATTAGCCGCCTGCCCCTCAGGCTGCAGATAAGCCAACCAACAGGCTTCCCACAGGGAAAGAAGGAGCTCCTGGGTCTGTCCCTTGCTGTGCCCTGCAGGTGGGAGCTGTTCAAGAACCATGTGACGTTGAGATGTCCTCTGGCAGCAGCCACAAAAATCCAGGTTCCAGACCGGGGCATGGGCTCCTGCCTGGGAGATATTGGTGAGCTGGAGCAAGGCAGGTGGGGAATGCAAAGATGGCATCCTCTGGTCTGTAGGGGAACACAGCGGGCCAGTGTCACAGACGGTAAAAGAATTTACCAAAGACAAAGGATGAAAATAGGAAAGGAGTTTATTAGGTGCACTGTCATACACAGCAGCAGGCCACACAGACAAGAGGTGCCTGGGTGAGCCCCGAGGGTGAGCACGCAGGCTCTCTTACTGGGGAAGGGGTTGTGTGCACAAGGGCTAGGGGGCTGTGGGATCAGCTCACGTACACGGACGTGACTGCTCACAAGTGAGGTGAGATTTGTCAGGATTATTCTGAGTGACAGGATTTATGACTGATAAGGGCAGGAGGTGCAGTGAGGCCTGTCCGCCTGGGCCACTGTGGGATTAGCCATTTCTTCGGGCGGTTAGTTCTGCAAGGGCAGGCGCATGCCAAGGAAAAGGGTGTACTTTGTGGGTTTTGGGAGAGTTTGCAGGCGGATATCTGAGAGCTCGGGAATGGGGGTCGCGGGGCGCCGGCAGACACCAGTTGGCACCACGTGCCTCCATTCCCCGAGCGCGCCTCTGTGGGGCCCTAGAAGCGTGCTGGGCCAGAGGCCTGCCACTCAGCCGAAGCTCCCGGGCAAGCACATAGGCTTCTTTCTCAGAAAAACGGTTTAGGTCTGGGCAGTGCCTTGGGGTGGTCGTCTGCCAAGAGCTGCCTCTCCGATTGTTACAATCCCACGGGACACAGAAGGCAGACTCTCCTGGCCTTCAGAGCCAGCCAATCAAGGGAGGTCCCCTGGGCAGCAACTGCCAAAACCCAGGCACCAGAGGTATGTGAAGAAGCTCCCCTGCCGGTGATGCCGGCCATCAGCAGTGCGGCAAAGCGGGGCGTAAAGATGGCACTCACCAGCGGACGATGGCGCCCGCGGGCTTCAGCAAGGACCCCCGTCTCTGGAGGGTAACTCAGGAAACCCCTACCCCCTCAGGCTGACACTCTAAGATTAGCAAATGAGTATCTTTCACATCAAGTCTGGATACTTTTCAAATGGCTGCTTCTGTGCTGTGCCCTGGGGTGGGTGATTCCGGGTACGAGAGCCCTTTACTGCCATTTCTCGGTTTGCTGCTGCTTTGTGGGTCTTGTGCACGTGTGCCCTGCTTTTTCCAAAGCTCAGTGTTTGGGGCTCATCTTTCAGGCACAGGTCTTAAAATATGAGGCACCTGATGTGGGGCTTTCAGGGAGAAGTTTCAGGTTTTGCGTTCCTTCCTGGTTGTGGGTCGCTGTGCTGGGGTGGGGCTTATGGTGAGATTGTGTCTCGGCCTCTCCTGTATCAACATGGTTTCCCTCTCCCTTGCCCAGTGCACAGAGGTCGCTCAGCTAGTTCTCGGGGGTTCTTTTTTCCATAGGAAATTGTTCCAAATTATAGCTATAGATTCAGTGTGTCTGTGGGAGGAAGTGAGCTCAGGATCTTCTGGAACTTCACACTTGCTTTTTAATTTTATGTTGTGGATATCATCCCTGGGTCAGCCTGCGTGATGGATGGATTGAAGTCCCTTCGAGTGGGAGAGTCATTCTCAAAGGGAAAACATGGACATGAGGGAAGTCAGACAGACGGTTAGGCCAGAACAGTTGTGTTGCTGTAAGGCATTTTAGAAGACAGATTGGAAGGACAATTGAACGTGGGTGCTAAGTTTAGGTAAACTTAGAAAGCATAAAACTGCGTTCACAGGAACTAGCATGTAATACGCTCAAAAGTAATCTGGGTGAGGGGGGAGTAAACTGTATTAGACCATAAACATCACCTAATTGCTGGTGGCGTTTTACCTGTGTCACAGGACTAGAATCTCTCTGCTCGTTCCTTGGCTTATTGAGGAATATCGGTAAGGGGGTAGCTATCACAAGGTCTTTGTTTTCAGAGTCCTTTAGCTGACAGCCCTGGTGCCCCTTCCCCTGCTGAGGCTCCCTGCTGCACCCTACACCCTCTGCTGTGGTCCCGCTGACCCAGTGAGGAGTCAGGATGCAGCCTTGGCTGAGTGATGGGGACAGGGCAGAGGAATGTGTACAGAAGATGTGTACAGAGGAGCCAAAGCATTTCCAAGGCACAATGAAGAGTTTGAAAGGGGACTGGAGCGTGCCTGCAAGACAGAGCCAGGGAATGCCCCCGGCCTGTGAACCTTTACAACATTGGAGCCAGCCCCAGGGCAGTGGAAACTGGGTTGGGGAATCTTGCAGACCCTCCTCAAGGATTTTGAAGCCAGCAGAGAGTGAGTACTACACCAAACTAGGAGAACACAGTTAGGGGGGTAAATTCCTAAAATAGAAGAAAGGTAGTTAACAGTGGATAATTTAAAAACCCTTGAGTTAGAAAAATAGCTAATTGTATGGTGAACCTGGGAATTAGCTGGCTCATTGACTGTGTAGTAGAATTTTCAGAGAATGGGTACAGTTTTATCTCAGTTTATAAAGATACAATGAAGAAGCTGACTTTGGTGCTGAGAATATAGAACTGAATTTCTAAATTCCTAGCGATATATTTTATTTTTTGGATTCTTTTTTTTTTTTGGTTGAAGTATATTGATTTACAATGTTGTATTAGTTTCTGGTGTACAGTGTAACGATTCAGTTACACATACATTTTTTCATATTTTTTTCATTACAGGTTATTACAAGCTATTGTATATAGTCTCCTGTGCTATACAGTAGGATGTTTATCTATTTTATATATAGTGGTTTGTATCTGCTAATCCCAAATTCCTAATTTATACCTCCCACCCCCCCTCTTCCCCTTTGGTAACTATAAGTTTATTTTCTATGTCTGTGAGTCTGTTTCTGTTTTTGTTAAATAAGTTCACTTGTCATTTTTTTTAGATTCCACATGTAAGGATAATCATAATATTTGTTTCTTTCTGACTTGCTTCACTTAGAATGATCTCTAGGTCATCCATGTTGTTGCAAATGGCATTATTTTTATGGCTGAATAGTATTCCATTGTATATATATTCTACTTCTTTATCTAATCATCTATCGATGGACATTTAGGTTGCTTCCACGTCTTGGCTATTGTATATAGTGCTGCTTTGAACATTGGGGTACATGTATCCTTTTGAATTGGAGTTTTCTCTGGCTATATGCCCAGGAGTGGGATTTCTGGATCATATGGCTACTCTATTTTTAGTTTTTTGGGGAATCTCCATACTGTTTTCCATAGTGGCTGCACCAAATTACATTCCCACCAACAGTGTAGGAGGCTTCCCTTTTCTCCACACCCTCTCCAGCATTTATTGTTTGTGGACTTTTTAATGATGGCCATTCTTACCAGTGTGAGGTGATACCTCATTGTAGTTTTGATTTGCATTTCTCTGATATTTAGTGATTTTGAGCAACTTTTCATGTGCCTGTTGTCCATCTGGATGTCTTTATTAGAGAAATGTCTGTTTAGGTCTTCTGCCTAGTGATATATTTAAGCTGTGACTAATGTTTATAAACACAAGCTTGGGTTGGCTTTTTGTTCTTGTTTTTCTTGTTTTTTTTTTTTGAGGGGGGTGGGTAGTCTGAAACTTTATTTGACCCAGCATGTATTTGGTCTTTAATCCATGTGTTCCCTACCCCTCATTTAGGCTTCATTTTCTATTACTTTAGAATGATGAGTGTATACCTTACAAAGAGGAATTTGCTCTATATTTTAATTCATCCTGTAAACACTGTGAGCCTTCCGTGGAGCCAGCTGCTGGGGGGATATAAAGATTTTAAGACACCCTACCATTAAGATACTAACAATTTAACTGGAGAGACTGATGAATTCACAACTAAAAAGTGCCAGAAGTTACAAAGTTTCAAGATAAAAGAATAATTTTACCCTGAGAAAGCTGAGAAGAGGCTAAGCAAGCAGAGACTAGAGCAGATGGAACCGCACTGAGATGGTGGCCATTTGGCTGCGTGGGGGGAGCCTCTCATCGCTGTGGCTGTGAGAGCTTGTGGATTAGTTTGTTCTGTATCTTTACAGGCTGCTTGGCCAACAGTTTCCATTGGGCTGTAAGATTTCTTCCAAAAGTTGTCATTCTAATATGAAGTTACACTTGATGATTCCCCCAGTTGGTGCCGGGATTTGGTAGGTTGATTGATAATTCATACATGAGAATTCAGGGTTCTGGGAAAAGTTCAGAAGTAGCTGTTGTGTCTCACTAACGTACTATTTTATGTCAACGTTTATAAATTCCTCAACTTGAATTGCTGATGTAAATGTAGGGATGGACACTTAGGAATGTGTCCACTGATTGAGTTTTCTATTTGTTCATATCATCATTGATTAGAAGAAGTTTCCTGTTGAATGTGACTTAAATTATCCGGGAATGTTTATTAAATTTTTTCTTAAAAGTTCCAAAATATACTATGTTTTTCTTTTAGGCAGCTTCCAAACAAATGGTCTGTATTTTAAAAAAACTGAACACCCATAACCAAGTGATTATTTTGATTAAACAGTAATTAGATAGATACCAACAATTTGGAAAGTTCAATTTGCAAATTACCCCTTTGCCCATTTATTAAATGACAGGGTACATGCTAGCACTGATCAGGTGGTATTTCTTAAAAATGTGACTGAGCTAACAAAGAGCCACATTATTTTAACAATCAGCTCCGTTTGCCAGTGCCTTCCCCTGGGCACACCCCTCTCCTGCCCTTCAGAGTACTCTCCCTGAAAGGCAGATGCAGTTTCAGCCACAGGATAATAGCGATGCCTACCACGCTTCTGATCCAAGAACCTTCTGTGACTGAGTCTCTACCTCTAACAAATCTTAATCACTTGATCTGTTTCCAGTCACCAGCATGACTGACAGTTCTCTCCTCATGGTAGTGATGGCCAGTCAACTTTGTAGACTGAGGGACAAACATATTTCTGAGATTTTCCAAGATCAAAATAGAGTTGGAATTGTAGGCAAGAAACCAAGCATCTTTATGTGTGGTTAACTAGGTAAGCTGAAAGCATGCAACTGAAAAAAATAGAAGGTGGGAAAAGACATGTTTAAATCCTCTTGATTTACCAGCTGTATGACTTTGGGCAAATGGCTGCACTTTTAATTTTTGCAATCTGTGACGTGGGGGACTCAGAGCCCACATCGAGTGGCTCTGTGAGCTCGACATGTGAGTAAAAGAGAAACAGGGGAGCATGTGAAGTATGGGAAGGCCCTGGGGCTGCCGAGGGCTGGACAACGTAGACGACTACTGTCTACACTACTCAATAGAGCTTCCTGGAAGCTTCCAAATCAAGCACAAATGCCCACCTACACACGGTCAGATTCCTTCCACACTAGACCTTCAGATGGTGTGTAAATTAGTAGAAAGCATCCCCATCCCCTTGCCAAGTGGTCAGTTTTGTTTTGTTTTATGCAAATAAAGAGCCTCTTCCTCTTGGAAGATGAATCCTTTGCTGGTGCTTGGCTTGGGAAGCAGAGCCCTAGCTGGATGTGTGCCCCTCAGGCCCTCACTTGGGCACCTCTATGCAGGACACAGACTGCCCAGCTGTGTTTATTTCCCAAAACCCTTACTTATAGTCTCCTCAGAAATGTAGTGAACTCTCCAGGAATTGGATTAGTCCTAGAGGCAACGTTGATGGGTAGAAGGATAGGGGCTTGAAGTCACAGGGACCCATTTTTCATGTCTTGATCGGCCATTTACCAGCGGTGTTAGAAATGAGTGACTTCCGGGAAAATCATCTTGATCTTCTTGTGTGATCTTGGGTGAGTGACTTAGTTTCTTCGAATCTGTTCCCTCAGCTGTAAAATGGAGAACCAACAATATGTCCGTCCCCATAGGTGACGGTGAGTAGTACACGTGAAAGATACCGTGCATGGAAGGGTAGCACAGGGCTCAGCACATGGCCGTGCCCCTGAGTACCACCTCCAGTGCCAGTTCCTGGGACAGGAAAGCTCACTCTCCATCACTAGCTCTTCAAATCAGTTTCAACGAGATACTGACCATAGTGCTGTGAGGTCCAATGAAAGCCTTGCTGACTTTAATTTTTAAATGGGGGGAGGTGTTGCTACTTTAGCTTAAACCATTAGACTGTTTCCTATCAAACCATATCTTCCCAAAACACATCAATACTATTAACACTAAGAGAGCAGACCTGAGTGAGCCAGATCTCCTGGTTTTCTGGGAGAACAAAGACCCTTATCCAAAATGTCAATTTTAAGTAATCCAGTTGATGGTCGATTTAAGAACAGGCTGAGCAGCCAGATGACAACTAAGTTAATAGGAAAAGTTGTCCTCTGAAGATAAGTTCTCAGTATCATAATTAATGAAATCCTCCACTAGATTATTCAAACCCTGTCAGTGACAGGCAAGCGGGAGGATGGGGGAACAGAGTCAGCGGAGCCCTTGGAGGGTATTTTAGGGCAATTGGCAAAGTAAAGAGAGCTGCTCATTGTTTCAGTGTCCGAAACTACCAGAATCCTGAGTGATTTCTGCAGTGTCTCTGGGCCTGTCTTCACTTGAAGAGGCCAAAAATCTACTTCCAAGTTCACCTGTGAATCAAAAAAAATCCATGGTTTCCTTTTAGCAGACCACTGTCTGATTTTACATGAGATATGCATATTCATATTTGAAAACTCATGATACAGCTTGAGATAATCATCTTAAAGATGAAAATACAACGTTCTTTATAACAGTCCTTTTCTTAGGAACATAAACTCTTGCCGACGTTAGTCTGTTCCTTTGAAGATTTCTGGAGGGTCCTGATGTTTTAGCTGGATGTCTGTGCAATTTTTATATTGTGATACACAGCTTATAATGCCTACCATCTTAATAAAAGCTTAAAATATCTAAGTGTTCAGATCCAAAAGACCATTGGTACCAAATTCCATCGTGCAGAGATGTGAGTCCCTGCAGTTTGTGCTAATACTCTGCACTGATGTTCGGTGCACCCACCCCAGAGGTTCTCATTTGGTTGGTCTAAAGTACCCGATGGGCTGGATTTCTTTTAATCATCCCAGGTGATTGTTCATCTAAGGTTAAGAACCACTGGATAGGGGAACAAGCATGTTGATAATACTGATAATAGTTATTTAGTAATCGATCTCAAATGCCTTAAATATGTGCATTTCACTTGGCCCAGTTATTAAAAAAACACAAACATGTATATGTGTATGCACTGAAAAAAGAGATTGGAAGAATAAACACAGATTAGCAGGAATTTCCTTGAGAGGGTAGAATTACGGGGTTTTTATATCCTTTTTCTACATTTTCAAAAATTCCTTCCCTGAACTTCTGTTGCTTTATTATTATTATTATTACTATTATAAGTATAGTTCATTTATAATAGTGTTTAATTTCTGGTGTACAGCATAGTGATTCATTTATACATATATATTCCTCTCCATATTCTTTTTCATGATAGGCATTGAATACAGTTCCCTGTGCTATACAGTAGGACCTTGTTTATCTATTTTATATATAGTAGTTAGTGTCATCTAGAAATCCTGAACTCCTAATTTATCCCTCCAACCCTCTTTCCCCATCTAGCCTTGGGCCTTCTATTTGGTAGCCATTCAGATATTTGTGGCAAGAACGAATGAGTTCAGAGAGCAGAGAAATTACTGTGAAGTTCAGTGGAGAAAGTGAGATTAGATTTACCGTTGGATAAAATGAGTTTGGCCACCATTCAAACAGAGCCCAGTGAGAGGCCAGCTGGGGCAGAAACTTCTGGTGGAGGTCAGTGTGAGCGAAGAGGGACAGTTTGCAGATGTGCTCAACTGCAGAAAGCCTTGTCCAGTGGCTATGCCACACCACAGGCATCGGGCAGAGCCGCAGCCCAAAGGCAGGCCTGGCAGGAGAGAGAGAGAAAGATGTTCAGTTACCCTATAAGTAAATAGGAGTTAGCACTGTCTGCATCTGCTCCCTCCCCCGTTTGCCTAATAGTTTTAGAGAAATAAAATAGTCACAGGAGTAAGGTGGTTTCCCTTTAATAAATTGAAAGGAGAGAAGCAGCTATTTAACAAATAGAAGCTGGCTGGAAAAAGAGGATTTTTGTTTGTTTCATACAAAAAGATTTGGCACTAAAGAGCCAAATAGCTTTCCATGACACATTTTCAAACACGGAGTGAGGAGGAACACACTTTCTCCATCCCTGAGAGTCGTGTCGTGCAGGCAGAAGGGCTCTGGACACCCAGCCCAGAAAGCTCAGGGCCTCTTTTTTTTTTTTTTAACTTTACTTTTTTTTTTTTTTTCCTGAGGGGGAGGTAACTAGGATTTTTATTTATTTTTTTTTTTGATAGCAGTATTTGAACCCAGGACCTCTTGCCTGCTAAGCACACACTGAACTGTACCCCCGCCCCCCACCCCCACCCCCAGCCCCTCACACAGAGCCTCCCATACTTTTCCTAAAGGCTGAAATGGAGGGCACTTTGAGGAAGGAAGGAAACGCTTTAACGTGCCATCTGGGAATGATTTCCACTCGAATGTCCTGCTACCTTCTCCCACCCCTGCCCCATCTCCATGCCAAGCTGTCACCTCTGGAGAGCCCCCCACCCCCCGGCTTGTGCATTCATCACTGAAACTGCAGGCCCTCGAAGACTCCGCCCAGGCGGCTGGAAGCCTAGGTGGCTTTCAAAGCTGGTTGTAAAACCTCACTGGGCAGTCAGTTCCGATCTCTAGAAACCCTCACCACCGTGACATCCACCCTTTCCCATTACCCTACAAACATTTCCTAGTCATCCTGAAATAGAAACACTGTTCATCCACATAGGCCAGTTTCCCGAAAATAAGAAGCTAGACTTTGGGCTTTACGAAGTATGTTAAAACTACAGATAATTCTGAATGAAACCAAGAATTGCAGGGCTCTAAATGTTAGCCAAAAAGATGACCTCCCCCCGCCCCTCTAGCCACCACCACACATCCCCTGACCTTGTGGACAGTTCACGGAGAACTTCAGTCAACTGTGGCATGGGAATTGTCTGCTCTCCCTCCCCCAAAGCATCCAGGAAAACAACTCCGTGACCCCAAAGATGTCGGAGACTCACAGAATGGATAAACTATTCTGACGTCTCTGTGAAGAATTGACCTGGCATGTGGACTGTGCCCAAGCCCTCCACCATCCCTCATTAACCACTGTCAAGCTCACATCTGGTCTGGGCTTTGGAATTCTGAGGTGTCACCCCAGGGAGCAGCACTGGTATTTATCAGGCCCTCCTGGCTATCAGCGTGGGTCTTCCTAACTAAACAGTGGAGTCGATTCTTCCAGTTGCTGGAAAGCCCTGCAAGTGTTTTGGACCTACAAGGGCTGTCAGGAAGCTCTGCTGAAGCAGGAGTTTGCAGGGTGGACTTTGGGAGGCCCTGCTAAGAGGGTGTCATGTGAGCACACACAGGAGGAACCTGAAACCACAAAAGCCCCCACCTCACTCACTTCTGTTTCTATTAAATCTTTGGGCAAAATATATGAAAAGGAAAAAGATGTCAGAGGACCATGGAATACTCTGAGTAATCATATTATTTGGAGTTGCAAATCTGACTTTAAACTGTTTCTGCCGCTTACGAGGTGATCAGCTCTTCCTGGTTTACCTGGGACTGACCTGGGTTTAAAACTGAAAATCCGGCATCCCAGGAGCCCAGTCAGTCCAAGGCAAACTGGGACAGCCAGTCACCCTAAATGCTGTGTGACCACGGGCAAGTGGACCTTTGTATTGTGTTTCCACATCTGCAAAGTGGGGATGATAATTACATTAGGTGGTTGTGAGGATTAAATGAACAGAGGGGAGAGTGCTTGGAACCGCCTGACCACGTTAAGCACTTGGGTAATTTGATAGTTACATACAGCCTTTAAATCAGCAGCAAAATCACAACCAGAGCTGTGTTTAATTTTCAGCTCCTTTGCCTCAGTGCTGTGTCATCTTGGATAAAGACTTAATCACTGAGCCTTATTTTCCCCATCTGTAAAATGGGGATAATATAACCCAGCTGGGGCAGTATTTGCTGGGGTAAGTCCTACTCCCCCAATCCCATAGCTGGTGATAAAGACCAAGCATGGAACAAATAACAGCTCAGGTGGTTTCTACTGTGACCTGTTATTAATAAGACAGAAGATGGTGTACTCCTAGCTGGCATGGGATGGAAACAGCTGCCTCTTTTCTCCTGATAAATTTTGTTCTCCACCACAAATGCTTTGCATTTCAGTATCTAAATACCTAGACTAAAGAGCTCCCTCTAGAGGAGGAGTAAATCAATCGCAGGAAGTTACCCACCCAAGCAGACAAGATCATTTTTAGCTTCTGCTTCTTGGGATGCTTGGGGCCACACCTACTCTTAGAGATAGTTAGGTTATGTCTGGAGAGGAAAACTGGCAGGGAGACAGCAGGCCAGAGGGCATGTGGGGACCGCAGCAGCCGCCTCCTTCCACCACCGACCCACTGAGCATGCTCCACTGACAGATGGTCCTGTTGACAGGGCAGAAGCCAAGGCACAAGCAGCTCGAAGCTTGCGGCTCATGCCTGTCAACCGCAGGCCTGAAGATGCCGACTTGATTAGAACTGGCCACACTTGCCAGCTCCTGCTGTTTCTATTTCTCATAGCAGCCACTTACTAGCTGGCAGCAAACAATGGCTGGAGTAGAGAGTATAGGGTTATAAATAACCTTCTAATTTTCCTTCTGTTTTCCCTACCTCCTACACTGCAATCACCTTCCAATCATCTGCCACCCGAGTGCATGGCACATTACAGTCTTGAGCTGCATGCCTCAGCTGAACGTCTGTCTGCTTTGAATCCAAATTTCAGCCCCTCCACTTACCAGCTGTGTGACCTTGGGAGAGTCACTTAACCTCTCTGTGCTTTAATTTCTGTTTTTTTAAATGGAGGTACTAGATTGAATCCAGGATCTTGTGGATGCTAAGCAAGCGCTCTACCACTGAGCTATATGTACCCTCCCCTGTCTGTGCCTTAATTTCCTATTAGCAAAGTGACAGGGATCTTCCTCATCAGGATGATGTGAGGATTGAATGAATTAATACTCATAAAGCCCATAGAATAGTGCCTGGTCCATAGTAAGTGTGTTGTAAGTGTTGGCTATTTACATTACAAGCTATTATTAACAGGTGGGTTCAGATTTGAAGGATAAAAAGATGAAGCCACAGGTTGTCTGACAGACTAACTGCAAGCTAACAGAAAAACAGAAATGGAGAGCCATTAACATTAGGTAAAAGAAAATCCACTTTTCCCTGATTTCCCCAAAATAAAAATTAACACTGTGCCGAGACAGGCCAGCTGTTTCTCGTGCCTGCACAGCATCAAGTCATCAATCCCACAGGAACATGTCGGCATCTTTGGCAAACCAAGTCACCTGTGCTGGCTTCGTTGTCATTGGAATATTTGTTTCTGGAGCCAATCCCACCATAAGAGCACCCTGCCCTTTTCCCCACCTCACCAAACCCAAGAGACTTAGGTTCCAGCTGCCCAAAGCCTGGCCTGCATTTCCATGTCGCTTTCCAGTTTGTCTGTAATTTCCCTTTCTGGGATTCATTAACAAGTGAGGCAGGGAGGGGGGTTGGAACTGCTGGGGAAGTTTTCCCCTGTGGTTTGGAGGCAGAAGAAAGGGGCTAATGAGAGGCAGGAGCACGTGGTTGGCGGTGATGTAGGACGTGCCTGGCTTCTGCAGGGGAGGGCCTTTCAGGCTCAAGTTCACACTCAGGGTCCAAGCTGACTCCCAGACGGTGGGCTTGCCCTGCTGATAACCTCTTACCTATTAACCGAGGTTTGCTTCACCCGTGAGTACACGAAGGTGCTAATGACTTTTTTCAGGTATGGTTTCTGGTAGCTTTGTGAGTCGCCATGTAATTTGATCCCAGGGAACATGGATTTTAACTTAGAGGAGAAAAAGTAATCCAAACAAGGAAGAATGACTTTACCTAATGTTCGTAAAGCAAAGAGAGGTAAGATAAGAAGCTGCAGGTGAAATATAGTGAGTGAACTACAGAAAATAATTATCCAGTCTGAACTCAGAAAATTCCCAAAAGAGTTCCTGTATTTAGGACCAGGCTGCCAGAAAACCAGAGGAGTCAAGTTAATAGAAGTTGTATTACTGTTACTTGAGTCTTTTCCAAGTGAAGTGATCAGGACTTAATTAGCAAGGGAGGGTCCTACTCAAGGATGTGCTCAGGGAGCTCAAATGGGACTGCTTTGGAAGATGACTGATGCATTTATTTTTGTCTTAAACATAGTAAAGATTTCTAGTGTCCTGTATTCGGAGTCATGAAATATTATCACGTATTTTAAAAACATAGCCTGTCTTAGGCATATGTAGAATAGATAAACAACATTATACTGTATAGCACAGGGAAATATATACAAGATCTTGTGGTAGCTCACAGCGAAAAAAAATGTGACAATGAATATATGTATGTTCATGTATAACTGAAAAATTGTGCTCTACATTGGAATTTGACACAACATTGTAAAATGACTATAACTCAATAAAAAAAAGGTTAAAAACAAACAAACAAAAAACATAGCCTGTCTTCCTGTTTAAAAAAAAAAATCAAGGCAGCCTGCAACAGTGAAAACATATCTGGGCTAGCACAATTAAAAGTATAAACAGAAAGCATTTAACAAAAGAAGCAAGAAAAATCATAGCATAGGACATTATGCTAAGTGAAATAAGTCAGAGAAAGACAAATACTGAATGATCTCTTATATGTGGAATCTTAAAAAAAAAAAAACTCATAGATACAGAGAACAGATTGGTGTTTGCCAGAGGTAGGGGGTGAAGGGTGGGCAAAATGGGTGGAGAGAGTCAAAAGGTATAAAATTCCAGTTACAAAATCATTAATTCATAGGAATGCAATCTACAGCTTGGGGGCTACAGTTAATAATTCTCATTGCATATTTAAAAGTTGCTAAGAGAGTAGATCTTAAAAGTTCTCATCACAAGGGGAAAAATTTGATGAATGTTAACTAGATTTCTTGTGATTATTTTGCAATGTATACAACTATTGAATCTTATGTTACACAGCTGAAACTAATATAATGTTATATGTCAATTATACCTCAATTAAATCCATCAAAAGGAGGAAAAACCATATCTGGGCCAGAACAAGTAAAAATATAAACTGAAAACATCTAATAAAAGGAGCAAGAAGAAAACATAGCTGCTCCCAGAATCTCTCAGCTGCTCTAACACATGGTGGACTCTGTGTCTGTGACTGCTGTTTGCAGTGTGGAGGACTTAGTGGTGAAAAAGACATGCTGGACTTTCACTCTTATGGAAAATATATCCTTTTGGGGAGGAGATAGAGATTTAAAAAGAAAGCAAATAAACAAATCATTTCCAAAGATGTTAACTGCTGGGAAGGGAAAGTAGGGGCTGGTGGGAGAGGCGGTCCCTCCCCACTTTAGACTGAGAGTCAGGGGGCCTCTGGGAGGAGGTGACTTTGAGCCTCTTGTTAACGTTATCCCTTCTGCTCCCCTCACCCTGTCTTGTGTTGGCATCAGATTTCTCAGTGCCCACTTGTGTTCTGCACCCACAGGCGTGGCTTGGCCCTGATGAAGCCTAGAAGTGGTGGCAGGCAGGTAGTCAGGTGTCCTGGGTTTTCTGCCCAGGACTTGTCCTCCTCTTTGGTCTCACTTCTGCTCTGTTCTTCCCCATCAAGGTCACTTGGGACCCAATTATCCTGGTACCTGCCATGCGCTTGTATGCTTAGGGCTTTTGAATGTGGTGTTCACACGCAGTCTGCCAGGACAGTGTCACTCATTTGCCCAGACTCAGCTCAGATTTCACCTCTTCTGGGAAGCCGCCTCTGATTACCCCCGCAGTGAATGGCCTCTTTCTCTGAGCTCTCCCAACTTTTGGGTGTACCTCCATCTCTCTCTGATGACATGGTCTTGTGGCTGTCTGTTTTCATATTAGTCTCCTTGCATGCATACACTGTAGAGTAGTTTTCTTTGCAGCCATAGTGTCTAACATTATGCCTGATATATGGTAATTACATTGATTACTGCTTATTGAGTTGTTCCTATATTCCAGGTACTATTAGGGACTTTGCATGAATCTTTTAAGTCTCACTGTAAACATTGTGCCTATTTTACATTCTGGGCAATGAGGCTCAGAGGAACTAAGGAACTTGTCTAAAGTGGCAGAGCTGGTGGTGGCAGACCTAGGATTCATATCCAGATGTTTTAAACTTGGAAGGCTGAGCTTTTACCACATCACGTGCCCTCTTTCCCAGGAGGCCCTCCACAAATGTTCATTGAATGAAAACAAGTATTTCAAAATCACTCACCCTGCTTGTAACAGCATAATCCATCAAAAGAAGGCATTTGATAATGCTTTATTCATCTTTACATACATAATTGTTTTAAAACTCAGATAAAATAAAATCATTAAAGTTATCAGGGGAGTATGCGAAAAAGATAGAAGAATTGAAAAAAGTCATTTCCCCCCTTTCCTCTCCCTTTTCTCATCTCCAGTGGGAGTGCGGGGAAATGGAAAGGAAAACGATGAGCTTGCCGAGGGCAAAGGAGCCCCAGTATCACAACCAACCGCAGTTACACCCCTCTTCGGAGCTTACATTCTATAGAGAAAAAATAAGCAGTGAGGAAGAGGGAGGGAGGGTTAGGATGCGCTAGGAAAACTGCTGTTTTAAGAGGGTGGTCAGGAAAGGTGGACTTTAACCACAGACCTGACGGAGATGAGGGAACAGACCAGGTGAGAATCTGGAGAAAGTGGTCCAGACAGAGGGCAACAGCAAAATACAAGGCCCCCAAAGCAGGAGGCTGCTGGGCAGGTGTGAGGACCAGCAGGAGGCTGGATGGGCAAGGGATGGAGATGAGGACAGAGGTGACAGGGACAGAGAACACAGGGCCTGGTGGGCCATCGTGAGGACTTTGTGTTTCAGTGACATGGAGACATGGAGAGCCAAGTTAAAAGGGTCATACCGCTGCTCTGCTGAGAACAGCTGGGGGAGGGAAGTGAGTGTAGAAGCAGGGAAACCTCTCAGGAGGCTGTTGCAATATTCCAGGTTTTGATAACGGTGGCTTGGACCAGGGCGGTGGAGGTGGAAGTGATGAGAAGTAGTTGGATTCTGGGTAGATTCTGCTTGATTATGTTTGGAGCATTGAGAAGAAGAAAGGAGTCAGGGATGGCTCTGAGGGTTTTGGTCTGAACAACAGGCAGGATGTAAGGTGCTATTTAATAAAATGAGGAAGAGGCAGGAAGAGCTGGTTTGGCAGGAAAGGTTGGGGTGTTGGGATGTAGGTGAAGACATGGAATAAGCAGCTTGACTCAGGAGCCTGCAGCCTGGAGAGGCTCGGGGCTGGAGGCCAGGTGGTACAAGGGGAGAAAGCATGGAGGCCCACAGCCAGGATCCAGCTCCCCTCTGTGAACTTGGACAAGACTTTCTTCCCTTCCCACTTCCATACCCTTGTCTACAAAGTGGAGTTGGTTTAACTGACATGACAATTGGGACAGTTGGGAAGGTTAAGAAGACCAGGGATGTAAATGGTAACACACAGTACGTGTTAGACTAAGAGATGTCAGCCAGCCTCTTCCCAGCCCCCTTCTGGATTGCCAGACCGTGTGGTGAGAATGTGATCCATACGGCTCAGGGATGGCTAGGATGTCAGCCTGGGGAGTTGGGACTTGAGCAGTGGGAAATATTTCCATGGGAAAGTTTTGAGCGAAAAGATATTGTGTTGGTGTCCTTAGGATGGATTGGATGGCAGGGGGGACAAGGGGAGAGGTGGGGAGCAGGGAGATGGGCTGGGGGTTGTTGCAAAGCCCTGGAGGCATGGTGTTGGGAGGGCCAGAGTGGGGGCCCTGGAGATGGAGTTAGGAGCCAGGCACGCATGACTGACGCCCACCTTCAGCCTCCAGGGTCACCTGCATCTGGACAAAGACTTTCTCTAAGCCTGAGCACTCTGGATCCTGAGGCTCCCAATGGCCCATCTCCCAGGTCTCCTCTGTGACAGCGGCCGTCTCCTCTGCAGCAGGCTCCCAGCCTGGCTCCAGGGAACCCACTTTGAACACAGCTTCAGAGTCACTCATCTGGCTCAGCCTAAGATCCCACTGTTAGCAGGGAAACTTGCTTCCCTCCCTAGCCCCTAATCTCAATTCTCTTGGTCTGAAAGACTGAATGTACCCATGAGAGTTGAATGTCTCCTTTCCCTATTATATAATAACTTTGGGCAAGTGATCAGCTCTCCCAGGAGTGAGAGACAGTCGGAAATGCTATCTCCTCCTTCCACTGGAATTAAAAGTGGAGCTGGGGCAAATACTGAAAGGGAAGCCCCCCTTGGGGCCATCTCCCCTGTGCCTGCGTGCACACCCTACACGAGTGGGAAGAGGGGAGATCAGGTGGAGACTGAGAGGAGGGTAGGGTTGCTCCCTGGAGGAATGAAAAGAGAAATGGGTCTGCCCTACCCACACTGGCAGGTTTCTTTTTATTCCCAGAGGTTGAAATTTGTCGTCCCTTGAGACAGATCTGGCCTATAGATGTGTTTTGTTTGCCCACACAATAGTCTTAAAAATCTTGAATTTATGGCCAATTTTTAAAAATCAAGAGATTTCACATTCAAAACTGGATTTCGCCTTCCAAATTGATTGCTCTGGCAACACTGGGCGACTCTTATTTTTTTCTTACAGTTGTATTGAGATACAGTTGACATATAGCACTGTATAGGTTTAAGGCATACAGTGTAATGATTTGACATACAGATGTCATGAAATAATTACCACAGTAAATTTAGTGCACATCCATCATCTGATATAAATATAAAATTAAAAAATATTCTTGTGATTAGAATTCTTAGGATTTACTCTAAGAATTTTTATATATAACACAGGGAAGTGTTAATTATATTTATAATTTTCTACATTACATTCCTAGTTCTTAGTTATAACAGAAAGTTTATACCTTTTTGACTGCCTTCATCCAATTCTCCTTCCTCCAAACCCCTGCCTCTGGCAACTACAAACCTCTTTTTTTCCCCTTAATTGAGATATAATTGACACATAACATTCTATTAGTTTCAGATGTCTAATTTGATTTGCTATTTGTGCTGCAGAATGATCACCACAATAAGTCTAGTTAACATGTTATCATATATAATTATAAAATTTTGTGTATGACGAGACTTAAGATTTAGCAACTTTCATATATGCAATCAGCATTATTAACTATAGTCACCATGCTGTGCATTACATCCTCCCGACTTATTTGTAGCTTTTGACCCTTTTACCCATTTCCCTCACCTCCCTGCCTATGGCAACCACCAATCTGTATGAGCCGGGGTGGTTTTTTGTTTTGTTTTTTTAACATTCCACATATAAATGAGAACATACAGTCTTTGTCTTTCTGTCTGATCAATTTCACTTAGCCAAATGCCCTTAAAGTCCATCTATGTTGTTGCAAGTGGCAAGATTTTGTTCCTTTTTATGGCCGAATAATATTCCATTGTATATACACACCACATTTTCTTTATTCATCCATCAGTGGACACAGGTTGTTTCCACACCTTGACTATTGTCAGTAATGCTCCAGTGAACATAGGGGTGCATATGTGTTTTCCAATTAGTGTTTTCTGTTTCTTCAGATAAATACCCAGAAGTGGAAATGCTGGATCATTGTGGTAGTTCTATTTTTATTTTTTTGAGGAACCTTCATACTGTTTTCCATAACTGCTACACCCATATACATTCCCACCCACAGTGTACAACGACATCTTTTTTTCCAAATCCTAGCCAATACTTACCTCTTGTCTTTTTGAGAATAGCCATTCTAACAGATGTGAGGTGATAGCTCATTACAGTTTTGATTTGTATTTCTCTAATGATCAGTGATGCCGAGTATCTTTTTATGTACCTGTTGATTATCTGTATGTCATCTTTGGAAAATTTCTGTTCAGATTTTCTGCCCATTTTTAATCAGATTGGGTTTTTTGCTATTGAGTTGTATGAATTCTTTATATATTTTGGATATTAACCCCTTATCAGATACATGATTTGCAAATATTTTCTCCCATTCAGTAGGTTGCCTTTTCATTTTGTTGATGGTTTCCCTGTGCTGTGCAGAGACTTTTTAGTTTGACCTGGTCCCATTTGTTTAGTTTTGCTATTTTTTTGGTTTTTGGTGTCAGATTCAAATAGTCATCTCCAAGACCAGTGCCAAGGAGCTTACCTTCTGTTTTCTTTTAGGAGTTTTTTGGTTTCAGGATGTACATTTAAGTCTTTAATCCATTTGAGTTAACCTTTGTGTATGGTGTAAGATAGGGGTCCAGTTTCGTTCTTTTGCACGTGACCGTCCAGTTTTCCCAACACCATTTATTGAAGACTGTCCTCTCCCCATTGTATATTCTTGGCTCCTTTGTCATAAATTGACCATATATGTATGTGGGGGGTTATTTCTGGATTCTCTATTCTGTTCCATCTACCTATATCCAGTTTTCTTTTTCCAATACCACACTATTTTGACTACTACATAGATTGAAGTCAAGGAGCATCATGCCTCCAGCTTTTATTTTTCTTAAGATTGCTTTGTTTATTTGAGGTCTTTTGTGGTTCCATACAAATCGTAGGATTGTTCTATTTCTGTGGAAGTTGCCACTGGAATTTTGATAGGACTTGCATTAAATTTGTAGATTGCTTTGGGTAGTATGGACATTCTAACAATACTAATTTTTCCAATCCATGAACACACAATGTTTTTCCATTTATTTGCGTCATCTTCAGTTTCTTTCGTCAGTGTCTTACAGTTTTCAGTGTTCAGATCTTTCACTTCCTTGGTTACATTTATTCCTAGGTATTTTATTCTTTTTCATGCAATTGTAAATGGGATTATTTTCTTAATGTCTCTCTCTGATAGTTTCTTATTAGTATATAGAAATGCAACAAATATTTGTGTATTGACTTTGTATCCCGCAACTTTACTGAATTTGTTTATTAGTTTTAACAGGTTTTTTTGGTAGAGTATTTGGGGGCTTCTATACATACTAGGATGACATTGCAAACAGTGACAGTTTTACTTTTCCTTTCCAATTTGAATAACTTATTCCTTGACTAATGCTCTTGAGCTTGTTGTCTTGAGTGAGACAATAATTAACAAAGGTCTGTAGGGGTTGTTGCACCCATGAAATAGAACTGCTCACCACAGTCTCCCACCCAGCCTGACTAGCGTATGAATTTGCAAGTACTGATTCAAAGTAGGATCAGACTGAGCAATTGATGAATTCAATATGAGAGCAGACTCGAGGTTTACTTAATTCAGAAGTGAATTTATAAAGAAGACATTTCTACTGTACAGCACAAGGGGACTCTATTTAATATCGTGTAATAACCTATAATAAAAAAGAATGTGAAAACAAATACATGTATGTATATGTATGACTGAAACATTATGCTGTACACTAGAAATTGACACAATACTGCCAACTGACTATACTCTCAATAAAAAAAGAAATTTTAAAAAGTGAATCGAGAAAGAAAAAACGTGAAGGAAGTTAGAAGAATCAAAGGAGACTGTGTCCTTACCCAGATTGCAATAATGAGAGCACTGAAGTTTCAGTTTCTTGTGGACAACTTTTATTCTTCCATCATAAGTGGATAAGTTCACTGTCAGAAAGGAGACCTTGCCTGCAAACCAGCTTGTGCCACCAGGTTGGCTGAGCTCGGCAGAGAACACCCCGTCAGAGCCTCCTCTGTAAAGTCTTCCTGGGGTCCATCCTGCTTCAGGTCAACTCTCATGGCCTCGGGAGTTTTTGCAAGGAGGAGGTTCATTTTTTTCTTCTTACTTACCCCCTCCCTTGCATAAAAAAATTCCATGCCACACCCAGTGTCACCATTCTTACGTTAAGGCAGATTTGCCTCTGCTCAGTTTGATATAGGAGCTCAGCATCTCAACTCTGTTATTAACAAAAAGGATTTGCAGAGTTGCTTGGAACGGATGGCATATACAAAGCACGTGGCTTGATTGAAAAATGGTTTTCCACATGTTTCCTTGTGTACATCCTTCAAGTTCATGGCCATCCCCCATCACCACCTGAGAGTACTTAGTGCTCAGGGTAACTAAAAGGGAGAATAAATCTGCTTGCTTTGAACACAGCCCAGGGTTTAGCGTATGTTCCTGTGCTGGCCAAGGCTAGTCAGCTCTCTCCCCCTCCGCCCCTCTTTTGTGCTTGTAAATCAAGAGGCCCCGGTATTAGTCAACACAAAAGAGATAATTAGTAAGTACAAGCTGCTACCTTCATAGATCACCCTGTGCCTCAGTGTCAGGCTAAGCCAGGAGGCCAAAACAAGCAACATTGCACAAGTATGAGTCGCTTCAGCAGAACATTTCTTACGCAGGCTTATGAGTCTGAACATTTAAATCTAGATTCCGTACCGTCCCCAGCTATTGTAAGGATATCTGTTATTTGAGGCCAAAAGAGGAGGCTACTTAGCCATTTTATGAGGTTTTCCTTTCCTGGACTGAGATGCATCTTTGGAACCCCAAGGATTTGAACCAGCAGTGGTTTCTTAATGGAGTAGTCTTGGGATTCAGATGTAGTTAAATACCTTAACCCTCTTCACGGACGTGGTTGCAGAATAAGATTCCCCTTTTTTCCCACTGGGATATGCTGTGTACCCTCAGGAAGCCATGGCTTGTGCCTTTATCAGCCATTTGTCCAATTGGAAAACTCATTTCCTGCTTTGGCAGAGCACATGGGCAAGGGCATTGCTGCCCCAAGAAAAGAAAGACTGTGTCTAGTCCAACTAAATCGTCTAGGAACTTCCTTCCCGTGGACTGCTAACCAGATACCGCTGGCTTACAGAGAAGAGTTCCACTTGTATATTTATGACTTTGGAGCCGTTCAAATGCATGCTGGCTTGTATTTTTTCCATCACACAATGTTTCTTCCAATTTCTGAGTTTCTCATATCAACTGCTTTGCTATTTTTAAGCAGAACAATTTGAAGCCAATGTAGCTAATCAGAACAGTAAAACCTCACCAACTCAAGCAGGGAGCTTGCACTCTTTCAGTGAAGGAAAGACAGGCACTAAAAGCTGTTTCATCTTCTATAAGATAAGGATGTAGGATTATATAATCAGAGTCCTTTTCTACTATATTAAAACCACATTTCATCAAATCTAAGATGCCATTGATTATAAAAAGCATCAAGTTTCATGTACCGACAAGAAAAGAAAATTTTAAAAACTGCCACTGGTTAAATCATCCCCAAACTCCTTCAAAGCTATCCCTGCGATGCATGGATTGGCCACGTCAGCTTTGAAATCCATTCAGACAAATTTGGTGACCTCTCCTGCCCTCTAGTTGTGTTGTTTGGCATGAAACAGGCCAATTCTTTTGGATGATCTCAGTAACAAAATGTGACACCACTTTTCATCTCCTTGGGGTTGTCTTTCTTTCTAAGCAAATAAAGCATTTGCTTGGCTCCCTGCAAGAATATAGGAAATTGTTGACCTCCTTCTAATGATGAAAATTTGCTTCATTGCTATCAAATGTACATGCCACTGCTGTTTTTGAGACTTTCTATATATGCAGTAACTTTTCATTTCATTGCTGAATTGTCATGTAATATTTTCTAAGACATTTAACGGCAAACTCAGTGGCATAGTACCAAGAGTGGACACAACTCAATCAAAGTGGCGTGATGGACACCTGTGACTGTGTTTGCCATACTCAACAGCATCTGTGTCATGACTGCAGCTTGGCAGCTGAACTCTAGGACCACCCCCCCCAATCACCTATGCATCCTAATCTCAGCCATGTTAACGTGTAAAAAAACAGACATCTTAGAATTATGGATGTAGCTACAGTCTGTTGAGAACTTACTATATATCTTGCAGGGTACTAAACCCTTGGCAAGATTTAATGTCAACCGGACCTCACAGCAACCCAAGATGTATGTGCAGATAAGAAAATTTAACCAGGTTAACAAAATGGTTCCAGATCACACAGCTAGGTAAATTTCAGAGCAAGGATCTTGTCCAGACAATAGGCCCTCTGCCCACCAGCTCTGTGGTCCTATAGGCTGTATATCGTACCATGTGAACTTCCACTGCCAATGGCTGTTGGATTCTATCTGTAAGCATCTCTCCATATCGGCTCTCAAAGGGTTATTTAAAATAGCTCAAACATATGAGGTTTTCTGTAATAAATTTGTATCAAGGGTATGCTAATTTATAATTATTTTTATCTAAATGGCCACTTCTTAAAGGGCCTCACCCACAGGATTTCTGCCCTCACAATTGGGAAGCTGGGGTTGCTCTCTGTGGCTACTTCCTCACCACAGTGCAATGAGGGTAAATCAGCTGCATTTTCTGATCAAGACCTGAGCTGAGACAACTTGCCCAGTGGCAATGGAAGTGCACTCTCAGCAAAACATGGGCCTAGATCAAACCTTGGCCTCCTGGCCCTGAGGGCTGCTCTTTAACATGGATGGTGAGTGGATAGAGACAATTTTTTTTTAAAAAAGACCATGATTGTGGTTTTACTCTCCCAATATTAGGAGACATGAATATTCTTAGTGCCCAGGAGCCCCCAGCCCTGGTCCTGGACACTCAGAGACCAGCCCAGAGGTAGAGAACAGAAGGCAGCAGGCCTGCCTCTGGAGAGTAGTGACACTGAGCAAACTCCTGTGGTTTGTAGTGAGGGCGATTCTGTTTCCATGGACAGTTAAATATGGAATCTGGGAGGAGCTCTGTGTTTATGTTCAGTGGTTTGGGAACTAAACCCAAAAGAAGGGACTTAGTGTGACTAAGGGCTATTGTGGTCAAAACAAACAACAGCAAGAAGGAATTGCCACATCCAAATAGTTGAAGACTGCCAGTCTCAAGCCCCTGCCCTGTAGACCCCCGTGATCACTCTCATTATCTGCATTCCAGGGGCCAGGGTAGAGTGTGCTTTAAGAGAAGGCAATAGGCATCTTTTAACAATCGTGTTCTCAAATCATTCATTCATTTGGTCGGCAAGTGTATCCTTAGTTACATCCATGTGAAACGAGGGGCTACGGGAGCCAGCAAATCAGCTTCCGAGGGTTGCGAGCACGTGTCCTTGGAGAGCACAGCCAACCCTGCGCAGAGCCCAGGCCTTCTCTGACCTCCCGCTGGTTTTGTTCCAGCTGTAAAGGTGCCTCCCACTACGGCCTGACCAAAGACAGGAAGAGGCGCTCCCAGGATGGCTGTCCAGACGGCTGTGCCAGCCTCACGGCAGCAGCTCTCTCCCCGGAGGTTTCTGCGGCTGCCACCGTCTCCTTAATGACGGACGAGCCCGGCCTGGACAACCCTGCCTACGTGTTCACAGCGGAGGACGGGCAGCCAGCAAGCAGCCCACTGGACTCTGGCCGGAGCAACCGAATGAGGGGTGAGTCAAGGGAGTGCTTGTCCGGGAATGGGCTCCTTTGGTCTTGGGATTGCCCTCTGTAGAACAGTCACAGTGGAAAGTTCTAGAAATGTTTTTTTAAGGGGAAATCGTTCTGGTAGTTTTGGCAGCAACCCAGCATCCAATTCTCCAAAGTGAAATGAAACCACGAGGACCTCGGGTGATTAAAAATGTGTGTAATCTGACTTGGTGAAAGGGGTGGAAGTTAGAGCTAATGATTCATCACTCCCGTGGTGGCCGTACCTTCCCATCCATGTGGCTCGGAGAAGAGCTGCTACATTCCATCCAGCCCAGGAAGCAAAGAAAAGCAGATTTTAAACTGAGGCCTCCATATTTTGTTGTAGAAAACTGAGAAAATACAGATTAGCAAATTCTATCACCCCACCGCCTAGAGGTAACCCCTGTTCCCATTTTACCATGCGTGTCTTACCAGCCGTGGACATGAGAGAGGACTTTTGTGGATGTGTAGCCACCCTTCCTCTCTTCTTTCTTGTCCTCAGCACGGCCCTTTGAGCGATCCACCATCAGAAGCAGATCTTTTAAAAAAATAAATCGAGCACTGAGTGTTCTTCGACGGACAAAGAGTGGAAGTACAGTGACCAATCAAGCTGACCAGGGCAGAGAACATTCTGAAAACATCACTGTCCCTGATGGTACGTGAGCTTCTCTGCAAGGCTGGGCTTCTGAAATGACTTCAGGGGTCATGACGACTGGAGCACCACCCTCTTTCTATGACACCTCTCTTCCCAAGGGCATACATATTTTCTACCTTAGTTAGCCTACTTCTTGCATACGTAACTAAAAGCAGAAATTATTGTTCTTTTTTTACACAGGTTGAGGGAAAAGGTTTTGGAAGCCTCACCTTCAGATGCTGGCTTAATGCATATAAAGAATAATAATTATAGTTGAAAGCATTTAGAACAGTAGTTCTGGCATGTAGTAAATGCTATGCAAGTATTCTTGTAGGACTACATGTGATGTGCGGTTCTGTTTTCCATGCATTAATTCATTTAATCCTCACAACAACCTTATGAGGTAGCTACTCGTATTATCCCTGTTTTACAGATGAGGAAACTGAGGCACTGGGAGGTTACTTAGTCTGCCCCAGATTGTCTTCCTAAACTTGGAATCCAGGTTATGTGTGCAAAGGAAGTTGTCGGATCTTAGATCCTGTATGTTTCCCCAACATAAATGGAGCTGAGGAAATACTGTCCTGTCCTTTTTTTAATCTTATCTTAGAACTTTACAGCAGTGATATTAATAGCTTAAAATTTTTTGGAGCTTTCCTGGGTACCAGGTAGCACTCAAAGTCATTTAGACATCACAACACTAAGGGAATAGGGATCATGATTCTCATTTTACAGAAGAAACTGAGACCCAGAGAGGCTGGGTTACTAGCCCGAAGTCACCCAGCTGGAAGATGGCAGACCTAGGATTTTAACTTGGGTCGTCTGGTTCCAGAGCCCACTCGTCTACCCACTGGATTAAGTGCCCTCCACTCCTTTGAGATTGGGGGGTAAATTCCAAACCACTGTCCTTATCATGCCCTTAGAGAACTTGTGAGCAGTCCTTTAAGGCCCCTTCTTATGTATATATCCCCTCCCACTCTGCACACACACACTACATCCTCTAACTACTCTGAACTTACTGCAGTCCTATAAATACTGTGTCTTTCTCTCACCTCCATGTTGTCCAACCTGTACTCTCATTCCCCTTCAGCTGGCATCCTAATTCCTCCTTCCAGGCTCAGCATCGGCTTTGTCTCCTTCTGAAAGCCCTCCCGGACTCCCTCAGACCGCTTTCCTTTGTGTTCTCAAAGCACCTGTATCTCTATTATAGCAATGCCACCTTTCATTGTAACTGTACCAGTGAGGGCAGGGGTTCTTTATCTGAGCCTTTGTGTTCCCAAGGCCAAGCACGTACCTGGCACATAATAGTCTTCTCTGAATGTTTCTGCAATGAATAAAAGGATTATAACTTCCTTTCTGCTGGTCTCCACTTCTTATTAAAGGATCTTTAATTTCATTTTATGTAAAATTTTCTCCACCTTAAATAAGATCGATTAGCATGTTTTTTTGCAGAAACTTTTAAGAGACTACTGTGTGTAAAGCATTGGACTAGGCTCTGTACTTTTTTTATTGGAGTATAGTTGAATTACCATATTACCATAGTGACTCAATGTTTTTATAGATTATACTCCATTTAAAGTTATTATAAAATATTGGCTATGTTCCCTGTGCTGTTCCCTTATGGCTTATTTGTTTTATACATAATAGTTTGTACCTCTTAATCCCCTTCCCATATCGTGTCCCTCCCCCTTTGCCTCTTCCCACTGGTAACCACTAGTTTGATCTCTATACCTGTGAATTTGTCTGTTTTGTTTTTATATTTTAGATCCCACATGTAAGTGATAACACACACTATTTGTCTTTTTCTGTCTGACTTATTTCACTAAGCACAATACCCTCCAGGTCAAATGGCAGAATTTCATTCTTTTCTTAAGGCTAAGGAGTCCTCCACTGCGTATACAGACCACATCATCTTTATCCATTCATCTGTTGATGGACACTTTAGGTTACTCCCATATCTTTGCTATCTTGGTAAATAATGCTGCTATGAACATTGGGGTGCATGTATCTTTTCAGATTAATGTCTTCATTTTCTTCGGATATACACTCAGGAATGGAATTGCTGGATCATATGGTAGTTCTGTTTTTAGTTATTTGAGCAACCATTATACTGTGTTCTATAGTGGCTGCACCAATTTACATTCCCTTTTCTCTATATCCTTGCCAACATTTGTTATCTGAAGACTTTTGGATGATAGCCACTCTGACATATGTGAGATGATTAGCAATGTTGAGCATCTTTTCATGTGCCTGTTGGCCATCTGTATATCTTCTTTGGAAAAATGCCTGTTCATGTCTTCTGCCCATTGTTTAATCAAGTTTTTTTTGATATTGAGCTGTATGAACTGTTTATATATTTAGGCTCTGTACTTTGTATAGGTTACAAAATCCAGTTCCTGGCTTCAAGGGGTTTATTGAAGACTGAAAGAAAATAAAATACCATGAAGAATGAGATATAAACCAACAGCAATGGGAGCCATAGGGAGAGAAGCGCCACTTCCAAGAGGGACAGTGTAATCCATTTTTAAGGAGTGGTTTATGGACCTGGATGGGCATTGGGATCTTGACTGTGTGTTGGAAAGTAATGAGAGATGAGGTTAAGGCCAGATTAGAAGGGCCCTGGATCCCATTTAGGAGTCTTGACTTGGGACAGTGAGCACACCTGGAAGCTTTTGCATAGAGTTGGAGCAGGATCACAGCTATGCTTCAGGAAGACAAAGATGGCAGCTATGTTCTCTGTGCAGTGGGCTTCGAGTGGGAGAAAACAGATTTGCTCAGGCACTCTAGGAAGCTATTACTCCACAATGGGGTGAGACGTTAATGTAGTGATGTCTTCACAGGATTTCTGAGGCAACAAATTTTCAAAATGGCCCTTGGGTCTCATTGCTCCAGTAACCTGTGGTTAGTCTGGCGAACTCTCATGGCATGGTTTACCCATTCTTCTCATATCGGTGAAGAGCCTGGCTTCACTGTATCAGCTGTGTGTCTTGGCCGGGTTACTGGACTTCTCTAAGAGTTAGTATTTCATCATCGAAAAAAACAGGAATAATAATAATCTAGTTCAAAAGGTTGTTGTGAGGACTAAACAAACAAAAAAATGCATGCAAATTGCTTAGCTCAATGGCCAGCATATAATAAACATTTCATAACTGATAATATTACATCTTTTAGTCCTTAGGTAAGGACACAATATTGAACAGCTGTTTCTTTCCAGACCAGCACCAGTTTGGCAGTTTAAAAATGACTTTAACTCTTCAAGGTCCCTAGGGTTTCGTTGGTGTGACTCTAATTAACATCATTTCCAAGTGTGACCGGGTATGACCTTTCAGACTGTCAATTCAGCTGTCCTTGAGTGGTTTAGATTTGGGAGCATGGTTTTTGTAAATCGGTTGGGAGAATGAGTAGAAAGGGAGGGGGAGGAGAGAGAAAATCAGCAGCTTTGCTAATTCTTTCCAAATCTTTCTTTGCTCAAAATGATTTTTTAAAGAACTTCCATTCCCTTGTCACCAGACCTGTTCCAACAAATGCTTGTGGGTAGAGCCCACTTAATGTAATCAACGTAGTTTAAACATTAATTGAACTCAATCACCCAAGTACTGTTAGCACCAGGAACTGACAGATTAAGACTGCTGCCCACAGATGTGCAGCAAAACCCAATTGCTTACATTAAATTAAATCCCAGTGGGGGTTAAAGACCCACATTTGCAACCTCTCAGCCTTCCTCTGGTCGCTAAATTGCTTTGTTTATCATGATCCACAATACTTAGAAATGATCTTCATCCTTTCTGTATTGTTCTTGGAGAGCTGAGTACTTGTTAATGAACTCATAGTTCATTAGGGAAAATGGACTAAGGTCATGGGTTTTGAAAACAACCACAAAGAATGTTTTATGTAGAACCAGACCTGCAGTTTTGATCTTTCCAGATGACATAATTAAGGGAGGGTCTTAGGGCGGAGGCAGCTGTCATCAGCTACAGGAGACAAAAGCATCTCTGCCCTCGGCATCCAAACTCAAGCTCTGAGCAACTGGGGAGGAGCTGCAGCTCCCACCACACCAGGTGTAGTGTGGCCGGCATTGACAGGTGCCCCTCTGTGTGCTGCTATTCGAATCGAGGTGGAGAACGGTGCCAGTTGGTGCTGCTGGCTTTTAGGTCTGTGGAGCAAGTCGCCTGTGGGACTGTAGCCAGCTGTGAACCCCTGGCTCCGGGGGAATCTGAGGGAGGTGACAGGAGGGCAGGTCATCAGGAGCCCCAGGATCTGACCTGGCTCTCAGGGCCACCGAACTGCCACCTACAGCCGGTCCTGTCACTTCCCCTCTCCAAGCTCACACCTCCTCACTTGTAACATAAAGGTTTGATGGTCACTAGCAAACTACACAACTAGAGAAGCTCTTCCAGGTGGGGGCCCAGGGGGACCTGTGAGAGATTTCACAGGGAAAGAAGAATCCTCAGTGAAAAGGTCAAGTTGGAAAACACCAGCCTCCATCTCTGGACCTCCTCTTGGCTCTGAATTCAGCGATTCAGGCAGACTAGGGACAAATCTCTTGATGCCACCAACTGGACCTGGGCCTCTTTGCTTCATTGTGAGCCAGGCCGTTGGATTTCCCTTTACTGACAGCAGGGTCGGGTAGAGGGGACTGGTGATTCCTTAAGCTTGAAAAGCAGGGCCTTCCAGGAGGAAGTCTTCAAAATGATCTGAGAGAGCAGAACAGGTTTGTTCTGTTTTGCCCCCTGAAGAGTAAGTGATCAAACTGTGATCCATCCCCAATTGACCATTCGTTCATTCATCCCTCCTCACTCAATAAACCGACTGAAGTTTCCCGTGTAGAGATCTGGGCATAGAACTACGGAACAGCCAGATATTGTGTCCTCAAGGATCTTAGAGTCAAATAGGGGGTATAGGAAATGGGCATGAATAAGAATGAGCACAGAAGGCAGGGTGCCATGGGAAATAGAAAGCTTTATGGGAAATGGGATATTTAGAGAGCAGGGGAGAGGGATCAGGGTAGAGTGTAATTGGAAGGGATCATTTCATGCAGGCCTTAAGGGAAAAATTGGGCTCAGGCCTAGAATGGAAAACATTCCAGGCAGAGAAACTTCTGCTGGCACGGAGGCAGGAAGATGGAAAACATGTACGGCGAACGATGAATAGTTTAGTTTGGCTGGAACCAAAGTTTGGCAAGAGGAAGAGTGGTTGGAAATGTCGGTTGGGTGGGTGTCTTAAATAAACACTGTCTTTGTCCATTTTAGTCTTTCCAAGGTTGTATCACCTAATTCCAGATGGTGAAATTACCAGCATCAAGATCAATCGAGCAGATCCCAGTGAAAGCCTCTCTATTAGGCTTGTGGGAGGCAGCGAAACCCCGCTGGTCCATATCATTATTCAGCACATTTATCGTGATGGGGCCGTCGCCAGAGACGGCCGGCTGCTGCCAGGAGACATCATCCTGAAGGTAGAGACCATGGCTGTGGAGCCATCGGGGGGCTTAATGAGAATGACCTGAGGGCAAATAATTGGATCGGTGGATGAACAGATGGGTGGATGGATGGGTGGATAAAACACTAACACGTATGTGAAGCTGTCACTTCCCATAGTTATTGTGTTGATATGACTTCATATGAGATTTGTAATTTGAGATCAGTCTTTGTCCTTCTGTCTTTCTCATTCTCGCTGTGCATGAATATTTCTGTCTCTGTATCATTTTGTCTCTGTCTTCCCCTCCTTCCTCTTCCTTCTCCTAACTTGTCCTCCCCTTTCTCTACCTCCCCTTTCTCTCCTCTTACCCCTTTCTCCTACTTTAAGTAACAGAAACATAAAACTAGAGTATGTATCTCCTTAAATTGTTTTTAGAGCAAATTACTGAAACATTTTGTATTTTATCTAATCGCTCACATTCACTTACTCCTCTAAAGTAAATTTTCTATAGCTTAATGGCCCGTCAAGGAAAAAAAAAAATCCCTAAGTTATTCTGCCAACCCACAGACCCTCCAGGGGAGGCAGATGGTGGAACAGAATGCCTTGGGCATGACTGTCCTCTAAGGCTTGGTTAAGGGGAAGGATACTGGGGAGGGATTTTCAGAAGACAAGAAAGGATGAAGGAAGAGTTGTTTATCAGACAGAAGTCCACCATGAGCCAAAAGCGATAAGAAATCCCTCCCTTGGTCTAATTTCCTGTCTGATACTCGGATGACAGTTTCATCCCATCCCTTCTGGGTTGCTGAGGGGCCAGCTCCTGACACACCATGAGCTGTTTCTCTGGCAAAGAAATTCTTATTCTTTGGAATAAGAGGAGCAAGAATTTAAAGCAGTTATTGTAGAGACACTGATATTCCCACTGGCCTCGGAGGTGGAGTACAAGGCAGGGCCCATCATCCTCGAGGGGCAGTGAGCTGTGCAATCAGCGACTCTCCACACGGCTTCCTCCCAGTTCTATGGAAACTATGCTGCCTGGGAGGGTTGCATAATAATAGATATTGATTCTCGTGGCCTTCAACTGGCACTTGCAGGCAAATGAGCTGCCAAGACTATTTAGAAGGTGACCTTGACTTTCTCTTGGCCTGGGTACGATGGGGGAAACCAGACACAAGTTAAGGTGACAGAACAGAGCAAGGTCCTTGAGCTCACCTGGGCTTGGACAAAGGCAGTGAGCCTTGTCTGTGCACACGGGAGCCTCCATCCATCCCTGTGGATGCAGCAGAGGACCGGCAATGGCTGCAGGAAGGCTCATGAAAGTCTCACTCCAAGACTGTTCTAACTGTTGGCTGCACGTACAAGAAATCTTACCAAACCATAGAAATTCAAGAAGGTTGTTTCTCTTCTGTGGGGGCCTCCTTCCTTAAGCGCAGAGCGCAGCGCTGCTGTGAAATTGTTTTCTTTCTGAGCAGTGACCACCTCGAGGGGCTGAAGCCTTCAGGCTGGGCCTGGGTAATTAAAACCAGAACGCCCCATGCAGCAGTCTGCAGATCATCAGTGAGGCGCAAATGAGAGGGCCAAGTTGGAGGACATTTAAGGAGCTTAATAAAGTGATCCAGCCTTTTACTAAAAAAGCCTAGACACTTCCATTCATATCAGTTTGTCTGGAACTGTACAGAGATTTTTTTGTTGTTGTTTTATTGAGAACATGGGCAAAAGATCTTGTAGGCGACCATCTTGAGACTTGACATACTCTCACATACATACACACTTTCCAACACACAAATATAGTCACACACACACACACACACACACACACACACACACACAGACAGAGTAGTGGGGCCTGGAAGTTCCAGTATGGGTGACCCAGGGAGAAAAATTCATTGGGAGATTTTTGGAAAGAAAATGTCAACTGAGTTTGATTTGAACAGCAGTTTAATGTGATCATTTGAACTCAGTGGGCAATTTTCTTTCTTCTTTGGCCTTTTCCCACTTTTTCTTCCTTTTACGCCCCCTTCAACTAAAAAATAAGTTTAGCAAGCAACAGAAATGAGGGTTAAGACTGTGTAAATAAATTTGAGGTCATGTGTGGGACAAGGCTGAACAAGGATGACATCTACGAAGACTTGGAATGTGTGCAGGTAACACTCGAGGCAAGCAGGGTCAGAAGTCCTGTTGGAAGATGGGGATATTTGGACATTTGGGTGGAGGATGAGGTGATAGAGCAGAGTGGCCCTTAAGGGAGGGCCCCGGTGATTCTGTGGCGGGGCCTCTTAGGAAGGGTTGGAGCTGATGGCGTGGTCACTCCTGATTCTGAGCTCCCCTCCACCCAGGTCAATGGGATGGACATCAGCAACGTGCCTCACAACTATGCCCTGCGCCTCTTGCGGCAGCCCTGCCAGGTGCTGCGGCTGACCGTGCTGCGGGAGCAGAAGTTCCGGACCAGGACCGACGGACAGCCCCTGGACACCTATGGACCCCAGGGGGACAGTTTCCACGTGATTCTTAACAAAAGTAGCCCTGATGAGCAGCTTGGAATAAAACTGGTGCGCAAGGTGGATGAGCCTGGGGTGTTTATTTTCAACGTGCTGGATGGTGGCGTGGCAGACCGACACGGCCAGCTGGAGGAGAACGACCGCGTGTTAGCCATCAATGGACATGACCTTCGGTACGGCAGCCCGGAAAGCGCAGCTCATCTGATTCAGGTGGGTCATTCCTAGACTCCAGTCAGAAACTGGCGGCATGGGTGGGAACGCTCATCACCCTGACCTACCTACCCCAATTCCTACCCCATGTGAGTGCCTCCCTTTCGAGGAGTCAGGAGTGAAGGGCCAGGTAAGAACATGACTTGAGCAAGTGATGTGTCTCAGGGTCATGGCCATTCCCTTGATGTTGCCAGTTGTCCAGTCTGACTGCCGGTAAACCCACTGGGCTATGGGTTGCAACCTCACCTGGTTAAGGTCACTCAAGGACACAGAGTTGTGTCATCCCTGTACACGGTCTGATAGTTGCAGACCCAGGGGTCACCCCGATACATTCTGGACACATCTAAGACATCCAATTGTACTAACTCCCATAAGAAGCTGTGCCACTTGCCTTCCAGGGATCCTGTGGACAAGAGACTGCCATAGGATTGGCTAAGGCTGAGCCCTGTCTCCATGGCTAAGTCCAACCCCTTTGGAGAAACCATGCGATCTCAAATATGAACCCAAGGAAGCCCCCCCCCCCAAGTAAGAGAGGCATACAGATTATTATTACTCAGTCAAGGTAGGGTTCATGATTGCCTGAGATTGGTTCAGACTCATTCAATCTCCTGACTGGCGTGGTGCTACCAAGCACCAGCGTGCATCTTGTTGATTCTTGCTGGGTCACCATGAGTTTTTCTAATGTTCACTGAGCTGCCAGCTTTATTCTAAAAGGGACGGGCTTTGTTTTGGACTCATACTCTCACCCATTTATCCACTTCACTTAGCCAAAATGTGTTGTACTTTTGCCACTTGCCTAGTCCTGGGTGAGGTGCTGAAAACAGGGAGGTGATGATCTCTTAGGCTGCCCTCCCAAAGAAGCCTACGCTCTAGTAGAGGAGGTAGATTTTTTCTAAATGACTGCTGTGTGGTGTGATAGTATATAATGGAGAAATTAAGTATAGTGCTGGTGCAGACAAAGGAGAGATTTTTTTTTTGCTTGGATGGGGTTAAAAATTATTCACAGAGGAGGAAAATCTTAAACTGGGGCTTCAAGGAATGTGCAGAAGTTCTCTAAGTGGACGAGGCAGGGAGGGTCATTCTAAGGAGAAACAACCCGAAAGAATGTTTCCCCAGAAGCCAGTTAGGGAAGTGGTTAATACCTGGAGCGTGGTGTTCATGTAAAAAGCAGCGAGAGATAAGGCAGGGTGGTCAGCAAGGGCCAGATCGTGTGGACATTAAGAGACACGCTAGGGAGCTCACACTTTATCCCCAAGGCCATGAGGTGTCGTTGGAAGGGTTTAAGAAAGGAAGTGATATAATTTTCTGGAAAGATCTTTCTAGAGGCAGTGGAGAGCTGATAAGAGAGAGGTGAGTTTAGAGACCTCGTCTTAAGACGCATTTGTAATTACCCAACATGTCATGTCAGCTCCCACTTAATGACTAAAGAGTTAATACCTCAAGAAGAGACAGAGTCAGCAGCAGTAGTTGACTGGACCTTGTGCCAAGTCCCACAAAGGATGACATTCAGAAGTCAGAGGCTGCCCTCAAGGACTTGACGATCTAAGTGCAAACAAACCTCCCTATCGTTGTGTTCTCGTCATGGACTTCTTCCTGGTGTTGGCAGCTCTTTTCACTGTTGTGTGTAGTATCTTAGCCCTCTTTTTTGAGGAGAACCAAGTAGTGGATGAGATTATTGTCATTTTAGATGTGGGAAGCCTGAGGCAGAGGGCGCAGGGGACTTGCCCTGCTTCTTCTCTCTGCCAGGATAGGAAGCACACGTGGTGCTTTGGCCCCTGAGCTGGGGCTTTGAGTGGTGTCCAAGTTCCAAGGTGCTTCTCAACCTAATGGACATCCATCTGCCCTGCAGGGCTGAGGCCATGCCCTGAGAAGCAGGAGGAGAGCAAAACCAGAGTTACAAGAGGCATTCCCCTTCTGGAGTGTCTGCCATCTATTCCCGAATTCATATTCCTGGCTCAGCTTCTCCTCTGAACGCCGCACTTTCATATTCAACTGCCCACTTGATATCTCCACATGGATGTCTAAAAGGCATCTCAAATTTAATACCCAAAAGTCAACCCTTGGCTTCTCCCGCCTCCATGCCTAACCAGACCTGCTCTTCCATCAGTCTTTGCACATCTGTAGAAATGATGCCACCATTTACCTAGTTGCTTGGACCAAAAAGAGCCTTGACTCCTTTCCACATCCCCTCCCTGCAGTCCATCTCTCACCATCTCCATGGCTTCCATCAGCCAGGCCACCATCAGCTTTGTCTGGGCCACCGCAGGAACCTCTTAACCGACCTCTTTGCTTCCAAACTTGGTCCCCACCTCTGCTCTCCACACAGCAGTTAGAATGACCACTTTACAAAGTCAGTCTCACCCTATCATTCTCTTGCGGTCCACCCTCTGATGCTTCCCAAGACACACAGGTTAAAATTCCAAATCCTTACCGTGGCCTGCAGAGCTGTACCAGTCTGATCCTGAGTTCTCCCTCCAACCTCATCTCTTAAACGAAGGGAAGAATTTCTGGCATCCTGCCCCTGGCTCAACCAGGCTCAGTCACACTGCTTGCTGTTCTTCAAACACTCTAAGAACTTCCTCAAGTCAAGGCTGATCTTCTTGCTGTCCCTTTGATTGGAAGACTCTGCCAAATGTCTGCATAACTCCGGTTCTTCATTCAGTTCTCTCTTCAAATCTCACCTCCTCAGAGAGGCCCTCCCTGATGATTCCACTTAAAGTAGCATCCCCCACCCTCAGCTCCATATCCTCTAATCTTCTTTATTTTCTACCAGCAAATTATCTTGTTATTACCTGGCAGTCTAGTATAGTATATTACCATAGAGTATTATATCTCAGCACTTAGAGAAATGCCTGGCAGAAATAGACACTCAAAGATTTGCATGAATAAATGTAGTCACATTATAAAAGTGTGTGATTATATACAATTTACACATTGATTCCATCTCATAGGCATCCTTTTGTCAAACCATTTACCAAAGAACAAACACCAAATTCACATTTACACTATCCATCCCCAAGGTAGAATCTCTATTTTTCTCCTCCTTGAATGTGTTCAGTTATTACTGGCTGAGCACCTTCTAAGTGCCCAGAGGTGTGTAGCACTGTGGTGAACAAGACTGACACAGTCCTGGCCTCGCAGAGCTTGGAATACGTTCCCATCTCTCCCAAATACAGTCGAGTCAGCGCTGAGCAGGTGGTTCTAGCCTGTGTGCCAAGGAGTGAGAACAGGAAATAGACAGTGTTTATGAAAACAACTCATGGGAAAGGGAGAGTCCTTGGGTTTTTTCTTCATGAAGAAACTGCACTCTAAGCATGATTTTTAAAAACCAGACTCTTAGATGACCATCATTTTTTTCCCCTGTGTTCCATTTGTCAACTCCCTCTGTAGGTCAATCAGTGCAGCTCACGTTCTAGAGAAAATCTGCCAACTATCCTTTGCAACAGGCAAAAGAAAAACTCCCTTATTCGTGTCACTGGGAAAAATTTTGATGACCTATGGCATTCTACTTTTGTAGATTAGTAACAGAAGAGGAAAAAATTTTTTCCCTGAGAAAGTTAATTGATGAAATAAAATCTTGCCTAATAGTGGGATTTCCTAAAAGATTTTTCTGCTTACCAAACAAAGCCAATGTGCTTTATAGGTAGCGGAAGATGAGGTGAGAGAAAAAAAGCTTGGGCAGAGCTAGTTGGAAAAGAAATGGAGGGGGAAGGATATAGTTCAGTGGTAGAGCACATGCTTAGCCTGCATGAGGTCCTGGGTTCAGTCCCCAGTACTGCCATTAACTACATAAATAAACCTAATTACCTCCCCACCAAAAAGTTTTCAAAGATAAAGAAATGGAAAAGGTAGACTGCTGGGCAAACTCAGTGAAGCAATCTCAAGCTTGGATTTCATTTATGAGATACTCATAACACACACCAGGCTGGAGGGATTAAATTAAATTCCCTTCAAAGTTGAGACTCAAATTTCCACCCAATCCTTGGCTGCATTGGCCTTGTGCATCCACTCCATGAATCACACTTGCCTTACAAAGGAATTCCCAGACAACATGTCCTTTTGGTCATGTTTTCTCCCACAGTACTGCACATTCTGGTTTTTTTCCTACATTATTTCAGGGAAAAGTTGTTACAGAGAAGCCACAACTGTTTTAAATTTGACCATCATTACATCTGTGAGGCCTTAACCTCGACTTACTCAGCAGCAGCTCTAAGTGTCAGACCCCAGGGTTAGAGGAGTGTGACCCAAGATGTAAGAGAAACCCTAAGGAGACAGAAGCTTCAAATATGGGGCAATTTTGCCTTATTTAGCAACTTAGTACTACTTTATTTTTCTCTGCTGTCAGTTTAAGTTTTTTGAGCGCCGTGACTAGAATGACTATGAAAGAACGGCTTTGTGGAGCTTTCTGGTGTCATACTGAAAATAATAGAACCAAGAAATACGGACTAAAGAACTGAGACCCTAAAGGGGGAGAAAGACACCTCAGCATCCCAGAAATGGGAGGTTCAGCATATAGCTACCCAGTATGTAATCTGAGAATGATTTCCGCTGAGAGTTAGTCGATTTCGAGATGTTCTCATCTGTCCGCCATTCCAAATCAGTGCCTTTGTATTTAGGAGTTCAAATATATACAGTGAATAAATGCAGGAAGCAATGGTGGGTTTCAAAGGTGAGGATCTCTTTTGTGCCTTTTTTCCTTAGCCGACTTCCCAGACTTGATACAGAAATTGAAATAATTCAGAGCCATTTGTGGAGGATGTGATAAGATGGGTTTTCATTAGTACCGGCATGTGTGATTCTTGTCCTTACATAAATTCATAATTAAGTGAGAAGCTATTTCACCAAAGAACAACTCACAACCAGGTTCTTCAGACTTTTCAAAAGAATGTGATAGGTCTTTAGACAGAGCCAGAGGTTAAATAATGGACAACTCACGTTACCTGTATTTGTTGTAAATACGTGATTCCAGCTCATGAGTCCTGTGACAGAACTTTTGTGCCCTGGAGCCAGGAAGAACTGCGATGAATTAAGACCTGATAGTTCTGTGTGTGTGTATGTGTGTGTATTTTTTTTAATAGATTAGCATAGCTAATATAAAATCAAATTCCTATTTAAACAAAATTTCATAGCATAGCATGGGAGTAAATTTAATGCACGTAGGACTAAGCAGTACACAGATTTTAAAACATTCTTCTTGACCTGAATTCTTAAAGTCCACATGATTTTTATGCAGAGCTCCAAATTCCATGCAATCATGATTAAAGCATGACTTGCAAAACTGTTCAGCTTTTCAACTCAGAATTTTATGAGCGAATCTCCTACACAGCAGTGCTGCAAATATCAGGGGAATCCTGAAACTTCACTACCGTTCCCCAAATCGCATGTCCCCCACATACATGATTTTGTTTTGTTTTGTTTTACCACGAAACAGAATTAATCAGCGTAACTTCCAGATACCATAAAAGAAAAGATATCTGAAGGCTTGGGTCATTCTGCTGACTCAAGAACTAAATTCTCTTTTTGACCTTGTCACTGACATCTGTATGACCTCGTATAAGTCAGACTGTCATCATTAATTTCTTAGCTCTTAAAAGATATGCTTCTGGGAACAAAGGATAAATACGAGCTAAAGTCTAGTGGGAAAAATAGATCAAATTGCTGTCTCAAATCTCCCTACCCTCATCAAATCCTGAGGTCCTATTCACCACTTTTGCTCAAAGCCTCCTTAATTTCTTTTTCCTTGGCCAGACTCTGGTTGCCCATAGCTCACTGAAGTAGCTGCTGCCTCTCCAGCAGGAGATACTCACAATTACTTTTCAAAATGTGCCAGGCTCTACGCATGTCAGGCACTAATGTCTCAATGGTGAACAAATTGACAGACACCAGACTTGCTTTCACCAAGCTCATTTCATAGGGACCGTCAACTCAGAGTGCACTGTTAACTCATTCGGAAGTCATCATTCTGGAGCTCCCAACTTATTGCTCAGTGAGAGAGATCTCTCTGTTTCTCAAAAGTTCTCTTGTTCCCTGAGGGGGAGCGTTAGGCAAGGGCTTCGTTACTGTACCTCGCTCTGCAGTATGTTGCTAGGTCAACAGGACTGGTTGACGACCTTGTCACTTTTCTAGCGTGTCAGTTGGTCACCCTGTTCTGATGCTTCCTGTTGTCAGGATTGCCATGCGGGCTCTGTGTGCCGCACGTGGTCTCAGTGCTAGGCAGCACGGCTGTGCTGTGTTTGGCAGCAGGTCTTGAGAGTCTCCTGTCATCTTTTGATTAATCAGTACTAGTGAGGACAGACGTCTATGGCATTCTTGGCTCCGCAGGACACAGAGACCACCCCTGTGCACGTGTGAAATATGTGAAATGGCAAAATGGGAACTCCATCAATGAGGTCTAGAGTGCAGCTGGTCCATCAAAAAAAAAAAAAAAAGTCCCTACCCTACTGGTCCAGACCAGGAGTCCTCTTCTGGGTCTAATTCTCATACACACACACTACTAACTTTGTTAGAGCGAGTTCGTTATGTTTTTGAAGTGACTTGAAAACATATTAAATATTGAAGAAACCAGGATGAGTTGACCTGGAAAGAAGAGCTAGGGGAGGGCAATGAGAGTTATCTTCAAATAGCTCTGTCACATGGAAATTGACTTGAGGTTGCCCTAGAGGGTGTGACTAGGACCAATGGGCAAGCAAGAGAATGGCAAAGTTCACCTCCACCTAAGGACAAACTTTCTAATTAGTGCTGTCTAAAAATGGCCTGCACTGCCTTGGGACACAGTGAGGTTACTGTCATTAGAGGCACTGAAGCATGAGCTGGGTGACAAATGGCAAGGATTTTGTAGGGGAATTGAAGCATGGGCTACAGGGGAAATGTTGGAGTAGATGATGTCTGACGTCTTGTGTGTGACTTCTGAGCTGTGTGGAACCCATGCTCCGTGGTTCCCCGGGGCTCTGTGAGTGCAGATGGGTGAACTGAGAATGATATTGGAGCCATTGCTGGAAGGGAAGCCAAAGTGGGGCAACCCCAGAATTGCAGGAAGAACCATCCCCACAAGTATACATTGAAAATTGGTTAAAGCCAGGCTGTCTCATGCTGGGATCCTTAGAAAAGAAACCAGCGGGGAATGCAGATGCAGGGGGATTTTTTTTTTTTTTAAAGAAATGGTCATTAAGACATCTGATTTTTTTTCTTTTAATTATTAAAAAATTTTAATGAAGTGTAGTTGATTTATAATGTTAGTTTCAGGTGTACAAGCAAAGCGATTCAGTTATACATAACATATATATTTTTTCTTTTCAGATTCTTTTCCATTATATGTTATTATAAGAAATTGAATAGAGTTCCATGTGCTATATAGGATAAGACCTCTGATGTTAATGCTGGAACACTAAGTAGAGACAAACTCTGTCAACAGCTTATATTATTATAAATCCAACTACAGCTCTTACTTATCTCCGTAACAAGAGGGCCACCCAGTCATGTGGGCCTATACCGTGTTATAAAGGGTGCTATGTACATGATCTGCCTGCTCTGAGCAGCACGATCTCGATGCCCGGCAGTCAGGTTGGAGTTTCCATTTGCGGCGTTGATTGGGGTCCGTGTGGTGACTCTTTTTAACTTGAAATTTTATGAAGCTAATGTAAGTAACACAATGACTGAACCCACATGAGTTGCAATTTACGAAACGTTTTATGTAAGCATGTGCGTGCATGTATTTCAAAAGCAGCAAATGCTTGAATGCATTTGCTTTAATGCCAGTCCTCATTACAAATGAATAGGTGGAGCCTTTGGCTAGGTGAGGTTCACACCGTGAAGTACAGGCACGCTGTCAACTCTCGCTCTGCCCTAGTTACTACTGGCTAATTAGCCACCATGTGGACTGTGCAATGCTGGGTCAGTACAAAGATCCCTCTCTGTTCCAAGGTACAGCTCTGCAAAATGCCTCTCCTGACCCACTGTGCGGTGGCATCTTTTTATTTCCATCTCTTTTTTCTGTGAAGTTTCTGGTCTATGTTGCCTCCTGACAACATAAGCAGTTCTTATCAACCAGAGTAGATTTTGTAGAGAAAAGAGTCATTTCCAAGCTGAACATGATGGAAAAAGATACTTGCAGCACTCTGACTCATTCCAGCTGTAAGAGATGGGATTTTATGATTTTCAAGTGGGCTACGTATAAATGAGGCTGTTAGACTCTGGTTCCCTCTAGACATCTGTTTACTCCCATCATGTGCACATCAGTGGCAGTTTTGAGTCAAATCTCAAAAGAGCAGAGAAAAAGTCATTAAACAAAACAAAACCAAGCCTTTCCATGAGAAATCTTACTTAGTTTTAACCCTCTGGTTTTCTCTGAATATTAGATGTTTCCTATTTTTGCAGCTAGAAGTAATTGATCTCACCTCAGGAAACCCCTCACGTATTGTTACCCTTTTCTCTTTCCTGGCACCTGCTTCTTCCTGTCCCTGAAGTAGGACAGCCTCCGTGAGGTACCCGTCAGCCCTGGGGACCGAATGTGTGTGGATGGAGAAGGCTGCTAAGTCCACAGGGGAGAACTCGGAGGCCATCAGAATGGAGATGAGGGAGTTAATGCTCTGGCTCTTAGAAGAGTAAGAATACGGTGCAGCAATTAGGCTATGCAACTTGTAACCACTAGATCCAGAATGTGTCTAGGTCAAAATTTAGAATGTTTGAAAAGAAGGGGAAACCTCAAGTCTGGTACTTGAGTTGGTAACAATTGCTAAACCATCCTTTGTCAAAATTGCTACATCTCAAGAGACACAAGAGAAGCTATGTGATATGTGTTGCATAGAGTGCCCTTCCTTTGAGTGCTTGTTATCCGCCACCCCCGTCTTCCTGGCACAGATGACGTGGGAATGAAATAAACGAGTTCCTGCCACTCTATCCTTCATTCAGTCTTTGTGACCCCCACCCCCTTCTCACACTCACTCCACATTCACACCAGATTCACACTGGTGGAAAGAAAGTCTATCCGGTGCTAAGAGCTGTTTCTCGACACTGAATCCAGCTGCTTCTGAGAGTTAGAGCCAGGACAAACACCGCAGCCCATTTTCCACCTTCAACTTCAAACACTAGGAAAGAAAGAGCATCAAACAGAGTCTCCCTGAGAGCAATTTATAAGGTGGCAGTCAGAGCGGGGGATCCAGCCTTGCAGGGAATTTATTTCCGAGTAAATTGATACCGGGGTTATTTATTAGCGTGTTATTTCTGCCAGAGTTGGCATTTGAAAATCCAGTGAGAAATTCACACTGGAAAATGTGAATTAAACAGCTCTTCCTGACTGCTCCTTGGCATTTGGGGTTTTGCCTAGCAAGTCAATTCACTATGTAAGTCTCAGGTTTTCTCAATTCGTACAAGGCGCTTAGGCCAGCGGCTGTTGCTGGGCCAAGATGAATACAGTACAACACGCAGACCGACACAAACCCACCACTGAGATTCTTCACAACATCGGAGTTTCCCTGAAGATAAGGAGCAGATCTGGGCTCAGCAGTTGAAGTTTTGACTTGAATGTTCGCTGCTTCTTATCTTTCAGTAATTTTTGCTTCAGAAGGTTCCCAGAGATAACCTCATTTGGATAAGGGAGGTTTACGGTATAAAGAGGCAGTTATTACAAAATACTCTTCCAAGAATTGTGTTTAGTTGGCTAATCCAATACTTCTTCATGTCAGCTCACTTCATTCTTGTGCCCTGGGCTTGTTATTTTTGTTCTGACACAGGCTTCATATATGATGAGCAACCCCAGGGAATTCAGGATAGGCCAACTAACAGGGAGGGATGTGAGTAGGGGATGTGAGCGGAAGGCTTCATGCGAAGGAGAGAGTGAATGAAGGACTTAAACTTTCTTTGGGGGTCCTGTTTGGTAGGATTTTTTAAACTCAGGTGAAATGAATCAACTCTCCTGGGCCACCATCTACCATAATGTTTACAATAGACATTTTTTTTCTTTTTTTTTAATTGAAGTATAGTCAGTTTACAATGTTGTGTCAATTTCTGGTGTACAGCACAATACTGCAGTCATATAGGAACATACATACATTTGTTTTCATATTCTTTTTCACCGTAAGTTACTACAAGATATTGAATATATTTCTCTGTCCTATACAGTATAAACTGGTTGCTTATCTATTTTTTTATATATTAGTTAGTATCTGCAAATCTTGAGCTCCCAATTTATCCCTTCCCAACTCCTTCCCCCCATAACCATAAATCTGTTCTCTATGTCTGTGAATCTGTTTCTGTTTTGTAAATAAGTTTGTCTTTTTTTGAGATTCCACATATAAGTGATGTCATATGATATTTTTCTTTTTCTTTCTGGCTTCACTTAGAATGACATTCTCCAGGTTCATCCATGTTGCTGCAAATGGCATTATTTTATTACTTTTTATGGTTGAGTAGTATTCCATTGTATAAATATACCACAACTTCTTTATCCAGTCATTTGTCAGTGGACATTTAGGTTGTTTCCATGTCTTGGCTATTGTCAGTGCTGCTATGAACATTGGGGAGCATGTGTCTTTGCAAATCAAGGTTCCCTCTAGATATATTACCCAGGATGCACTTCAGCAGCCAGTTTTAAAACTTCATCTAATTTACAACCACCCAACTGATGACCAACAGAGAAAAGATGTTTATTCATATAAGGATGTAAAGTCATGAAAGCTGGGGCTGGACAACTGTGGGGATCTGATTTCATTGGTGGGGTTCTAATTGCTTAAAGTTTTAAAAGAAGAGAATGAGAGTGAGTTCTGTGCTGTGGGAAAGAAGACGCAGAGAAACAGGGAGTAAATATCTCCACTCCCATTGTCTGAGCTCATGGAGAAGAGCATGGGCTGTCCATGACCGCCTTTCATGACCTGACTTGTCCATGGTCTGACGACCATGCCTGTAAAGGCAGATGTCCATCTGTGCTCTGATGCTGAGTGGTCAGGAGATGGGATGTCGAGGGGAACCCCCAGAACTTATTTCTCTCTTCTGTGCCTTCCTTGTCCCCACACCTAATCTTTCTGGTTTCTAAGCAAATCTAGCAATGCCTCATGCACGGTCAGCTTTTCCTATAGTGATGTGGAGGTCAGTGAGCTAGTTCATCCTGGGCCATCAGAGAGCCTTGTTATGTATCATGTTTCCCACGTCCCAAGTTTAGTCTATCTGGTCTGCAGATTTGGAACCTCAGGAGTCAGCATGTTTGGAATAGTGACCCACACTCTCAGACACAAGTGAAACTCATCTGTGGCAGAAAGCCAATCAGTAAATTTACAGTATGGAATGAACCTCCCTAATAAACAGCACATTTGCTATTTGGGAAAGCTCTGTCCAAGTGGCAGGGTACATAGCAGAGAGGACTAGTCATCAGAATTAGTGCTGGTCACATAAAAAAGGATCAAGGCAAAGGCCTTTAATCAAGCCGTGTTATATAACCTGCCATCATCCTTAGATTTCTGATGCCCAGATGTTTGAAACTGTCAGAAGCAGGATTTCTCTTCCTGCAGTGGTTGTATTGCTGCCAAGAACTCCCTTTCTCCTCCTTCGCTGTTGCCCTTTGGTCTGGGGTTTGGATGGGGCTACTACCTTACCCTGCACACTCTGTTCTAGCTGGAAAGCCCTTCATCCATGGCTTGTGTACGATGGAGCCATTCATTAAAAATGGCAATGTCCGACAGTGTCTTTTCAAAGACTGTTGAGAGAGTCAAACCTTCCAAAGTGATATTTATGACCTGATTTAAGGATAAAGGAAATACCTCTCAAGTTCTTGCCAAATTACAAAATGGGCACAGCCATGGAAAATACTAGAAATCACCTCCCCCCCCACCAAAAAAAAAAAGTAAAACCAAACCCACATGTTGGTGAGCCCCTGATGCTGGATGCTGTGGCTGGGAGCTCAGAGTGGCTAACACTGGTGTCTTATCACGCAGGCCAGTGAAAGGCGCGTTCACCTCATCGTGTCCCGCCAGGTTCGGCAGCAGAGTCCTGACATCTTTCACGAAGCCAGCTGGAACAGCAACGGCAGCCAGTCCCCAGAGCCAGGGGACAGAAGCAACTCTCCCAAGGTGAGGCCCAGCCAGGGCATGTCCACGGCTCCAGCAGGGAGCTGTGTGGGAAGGCTGCACACTTGAACGTTTCTAAGTGTACTCTCTGGACTACATCATGTCAACACTGTTTGACTTGTCTTGTAAAACTCAGAGCCCCAAATCCCATCTTCAAGACCTAGTGAGATAGCAGGTGTCTCCCATCCAAGCAGGAGAGAGGAAGGTGCAGGAGAGTTTTGAAACCTGATGTTGAAACCAGACCTCATACGGGGACCTAATTTCTAGTCGAAGCCAAATGGATGTCATGTTTTTTTCCAACAGTCATTTTGTTTAAGGACTGCTTCCATTCACTTTCAGATGAAACAAGAGGTTTACTTGGTTTATGGTTTTTGAAGTTCCCAGTCTGCCTGAAAATTAAAGGGATGATTCCCCTGCTATTTTTAGTATGTTTGTGTTTTCAAGAAAGACCCAGGAAGATCATAAAAACACTTGATGTTCATGTAACATTAGGGAGTGGTGGGGGTTGGGACAGACCAGAGAGCACACGTCCTGTTTTACGGCATTAAACTCCAGGAAAAAACAAAACAAAACAAAAAACACCGTGGATGAAGCTGAGTGCATTTCTAGGCAGAATACCTCCTTCAGGCCAGTAATTTGTAGCCTGCCTTTAAATGTGGTGACTCAGCCCAATTTGCACTTCTGTGGTTTTTATTAGAGGCAATGCCATAACCTCTCCATACGGATGGGTATCTGAGCAACACAAACCTTGTCTAGTTCAAATTCAGCTTCCTACAGCCTTGGCTTGGCATCCTGTTATGATGGAAGTGAGTTTCTAGCCATCATTTCTCCTGGGATCTGCTTTCATTAAATCGCTTACAACTGAAATCTTATAGATAGTTCGTCCGTCTTGCAACAGAGACTACAGAATGCCTGCATCCCACATCAGGCTCTGTTTCAGCTTGGAATAGCTCAACGAGTTTGAGTTTTTGAGCAACATATGCAAAAATAGTACTCAAAATTTTGCTTTTGGAATATCTCTGTTTTATAAGCTGTTAATTACACAGCCTATAAGGCTATATTGCCTCTCCTTTCAACAGCCAGGCAGCCAGCCATGCCCCATAAATCCATAAACTCCAGGTTTACTTACAATAAGCAATCTACACAAACCAAGTACCTCCTGCTAAAACTTTGTATGAATAAAGGACTCCTTGGTGTCTTCTTGCTAATAAATACCATTAATGGTGTTTAAATTAAACTAATGGTATTTATTAATGGAAAACTAGTTTATTAGCTTAATTAAAGGTTTAATCTAATTATAGTTGAATGAACTAGACCATATTTTTTTCTAGTTCATTGAACCACTAAGAATGAGGCTTCTACCAGCACTGTGGTTTCATAATCCCTTCCACTAACCATCATGAATCATGGAAATAGCCAGACTGATCTGATCACATTTTTGTTGCAAACTTCTGTCGTGTGTCCAATTCCTGGAAAACATACATAACAAACTGGCCTAGAGGGAACTTGTGATTATTTTCATTTTAATTTATAGTTCTATCTGCCTTCTGAAATGTATACACACACACACACACACACACAGTGGCATATTTAAAATTAAACTAAGACATACAAAACACTTGGTGATTTAGTTTTTTATGATCCTACTATAGTTTTATTTAGGGAACAGCATCGCTTCTTGAAAGTAGGAGCGTAAATGATTCAAAGAAATACCAAAGAAGGCAAACCCAGATTTGCAAAACAGAGAAGTTTTTAGCCAGTTGAAAAGTTAAAGAATGCTAGGCATCAAATTTAGGAGTGTGGCACCCCTGTGGGAGAGGAAAGGGGGTGTGGCCGGAGAGAAATCACAGCAGGGCTTCAGCTGTGTGCAGAGCATATATTCCTGATGCAGGTTGCAAGGTACACAGGTAGGTCATTATGTTCATCTTTATACTTTTATTATATATCTGAAATGTTTTGTTTTAAAAATCCAAAGCAAATATTCCATTATGTATTTTTAATAGTTGAATGATGAGTACACAGGTGATACTTTTTAATCAATTTGAACTATGTCATAAAAAAATTACACTTTTAAACATAAGGGAATGTCCTGAGGTCTCTACAGTAGGGAAGGGGGTGGGGAGAAAACACAGATGGAAAAGATCTCTGTCATACGTAAGTGCTCTCTGCAACCAAAGTGAGGCAACTCTGGGTGTGAGGGGTTCACAGGGGAACTTGGGTTTTTGCGTTCCTAGCGTGGGTCTCTCCCCGGTGGGGAAGGCAATGGCTGTCGGAGACACAGGGCACATGGACCACTTCTTACTTGCGTTAGTCCAGTTGTTCGTGTTGAGCCGGTGTGAGCTCACCGGAACATCCCTTTACTCAGCGCAGCAAGGCTGTTGGGTAAGCACTGAGGACGTGTGAAAGAAGACTCTGCCCTCCAGGATCTTGTATCTAAAAGTGTAAATAATGCACAATGCAGCCAGGAGGATGCAGGTTTCTGCATTCAAATCTTAGATGTCATCTATTTTGTTTGACAGCATTCAGTTTGGTTTGAGTTCTCTAGTCAGTGAGAGAAATTCTTTCTGGAATAATTGGGTACTTAATTCTTTCATGTGTGTTTTTCTGACAATTATCTGAAACTCGATAGATGAATTTCTGTCACGTGTTTGAATGGTACCTCTAAAAGCAGAGTGATGCATGGGGGGAGAGCAAGACCTTACGGCCGGATAGCCTACATTCAGTTTATCTCCTGAGGGTTGTGTTTCATTGATCAGATTTCTTAAAATGGTGAGCCTCGGTTTGCCCTTCCTGACACATTGAAGTAGACAACAAATAGTATTTCTTTCCTTGTCCTAAAGGAGTGTCTGGCCAATCTGTACATTATTCAAGCAATATTTATTCACAACAAAATAATTAAAGTGTCTCACTAATAATTCCTATTAACTGGAGTAGCAGGAGAGAAGCCAATACAACTTCTGGGGTATTTCATTAGCTATGTAATTTTGCTACTTTGAAATGAATTCGATAGCACATTTTTTAACCAAAATATTCTTAGATCAAAGTCATATCTTCCATTTAATTGCTTTTTTTTTTTAGCCACAGGTTTGTAGAACATGGACATTCTTACCCATTTCATAGATGAAGTCAGAGAGGGCTTGAGTGATTACAGTGTTAGAGAATCTCATATGCTTATTGCCATCAGAAACCCAAATAATGATAAATGATGTTCAAACTTTGTACTAGAAAGGCAATTAAATTATTGGAAACTTTTTTACCTGAGTAAACATAAAAATTGATTAAACCCAATTTTGGCAGAATTATGGGAAATTTGCATTTTTATGATGTATTAGTGAGATTATAAATGATGGAGCTGTTACAAAGGTAACTTATCAATATCAAAATGTTAAATGCTCAGGCTCTTCGATTTAGCAGTTGTACTTCTAGGGCATAAGCCTAAAGAAATATTTACACCAGTGCACAAGATGTATGTCTAAGGATGTGCACAGTGACACTGTTTAATTTTGCAAAAGACTGTTAAAAAAAAAAAAAACAACCCAAGTGGTCATTAATGGTAGATATGACATATTTACACGATAAAGTACTAGACAGCTGTTGGAAGAGATAAAGCGTATGTGTGTATTTATTTGCATGAAAAAGATGTCCTTGTTGTCCAGAGTATTCCATGCTGTGTTTAAAACAACACCTTGAGAGATTGACCACTTACCCCTACAATACCCCAGGCCCCCACCTGGAAATGATGGAGTTAAGCCCTTTGTGAGGACCAGGGGTAAATGCTTTATGAATATTTGCAGGAATGAGCTGATGCAGTGGGGCAGCCAGGGGAGTCTCTGGGTTTAGAGCTTTGCCCTGAGTTTCAGAACTGCCTGCATCTCCAAGCCAGGATCTTCTGAGAGATGATTATGGTTAAAGGAAGAGACATCCTCAATCTAGCTGCTTTTAAGAAAGGAAAAGTCGGGGGAGGGTATAGCTCAGTGGTAGAGCGTGTGTTTAGCATGCACGAGGTCCTGGGTTCAATCCCCAGTATCTACATATATTAATATATATGTATGTGTATATATACATACATATATATTTATATAAATAAATACCTAATTACTCCCCCCTAAATAAATAAATACTATTTACCAGTCCCAAAAAGAGAAGGAAAAGTCATATATGGAGAATAGATCTTAAGATCCCCTCCAAATCTACTCTTTGGCCTTGACCAGAATGCGGGGAGCTCTGTGCTCATGCTGTTACTACTTACTTGTCTTGTCTTGGAACTTATCTCTGATTTCAGTTTTACAACCCTCATCTGATAATCAGTCTCTACAGGGCACTTCAAAGGTCCAAGGTTTATATAAACACAACTCGGACCTTATAAGTATTCATTGTAACATATACTTTGCTATACTTATTCTTAATTTCCAATGTATTATTCTATTACTATCAAAAACAATTTGGGACAATTTGCAGTTTATCCATCCATTTATTCAACAAACATGTACTTACGTGTTAAATGCTATGTTCAGTGCTGGGGGTACAGTAACAGGGTATTACTGTATACAATAAGGCCATTAAAACAGGCATGGGTATGTATGACTGAAACATGATGCTGTACGCCAGAAATTGACACATTGTAAAAGTGACTATACTTCACTTAAAAAATCAGGCATGGGTAATCATGAGATAATAAATGCACGAAAGTCCTAGGCTTATCTTGCTTTATAATGAAGCATTACAAATTGATTCTGTGCATGCACGCAATAGTTTTATATGATGTCAACCATCAAATTTACAGAAGTTTGTTTAATTATAATTCATTTGATTTGTTGAAGAGATAATATAGTCACAGGGCTCAAAAACGGAAAGTATGTAAGTATGTATTAAGTCTCTCACCCCAATCTGTCCAGTTCCTTTCTCCACCCCAAGAAACCTCTTTTTCTTCCTTGGTTTATTTTATGAAAATGCAAATACTAATACAAATTCTTATTTATCTCCTTTTTTAAAAAAACAAAAGGTGGTATATTTACCCTTTGCTCTGTAGCTTATCTTTTGTCAGATGTACTTTTAAGTTTTCTTTAAGTAGAACTATAAGCTATGTTTTGAACCATAGACGACTTTGAAATTTGATCAAGTGTTATAAATATTTATTTGCAGTGCTCATACCCACTTAGTCTCCCGGGTCACTGACCAGGAAGGAGAATTAGTTTTTAGAAAAATATGTCTTGATATGTATTCACTGATAAGCAGTGCCCTTGACCCACTCTGTCTTGTTGCTTCCAGATAATGCTGCGTATTGCTTGCCTAGTGTTTCTAGTCTAATGTGGAATCAAAATCACGATTCTTGTAATCTGCTTTTGAAAAGTTGGTCCAAAGTGTATGCTGTATAATGTGTGTACTATATTTTATGTAATGAAATTAAAGGATATAATTACATATTATTTTGAAGTGCTAAAGTAAGCATGAATTAGGGGAAACCTAGATATTGGTAAGTTTTTAGAATAGAGTATTTGTGAAATTCATTATTTTTCTTTGAGGATTTCTATAATTGATTACCTGCATACGTTAAACTGGGACCACTTAATTTAAATATGGTTACTTTTTTTTTTTAACTTAGAAGAAATTCCTAATTGATGGATGACAAGACTTTTATGAAATGTTGACTCATTGTATCAGGAATAAATGAGTCACTTGAAAAATTTTGCAGGCAGTTCATTTTGTACGCTTAATATCTCTTCAGTGGTCTCCAGCCTATTCCTCCTTCCATTTTTTAACTGGTCCCATTTGAAGTGTAAATTTTCTCTGAGTCAGCCTGTGGAATTTGGGGTGAGGTAACTCTGCTGAGGGTGGGGACCAAGTGAGTTCTCTGTGTGTGTCTCTCTTTCTAAGACTAAGAACCACTATTACATATCTATGCAATCTTGGTTTTTGTATGTAGGAAATGCCACCCCACTTGTGAACAAATGTACCAAATTTGTTTTTCTGTCTGTGCCTTCAGCCCCTCCATCCTGCGGTCACTTGTCATGAGAAGGTGGTAAGTGTCCGAAAAGACCCCAGCGAATCACTCGGCATGACGGTTGCAGGGGGAGCGTCCCACAGGGAGTGGGACTTGCCAATCTATGTCATCAGTGTTGAGCCTGGAGGAGTCATAAGCAGAGATGGAAGAATAAAAACAGGTAAGAAGCCAAGAGACGTAAGATACTGGGCAGTAGAGTTTAAAAGGAATTAGCACCTTGCTGGGTTAGGTAACTGTTTCCACAATTAACAAGAGAATGTGAGGGTATCTGGCTGGGACATCTGTTACCCACTGACCATGATTAGTTTGCGTATAGTTGCTGGACTGGGTTTCAGCCCTCTTCGTGCGCGTGGATGTGGGCCACCTTGCTCACTGGTAACGTGAGTACCTGCCAACTATGCCAAGAATTAATAGAGAAGTGCTACAGTTATGAGCAAGTTGCCTCAGTTAAGTGACATAATTTCATTCCATTCGTTCTAAGTGAGTCTTTGCTGGATTGATCCAATGATGAAAATGCTCATGAATTGTTCTGTCTTATGAGTTGGATAAGAGAAACAATTTGATAGAATTTGATTTAATGAATATTTAGTAAGTGAAAGTACCAAGCAGGGTACCTTCCAATTGATGACAAGTGTTTCACTACTTGAATCTTAGGTGATTTGGGGCTACTTCCAGTGAAGGCAAGTGATGTCCAGTTTGCATCTTTAATAGTATTGTCAGTTCCCATGAAGGGGCAGCTCAGATGGCAGTTATGCCCTTTCAGGTTTCAGATTCAAGAGCTAAAATGTGCCGTTTCTGAAGTACAACTGCTTAGCCACTGGGGTTAAACATGTTAAGGAATTCAGTCAGCCAACCTAACGGTGCTTCTTTTGAGGTCAGGATGATCTCGAGATCTTTCCCATCTTTCTCCTCCTATCCTTTTACTCTCGCTGCTATGATTATTCTGTGTAAAAAAAGATGGAGGCAGAAAAACAGAGATATAAGAATAGAAAATGGAGATGGGGAGGTATGTCTTTTAGCTTCTCTTGCTTTTCTTTTTCACCCAAGCACCTGGGTAGAAATGATGCCATCAACCAAGAAGTGGCTTTATTAACAAGAGAACTTGAGCAAAGGATTATAGGATACGATGGTTCTGCACGTAGCAGGCGCTTGACCAGTGGTAGCTGTCGTCACCTTGCAGTGACTAGAAATGGGAACTTTTCTCTCTACCTCTTTAACAGCACAGTTCCAGACCCATTTTTCTTAACTGCTAAGACAACTCTGCCAGACACTCTCATGGGGACTTGCTTATTTATTCACTCAATCCATATTTCCTGGGTGCCTGCTACATGACCACATGCCAGGCTCTGTGCAGGTGCAGGGAGCTTTTCCCAAGTGTTCTCCCTTGGCCCTAAAAACGGGAAAGAGGAAGAAAAAGGAGATTTTCTTTGATTAATAGTGAATGTGGCTATTTTTTCTCTCTTTCTTTCTTTCTTCCTTCCTTCCTTCCTTCCTTCCTTTCCTTCCTTTCCTTCTTTCCTTCTTTCCTTCTTTCTTCCTTTCTTCCTTTCTTCCTTCTTTTCTTTTCTTTTCTTTTCTTTTCTTTCTTTCTTTCTTTCTTTCTTTCTTTCTTTCTTTCTTTCTTTCTTTCTTTCTTTCTTTCTTTTCTTCCTTTCTTTCTTTTCTTTTCTTTCTTTTCTTTCTTTTCTTTTCTTTCTTTTCTTTTCTTTCTTTTCTTTTCTTTCTTTTCTTTCTTTCTTTTCTTTCCTTCTTTCTTGACAAGAGCCACACAGCAATAGGTATGCTTTAGAAAGCCCTACACATGGTTTACCAACGCCTTGGAACGAGCACATTGTTCGCCATTTGCTATAAGAGAACCCAGTCTCACAGCAACACCAGGCTAATGACATGCCACCTGCCTGCATGCCCCTTTGCCTCTCCAGTACAAGTTCCCGTTTGCACTCTCACTAAGAATGGCTTCTGCTTCTCTGGCCACTAGGTGACATTTTGTTGAATGTGAATGGGATTGAACTAACAGAGGTCAGCCGGAGCGAGGCAGTTGCTTTATTGAAAAGCACATCCTCCTCGGTGGTACTTAAAGCTTTGGAAGTTAAAGAACATGAGCCTCAGGAAGATTGCAGCAGCCCAGCAACCTTGGACTCCAACCACAACAACACAGCCCCACCTGGTGACTGGTCCCCCTCCTGGGTCATGTGGCTGGAATTACCACGGTGAGTCCCAATGTGACATCCTCGGGGAGGTGTGGGAGGAAACAATTACAGCTCTTAGACCACTCTTTCACTTTCTTGGGCTGATTCATGGCACTAGCATCTTAATGAGACCCAGGCTTGGTTGTGGGAATATTTGAAATGATTGTCTTTCCTTTTGTAACTGAAAATGCATGCAGCAATCTCAGGCAGGTACAAGAAGCCTGGTTATGGAAACACTGTTAGGCACTGATGTGGAGAAGCTCGTTGGTCAGCCATGTACGGTTGTGTGGGTTGTACATGCAGCAAGAAGCTCAGCTAATAAGGAGAGGAGGCTGTGATCCAGCCTGTGTTCACACATCCTGGAGCAGGGGAAGGTCACCTTTCCCTGGTTGGCTAGTGGCAGCTCTAGGAACTTGCATGAATGTAAAACCCCTCTGGTTTCACCTCTCCAGCTTCCAGGCAGCCCTGGCTAAACGCATGCAGAGCAGTGCAGCAGCACATTTTGCCTTTGCCCAGATGTTGGGGCAAGTGTTGATTGAGGACCTGTCTCAGATCACCTCTCCCTAGTTGCTCCTGTTGTAAAGTTCTTGCATAAACCTTTAGGAATCAGCTAGGTTGCCATTTCAGTGAGATGTAACTAGAGCCTTACAGGGAAGGGAACTTAAGTGTTTCAGTCAGTTCAAGAAAGGATTTGGGGGCAGCCTTGCTAAATGGCTAGATCCAGAAATTGAATATTCCAAGGATAGATAAATTGGGGTTTACCCACCTGCATCAGAGCATAAACTCTTGGCTTTCAAAGAATTGCCTTAATAACTCCAAATACATGGTTTAAACGTTCAACATTAGAGTCACTGATGATGATATGCTGGCAGAGGATTAAATGAATGAAAGTGAGATGTTTGATTTTAGGGTGGACATTTTTCTTGAGGGTGTAGATAGGTTGGTGTCTCTTCTTTTTTCTTCTAAATGAGGTTTTAAAAAATACCCCTACCTCAGATACAAACTGACCTCGATTCCTTTTCAAGCTTTCACTGCTGGAGGTTTATAATAAAAGGAGGAACCAGCTCCATCTTCCAGGTGGTGGAAACTTCTCTTCATGACACAGGGTTGTGTGTTTCTTTTCTTCTCCCACACCAGCTAAGGTCATCCTTGCAGGGCACTCACGGTTTCCGACCCTGCCACACAGACAGGCTGCTGCTTCCTGTCCTTCTGTCCTTCCGGGCATGCTTCCTGAATGGGTTATCAGTTTGGGTTTTCATTGCCTCACTCATCCCCTTCTTCTCTGCCAAACTGGGCTCTGCCGGACAGCCCGCCTGCCTCTTTCTGGTGGTCCCTGTGGAGTGGGCGTTCTGCCCGTCAGAGAGGCCGCTCACCATGGCCCCAGGGCCCTGCAGGCTGGGTCCGCACTCTCCAGGCTGGGCAGTCTCTCTTCTGCCTTCCCGCTTTGACTTTCACTGCCTTGGGCAGTTCTCCTTCAGTTTTGTTTCATATGGAGTTTGCATGTCCGTTTCCAAGTCTCCTAGTCGCCTTTATAATAACTTTTAAAAGCAGAAGGGGAAACACAATCTTCACTATGACATTTTGGAGCTAGAAGGATGTCCACCTGGCATTTTTCAGAAGTCCTTAACACTCAGTCTCACGGTCCTATACAAGCCCCCAGACAGTCCCAGGATGTGAGTCCCAGTCGTAACACTGCTTCCATTTTCATGGGTGGGAGATCCACTCGCATTTCTAACCTTGACTGCAGAGAGCCCCGGAGACCTCAGGTTCTCCCCGATTAATGCAATATCATCGACTTAAATGTCTCTAGTCATTTGGCATTAGAGATGTCCTAAGAATTTTGGCCATTTGTTGTACATCAGCAAAAGTTACTTGCCTGCTGGAACTTCTAGAGATTTAGGCTACAAATAGATTTTTTTTTAACTCACAAAGAAGGCATTTCCCTCCAAGTTATACATTTACTCAGTCAAACTTTTTCCCCTTTTGCTGAACAGATTTTGAGAGAAACTATTTGCCCTAAAGTATGATCCAGCCAGTTACCTAAGATTCTTTATCAATGAAGAAAAACGGTGACATGTCAGCAAGTCTAGAAACAGAAAACCCCTTCTCTGGGACATTGTGATCGTGTCCTCAAGTGCAGTCCATCACATAGAATGAATGTGTGTAAAGAGCGTACTGTTAGAATGCTGACCCAGTGGGTGCCTGTTCTGAACCAGTGGGTGTTAGATATAATGAGCAGTAGTCGAGAGTAAAAATAGGTTATTATTAAGGACAGTGCAAATATGTCTTCTCCTTATCAGGGGTGCCTTGGGTCCCAATAGTGAGCCCTGGGCAGTAGCTCCAGACACAGTCTCTAGGCGACACAAATTACCAGATGCCATTCAGTTGGAGGGGATTCAGAAAACACTGAAGACCTTCTGCTTTATTCACTGTTGGCTCTCAGGACCCATGCTCCACATCTGGAAGTCTTGCAAAACATGCTCTCATCTGGACTAGTATGATAGTAATAACACATTAACTCATTTCTCTCTCTTTTTAAACACTCACTTCTTTCCTTGCCCAAGAATTTAACCTTTTGCTTTCCTGAATTTCACTTTCCTGAACTTAGAGCAGTTTGATGAGGATTGTCTATACTGAAGAGCAAGGAGGCAGATATCATGGATTTTTATTTTTAAGTCAAAAACTTCTACATTTTAACTATAAGATAGGGACGCTATCAGGTACATCCAAGCCTGTAATAAAACTAACAACTGCAACAGTAGCTCACACTTATATCCTTTTCTGCATGCCAGGTAATCTGCCAAGTGCTTTACATGTTCTTTGCATTTTTCACTCATTTAAAACTCACGTCAGCCCTGTGATCTAGGTACCAATATTATCCCCACTTTAAAAACGGGAGATTGAAGCACAGAGTGGTTAAGTAACTTGCCCAAGGTTACATGTTGGTTACTATGCAGAACTGGGGTTTGAACTAGGCTGCCTGGTTTGGGATCTTAACCACTGTGCAATTGGTGAGCATCCTTAAGAAGACTTAAAGCCTGATTTAGTTCTTATAATTTCAGTTTTACCATTTGTTTTCTCTCTACTGTAAAGTGAGTTCTGCAGGAATGTGAATGATTCGGTGGATGTTTCATGTAGCCACCAGCATTGTATGTATTTTTTTTAATTGCTTAACCTCTTAAGCCTCAAATTTCTTGCCATTTCTCTCCCATTACTCCCTGTGTGATGATTGCTAATAAGTTACAGTCAATCGGGAATCAAATGAGTAACTCACTGTGAAGTCATTTCAAGAGAAAAATTATTTTTTCTTTTACACCTACCCCAACTCACCTATATTTAATGTGGGATATGAACAAACACTTTCATGTGTTTGTTATAATAATGCGTGGAGCCTCCACAAGAAAAGGCTACTTAGTGTCTCTGTAGGTCTTTAAATGGCTCTGCTCAACAGGCATTAGTTGAATGAAATAATGAATATAGCATGTACCAGGAGAAGCCCCCATGGACTTCATAATATAATAGGCAACATGTCACAGTAAATTAAAGATTATGAATTACAAAAGTTACAATTAAAATACATAGGCACAGGGTGCTTTTGGAACCTAGGAAAGACACTGGAGTGAATGGTGGTCTGTTTTATCTAGCTGGAGGATATAACCAAAATAGGAGAGTAGGAATATCAGTTGTTTTCACAGTCATGATACATAACAAACCAGCCGCAAAACCTCGGTAAGCAGGCAACAATAGGTTTATTTAGCTCGTGAGTCCGGGGTGGAGGTGGGGAGGGTGCCTGTGAGCTGATCCCGGTCAGGCGTGGTTGATCTTGGCTGGCTCCCCTGTGCGTTGGCAGTCCTCTTTGGGGCATTCAGGGGGCTCTGCTGATCTTGGCTGGCCATGCCCACGTGTCTAGGATCTGGCTGGCTCTGGCAAACATCCCACTGATGATCTTATGACTACATCCACAATCAGTAGGAAGGCACCACAAAGTTATGCCGTAAGAGGCATAGATACCAGGGAAGGGTGATGACTTTGGGCCATTAATGTAATTATTTTGCCACAATAAGGAAGAATGATGAGATATTAGTTGTTTTGGACACATTGAGTTTGAGTTACCAGTGGGACAGTGGGACATGAAGTTTGATAAACGGGTCTAGAGCAGAAATTCCCAAAGCTTTTGCCTCAAGACCCCTACACATACTCACAAAGAGCTTTTGCTTATATAGGTTATATCTAATAATATTTACCTTATTATAAATTAATCTGAGAAATTTTGAGTTTTATTTATTCACTTAAAATAGTAATCCCATTATATGTAAAAATAAAATAACATCTTTCATGAGAAAAAATTTTTAAATGACAGTATTTTAAAAAATTACAAGAATGGCATTGTATATTTTTTGCAAACCTCTTTAATATTTGGCTCAATTAAAGGTAACTGGATTCTACTCCTGCATTCAGTCTGTTGCCAGATCACCTATCACGTGTCCCCTGGAATATGCCATCCTATGCTCATAAGAAAATAGGAGTGAAAAAGGCAAATAATGTCTTCCCATTGTGACAAATATTTTTTGACTTCCAGACTCCCTGAAAGGCACACACACTGTGAGAAACCACACTTTGGTAGTATAGGGGCTCAGTGAAGAGGTCCGCTGAGGAGTGGGCTGAGGAAAGGGGAGCCCTTGAAGGAGGCTAAGAACAGCCAGTGAAGGAAGAACAGAAAAACATGTAGCTTCCTGAGAAGCCCAGGACTTCACCACACCCGCCAACTCCTTTCAGTGGAGGTTAAATTTCTTTTTGAGGTAACCATAATGTTCTCATTGGGAAATGTTACCAAACTCCTTGCTATTCTTTACTCTATGCCAAATCTTCAACTAGGCTGTAATTTAGAGAATTCAGAATGGGAAAAGAGCTCACATTTAAATTTAGATTTTTAAGTCACAGTATCTCAAAGGTAAATCCTTAACATTAATCAAAGACAGCTCCACATTTCCCGGTAGGGAGTGAAGTGATTCCACTGAAGAAAAAAATGCCCTAAAACTTGTAAGTCCCAACTAACCAAGGTCTGACTAAAAGGGTTTAACATACTGAGCTCTCTCTCACCACTACAATGAAATTAAAATACTTACCTGAAGGAAAGCCCTTAATGAAATAACATTATTATCACTGAAATCCACTTGAATGCTTGCTACTGAGGGCAGGGGTTTTGTATGTTTTGTTCACCCATACATCCAGAGCACGGGACACTCATCAAAATAAGAGTCTAGAAAAATAGACACACTTGTGACTTAATGTTATGTTGAAATTTTTATATTGGTACTTACAGATTTTAGATGGTTAATTTTTATAGCTTGTCCATATGGAATAAAATTTTCAGTAAGAGTCAGTGTAAGGCCCAAGGTGATACTGAAAAAAACCTAATGGTCAAAAGTGTAAGACATACTTGGTTTTGAGTATTGCTCTATGTACCCATTTATGTGTTTTAAAGAATGTTAAGACAGATATTTGACCATGACCCTGAATAAGAAGCATGCAGTTCTTCACCTGCTTCCCCCCCCAATATTGGGGATAGGTGGGAACAAAAGGCTCTGGTGTTTGGGGAACAATTACCTGCTTTGAACATAAGCAGGCAGTGAACCACTGTGTAAACGTGGTACGAACATGCCATGACTCCTACAAGATGAATATACTAACATGAAATCTTACTGTGAAATACAGAAGCAGATAAATATTTTACAATATAAAATGATTGTTTCATTTAATAAAATTTATATTTTCAGCTATCATTTCAGCGAAAAATTAAATGATACATGAAAACAGATACAAAGCAAAACTGAGCAGCACTGCATTTTAGCACATTTTAAAGTTATCCACCAAACTCAAAGCTTGTTTTACTTCAAATGGGAGTTGCAATGCCATGAAAAGAAAGTCATGTTACATTGATTAGCAAGGTCAGTAACAACTGTAATGACTAACTTCACTTAACAAAACATTTCACGAGACATTTTATTGATTTTTCAAAAAGCAGTTCATATTTTAAGGTACAATTTATAAACAAAACAATCATATCTTGATTTTTACCAACATGAAAATGCTAATTTTCCTTCACCCCAGTGCCTGGACTGAGGGGTTTTGCAAATCCAGCTCCTGACAGCTCTGTCACAACTGTCACACAGTTTTGTACTTACTTAGCCTGCACTTACGATAACATGGATGCAACTGCCACTGAACAGTAAAAGCAATAGCTTCTTTGATCTGATTTTCTGTTTTAGCTGAGGATTCTACTCACTTACAGAAAACCTGTGGTCTTTCTTCCCATTCCTTTTATAACTTGCTGTTCAGTTTATGGCTAATTTTTCCTCCTGCAGTATGAATTGTTCTTATCTTTAAATGCACCTCTATCTCCATTCACTATAATTATGCCTGCATGCTTCTCTATAGCCTATCAAACATGTAGAACTACATATAAACTGGTATTTTTCAAAAGTCAAAACTTCAGTCAGTCTGTTAATTAGGGTTTAAATTTTTTTTCACTGAGATTCAAAGAATTTTTGCCTTCATTAAAAATTTACATCCATTAAGTAAATAAAAATATGACATCCGTAAGTATGCTTGAATTTGGTTCATGAGTAAGGATTTAGGCATATCCAACTTTTCAATATAAATTAAGGCATTAAATCATCTTTAAGCCAAAAATATGATTATTTCTCAGTAGACATATAAGCAGAACCTAACAGATGGTATCATTGTTTTAAAGGGTGTTTAGCTGTGGAAAACAGTTCAATTAGAAAAAGCCAGCTAACAGCACAAAGGTTACTGGGCTGTGACAGTTTTGAGTAAGATCCATGCAGTGCTATTAAGCCTAAAAAAAAGCCAACAAAGGAAATGGGAGATGAATCACAATAATTACAAGGAGTTCAATTTTACTGTGCATTTACACTGATTACATCCTGTTTCAGGTACCTGTGTAACTGTAAAGATGTTGTATTGCGAAGAAACACAGCTGGAAGTCTGGGCTTCTGCATTGTAGGAGGTTACGAAGAATACAGTGGGAACAAACCTTTTTTTATCAAATCCATTGTTGAAGGAACACCAGCATACAATGATGGAAGAATTAGGTAATAATAATGACTACTTAATGAAAAACTGATATTCAAAGACTTTTTTTCTGCCGATTTTTAATTTAGAAATGTTCAAACCGCCAGAAAAGTTGAAAAAGCATAAGCCCCAGATTTTCTTTATCTAGAGTCACTAATGGTAAATAGCTTACCACTTTTGCTTTCTCTTTCTCTCTAAATATATATTGATATTTATACATATTGCAGAATTGCTTGAATGTACATTGAACACGTTAACATGTCACCCCTAAATACTTCACCACGTACAGATTGTGTTGCATACGTGCAAAAGCTTGAACCCACTTGAAATAAGGCATTTGTTTATCATACCTTTTTTATTGGCAAGAAATTAAACACTTAAGTAGCATTCAATTTCTGAGAAATCCAAAATGATGAGTTACTCTTGTCCCATACAGCAACTTCCTATACTTTCAGTATTCTTTCTAAAACAGGCTGAATAGATAGAATTTGAAGAATTCAAGTGAGGGGGGTGAGGAGAACCTTAATTACAACTAATAAAAGTTGATGTAGCAAAAACTAGGACCACCAAAAAAAAGATGCATTAACTTCAGCTATGGCTCAAAATGTTAATCATATACCTTGTTTTATTTATTTATTTTTAGATGTGGTGATATTCTTCTTGCTGTCAATGGTAGAAGTACATCAGGAATGATACATGCTTGCTTGGCAAGGATGCTGAAAGAACTTAAAGGAAAAATTACTCTCACTATTGTTTCTTGGCCTGGCACTTTTTTATAGACTCAGTGATGGGTCATAGGAAAAAGGAAATCACAAATAAGCTAAGTTGAAACAACATTTATCTTGTCAATTTTTGTATTTGAAGGCTACACTGTAAAAATGTAAATGTTAATGTCAGGAAAAGTATAATCGAATGAAAGCCACACCTCACAAAATATAATTCTCAAAACATAAACATTACTAATAGTTTTTATTCAGTGTAGAGAATTTTTCATTACTCTACAACTTTAAGTTTATATATTTCTAGTCATAAAAAGCTCTTAAATAGCTGAAATGGTCTGTTTGCCACCAATGAATTCAAATCATACACTTAAAAATTTGGTATATGCTGAGGTCTGCAAAGGTACATTATGGGCATTTTAAAAACAATTTACAGACAGAGGATTTTGAAAGTGCATTGTTGAAAAATGTTCCTTTCATCAAATGAGAAATAAATATTTTTCAAAACTTATATAGGTGTCTTCTAGTACATGATACTAAGTTCATTTCTTTTATGACTATTTAAAAGTTCCTAGTAATACATTCTTTTAAAACCATGTTGTTACCATCACTGGCAAATACCTCCTAAGGGTCACCCCTAAAAATGCTCACAGAATTATAAACTTGCATTTTCTTAGATTTAATAGGAAATGACTAATCTACAGCTGTCATTTATTTTTATTCACAATATAGCTAGTAACTGTATAAAAACTCCATGTGCTGCTCAACCAATGAGCCTTGGAAAAAGCATCAAGAAAGGCCAAACCAGCTTGACCTTGGCTCACATGATATGGCCTTGAGGCAATTCTGATTTGTGTCACAGTGACGAGTATCTGTCCACGTGCCTGACAGAAACTACACTTAGGGCAAGTTATTCCAGAAGCCACCCAAATGCCACTACATTTTATTACTTTGGATAGAAAAGTTCCCCCCATTTAGTTTTACCATGAACCCAAATTTAGAACACTGAAAAACCTGCTATCAAAAAGTTACAAAAACTGTTATGTGAGTTCTCTAATATGCTAAGTAACAGTGCCACAGCAGTGATAAGACTAGTTTTAATCTCAAGACTCAGAGGTGCCTTTGGATGCATTCTGCAGTGCAACCTCTTAAGAAATTGGTATGTGATTAACTCAAAACTGGCCAAGGCAGTGGAACCTTGACCTTAATCAGATACTGTGTATGTACATAGCTAAACGTAGCTCTTTGAAATTCCCTGCTGAGTGACTCATTCACATTACTTTCTTGGATATAAAGTCATTACTGTCTTTTTATTTTTTAAATATTACAAGACAAAGTTTTTTTTTAAGTTAACATGAAAAATTTGCTCTTTTATTTTGGAAGAAAAAAAGTGAACTTTTCATACTAACAGAACAAGATTAAAGGCAAATTTCTTCAACATTATTCAGAAAAATAACAAGATCTAGAGTATCTACTTCCGGCACTGCTGTACACAAGACACGAGCACGCCTATTCCGCAGGGGCAGCCTCGGTGCTCTCCTGCTCGGGGGCAGGCTCGCTGCCAGCTTCTTTTCCTTCTTTGCTTCTTTTAGATTTTTTGTGCTTGTGCCTCCTATGACTGTCTCCTTCTTCACTTTCATGGCGACGTCTACTATTACTAAAGAAAAAAGAAAATATGTACTTAAACATTTTTACAAAGAATGTAAGTAGTGACAGGTATCAACCCACTTTAGGTAAATCCTCAGTTTAACACTGGTTTTTAAATAATCTAGTAACATTCTTCTTTTTCTCACATTTTAGGGAATAATCATTTTTAATGTGACTTCTATGCCGATATTTGAGTTTTCGGCTCACCTCCACAGATACTTCCTAGGACCCCAAGGCCCATACCCTTTAGATCACGAGGCTGACGTGCTGCCCACTGCACCGAGAGGGCCGCTAGGCCCAGGTAATTTATCCTAAAAGACTAACTACAAATCAGAACAGGAAATACTTTCTAGAGTTGATTTTAGGCAAACAATAGGCATTATAATTTAATTTTTGAGACTACAATGCCCTGAATTTTCCTTAAGTTGAACATTGCTTTGTTTAATGATATTTACTGTAAAAACTTACTCATATGACAAACTCCCTTTCCCAACAAGATCATGCAGTAAGTCTAAGTCTCATATTTTTCATTCTCTAATTTTGGCTTCTGGGTATTAAACATAGTCTTGTTAGATTTCAAAATCTTTGTTGAAAATTCTAAAGAACCAACTATTTCAACAGATTATTCTTAATCTTCCAATTGGTTACACATACGTTCTAGTGGTTATTTGGAAATGTTTTTTTTCTTCCCAAGGTCAAATCAGTTTATCTCTTGGCTTCAAAGTGATTCACTATTTTATTAAAGAGCAAACCTTCGAGAGGACTTGTGTCTGGTCTCCTCCTTCTCTCTGTGCCGTCTCTCCCTGTGTCGTTCTTCTTTCTCCCGGCTTGCTCGGTGGCGCTCATAGCCTCTTTCGGCGTACTCCCTGTATCGGTATCGTTCTTCATCACTGAAAGCCGAACAGAAACAACTTTTCTTGACAACTGGACTGTTGATTCTGAATGTTTTTAAACCATAAAAGATGAGAGATCCAAGTCCAAAAAAGAAGCCCCAATGTTAGCATTTTATACAGGATAGGTGCAAAGTAAGTATCTGCTGAAATGAGAGGAAAACAATGCTGTTCCCAAATTAGGACTAGATCTAATACAAGAATACAAAATATATAATAATTTAACTGTCAAAGGACCAAGTTTGTTCTGTGCTTTCACAGTTGGTATAGGGTAGAAATTTAATGTAACAATGCTGTTTCCTTCAAATACTGGGAGCTGTAACTCATTTAAATTTTAATCAACAGCTTCATTTTCTTTTCCTTCTTAGAATTAAAAGCATGTTTATTATTCTTTTATTGTACACTCAGTTATAATGTGTCAATTTCTGGTGTACAGCACAATGTCCCAGTCAAAATGTACTTTTTTTATGTCAGATTTCCAACCAAAATTCTTACATTTGTAAAATCTTAGGTACACGGTTAAGATTCTAAAAATACATTAAAAATATATGGCTCACAATGGCTACAAAATGGAAAGTAGATAAAGGATTCTTAAATGCTTCAATCATATTAAATAGTAATTCATCTAATGAAGAGGTATAAACATTAAGAACAAGGGACATCAAAGCAACTTCCACAATATCCACACAAAATGCAGGGAGAAAACTGCTTGTGGATACACTTGAATTTTGACATCCCAGTAACTTAAGGCTATGTATGTGTGGCTGGTGGGGAACAACTTCAAATGCGTATTAAGCTGCACCTCCATTTTCTGATTTTTGGGGGGAATGGGCTGGAGAAACTGGGACTGATGGCTAGAGTTAGAAGGTAGGCATCTTTACCTCCCACGACCTGTCTCTCTCCATTGTCCTTTCATGAAAATGAACAGATATTCTTCTCTCCATTTTTCTCTTAATCCTTCAACTGTCTCTTTTTTGTTCAGCATAGAAGTCAACACTTTCTACATCCTAATGTCAGTGAACTCTCTTAGAATGAATAAAAATATCTTTTAGAGCACTGTGTGCTAAAAAGCTTTGGTTTCTAGAAATGTATGTTTAATACAAATGATTAAATTAGTAATTTAGATGAAGCCCCGAGATGTTATGGAATCTGAGTTAACAGGAGACAGAATCAGGTGAAAGTATAAGCTATATAAAAACAAATCAGGCTAAGTTTGGTTTCTCAGCAAGAGTAATGACTCACTAGTGCTACACCTGATGCCATGTCATATTGCTGACCAACTTATTATTGCCCGTGACACATTTTTAAAATGTGTTATTAAAAAATGTATTCCTGTATGTATATGCTACATATACATATATAAACACTTGTATATGTACACAACCACAATGTTTTGCTAATCACACATATGTCCTTGGTGTCTGGAAGGGGGAAGCATGTCACCTCAAAGGCGGTGCGTGTGACAGGCAGTGTGGTACAGGCGGGAAGAGTAAGGGCAGGGCAGGCCAGGAGCACGTCCTGATTCTGCTACTAAGTGTGTGACCCAGGGTAATTTACTTACCTTCCCTAAACACTCAGTTTTCTCACCTGTAAAACTGACAATCTTCTTCAGGGTTGCTGGATAAGTGGCAAGAACACTTATAAAGTGTTTGAAGTAAGAGCAGACCTCAATAAATGGTCGCTAATATACATGCTTGCCATTTTCATTAATGCTTAATTTTTCATAAGCAGAACCCTTTTTGTGAAGGTGACTGACTGACAATGTTTCCAGAGCAGAATACACTAGCACCTACCATGACAAACATTAGCACTAACATTAGCCTATTTAAAAATGAGGTTGTCTTTGTAATGATTCCAACTGGCTTTACATAAAAATAATTAAGGTCAATTATGTCATAATCTGTCATCTGTAACCCTCTCTCTTCCCTCTCACCCTAACTAACACCAATCCCTGCTAGCTTTGAGGCCTTTGAGAGTCGGAAAGCAGCCATCTGATGGGACCCTTTACTCCACGATGGTGGAAGATTTGGTGTCACGCTTCTCTGATAAGCAGCTGCAGCACAAAGGTTCCTCTGGGCCTGGAAATCATTAGAGCTCATTTCAAACACCCTAGAATGACCAGCCTTCTTTCTGGCCCACAATTAAGTGGCCTGAAAAACAGATGTTGAGACTGGTCTGTAATTTTCAAAACAATGACCCTATAATTTGTAACACAACATAGACTACATGCCATACTGCTAAAATATAAGTCTTATGGGAAAAAATGGCCTTTACTTATACTTCATTTGGATTTTCCAGAGAACGCTTTATTTCTGGGATAATTCAGAACAATACAAATTTCTTCTACCTTTCCTGTCCTCTCTGGCCTTGAACTTTCAGTGAGATGTAGGTGAGCATTACTCCTGATGCCCTACAGCTAGCAACCTGAAAATCAAATGTGGCTTAGCCATTAACACTTTTAGCTTCAATAAAAATTAAACAGCATTTGTACATGTGTGTTTGAAATCAAAGAACTCAAAGAATTTTACAAATGCTGTATTATTTATGCAAAAACGTTACAAGCTCTATCTAGCAAAGCAGTCCATCTTAGTTTTTCCTACCAAGTTTTGCATTTAGCTCCTTACTTTGTGAACATGTACATTCTAAGATAGCAGTACTATTTACATATATTCATTTTAACTGTATTAGAAGCAATTCAACTTTCTGGAAAGTAATACCCTTGAACTTGGCAGAATTCATGCACTTATGTGACTAAAGTTAGCAGCACCTGTCCCACCATACAAACACAAAACATACACACAGAAACGTGTATGTATCATACCTTTACTTATTTAGTCAAAAAAATTTTACCAGCTGCCTACAATGTATAGGTCATATTATTAGGAGCTATAGGCAGGAAAGAGATTAATAAATCCTGTTGAGTTTCTTCTTGCAATTTTTTTAGGTAAAGTTTTAAACTTCTAACCAGTTCTAATTACCTTGATAATATTATACAGTTAAATCTATAAGGACAGTGTATGAATAATCCTGTATCCTCACCACACAGCTCTGTGCCTAGTACATAACAGGGACTCAAAAAAGGACAATTATGTGAATTTGATTCCGCACCACCCCCAAAAGAAGAAAAAAACAGAAAAAGAAATCAAGTGCAGAGAGAGTAATAGGGAAAATGAAAAGTAACAGAACGTTTCAACTACCTAATTTCAGGACAAGAAAGGACTTCAAGTAGCACCTCAACCGTGTCTCTAGTAGACAGTGTTGCTGTGCCGCTGTCTTGATTTCTCTATGCTTTCACTCCCTCACATGACAAGTCAAAATTTAGACTGGATAATCCCTAAGGGCCTTTTGGATTAGGAAGTATACTATTATATGATCACATCTAACAAAACAAATGCTTCTGAATCAAGCATATACTCATATCCTGAACTGATACATTGCTTCATCTCATCCAGCAAATCAAAAAACTGTCTGTATACCTTATATTTACCTCAACCATAAAAATAGCTGGTATCAAAAGGAAGTTAACTTATTTCATTCTACATTGTGAGGGTACCTAGACTAATATGTTAATTAGAAAGAGACCGAAATTAATGCTTTGATAGTAATAAAAGTTGATTTTTATCCCTTTCAAACTAGCTAACACAGTTTCACCAACAGTTTTCAAGACTGTTTCTTCTCTGTTGTATTCGTCCTCCTCCCCTGATATGTGTAAGTCATTTTATTCATTGACACATTCGTTATGTGCCAGGCATTACTATACAAAGTACTGAGGATACAGAAATGAGAAACGGTAGTCAACGAAACAGGCTTACTAAGAAAGACATGCTTTAAAGAATCTCACAGAAGACAAACGTGAGCTGGACCCTGAAGAATGAATAAAAGTTCGTGAGACAGAGAGGAGAGGAGTAACATGAAGAAAGGAAACGTTAAACTATGAGGGATTTTCAGAAGAGCAACTAGTTCAGTGAAGCTATAACATGCAGTATAGTGGCTTGGGTGAGAACTGGGGTTAAAATATAGGAAGGTGCACTGGACCTGTCAATCATAAAAGAATTTTGAATTTATTCTTTAGGCCAACAGTACATAAATTCTTTCCAATGGTACAGAAAGTTCTAGGGAATCAATTTCCAGATCCTCAGCTTCCATATTTATTCTTTCCTAAATCTAAACTGCCTAATGATACACAGGTAAAACATCATGCCACTTTTCCAGCGAACCTCTTCTCCACCATGTTCCTGCCCTTTTACAAAAAAAGGCATTCTTTTCATCAATGTTACTATAGTATATTATTAGCTCAGGCTGTAAAAACCACCATAGCATCAAAAAGATCCAATTTAAAATATCAGTGTCAATAAGACCTATTTTATTCAAGGAACCAGAAAGCATCTATAGGGCTTTAGGTCTTTCTTACACATCTTTCTGTAAGAGACAAAATATGAAGTAAGAAATGGAATATTTTGGGTTGTGTTCTGGGGTGTTCTAACTTCAGATATACTATAGTGTGGTGGGAGTCGTAATTTTTCCTGAACTAGTTAAAAACAAAAACAAAAACAAAAACTCCTTCTGAAGAAAAGCAAAACAGAGTATTTAGGAGGCAGCATGTTATTCGAGCTCGGTGACTATTTTGTTTATCTTAGACAGGGAATATGGATTAACTCACTAACTGAACTGAAAAATGAAGTCAGACTTTTTCCCCATAGAAATTGGGTGTGATGTGGCCGGCTGGCTTGACAATATAAGCTATCTTTTACTAATTTAAGTTTTTTGGTAGTTATTTTCCATAAATGGAATTGGGGAAAACTGTAGCTCCAAGGCTGTATGAAAATAAATACCAAACACAAATAAAGGTGTTTCATTTTTTAAAGACATTTTGGCAAAGATGTATTAAAATTAACAATATTTTAATTTCCCTAATCCTTTCTGAGCATATTAAGTTGAACAGGGTAACTCTAAAAGAGTATTAAGCGTAATCGGTCGTCTTTTGGTAAGTCTTAGCAAAGCCCTTCTGGTATCCTTCCAAGAAATTGAGAAAACTAAAGACTTTAATTACTGGGTTAAACTGTATCCCCCTAAAAGGATATGTTCAAGTCCTAACCCACATACCTGTGAATGTAACCTTACTTGGAAACAGGGTCTTTCAGATGTAATCATCAAGCCAAGATGAGGTCAACTGCATTTGGCTGTGCCCTAATCCAATGACTGACATCCTCATAAGAACAGGGAAATTTGGACACACAGAGAGGAGAATGCCGTGTGAAGGCAGAGACAGACTATAGTGATGCATCTACCAACCAAGGGACACCAAGGACTGCTAACAACCACCAGAAGCTACAGGAGAGGCATGGAACACATTCTCTCTCAAAGCCTACAAAAAAGGAACTCAACCTGCTGCCACCTTGATATCAGACCTCTACCCTCCAGACCTGTGAGAGAGTAAATGTCTGTTGTTCTAGGCTACCAGTTTGTGGTATTTTTGTTTCAGCAGTCCTAGAAAACAATTACACTGAGTAGCAATCAAGTGGTTTCCAGTTCTCTGCTTTTAAGAACACTGAGTCATGAGCTGATAGATCCTTAAAAATAACTTTTGGTGACAGGGTAACTATATAATTTTAACATCACTAAATCTCAAAGTGCTCAAATAATTTGGTGACAGAGCCACAACAAAATTCCATCAATTCTGATTTACATATTTTATGTGAACAAGGTTTTTCAATGCTTACATCTGCATATTTAAAAAAAAATAATAATCAATGGCAGAACCTGTTTTTCCCTAACAACAGTAATATTCATTCATGGATACAAATATTAATTGCGGATGGGTAGAAGCACTCCCGTAACATTAAGGAATGCAGTTCCGTTATTTTCAGAATATGCATTATTTTTATATATAAAAATAATGATAACTAATTAAAAAAATTTAAATATTTTAATCTTATAGTCATTACTTTTTTTGCACATTTTAATTTATAGGGATGTTGCAGGAAAGATAGGATGGATGAATAAACAACTTTTTTAAGAATGAAAATATTTTGTATTAGAATTTAAAAATTGTAAAATTTCCAACTGTTAAAGAGAGCTTGTTTATTATACATTCTAAAAAAGTGGATGATGAAGTTTAACAAATCACTATGGTGTTCTTAATCCACTGGATATATTTAAAAGAGTAATGATAATTTTATTTTAAAATTGTGATATTTATAATAGACTGGAAATTATATCTATATTGCCAACTGTTTAAACTTAAGGTGAAAAATTTTAGATGGCAATATAAAAATACGTGAGGGGTATGACGTTTTTGAAGTTCTTATAAGGGAAAAATGAACAAATTTAAAGACCATTGCTTTAGATAATGGGAAGCCTCTATAAATTAAATAGCCTTGATGCTTTTAAAACGGCTATCCCAACTACTCTTCAAGCAACCCTTTCCCAATTGCATTGGATTTTCCATCCTCGCACCAAATATAAATTCAAAAGTGCATATAAAAATACATGAGTACAAACTCCTGCACTGAACAAACCTGTTGAAAACACTTGGCGTGGGGCTGTGATCACGCTCCCTCTCTCTTTCTCTGGTGCGTTCTCTTTCTCTGTCCCGGTCACGATCTCGCTCTCGGTCTCTATCTCTATCTCTGTCTCGGTCTTTCTCTCTTCTTGCATAATAGTCCCATTGCTTACTGGTGTCCACAAGACTAGGCCATGAGGGAGCAGAACCAGGAAGGTGGGGAAAGGCAACTACAGAGAAAAAAATAATTAAAAACAAGTTATAATACTTAAAAAACAAAACAGACAATGAAAGGTTATTGAAAAATAAGACAAAACTCCCACAAAAGTGCTTTATTAGATTAAAAAGAAAATTATTTTATAAATAGAAAAGAGAAATAACATTTGGTAGATACCCACAATTTAGGGAAATAACCAAAAATAAACCTTAAAGATCTAACATACAAAGACTCTTCATTTTGCAAGGTGAACAGCAAACAGAATTAGATACGTCAGAAACTTCTCAATATCAAAAATGTAAACCAGAATACATCAGGCCATCTTCAAAGTGCTGAGAGAAAGTAACAATCAACCTAAAAAGGTCTGTACTCAAAATTATATTTTAAGAATAAGACAAAAGCATTCATAAAAAACTAAACAAAGCTTATAAACAGAGTTCACCAAAAAAATTCTATCAGATATATGCATAATACATTTCAAGAGTAACCACTAAAAAATAGAAATGTATTATTTTAAAATAAAACAGGGAAAAACAATTTTTAAAAATCACCCAAAAAACTCAGTCAACTCAAAAAAGACTGGAAAGAATGAGTAGGGGACATAAGTTTGAATCACTGAAAGTTGAAAATCACAATGAAAAAGGGACTGAATTCATCAGTTAAGTGACAGAGATTGTTGATTTGTACTTTAAAACATTCTACCTATATTCTGAATATAACAGACATAAAAACCCACAAAATAGTTGAAAGTAAAAGGACAGGAGAAAGAAGAGGAAAATACTGATATCCCCCAATTTCCGTGAGTTATATTAATGACAAAGCAGACTCATACATAAAGGATTAACTGGGGAAGAAAGGACGAGTATATGAAGACAGAGGATGCAACTCACCAAGGAAATAGAACAATTAAACTTCCAGTATCCAGCAACATAGAATTACTTTTTATAGAGTAAAAACTAATAGAAACAATACAGGTAGAAATAGAAAAATTCACTATGATCATGGGAGATTAATATACTTTCTCAATTACCAACACTAAGCAAACAAAAAAATCATTATAGATATATGAGAACTGAGCAAAACACTGCTAACAAGGTTGATTTAATGGACATAACATGGAATACTGCCCAGGCCAAGTAAAGAAGACTCATTCTTCTCACCCATATGAAACATTTATAAAAAATACACTGTGTACTTTTGAAGGATAAGTATAACAGACACCATGTTCTCTGATCACCACATCACTGAAATTAGAAGTAAAAGTTAAAAGTTACTATTCAGCCATAAAAAACGACAACATAATGCCATTTGCAGCAACACGGATGTCCCTGGAGAATGTCATTCTAAGTAACCCAGAAAGAGAAAGAACAATACCATATGAGATCACTCATATATGGAATCTTAAAAAAAAAAAAACAAAAAAAAAACAGAAACAGACTCATAGACATAGAATACAAACTTGTGGTTGCCAAGGGGAGTGGGGGTGAGAAGGGACAGACTGGGATTTCAAAATTTGTAGATACTGACAGGCATATGCAGAATAGATAAACAAGATTATACTGTATAGCACAGGAAAATATATACAAGATCTTGTGGTAGCTCATAGCAAAAAAAATGTGACAATGAATATATGTATGTTCATGTATAACTGAAAAATTGTGCTCTCTACACTGGAATTTGACACAACATTTTAAAATGACTATAACTCAATAAAAAAATGTAAAAAAAAATTAAAGTTACGGGAAAATAATCTCCATATAATTCAAATTTAAAACATATTTCTGATAACTCAGGGGTCAAAAAATTCATAAATTTAAAATAATGTAAAAATCAAACATAAACAAAAATACTATGTATCAAAAGGCTAGAGATGAAAACTGTTCTGGAGGAAAATTAATCTTAAAAAAAACACTACATTAGAAAAGATGGAAAGTAAATGCATTAAGCTTCCAACTTAAGAACTTAGAAAAAAATAGAATAATCCAACAGAAGGGAGATAATATAAAAGTAGAAATCAAGTGAGTAGAAAACTACCACACAATAAATAAAGCTGAAAGTTGGTTTTTAAAGACTAGCCAAATGGAATATGATAATCTTCTAACGAGATTAAGAAAGAGACATAAAAATATCAGAACCAATAAGGGACCACAACAACAGATACTGCAGAGATGAAAAACAGAGAATATACTATACTTTACACAAACACATTTAAAAAGTTAGCTGAAATAAATCAATTCCTTAAAAAATAAATAACAAAAATGACTCAAAAATAAAAAGAAATCTCTTGAGTAGTCCTATAATTACTAAAGACTTTAAATCAGTAATTTAAAACCTTTCCATAATACCAGACGGCTTTTACAGGTGAGTTTTACTAACTTATAAGGTACAGATCATTTTAATATTATACAAACTGTCAGAGAATAGGGGAAAAAAATTATTCCCCTACTTATCACATGTGGCTTGTATAACCTCAATACCAAAACCAGTTAAGCACAGTACAAATAAAGGAAAATCAGGCCAATCTTATATATGAACATAGATGTCAAAATCCTAAATAAATCAGTGGTTATTTAAAAAAAAAAAAGGTAACCAATCATGACCAAAAGAGATTTTTCTTATTCCGACATAGGGTTCTATCAAAAACCTAAGAGTAAGCACTTAGCTTCAAAGCTGGTGCTTGGAAGTTAAGGGAGAGCAACAACAACCTGGTAGCCACCGATGTTTTCGCCGTCGGATAATAAGCTGGGACTTACCATACCCACTGATTAATTATGGAAGACTGTACCAAAATAGAGAAAACTGGAGAAGGCACCTGTGAAGTCTTCTATAAGGGCAGACACAAAACTACAGGTCAAGTGGTAGCCATGAAGAAAATCAGACGAGAAAGTGAAGAGGAAGGGGTTCCTAGTACTGCCATTCGGGAAATACCTCTATTAAAAGAACTTCGTCATCCAAATATAGTCAGTCTTCACGATGTGCTTATTCAGGACTCCAGGTTATAGCTCATCTTTGAATTCCTTTCCATGGATCTCAAGAAATACTTGGACTCTATCCCTCCTCGTCAGTTTATGGATTCTTCACTTGTTAGAGTTACCTGTACCAAATTCTACAAGGGACTGTTTTGTCAGTCTAGAAGAGTTCTATACAAAGACAAATCCTCAAAATCTACTGATTGATAATAAAGGAACAATTAAGCTGGCAGATTTTGGCCTTGACAGAGCTTTTGGAATACCTATTAGGGTATATACACGAGGTAGTAACACTCTGGTGTAGATCTACTCTAGAAGTATTGCTGGAGGTCAGCTCTCTACTCAACTCCAGTTGACATTTGGAGTATAGGCATCATATTTTCTGAATTAGCAACTAAGAAACTATTTTTCCATGAGGACTCAGAGGCCAATCAACTCTTCAGAATTGTCAGAGCTTTGGACACTCCCAATAATGAAGTGTGGCCAGAAAAGTGGAATTACAGGACTATGAAAATGCATTTCTCAAATGGAAACCAGGAAGCCTAGCATCCCATGTCAAAAACTTGGATGGAAATGGCTTGGATCTGCTTTCAAAAATGTTAGTCTATGATACTGCCAAATGAATTTCTGGCAAAATGGCACTGAATCATCTATATTTTAATGATTTGGACAATGAAATTAAGATGTAGATTTCTGACAGTTTCCATGTGTTGTGTAAGAACAGATAGCTGTACCATTACTGTTAACTGTTTTTGTCCTGTGTATTTTTTCTTTGTTGTAAAACTTAAGCTGTACTTCATCTCCTGATTTCAAAAGTGTAACTTAAAAATCTAAATACTGTTCTATATGAATTTAAATATAATGATTCTGTATATGTTTGTAGATCTCACTGTAACAACTATTACCAAAATAAAACTATAAATCTAGGGGAAAAAAAAACACCTAAGAGTAAAAAAAAATCTAGCAGCATAAATATAAAAGCATCTTCTTAAAACGGGAGGGGGGCAGTCCCAGACAAGAACTCAACTTTCAGTACTTCAACATCATATAGAGGTCCTAGCCAGCAAAATAAGACCAAAAACAGGGGATGTAGGGTGAGGAATAAGAATCTGAAAGGGAAGGATCTGCAGGTGATACTGCCTGAAGAGACTTTACAGACAAATTATAGTGAGAGTTCAATAGGTAAACGGCATATATACTGATCAATATATACCTATTTTACATAGAAAAAATTACATTCCTAAATATAAGCAAATACAAACAGAAAATGAATATGCCATTTAGAACCAAAAACATTAGGTACCTATAACAAACTCTAAAGATGTGCAAGACGTATATGGGGACAATTACAGCATTCAACTGAGACACATTAAAGAACATCTTCCTAAATGGAAAGAGAGTCCTTGTTCATATATTGACTCAATGTTGTAAGGTATGAATTCCATACAAACTGGTCTACAGCATCAATGTAATAACAATATGGTATAGCAGGAGAAAGAACACTGGAGCCAGGCTGCGCGGTTTCAAATCCTGACTCTGCCACTAATTGTGTGACATTGGGGAAATAATTTAATCTGGCTATTCTTCCATTCCCTAGCCCATAAAATGAGGATAACAGATGCCTGATTTATAAGGCTGTCAGGATTACATGAATTAACAAGTGTTTGTCATATTGTAAGCATAGTATAAGTGTTAGTTATGAATCAAAATCTTAACAGAGTTTTTCATGGAACTTGCAAAGCTGACTCTAAAACAGGTAAGTAAGAGCAATGGCCTAAGGATACTTCTGAAGCAGAATAAGGTAAATAGATTTTGCTGAACCAGGTATCAGATTTCCTATAAAACTCAAAATTAAGATAGTGTGGCATTATTAGCACAGAGATAGTTAAATTAACCAAATGAATAGTCCAGAAAGCTAAGAAACAGATCCATGAATACAGGGAAAGTTGATACACGAATGGAGATGACACTACTACTTAACAAATAACCCTAGGACAATTATATCTTTACTTTATAACGTAGGCAAGAATTAATTCTAGATGGCTTAAGAACTCATAAATGAAAAACAAAATTTGAACACTTTGTGGGGGGAAAACGTGCTGAAGAATAATCTTCATATACTTGAAGTAGAGAAAGCCATGGTCCAATCATGAACCCGATTAAAATGTGGTATGACTTGGCACACTGATAAAGTATCAGAGGAAAAAATGATAATTTTTATGTATTTGCCACAGAAACTTTCTCCTTTGAGGGGCTTGAGTATAATTATCTCTCTAGTACACAATATTTACATAGCCATAATAATATAAATATGGTTTATTGTTTCGCTTTTAGAATAAAAAATATGTCAGGGCACAGATAATTTTTGTTACAAGACAGAATATAAGAAATGTGGTTGATCAAAGCTGGGAGGCAGAGTGGGAAAAGGAGACAAAGGCTTAGAAACAGAGGGTAGGTATCCAAATAAAAACAGAAGTAAATAAAAACACTGGTGGGGAAAAGGAGAGAAGCAGTGATGGTAAGTGAGCAAAATACACATCTATCCTACTAGGAAGACAACAGATGGTATCTGAAGTTATATAACCAAGAAATAGTGTTAAAATAAGCTTATGCAGAAATGCCATGTAGAGCATCAGAAAAACTAAAAACCATTAAAAATGTCTGTCTAGACAGTTCTTTAATATGCCTACAAAGATTACTTTTTAACTAGGTATTACTTCATGAGCACAATCTTAACATGCACATCAAGAAAAATTAGTATTTCCATCTATAGTTACACAGTAGTGTTTGAGGATAAATTACAAAATTCTAAAATAAAAAAAGGTAAAACACAAAATTACTAACAAAGAGGAAGCTGTATTTATCATCTTAATTTCAAGGCTTTGACAGGATAAAGAAAACTTTTAACTTTACTTAATTCTTGCACTATGCTTTATCATTGTTGGTACTGAAGTCCTTCATTAAAGAAAAAAGAACCCAAAAAAACACCCCACCTCTGAGAGAGGAGTTGGGGGTGGTAAAGAATGAACAGAAAACTCTTGATTTTTTATTTAAAATGTGCATATATTACTCTGAGAAAAGGTTAAATGCTTAATCAGCCGTTTTTCAAAAAATGAAATCTTCCACAAGGAAATTGTGTAGATAACTTCAAGAATAAAGTCATATTCTTTCTGATGTAGACTAATCCTCACGTTCATTTGTGCTGAAACAAATACACAAAGAATTTAATGACAAAGCAAAAAATGACAAGTGCTACCAAAGAGGTTAAAAATAAAATTTAACTTAATAAGTAATGCTTATCGAGTACTTACATATTACAGGCACTGTGCTGAGTACTTTATATTCAAACTTTAACAGATGAGAAAAAGGATTTTGGCTTTTTTTTAACTTATCCAAAGTTACTAAGATAAGATGGACCCAGGACCCAAACCAAGGCTGTCTAACTGCAGGGCCTTTGCTTTAACAATTATGTTACACTGCCTCAAAGTGCAGAAAAGGGAGAGAACTCAAGAGCTTACTGGAGATGGTGGGGAGAACCATAAAAATAACAGCTAAACAGAGTGTTTATTAAATGGTAGGACTACGGTGCTTCTATGTATTCTCATTGAACTTCACCTTATGAGGAAGAATTATGCTCTCGATTTAATGGTTGAAGATCCATGAAAGTCACATAAATAATGAGGGGGGAAGCAAGATTCCAACCCAAAGAATACAACTTCCTGGAAGCCCAGGGGTGGGGGGTTGGGGAAGTGATATAACCTTGCACAAATAAGTCAACAGAAACACTACCTCTTGATGTGACTGAATGGAGTATGTGGCCTGAACAAGGTGGGTCTGAAGGACAGTACAGTACACTTACACAGATACCTAGAAGGTCACTGAAAGTATAGACCGATACTATGATCTGATCTCTCACCAATATTTACAAATTCTACTGCATAAATGCCTTTAGAACCACTAATTTTCTCCATCTCCCATGGTACTAACTGAATACAGGACCATACATTTCTTCCCCTGGATTACTCCAACAGCTTCTTGTTCTCCCAATCAAGCAGGCATTCCCTACAAATCCACAATTTCCTCACAGTAGTAGCCAGCATGGACCCTTTTCAAATGTAAACCTAGCAATGACACTACTCAGCATAAAACTAAACGGCCCCTCAGAGCCCTCTGAACAAGGTCTAAGCTCTAAGACTCAGCTATAAACGCCCTGCACAATTTGTCTCATCTCTAGATGTTCACCATGCATTCCACCCACACCATACTTCTTTCAGTTCACAGAGCCTACCATGCTCTCTCTCAGCCCCATGTTTCTGAACACGGTTTGAACCCCAAGTCAAATCAGCCACACTCCATTCCTTGGGATTGGGAGACCCCTCCAACATGCCACCATGCTCTTATGACACCATCTTCTGTCATCTGGTTGTTTCTTCACTAGCGTATAAATTCACTGAAGGCAAGCAAACTTATGTCTAGTTTACTGTATCCCTAAAATCTAGTATAATACACAGCATTTTTAAAATAAATAAATGGATCAATAGATCTAAGCAGAAAGTGGTATCAGAAGCCCTTACAATGGATAAAGTTGTCAAGAGTGACCATGAAAGAGGACATGGCCAAATGATCTAGAAGAAAAAATAAACCAGTGAGGGTGGAAAGATAAGGTTAGCTGGACGTCATCAGTCAAGAAACAGAAAGATTATGGACAACAAAGATCGACAATTTGGTGACAAATTTTAAATCCTTTTAGGAAAAGGCAAGGCATAGATACCCCTCATGTCATCTTTATTAGTTTTTAAAAGTATAGTTGATAAAGAAAAGTATACCATTAAGCAACCTGGAATGTACATAAGGCCTGGTTATTCCTGTAGTTAATATTTTTAAATTGCACTGTAAGATAGTATTTTAAACCATGGAAGTATGTTTTTATTGCTTTAAAAGTATTTATGCACTTTACTTATTAAAATTGAATCTGAGCAATTAAAAAACTAACACTTACCATTGCCATATGGAAAAGCACGTGCAGAACGACTGTCATAACCAGAGGAATGTCCACTGTTAAAGAAAAATGTATTTTTATGTGTTGCAAGTAAGTTCTGAATTTTAATAATTTGGTGCAAATGCAGAACATAAGACAGAATTACGAGTGTTCTTTAACCATCATATAATGGTAGCTGTAATTCCATAATTTTATTTTTTAATACTAAAAACCCAGGCTTTTTAACCTCAAAAAAATTAAACCTAACACCTAACACATTGTAAAGAAGATATAGCTTGTTAGTACTATTAAACATGAATAATCCAACCAATATTTGCCACTTAAGAGGAAATAATAATAGCCACCATTTATTAGTTGTTTCTAACTGCCAAGAATGGTGCTGATGCTTTATAGTCACTAGCTGTTGTAAATCTTCACAATTCTATCAAACTCGTTCAGTAAAGAGGAAACAGTCCCAGTGGATAGTTATGAACCTTGCCTACTAGCAACCCCAAACTGGGAAATCTTGAAGCCAAAATTTGAACCAGGTCTGTGTGATTCCAAAGCCTATGCTGTTAAACATGGCATTGCTATCCACAGCATTCCAAATAATATAAATCGTAAGTGCAACGTATAAAAATTAAGGCTATTGCTACGCAGAAGGGATCTGATCTGCCTTTGCGGAAGCCGAGTTGTGTAGGGTAGCAAGGAGTAAGGCAGTTCTTCTTTACTATATGGTCCCTAATAATAGCTGTCCTTACTTAATCCTAAAGCAGACATGCATTATTCATGATCACTAGTCATCTGCTTGTATTTCCCATAAAACTGACTATAACCAAGTTTTCACCCATTTAGGGGTTTCTTTAATAAGAGTGTCATAAATCAAAGCAAGGTATTTCAAAATACTATTATTTAGTTTTGTCTGTCCTGTTTTGTTCTTATAGGTCTAAAATTTTACATAAAAGTAACTAATATAGATCTAGACTTATGAATTAAAAGGCAGGTACTATTGTTTATAAAATTAAGTCTTTGAAGTATTAGCAAGATATATATGATTCTTCTGCCAAAAGCCTATCAATAATAAAAATTCACAGTATCCATACTAATTTACCTTTCTATTGTTGGTATAAGAGATGGAGGTGGAGCGCCTGGTGGAGGAGGAAAACCTGAAATATTCAATCATAAAATAAAAAAAGTTAACAGAATGTACATTTAATGTCAAGAGTTAAAGTTGCTGTGTGTCACTAAATTTCTCTGAGGACATAACATGCTTCTCTATGTTATAATGGACAGAAAAAAAATGGAGCTTAAAATTATGAACAGATTTTTACAGTAATATAAGTATAAATGAACAATCTGGTCTAATACACAGAGCACAAATTGGGAGTCAGGACACCCGGTCTTATTTTCAGCACCACACACAGCCCATTTTGTCAGTATGAGAAAGTTAATCTCAATGCCTTACCTTTTCCATATATAAAACAGTAGTAGTGTTGCCACAGGTATGTTATACTTTAAATATTTTAGAAGAAAAGCAAATAAAATAGCATTTACCTTCCAAAAAATATTTTGAATTTCGGATGTATAGAAACTTCCTTAAAATGTATAATTTATAAATAAAATCTTACCAGTAAATATATAAATGCTTAAGGCTGAGAACATCCACCATAAAATATGTTTTAAATAGCACAACCCTGAAGAACTATTTTACAAAGAAAAGCACATAATGTAGTTTCTGAATGAGTTTGGAAAGAAAATAATTTGCACCTTTATATCGTGAGGTCTGCATTCTAAATAATTCACAATACCTAACGAAGGTATGAAATGAAACACCACAGAATACGCTACAAGGGACCTTAACAGTTAACTTCTCTGCACCTTCTAATTCAGATAGGCAACAAAGCATCCCAACAAGACTTGAAGATTCTACAACTTTTGATACTAATTCCTTATGACACCAATTCCTGCCAAGCTTTAACAACCCTCACTATTAGAGAGTGTATTAAATTATATAACATAAATCTCTCACACTACAATTCATATGCTGATCTGAATGAAGACAAGAAGCAATCCATTGAAATACATATTGAAAACCCTTCAACTAAGCCTCCTTTTTGTGTTCTATGTAAAAACGAATCCCAGTAATCCTAACCCTTCTCAAAAGTCCACTAAAATCAATTTTTGGCCTTCCTTCAAGTTGTTTCCAATTCACTATGCTCATCTTCACTGTTTCTAGTTTTAGGTTCTACAACTCCTCTATTAAACATCTTAGCAGTGTAAAATTTAGCAATTACCACTTTAGTCCTAGTGTCCACAGTCCTATTTATACAGCCTTACAACCACATTTCTCTTTAACCTAAAAAGACACACCAATGATTCCTTTGACTCTTTCTGCTAAGTCTTTTTCAGCCACATTCATACACAATCAGTGCTCTCTATCCCACATTTAAATACATACACTATCGCATGCTATCTGAACTCCACTATTTTGTTTATCAAGGTCACTTTGAATTTAGACCTACCCTTCTAATAAGCACTGTCACTTCTCATTCTCTTTATACTTCTTGACTTTTAATACTGAACTCAGTAAACACACTTGCTATCATATTTGCATCACACTTTCAAAAAAAAAACCTGAAAAAATGTGAAAAACTACACTGGGCCACATATAAACTCATATTGATCACATCATTACAACAATGAACAATTTAATCACATGCTCTAAGAACAACCATCTGACCAGTTGTCAACCTATCTAATTGTGTGGTCCAGAACACATTTTCTCACAGTACTGAGTTATGCCAGCAGGGTAAAAAAAATTAGAAAACACAATAAAGTCAAGATAAATGAGCTTTCTCTTCTCTTGCAGTCACTTTATTATACAAAAAATTCACTGGTCTGAAAAAGTAATTTTTAATAAAATATTTTATATACTATACTGTTTTCTTCAATAAATTGATATGGCAAAAATTATCTCAGAATCTCTATTTCTACAGAAATGGGTAAGACAGGTATAAGAAAACTAAACATCTTAATCAAAACTGGAATGAAGCAAGGCAGAGCTGAAAATAGGACCTTGAAATCCCAAAAGCCTATTCCATATTCTAACCACATCAACACTGTCCCTCCTGTAACTATAAGCTTGAAATTTCATGTTTATTAACAATGATGGAGAAAACATGAAAAAAGTTTTACCTGGAGGTGGTACAGTTATTGGAATACCTAAAAAACAAGTGATGAAATTTAATATAGTAAATGGATTTCATAACCTGTTATGTATTTATGCCATCACCAAAGAAAACTTTGAAATAAAACCCCTCGCCTCATTTCCTGGCTTATTCACTCAAAAGCAGCATTCTGTTTTCTTGCAGAGGATCAACAATTCAAGTGTAACATCCAACTTCCTGATGAAAACCCAGTCTAACAACTTGATAACAAGGCTTCCCCCACTAGTTGTAATCACAAACAAAGTGAGACATTAGTTAAAAAAGCACACTTGTGCATACACAAATATCAAACTCCATGAAATTAACACTAAGTTTGATAATAAATGTCTGATCTTGTTATTTTAACAGTTTAATAAAGAAAGTGAACTGTGGGCTCCTCAATACTGCAAGTAGTGCAAGGTAACTCTGAAGATGATGGATATTCGCTTTAGTAAAGCTGTGAGGGACATTCAGGTGTTGATTTGAATTGTTTTACTATTACTGATAGGAGTAGGAAAAGGCTATTATTTCCCTTGATTTGTGGGAAGAGAGATGGGGGTATAGCCAATTCATATATATATACACCCCCAGGGCACACTAAGATAAATGTGGTCAGTTTACTTCTATAGAAGAAGAAGTAAATACTAATTTGAGTGACTCTCACTCATTTGCATATTATAAACTTTAAGAAATAAACTATGTATAAACATTCTCAATTTATACTGGTCAAAAGTGCCCTTAAATCCTAATTTAAAATATATATGTCATGCAAATTATTTCTCGTACGAAGATTTAAAATGACATTTCTAAGTAGGAAAATTAAAAAAAAAACTTTTTCATGAAAAATTGTATACCATAAATAACTTCAATAAAATCAGAATGGTTTACTAAATCCAATCTTAAAAATTACATCAAAATTATTCCCAAAGAGGAAAAAGTAATCTAATTCATTAACTAAATGTATGGGAAAAGATAATGAAAAAAAATTGCTTTCAAATGTTTGTCAATGGAAACATCTGCTAATAATTTATTTTAAATTTTCTATGCATGTTTTCCCAGAATAAGAGGTTTATACAGAGAGATCTTAAAGTGGCAAGTGGCCTTAAAATGGAGAATGAAACACCTTATTTAACCACCCTTGCAATAAAAGGATATGCTAAACTTATAAAACCAACAAGACTGAAAAAGATATATAAGGCAGCCATCATGTTTCAAAAATCATTACGCCTCCACAAGTCTATGAAAATGAGCTACACTTCATGGTAGTTCCCATCCATCCTAAAGTACCCCACTGCTTCCTATTTAACTAAGCTAAAGAATCCAGGAAACAATACAAACTAGCAGAGTCCCAGACACCAAACTAAATGGGAAATTAAGGAAGGCAAAGCATATTAAATGTTGTTAATATCCACTATCATTTGATTTTCTTTAGAACAGTATAGATTTTTTTATAGCACTATTGAACTTCACTGTGTGACCTAGTTTTCACATTTAAATTCACAACTATTTAAATAAACGACTATTTTCTCAGTTGTGTAAGATAAAGAACTATACCAAATTCAGCAACCCACTCCATAATCCTAATAACTACTTCAGTAACTACACGAGCAACATGCATCACTGCAGCTAACTACAATGTGAATTCATGTAAAATAACTAAGAAAATACTAGTCAGCCCTCTCAAAATTTAGTCCTCAAAACATGTAAACTGTCAAACTTTCACTAAACATAAATATAAATGATATAACCAAATTATTAAGTATGCTATGAAAGGTAGTTAAAATCACAAACATTCTGCTTTTAATTTCAATCTTCCTACAACAGTATCATAGGACAGATTTTTTAGAAATCAACTGGAAGGAATTAAGAACAAAAAGAAAAACTATGCTACACAGACAGGTAGAGATGTCTTCTTTGCAAACAATTATCTACACATCAGAAAGTTGGCATGAAAACCAGAAAGGGCCCTTCTTGTGAGATCTCTATTTCATCTAAGATATTTCAATGCAAATTTTTATTGGCAAATGTTTACTGAAACAGAACTTCATAGTTGATGAAACACTATACAATCCACTCTAGGAAAATTAGCAAATGTGTTTTAAAAATGCAACTAAGAAAGCTTAATGTGATGTTAGACTAACATAATTCTCATCTGAAAAAAAAAATCACTATTCGGTATTTGACTTTCATTAACAAAAGAGAAACTGTGTAAGGAAAGAGAAGATTCATCTCAAAATTCCCTGTCCTCTCCTTCAGCAACACTCCCAACTTTCCCCACCAACAGATGTGCTGTTCAGCCAACAGACTTGAAATACACAAGGCAAGTATTGTGTTTCTTTTCCGTATCCTTTATCTGTAAAGTGAGTAGGAAAAAAATGTTTGTTTTCCTGGAAAGCTTTGCATACAGTAGTAAAAGTAAGATTTCTAGTACTGGTCAAAAGCTTTTGGGAAAGTAATATTCAAGTTCTAAAGGGACTGAATAGATTAGTGGTTTTGAAACTTTAGCAACAATTACAATCACCCAGAGAATGTGTTAAAACACAGACTGCTGGGCCCCTCCCCTTGAACTGCTGATTCAGTAGGTCTGGAGTGGAGTAGAGAATTTTACATTCCTAACAAGGAGATGATGTTGCTGACCTGATAACATATTTTGAGAATCACTGGATTAGATTCAAACTTCTAATCGCACTGCTGAGCACCTCAATATTCAGAACAGATAAATTCCATTTGAAATTTTTATGAAACAAAACATGTGACACTTTGAAAAAATAACACAGCTATATCACAGCCTATACTATCTGGTGTCTTCAAAAGAAAGAGAACAGGATTTAACTTTTCCAGTGTGTAATACACTTTTAAATGTAAAGAAGCATGGGGGTTGGGGGGCCTGAAATCCTATTTGGGGACTGAAGGAACTGAAGCAAAGACATAGAAAGGCAGCAGACCTGCAAAACGTCTTATCAAAAGGAATTCAACTATATTTTTAAAATTCTCACAAAATAGAGGCTCTGTACTCAATTAAAAAAACTGAATAAAAACTATCTATGAACTCATTCTCAGTGTATCCCATTGTTACTCTGAATAATCAAGGCAAAAAAGTTACGTGATGGCAGCCTCAGACATGGCTTTCAGTGATCCCTGCCTCGTGGTATTCATGTCTTTTTATACCTCTGATACTTATATTTTCCTCTGGAGTGTGGTCTGGATATAATGACTTACTTCTAATGAACAAAATACAGCAAAAATGATGGGATGGCACTTCCATGCCCAGGTTGCAAAAGACAGTGACATCTATTTTGCTGGTTTCCTCTACTGCGTTCTCAGAATTCATGCTTTGTTGAAGAAAGCTGCCACGTTGGAGAGGAAGTCAATCTTTTCAACAGAGGTCACGAGTCCTTTCTTAGTTAAACTTTTGATGTGATTATCTTAGTCGGTGAGAGCCCTTGAAGCAGAGGACCAGCTAAGCTGCCCCCACAAACACTGTTCAATAATAAATGTATGTTGTTTTAAGCCATTATGTTCTACAGTAATTTGTTATGGAGCAAGAGCTAACTGATACATACAGTAACTACCTATCATATCTCTATTAAGTTCAAATGAAATAAAAAAAAGCACAGGAGAACTATGTGAACTATGTTTCCTATTTCTCACTTGGAAATTGCAAATTTCATCAACACTACTATGTTACAAATAGGTAAGTCTGATCACTTTCCTTAAGTCTCATCAACTTCTACTTTAAAGCCATCAAGCTCATAAGTAAGTTCTGCACAAAAATAACTGAGTACAAAAAGTCAAGGTTTATAAAAATCTTTAGATACTACTACCATCCACCACATGCTTTTCTATATATCAGTATTTTTAATATTATATATACACACACATCATGTGCCATCTACCCTTAAAAAAATAAACAGTAGAATACCATAAGAGTATTTCTTAAAACTGTACAATGATTAATCACAAAGGTATAAAAAGGGACGGAAGTAACTCTGAAGAAAAAAAATGTTAAAAGGTACTTAAGTCACAAAACTGAAAGCAACAAAAAAAGTTATCAGCATACTCCATACCTAAAAAGTAAAAAAGATAATTTTATGTTAACTATAACACAGATAAACTATTTTATCTTTATTAGGATCTCTTACTCCTCTAATTTATAAAATAATCTAAAAGCCTACAGAAAAACATTCTGTTAGACAAATAAAAGTATCTCTGATAGAAATATTAGTATTTTTTACAAATAACTTGTAAAGGAATTAATTTGTATAAACTCATATCTAATGGAAAAATAACTGAAAGACAAGCACAAACAAAAACCAAATATTAAACCATAATTAAATTCTATAAAAGACAGCATCTATGGTGTATTAAAATATAACTCTTATAAAGGGAGCATCTCTGGGGAAAAAAGACATTCAAAAATCAACATCCCAAAAAGGCTTTTAATTTCTATTAAACTTACATTTAAATTAATTTTAATTGTGCCAAAAAATACTGCTTATTACAGATAATTAGCATTATTCCCTATTTTGAGTTTACTGAAAACACTGGTAGACTGTTGGGGTTTTTTTTTAATATAGGAAAATGCAACAAAATAGAAAATGAGTACAGTTCTCAAAAACTTCAAGAAATTATTTTTCAAAAGGTACTTTTAGAAAATACATTTCTGAAATGTCTACATTTTTGGCAAACAGCATCAGTTAATATGCAGATTTGCTATTAAAATTCTTCATGGAACTATAAAATTAGCTTAATAAATGTTATTCACAGAATAGCTTCTCAAATAAAGGGACAAAATAGTACTTCCTCAAGGGTGCATATAATATTCATCCAATTCAAGCCATGATTCTGCCAAATCAGCAGTTCTCAAAGTGTTATCTGGAGCTTCCTAAGGGGTCCCTCTGGCCCTTCTAGGAATCAGGAAGGTCAAACCTTTTATAAAAGCACTAGAATGTTATTTGCCATTTTCACGTTCATTCTCTTACAAATGCTCAATGAATTTTTTCCAGGGGCTACATGACATGTGAAATCACAACAGATTAATGAAGAAGCAAATAAGAGAATCCGGTTTTTTTTCTTTTAAGCCACACAGTAAAGAGAGCTGCAAAAGTGTACAACAAGGCCATTCTTTGCACTAAATGGCTTTGGTTATTCTGGAAAAATTAAGTTATTTTTCATAAAAATGTTGTCTTAATATTAATACATAATGGGCTTATTATGTATCTCTAAAAATATTTGAAATATAATATTTTAATTTATCAGTTTTACTTTTTACTGAAAATTAGATATAATACAAATAAACAAAAGCTCTTTCAGGTCTGCGGTAACTTTTAAATAAAAGAGTCTAAAGGGGTCTGTGACCAAAAAGTTTGATAGTTGCTGTGCTAGAAACCAGATTATTAACAGGAAAATAATCTAAAGACAATGCAGACCCTAGAGGAAATGCAGAAAGACTCCAGACTTGAGCTGCTTTCCTCCCTAACCCAATGTGTCATCAATGACTCAAAATCAAGGTATTTAAGGAATAGATAAGATTTTTAAGCTCATATAATTTGTAGTACTAGATGACTAGTAAGATACTAATGTATCTAACAACAGTCTTCTAGGAAGAAATGTACTTCCTTCTGAAACACAAAATTTTATACATTTTGAAATCTAGATAAACAGCTAAACCCCAGATCCAACTTTAAAAGCAGGGATGACTTATCTGTGTTCTGCATTCACTAAGCTACATCTCAGTAAAGCAAAAAGCCTTATTCAGCTTTGGAGAATTCAACTCATGAGCTTGATTTCAATTGTTCCCAAGGCTTACAGAACCAGAGCCACATGACGCTTAATATTAAGGTAATAAGAAGTAAGTTAAATTGAATCTCCCTTGTCTTGTTCAACAAACTTCATTATTAAAAAAGGAAGATAAAATATGACACTAAAGTAAATTAACATTTAAAAGCCTAAATTAAAAGTCTACCATAAAACATAATAGTTTGACCATAGTTTTAAAACAGCTTGTTTACAATTATTAATTATTTTATTTAAATAAACCAGATATAAGCCAGACACAGAAGGACAAATATGATTCCATTTATACGCGGTACCAAGAATAGGCAAATTCACAGAGACAGAAAGAGGCCACCAGAAGATGGGGTAGGGAGAAAGGTATGTTTAACGAGTACACAGTTTTTGTTATGAATGATGAAAAAGTTTTAGGTATAGATAGTGATGGTTACACAACACTGTAAATGTATGTAATGCCACTGAATTGTACACTTACAAATGGTTAAAATGATCAATACTATGTATAGTTTACCATAAACATACACACACACACACAGTCAACTACTCCATAACATCAATTCTTCCAATTTTACAATTTTTCTTCCAACACACATGCATTTCAAAACTGGTTTATTCAGTAAACAGACTTAACACTAATCAGGCAAAGAGTAAAACCTCAGTTAACCGGTTTGTTTTTTTTTTAATGTGATTCTTGCTCTTTACAACCTTCCTAACTTCCTTAACCACAAACATATATGCATGCACTTCAACATCAGGAAATTAAAAAAAAAAAAAAGCTTTTAAGCCATGTTATTGAGGTGAACACACATAACTCAATAATGCAGCTTTCTTGACGTAGGTAATGATTCACTTCTTCACTTCAACATAGTTAATAAAATAGGCATTCAAGCAAAAATGCCTAGGTTAGAATTCTGGTTCTGCAACTTTCTAACTATTACTTAAGTCTCTTAAGCCACAGTTTCCTCATATGTAAAATCAGAATAATATCTGCCTCAGATGTTGTCGAGAATCAAATTGAATTTTAATACGTGAAATGTGTTCAGAACAGTGTTTTCAATAATAAGCATTCATTAAATATTAGCTATTATTTCTATTATTGCTCAGAGAAAGCATGAAACCATACTAATTTCTGAAAAAAATTAATTCATCAGAAACTATTCCCTGGTTCACTAGAAAATGAAAATAACATTTCTGAAAGTTAAGGAAGATCCTGAATAACCAGTGTTTGTTTTCAAGTTACACTGTTAGTATGGTGGCAAGGAACTATATTAAATACTTTTCCATTCAAAAGCCACAACGTTAATGTAGGACCAAAGTCCCTTATGTGCTTATTGTACTCTCCAATACAAGGCCTCCTCTGCTCTTCATACAAATCTATCGTGGCCAGAAATACAACTTCATCCTTTCTGTTACTAATAAAGCTTCATGTATGTTGTAGATGTGTGTTTGAGGTGAGACGAAGCAACACATTGCTTCTTTTCTGCTAACTATTTGACAATGAAAGTCCCTTGAATGAAGCACTCTTTATCACTGCTAACGAGTAACTGTATACTCATTCAATAAGCCACACTTAAAATTTCCAAGAGCTGACCATATATTTTATTATCCTCCGCATCAGGGAATTTCTGAGAGTAAGTAATAATCATTAAGCTTGGTTAAAAGTTATAATAGGACTGTTCCAGGAAAATCTGGATATATGGTCACCCTATTCATGAAAAAAATCACACTCCAAAATAAGGGCATAATACATCATTGCTGTATTTGTTCTATCATATACAGAACTATAGCCTTAAAAACTTAAGCATTTAAAACCTAATGTTAACAAAGGCTACATTAAAATATGTTTAAATTAATTCTCCAAAGATTTTTTTCATTTTTCCTTTCAGCATTTCTAAAGAAAGCAAAAGGGTTTTCCAAGGTTTCTCTAAGACAAACGGAGTACTTAAAGCAATACTTACAGACTCCTGAGCCACAGCTTTCTTTCATTAGTTGCTTATTGATTCTTAAGGTGATCTAAATTACAGCAAACTCTACAGAACATACTGTAATCATGGGATTCTGTGGTAAATGGTAACTGAAAATGTGGCTTTAATCAAGGTCTATATTCAACTGGTTTATTTATCTGTGTAGCCGTACTGTTGTTTAAATCAGTGACCATTCTGATTGATAAATGCCTGTCTGACTGTACCCACTGTCAAGCCAAAAATCTCTTTGGTGTTATGGATACATAAATGTTGTGAACTCAATTAGGTAACATACTTAGAGAATGTCAAGTATACAGAAGACATCTGTGATTAGCACTGTGGGGAAACAGATGGAAATACACAGCCTATGTTCTCTCCAACAGCTCACAATCTAGTAAAAATAAGGATTAATCCAGACAGTCTTAACTGACAAATATTTGGTTTTAATATGAATTGCTGGGGAAGGGTTTAGCTCAGTGGTAGAGTGTGCGCCTACCATGCATGAGGTCCTGGGTTCAGTTCCCAGTACCTCCATTAAAAAATAAGTAAGTACACCTAATCACCTCCCCCCACCGCATTAAGAAAATTTTGGTGGGAAGAGACAAACTGGGATTTCAAAATGTAGAACAAACAAGACTGTACTGTGTAGCACAGGGAAATATATACAGGATCTTGTGGTAGCTCACAGTGAAAGAGAATGTGACAATGAATGTATATATGTTCATATATAACTGAAAAATTGTGCTCTAGACTGGAATTTGATACAACATTGTAAAATGACTGTAACTCAATAAAAAAAAAGTTTAAAAAAAAACATGAATTGTTATCTCCCCCCTCACCACCTCCAGCAAATATACCACAGTTAGGTACTGCTTAAACCAGCATTAAAACTCATCTGGATTTGTACTCCTTAAATGCTGACAGGACAGCATGGAATTATAATCTAAGGATAGGCATCAAAGGAAATCTGAACAGGTATTTAAAATATGGAAAGTATGTAGTTGAAAATTAACATTAAATAGCTTAAGCAATAAAAAAAAATCAGTGGTACTCTACAGTATACTGCCATAGATAATCTAAACGTTATTAAAAGATTTGTTATCATTATAAACAGGTTATATGGCAAAGAACTGTAAAGATTTTTTAGCATTTTGAAAAGAGGCACACGTCCAGATAATGCTGTTGCCTATCAATATCCTACAGAGCTTCTAAATATTCTTACACCAGTGAGGTATTTATTCTTTCATCATTAATTCATACCACTTCTCTCTCACTTACTTCAACAAACAGCAAGTATTGAAATATATAAAATGTTAGCTAGTAAATAAGAAAATCCTCTTAATCACCTTTAGTAGTTAGTAAAATTTAAATAACAAAGCAATCTAGTGTAAAGACTATTATCACATACATTGATCATCTTTTAGTCTCATTAAATCAGATATGTTCAGAATTAACTATTTCTACATCTTTTTTATAGAACAAAGGACACATTTATGCATCACTAAGTCATAATTACTTTCCCTTTTCATTTACTTAATTCTCACCGTACTCAAGAGACAAGAATCATATACCCAATCACAATTTCTGAATGGTTTGTGCTTCAGAACAAGTAATTTATTGTTGGAATAAGAAATTCACTGAACTTTAGAAACAATGTTGTCTGGAGTAAGCAACTCAAACTATCTAATCTTTTCTTTCATCTATTTTTGAGACAACAGAGTCCCTAAAGCCACAGTCATTTTTCAAAGTTTCCTTATTATTTTTGAAAGCAGAAGTGATACTGGAAGGAAATCAAAGGTGTTGTGGTTGTGGGGCTGATGCAATAGCTAAAATTTAGAGGCCAGTGATGAATACTACAGGGAAGGATTATTCATTCCCTCTGTACTCTGATCACAACTGCCACCTCTGAAAACAAAGACAACTCTCTTGCAAATGCAAAGTAAGTGGACAAGGCTCTCTAATATAAACTGATTTTACTAATAGAAAGCAAATTTTAACATAAGTGGCACATGTAGTTCTGGTTAGGACCAGCAGATTATTTACAACATTTACTACTGGCATTCTTCCAATGCAGAAAGTAATTATTACCTCAATCAATCCTGTGAGTTTCATTAAAAACTGGTTAACGGGTATAAATATTGAAAGCTTATTGGGAATAAAATAACAAAGGCCATCAGATGAAAGGTTGAAAAGTATAAAATTTGGGGATTATTTGTGACTTTTTTCCTGCCACTGATATAGTTTTTAATAAAAAAGTCAAAAGTGGCAAAGAATATGATAAAAATTGACATTAATTTTCTGTCTTGTTAAATAGAAGTAAATACCAGGTACCTGGCACCCAAAACAGTCTCCTAAAAGGAAACCAGTATACAAAGAAAGACAACCAGACTGAGATTTTAATTTCAATCTCTGCACAGGATATAATTTGCTGACCTCCTCAACTCTTCAAGTATCTAAATACTTTTTCAAAACAAGGTAACATGGTTTACAATTCAACGTGGATTTACACATTACAATTAGCAGCTTTAATGTGGGGATCACTATCGTATTTTTGGATTACAATTTAAGTATCTGTCCATTCTTCTCTATTTTAGTACACTGTCTCTTTGCTTTTCTGAAATAATAAGACATGTATACTTTTGTTTCAGTGTGAACCTACTGAAAATATAATGTAATAAATTTCATACCTGTTACTTTTAATGCGTTGCAATCAATAAAGATGCTATGTTCAAATATATATTTTAATTGTTAAATTAAAAATTTTAAAAACACTCATGGATTATTTTTCTTTCAAAATCAAATGTCTTATTTACTATTTACCTGGTGGTGGAATCAGAGGTGGAGCAGTGCTGACAGTTGGAGGAGGTGGAAGAAATGGAGGAGGTGGAAGATGGGTAGGAGGAGCTCCTGGAGGGAAAAATGGAGGTGGTTTGCTAAAATTGTTGTCTACTTCAGTAGCAGATCTCTCAGAAAGGACCTAAAATTAGAGCATAGTTAATTAAAAAGATGAATAAATGTTCCTATCTAAGATTAAACTTAGTAAATTAATTTCATTCAATGTAAGTTTTCTTCACAAACCTATCTTGGGGAGGCAGGAATAACTTTTCTATGTGTGTGATGTGTGTATACTCTCATCTGTATCATCTGTGTGATACAGATGAGAGTATACACTCACCACTTTTTAAGATGTTCATATTCAAAGCCTAGGAAAAACCGAATCATTACAAATAAAATTCTTATGAAATAATTAAGGGATTTAAGAATATTCTAAACAAGAAACAAGTACTTCATAAATAAAATGTAATGAAGATTATCTTTGTTATCCAAATTCAAATTAAGGCAATATAATCATTAGTCACAGATACTAGCATTAAGAAATTAACATGGCAGCAGAACCAGACAGTCACTGTACCAAGGCCTGTCATCACCAGGTTACAAAGAGGCGAAGGCATGCATCAGCAGGGTGCAAGTTAACAGGCAGCCAGATAAATAAATAACTTTTTCACATGAGCCTTGTAACTTTAAGAACAAGGATTTATACTTAAAACGTAAAAATATTTACAAAATACTGATCTGTGAGAAGAGGTAAGGGACAGACAACAAACCTACAGGAGAGTGGCACCTAGAAATTTGGATTTCTGACATGCTCCCTGAGGGATTCTGATGTGCAAACATGTTTGACAAAAACAGCAAAAACAGGCAACATAATGTTGTGTATTTAATTTATACTTTTCAAATCCTTGCTGGCTAAGCCATACCATTTAAACATATAATTCCTCCTTTCATTAACTTTTCCTACATTTAAGCATAGTAATTTTTGAAAGGCTTATGCTGATAAGCAGTTTTTTAAAGTAAAAAACAGAATTATTCTAAGAAATCATGGCATTTTAATGATGGGGCATTTTTAATGATAGGAAATAAGAGGATTATCTTCCATTTTAGAAATAATTTACCTTTAAAGATGCTAAAAAGAACATTTTACATGATTAATTTATTAAAGGTAATAAGGATCAAAAACACTTTGGACATTTTTAAAAGTACTCAGAGAAAGAAAATAGTGAAAAGCATGTGATCAAGCTAATAGCTTGAAGTCTCAGTTATTCAAGTTCAAACTTCAATTATCCATGCTACTAATAACTCACCCCCTTTCATTCTTTCACTTGAAAAAAAGGAGATCTACTTCCCCCAGATATGTCACATTAAATAAATTACGGAAAGCCGTATGATAAATCTATCATGAGATTTTAAACCATACTTTGAGAATGTGGGAAAATGCAAATGATAATTTCAAATTTTAAAAAAAATAAGGATACACAAAAATATAATCACAGTAGTATCTATCCCAATCTTGCCCACTGACGAGGAAGCAATTTACCAGAACGTTAAGAGTTTCAGAATTACTGATGGTTTTATTTTCTCCTTTAAACTTTTCCCATATTTTCCTTTTTCAGTCCAATGAGCCTATATATCACATTTACAGCAAGGAAAAGGAAATCTTACTGAAAAAGATTCAAAGGTTACAAATTCTAAATGGAACAGCTTTTGTAATAACAAAATGATTGATTCCACATTTTAAATCCCTTTGTAGCACCTAACACATAGCATAGTGCTATGAATATATGTAGAGCACAGATACATTCCTTCGGTTAAAAAAAAATAATAATTTTAAAAATACTAAACCTGTATGTTGCTGTTTTCATTTGCCCGTCGCCTTCCTTCTACCCGGCTGATAGTTATAGTCTGACCAATAACATCAATTGCCCCAGGCAATCTCCTGTAACAAAAATTGAATCACTTCAGTTTGAGCTAATTAGATCTTTGAAAAATAATACAAATCGTAGGTAAGCAATAAAATCTAAAACCCTTTGCAATGTAATTTAAAATAAAATTAAATCACAACACACAATGAAAAATCTTCATTTAGATATTGCTACTTCACATTGTCATAAAAACTAAGTTTTATTAATAAGGTAGAACCACCACTCCCAACAATGATCATAATGCTAAATCTTAAGTATTTTTGCATGTTTTCTTTTAAATTTACTATTTTTTAACAGTGTCTAACTGAATTTATCTTTGGGCAATTGAATCGGGTAGCAAATGCTGAACAAATAGAAATAAAAATTTAGGCCCTTATAACTCTAACACGTATCATGGTTTTATTACATACAGAACTTTAAAAAAATTCTCCAAAACGGCTTGAAAAGAAATAATGTTCATTTTAATACACACAGGATATTTTCCTTAGTGATTTATTCTGACCATTAGAGAGATTAAGGGAACCACTTTTCCATTTCTGATAACTTGCCTTTAGAGAGAAAAATTCAAATGTTTAAATGGTAGCTCCACCTCCAATTGTATTTAGAACTGTTAAAGTTTGTAAGTAGATGGAAAAATAGTCTATCACAAAAATGTTGCAAATTTAATATGAAAATCTAACAAGTTAAATTTTAAAAAGTAAAATAATGTTAAAAGCCATTTAGTGTAGTTAAGAACTTTAAAAATACATACATACTTAACAAGATATAGAAGTCACTCGAGGGAATAGGCAATGAAAAATGGATGCAAATTAGATGAATTTTTTTTCATCTAATTTCAGTTCTGAACAATTCTGCTTTTAAAACTTTACAGAAGTAAACAAAGTACCATAGATCCTTCCACAGTCACCACAGTTAGGTTCCTAAAATGACTGATAACAGCAGTTAGTCTGCTGAATGACTACATTTTATACCTAAACCTCACAATAACACAACTTAAAAAATTAATGTGTACTGTTAAGAGATGATAAAACTAGAGCCCAGAGTGATGTCATGAACCTCAGTAATAATTAAATGGCAACACTAACTCTCACACCAGAGTCTTTCTGATTCTAAGCCTCAGACCTCTTCCCTTGAGCCATGCTGCCTCCCAGTGAGATAAGTGGCCTTTGAAAAGCTTAAGATTTGTGGAAAGAATTTCTGTCTCAAGTGAACCTTAAAAGCCCTATAAATAATTTTATGCTCACAAAAACAAAGAGCCCTACAGAAAGTCTATAATTGCATTTGAAATGTCTTCAAGTTCACAGTTAATTCCTACCTACCATCTTGCCCACTTAAGACTTATGTTCTCTATAATTTTAATACATTTAAAAAATATTCAAGCCTTTCTGATTTTATGCCTGGGTCATTGACCTCCTAAGTTCCCTCATGATCTCAAAGATCAAAAGTGATTTTACCTAACTTGTACCCTTCAGTATAGCTGGGAAACTATCCTAACATTCACATATTAGAAAAATTCAAATACCTCTGACATAATACAAATATTCCTCCAATTTTTTTCCTAAAACTTAAAATATTACAAAGCTATGACCACTATAATTTCATATTAAAGCACTCTCCCATATATACATACATTTTAGATTCCAACATCCCAAAAGATAAAGGTATATATTATGAGGCCAGAATTTCCCACCATTTATAGCTACCTAGACTTCATTGTAAAAATCTTTATTTCTAGTCTCCTATTTTCTTTTCCATTCTGTTCTACTCTCAATCGCTGGATTCTCCTCTATCTTCTTAAAATTTATTCCCTACAAGAATAAATTCTCACAAATTTGTTTGGATTTGCAATTTGGATTGCAAATTCTCCAAACTGTTAGACGTAACAAAAGGGGAAAGATTCTACAACCTTTGACCATGGATTTCTAAGGATTTCTGCTTTCAAATATTCTGGGACACGTGAGAGTACTCATTTATTAAAGTTTCTTCAGTATGGTCCAGAGAAGTCTGATCAGTTTCTTCAGCTTTAAATGGGTTATTCTATCACTAAGATTCAAAATGGCAAATACTGTTTCTAAAAACATACAAATGAGAAATTAGTCTTAAATGTATATTGTTAGAGGGAGTCTAGAAAACTTCAATTCCTTATTTTCCCATAAATATAACACCTCCTTGCTCAAGCATTTTTATCATACAAATTGATTTACCTTAATTAGAAAATGTGAAGTTTACCATTTTGTCAGAAATATTTTATAACAGATACATATGTATCAAAGTAACAAAAAGCCTTACTATTTGACACAGATGCCATATTATGGTAAGCAATATTGAACCTTACTACTCTTAAAGTTTACAATGTACTACTTTTTATTTTAATGCACAAAAAGATTTAGTAGAGCTTCACCATGAAGATCTACTGTAACTTAGATTTCTACATAGCACAGGTTTAAATGGGCTTATGTATCTGTTCAGTAAAGCAGACAGCTAATGCAACCATCAAGATTCTCTTCTATATTCTGGACTCAATCATACAGTAAAAAGGCGAAAGAGACAGCAACTAACAATGGTGGATATCTGCAGTTTCATTAACCTTCAGTTTGATACAGGCAATGAATATTCACAAGAACCTCTACCTTTCCTCCTAGCACAGATAAATATGAAGGCATCTGTGAAATTTTAATGGAATTAAATTAAAATGACATATTTTGATGATTCCGATGTTCCAAAAATGGTATGAAAGCTGCTTATATAGACACAACAGAAATCTTAAAAGTGACAAATTCAGAAACAAAGGAAGATAGACAAAAGGTTAGTTATTAATTTTTTGTCACAAATTTATCTCCGAACTTCCTATCTTTTAACAGCCAAAATAAAGGACATTCTTAATAACAAAGTCTTCAATGTGCATTAAGGTAAAAACAAAGCACTAACTCTAAAGACTCCTTTTCTTGGTAATAATAATAGCTAATATTTATTGAGAACCTACTATGTGCTAGGAAAGCACTGTTCTAAGCATGTTATATATACTTACTCCTCATAATAACCTTGAGGGAGCAACTATTATTTCCATTTTACATTTATGAGAATAAAAGAAAAAGATTTCTCCGAGTTCATCTTAAGAGAAAGTATGATAGAGCACAGCAGTTTTAAACTTTTAAAACCACAAAAGTTATTTAAGAAATACATTTTGCACAGCAATCCAGTACACACATAAACAAAAAACAAAAGTTTTACAAAACAGTACTTACTGTAAAGGAAAAAGTAACATTAAAATTAAAAGATTTTATTCATATTTAAATATAACACAGGAAAAAAACAAAATAAAACCAAGAAATATTTGGTGGTTGACACCAACAAAACTGATTTCACACCCTCCTAACGGATTGCAATCTCATGCTTTGAAATACACTGAAAATAGGGACAAAGTCTCCAATATCACTACAATAAAAATAAAAGTGAATGTCACAGACCTGTTTCTCAAAATGTTCCTCAATACTGGATGAGGCATAACAGTGTACAATTCAACAAAAGTAATTTAATAAGGACAGCAAAACAGTGTGTTGTGGTTTGAAAACACTGTCCTTTTGATGGCCAAGCTTAATCTAAGGATTTAATGGTATTTCTGAGCAAGAGTTCTTAACTAGTATACATGGGATACAGAGAGATAATGAAGTCACTAAACCTAAATATATGCATGTGTATACATGTATTTTTCAAGCAGGAGTCCACAGTTTGCAGCAAATTTTCAAAGAGCCTACTGCTTCAAAGTTCAGAACCACTATTCTTTTAATAAAAACCACTATTTTTTTAATTAAAAAATTAATGAATCACATATCCTTGCAGAAATCTATGAACACAGTTTTCTCACAACAGACCCTCTAGTAAGAACTGGGCAGCAGATTGTTCAAGGATGGAATCTCTAGATAAAAACTAGAATGTGACTATTTCATATTCCCAAATTAAAGACAAATGCACTTAGTATGATTATCTAACTCAGGTCATACATCTGAATAGATGGCTGTAACACTTCTGCGTGGAAATTGGTGTGACATCCTTTAAGCAACTTTAGGAAAGAAATGAGCTTTGAAAGACACGTAGAATGGATTTAACCACATAGGATGGGAAAGGAGGACATTTTAGATGGAGGTAAGAACAAGAGTAGGGAAAATATATTACAGAGGATTCCAATTTGGCAAATATACTAGCTACCAATCTGTGTGCAACAGAAAAAGCATGATCCATCTTTGACAGTGATTACCAACAGAAAGATTTTCAAAGGCAGAGACTATAAATTAAATGAGAACAACATACAGGAAAGAGTTCTCTGAGGCTGTAAAATGCTATGCAAGTATCCGTTCTCATTATAGCTAAATCTATCAACTTACTTCAAATTCCAAGGTGCTCAATTGACATTTGATTTTAGTTTTTATGCCAAGCCAGAATTCAGTCTCAAACTGCCTGCACATCAGAATCATCTGGGGAGCTTTTAAGCCTCCCAAAGCCCAGAGTGCACAACAAATATTTAAATCAGAGTCTCTGAGGCCTAAGCATCGATCGTTTTTTGTAGCTCACCCCATGTAATTCCAATATGTAGCCAAAGTCGAGGACTACAACTAATAGCATGCTCAAAAAAGAAACTTATATTTTGCCCTCTTCTAGAAAGAATTTAAAGAAGTTAATAGAAGTTAATATTTAACTCATTATTACTCAATAAATATAAAGTTATACCTATCAAGGTTCGACAGTTATTTTACGGATTTCATTGCATACATATTTTCATACTGACCTTTTGAGTTTTGTGGACTTGACAGTACTGCTTCTATTTTTTCTTTTTTCCTACTTTCACAAGCACGAGAGTAATATTCTCTATACTGTATACACGGTTTTTAAAAAAAAATCTTCTGTTTTTCAGGTAGAGACTTCTTAATAAAAAACTCTGTCTAGAAAAGTGATACATGTCCAAAATAAAAATAACAGGACTTAAAAATTGTCTTCAGGACATGCAGTTTATTTTCTATCAAACTATTTTTAAAGCCTATGATGGAAGCAGTGATCCAAAGACAGCTAAAACTTTAGCGGGTGCCCTGCAATAGTTCTTTCACAAGCTTAAAAATTATGTCATCCATATGTACATTGCAAGTAAGATACAAGTCCAATCAGTTTCATTTTCACAGATGTGGAAAGAGGATGATTTGTGAAACAGAGTGCCAACACTGGATTCAGGCTTGGGTATGAACAACTTTAAACCCTTCCCTTCTACAGTGTTGTTTTCCATGCTAATTTTCTGGGGCCTGAATTTTTAAAATATCAAGCTACTTTTTCAGCTATATTGAAAAAAAAAAAAACACCTGAAATATGCTAAAATTTAACTCACTGGAGAACATAAACGTGTTCATTAGGGCAGCCAAGTTTACTCATTTTTGTGCAGCGCTTGGAATAAAGCTTTGCCGGCCATACTTATGCTTAGCTGAATTTCTTAAGTGTATCATTGATAGAAAAAGATATGCTTCTACAGGTAGTTAAAAAAATAAATGCTTTCATATGTCCAATCACATAAAATCTTAACAAGCTACACAATACAGCAACATGCATTCAGAGTGCTCACATGCTATGAAGGTGCAGGTATATTTTTTCAGTGTATGATTTCATTAAGACATAGTGCAAGAACAAATGAAGTCGATCTTAGATTTCATGTTCATTCAACATTCTGCTTTATTGTAAGTTTTAAGTTTGTCTATTATAAGAAATGGAAGCAGGTTTAAATATTTCAGTGATTCTACAATATAAAGCAATTTTTACTATTCCTCTTTCAAGAGCCTCAATTAGTTAAAAAGTATTCTGATTTTGGAAAACAAGCTTAATAAAACAACCTAGAATTTGCAACTAATTACTAACAAGAGCACAGTTTGAAATTATAAAATGGAAACAAAATACAGAAATAAACTAGACATTATGATAAGATTATAGCAATCATCCATATTGCCAATTTCAGTTTTTTGTGTTCATTAAAACTGCTTCATTCTTCCAACTGGCTTTACAAGAATTACAAATCTGAATGTACAAAACAAACTCGGACCAATAGAATGTTACTGTTATATACATATAGTTAGCTTGAAGAGTTAAGAAAAAATACTGTGTTGTATAAATTAAGAGTAACAGGGTAAGAAAAGAAGTCTGGGTCTCCCAATATAGTAACTTATGAACAGGATCTCAACCACTGTTTAACTGTTCTTTACAAAGAGACTTAAGGAATGTTTCAAAAAAACCCTCCCCATTTCTCACTTACATTAATTACAAGACCTGGAATCTCATTTTCTATCTTATGCTGCAAGAAAGTGTGTTTCCTGTATTTTTTTTAATTTAATTTTCAGAAGCACAAAATACACATTGAAAATACAGTGTCAAATTTCCTACTACCTATATTCCCTGAGACTAATCACAAAATCAGAATAGAGAGTTTTCTGAGTTACCAAAACATCTTTTTTTGGTAGTGGTGGTGAAGGGGTAGTGTAATGGAAGTTGCACAGTCTAACTACTGAGATGTTTCACTTTCAGATATAAGAACTAATATTTTCCTTATAAATAACTACTTTATTTCAAGACATAAATTATTGTATTAAAAACACAACTATTTTAAGTAAAGATTACAAGTCAAATGATTGATATGAAAAGAATTTCAGATGTTAAAATACAACAGTAGCAAAAGAAACAAATGTAAAGTTTAAAATTACATCAAAATAACTGATTTTAAGTATTTCTATGGCTTTGCTTATGAAAGTCAACTTGCCTGCACTGCAGTATTTGAAGGCAAAAAACCTAGGAATTCTTGCCCTGGCTGTGCCTCTTACTTATTAGCCATGAATTTCAGCAAATCCCCTAATTTCTTAGATCTCCTATTCCATGTAAATCAAGGACTAGCCAGAAAATAAAGAATTTCAGGACTAAAAAGGTCTTCCAGATAACATAGTCCAGCCGCATCACTTCACAAATGTGGAAGCAGAGGCCTAGAGATTTTAGAGAACTATTCTACATTCACGTAAGTGCAAAACCAAATTTGATACCCAAATCCAGTACTTGGGCCATAAAACGCTCTAAGTTTAAGAAAGCAGTTATTCTTTTTACACAAAGATGGCTACTCATTCATTATCAACAGTAGCTTGATGAAAATGAAAGCTCTACTGTGCCCTTTTGGTAGAGTAAATAGGCTGTCCATGCTGCTAGTCGGGTTAAATATAAATCAAAGTGTTTATGCACGATGTACTATAATAACCAAATCAGTTATCATTTATAAGTATATTATTAGCACTGCTATTAAACTTTTGGGTTCCACAGGAACATTAAATGTGAAAAGGCTCATACACTCCAGTCAACACTTGTCAGATTTAACTTTTCTTTATTTAAAATAACTCCTGAAATTTCCTGTTGGTTCTTCAAGGAGAATTTTACTTTTAAAAACTAAGATCAATCTATACTGCATACTACATATGCAAAAATGTCCATGAATACTTTTAAAATAATAGTAATATATGTACATTTTCATTCTATAACCTGTTAAAACAATACATATAACTGACACTACTCTAAAAATATAAGTAATATATTTTTATCTGCATCAATTACTATACTTATCATTTGGACATCCATTAAAAAGTCAAAACATTTTTAACTTTGAGATGAATATCCTCTTGAGAATAACTAACTTATTCTCCTTAACAAGAAATCCTATCAAAGCAAGTTGACTAGAAATTGTTATTATTCATGGACAATATATAATGGAGATCAATCTCAAAGAAAAGAAAATCTAAGAAAATAAAATTTTGATGTGTTTCCTCCCTTTACTTTTCTTTTAGGTGTTATGATCAAAGACATATGATCATAACTTACATATTTAAAAGTTTGTAAGTGAAAATAATTTAAAGCACATTAGCATCAAAACTGCCCAGGAAGAAAGCTTAAAATTCTTTAACCACAAAAGCAGACAAAATAAACCCCCATATACTATCACCTTATTTAAAACTTCAAAAGATAAATTAGGAAGGTATCTTAGTCTTTATTTCTAAGGCAAGAAAAGTATAATTGCTTACACTGATTACTGTTGGCAATGCATTTTTCATACCCTAAAATATTTGCTTCTCATTACATCCCTTAGGACAGAAATTATTATTCCCATTTTATAGGCTCAGAGAATTTACAATACCCATCCAAGGTTGTATGCTTTTTAAATTTAAGATTTATAACACAAACCAAAATTCTATGGAGGGTGGATCATGAGTAAAAGGTACATATTACTTCCTAGGACAGCTGGTAGACCCACTTAATAGAATGGCAGGCTAACGCACTGTTGGGATATAAAGACTGAAAAGACTCAGTGGAGCCTAATTTTATAGGTCCTAAAGACAGGCTCAGAGGGCTAAATTTTATTCCACAGATAGTGAAAAGCACTCATGGATTTTTAAATAGGGTATGATATGAGAAAGGAAAATTAAACCTGCAGCAAGGGGAAGAAAAAACATTTACTAGCACCCACTAGCATGGTTCCATGCAACTAATAATATACTACAAAAGGCTGGAGAGATGAAAGGCAAGACATGAGGTGACAGGACCTGATTCATGAGGTAACTCAAAAAACCTTCAATTCTATACTGAAAAATATAATTTAGGGAGAAAATATGGCACAGTCTACTCAAAATTTATTATCTTTCTAATAAGACAAAACAACACTGATGATCTAAACATCAGGAGTATCCAATGTTTAAAAACAGCCTTACCTTAGGTCGGGTGATTCGGCCCTCCCATATCGATCCTGCCACTTCCCAACGCTTGAACTGGCTTTTCTGGAGGCAGTACTTGTCTGAGACTGAGAAGAGGTGCTGTTTCTGGTGAGATAAATTTTCTATGTTTTTCTTACATATTGTTGTCTCTGACCCCCCTTGTTCTGTTTCTTCTTTTCCTTGACATGCTTTTTCTAAAGTCCTTAAGCATGTTCCTATAGTATCATTCTCTTCAAGTCACCTGAAATACTTGCTGTGGGACTCAGACTGATAGTGGTATTCAAATATAGATGTGCCTGTTATCAACATTAACTCTAGAGTATTTTTAGGAATATTTTTCGACACAGACAGTATGATGTCAAAATGCAGAAATGAGAAAAGAACCAAACGGTTTACTTCAGGTTACATACAGTATCAAGAAATAAATTTCTGTGCTTTTATAAATTAGTAACAATTTCTGCAGTTTCACAAAACCGTATTCAAAACTTTGGTTATTTCTTTCCCTACTTCTTCAATAATATGAATAAATATTGTTAGTGTAACCAGTTAACAGCAACATTCTGATGTGTTTCATAAAAGCCTAAATACGTATTTCATAAAAATTCCATTTCAAAATAATTAAAGTCTTTCAAAGTAAAATTCTAAAAAAAGTTTTTTACCTCTGGTGTTCCGCTATTTATACTCTTGCCAATCCTTTAAAGGACTAATAAGACAGTCTTTCAAAGCAACAGAAAAAATATGTATGTTTATGTATCTGCTTATTTATGTAAAAAGAAACAGAGGAAGAATAAACCAGAAACTAGATGAAATAAAACTGTTTATTAATGGGAATGAAAAAACTGGGGAAGAGCAACTAATCTGAGTATACTTTTGGATGGCCTTGCCTTTGAAACTATGTTAAATGTTTTATAAATGCAGAAAATAACTAAGTCAATAAGCATGAGGAAAGAAATGCTAATACTAAATAAGTACAAACAGAAACAACGGATCATATTTTAAATGACTAATATTACCACTCTGAAGGAAATTTTTGAGTACAATATTTTGACTATATACCCTCAGTCTAAATAAGTGAAAACTGCCACGAAATCTTGAACTCTATTTATTACGTTTGTTTTCTGTAATGGTAGGTGCAGAGTTCTAATCTATTTTGTGTGTATTTCAGGATTAAGCAAATGAATATACATACAGAACTTGGGAACTCGGTTCCCACTTGGGAAAAGGAAGATGCAATATGGAATAGGAAAAGACAAGAAGAACCTGTGGTATCATACTGGAAGTAAAAGAAACATGACTGCATGATTAAAATTTTATAAAAAGAATATACATATGGCAGTTTCATACTGAAATTGCTTTTTTCCCTAGCTCTGGGTGCTGAAAAGGCCTAGAAATAGTGACACCCCAATAACAATGAGCATAACTAGAGCCAAGATCATAGTTACTAATTACCATTTCCCACTAAAAGGCCTCAGGGTCCCTTCAAGAAATGGCAGCTTCTAGGGAAGGGGCAGCAAAAAGTACAAGATAAGACTAAAATATCTAGTAATGCCAGAAAATAAAGAAATCCTCAAAAAAAAAAAAATGATGGGGACATGTCAAAAGATCACAGGAGCCAGTCAGAAGATGTTTCCAAAGACCAACTCTGGACAATTTGAGCACCAATATGAATTATAACCACATATATACCACATATACAAATAAGACATATTTATAAGCCATGTACACTCTCTCTCACACAAAAAATAAAAATTAGTCTAATAAGAAGTAAGTGAGAGAGGTGAAAAAGCCCATTTTTAAAAGAGAATGCCGACTAATAAACATAAGAGGAATAAGAGTTAGACAATGACTATTTTGTAGTCATTATAGTAATAACTGATTAAAGCAAAAGACATCAATGGACATAAAAATTCTTGGAAAGTTCAAACAGACAGGATATTTATGCAGTCTCCTTACAGATTACTTATTTATACAGTAACTTTGCAGAAGCCTGAAGAACACCACCACAACTAAGTTAAAGTTATCACCACTAATAATGGAACAAACTGACATCATGTACCTACAGGCTGTTTCACTGAGAAGAACACAGTATTACTTATACAGTATTCCTGCCCCCAAAGCAAAATCTGACTCTAATAGTTCAGAAACACCAGGCAAACCCAGATTGAGGGATGATTTACAAAATGACTGGATCATACTCTTCAAAATTCAATGTCAACAAATCCAAAGAATGTTTGAGAAGCTGTCCCAATCAAAGAAGTACAAGGAAATAAAAGTTAATTGTAATGAATAATCCTAGACGGAATCCAAAATGAAAGAAAAGAACTGTCATAAAAGATATTACTGAAGTAATCTGCAAAATTTATGGCGTGTATATTAAAGTACTGATTCATTAGATGTTGTGACTTTGATATTTGTTTCCAATGGAACAGAATGTCCTTTTCTTAGGAAATATATGCCATAGTATTTAGGGGTAAGAAGGTACAATGCCTACAACTAGCATTCAAATGGTTCAGGGAAAGAAATATTTTTGAGAACTTTTATAAAGCAAATATGGCAAAAAGTTAATAACTGGTGAAATCTGGGTGAACAGTATTTAGACTTCTTTTATACTTTTCTTGCAATTTTTTTAAGTTTCAATCTTTCTCAAAATACAACATTAAAAGATGGAAACAATAAATGAAGGGGGCACAACCGGGGCTTCTGGGAGTAAGGTAATATTCTGCTTATTGATCGATATGAAAACCTTCAAAGATTAAGCAAAACATTGTTATATTAGATATTAACATTTTTACTTAGGTATACCAATTTGCTGGGTAGTACAGAAAGTTAGAAACCTAGCATTCCTACTGATAGTATACAAAGAACTACCAAAAAAAAAAAAAGTTCTGTGCAAACAGCCTACAGCCTTATATATATTAGTAAGGAAATCTAAGATTTAAACAATAGAAATACAGTGATTAGGTCAGTAGTATACCTCATTATCACTAAATACTTGCTGTGCAGTCAGCTATTATGCCTTAAAGGACATTACTATCTTCTCCGTAAAGTCAATAAAATTTTACTTTGAAAGATACCACTCTAATTTCCTTAAGTATAAAGAATAAAACAAAAATACTTTATAAACAGTAAGACACAAATATTTATTAGGCAATACTTCACAATGACCAAAAAGCATCCTTTTGATCAAATGAAGATGAATCCAGAAGACAAACTTTTCTAATGAACAATGAGTACTGTTCTCTATACCCAAAAGTGGCAGTACTAATACGCTGGGTCTGTTCCAAGAAGCTGTGGTGGTAATTATCCATTCTTTTTACTAGTAGTGATGAATCTGCTAATTTTTCTATCATTTATCTCCTTTTTACTGTCCTTATCCACCAGTGTCCTCCCATCACTCTTTACCCATCTGGCCTTAGCTCTCCTTAGATCCATGATCCATCATTATAATCACTCCCTCAAGTACACTCTCACCTTCCTTGCCCCTCTAACCCTTTGTCATATCTGCCTGGTGTAACTTCAACCTGTTAAATCCAGCTCTAGCTTCTCTTCAAGAACACATGACTACTTGACAAGGGCAAGAGAAACACACCTAAACACACTGACTTGTCTCATTTTCAACCTATGGCCATTAATGTCAAGAAAAGCTGGAAATGTAGTCTCTTTGTGTCAATTTTTCACTCTGCTCACTCTATTCCCATCAGCATATAAAAATCAGCATATATAAAAGCTCTCTCTTGACCCCAGATTTCCCTCCAGGTAACTGCCTAGCCATCCTGCTCCTTTTCCCTAGTTTATTCACACACCTCTAAATAACTATTTCAGACCATCTCCTCTCCTCTCAAACATTCAAAACCCCCTTCCACTATTCTCCCTTTCACCAGACAGGCCTGCATCCTACGCTCCTGGGAAAAATTGAAGCAATCAGAAAGAGACCTTTCAGTTGTTCCCATCACCGTTATGTATCCACCCTCCTTCTCATTATCCTGCTGTCCCCCCTGTTACAAAGGGTGAATTGTCCATGCTCCTCCTTAGGGCTAAATCCTCTCCTTATACTTCCCACCCCCTCTGATCTTCTTAAGGACAATGCTCTTAACAATTGTCCCTTCTCACTTTTGCATCACCAATTTTCCCCCTTAGTAACTTATTCTCATAAGGATACAAACATGCTATTATATATATATTTTTCATTCTGGAAAAAACTCTCTTCCTGACCTCATATTTTCCACCAGATACTGTCCCATTTCTCTGCTCCCTCAAAAGAAAAAAGAAAAAACAAAAAACCTCCCTTTGTTCATTCAAATTCCTCATTCTAATTGTCTCATTTTAATTCCTCTCCTTTCCTCCTATTCTCTCTTGAATCCATTTCAAAAAAATCTGTACATCTTCACCTTATACCACTGAAAATGATCCTGGTCAGAATCATGAATGACCCTTATGCATTTTAAAATCCAAAATTCATTCTCAGTCCTCTTCTTCTTGGCCAATCAATATTACTTAATGGTTTAAATATATTTCCTACTTTGAAACATATCCTTTTCAAGATATATACAGAGTTTTCTTCCTACTTCACTAGTCATTCTTCTCTACTAGTATCCATCCTCTTATCAGTTTATTCTTATTTTTCTGACCTGCAATTAAATGTCCCAAGGCTCTGTCCTCTTACCATTTCTCTAATAATACTTACTACTTTTACAGTCTCAGTTTCATAGATTCATGTAAATACTATTTAAAACACTGAACACTCCCAAATTTGTACCTCCAGTCCATACCTTTCCCCTCTACTCCAGATTCATGTATCTACTTCCCACACAAATTTTCCACTTGTATGTCTAATAGGCATCTCAATTTTATTATGTCCTAAACTGAACCCTTGGTCTTCTCCCTCCAAAAAATCATTCCTTCTGTAGTCTTTTACTACTTCTGGAACGTATCCAGTTTCTGACCGCATCTTACCATCTGCACCACTGCCACCTTGGTCCAAGTTAACCATCTCTCGTCTAGATAATTGTTAGTCTCCTAACTGGTCTCCCAAGTACTGCCCTTAATCCTTCTGTAGTCTGAACTTAATAAAGCAGTTAAAAACTGCTGACTTTAAAAACCTAAGTCAGATTATTTCATTCCCCTGCTCCAAATCTGACGGTGACTCCCCACATATTTCACTTATATAAAAAGCCAAAACCCTTATAATGGCACAATGCCCTACATAATCTGACCCAAATTTTCAAAAAAGGGGGGATGGGAATGGCCAGGCAAAATATAGAAAAACCGCTATTGATTTTTAAAAGTTCAATTAGTTTAATTATAGAAACACGTATAGAATATTTATTATGTATGTACCACTGTTGTACACACCTTACATAAATTAATCCACTTATATACATAACTACCCTGTGAGGGTATTTATTATGTAGTATTATTATTACATAGATTAAGAAATGAAAGAATAAAATTAGAGGATGTGCCCAAGGACACACAGCCAGTAAGTAACAGAGCCAGAATCTGAACCCCAGAAGTCTAGATCTAGAATCCAAGCTCTTAACACCACTCTACAGTATAAAACACCATACTCAATGAATGAAAGTTGATCTCTTTTAAAATACAAAAAAAAAAAAGAATATTACATATTAAAAGAATCAGTATTCCTCAGCTATCAGTAACTTTTCAGTCAAACGTTTTATAAGGTTGCATTTAGTTTAAAAAACCTAATTTGGAATGTCCATGACTACTAATTGTTAAGAGACAGTCAAAATCTGAGATGGCTTTATGATATTTAATTTTGGCTGAAAGTTTCAAGAATCTTGATCTTAAGACTAGACTACATGTTCTCTTTCTGAATTCACATAGTATACAGTTATCACAATATCAAAACCAGGAAACTATATAAAATAAATTAAAGCAAGTAACACAAAAAGTAAATGATCTGGCTGAGAACTAGTAACAGCTGCGTTATTGATGTTTTAGGCCCAGATAAACAACTGTTTTAAGTTATTTTATCTAACCCAAGATTAAACTGCTGACATCAAACTTCGCCAGTCTTAGCTTATACTTTACCATTTTCCTGGTAACAGGCTAATCATTTGCCATGCTTAAGTTAAAAGGACATTTGCCACCATATTTGCCCCTTACAATTGGTACCTTGTGGAACTCAAAAGTTAGATATTATCACAACAAACCAAAGAAAAGAAAATGGTTTCAATTTGAAAGATTCTTTCAGCTGAAATTTCTACAATCTCTCTTACTAAAATCAGTAAACATCATTGAGCCAGTAGACATAGACTTGGCAAGTTCAATAATTCTTTATGTAAGAACAACAAGCACAGAAAACAGCAAGACCATTGTTGTCACCACCACTCCTGAATGTGAGATTTTTGTCTCTTTATACATACATGTAACTATATACCACGTTTCATTTCTTGCTTACCTAGGTTTTTTAGATGAATTTTCACAAAGAATTCATTTTGTACTACAATCAAGTAGAATGTTCCAGTTTTTCTGTGTATCATTCAAAGCTTTTATACTTCATACAGCACTAATACAAGATAGATATCAATGCTTTCAAAAAAACAGAATCATCAATGTCTCACTAACCTGCTTGGTGGGAGTCCAGTCTTGAACAAGGAAGGAGGAGAAGTAAACTCAGCTTTTGTAGATGGAAGTGCTGTTTCCTTCTCCGAATTTCCCGTTCTTCCCTGCTGTACCTTAAAAAAAAGTGTTATTAGCTTGTTTAATTTAATAGAACACTCAAACATAAATACAATAAAGATGTTAAAATAAATTTGTAACATCAGATTTGAAATGAAATATGAAGAATGTTTCATTGCTGTGTATATAATAAATTTAAACCTATTTTAGAATAGCACTAGGTGAAAGGCACCAAAGATGGATTATGCGATCAAAATGTTCCCAATAAGCCAAAAGTTTTACATTAATGTCACCTAAAAGTCCAATAAACTACAACTCGTAAGGATTTTCATAAATTCTCTCAGATGACCATTAAGTAAGTCCAAGGTACTTAGCTAAGACTCTATGTTTCACAGTTAAGAAAGACCTTAAAGAATTTTCCCCTTCTATGTTCACTACCCTCATCTAAGAAAACGACCAGTGGCAATTTCAGTCATTCTGACTATTTTCTATTCAGATTGATTTGCATATTAATAATTTGCTCCTGCACTTCCATACAGGTAAAACTGACAGAAAGTGGTAACAGGGAAAATAAACATGATTTATTCATCAAACATTTATTAAATATCTATTATGCACCAGAAACTGAGACCACAGAGAGAAATACAACAAAATCCCAGACTGTGACAGACACACAAACCACCACAGCAATACAATAAATACCATGAAAAAAAATACCTCTGGGATAAAAGATGCTATTAGAACACAGAAGAAGAAATGCACTGCTCTTCCTGGGGATGTCAGGAACACTCAGAGTTGACACTAAGGTCTCAACTGTTCCCCTGAGCTCCAGTAATTTATGTTCAACTTCTCACATGTCTAATAAGCATCTCAAACTTACCATGGCCAAAACAAAGCTACTGATTTCCCAACTATTCCCCAATCTGATCCTCTCCAAATTCTTCCTCATGTTAAGTAAATGGCACCATCATCTACAGAGTTGCTCAAGAAAAAAACAAAAATACCTAGCAATTATCCAATACATATGAATATCCAATGTCAACTTCACCTTGACAATATATACCAAATTCAATCACTCATCATTATCTCTACTCCTAAAACCCAGGTCAAATCTACCACCGTATCTCAGCTGTTCTGCTAAATTAACTTGTTTCTCTGCTTTGATCTTAACTCTTTAAAATCTATCCTGTGTACAATTTTATTAAAAATGTAAATCAACTAATGTCTCTCCCTGCTCAAAATTCTCCTATAGCTTTCCAGAATTTCCGATATTCCAAAAGAATAAAACCTAAACTTATAGCCTGAAAGGATTTACACAGCATGGGTCCTTCCTACCTCCCCAACTTTGTTTTCCTCTATTCCTCCCTGACTTATCTTGAACATGCCTTGTCACAATGGCCTTTTTCCTTGTTATTTTTAACACATAAGTTTCTCCTTTATGAGGGCTTCTGTACTAGATGTTCCCTCTGCTTTATAAGATCTCTCATGGCTTCCCCCTTCTAATCATTCAAGTATTGTTCAAATGTCTCCTTGAAGTGGCCATTCCCAATCTCTATCATATTATCATTTTGTATTTTCTTCACAGAATTTCTCACGAGTATCACTATCTGAAGTTATTTGTTTTATGTTTATTGTCTGCCTGCTGCTACTACAACACAGAATCTCTGAAGACACAGATGGCATCCAGTTCAAACCTGTATCCTAAGTGACTAAAAACATTGCGTGGCATGCAGTAAGTGCTCGAATAGATCTGCTATTTGACTGGCTTTGGGACTCAGCTTAAATGTCACTTCTTTAAAGTCTTTCATAGGACATGGAGTTTATAACTATACAATTTTTGGCATGATTATCTAATCACTACTTAACTTTCACATTAAGTCATATAAACTCTAAGACCACTGAGTCTATGTCTTTAGTGCTTACCTCCCCTCTCCATCCAAACCTAAGACATTTCCTGACATAGTCAATGCTCAATTAAAAACTGCGGAGGGAGAAAGGTTGGAAAGAAGTGGAAGGGACTAAGAAGTGAGGGAAAGAGAGCATAAATTAAAGAGTATTTACAACAGGTGAAAAAGTGAGAAAAGGTATCAGGAAGACATGGTATATTTTTAAACATGTAAAAATGGCTTGTTTTTCTAACTTATTTTCTTTTCTTATTAATTTCTTCAAAATATACTTATTATAGTAAACACTTCTGAAAATCTTCACCATTTTAGCAACCCTTCTAATCAACTTGCATTTTTATTATCACCTTGTTTGTCTTCTGATATTACACTCAGCATTACAGACTCAAAATCTGTTTCATCAGAACATAATAGCATATTCATGTCAGAGCTTACATATCCAAAGAAAAATTAACTGAAGTTTGTAATCTTTAGAAACTAAATATTTACACAAATTATGCCAAAATTTAAATTATTTTGTAAACTTCCTTTCAATTGCCCTTCATTGCATTATTTACAAAAGTTTAACATTACAAAACATCTAAAAAGAAATTGTTGTGAAACACCCAAATAATGGATTATGAACTATTTATAAAGTGTTACTTATCAAAAAACTTTAGTAACCTAGGAGAACATTTATCACATGTTAAGATGAAAAAAGAAAAAGCAGAAAATCACATAAATCATTCATTACAATTTTGTTTCAATCTACAAGGACAAAAAGATTGGGAAAGCAACAAAGTACAGAACTTTAAAAGCAGATTAAAAAAAAAATAGTAACTGACTTAGCCAACCAAAGAATCTGAAACCTAAGTCACAAATGAGAAAGCAAAGATATACTGATTTTCACAAGACCTCCAAAGATTCAGGAATTGACAACACTAGCTGCCAGTACATTTCAGCCAGCCAATATAAATATAAACCCTCTAGGCAGGATACTAGACTGTCTTCTCTGAAAACTCAAGATTATCACAAAAGGAAGAAACAAAAAGCAAAACAATGTAAAGATAATGACATCAGGGACTGTGAAAAATGCTTAGCCCTACAGTAAAGCTTACAATCAGCAAGTTCTACCCACAAGCACAGAGCTTCCAACCATCTTTTCAGTGGCCCATACTCTCATGAGTTAATAATGGCCAAGGATCAACAAATATTTGAGAACAGTCAAAGTCAGAAGCCAAAAATAACAAACTTAAAAAATCAACTTGGAGAAAATAGATAATGCACAAAAAGAAAACCTAACACAAACAAACACCCTATCATTAAGATCTTTTGAGAGACAAGAGGGAGAAGATAACATTGCATCATTGTATGCATAAATAAGAATAGGATGCTACAGTTAAAAAGTGAAGAGAAGCATTGTAATGCTGAAGAAGCAGCCCAAATAATGGAAAGCAAAGAGATACAGGATGAGAGAATATCTAAGAAAATTAAAGGACCAGGAGAAGGAGGTCCAATTTTTGAATAAGAGGTCCAAAAAGACAGAAAAAACGCAGAGAAAAAAGTTTAAAAATGATAGAAGGAAGTATCTCCAAAATGAAGGCTATGTACTTTTAGATTAAGAAGGTACAAATGAATGCTTGCTACAACAGATAATAACACATCAAGACATAGGCTTACGAAATTCACAACACTGGTGACAAAGCTCATACATCCAAAGGAAAAAAATCATCTATGCCTGTGTGCACACATAGACATAACACTTTCAGAGAAGGTTGTGGTCAATTTTTCTTATATACACATCACCCATTCTCACTAGTCACTCTTCTTTTGCCCTCACTCCAAATCATGTTAAAATGTCGATAAATCACTGAGGCATTATAATAAACACATAGGGGTTCATTTGTACTATTCTATCTACTTGCTAGTATGTTTGAAAATGTACTTACTAAAAAGTAAAAATAAAGATGCTGATGGGTAGCTTATCTCTCACTTGACTAAGGATGAAAAAATATCTTTACAGTAGATATGAAAATAACTTACAATTATTAAGTCTGTTCTTTTGTCCATTCACCAATATAAGTCTGGGTTCTTATTCATTCCACACCTACAGTACTCCAGCAGCTCCCTATCTGGTCTCTGATTCCCTGTTTTCCCCTTACATTCTATAGTTAATCCTGGTGTTAGTTCTTTTTCTAAAAACTGGATTTGCTCATGCTATTCTCCTACCAAGAACTTTCAAATGGCTTTCTATTGCCTACTGCCTACATGCCTGCAGGCTAGTTTAAGATTAAGGTCTTTCTCACCATGGCCCCATTTCTACCATTTCCAGGCTTTTCTCCTCCATTTCTCATCCACCCCAACTCTTCTTTCATGCTATCTGTTCTTGTTCGCATTGCTCTCTCTGCCTACAATGTTCTATACTTCTCTTTCCTGCTAATGAAAACTCATACATATTTCACTTATCACGTCCTGGTCAAACCCTTCTGGACTCTGCAAGGTAGGATAACCCACTCTCCCCTCTGAATTTTGTCAATACACCCATATAACACTTGTCACAATACATTATGGTTATTAGCTCACATGTACACATCACTCAGATTAGGAGATCCGTGAATACAGAAGACTCTGTTTTTACTACAGCATCTAGCACAGTGCTGGGCACACTGAAGATGCTCAGATACATCAAGAAAGTTGGGCAAGTTTTTTTTTCTCCCCTTCTATCTCTTTCTCATCAATCCTAGTAATTACAGTTCAAATGGTAGATAAGAGGACAAGAGCTTGGACTTCATCCAAACAAACCATACACTGCTACCAGAACAGTGTTACTTATAAGTCACTCTCCTGATCACTAACAGGCAGTGATCCAACTAATTCCACCAACTCATCATTCTGGTTTCTAAGTTTTCTAATATTAAACCATACCCTAAAAAACCATGTCTTCTATTTTTCTCCAAAAAGAACTCTCTGATCCAGTAAGGGTGATACTTAAATAATCCTCTAATCTACTTCTACTCAATTAAAACAAATTTCTCTGCCCAAGCCATTTCCTTAATCTGTACCACTTTTTTTCCTCTCTTCTCCACACTCTCAAGGTTCTGATTAAAACAGCATATGCTTCCCTACTATTGTATCCCACTTTAAACTTAAAAAAAAAAAGTAGAAAAAATCTATACATAGCACGAATATAATTTCTAATCCCACAGTAATCAACTCTCATTTCTCCAATTTCTATAGCATTTTTGTCTAAAATACACATTTTGGCACTTAATACCTAAGAAATTTACCTCTGCATATTTGGGATACCAATTAAATTTTTATAATTTTTCTGGTATTCTCCATAGTTACAGAATGGATAGTAAAGGACAACTAATACTTTTTCAAAGAATAATCGTCCCACAGAAATCTGAACAAGGATAATTCTTAAATTTATTTAAGGTGACAGAAACATTTCTGAAACTCAATGTAAATCAAGCTCCCCCCATACCATTAGTTGTAGATTTTGAGTACTATCAATAAAATATATCCTACAGACTACAATATACATAAAGAAAAAATGTGAGCCATACACATCATTGAAGTACACATCCTATTCCCAAATCAGTATTTCCAACAGACAAGTAATATCTAGGCACATTATTAAGACAAAAAAAAAAAAAAAAAAACCATGAGACTATACCCATCAAATTCAAGTCCTTATTCATTGAGAAGCAAATGAATCAGCATGGAACAAAGACCTCTCACATAACCAAAAGAAACTTCAAAATAATTTTTCGACAGACTGTATGTATATGAAAACCTCATTCACAATGACTACCTTTAACAAAAGACCAAACCATAGAAGTATTTTTTTATTTTTTAGTTTTAGAAGTTTACTTCAAAAAGACAAAGTATAGAGAAACTGGTAGTTTAAAAAGGCAGTTCTCATATTTGTTAGAAGAAAATAAAAAGCACCACTGCAAACAATTTCATCATCAAGGTAACTTTCTATCTACTCACTTCAGTAGTGAAAACAATATATTGAATGCCCAAGTAAGTACCTATCACCAAAAAGAACCTAATGACTATTTAAAATAAGATAGACATCATCACACATTTTCAAAATATTTATAGCAGAACAAGAACCAAATACTTACCCAAGTAGGATGTAAATTAAAATTAAGTTCTCTATATAGAACTGTGTCCAGCAGAGCGGTTACATCTGCGGATATAGCACATGCATTGCATAAGGCAGTATTTTGGTGGACAGGGCTGTAGCCCCAAAGGGACACAGAAAAGTTCCTGCCCATAAAAGCTCCCTGAGTATATAACCCAATCTAAAAGTTACTCCCAGTCTTTATCCCATTGTCATTCAATACAAGAATTAAGAATTAAGGTAAAGGAAGAAGAGCATACAATCAGGATTTAAGAAAAGTTTGTAGGTTGCCATGTACTAAGCAAGTATGAAAATATACTATTATTCTTTGAACTGATCATACGGAATGGAGAAATCAGAAGTCAGACTCGATACCCAAGCAGTAGAACCAACCTGCAAGGCCCTCATGAAATCTACTCCTTTTAAACATTAATTTAAAAAATCAATAGCTTTATCCAAATCTGTTGAGTCTTTCTTGGCAACTCTCAAAGCATGCCTACAATTCTTGAGATACCTTCAACTACAAGAGACATTACACCAATGATTTTAGTGTCATACAGATAATAAGCAGTACACCATCTACCTTACCAATTTTAAACAGAAAATTAGGAAAAACAACTCTCCAGTTCTGGTAAAGATTATAGCAGGGTCTACAATGAATGCTTAGCCTGTTGGCATCAACTTTTATATCCTACAAACAAACATACACTGTGACTCAAAATAAAATCACAACATATAGCAAGAATAGTTTTACTTGGCATTTGTTAGTATAATATACTATAATTCACATGCTTGCAAAAGTGGAGATAAAACAACAATCAGCAAATTTGTAAGTCACCAGGAAGCTGAAGGTTTGGAAAAAAGGTAGCTATTTCCACTTTAATCTTGTCCCTTGAGTAGTGGTATGGGAGCAGACTCAAGAACAAAAAATGAGAGCAACCAAGGATAATTTACTAAAATTCACCTTAAAAAGATTGAATCTGCCATCTTGGATCTCTGCACCTGGTGTAACTTCCATAGTACAGTCTTCGGCCTAAGTTAAATAACATATTCCCCATTAAGATACCACATAACGTTTAATTGACAGGCCACATAAAGACAAACTAGCTGTGGCTAGTCTGCAACTTGAAACTAAAAACATCAGATAATCATTAATATGAAACTCTGAAAGGGAAGGAAGGGAAAAAAACAAACATGGTAAAATGAAATTTTAAAACTATCATATAGCATTTAACCACCTTTATAGGGAAAAACTGATTTATTTAGGGAGTAAAATTGGGACAGTAGAAAAGGCTGGGATTTTTTGGAATATTTACTAATTACCGTAATTTTATTTGTAGTAGAGGTAACTGGTATAACTTCAAGTCCCATTCGTATCCTCTTTTGCTTTTCACAGTACGCTTTCCAGGTATCTTCATTAAACCCATAATTAAAATAATCAGAAAGATCAGCACCTAAAATTAAAACACACTTTCAGTGTATAAAGATTTCAATTCTATTTTCATGCAGCATATAAAACATAATAAACTATGAAATATAAATTTACAGTTCTGTCAGTCTAATCACCCCTTCTAACTTTACCATTTCTCCCAATTACCACCATAAAGCAACAGGACTATAAAAATTTTTGATCAAAATTATTTCCTTTAGAAATGGCACCATAATAAAACAATATGCAAAGTCTACTTTTATATAATGCTAGACCACCCATAAGCTTTTATAATACAGGTCATTATTACTCATCAAGTGCTTAAAGCAATGGGAATTACATTTAAAAAATAATATGCTAAACTGATGCTGGAAAAAAGCTTTTCTAATGACTGTTTATATATTACAAGTCTTTTGAAACTGGCATGATCCACAATAATCTTACCAGGTTTACGCCATGGTTTATCTTCAAAAGAATCCAAATCTACCTCCAAAAGGGGAACTCCATTAATGCTTCCAGGTGCATCAAGATCTACCCCTTTGACTTTCGTTCCTACTTTAGAAAATTACAGAATGGTGAAGGAACTACATAGTAAGAAGCTGAGAGATATCACAAACAGAAATCATTGACATCTTTTTACTCTTGCTAACACTAAACATGGCAAAGATTCCGAACAAAGCATAAATAAAAAGTGAGGTCAAAGTTTATGGAGTAGCTATAAGATAAAATGAATAGAGAGATTAGGGACTTGTTGACTTATAATAGTGAGTTTCTATACCAACAAGAAGTTGTTATCTTCCATGTTTTAAATCATTGTTTTTGTAAAGCCTATAAGCTAAGAAAGATTTTTACCTTTTTAAAGGGTTGTAGAACAAACAAACAAAACAAAAACACACAAACACACATGACAGGAACCCAATGTGGCCCACACAGTCTAAAATATTTATTATCTAGCCTAACAGAAAAGTATGCCCACTCTACGACATATGGTCAAAAACTGCTCTTTTTAATTAAGCTGTCATAGCTATCTATTACAATTCACACATGACCTATTCAGATATATGCCTTACTTTCCTACTGATGCAACAATATAAATTTTACCTGTGGTTCCATAAACTCTTCCTCCTGTTTTGATGTTAAGATTTACAGGTGCTGTACCATAACTCCTAAAAGCAAAATAATAAAAATTATCCTGAGACATTTAAAGTAAACAAAAACAGCAATACAGTCAACATGTACAAATAAATTATACACTCACATATTAACTGGATAGACTAACACTAACCCAAATATTTTAGAAAATATTTTAAACTAATTTAAAAAGTCTGTCACTTGCTAAATAAAAGATAAAAACAAATATTTTTTAAAAGTCTGATAACCTACCCACTACTAACTCAATATCCCACTATAACAAACTTCCCAGAAATTTGACTGGGAAGGGTAAAATAGCTTATAGGCCTTATTTTCATTTCCTCACCTCCCAGTCACTCAACTGGACTTGTGAAAACTCACTGCTTTGATCTACCTAATAATTTCCATCCTTTGTCTCCAATGTATTAAACTTATGAGACCTAGGTTATTCTGCTTAAAAAAAAAAGATAAATTCAATAAAATATTCCAATAATTGTATAAAGCTCCACTACTATACATGCAGAAAGTATGAAGTAGCCCATAAATAAACTCTTACTGTCAAGTATTACTACCATTACCAACTTGAAATGTTTAATCATCTCATTGACTATAATAAATGCTTGAGCACCAACAACACATCACATACAGTTCTAAGCTAAGGAGAGAGAATGAGGCGCTGGACAAATACGGTTCCTGCCTCATGATATTTACATTTCAACAACCTAAATTCAGCACAGCAAAAGCACTTTAACGTATCTACATATAATGTAAAAAGTCCTAGCTGTTTGAGAGTCAAAGTACTGAAGACAAGATCTGTTTCTAAATGATCCTTTTATGGCACTGTTAGAGAATAAATCAAAACAGTATTTATAAAAGGCTTACTACAGTTCATTAAATGAACTTCATTGCTTCCCAACCAGCTACTTTCCCTTCCCCATTCTGCCTTTTTAATACATTATCTTTCTTTTTCAAAGTCACCAAGCCCTCATATTAATTGTGTGTAGAGAAGATTAGTGGATGAATTTCAAAGATACAGCTGAGAAACCACTCCATTATACAAGGTAAATTACTCCCGTCCTAAGATTTCCTTTTCTTCACACCTTACTTATAGATAAAATAAACTCTGTAACAAAACTTTGTATATTATCTAAAAAAATGCTAATTTTTACTTTCCAACAGCCAACAGTAAACCACTTTAGCATTGCTACTTAAAAATAATTTGTTCTTTAAATTTGTTTCTGAAAATGCTGTGCATACACACACACAAAAAATTCATCAACTTTGTTTTTTCCCTGGCTTTTAGTTTTCAATGGATATATCCTGAGATATCAATGTTAAATATGCTTTACACTCCTCAGGAAGATCTTTAACTTACTCTGAATGTATACAGAAACAAACACACACAAAAAAGCTATAATGAGTGGGCAGAGACATATATATACGATAAAGAAAACACAGCAAGATGTAAATTATATAAGCTAAGTCATGAGTAAAAGGATGTTTACATCACATCTTTCAACTTTTTTAATGTCTGAAAATTTTCATAATCAAATGTTGAGGAAAAAATGTTCAAAGACAACTGTGCTTTTAACACGCAGTCTATTTAGTAAATATTTACTAAATACTATACGTAAAGTAATGTGAGGAATAGAAAAATTCATAAACCATGGTTTCTACACAAAGAATTTAGAGTCTAAAGGTGATAAACATGTGCAAACAACCTCAAATCATGAAACTGGAAACTGCTATAAGAAATAAAGTTCAGATAAAGTACTACAGGAGTCCATGTGTATTTAATATTTGCATGCAAGTCTACCCAAAATTTGGTCTCATTAATAAAAAAAAAAAAATCACCATTTGCTTTAATTGTTCTATACTTGCAAATATAAATAATTTTACAGAATATTTACTAAATATGCAATGATTATTATAGTATTACATTAAAATATTCCTTCTGCATAATGCAGATGGTAAAGGCCTATTAGCGTAAAGGTTTACTAGTGTCATAAGGTCAACACTAATTATTTACTTTAAGTGGGGATGAGGAAAACATCAAGAGTTATCCTAACACGAATAATTTAGTCTCTTCTCAATCCTGCTCCCTAAAATGCTGCTAGTCTTAAAATTACATAAGCAGTTATTATTATAATGCAAAACTGATGATGACAACAACTGAATTACTTGTAAGCTTCCTGAAATAACTTTTGAAAAAAATGGATCTACTGAAGAAATAAAATATTCAAAAATATGTATATATTGATTCATTCCAGATAAGACTGTTTAATGAACCACAGTGCAATTAAACAAAAGTTTATTTTATGTGCCCAATGCACAAGTACCACATTACACATCCAATCTGAAAAGCATAAAGTGTCAACTCTTATTCTACCACCATAAAAAAAGTCACAATCTGTACTTTATTCCCTTCCAATCTTTCTGTAAAATTCTTATGTGCTCAATGAGTCAATGACAGTCCATTTACTAGATCCAGCTTTACTGACTGTAAACCTTGAGACAACATATTGGCCTAAATAGCCTGCAGAATAATCAGCAACCTGAAAAATACACCATGAAAAGCAAAAAGAAATACTTTCACTATTGTTTTTATTGGACAGAAAATTTAAAACCTAAACTCAGATTTGGGTAAGTAATAAACTGTAAGAACAATATACATGCAAACAGCAACTTAAGGTCTTCTAATTTTAATTAAAGAATCTGGAGTACTCAATGCACTTATAAAAACACTTCAATTTCAAGAATCAAGAAACTGCTGCTTTCATGTAACTTCATTTAATTTATCTTTAGGAAAAAATATTTTCATGGTGAAATCCCTTTTTATCATGAGATGTAACTGATATATAACACTGTACTAATTTTAGGTGTGTAACAATAATTTGATATATATATATAAAAATTGCAAAATGATTATCGTAAGTTTAGTTAGCACCCATTACCACACAGTTACAAATGTTTTTCACTTGTGATGAGAACTTTTACTTACTCTCTCAGCGACTCATTAGTTGAAATTTTAACAAGTCCTTTCATATCATGGTAAGATGGAAGAATGTAAAAACAATGGAATCAACCACTAATTGACAGAGGCATACTGCCTTTGATTTAAGCACGCAGTTGTTACTTAAAAACAACTTACCCATACTGTGGTGCTCCCGTTTTAATGTCTCCTATAGTGACATGAACGTCATCCTCATCATCATCACTGTCACTATCACTATCATCTTCAGTCTCAGTCACTTTCTATACCAATATAAACAATCATAAAATACACTCAATAATCCATTTCAACATTTAATATGAATAACTGAAAAGGTAACCAGTTTGCATTTTTTGAGCTAGTTTTAGAGGAAAAAGTTACAGTGCTGCTAGCTATTTCAACTCATTTACAATTTTGATGTTTTACATGATAAAAATGGATAGGAATGTAAAGTAAAACCTTATTTCAGTCAACATCTTTTTGTAAATAACACCTCATTTTCCCCCTGCTATTTATAACTCTCTTGCAAAAAAAGATCTAAAGCAATGTACTAAAATATCTAGAAGATAAAATTATTTTTTAAAAAGTATTTGAGGCATTCTTAGCAAAAAGAACATGAAGGTAAGAGGAAAACAATTAACTTAAAGAGTCACAGTGTCATGGCTAAAAGTACCAAATAGTTAAGAAATAGCTCACTTATTCCTGGCATTCATTTACATGTAAAAGAAGTCCTGCATGCAAATGACTGAGGGAATACTTTGATTCTGAGTAAAAGTAGGGCCATTTATGAAGATTTTCTTTTGGCTCTAAAAGGCTGTTCTATGCTTAGTCACATAATAGTAAATTTAAAAAGTAGATCACCTAGGCTAAACAATTTTTTGTATGCAAGTTCAAGTTTGCAGAGTAACAATGTCCTCCTTTTCACAAGACTAAACTGTTAAAATACTCATGGGGACCAATGATTTGTTCACACCCAAAACATCACTTTTAACAGTATGAAGTCAGACGTCACTTATATATAAAAAAAGAAAATTGCTAAAAAACGTGACAATCAAACTTAAGTTGCAAGATTCAGTGTTTGCTTTGAAAACCAGGTTCACTGTGATCTATCTAGTTGATCTACAACCACTTGGTTCCTTGAAAGTTAAAGTAATAAATATCAAGCCTTTGCACATACTCTATTTCATCTGAAGTCTCCTCCCACTATTTCTTCTCATGGTTAAGCTTTTTTGATGGCACCAGATGACACAGGAAATATAAAAGGGGGGCAGATCATGCAAAATATTGAAAGTCACGTTAAATTTTGGTATTCTTTCTAAGCGAATGGGAAACTACAGATAAGGATTTTAAATAGAGAAGTAACCAGATCTCAAAGCCTTATGTTACCGGTTTAGGTACGCCGTTTTCAGCAGTTTCATCTTCAACTCCAGATGGAGGATTAGCACTAGAAACAACAAAAACAAGTACACGTCTATTACTTTTCTGAAGTACAGACATAGCATACTAGCATTTTTAAGCTATGTCTGATACAGTTTCCCGAAATTACTGTCTCCATTGGACGATAAGAAAAAAAGACGGTAGAAACTACTTGTCTCACTCCGCTGTTCTTAATGCCTTACGTAAAACATGAATATTCAACACTCGAAGAAAAATGGAATTGCCTCCACAATTTAATGATGTCAAATGTGCAATCTGATGGTGGGGTGTTGGGTTTTTTACATTTTCAAAATATGCATCACACTTAATCAATTTTACTTATCCTAAAACTGCTGAACATCCAGGTACGCTGGGAACTGATAAAGGCTATGTAACACACAGTTGCCCGTTTTCAGTGGTGCTCAAGGAACTCAGATTTGTGGTATTACCACATTAACTCAGTATTCAGTTAACACACATGCTTCTTCCTGGTTTTCTATTTCATCAATCTTACTGACTACATATTCTTTGTTGTTTATCTTCATATAAGGCTGCCTCTCAACATGATACTAGGAGCTCTAGACCTAATTTCTATGCATTAAAACTATAATCACTTTTTTAAGGCCAGTTAATACTTAACAGGCAAACACCCTGTTGCAGCAAAATTTTTTTATAACAATAATCACTCTCATTCTCATGAGATGCAAGCATATGGCCATCAACCATGAAATTCAACTTCTAGTATTACAGTACTACAGTATATTCTAACTTTTCTCTTAAATTTTCATTGCGCTACTGCTTTACCCAAGAAACCTACATGCAACTATAACTCTTCACTACATTTCTCAGGAACAAGCTGAGTTGCTTTTTATGCCACAAAACTGAAGTATGTCATCCAAAAGTTGGATAAATAAAACATGACAATTAGAGACACTGCAATGCAATGGTTAAGAACAGTTTTAATAATGGGCCAGTCACAAAGAAGCTGGGGAAAACTGTAATCGTATGCAGTTGGCTCAATAGGGCAATGCAGTGTGTACCACACTGGATACTAGAAAACAGGTTTGGCAGAGCTCTCTCCCCTAATAGACTTTTAAAAGTTTTAATTCTGTATTACCATTAAAATGCTAGAAACACAAAATTATAGGCTTTTTCTAGAAAAATAAAATTTTAAGGGTACATCTTTTCCTTTGGATGAAATAATTTCTTTCCAAATAAAGTGTTAATAAGGAATATAAAGGAAATAAAGGAATTTTGTCAGTGATGGGGAAAGTAGAAGGATTCCTCTCCAATCAATTTAATCAAGCTGTATATTGAGGAATTAAAATTAAGGAATGTTTAATCAGAAAATAAGCTTTCAGAATCATAGCCAAGAACTAATATTAACAAAATAGAAAAAAAGTTAGTTCACAAAAATGTGGGTATTATTATTATAATTAATTTCTTGGGCTTAAACAGGATATGAAAAAATATTTAACTACTTTCATAACTATAAACTATACAAATCCCAACTCTATGGTTAACTGAGATAAGGAGTTGGATATATACATTTCAAAACTAAATGACAAGATTTCAGATGATACAGCAATGCTAAAAAAAAAAAAACTTTCAATATAGGGGATATTTTTAAGTGAGGAAGAAAACTCTAATTTCAACAACCCCTAAGTTATTTCTACTTCACTTCTCACTTCTTCCCTCCATTCACTTTTTTTAAAATAAGTTTTGTAACATAATTCATATACCATACAATCCACTCATTTGAAGTGTACAACTGAAAAGTTTTTAAGTATGTTCACAGAACAGTGCAACTCTCACAACTATCTAATTTCCAGAACATTTTCATCATCCCAAAAAGAAACCTTATATATATATGTAGTATATATATGTAGTTGCTCTCCGTTTTCCTGTCCTGGCAATCACTGCCTTCTGTATTCACCTATTCTGCACATCTAATATAATTAGAAATAAAATATGGAGTCCTTCATGACTGGCTTCTTTCACTTAGTATAATGTTTTCAAGATTCATCCATGTTCTACCATGTATCGTACTTCATTTCTTTATAACTGCCAAACAGTATTTCACTGTATGGATACACTACTTTTCTAAATGTCCACTCATCATTTGACAGACCCTTGGGTTATTTCCAATTTTTGGCTATTATGAATAATGCTGCTATGAACATTCACATAAAGTGTTTGTGTGATGTATGTTTTAATTTCTCTAAGGAATATATCTAGGACTAGAATTCCTGGATCATATGGTAGCTGTATGTTTAACCTTTTGAGGAACTATCAAACTGTTTTCCACAGTAGCTGCACCACTTTATAATCCTATCATCAGTATATAAGGGTACCAAGTTCTCCCTATCTTCAACACCTGTTACTACCTCTCTTTCTGACTACAGCCACCTCAGCTGTTGTGAAGTGGTATTTCCTTCTCTTTATAAACGCAAATATTCCTTAAAAGCCCTTTTTGTAAAAACCCCTTCCCCATTATAAGACACTAAAGCATCTGCTCAGTGTAATGTCAGCATATCTATGTGCTTATATGCATGACTTGTTATGAAATTTAAAATAACTTTCTGGCTCCCTCTACGTGCTCTGTAAATTATACTCAGACTTCTCTAGTAATCTAACGGAGGCAATCAATCTTATAACAAATTCATTACTTCCACTTTGAATTTTAAATAACTACAAAACATTCAAATTATAACCAAAGTACATTACACCATCAAAAATATTTAAGAAGTTGTAAAAGTAGTTACCCAAAGAATTACTTATTTTTAAAAAGTTTAAGTTAAAAGTTTTTTCCTAATAGTCTAAGTTATATCCTGTATACTCCACTATTGAGCTCACTTAAGAGTCCAAAGTTATTTAATAGTGAAAAATATTCAAACCCTTACTTCAAAAACTTGTTGTTCCCTAGGCTACTACCAAATAAACAGATTTGGTATAAAATTTGGACCTGAAACAGAATACACTCTAAAGGATGAAATGTCTCCCAACACTTCAGTCAAAATGTAATCAATCCAATGACTACAATGAAATAATTCTGACAATTTGGCGATAGAGCCATTGTACAAGTACCACACAATCATCATGAAATTTCACTAACCTGGCATTTTCTTCTTCTGGCCTTTCAACTTCATTTTCATCTACCAAAAAAAATACATAAATAAATAAATAAAATTAACAAACAAACCACTCTTAAAGAAACCAGTATTATGAAAATCTGAAGTGATCATCACAAGCACTAACCTAGGTCCTTTGCCAAATCACTGTGCACATGCACGTCCCATGGGCCTATAAGCACATCCAAAGTTAGATCACCTTATAATGAATGACTTAACAAAATATGTCTTTTATGAAAAATAAATTAAAAAATCAGACTTTACTTCTATTAAAAAAAAGCTTAAGAAGTATTAAAAATTTCTAGATCTTTGTAAAAGAAACCCTACACATTTACATTTCAGAGTATTACTAATCTTGCCACCAAAGAAAATGTATTTTACAAGTTTATCAAAAATCAGTTTGTCGAAGACACATCACCAAGAAGCTGCACGGCGTCCAAACGTGCATTTGTACTATACTAAAGACAATCAAGAATATGCATTTCAGGCAAGGAACAAACATTAACTTTCCATACAGAGGGGACTATGACTTAATGGCAGTTAAAAACCAGATGTCAAAAAACCCCTTTCAAGAGGGCAGTAAAATTATTTTATGAAAAAGGTATACATGAGATACTGAAAACTATAAGCCTAAGTAAGGGACATGAGGTACTTTTATGATGTGGGTTAAAGAGCAGTCTCTTAAAAAATAAAAACTTCACCTTAATACAGGAGACACTCGGGGTTTTCTTTATGGGCCATAATGTATTCCATCTTTTTCTTTCTCTCTCTTTTAATTAATTATTTTTAAAGCACGACTTTCAGACAAGGAGGTACCCTTGCAGGTGCATTCCATACAAACTGACCATCAAGAAACAAGACGTTAGTTTTACAGCATCAACTTTATTTAGCTATTATTACAGAATGACTGTTTCTGGGAACAGGAAGGGCATCCTACAGTCAAGGGGCAAGAGACACACCAACACAGCTCAGAATCGATATAAAAAAACAAGAGGAAAGAGCGCGAAGGCGAAGCGGCCGGGAAGCGCCGAGGGGAGGAGGGCGAGGCTGGGGTCCCCGCGCCCGCGCCCCCGGCCAAGCCCCGACCCGGTGGCCGCGGGGTGGGTGCGTGTTGGGGGCGTGGGCTGGGCGGGAGGAGGCAGAGAGGGGCGGGGGACGCACACGCCGCGCTCGGCCTAAGGCAGGCCGGATAAGGCTCCGTACTGGAGGCCCCAGACGGCAGCGTGAAGGGCCCGGGACGCCGGCCGTCTGCGGACGGGAGGGGAGGCCTGAGAGAACCCGGGAGAGAAGGGACAGGAAGTTCCGTACCGCCATAGAGCCACTCTTCCTCCTCATCCCCTCCGGTCCCGCCGCTCAGCTCCGACACTAGGCGCTCGACCTCGCCGGCCGACATGGCCGCCCCAAGCACAACTTAAAGGCGGAGATCAACAGCCCCCTCCAACCCCTTCCCCAGCCTCGCTGCCCGGGGGCTCGAGAGGGGCGCGAACCCGCCGGCGAGCAAACGAAGAATGCTGGAGACTCAAATCCAAGGGACACGGCAGCCGCGGCGGCGGAGGCGGCAAAAAAGACTCCGGCGCCGCTCCGCTCGCGCACGCGCACGCGCAGCAGCACTCCTGCGGCGCGGCGTCTCTAGGTGGCTTCACTTCCGTGGCGTCCACCTGAGCCTGGTTGCGCATGCGCCTCTTAGTCGGCCCCGCCCTCAAGGAATCTCGCTCCGCTGTTTTAGCGTGGCTTCTCCCGTGACGTCATGCGTCGGCTAGGGTTCCCCTCCCCCAACCTTTCCTCTAATAATCCGTATTGCTCTTGCTGGAGGGCACGCCATTGTTCCTCTCCGCTCTTCATGCATTGTTTCTGTTTTCTGCCGGGTTTTTTTCTTCATCTTTCGCAAGGCCTTGTTTCATTCTTTACGTGTTGTATCTGACTTGATACAGAATCATTACCTCATCAGTCCCCTATTTCTCATTGGAGAAGAAATAATAATTCGTGCTCACTTTCTTGAAAAATTAGTTTTAACAGCAAACAAAAGTCAAACTAATAAATAGTTCATTCTCCTTATTAAAAAGTCAAAGACACTCTCATCCGTTACCCTCCTTTCCAGAAATAGCCCTCGTTTTTCTATTTTATGTGCAGCATTATGAAATTTTCTACGTATTTTGTTCATGTGTATTGTTTTGGTGGAAGTACTTGAGGTTAACGAGTATTAAAGGGTACAATACTGTAGGTACCATTGTGTGGATTGCTTTTTTTTTTTTTAAGCTCAGCAATGTCTTGAAGATCTTTTCCATGTTCTTGAACGTCAAAGTATATACATTTTTAAGTGCTTTCATAATATTCCATAGCATGGCTATCACAAAATGAATATGGCTATTTACCTATTGATGTACATTTAGATTGCTTTCACCTTTTCACTGTCACAAAGGAAAAAACAACTACAATGAAGAGCCTTGTAAATGACTTCTTGCAGGTTTGTACATGTTTCTCTTCAAGATAGATCATTAAGTGTGAAGTATTTAACAACTTTGGGGCTACTTTTGAGAACACATCCTCCAAGGAGATCACATAGGATGGGTCAAAAATGATTTTCTAGTTCTTAACCATAACTACCAAGTAGTAGCATGAACTCAAGTCAATCTCTCTATGTCAATCATCTATAAAATGGGAAAGCTGAGTTAAATGATCTCTAAAGTCTGTCTCCATTCTAAAGTGTTCAAACAAGATGCTTGCTTTTCAATAGAAAGAAAGCCATTCTAGTTTTACAAATCAATAATGGGTTTACTTGCTCTCCAGTCAATAAATAATGTTTTTCATTTATTTATTTAACAAGTATTGAATATCTGCTGTTTAAGAACTTAGAAAATAAAGGTATGAGTAAAACATAGTCCCTGCTCTTAAAGAGCTCTCAGTTTATTGAGAGGAGTCAGAAGGGTCATAAACAGTAAACTCTCCTACAAGGGAAAAGTGGGTCTGTTGTAATAGAAGCACAAACAAAACGTTTACATAACACCAGTGCCACACTATCTCATGTTATTTAAACAAATCATGTCGTTTTAATCCCCCTTACCTTTGAACACTCCTCTGTTGCTATTTCAGTCTCCCTTATCTACAGAGTATAATTCCTTGCATACTTCTAAACTCTGTTGAGATATAGTCAACTCTGTGAAATCTTTCCTGAATCCCATTTATTTATTCTATAAGTATTTCATGGGGGAGAGGTCTACCAAGTGCCAAGGACTCTTCTAAGCTATGTAGATTCAGCAATGAGTAAAACAGTCCTCCCCTTTGTGAAGCTTTCATCCCAAGGGAAACAGAATATAAACATATAAATGTACAATATGTCAAACGGTGATAAGTATTATGAAGAAGAGTAAGCAGGACGGGGAACCCAAAGTGGAATGATGAAGAGGGGTAAGGTGCAATCTTATATCAAGGGGTCAGGGAAAGTGACTCTAATGAGGTGGTACAAGAGAAGTAGAATAGAGAGAAGTATCCATTGTGGATTTCTGGGAGAAGCCCTACCAGACAGAGAATAGGAAGTACAAAGGCCCTGAGGCAGAAGCATACTTGGTGAATTCAAGGAAGCCAAAGCTGGAGTGAAGTGAGGGAGTGAGAGGATATATAGATGAGGTTAGGATTATTGGGAGGTGGGTAGTGTAGAGCTAATCACTTCATTCTACACACTATGGCATGTGTCTATCACATCATATAATAATTACCTGACTACATATCTTTTCCCTGTTTCCATAAGACTCTTCTCCAAGTCCTCCCTCAAACAGGGTATCTTCTTACATGTCATTCTACTTTCTGATATGGTGTGTAACACGCAGCAGATTTTCTTGGCCACTACTGACAGTAATGAAATGAAGATTTTACATTCTGCTTGAGAGTATTGTAAGGCAATCACTCACAGTTCTGTCTATTTATCTTTCTACTTATCATTCCATGAGTCCTTTGGTGGTTTTATGGGAGAACCAATTGCCTGATGATGAGGAGCCAGCCTCTTTATGCTGCCTGAAATGAGCTTGTCCTTTAAGGCATTACTTAAACTGAACTGAACTGATGAATAATAATTGATGCATCAGAATCGCCTTCATGGTAGAGGTAGCATTTGAGCTAAGCTTTGAAAACGAAGATGTTCACAAGCAAAGAAGCCCATAAACCACTAATAATAACTCTTCAAAGACCTCTTCCTTCTTTGCTTCCAATCTGAGTTTCTTGCCTTGATAAGCTTCCTTAGTTAAGGGTGTCTTTATCTCCCACCAGGGGAGATTTCAAAGATAGGTAGCTTGAAGATATTATATAAAATTATGACCTTACCAAACTACAATTCTCCATATATTCTGATTATATTTGTTTCCCATTTTAGTGTGTGTGTGTGTGTGTGTGTGTGTGTGAGTGATCTGTTGGTTCCTGCCAAAAAAACAAAAAACAAAAACCAAAAACCCTGAAACAACAAAGTATCACTTTTAATGCATCTGTCTCTGAGAAGTACTGAAAGGGAGTGCTTAGTAGTTGATGATTAAAATGATGACAAGAGGTAAAAAGTGCCTTGCTCAGTGTTTAGTAGATAGTAAGTTCTCATAAATGTGTTTTAAATAGATATGGCATTTAGGCCCAACTGTGCTATTCACTGCCAACTTTAGTTATGTCCCTTCAATGTTCCTCAGTTTTCTCATCAGTAAATCGATATATTAAAATAGCATTTTATACCCACTTCTTGGAAGGATAACAAAGCTAAAATGAGGTTTTAAATGTGAAAACATCTGACAAGTTAGAGGTGAGCTGGTGCTATATGATAAAGAAATTTTCACATATTGAGGTATGGGGAAGTCATTCTGGCTTACACATGAGTTTTGTGGTTTTGTTTTTATTTTTTGGTTTTGTTTTTCCACTTAACGGAGGTACTGGGGATTGAACCCAGTACCTTGTGCATGCCAAGCGAGCACTCTACCACTGAGATATAACCCTATCCACTGTCTTATATGTGAGTTAACTTGAATTTTATGCTAACTAAAATAGCCTGTTTATTTCCTATCAAACAGATTTTGTATATCTGCTTTAATTATTAAAGGAAAGGACACCTTGATCAGAAGTAAAGAATGTCCATGTTAAAAATAAAAATAAAATGCCTCCACTTCTAAGATACCAGTGCTGGTCCTCCTTTGATGGTAAGACTCCATTCCCAGGTGCCAAGGCCATACTGACTTTCTGTGCACCCACTGATCTTTTTTTTTTAAACCTTGAAGGAATATAATCCTGATTTGTTTGATGTTCTTTGTTCTGACAAGATAAAACTGTGCTGAAAACTATGCTTCTTTGGAGCAGTTCCTCAGAGGTATCCAAGAGCCTGTCTTCTGGTCTACAGTCCTCTGTTTGGCTTAAATAAAATTCTTTTCTATTCCTATCATAGATCACTTACTGATTATTTTTGTCGACATATATTATGATTTAGGCCTTTTGTTCTTTGAGCAATCTGAGTACCTGCACATGTGCAGAGTTTTCTTTGCTCTCTAGACACTAAAGTGAGGAATGAAGCCCCAGTTATTTATCTTCCTCTGCATTCTGGTATATTTTAACACTAAATTCTATTTAACACTAATTGTTTCTGGAAAATTGTTATCATCTCTCATTCACATCTACACTGTTTGTAAACTGCACATTCTTTAAGGGTGAAAACAAAATTTTTTTATTTACCAAATGCTCTCTCACAATATCAAGCAAATGGAAAGTGCTTGGTAAATCCTTAAGGGTTGATCATATATATGGAGGACTTAGAAATGAGATGAAGGGAGAGATGCTTGATTTGATGAGAATAGGAAATAATTGCTGGCTACTTAGGGCAGAAAAGTACAAATCACATTTAAATAAGGTAAATCTGATGATCTTAAACATATAATTGTAGCAAGAATTCATCTGACTCTGCTATAATATCTGAGCACAAGAAATGGATTTTTTCCTGGTTTTTCTTCTCATTTCTGTTTACCCTATCTACCAAGGTCATTCCATCCAGTTGCATGACTTTTAACACTGTCCATGTGATATGTATCAATGACTCCCAACTTTCTGTCTGCATTCTTAATTTCTCCTTGAGCTCAGGACAAACTGCTCACTCTGAAGCTTTACACATGCCTCTCTTGGATGTTTAATAGGTATGTCAAACTTATGCCCAAAACAAAACTTGTGGGCTCCCCTCCCAAACCTGTCCTCTCCCACTTCCATCCTCTCCCAGGCTTCTCCATCATACTCTCAGTAACCACCAACCGACCAGTTGTTTAGCCAAAACCCAAAGAATCATCCTTGCTTCTCTCTTTCCCTCTTGAGTCCTTCTCATGCCTATGAAAACCCATTAGCAAGACCTGTTAGTTCTTTCTATAAACTATATCCCAAATCTGTCTACTTCTCTCCATCTCCACTGCCACACAGCAATTCAAGTAACACAGACCCCTTAAATAGCTTCCTGTTACACATCAAATACAATCCAAATTTCCCACCACATGACCTACAAGCCCCTTCATGATCTGGCAGCCCTTTGGGTGGCAAGTGGCCATACAGGTTGTGCACTGTCCAACTTTATGGGGTCCCCACATCTCATTCTGAGTCACTTTTTGTCAACTCTTTTAGTATCATTCCCTTACATTCTCTGTGCTTATTTCCTCCTAGTTTCTTCAGATCTGCATTCTAACTCTGCACCTAACTCATAGCCTTGTTCCATTATATATACATGTCCCATAGTCTCATTATTTTAGCAGAAGGATGTCTCTACTCATTCACTGAAACTGCAACCTAATTTCTCTCCAAGAACAGCACTTCTCTTCATCCTTCTATACTGCATGCCCACCATTTTCCTTCATCCTGTTGTACTGTGAAGCCTGGAGATAGGATTGCTATAACTCTGGCGCTGGTGGGCCACTACCAGACTGTTATGGTCCCACTTTCTTGTGAAAACCCTCCTCCTTGTCAGTGCATACCTCCTCATTAACCACCTCTGCCCCTCTCTCTTCATCTCCCCTCATTCATAGATGATGCTGGGGGTCGGGTGCACAGTCTTCCTTTCTTTTACCACTTGGCACCATTATGAGTGACTTGCACATCTGGCTTGCCTGTTTTTTGACGTCCTAGAATCTAACTATCTTACAAACTTCATTCACTCCACTTCAGCAGTCTGCCTTCAGGGCCACCCCATGGATTTTATTATATCCTGGAACTGTTCCCTTCTTGAATTTTAGAGGCCGAGCTAGTCTCTTTGACCCTAGCATCATATTCTTCCAGCCTTTCTTTTTCATATTCCATCTCCCTTTTCCCTTCTTTGGTACTTGCCACTGTTGACCACTCTATTCTTTTTGAAACTTGTTTCCCTTATGACTCCACTCACTGGCTTCCCTTCTTCCACAGACCTGGAAATGTTGCTTAGAGATCTGTCCATCACGCTTATTGTCTTCTGTCTTTTTCATGCTGTCTTTAAGCAACCTCAAGGACACTCATTTGCTAATGATTCCCAGATCACCAGACTTCTGTCCTGCAATCCATAATCATACATCCAACTGTCTACCAGATGTTTCCACCTGGATGTCCCACAGTACCTTAAAACAAGTTCCCACTCCCATTAGAATGTCTACTATCAAAACAACAACAGCTAGAATCTTAGAAAATGACACAAATGAACTTATTTACAAAACAGAAATAGATTCAAAGACATAGAAAACAAACTTATGGTTACCAAAGGGGGAAGGGTGTAGAGGGGAGGGGTAAATCAAGAATTTGGGATTAACATATATACACTACTATATATAAAATAGATATACAACAAGGACCTACTTTATAACACAGGGAACTATATTCAATAGCTTGTAATAACCTATAATGGAAAAGAATATGAAAAGGAATATATATATGCATACATATGTATAACTGAATCACTTTGCTGTAAATCTGAAACATCGTAAATCAACTATACTTCAATAAAAATGCAAAAAGCCTGCACAATAACAGAAAATAACAAGTGTTAGCAAGAACTTGGGGAAATTAGAATGCTCGTACACTGTCGGTAAGAAAGTAAAATGGTATAGCAGCTATGGAAACAGAGGGTCCTCAGAAAAATTAAAAATAGAATTACTGTATGATCCAGCAGTTCTACTTCTAGGTATATATCCACAAGAATGGAAAGCAAGGTCTCAAATAAATATTTGTATACTCATGTTCCTAGCAGTATTATTCACAATTGCCAAAATGTGAAAGCAATCCAAATGTCCATTGGCTGGTGAATAAATGAATAAAATGTGGTATACATAGCAGTATATACAATGGAATATTATTCAGCCTTAAAAAAGAAGAAAATTCTGCTATATAACATGGATGAACTTTGAGGATATTAATGCTAAGAGAAATAAGCCAGTCACAGAAACACAAATAATTGTATGATTCTAATTATATGAGGGACCTAGAATAGTCAACTCATAGAAACAGAAAGTAGAATGATGGTTGCCAGGGGGAAGGAGGAATGGAGAGTTGTTGCTAATGGGTATAGTTTCAGTTTCCAAAGACAAAAAAGTTCTAAAGATTGGTTGCATAACAATGTGAAAATGCTTAATTTCAGAACCGTGCACTTAAAAATGGTTAAGATGGTAAATTTCATGTACTTTCCCACAATTAAAAAAACAGACATATAGACAAACAAAAGTATGTCCCAACCAAACTCAGTAATTTATTCCCTGATATGCTTATGCTTCTATTTTATTTTTTCAAATCTCAGTGACTGCCACTTACTAGTCACCCAGGCAGAAAACTGGGGCATTTTTCCCTTTGCCTCTCTCTTTGTCATTATGGTCACCAGGCTTCTTGGGTCTTTTGACATCTCTTCAAAAATCCCACGATGCCTACCCCCTTTTCTCAGTACCCTTATATACTCTCACCTAGAGTCATTGCTTTTACTGTTTTCTAACTCCTCTCCCTGCCCTAACTCTTACTCCATTCAAATTATTTTCCATTTACAACCTTTTTTCCCCCCGTAAACTCCAGCTATGAACAAATTATTTCCACTCCTAAAAATACACTCAGGCCCTCCATTTTGACAAGTTCCTCAGCCATGGATTCAACCAACCTTGGGTGGAAAATATTTGAAAAAGAATTCCAGAAAGTTCCAAAAAGCAAAACCTGAATTTACCATGCACCAACAACTATTCACATAGAATTGACATTGTTATTAGGTATTATAAGTAATCTAAAGCTGACTTAAAGTATACAGTTTATGGGTTATATGCAAATCCTATGCCATTTTATATAGGTTACTTGAGCATCTGAAATTTTGGTATCTTGGTAGGAGGTGTCCTGGAACCAATTCCTCAAGGATATCAAGGGATGATTGTACTTTAATAGTTCTCCATCGTTTGCTGCTAGTCAGAATGAAAAATGAGACTCACTCTGATCTAGTCCCTTCTTTTCTAGTTCCTAGCTCTATTTCTTCATGGGCCTCTGTTTAAACAATACATTCAAGCTGTACTAAACCATTTGTAGCTCTAGAGAACACGTTGTAAGTTTTCATACTTCTACATATTTGTTCATGCTGCACTCTTTGCCTAGGAGGTCAGGTTCACTCCTCCCCATCCTGTACACCTGGTGAGCACCTGGTTTTCTTTGAAGGAAACTCAAAATTCATGTCCTATATGAAACTTTTGACCACTTCCTTTTTTCCTTCACTTAGTCAGAATTTATTTTTACCAATTTGCAACACTTAAACATTTTTTTTTAAAAAATCGTTGCTCTTGTAACATTTGATTGCATTTTCTTGCTTTACATGTGTGGGTACTTTTATTTCAGATTACTTTGAAGGCAAGACTGTGGCTTTATTTATATTCTCAGTGCCTATCCACAGTGACTGGAATATTGTACATGTCCATTAAAAGCTGGTTGAATATATTATTTATTAGATTGATATGAATTGAAAATTTATTCAACAAACATTTATTGAATACCTGTTATTTTCTAGTGTTGGGGATTCTGGGTCTCTGGTGCACCATCTAGGAGAACAAATACGGGAAGGAAAACAGGTATGTTAAAACTTACCCTATGATATGGCAAGTACTTAGCAGAAGTGTACATTTTTCATGAATCAAGTAATAGATCTTATTAACCACTGCATCTTTGGAGCCTAGAGCAGTGATTACACTTATTAAGTGCTTAATAAATACTCATTGAATGAAGTTCTGAAACATTCTGGGCTCAATCTGTTGCCTTCATTATGCAGGTATTTCATGTTCTAACATGGGAGTGGCTGGAGAGAAACTGAGAAATCATGAAGGTTTTTGGTGCCATTAGTGTCTGGTTGTATCCTGTAGGCAATTTGGTCACGAGAGGCTTTCAAGCAGAAAAAAATGGTTGGATAAAGATATCTGAATCGGAGGGACAAGAGATGGAAAATTGGGAAATGATGGGGGATCACTGCTGTTGTCCAGTTGAGCGATGATGGTGGACTAAGGCAGTGACAGCAAGTATGGATAGGGAGAAGGGCTGGATTCCAGATTTTTGAAGCAGATCAAGATTTGGTGCCTATGAGATGACGGAAGATGGAGAAAGTATAGGTGAAACTGGTATGTTTGTTAGACGCTTGTGTCCAATAATGTATGTGACAGAAATATATAAACTATAAAACATCACACAGCAGTCGGTTGCTTTTGTCTTCTCTGGCTGCCGTTAGTTTAGCTGGGCAACGTGGCTGTCCTCTTAAAGAGATATGTTCAGATTCAAGGAAAAATATCAAATTTCGAATTAGGTTTTATCATCCCTGAGATTACTCAAGGAGCAGCGTCTGAGCGGGAGGGAGATGGAAAAAAAATACCTCAGTTATCTCATAGGCAGCTCCTTCTTCCTTCCGGGAACTTTCGAGTCGCCCCAGGACTCCGGGGCCCCGCCCATTTCTTCCCAGATCTCACCATTCTTCCGCGACGGGCATCCTCCCTAGCCAATCAGGCTCAGTGACGTCGTTGTCGTGCGCCCACACTGGACAAGTCAGAGGCGGCCCCACGTGTACTGTGTTGACTGTCAATATTTCGGGGACCCCAATTCCCGGACTGTTAAGTTCTGAGAGAAGTACCAGCACTCGGAACCCCGAGTCTGCGAATCCCCAGCCATGAGCACCCCGGGCGTTCTGTCCTTTACGCAGCAGGCCTGGGAGCAGGTGCTGGCCAAGGTGAAACGGGCTGTGGTCTACCTGGACACCGCCTGCGCCGAGAGCCTGCACTGGGGCTGCGGAGCCTCGCGGCTGCTGGAGGCCGTGGGGAGCCCTGCGTGTTACCTGCGGGAGTTCGAGCCCGCCGCAGTTGGTGGCGGAGCCGAGCAGCCCAAGGCGGTGTTTGTGTTGAGCTGCTTGCTGAAAGGCCGGACCGTGGAGACCCTAAGGGGCATCATCTGCCGCAGTCACTTCCAGTATTGTGTGGTGGTCACGGCTGTGAACCACGCAGTCCACCTCACGGCTAATCACGTGCCGGCAGCGGCAGCGGCGGAGTTGGAAGGGCAGCAGCCGGTGTTCGAGCAACTGGAGGAGAAACTGTGCGAGTGGATGGGCAACATGAACTACACTGCTGAGGTGCTACACGTCCCGTTGTTACTCGCTCCTGCTGCTCCCCACCTTGCCTTGACTCCAGCTTTTGCTTCTCTTTTCCCACTGTTACCCCAGGATGTGCAAATCCTCAACAGTGCCCGACCAGACAAGAGGAGGCTAGGAAGCCTGGGTGAGGTGGATGCCACTGCCCTGACCCCTGAGCTGCTGCTGCAGATCAGGTGTCTGGTGTCAGGCCTTAGTTCCCTGTGTGAGCATTTAGGGGTACGGGAGGAGTGTTTTGCTGTAGGTTCCCTCAGTCGAATCATCGCTGCAGATCTGGCCAATTTTGCTCCCGCCAAAAACAGAAGGAGGACTGCCACAGGCAGGGCATCAGTGGTGTTTGTGGACAGAACTCTGGATCTCACAGGTAAGTGGCGTTGCTGTGGAGGGCTTCAAAGTGCTGGGATTTTCACTGATTCAGCATATATTTTATTTACCTCTTCCTATGTGTCAGATTGAGGATTTAAAGAAGAACTAGACGGACACAGTCCTTGATCCCACAGTTCATTGTCTGGAGGTAGACACAGACAAGCAAGTTGGCAATTAAAATCAATTTGTTAAATTCTGTAATGGATAAATACATCCTCAGTGTGCACTTCCCCTTATTAAACAAAACAACTGCAACTAGCCCAGTGATTGGAAACACTTATGCTGACATAGGGAGAATGAAATGTCCATCTGGCAACCTTTCAGAAATGTGTAGATATCAGTATTCTCAACAATCCTTCATAAGAGGGTTTTAAGTTGTTGAAGTATTAACAGATGACCAAGTGGAGGGAACCTGTACAACAAAACATGAAAATATTACAGTTAGTTCAGTTTCAGGTTTCTTTAAATGAGTGTTAATATGTGAGGCTGAAGTGAAATTTCACTAGAAAATGAGATTAAATAGAATTGTAGAAAATATTTTCAAATGTTTGTTGATTTATTCTTAGCTCTCGTTCTATTGAGGATTGGGTAGATAATCCCAAGTTGTAATAATATATTATTTATACACATTAGTAGCAAATGTTACCCTTAAAATAGGTGAAGGAAAAACATTTTATGATACTTGACATGAGCATTTATTTTCAAAGATCAACTTTATTGTTCTTTAATTATGTAGATATAATGCTGCTGGTAGTATAGGCTGGAAAGTTTCAGGTTCAGGGAGAATAATCAGGAAGCTGACACTGGTAAGCATTACCTTCAGTAAGTTTTTTAAAAAAAAGTTGAATGAAGTTAAAAAACCACAATAATTGCAGTTTTTGACTTTATAAGATTAATTTTCAGGTCATAAAATAGAAAGTAAGCTAAATGGTAATACTGAGATGTAAGCTTAATCATGTCACTGGAAAAATCAGGTGTTCAGTCTGTAAGTGTGATTTAAATAAAAGTAATCATTGTAAACACTCCCGAACTCTCAGACGAATAAAAACACCTGATAAGTATATGTTTGTTTTTGGGTGTGAGGTATATACTGCTTATACTTCTATTTCTTTCTGCCCAAAATATGACATATTGTTTCATAATTAATCAAGGTCACATATTTTTGTGTCCTCCTCCACCCTGCCGGACTCCAGTTAGGCAAACTTTAATGTCCTGACTGTCCAGCATCATAGCAACTACTCCTTTGCATATCATGCATCTCTTTCTTGTATCTAGCTCTTCTAAATACAGAAAAAACAGGGTAAGCATAGCTTTTGCCTTCTAAAAGCTTATAAAATGAAGCAGTCAGGAATGATTTAGAAACTAAGAGCACATAGAAAGACAAAGTTGTCATTCCCTCTAGATCTCCCTCCCCACACTCACCCCTCAGCTTTCTTGCTTTTATATCACTGAGAAAATATAAGCCGGTAAAAAACTTCTGTGTCTTCCCATCACCAAATCTACCAACCTTTCTACATCTGTACTCACATATTTTTCTTTCTTTCCTTCATATTTAGAGAAGATGTACTCTCCCTGGTACTATTTAGTGCCAACTTTTCCACCCTTGCAGACTACATCCTTTCCTTTTTCACATCTCTCATAGGTTTATCTCTTTCAAATACCCTCCCTCTTTCCTAGGTCATCATTTTTTTAAAAAGTTTTTCTTATGGATTTCCCCCATCAACATACAAACTGAATGGACCACATCCTTTCTTGACTCCTTGGGCTCCTCCTACTTCGTTTTCATTTTCGCTCCGTCTTACAGCAAACTTAGAAATTTGTCTATACTTGCTATCTCTACAGTCATCTGTTTCAATTTTGCCTTCACTTTAGTTAGGTTTATTTCCCCCTGAGAACTCACCTGAAACATCCTTTGTCAAGATCACCAGTGGCCTCTGTATCGCCAAATCCATTGTTAAAATATTAGGATTCATTTTGCTCAGTCTCAAGGCACCATTTGTCACAGCAGAGTAGAGGATGCAAATAGTTTTTAAAAATAATATTCAAGAAGTACAAAAGACATACAGATACTGCAGTTTCTTGTGTGACCCCATCAAAACACAAAACTGACATATTATTTGCTTGCTCACAGTCTTCCCATCACACCCACTATCCAATCCAAGTTCCTTAGTTTTGTTTTCAAGGCCATATATGACCTGTCTGTGTGTACCTCTCCCAGCTCCTCTCTTGCTAATCTCCCCTCACACACTGCTCTCCTGGCACGCTGGCTGCCTCGCCATTTCTCAACACGCCACATCTGTCCCAGCCGCAGGGCCTTTGAAGTTCTGCGGCTCAGCGGGGAGTGTTCTTCCTTCAGGTGTTCACATGGCTTTCCCGCTCACTTCCTTTGAATCTCCACTCACGTCTCCTCAGACAAGCCTTCTCTGACCACTTTCTTTAGATACTGTCCAACCCCTTACCCCACTTTATTTGTCATTGTCTTTATGACTTCCTAACATGCTAATTGATTGTTGCCTGTTTCCTTCCATTTGAATGGAAGCTCCTGAGGGAAAGGGCTCTATTTTGTTTCCTGTATATTAACTAGCACTCAGAAGAGTGCCGTGAAAATAGTGGGTATTCAATAAATATTTTTGAATGAATGGATGAATGAACAGGTTAGTGAAAGATTACTGCCAACTGGATATTCATTGAGGCTAATGTACTCATTTTTTCTGGTTGAAAATATTTCTGAGACTCCTAAGTTGCATCAGTAGTTATTCACAAATGCAGTGAGTGTGCAGCAAGGCACACATCTTCTAAATATTCTAAAATTTGACACTTTGAGCCCACAGTAATTTTTGAGGAAAGAAATAGTATTATTAACTAATCATATTTATGTGACTATTTAATGGATAAAAATCATTTCCACATTACCTTATTTGATCTCCTCAACAAATTAGGTGAGTTAAGTGTTATTTACCATTTCAAGAATGAAGATTTGAGGCTCTGAAGTTGTTCTTTACTGAAAAAAAAAAACCCATAAACATCAAATAATACACCAGATGTGACTGGATTGCTCCAACATTCTATTAATGTCCAAGGTCAGCATCTTTTGTTTTCTGAATTGTCAGAGTTGTTAGTGTTGTGTTGTTAAAGTCCTCGCTTCATATTTGTCTAGGATCCTCTGTCAGTAGGTGGGCTTCCAGAGTTTTCTTTAAATTAGTGAAGGTACTCAGTAAGCAGATTGGTATGGGAGAAGACATTTTAGGTACAGGAGATCAAGTGAAAGAATATTTAATATTGAGAGGGGCATTTTTCAAAAGGAGCAAGTGGGAGGTTTCTCTGGATAGATTCAAGGCAACAGGTAAAAAGAGAAAGAAAAATTCATCTACTTTGTCAAGAGTTTAGGAGGAACCATGTGAGTATCATTTTCAGTAGAATGCTGAGAGAATTATACAAGGTGATAATAACGCAATGAGAATGAAACTTTCTAAAGTTCCTTGAGGTATTTCCCAAGTACCTTTAAAATTATAAGGGCTCTGCTTCTTTCCTACCTTCCTGAATAGTTGAATTTAAAAGCATCAGTGTGGGGTAAGCAAGGTAGCTATCCACGCATGGAGTAAAGCACTGACCAGGCCCAGGATGTCAGAGCTCACATTGGTTGAGATCTCCCGAGTGGAGAGAGGTCGCCTGTGGCAGCAGCAGTGACCTGGTGGGATAGGGGATAAAGGGAAGCCAGAGTGGGTGGGATAAGGGGATGCCCCTGGGGCCCAGCACATTTGCCAATCTACTGGTGCATGGAACAAAGTTTGATTTGTAGTCCCCTTTGAAACCAATCATCTTTGGCATACTATAGCCAAGAAAAGGTCCATGAACTACTTCCCATTTTAAAATTATGACATACTCTTCTTCAGAAAGGATCAAAATTATTGCTGGTTGATGAAAGGTAGACTTTGGAGGATAGATCTAATTGGAACAAATTTGTTACTGTGGTTCTAATAATTTATAAATTGAAGTCTTTAATGAATACCTTTTGGAAAACCCTCCAAACTATCTTCTGAATGATCAGTTTATGGTTGATTTGTGTCAGAGATGTTTCAACATAGTGTTATGATTCCATATTGGTAATCCTCAGGGTTGATTTTCAGTGGTACATGGCTGTATCGTCAAACTTGTGTTTTAAATACTAAAATGCTCCTGTAATAGTAAGTAAAGAGAAATTCTCTACTTGTTGAGACCACAGGTCACCAAATACTGTTGCCCTGTGGAGGCGTGTGATAGGGCCTAGGAGCATCCTGGTGTGGATACAGCTGACCCCCAGAGGTGCTGAGGGCTCTGAGGCAGTGGAGAGAGTTCATGCTGCTAGTGATGGTTATAGAGGTGCAGCACTTGTCCTCTGCTCCAGGGTGGCCCAAAATTGGATAGGGTAGAGTACATGGTGTTGGGGCGTTATTGTTGGCATGAGTGCTTTTCGACCTTGGTCCAGGCTCTGGTGTCCAGGACCATAAGTGATCATCATATTCAAATTGTTTACTGATGTGTCCTGGATGCAAGAAGCACAAAGAGCTGGGGTTCTCATGACTTGTTGTTATAAGAATTTGTTTTTACAAGTATTTGATGTGGTTTCTTACATCACGTTGTGGCTTACATTGGGGCATTATTTAGCCAGGGATAGCTGCAGCAGATTATGCCAACAAGTTCTAAAAAATCAACAGGTAATTGGAAATTACTGAAATGACTTGAATGGTTTGAATTTCAATTTAAATTACAAGACAGCAGTTTTAATATAGTGACCAAAAGGAAATATATTTTTAGTTTTTGATTTAGATGTTAATTTATATGCATAGTATATTAATTTGTTGTTTGTTGTTAAATATTTTGGATGCCATCCTTGATGATTTACCATTAGAAGATTTATATGCTTATGTATACTTCTTAGATGTAAAATTGGCACTAACAAAAATAACCTCCAATAGTTCATAAATATTTGACAGTGTTAATATCATGCATACAATATAGATAAATTTCTCACCTTTTTGTCATCATCTTTGCTGAAAGTAACATCACATTGTCTAATAGTTGTTTTATTTATTTTCAGTAAATATTTATTGAGTGCCTACTGTGTGCTAAGCATTATTCCAGGTCTAGGGAAACAGTGGTGAACAAGATAGGTAAGTTCCTTGCTTCCCTGAAGCCTTGTTCTCAGGGCTTAAAAATATAGAAAGTTTATTATAGTTGTTTGAGAAGTAGATGGCCACTAGTGTCTGTTACTATGATTTTGGCATACTTCTACCATGTCTAGACCACACAGAAGATTGCGTTCCTGCCGAGTGCTTCAGGCATGTTTGTGTAGGGGATTTAAATACAACATACCATGGACTATTCTGGCTTCTGATTTGTTTCAAGGGGCAATTGAAAAGGTAGACATGATTGATGAATCTCTAAAAGATTTGAATCTGGTTTTCTTTCCATTCTTTTCTGGCTCTTGAGATCGACTGGAGTGCTTTGTTGATAGTCTACATATTCAAGATCAAAAGATAGCAGTGGCGGTAACTCTGGGAATTAAATTTCCTTTCTTGGTTCAATTCTCCTGAGTTTTAGTTTCATGTAAATTTTAGTTTCATGTAATTTAGTTTTAAATTAAATCCATTCAATTAAAGATTAATTCCCAATCCAATGGGTGGTTCTTAATCTGGGGATTATGATATAATGGTACATTTATATTGGCTTTAAGGTGTAGTTTTATATTATTTTGTTAAACTCTTGGATTTTGAGACAATTAATAATGGCTAACATTTGAGAGCATACTACTTTTCTCAGCATTTTACGTGTATAAACTTCTTTAATTTTTATAATAATTCTTTTATAATTTTTCCCATTTTACAAATGAGGAAACAGGGACATGGAGGAGTTAAGTAACTCACCCAAGATTACAAGCTAATAAGTGGCAGAGTCAGGGTTTGAACCTTGGCAGTTTGCTCCAGAGCCTGTGCTCATAACCTTTCTCATCTGGAGGCTTTCCTCAACCTGGATAGTAGAGATAATACTAATATGGTGTCCAGAAGCTAGCAGCTTCAGAGACTGAAAACAGTTGTTGAACTCTGGTGCTGCCTTAATGTTCAGAAAAGTGACTTAGTCTTTTCTCTTCCATGTGATTTTTCACCAAATGCAAAATAACCAACTAGTATCTTCATTTCAGAGTCCAGAGGATACTGTTTAAAATAAGCATAGTTATGAAACACAACTGAGAAACCATATAAGACTCTGACTAGATTGCTGGTGTTAGATCCAGACCAGTCTAATAACTCCAAGTCCTAGTTTAGTGACTTACTTGCTGTTTGATCCTCGTTGAGGCTTTTGAAGGTTTTCTCATTTGTGAATGGTAAAATAGCTACCTTAAAGTGCTGTTGGAAACATGTGAAATCATCCATCCATCCATCTGTCCATTCATTCATTCAATATATAACTAATGTAGATAAGAGATTAAAAAGTGATAGGGTTTCCATGTTAGATACTATAGCTAGGGAAGACCTCTCTGAGGATGTGACATTTGAGCAGAAACTGAAAGAAGAGATGAAGTAGGCCATGTGACAGTCTTGGTGTAGAACCTGTAAGACCCAAGGAATGGCAAATGCAAAGGACTTGAGGTAGGAATATGCTTGACATGTTTGAGAAACAGTAGAGGCCAGCGTGGCTCCCTTCAGCTTGCCCCACAAGCAAGGAGGGCAGTGATAGGAGATGAAGTTGGACAGACAGGCAGAAGGAATGCATTGTAGGACAAAGTAAAGACTTAGGTTAAAAGCTAAAGTATGATAGGAAAGGTGGAGGGTTTTGAGCTGTGATGTGACACAATCAGATTTACATTATACAGGATTGTATACGTAAGAAGTGAGGGGATTACAATATATGGAAGCTGCTACTACTATCTAGTTTGTGTAATAGACGTGAGTGGCTAGTATCAGTAGTCTTAGCTCTGCCCCTTCCCAGTCATAAGTCCTTGGACAAGTTGTAACTAATAGGTCTCAGTTTCCTGATCTATGAAATGAGGATAATGATAGTACTCACTCAGAGGGTTGTTGAGAGGGTAAAATAAGTTAATGCATCTAGCTCCTAGAACAGTGCCTGACCTGGTACATAATGGGGAAAATGTTTATTAGTACTTTTATTGATTAATTATATGCCTTTAAAATGATTTAATGTTTTATTCTTTTAAATGTATGTTTCCCCCCTAAGTATAAGAGTAAGAACAGAAATACAAGAGTAATTTGCCATACATATAACCCAGCAGAATTCTATTACTTGACCTGTTATCTGTCAGTAAAGTCAATGAGAGTTGGTTAGAATTAACTAGTTGTCAGGAATTATATTCTGTTATACCTGGAGGGAAAAAAAGTGGAGTAAGCGAAATATTTCTCTTATATGATCCTGCAAGATCATTACGATTTCAATTACTTAGGAGAGTGTAAAGAATGACCTGGATGATTTTGATTCATTTTAGTAATGTTTACTGAGCAGTTTTTATCTACAGGCTCTGTGCTAGGTGATAATGACATGAAACCTCACTGTTAAGTATGTCATTGGGACTGGCAACCTCATGCCCAATTGGAAGCAAATTAAAAATGCTGAATCCCGGGCCTCACCCTAGACTTAGGAATCAGAACCTGTGTTGTAACAAGATCCTCAGGTGATTTGAATGTGTAGTAAAGTTTGAGAAGTGCTGACATAAAGATCAAACAGTAGAAGCTCCTGTCTATGAGGAACTCAGAGTCTAATGAAGAAGACAAAGCTTAGCAAATTCTAGTATGAATGCTATGTGCCTTCACAGTGGTTAAGTACAAATAGTCTCTTATGGGGTGCCCATTTCTAGACCATTGGTTCTCACATTTAAACCACCCCAGAAAGTGATTTTTAAAAATGAGTCTAGGCAGAGGCTGGAATCATTCATTGTTCTTTTGAAATCTCCCCGTGCTTGCAGAGATAGAAGAAGGAGCATAGGTTGTTCTGGGAGTTCTTTTAAGATAATTTTTATTAGAGCTTAAGGTGCTTGAGGGTTGGGATGAATGACTGAGGGAGTGGTAAGAGATGAGGAAGTAAGGGTAATGAAGATGATGAGGAAGGAGACTGGGGACATGTTCCAAAGGCCTTAATTTTCATGCTCAGTTAGGAGTCAGAAAAAGTTTTTAAGGACGAAAAGTGCATGTACAGATTTCCTGTTGAATGAGTTCTCTGGTAGATAATGTGATGGATGGATTTATTTATTACAAGATAGAAATTTGAGGGGTGATGGGGTGGGTCTTTTTGTTGTTGTTGTTTGCCTTTTTTTCTAGTCAAATTTATTAAAGTACATTACATATAGCACCATTTATCCTTTATAGTGTGTAGTTTTGTCAAACAACATATTGTCATGTAACCACCACTACAATCAAGATGGAAGAGTGGTTCCATCACTCCAAAAAATTCCCTTGTGCTCCTGTAGTCAGCTTCTCCTCTCACCCTCAGTCCTGGCAATCATGGATCCATTTCCCGTCCTTAGAGTTTACCTTTTCAAGGCTATTATATAAATGCAATCATATGGTATTTAGCCTTTTGAGTGACCTCTTTCACTTACAGTATAATACAGTTGAGATTCATCCATGTTGTTGCTTGTATCAGTAGTTCATTGCTTCTTATTTATGGGTAATATTCAGGTATATAGATGTGGCATAGTTTGTTAATTTGCTCGCCAGTTGGGCTGTATGCTTAAACCCTGTAGAGAGGAATAACACTGCTATCTGTTGGCTCAACTCTAATTTATACTTTGTGGTGGACAATGATTCTTAACTCTTTTGAAATTAAGGAACTTTATTGATCAATTGGTCAAAGTTATGGACTATCTACAAAAAAGCATAAACTTACAATATTTCTCATGAAATTCAACCCTCCTATCTATCTATGGAGGAGCCCAGCCTAGGAGCCATGGGCTCCTTGGGAAAAACGCATGAAATACTGGAGGCCAGGAGATCGATCAGGAGGCTATTTTAATATCTAGGTAAGAAATGATATGAATTTATATTGCGTCAATAATAGGAAGACGAAGAGAGGAGTAGTTTGGTATTTAACTGAGACAATAGAGTGGTGACTGATATAATGCTAGCGCATTAAGGGAAGGATTTGAAGACCTTCCAAGTTTTCTAGCTTGGGCAATTTCAGAATCCATTCACAGAAATAAGGGAACGTAGGAGAAATTTAAGGTAGGGGCAACAATGAATGTTATGTGATTCTCTTACCTAAAATTACTGTATGGGGAAAATTACTTATTGAATAAACTTGTATAATTACAGCCTTATGATTCTCCCCACCCTGTCCCTTCAAAGTTCTACCTGGTATATGGCAAACTTAAGCAGGCTTTTGACTGGTATGTGGCATCTGCTTTAATATATCCTGTTTGTACTAGGTTTGACTGATGTGAGGTAGTGTTAGAAATGGTAACGTTAGAGGGGATCTAATAACTAGTGCTCCTTTCCCCATCTAGATTCTGAATCAATTGATTATGAGATAAAGAGTTGCAGAGACCAAAACACCAGTTTTATTATGGATGCAGTGAACATTAACAAAGATTCTTTTTTTTTTTGTCATTCACTTTTATTCTACATTGTAATGAGGGTTCCAGCCACTTAAATAAAGAAAGGAAGAAAAAGGCATAAAGATTAAAAAGTAAAATCATATTCATGAGCAGAAAATATGAATGAAGATTCTTAATGCCAAATCCAAGTGTTGAAAAGTTTACACACTCTGGACCAGAGCAAGTCTCTTCTCTTCTTTCCAAAGGCAGAACCTATCCTAGGAAGAACAAGTAGATGGCCCAGGGAAAAGTGATTGATTGAAGAAGGTGAAGCAGTCTCAGGAGTGTTAGGATATTTGTTGTCCCTCTACATAGAAGGAAACATCAGGAGTAATAAAGAAATATTCTACTCTTACAGTACAAAAATGTCATTAAATACTGAAACATTTCAAAATAATGAAATACAGTCACAGATTTTTGGGAAGGAATGATGGGAATCAGAAAGGAAGGGAGTTTTTAAATTTTTATTATCTCTTTAATTTGCATTCTTTTCTATTGACGTATAGTCAGTTTATAATGTGTCAATTTCTGGTGTACAGCATACTGTTTCAGTCATACATATATATTCATTTTCATATTCTTTTCCATTATAGATGACTACAAGATAATGGATATAGTTCCCTAGGAAGTGAGTTTTTTTTAATACACTAATTCCAAGAGTCCAGTAGCCCTGTCTCAACACAAAGGGGCACTGTGCACAACCCCAGAATATCCTGTTTGTGAAATGTAGAGAAGGCTCTTGTGTATTTATCTTTGAGCCCTTCTACAGTCTAACAGATCTTGTGAAGGCTCCTCAATTCTTGCTTCTTACTTCATTCCGTGCAAGTAGAGGCAATGAAGAGGTCACGTGCCTTAGGATAATGATATTAGCAAGCACAAGCACATTCGCATATGATCCACAGGGTCATACAGGATTGGTATTTTTCTGGTCCCGTTAACTAAAATGTTTAGCCCTTGAAGCAGTTAGCTTAACTTAGGATCTCAGATACTAAGGCTTGAAGATATTTAGGTGTCAGTTGGAAAAACTCTTGAGTTTTTAGCTTGGTAAAATAACACCACATTTATGGAAATTCCCTCAGATTACACAAGGAACTAGTGGAAGATGGGACCACTAGAGTCAATGTCCCCAATTTCTTTCCTACACCCCCTTCAGAAAAGAAGGCAATGGGAAATAAACTATTCTCTGGCCAGACTAGACCACATTGCTGTTGGCTAGATTAACAGTGGGACAGGGAAGAAATAACTGTTTTCTGGTTGACTTCCACTCTTGAGCTTCTTAAATAATATTTTAAAGTCTCTATAATAAAAGAAAAAATAAGCTCTCTGAAAATTTAAGTGTGATATAAATGTCAACATTTTATTCATTTCATGAAAGAAGAATCAGAAGTTACTGTGACATTGAGAAGCCCCAAATGCTTAGTTTATGTTTGAGTCATATAAATAGCATTAATTAAATTTTAAAAATGAATATTGAAGCCTGTAAAGTTGGACATGTGAGAAACTGTATTCACAGAAGAGCAGGTCAATTTGTTGAAATTCCATACCTGGAATTTCCTCCATTATGGAACATGTTAGCTATACATTCCTTTTGACTGAACCTAAGAGGCTGAGTAATCCTGGTCATGTAAATGTGGCATTTTCTTAATTCTCTTATGTAATATTTTCAACAGTTTCTGATAGGATGTAAATTATTTTTCTAATTAGGTAAGTCTCATGTGCTTCTTGTAGAAAATACTGGTCATAAAATGAAGTTTAGATAGAGTTTAAGTCAACCAAAATCCTACCATTCAAAGATAACCCTTGGTAAAATTTTGGGGTATTTGTATGTGTGTATAACTTAGTTTTTTATCTTATTACAACAAGAATGTATGCTCACCATGGAAAGTTTATAAACTATAAATAAATAGAAGAGAATAAAAAAATCACAACTTGAGAACTGCTTCAGTGAATATGCCATAATTTTAAAAAATCCTCTACTTTTGAACATTTCAAATGTTAGTATGTAATATTTTAAGGATGTAAATGTACTTTGGTTTTGTAAAAATAACTATTAGCTATTAAAGCTTAAGGAAAAATAAGAATGCCATGTCCTGACTTCTCATATTTAGAGAGTTTCAAGAGGACTGGAGTAGTCAATAGTTTTAATTTAACTAATGGTTTATGGTCAGCTCCCCAGCACTCAGACTGTAAGCTACTCATTAAATTCATTTAATTTCATTAAACTGAGGATTTAATAAGCTGAGACTTGCCAAAGACCCCCGCTTTTAGCATCAGGAGGAGGAGTGAGTAGCAACTAGATTGTAGGGGCTAAAGAAGTTAGAAAAGAAAGGCAGAACATATAGGCCACTTGTTTGCACCATGTGTCTGCAAAGCCGACAAAAAATAAGAGTAGCTTGTGGGCAGGGCTCAGAATTTGGGCACCAGGTTCAAAGGAAAGTTACTGTAGTGATGAGTGGAAGTTGTGTTTTTTTTTCATTTATTTAAAATACAATTTATTTTATTTCAAGGAAAAGGACTTTCAGCTTATTTCCTTAATGTTCTTTAAGATTTGAGCATACATTTTTGAAAGAATGGGTTATATAAAATATTTAAGTGTACATGATTAAGAAGAACTTTGTAGTTTTCATTGGAGAAATTCATTGTGAAATTTCGTAACTTGGAATTGTATTTCATCCTATTGGCCAGTATTCTTCTAAACTACAGACACATTTTACATACAAGGAGAGTCTTGATAATTTATCTTTCTGACCAAGAAGAAAGCACTGCAAGAATATAGCCATGACTGGCAACAGGCAGAGTATTCAGTGATGGAACTACACATTTTAGTTGTTTTTTTTATCTTAACCTATGATAAATATCTATATCTACATTATTTGTGGATAGACATCAAATAATTTAAATTCAAGAGTGGAAGTTTTTAAATAAGTGAGGAGGATACTAGTGAACAGAGAAATTCATGATGCTATGGGGTAATACTAGTATCTCCAGTCCAGGCTTAAAGATATGATTCTTTTAGAGACTTCTGACTCTCCCCTTGATCCCAGGAACACATATAGTCACTGGGCATTCGTTCAGCAAGTATTTAATGAGTAGCTTGTAGTCTGAGTGCTGGGGAGACGACCATAAACCATAGGCAACATAAATAAGACATGGTTCCTTCCAGATCTAATTAATGAATATTTTAGTGGTAAGACAAGGACTCTTTTCTTTAACATCAGAAGACACCTTAAAAGCACTCATGTTGGCTCTGTTTCAAGTCACTTTTATGGGCCTGATTTTTTTTAATAAAGAATTTTTGGAGTTATCTGCCTCCTGAGTTTGAATTCTTCCTCTGTAATTTACAGCATATGTAATCTTAAGCAAGTTATTTAAACTGAATCTTCTACTCTTTCAATGAGCATAATTACACCTACCTTTTAGGGTCATTATAAGAATTAAGTATATTAAGAATTAAAGTACAGTATGAAACTTAATACCTGGTGCATCATAAGCTCTCAATAAATTAGCTATTGTGATAAAGATGATGATGATGGCGATGACAGCGATTCCATGGATTTCTGGTTTAGGCTTTTCTACCCAGTTCTTCTGTCCAATTAATATGACATGGCAAAAAAAAAATAGAGAGACATTTGGAAGTAAAATGTTAATTTATTTGAAGTGGGTCAGATTAAAGCAAGTTGATTTGGCCAGTCCCACCCATTGTTGGAATGATGTCTTCATGCAGTGATGGCTTTTGGAAAGATAACTTGGTCTCATGGAAAAAGTATTAAACTGTGCCATTGATCTTGAATTTTAATTTTAGTTTATTCATTTATTATTAAAAGAGTTAATACATGTGAAGCATCTAGAACAGTGCCTGGAACACAGAAAACACTCTATAAATGCTTCTACTACTGCAAACTGTTACCATTCATGCCTTTGTTCTTTCCCTCATCTCACAAATAATTAGTGAGCCTCCTAGCTACCAAACTGCTTACTAGACATGTTGGGTAGAGGGTGAACTAGATGAACAGTTGCCATTATGAAGATAAGTTTCTAGCAAAGGGGAGATTTGCTCTTCTTGGTCAGGTCTCTAAGCCCTTCTGGGTTTTAAGATCTTCATCTGTAAAATAAAGAAAATCTCTTTTGCTCTAAAATTTCAGGAGAGTGTTATACTGTGACACCATTTACCTGACTGACCAAATGTTGTTTATTTATTTATTCATTAACTATTTATCAGGTCTACCACGTGTAGGCACTATGCTAGGGGCTGGGAATATAGTAATAACCAGAGTAGACACAGTGCCTGTCCTCAGGGACCATTAAGTCCAACATACAAGACATACGTTGTCTGGGTAATTGTGAGTTTAATTAGTGTTACTAAGGGCAAAATGTTAGGTTTGTGTTATTGATTTGTGTAACAGAAACTAAAAATATATGTTGTTTTTGATAGAAGAGGTATTACAAAACATTACTCCAGCTTGTTTTTCCTCCCATTTTGTGAGTTCGTATTTTCTTGTCTGCTTAAACAGGAGCAGTTGGACATCATGGGGACAACTTGGTAGAGAAGATAATTTCAGTGCTCCCCCAGCTTCCGGGCCACACCAATGATGTGATGGTTAACATGACAGAGCTCACTGCACTCCGGGCTGAGGAAGAGAATTGGAATATGGTTGCACCCGGCTGTCTCGCACAATCCCAGTAAGATACGTTTTTTTTTTTTGTTTTTTTTTTTCCCTTTCATACTTCTCCTTCTTTCCTTTTCTTTCTCGCCTAGAGTGTTCCTGCAGAAAGAAAACAGTGAAGAGTTAGCCTGGTTGAAAAATCCATAGTGGGTAGCATTTATATAAAAGAATTTGTTCTTAACTTTGAAATAGCCATTTTCATTAAACAATATAAGCCAAAAGGTGCAGAACTTTATAGAGGTGTTATTTAGATGGAATATAAGCTTGTTCCTAGGGTTGGCTAAGTGAGTCAATTTAAGCATCTCCATTTCACAGACAGCTTCACATGGACTTGAGGCTAGGCTTACTCAATTTCTCTTTCCCAGATGACTTTTCCACATGACTCAAATACTGCCCACATAGCTCTGAAACAGTGCCATCTTTTTATATGGAAACAATATCCTCTTGGGCATCAGTGGGAAAAATTTTTATTTCTCTGTATATCTTTTCACAGGATTAGAGAAATCACAGCAAGAAGATGGGGTTCTTTATGTTATGCAGAGTTCCAAAAATAAAAGAACATTTCTCCAGAAACATGATAATAAGAAGATACCATAGTTACCTTTTCTACTTTGTCCTTTATCTGCAATTCTTATGAGAAAAAAATATATTAGAAGAGAAAAAGTTGTCTGAGTTTATATTTCCCTTATCTCCACGTTTTAAAGTTCTAAACAAAACACCACCTTTCAGCATTATAGTTTCCATTCTTAACAGTAACAGATATATTTGGAATTTCCTATCCTATTTAGAATGAAATTGCAGCTTCTGAAGTTTTCAGCTTTTTTATAGATAGTTAATAACATTTATTGGCTATCCAGTGTGTGTTGGCCAGTGGGGGAAGAGAAGAGAAAGTTCTGTACCTTGTCTGTTTTCTATGCTTATACACACAATAAAAACATAAGCCATGTCTTTGCTTTGGCAGCATATATACTAAAACATAGACCTAAGCACTTGCAACCCTTACAGACCCAGAAGTAATTGTGATTGGAAATATTTTTAGCTGCTCAGAAGGCCATTCCAAAGTTAATTATTAAGGATTTACTATGAGCCTTACTGTGGACTAAATAATATAAAGGATATAAAATAATATAAAATATCATTCTTGCCTTCAAGGGACACTTTTCTTGTTGGGGTAATCATGATCTACACAGAGGTACAATTACAAAACAATAGAATGGTATGAAATCAAGCCTTGTGCATCTGCTCCAGATTATAATTCCTATAAGTGAAGTATCAGGTTAACGTGGTCTTTGTAGATCAGTGTGGGCCTTGTGGAAGTGGTGGTGCATGAATTAATGATGTCTTGAAGGATTGGGAAAAGGAGTGAGGGCTAGTATGAACATAGATATGGAAACAAGAAAGGTCAGGGCCTAGTGTGATGGATTGTGAGGAGGGCAACCTCACTGGGCCACTACTGACTGCCGTCAGCCCTATTAACATTTTTCAGGACTTACTATGTGGCAAGCACAGTTCCAGGCATTTTATATTTGGAAAGTCATTCAAGTTTTACAATAACCCAATAAGGTGAATGTTTTTATTCTATTTTACAGATTAAGGAAGCTAAGGCAAAGAAACATTAAGTAACATAGCTAGCAGTGGGTGGAGTTAGAATTTGAGCCCAGAATGTTTGACTTCTGAGCCACTGTCTTAACTTATAGGCTATGTATGCAGGGGCCAGAGAAGAGCTAGGTTCATGAAGAGCTATGAAGAGTCAATAAGAGACAAAAATAAAGTTATTTAATTAATAAAGTGATTTAATTTGGGGAGGCCTATTGTCCAACATAATGGTTCCATAAACAACAGAAATCAATTTTGGCTAATTTCAGCAAAAAGGGAATTGATTAAAGGGGATTGGAAAGCCAACAAAATCAAAAGAAGGTCTGTTAATCAGATTTTGGAAAAAACTATACAGTTCCAGGGATCTAGGGGGCAAGAACTCAGGAAAAGCCTCTTCAAGATCTTGACACCAGAGAGACTGAATTTTAACTGTTTTTTATCTTGATTCATTCTGCCTCAGACTCAGACCCCAGGGGAGAAGGTAAGATTGGCCTAACTTGGGCCTTGTGCCCACCTCTTGCCTGGTGGGGGTTGGGAGCAGTTCATACTGACTGAGAATTGTGCCACGATCATATGGCATGGCAGAGGGGTAGTTCTTCAAAGGAAAACTGAAACATCTGTGAAAAGAAGGGGGAAGGGATGCTGGGCATGCCAAAACAGTAGATGCCATTTAATAATAATAGCACACACTTATAGAGGATTTATTTTGTAATAGGTGTTGTTCTGATCACTTTGTTTATAGTAACTTAGTTCTCACAACATCTCTATGAGGTGAGTTCTATTAGAGGAACAAGGTTAAATAACATGCCTAAGGTGACACACGGTTGGAAGTGATGGGGCCTATATTTGAACCCCAGCAGTCTGGCTCTAAAGTCAGTGCTTACCATTACTGTATGCCACCTCCAGAGAAGCCTAAGATAATTACAAAAGGAACAGGTGAGGTTCCACTCCCCCCTGCCCCCCAGAAGTTTGCAGAAAGAGAAGAGTTGAATCCACGCGCAGGAAAAGCAAACGAATTCTAAGGATGTAGTGGGACAAATGTAAGAATCAAGACACCTTTTAGATCTACAGGTAACATCTTTATCATGGCCAATTTATTTAACCTTGACTCGTCAGCACTCTTTCTAACCAAAGCTCAGTCCAAGGCTTAAATCAAACCTGTCTTGGAATACCAACTACTTCCTTTGCCAGTGATTGCTTTAGAAGTGGGGAGGTGAAAGAAAACCCTTACTAGGGCCTCTTGGTCAGGTTTCTTTGTTTCTGAAGAGAGACTCCAGAAAGAGGCATACTTTCCCTTCCTCCCACGCTCCTCCCCCAGCACCCAGGACTGATGCACCTCCTGACTCTGCGGCAGCCCTCTTGGTCACCACCAGAAGTTGAAGCAACGCATACGGAAGGTGGTGTGACCCAAGAGTACGCAGGCAAGAGCAGTGCTGGGTACCTCTCATTATTTCCCTTTACCTTCCCACACTTATATAATCTATCTTAGTATTTCTTCTACATACGTTTAGATCTGAATCAGAAAGTGTTAAAATTTTTGCTTCTACCATCAAGCATAGAGAACTCAAGAAGAATTGCTTATTGTATTTACCTATATTTTTGCTTACTGTTTTCTTTCTTCATCATGTTTCAATAGTTCCTCTTTTTCCTTTCCTTTTTGGAGAATTTCCTTTAGCCATTCTTTTAGAATAGATTTGCTGATGACTGAATCTCTTAGTTTTTATTAATTTGAGAATAGTTTTATTTCCTCTCATATTTGAATGATATTTTCGCTGCATATAGCATTCTGGGTTAACAGTTAAAATATTATGCCACTTTCCTTTGGTCTCCATGGTTTCTAATAAGAATCCACTGTCATTTCAGTTGTTTTTCCTCCATAGATGAGGTATCATTTCTCTTCCTACTTTTATGGTTTTTCCTCTGTCTTTAGTTTTCAGAAGTTTAATTATGATGTGTCTTCGTATCGATTTCTTTGAGTTTTTCCTGTTTGGAGTTCACCTAGCTTATTGTATCTGTATATTTGTGTCTTTTGCAAGTTTGGGAAATTTTCAGCCATTATCTCTCCCAGCACTTTCTCAGCTCTGCCTACTTTCTTTTCTTCTGGGATGTCAGTAATAGGAGTAATTTCGTATTGCTCTTGTAGCAAGTTACCACAAATTTAGTGACTTAAAACAATACGTTAATTCTCTTGGTGTTCTGGAGGTCAGAAGTCTGGAATCAGTCTTGTAGTCCTAAAATCAAGGTGTTGGCAGGACTGGTTCATTCTGAAGACTATAGGGTAGGTTCTGTTGCTTGCCTCTTCTAGCTTCTAGAGACTGCCTTGGCATCCCCTGACTGGCAGCCTGAACTTCCATTTTCATGTTGTCTTTTCTTCTGCCTCTGACTCCTCTTGTGTCCTAGGATTACACTGGGCCCACCTGGATGGATTTTTTTATTAGAACAATATTTGTAAAATTGTGAAATATACAAATGAAATCACATAGTATGTACTTTTTGTGTCAGGCTTTTTTCACTTAGCATAATATTTTGATATTCGCCATATTGTTTTTTGTCTCTTTTTAATGTTTTGTAGTAGTATTCTACTACATGAATATACCACAGTTTGCTTAGCTATTTTGCTGTTGGTAGAAACCTTGTCTGTTTCCAGTTTTTTGCTACTATGAATATAATTACTGTGAACATTCTTCAACAAGTATTTTTAGGGAGAGAGATATACTATCATTTCTCTTTCTTTTCAGTGGGATTTCTGGGTTATACTTTCATATCAGTGAAATTGCTGTGTTATAGGATTGGTATATGTTTAGTTTTAAAAGAAACTGCCAAATATTTTTCTAAAGCAGTTGTACTATTTTATACCTTCACCAACAGTGCACATGGGTTCTGGTTGATCCACATTCTTGACAACTTTTGGTATTGTTCATTATTATGGAATGAATTGTATCTCTCTAAAATTCGTATGTTGAAACTCTAAACTCCAGTATCTCAGAATATGACTGTATTGGATATGATCTTTAAAGAGGTAGTAAGTTAAAATGAGTCCCTTAAGGTTCCCTTAACCAAATATGAATGATATCCTTATAAAATTAGGACATACATAGAGACACCAAACACAGAAAAGGCACTGTGAAGATATAGTGACAAAAGTGGCCATCTGCAAGGCAAGGAGAAAGGCCTCAGGAGAAACCAGACTTGGTGGCATATTGATCTTGGATTTCTAGCTCCAGAACTGTGAGAGAATAAATTTCTGTTGTTTAATCCATCAGTCTACGGTATTTTTTTTATAACAGCCCAAGCAGACTAATATATCCATCATTTTAATTTTAGTTATTTTGGGGGGTGTGAAGTGTACCTTATTGTGCTTTGAATTTGCATTTCCCTCAGAACTAATGATGCTGAGCACTTTTTCATGTATTTGCTATATGGAGAAATTGGAGCCCTCTTACACTCCTGTTGGGAATATAAAATGGTGCAGCAGCTGTGAAAAACAGTTTGGGAGTTCCTCAAAAAGTTAAACTTGAAATTAGTGTATGGCTCAGCAATTCCATTCCTAGGTATATACACAAAAGAGTTGAAAACATGTATTCAAAGAAAAACTTATAGATGAATATTCATGGCAACACTATTTCCAATAGCCAAAAGGCGTAAAAAATAAAATATTCATCAAAAGATAAATGGATAAGCAAAAGTGGTATATCTATAACATGGAATATTGTTCAGCTAAGAAAAGGAATGAAGTACTGATGCATGCTACAATATGAATGAATCTCAAAAATAGGCTGAGTGAAAGAAGCCAGACTCAAAAAGTCACATGTTGTGTGATTTCATTTGCATTTGCATTTATATTTACGTTTATGTTTATGTTTATATTTATATTTATATTTGTATTTATATTTATATTTATATGAAATACCCAGAGTAGAAATAGGTTAGTAGTTGCCAGGAGTGGGTGGAAGGTGACAGAGGAGAGAACTGCTACATGAGTATGAGGTCTCCTTTTGGGGTGCTAAAAAACTTTTAGAATTAGATAGAGGTTGTACAACATTGTGAATGTAATAAATCCCACAGACTTGTATTCTTCATAATGATTCATTTTATTGTATATTTTACATCATTAATAGAAGTAATTGAATAATGTAAACCACAGTGAGATATCCTTAAATAATCTCATACTCAGTTCTTTAATACACATTTAGTTTAGATAGATGATATGCTTGTTTTGTAAATATTTCAGTTTCCCTCCTTTCCCTCTGATTACTCTCTTCCCACCCCTAACCAAGTCCTGGCAATATTGGTTGCTTTAGGCATTGGTGTAAAGGCAGAAGTCATGCTTTAAGAGACAGCACATGGTTGACATCTCTTTTCTTTTTTTTTCCTTTTGCCTTGGCAACTGACAATGTTCAGCCTTAATCCTGGAGTGAAGATGAGACAGAGCAGAGCTCAGCCAACTCTCAGTAAACCTATAACATGAGTGGGAAACACACCTTTGTTGTTATAAGCCACTGAGATTTTTGGAGTCTTTTATTATCACAACATAACTTAGCCTATCCTTTTTTTTTCCCCCTTTTTTTGTGGGGGTTAAGGGACATAACTAACTTAGCCTATCTTGATCGATAATATCAGGTAATAAAGTCTCAGGATGGTGGAATTTCAGATGACTTTTATCTCCTTTTGTATTTACATATTGTTTGAATTCTTTTAAAATAGCACGTATCATTTATATATTCAGAAAAAAACAATAAAAGTGTATTTATTATGGAAAATATTTAGAAGCATATTTATTGTGGAAAATATTAAATATTTAAAATAATTAGGAGCAACATTTTTTGCTAGTAATCTTCCATGCATTGTTATTGATTGTTCTAACTGATAAAGTAAAGACTCATGGAAATTAGGAATTTTATGGATTGAATTCAGTACCCTTACCAATTCGGAGTTTTTAATAAATTATGGTTATCTGCATTTATAATTCCAAATTTTTTCCCATAGTTAATATCAATTTAGAATATTCCATGTCTACTTAATAACTCAGTTTATCAAGTACTTTCTAAGGATATATGCTGAGCAAGACCTTCCTCTTACCTAACATTTTGTTCATTTTCATAACTGGCTATTAAATTATACTCTTTGCAAAAGCATTGACCCAAGAGTTTAGGCTTCTCTATAGTTTTTTCACAACCTAGAGATTTTAGTCTTCTTGTGTGGGAGAGGAAATAGTATTTCATAAGGATTTAGTATTCATCAGGGATTAGCTGCTTAAGTTCTTAATTCAGTCACCCAAACAATCCTTCAAGTGAGTATCATTTTTATTTTTGAAAGGAAAAAACTTCACAGGAGGTTAGTTAGCTTATTAAAAGTTACAGAACCAGCAAAACTGTGCCCTGGATTTTGAGCCCAAGTGCTCATTACAGAACTCTTCTTTTTTCTTGTACACTAAAAGCTGCCTCCGTTTCTGTACTTTGTAGAAGGCTGTCATTTTACGTGTGGAATAACACAACTTCTTTCCCTGCCAGGATTATCTTTACCTTTTTTTCCCTCTCTTTTTCTGTGACTTTATCACTGACTGGTATATTATATAACTACTTTATTTATGGCTTTTCCAATGTTAGACTTCAATTTCGATAACTGATTTATATTAATGGTGAATGAGAACAGGGATTTTCAGAATACATCCAGAATCTGTTATTGTGTACCATTAGCCTGTAACTAAATTTCTCCTTTGCTATGAGGAATGCAATGTAAGAGTTTCTGAAGGCTTTACACAATTCAGAGTTTGGCTTTACTTGTAATTTAGAATTTTCTTTGTTTCAAGGATTCCTATGCTTTGAGAAATGTCAGGCTCCACAAAGAAGCCACAGGTCCTCAGAACCTATATTTTGTACAAAGAGATTATTCTGAGTCTTTTGAATTTAAATTGTTTCAGAAGCATGTAACATAATTTCTTTTCTTTTTTTTAAAATTGTGGTATAGTTGATTTACAATATTAGTTTCTGGTGTACATCATAGTGATACAAAATTTTTATAAATTTTACTCCATTTAAAGTTATTATAAAATATTGACTGAATTCCCTGAGCTGTGCAATATACCCTTATATCTTGTTTATTTTATACACAGTAGTTTTTACCTCTAAGCCCCTAGTCCTATATTGCAACCCCCACCTCCACTGGTAACTACTAGTTTGTTCTCTGTATCTGAATCTGTTTTTGTTTTGTTTTATTCATTTGTTTGCTTTACTTTGTAGATACCACATACAAGTGATAATAACATATAGTATTTCTCTTTATCTGTCTGACTTATTTCACTAAGCATAATACCTTCCAGGTCCATCCACGTTGTTGTAAATGGCAATAGTTCATCCTTTTTTAAATGGCTGAATAGTGTTCCATTGTATATACTACATCTTCATCCATTCATCTGTTAATGTACAAATAGGTTGCTTCCATATCTTGGCTATTTTAACTAATTCTGTTATGAACCTTGGGGTGCATGTATCTTTTTGAATTAATGTTTTCATTTTCTTTAAATTTACACCCAGGAGTGAAATTGCTGGATCATATGGTAGTTCTATTTTTAGTTGTTTGAAGAACCTCTGTACTGTTCTCCCTAGTGCTGCACCAATTTACATCCCTCCCAACAGTGTACAAGGGTTCCCTTTTCTCCCATCCTCATCAACATTTGTTATTTGTAGACCTAATGATGCTAGTCATCTGACAGGTGTGAGGTGATATCTCATTGTGGTTTCGATTTGCATTTCTCTGATGATTAGTGATGTTGAGTATCTTTTCATGTGCCTGTTGGCCATCTGTATATCTTTGGAAAAAATTCTGTTTAGGTCCTCTGCTCATTTTTAAAAATCAGGTTGTTTGGTTTTTTGTATGTACCCTTTAAGAGTAGAGTCTCTATTTTCCGCAACTGTCTCTGGGTCTCCCGAAAGTAAGCCCCATTGACCTTCAAAGCCAAATGTTCTGAAGGCTCATCTTGCCAGTGCTGGACCCCCAGGCTGTGGAGCCCAATGTGAGGCTTAGACCTGTTGCTCCTTGGGGAGGACCTCTGCAATTGTAATTAACTTCTTGTTTGTGGATTACTCACCCGGGGGTATGGGTCTTGACTATATCACATGTCCATCCCTCCTACCTTTCTCATTGTTGTTCCTTCTCTGTATCTTTAGTTGTAGAAGATCTTTTCTGCTTTTTTTAAAATCAACAATTGCTCTGTAAATAGTTATAATTTTGGTGTGTGCCCCCTTTGGTGTGCCCATGAGAGGATGTGACCTCAGTCTTCCTACTTCACCACCTTGGCCAAGCTCCCAGTGTAATTTTTAACTTAGGAAGGGGTGTGAGCATTTAGGTGCTTGGTATTACTGAGTTTTTTACTTGCAGTTACTTAGAATAGTGTTTCCAAACTTTGTTAATTGAAGAGCATCTTATCCATATACTTACCTTTCAAAGCTACTCGACATTTTTCTTTGAATTGATTGATACCTTAAAATTTTTTTTCAGATAATTTTTAACATACAAAAAAGTTGCAAGAATAGTACAAGAAAATACATTTTTTCCTCCTTGAACCATTTGAGAATAATCTCTCTGTGCCTATCACTTCTAAATATGTTAGTGTCTATTCCTTGCAAAGTGATATTCTCCACTGTAATCTCAATCACGAAATTAGCACTGTTACACTACTGCCATCTAACTCACAAGTTTTGACACTTATCTCAATAATATAGTTTATCTAAGCAAAACGATATTGGTCAGAATCACACATTACATTTAATTGTTACGTCTCTTTACTGCCCTTTATAACAGTCTTTCCTTGATGTTCATGACCTTGACATTTTTGAAGAGTACAGCTAGTTATTTTGTAGAATGTCCCTCAGTTTAGGTTTGTCTCATGCTTCCTCATGATTAGATTCAGATTGTCCATTTTTGGGAAGAATATCACACAAGCAATGCTGTGTTCTTTCCATTGCATTCTGTCAGGTGGCATACAATTTTACTTTGTCCACTCCTAGTGGCAACTTTGATCACTTGATTAAAGGAGACATTTTGAGATTATGTAAATATCCTTTTCCTCATCAAACTTTAACCCACTGCTTTAGCATCCATTAATATTTCTTGGCTGAATTATTTCCATGATGACTGTTTTTCATGGGGGCTGTTCCAGACATGTGTACTTGTAATCCCTTCATTTTTAGGCTTTTACTCTGAATTCCTATCTCTTTTACTAACAGAATAATTTTGGCTGCAATAAGCTAGAAGAAAACATGAGCTATTCTTTTTAACTTTGTTCCCTAGGAATGGAGCTTTGTGAAGCGGTTCTCAGAGTTTTGGATTTCAAGGAGCAGCTAAATTAAACAATAATATAAAACTCTCTATTTTTATTAGTCAAGTGGAGTCCTCCAGTTTTTCCACACAACTCACACACAGATTATTTATCTTACAGTATTGAAAATACTTTAATTTGAATAATTAAGCTTGATGAGGAACTGTACCTCATCCTCATTATAAGTAAATATAGTATGCTTGCTGTGCAAATGCAACTTCCAGATAAGTTCTCTTAGGCAATGAGTATAGCTTAGTGGTAGAATGCATGCTTAGCATGCACAAGGTTCTGGGTTCAATCCCCAGTATCCCCATTAAAAAAGTTCTCTTTTCTAGCCCCTAAACAGATTATGACCCCTAAACCACCCTTACAGAAAGAACTATTGTATATTCTTCTCACCTCAGATTTGCATCCCTTTTAACACTTCAACAAGATTCTGTATTTCTAAGGTGCCAAGGGACATGGTTCAAAATACCTTAAAAAAATATATGGGAGTCAAGATGGTAAATAATAGGAGCAATATAAATTCTTATTCCACCTGAACCAAAACCTAAACTCAAACCAGTGAAGAATAGAACAAGACTGTAATAATTTAAACAAATCAAGTTTCCTCGATTTAGTATCTTTGAAACTTCACACTTACATGTGTATGGGTACGATGGTGTCACCCATGGTGAACAGAGTAATAGATTCTGGAATCACTGTATGATGATAGACTAATAGGTTGTGCTGCTTTTGAAAAGAGTGGAGTGGAGTGATAGAAGGGATAAAGTGAACAGATTGAGTTTGCTTCTAAAAGTCTCTATAAAACTGTCGCTAACTCTGTCTTAGAGTTTCTTTACACATGAACTAATCCTCAACTTTCCAAGTCTTGAATTCAAGCCAAAACACACAAATGTAATCCAGCCTAGAGCTCCCCAGTGGAGCAAGTGTTGGCCTTTGGAATGGGTCATGGAACTCAAAGTATATCCTTCAGAGTCAGAAAAATCTGCACAGAGGGGATGTGTATTTGGTTTAAGTAATCTAATTGTGTTAGTAATTTAAAATCTTCATGTTGAGTTAATTTGTTTATGCATTAGGAATCCATGTGAAAAACAGTCTTTCCTACACTTTATTGTTTGTTATGAGGAAATTATGACTAAGTTTATGTCGATTACGGTATTATCATTAATGAGCCGGTAGACAGTAGGAATAAAAATTGTTTATCTGTTTGATGTGAAGTTCAGTTCTCCCCAGTTATTTTATATGATTGTCAATCAGTTTATATGTTATGTTCTGGTCCATTTTTTAAGCGATTTCATGGGCCTTTTGCCAGCTGAATGAAGGTATCATATTGAAGGAAGAAATGATGAATTAGAGTATTCCTTGGAAAGAGAGGAAACTTTGATTATATATTAGTTGGAGATTGTTCTTTTATTATTCTGGACATTATAAAGCTTGTGTGCACTTGTTTATACTGCAATTAAACAGTATTTTATCCTGTATTTTGTTTTGTTTTCTTAACATGTGGTTGTGATTTCTGTGATTCCTGTTAAAGTCATTCTAGTGTGTTTATGATCAGTCACACAGATAGATTTTTATTAGCTGTAGATTGATAGAGAAGGCGCGTGCATTTTTTATTTTTGAATACCAAACTAAAAATACATAATTCACAAGATTAGTATGCTAACTAAACATTTATAACAGATAATACATTTATTCTTGCTTTTAAAATGACAGCTTTTCTGCAATTAGAACAGTACAAAGAAAATTTGTTGGTTACTTTATTCTTGAGTGAATATCTTGAGCAAATAATGAAAATCACTGTCCTGTAGTATAAGAGATATATAGCGTCACTGAGATTTGCTAGGTAGGTGGGAGTGACCAGATCATAGTACGAAGTGCATCAGGGTTGTGTTTTTTCCATTCTGCTCTGCTTCTTCCCTGAAATGTACTTCAGTGTAATATTGAGTTTAACAGTTTTGAAGTAATCTTATCTTTTTCAACAATGTATTTGATAGTTATGGGAACATTCTTTAACAAATGTGGCAGTGGATACAAAAACCTCCTTAAAGCAATCTCTTCCTTTTGGTTGAGCCAGAGAGGCTGACTGTGTTGATGTGGGTTTTTTGGTGTCTTTGGACAGCTTCTGTGCAGTTTTTGTTTTCTAGGCATTATTGCAGTATAGTGGCATTTTCAGCAAAGCTTTATGACCTTGAACAAGGTACTTAATTTCTCATAATCATGTTTTTCTTTTCTGTAAAAGAGAAGTACAGTAGATGATTTCTAGGGAACCTTTGATTCAGATTCCTTTTACTTTATGATTTTCATGTGCTATGTTTGGAAAGTAAACTTCAGAATATGAATTACATGAGGAGAGTAGTTTTATGTCTGTTTTGTTCACGAATGTATCCCCAGTCCCAAGAACAGGGCCTGGTGCAAAGGAGTCACTCATACTTGTTGGAAAAAATGAACAAAACCTAACGAAAGAACCTCTAATAGGAAGAAATAAATGGATTATATTCACATAGTTTGGTAATATTTAAAAGGTAAATTTTATCTACACTCTTTGAAATCATTGTATTTTTAATGTCCATCTATGAATACATTTAACTGTGCAAGTAATAATAAATAAATGTTTTGAACCCCCTTCTGATGAAATCCTTTGATTGCTCTCTGTTGCTCTTTGAATAAAGACTAAAACTTTAACTTGTTTTGGAAAGCCTTTCTAGATCTGCTCCTTGCTTATTTTTTCATCTTCTCTGTCTTTTCCTGTCACCTCCTTCCCTTCCCTCCTGTATGCTCACACTCTTGGCTGCAGCTACATCAAACTCTTTCCAGGTCCTCAGTGTTCTACTTTCCTACCTTTTGGCCATCCGACATGTTACTCTTTCCATTTCCCTGCTTCCTGTCTGATCTTTGCTTCCATAGATCATACCTTGTATTTCCTGTAACAGCTTATAGTACATTATCTCATAACTACTAGTTTAGTATCTGTTTTTTCCAACTAGACTTTGGAGGCTAGCTGAGGGAAGGTTTGTGCCTGACTTGGTCACCCTTGTGTGCTGTTACACCTCCAGTGCCTGGCACAGTCCATGGCCCATGGGGTGCTGAGGGCCTGAGTGCACTGCTAGCGATGGGCCCAGGATACTGACATTCTGATAAAGCCAGACTATTTCTGTCCTTAATGCCTTGTGATCACTTCCCTCTGAATTCACTAAAATAAATTCTATTTAATAAAACCTAATTTGAGTTAATGACAAATGTTATACATACAATAAGATGGGGCAACTGGCACTTGGAATAAGAAATACCACGTTAGCTATAGTGGTCAAGGAGGGAAACCTAGAACAGAACTGACATTTGGTAGGTGCTCAATAAATATTTGTTGAATGAATGAGCCCTAGTCAGTGAACATCTGGAGGAAGAGGGATGTAGGCAAAGGGAATAGCAAATATAAAGGCCCTGAGTTGGGAACATACTTTGACCCATTCAAGGGGCTGAAATCAGGCCAGTAGGTCTAGGGCCTAATGGATAAAGCTGAGATGGTGAGAGGTGAAGATGTAGTTACAGGAATGCATCAAAGTGTATAAGCTTGTTGGCCAAAATAAGGAACTTAGTGTAATAGTAGCAGGAAGCATGGAAGGGTTTTGAGCATGAGAATATGATCTGCCAGCTTTAGGGAATCAATCTAGTCTAAGCCATCAGTTCTTGCTTGGACTATGCAGTAGATTCTCACCCAGTCCTTGGATCTACTGTCTACAATGAGGTCAGGGTCATTTTTCAGTAATGCGAATCTGATCAGATCAGTCTGTTGCCATTGAAAAAAAAGTCTACAATCCCTGATATGGGTTACCAGGCCTTGGATAATTGGACATAAGATGAGGGCAGTGTCAAAGTAGATCTTCACACTCCACTCGTACTTTGTAATTTCCTTGCAAATGTCTGAAGTTCTCTTGCAGAACCCCGGCCTACGATGCTACTCTGATCTAGACAGCTTTTACTCCATTCTTTTACTGGCTCATTCCTGCCCTTTTTTCCAGTCTCACTGTCACATCCTCAGCTACCTGTGACCTCCACCCTCACACCGAGACCAGGTCAGGCGCTCTCCTCTCCCAGAGCCTCCTGTCTCTGCTTGTGTCACTCCTGTAGGCGCATGCTCAGTTCCAGCTTCCCCGCTAGATTGCTGGCTCAGGGAGCACAGGGCACTGGAGCTGCTCACAGCTGTGTCTGCAGCACCTCAGTGAGCACCCGGCCCGCAGGAAGTGCTCAGATTCTGAAAGACAGGAGCAACAAAGAACTGCTTTCCAGCGCCAGGGGTCTACTTCAATATCCTTCTGTGTTTAGCTGCTTTCTCCTCTATTGAGATGAAGGTTAATGGATAATTTTGTTTAAGATGAGGTAATTGTTTGAAAAAGTTGTCGAGAGGAAAGATTACTGTTGAAACCTGGGTGAATAGTTCAATTAACAAACCTACCTTCATAGCTCATTAAGCTCACCACTGATGGGAGTCATTATTCCCTGCTGTGAAAACCTATGAGTCAGCTTGCTCTCTGTTTGAAATTAGTTGAAAATGTTTATTTATTTATTTTTTGTTATCATTGTATTTTTGTTGGAATACTGTAACTGCTATTGCAAACCGTGTGAGTAAGCTTAGCTTCCGGTACATGCCACAGAGAAACCGTTTCTCTGAGTTTAGTCACAAGATAATGGTGTGCAATCACATTGTACCCTCAGACTCTTAATTGTATGCCTTCCACTTGATTGAAGCAGCACCATGATTCAACATTTAGCCATCTTTTAAGAATTAATGTTGTCTTTTTTGTATTTCGTTTGGTGATGAATATTTCCTGTTAGTTTCTAGCAGACTGCATTTGACATTTCATATGTGCCAAACCAAGGCAGCTTCTAAGATTTCACTCACAGTTGAGTAATTCTAGTGAATAAAGAGCCAGGAATTAACTGAAAGACCGTATCTTCAGGTATAGAAGTCTCCTGAGACTTAAAAAAGCTAATTCTAGCAGGTTATTATTATATGTATATTGCTGGCCTGCAGTTTTCTTCATAGATGACAATTTGTCATAAAAGTTTGATTTTTAAGGATACAAGGTAATCACTTTAACAAAAAAGGACATTTATTTAATATGTATTTGACATTTTATGTAATTACTGATAATACAGAAACAAATTACATCTCATAGTGATAAAATGGATCTTTTCATAGGACAAATATTCTACTTTTATGTCTTTTAAGGAAACAAACAAAATTGTGTTCCAGTAGCTACAGTGAAATGAAGTTTATCTCATTGGAAAATTTGACTTTAAAAACAGAAAAGGGTAGAAAATTGTTTAAAATTTTCTGTAAGCTGTTGGGACTGTTCTTTTGTTAACTCTTTATTACTATCACTGGACTTGTGAAAAATAAAAAGGATTTTAATAAAAGAAGTAACAGCATAGGATGACTATCGTTCATTGAGTGTTGCAAAATTAATCAGATTCATCCATGTGAACTTGGAGAACTAGGACATAAAGGAAACCATGAATATAGCTTGTTAGGGACCCAAGGAACCTCAGAAATTAGCATTCTCATTTGAGCCTTTTATTTTGCAGGATAGTGTGGAATTGTGGTTTCATAGTGGGATTTTGGAGTTCACAGGGACCTGGGTTCAAATCTCCATTTATTAGCTATGTGATTTGGGCAAATTATTTCATCTCTTTAAGAATCAGCTTTCTCACTTTTGAAGTGGGTCGATGATGCTTATCCTGGAGGGTTGTTTTTCAATGAGATAATATAGTCATATTGCCTATGACAGTGAGTTCTCAATAAATGAAAATAATAACATTAATGATATTTATAAGGAGATGGAAAGCCCCAGAAAGATGAACTGAATTACCCAAGGTCACAGAAACAGCCTATGGCACTTTGAATGTTAGTTCTAAACTCTAAACCTTGCCCTCCTTTTTATTAATAATCAGATACTAGGCAAAGGGCTTCATTTTGTCTCAGTTTTATCAGTCATAAAATAGCTAGAGGCCATTTCTCCTTCTTTCTTTCCCAAGGATATAATGAACATCAAATAAGAGTTAATAATACCTCAGGGTAATTTAGACTTTAGTTTTTTGTCTTTTCAGTTATATAAATATGTATAGAATGATTTAAAATTCAGCAAAATCTTTTTAGAAACATTTAAAGAGGAAACTTGAGTAAAAGTGGGACATGACTGGCATTGTATCACAGGGGACTGTCAGTGACTAACGGTGACCTCCAAGGGGTATAGTATGATATTGTTTAAAACAAAAACTGGGCAAAATCCTAAGAGGAAACCTTACCTGTGTCTTGAGTTAATGTGGATCTACTTTACTCTTCACTCTGTTTCATTCTGTTCTTTATAGGCCCACATGTGAATATAAAGAGAGAATAAAGGATGTATAAAAGATTTGAAAAGAAAACTAACATGAAAAGTTTAAAATAATTGATATTCTACATGATGGGTTCGCCTTGATGATTTGCATTATATAAGCATGGCATGGTATAGTAGAAAGATTGCTGGCTCAGAAACTGGTTGCTTGGGTCCTGGTTTTGCCATTTATAGATTGAAGGTAGTTAAGTAACTCAGTTGGCTTCTTTGAGGCTCTTTTTTTTTTAATACTCAAATGCAGCACTTACAAAAATCTTTATCATGGAAAATTTCAAAATTATACAGAAGAATAGAGAATATTATAATAGCTCCTCCCAGAGAGCCATCACTCAGATTCAGTAGTGATCAATTTATGGCCAACCTATTTTACCTGCAACTCCCCAATTTGGCTAGATTATTTTTTCCCCTTTTTTTTCATTTTTCAGTTTTATTAGGTAAAATTCTTATAACTTGACTGCACATATACAATGCATTGAATGTAAATACATATACACAATATACTGCATATATTTTTAAAATTTACATATATGTACTGTTCATTGTTTCTTAGAACGTTTAGAGCTTTAGCTTTTTAAACTTACATAGTTATCAAAGGAATAAAGCCAACCACAAAATAAGAATTAATTCAAAAAGATACATACACCCCACTATTAACAGCAACATTATTTATAATTGCCAAGATATGGAAACACCGTAAGTGCACATCAATAGATGAATGGATAAAGAAGATGCAGTGTGTGTGTGTGTGTGTATATATATATATAATGGAATACAACTCACCCATAAGAAAGAAGGATATTTTGCCATTTGCAGCTTTTCATTCACTTTTTTTTTTCCACTTCAAAAACCAGAATTTTATAACTGGCATAAACATTTCCATTGCATCAAAAACAACAAAATACCTAGAAATAAACTTAACCAAGGAGGTTACCTATACTCTGAAAACTGTAAAACATTGATGAAGGAAATTGAAGATGATACAAAGAAATGGAAAGATATCTTGTGCTCTTGGATTGGAAGAATCAACATTATCAAATGGCCATACTACCCAATCAATCTACAGATCCAAAGCAACTCCTTTGTCAAAGTACTCACAACATTTTTCACAGAACTAGAAAAAACAATTCCAAAATTTATATGGAATCATAAAAGACACTGAACTGCCAAAGCAATCTTTTGTAGGTCTTTTTCTTCTTCTTCTTCTCTTTATTCTTTTTGTTCTCTTTTCTTATGGTTTGATGACTAGAGACGTTCCTTTAACATCTGTTGTAAAGCTGGTTTGGTGGTGCTGAATTCTTTTAGCTTTCGTTTATCTTTGAAACTTTTGATCTCTCTATCAAATCTGAATGAGAGCCTTGCTGGATAGAGTACTTTTGGTTGTAGGTTTTTCCCTTTCATCACTTTAAATATATTGTGCCACTCCCTTCTGGCCTGCAGAGTTTCTGCTGAAAAATCAGCTGATAACCTTATGTGAGTTCCCTTGTATGTTATTTGTTGCTCTTCTCTTGCTAATTTTAATATTTTCTCCTTATCGTTAATTGTCAATTTGATGACTACGTGCCTACGTGTGTTCCTCTTTGGGTTAATCCTGTGTGGAACTCTCTGCGCTTCTTGGACTTGACTATTTCCTTTCCTAAGTTGGGGAAGTTTTCAGTAATTATCTTTTCAAAAATTTTCTCAGGTTCTTTCTCTCTCTCTTCTCTTTTTGGGACCCCTATAGTGCGAATATTAGTGTACTTCTGAGGCTCTTTAAATTGAGGCAGTGATAGTGGCTTAGCTCATGAGGTGAGAATCATGTGAGATCTAAGAAATGATTTTGTAAATTCTGAAATGTTTCCAGAATGGAATGTAGGGATGTTATTCAAGAGTATTTTTTAATATTACATTTTACTTACCTTTTAAAAACTCTTCCTTAAGTTGGCCATGAAGAAAAGAAATAAACTGGTTTTGGGTCGGCCCGATTATTAAAAAGATGTTCAGCTGTTCCAGAATTTAATAGAAAAGACTAAGCAAGACAAAGTTGGTTTACAGTAGAGGACAAAGGGTTTAGATTAGGTGTAAATAGTATCTAAAAGCAGTTTGACTTATTTGAGACCATAGCGTTTTTCTCAAGCATACTATAAAATTCTCTTCAGATGCCTTCAAAACTAGAAATAGATTTTCATCTGTTTGTGTCGGGTTAGGTGGTATCCTGCTGAAGACATAAAGATGACTAACATTACTTCTGATGTTCACTTCTACCCAGAAGTTGTACATCCACTTTATAAGGCAGTCTGGAAACTTAGCACCTGAACTCTTCATAAAAGTAACAATTGTAGTTTTAAAAAAAACAGAATTTCAATATTGTTGAATTGATGAAGTAAGCAGCTAGCACCAAAGTCATTTCTTAAAAATCTTTGTATGAAGACTTCAACACCCCACAGCTTTGAGTCTCTAATCTGTAGCAAAGCCTCTTATTTTATTCCTGAAAATCAAAATTCTTTACATCAAACCATCATATATCGAGGGATTGCTTGAGTTAGTGTTTCCCATGTGTTTCATAAAGAATTCTGCATTATATATTGTTGACCTTTTCCTACCAAAAAGTGAAGCTACTGACAGCGGTTATCCATATGTGCATGTAAGTACATGGAAGAGACTAATGTACTTCTAAAACAGCCTTCCCTCTATATCTTATGAGAAGATTCTGACTGTTGATTTTTTTATTACTAATACTACCGCTGCCATTACTGCCGTGCTGATTGGGCACTTATGTGCCAAGATTGTTCTAGGTGCTCTAGATTTACGAGCACATTCACAGTGTAACAATACACTGAATATGTCCTGTTACCATCCCCAGATAACAGAGGAGGAAACGTGTATTGAGAGGCTAAGTAACTCTCCCAGGGACACAGAGCCAGCAAGTGGCACAACCAGAGCCTTCACTGCTGGGTTCCAGAACCCATGCTTCTCCCAGTCTACACTGCTACGACCACTAGTCCACGACACTGGCCCTGTTGTGATAGCCCTCTGTGCACTGCTTATTCCCTCATTAGGAAAACAGTTTGTACAGTTGGAGAGGATAAAGAATTATGTAAAATACACTATCATGATTCTAGTGTGGATTTCAATGACATTTTTCTTGACTTACAAAATTGGATATCAGGAATTGACGTCATGTGAGACTTCAGTAGTGTGAAATGTCTATTGGATCAACTTTTATAAGCATATTAGAGAAAGGCAGTGATTAACTCCTGTACTCGGCTCAGATGCTGATAGAGGAGTGCGTGTGTAAACCACCAAACAGCAGTAAGAGTGACTTGGTGAGGAAGTGGGTGCAGGACACAGCTCTGCTGCCAGTTCTGCCAGTTAGTGCAACTTTGATCTTCTTCAGTGCTGGTTATTCGGAGAACCAGAATTAGTTCATGAATGTTAGCTTGGTAAACTTAAAATGACCATGTGTGATGTAGGGTATGGTGTGTTTAGGAAACTGGGATGAAAAGTGGACATTAGCAACTGTCACATCTAGACACTCAGAATTATTTATGTCAACAAAACAATTTTCATGACCTCGTTCTGCATCAGTGTTAGACACCATAGAAGCTATGTATTTCTTCTAAATGTTTTAATAGAAAAGAGGCAGAGAGTACAAGCCCCACGTGACTTCAGTATTGGTGCACAAGTCAGGATTATATGAAAAATTACTCAGTGTAATTAAGTGGGTTTATTTAATGTATTACCAGCCCTTGAACATACTAAGTTTTGAGCCAGTCTCTTCCATAGCAGTAGTAATGATAGTAACAGCCAGAACAGCAACCATACAACTGCTCATATTTACTGTGAATTGAGAAAGTGCTTTATGTATAATAAGCATCATTTTATTTAACCCTCATGACCACCCTGTGAGGTGGTCACTACGTTACTTCCATCTCTCAGATGAGGAAATAGAGGAAAAGAGAGGATTGGTTACATGCATGAGGTTACAGAACTAATGAACATTGTTTGTTCATTCAATATTTGTTGAGTATAATGGGCCTGGCACTGTTGTAGGTAGTGGGGAATTAGCAATGATATTAAAAAAGAAGTCTCTGCCTTCGTAGAAGGACCTTACCTTCTATGAGGGAGCTAGACAACAAAAAGATAAACATGGAAACAAAATAAATCAGATGGTAATGAGGATTATTCAGGACAGTAACACCCCATAAGGGGGAAAGGGTGTGCTAGGATAAGGTGCTGAGATAGGCTGTCATCACTTTTACATGGGTAATAAGAAGGGACCTCTTGGATAAAATGACATGTCAGCAGACACCTGAAGAGAGAGAGGGATATTTGTAGGAAGATCATTCCTGGTAAAGGAGGGCAAGAGGTCCCTGTGCTTGGAGTGCCCAAAGAGGATTGGAGAGGCCAGGTCGCTGCTGTGGTGAAGGTAGAATGGTTGGAGTTTGAGCCCAGATTTATCTGACCTCAGAGCCCACATTTTAACCATTACACTAATCTGATGGGGCAACCACAGCATTACCTGACCTGCTGTGATCTTGGAGTCACTCTGTGTTATTCTCATAGGAAAGAGGAGGGGCAGTAAAGTTCTACTTTAGAGGTTCTGTGTGTAGAATTGAGAGTATAGGAGAAGTCCCCATGGTTTGGGGTGCTTTGGAGATAAAAGTAGGGAATGATTGTGGATCATAAATTTGGGAAATTGGGAGGAGTGTAACTCCCCTGCTCACAATTCTTTGGTGGTTCTCCATTGCCTTCAAAGCCTTATAGAAATTAAGTAACTCTCCTAAAGCCCCATAGCAAATATACCTAATTTTTTAAAAAATTCATTTTATATTGTAGTATAATTGATATACACTACTGTGTTAGTTTCAGGTGTATGGCAAAATGATTCAGTTTTATATATATATATTTTTTTTTTCAGGTTATTTTCCTCATAGGTTATTACAAGATATTGAATATTGATCCCCATGTTACACAGCAACTCCTTGTTGCATATCTATTTTATATATAGTAGTAATATATGTGTAATTATACATGAGTACTAAGTAATAGTAATATGTATCTGTTAATCTCATGCTCCTAATTTATTCCTCTCTCCTTTCCCTTTCCCCTTTGGTAACCATAAATTTGTTTTCTATGTCCATGAGTCTGTGTCTGTTGTATAAATAGATTTATTTGTATTATTTTTTAGATTCCCCATAGAAATGTAGACCTAGTTTTGAAAGATGATAAAGACTTTGTTTGTGACTGCTGAGCTGTGCTACGCTTCTGAGAATGTGAAATCAATCACACCCTCCTTGGCTTCCCATCGCCTGCAGACCCAAGACTATGAGCCTTGGCAAGGAATGCAGGGCCCTCCTAGAGTAGCTTCCACCTTCTCTTTGGCACTCACTTCTGCTGCCCTTCCCCTTGCACCTTAGCCTGGAGCAAAACAGTGCTCCTTAGTACGTCCCTAGACCGTGCACCTTCTGAAATGTTCTTCCTCTTGTCTTGTGACTAAGATTTCCTATCTTTTGTGAAGACTTTCCTTACCATTCTCTTTTCTAGTTTGAGTTATACCTTCTTCCCTTGGCTGCTTTGGTATCTGCGTACTCGCTCGTCATTTCCAGTAGAGATCATTCTCTGGGTCCCTCCCCTCCCAGCCAGGATTGGAGCCCCTCTTCTGGGCTATCAGAGAAATCTATGCTAGCATTGACCATGCCTCTTACCACACATTTGTTGTTGTTGTTAATTTCTTTGCTTATATGTTTGCCTCTTCTTCCAGACAATAAATTATTGAAATCGTGTGCCTTTTTTTTTTTCTATATGCCAACCACTGAGAATAGAGCTTGGCATGTAGTTTACATGCTCATTTAAATTAAACTTAAAATATTAATTTTCATATTAATGATGACAGTTTTGATCAGATCAAAATAAGTGAAATATGTTGAGCAATGATATTAGTTCAACTCAGAAAAAATAGATTATAATAAAAACAACTACTTAGCTAATGAAAGGTTATTATGTGCCAGACGTTAAATTCATTCTGAAGTACATTATTCCATTATTCCAAATCAAATTCAAACATGAAAGATATACTTTACTAGGTTTGATTTTAAAGCTAAACTTAATATCTTGTTAGATACAACTTATAAGACTAAACGTTTAAAAATGCATTGATTTTCAAACTATTGCTAACTGGATAGTGGGAGATGTTACTGGGGCTTTAAGTGGAGGAAAATATCCTTAAAAAAGGGACACAAGTCATCTTTGTTCCTTTATACTCAGTTTGTAAAACGTCACTACAGATGTGTATACTTGGCTCCATGCAGAGCTCTTCCGGAAAGAACACTGTACTCATTGATAACTGGGATGTGGCATGTTGGGTGAGACAGAGGGCTGTTGGAGAAGTGAGCCCAGATGAGACCATGCATAATGCAGTGCTTCGTGCTGTTATCAACGGTTAATTGTAAAGGCTTCAGCAGTGCCTTCCTTCCAACCTACGGCCCAAAGTGGGCTACTTAAGGCCATGGTTACTTAGCCTAATTCCTGATATTCATTCACTAGGAAACCTCCTCATTAGGAATTCTACTGAGTAATTTTTGAATGGGAATTCTCATTGCAGATTGCTTTATATTTCTCAGACAAGTATATTATCTAAGACTCATATGCTTTTAATCAGTGATACATCATTTCTGGATGTGTATTTAATTTATGGCTATATAACATTTATATATTACTCTAGCAATGTTCAATCATATTCTGAAATACTTTTTTCTTTTCTAACAGTGTTCTCTGATGAGAATTTTTTTTTAATTTTTTATTTAAAAATTGAAGTATAGTTTATAATGTGTCAATTTCTGGTACACAGCATAATGTTTAAGTCATACATATACATACATATATTTCTTTTCATGATCTTTTTCATTATAAGTTACTATAAGATATTAAGTACAGTTCCCTGTACTATGCAGTATATGAAATACTTTTAAAAGCAAATTCTCAAAAAAATTTATTGTACAGTTTTCCCACACTTCTCGTAGCATTGTTTAGCTCCTCTGCCTACCCCTTTTTTTGGCTTGATTTTATTGTCTCCTTAATATCTTAATATTTTGTGCTGATTAAAATGGATTAGCTATTCTTTATTTAACCCTATAACTTAGAATCTGTCAGTAGGAAAGATTACGTTCATGCTCAAAATAGATAAATTTAAGAAATTATTTTGCTTGCCATCCTTTTCATTATCTAGTAGAAATGTACTCTGAAGCTCTTTTTGTGGTTTTATTGCAGTGACCCCGCAGCTAAAGCCCTGTGGGAAGCTTTATTGAACACCAGGCACAAAGAGGCAGTGATGGAAGTCCGGAGACATCTAGTGGAAGCAGCAAGCAGAGAAAACCTGCCAATCAAGATGAGTATGGGTAAGTTATGGCTTCACTGGGATAGGCAGTGACTGCCAGCTCTGAGGAAGTTCATTTAAGCCTGCTCTGAATTGTGGGCCAACCTAGCCAGCATGGCATCGAAGTAAAAGTATTAAAGACATTTGTCAATGTTGAAAGAGTAGGGAAGGAATTTGTACACATGCCCTCGGGGCTCAGCCATGACCTCTTTTCTTAGGCTCAACTTTGGGAAGCCCGGGAGAGTCCTCGCTTGTAGAGTCCTTCTGTTAGTTATTTGATCTAGAACTATCAAAATTGGTCTGAACTCCCTCCCCTTCATTCTATTCCACTCCTCCTCCCTACTCTCATGTTTTCTTAACCCCCTTTCCCCACTTGTGGATAAAAGATCTTTATTGTTTTTGAATTGATGAATGAAGGACTATGTTGACAAATCAGTTGAGCAGATGGACATGTTGTATCCCAGCCCCTCACCCTTAGAGTGGTCTGCGGATTGTCTGGTCGCACCAGTGTTACCCCTTCTTCACCAGGGCATCACATACATCATTTTTCTCATTTCTCATTTTTTTTTTCACATGTGGCTTTGTCTTCAGTATTAAGAAGAATGGGTCTGCAGGAATATAAGCTTTAAATGGCTTTTTTCTTTTGATTAAAAAATCAGAGAACTAATGTTTTGATTTGAGAAAAGGAATCTGGTGTTTTGCTTTTTAAAATTACATAATTTTATTAATATGGAAATATTTAAATATGAATATTGAATCTGGTGAATAGGAAGAATTTATTTCTGGAAACTTATAAAAGTTTATCTATTTTAAACATTAGATTTCTTTTATAATCTACTGTTAGGTATCCAATAAATATGAGTACATTTTACTAGATGAGGAAATTTTTCTTGGCTGACATTCCTAGCCCAAGTTCCTGATTACTTGTGAGTACAAAAAAAAAAAAAAACTGTCAAGTTACTAGAAGAACAAAATTTTGGAAGTAAAAGAATGTGGATGAGCCTAGAAGGAAAGAAGTTACAGAGTCATAATATGAAAAAAATCATAACTTTCAGTGTGTTAGGTGACAATATATGAGGACTTAAAGGAACATGAAGGATGATAAGAAAAGTGAAAATAACTAAAATTTATTGAGCACTTTCAATGTGCCAGGTCTTCTTCTAACTATTTACATGAGTTATCTTACTTAATCTTCAGAGTAATTCTATGAGATAGGTACTGTGAGTATCCCATTTTTCAGATAAAGAAACTGGAATAGAGAAAAATTAAATTGTCTGAGGCTGTACATCTGCTAAATCTAGAGTTCTGATGTAAGAGAATATGCTCTTTATTTATAAAATCATCTTAATTCCATACAACCATTGCCAGAAGTCCTTCATGTTGTTTTGGAATAGAAATAAAGTTGTTACTTTGAGACCACCCAGACATTTGACTATAGTTCTAGTAGTTCTAGTTTCTCTTACCTTCTCTCTCTCTCTCTCTCTTTTTCTCCCTCCCTGCATTCACTTCCTTCTTTTCTTTTTTCTTTCCTTTCTACAGTTCTAGGTGCACATTAATAACAAGTGTGTTAACCTTAAGAAGTTCCTTATCCATGAATATGTTGAAATAAGAACTAATTCATATTGTGCATAAAGAAAAGTAGGAATGCACAAAGGGTCTGGGTGATAAGGTTAATTTATATTGCATTTCAGTGATAAAACCTTATGATGCTGTCACAGAGCATAAATCAATTTTTATTGCTCAGTGCAGGACTCCTGAAAGATCAACAAACTTTACATTTCTAAAGGTCTGTATCTTTTAAAAATGATCAGAGACAGAAGAGAAAAAAAAAGTGGGTAACCCCATAAGGAATTCAATTTAAATATTTGAGTTTTCTGTCGACCAAAAAAAATTTAGATAAGATGGTTTGATTTATCCCCTAACTCCAGACATGGGGGAGGGTGAGGAGAGAAAAAAGAAGAAGGAAAGAATCAGGCAATTGTTAGCAAACTTTTGTTGTAAGAAGGACCAAAAAGATTGGCCCAAATCACACTCTATCCATGTGCCAACTGTAATTTAGTAAAAGATAACGCACTGTGGCTATTTATTTCTGCTTCATATCACGGGTCAGAATTTCTGGCATGTCTCATTTCTGTATGCTAACAGATACATAACCATGAACAGTAAGGAAAAGAGCTGGAATTTAAACATAATAAAATATTGATATTTGAAAACTGCTTATCATAAAAAAAATTATGTTCTGATATCCTAGATGGCTGGAATGCTTTTTCTAGCAGCATTTAAAACTATGAAATGTACTTTAAACTATGCACTGTTCTCTCAACCCCTGCTATAAATTCTACTGAAGCACACATTTTTTTCTGACTGGAATAGAGCCTTCTGGTATTTTTGAGACATTAAGCAGATATTTTAATTCTAGATTGAAGATTTTTTTATATTTAAATTCACTGGGAGGGATCCCATGATTGAAACCTCAGATCTTAAATATAAAATTTCCTAGTAAAAGGTAAGTTCATATTAAAATATCGTGAGCACCAAGAGAAATAAACATCATTCTCTTAGGGGAGAAAAGTTTAACTGCTGAAAGAAAGAACAAAATTCATTTTATCATTTCCCATATAAACATATGCCTTCTTTCCCAGAGCTTGTTATTAAATTGTCAGTTAGCTAAATAGATATGTTCCAGAAAAGTGATTTTTTAAAACATTGTAAACTGAACTGTATTTTTCCCACTGGCATTTCATCATGAAAAAATGTATTCTGAAAGTGAAAAATAGACTGTAAGAAATCCATCTGTTTGGACCCAAAATGTTGACTCACAGAAGAAGTGAGTAGAGGGTGCCCATCTCAGTCTCTTCATTTTACAGAGAATCTGTTCCTCTGGACCAACCCTGTGGTTTGGGATCTTCACCAGTTTGTCCCGTATCTCTCTGCAGAATGGCCATAATGGCTGGCAGAAAGATCCTGTTTGGGCCGAAGTGAAACAGATCTCTTTATGACACTGTCCTTTGTTTTGCAGCCAGGTTTTTTGAAAGAGCATTCTATGCTTGACACCTCTATTTCTTTATTATTTTCTTGCTAATTAATCTAGTGTAGTCTGGCTCCTGACACTTCTTTGCGGAAAGTCTCCTAGACTGCTATATATAAGCATTTCTCTCAGGCCTCAGTTCTTTTTCAGTTCTTTGCAGTATTCGCTACCAGACCATCACTACTGTCTTATACATCTCTCTAGGTTTTCTGTGACCTTAGACGTTCCGGATTGTGATGGAATGTAAAGTCAGTTACACATGAAGGAGAATCACAGTTCTGTCACTTTTTAGCCAGATTTCAATTTATTTATCTGTAAAAACAGTGAAAATACCCATTTCCTGGAAGTTTGAAGGAGAAAGAAACTCCAAGCAGAGCGAAGGTTATGATTATCAAGCAAACTGGAGCAGATGTGCTGCAGTTATGTTCTATCTGTAGGAAAATCTACATGGGAACCATATTATAGGAAGGTTGTTTGATGAGAGTAAAATCAGAACAAATCAAGTTAGATGATTTTCCCCTTTCTGGGAAATGTACTAATTCATTCTTTCCACTTAATTTATCTTTTATAGTCTTTATACTGAATGTCTCCCTTTTGATAACATACTCTTTAAGCAAAATTCTAAATAGTTTTTCCATTTTCAGCTTAGTTATGATTACATTCTATTGCCTCTTCCTTGACTCTGTTCACCTCCCCAAATCACCTTGGTGGTATTTGGGATTCCCAAACCCCTGTGGACACACTTGTACAGGAAAATCTCTTGAGTTACATTTCCAGATGATGATCTGATCCATTATGTTACACAGCTTCTTGCCTTACTCTCCTCGTTTGGGGGCACTGGAGTGTCAGTTCCATATAATCACCATCAGTTTCTCTTTTCCAAAGTAGGTATAATGAGTTCTTTCAACCATTTGTGAAAAGACAAGCCTTTCCCACCTTTAACCATCACATTTTTTTCTAGTTCTGAGCCACTGACAAAGCTCTACTTTGTTAATGTCTGTCCTAAAGTGTGATGTCCAGAGCTGAATAAAGATGTTGTCTTGTTCTTTGCCTCTTTTTGGACACCATACTTCTCTTAATGAAGCCCCAGGTGAAAGTTGTGATTTTTGCTCCCCACCAATGCCACACCCACTATCATTTTTTCTTTTACAGTTTAGCAGTACTGGCTTTGAAAAGCAGCAATAAATCAAAAAACACTCTAAAATTTTATTTGATATATACGTTTTTCAACATTGAGAGGATTCTGCTTCCTATTATTGGTACTTGAGTTCATCTAGTTTTGGCTGAATAACAGCTGTATTCTGATCACATTTATATCTTTTGCCTTCATTATGGAGAATTTTTGGGGGGATTAAGGGGAACATGTGTGTGTATATGTGTGTGTGAGAACTGGGTGTGGAGATTGTTAAACTTTGCAAAACAGATAGGTTAAAACCTAATAAGCCCAATGTCCCATTTGATATGTGATAAGTGTAAAAGATAAGAAAATCTTCTAGCTTCATGCTTCACCCATCAACTCAAATTGCTGTTCCTTCCTACTCCCCATTCCCCAGCAGGAACTTCTGTAGATCCAGGTCTTTGTTATTTTTGCTTGAAAGTTTCTCATTGGATTGTTCTTATTGCCTCTCATACACCCCTGTCTTTATGTATTAGCTTTTGCCACAGTTTGGGGAATGGGGGAGGGAATTGTCTTTTATTGAATAGCTACTTTGTCTCAGGTAGTATAACACATTTTACATAGTTTGTTTCATTTAATCCTCCCAGTAGTCTTGTGAATTTGGTACTCCCCCCCCCCGCCCATTTCACAGACAGGGAAAACTGATACTCAAGGTTAAGTTTCTTTTCCAGGATTACTGTGCCAGTTGTTAAGTCATTGTCTCTCAGATCTAAACCCACTCTTGTGCTCTGTGATGCTGGGGCTGGGACCCTGCAGACCACATTTCTGCTCTTTCAGCAGGCTCCCTGGTAGGGCATCCTGATAAGGGGTGCCATACGGAAACTGCAAGGCTGGAAGTGGGGAAATCCACTTGCCCCTTCCTGTCTGCCTCCTGTGAACTTGGCTTCTGCTTCTGAGGATCATGCCAGCAGACAGGTCCTTCCTGTGGCAGCAGCTGAATCCGGTTTGTGGTTCTTGCAATACTCACAGAACCAGCTTCACGGCACCCCCTCCTCAGAGGTGCCAGCCTAGCTAGTAGCACTTCGTTCTCAGAGGTGTAATTCTAACCTCTTCCCTTTGCTTCCCCCACCCTACTGGTAATAGCTGCGTCCAGCAGTTGCTACCTGCATGATACCTTGGAGGTTTCTTCTTATCTTTCAGTTACCCAGTTAACAATTCTGCAGATTAAATTTTCTCTGCTCAAATAACCGGTGTGTTTTCTGCCTTCTGCATGGGCCCTGATGGATCCAGACATACAGCAAGTAAGCCAGAATACAATCCAGGTCTGTCTGATGTCTGTATTAGGCCCCCTTCTAGTTCGAGGAATCAAACCACTAGGGGTGGGAGGAGCAGCTACAGAGCTACAAACACAGATACGAATGGACCATTCCCCTGTCTAAAATCCTCTGAGGGTTCCCCATTGCCTCAAGATGATGTCCAAACTCCTTAGCATACTATTTATCTAGATCTTTCTGACTTCTAGCTTCATGCTTCACGCTTCACCCATCAACTCAAATTGCTCTTCCTCCCTACTCCCCATTCCCCAGCAGGAACTTCTGTAGATCCAGGTCTTTGTTATTTTTGACTGAAATTTTCTCATTGGATTGTTCTTCCACATCCTCTCCAACCTTCTCTATTTGTGCTTCTGGAGGCTAACCATTATGTTCTGCCTCAGCAGTCTTTTCTATCCTTGGCCTCTCAGTTGGGTTTGGTCAATGGGAGGCATGAGTAGATAGAGAGAGAGATAGAAAATATCACATTAGGAATTCAAGCAGGGAAAATTTAGAAAATATTTATTACTTAATATAAAATAGTATAATAAACCTATTACATGTTAACATGAATAACTTTTTTTGGACAAATAACTATTTTCTCAAACAAAATTATGTAGTGAAAAAAGTGGCACCATTTTACATTTTTGCACATCTCTAATGTCTGGTTTAATAGAAGACAGCTGTATTCTCATATCTGCTTTTTCATTCAGTCTGTTGTGATATATTATTTTGAATAAAGTGTATAAAGAAAAGCTGGCCTTACAAAAATATGTAGTTGAAAAAGGGAGAAGTATTTTAATAACTATTCAGAAAATTACAGATATTCTTTGATACTACACCAATTTTACGAGAGGTAATTTCTTATGGGTTAGTTACAATGTGGAATATGAAACCATATCATTGAATTTCCCATACTCTGTTACATTAAAACCTATTGGTCTCTCTTTTACTTTGAGTGGATCTTTTACACACATGTTATTTTATAGTATTGTACATTAGTCATTTGGACAATATTGTTTCTCTAAATTATGCAGATTTCCCAAATGTTGACACTATATATTATACAATATAACAAAACCACATTTGTTGATATCCCCACTGATTTTATTTGAAAATCTTTACATAATAGTAATATAAAGATATAGGGGCAGATACAAATGTTCTAAAATTATAATTTCAAATGAAAACTTGAGTTTTGTCATTGACAATACAAACTGTTAGTGGTTTCCTTGAAGTGAGTCACAGGCTCACTTCATTCTTTTTTTTGGAAAAAAGTATGAAGAACCATAGTTTTTCAGTTATCTTTTCCAGTAAAAATTTTATGCCATTAAAACAGTGTGAGCAGCAGTTCATATCTCAATCACACCAGTGCTTTTTCCTCAAGACAATTGTAGTACTTTGGTATACACCCGAAGTGCTTTTTGTATATTTCCCATTTCTTTACACCAAATATTGATGTTTTTTGAAGGGCTGAGAGTTGATAAAATTAGTAACATTTTCATTTTCATCATGGTCATTCTGAAGTGAAACTGACTGCTTGTATTAACTTGGTGCCACTGCTTTGATTGGTGCGAAGGCGCCAGCACTTTTACCCACCCCTGTTTTTGTACCATCAGTGCAAATACAGGACAGTAACAGAATCAAGTAGCATCTTTGTATTATTGAGAAAATGGTTCTGACTTTTCTGACTGCCTGAAAGTGCCTCAAGGACCCAGGGTCCATGGAACACCTTTGAGAACCATTGTTTAAAAGAGTGTTGTATTCTTTGAGGTACAACATCAGCATAGTTTTCTGGAGACCATTGGAATCAACAGAAGAGGGGAAAGCTTGCTGAAATTTTCTCTATATATTATCCAGATTTAGAGGTAGTAGAAAATTGTTTTCATTAATTTTAAAGATATTTATGAAGTTGCATACTATGTAATTAGGTCCTTGTAGGGGACAGGAAATATAAAAAATAGTGTCTTGTTTTCAAATGATCAAGTTAATTAACTTTTCTGAATCTGTTTCTCTGCCTTCAAAAGGAGTATTCTGTTACCTGCTAACTTGACAATTAGATGAAATGATTTATATGAAACATACTGTTTATGAAATTCAAGGTGTTCTGTAAGAGATGGGTATCATGTGATAAAATTATTTATTGTCTCCTGGGCAGATAAAACACATTATAAAAATAATGACCAGTGGTCATACAATTGCATAGGAAGAGTATTCTGCCAGGTGAAGGGGTGGAATACACTGTCTGTAGGATTGTTCCCTGATCATCTTAGTTGGGAAACATGTAACTGGGGTAATGATTTCCAGAAGTGGAAAATAGATTGGTAATTTAGTTACCTAGTGATTATGATGGCACCTAAGTTGTGAATTTCTAAAGGAAATATAATGTAAGGTTGATCATCCAGGAAAAGAAGGTAGAATGAGTGAGAAGAGGGCTGAAGGCAGAGCTGTAAAGAATGCATCCATTTAGGGGTGTGAAGAAGAGAATCTGAAGAGGCAGAAATCCTTTTTATTGAATTAATACTTAATAATGCCTGAAAGTCTTAAGGTTACTAAACAAATATTTCTTTCTTACACTGCATCGCCTAGAATAGAACTTGAGTTGCCTCTGTTTCTCTATTTCCTCATCTGCAAAATGGTTTTGTTTCTTTTTCTTTTTTTAATGGAGGTACTGGTAATTGGACCCAGGACCTTGAGCATGCTAAGCCTGCACTCTACTACTGAGCTCTACCCTCCCCCCTATCATCTGTAAAATGGAAATGTGAATTTCTAATCTCCTTTCTTCAAGCATCTGCCCTCTGGCTCTATATTTTAGCCTTTAATTGGTGCATCTTTTTCTTCTATTTTCCCCCTCCTCCTCTTCCTCTTATGAATCTTTCTATTTTCTCAACAGAAGGAATCCTCAGCATATGAGAATATGGGTGGGAGGTTAAAAACTCTAAGAGAAGATCCATGGCTGTGGGGTGGGAGTTAGTTTACTTGGAGGCTCCCGTTTCCAAACCAGAGTGGACCCACCATGGAAAGGCTCCTTACCTGGCAGGCTAGTAATCTGCTTCCTGGATAACAGGGATAATGGGCTCCTTTCCATGCTCTCTGCTGAGTCTATAAACATTGATGCAGTGTTTAAGTTAGTCTCTGGAAGGCTGCATTTCCAAAGAAAGCCAAGTCGTAAATGTTTCTGGTGGTTTTGTATTTCACTGTTTTGTATAAATTTCGGGGAGAGCTGTTTATTTTCTGTTTGTGACCCCTGGTTCTGCAGCAGTTATACTTTATTCCATACTATCCTGAAGACATATCTTGCAATAGGATTTCTCAGTTTTGGACCCATTTGATTGAATTGATTCATATAATTAAAATGCTCTTTTCACATTAGTTTCTTATTCTATCTTTGCAATACTGTACAGCTCAAAAATTTGTGCAACAAGAAACATGTATTATTTAAAGGATATCCCAGAAAACCTTCTTCAGTATTTATAGTGTTATAAAAATGGACATAGATTCCCAGCTGGGTTTTATTCGAGTTTCACTATACAGATGGCTGTATATACTGCCCTTCAAATCCCTACGGGAGAAGATTTATAATGTCTTCCCTCTTTCCCCTTTAATAACTTGTTTCAATGTCTAATATTCATCACGATTGTAGAATTTTTTTCTCATGTCTGACTTAAATCTCTCCACCTGCATGTGAACCATATTTCTTTGTCCTTTGACCTCAATAGAGGTGGGAAGCCGGCAGTTATTATTACTCTTATATTTCTTTCTCTGTTGAAAGACAATGCTTCCTCCATTGTACAAGTCAGTGATAGCAACAGACTCAAATTTCCCAGAGAAAAATACATGTCTGTTTATTTTATGTGAGGCAGGCATTATTATATTTCAGAGCCAAGAGACTGTTTAAAAAGCAATACTGGTATGTGCTTCTAGAAAATTCATATCATAACATTAGTAAAATAAAAAGTAAATGTCCACACCCCTCCCTATTGTCTTACACTTCAATTTGTTCCTGAGTTAGTATCTTGCCTTCCAAGCCTTTTCCTGTGTAATTAGGTAGGAAAGTAAGTAAGCAAGTAGACAAATAATGAGAAAAATAAAATAAAGAAGAATATTAAGAGTATGGCAAAGTGGTTTCCATTGTGACTTTTTCTCTCTCCTCTCCATTATTAGGGCTTTGGCTACCCACCGTACAATACCAGAAAAGAAACTTTATACAGTTGTACCTCATTTAAAACATTGTATGTATATTTTTAAAGTTACATCAAATTTGGTCAAATTTTAAATGTGTGGATAATAATGATACAACCATGGAAAAATGTTGATAGTATCAAGCTAAGCTTAGTATACACCGACCCAGTGGTTTCACACCCAGGCATATCGAAATGAGTCTACCAAAAGGCATTTGTATTAGAATGTTCAGAGCATCATTATTTATAACGGTCCTGAACTGTAAAACCTAAATATTCTTCACAGTAGAATGGATAGAAAAACTGTTATAGTCATTTAGCACAATAAAACACAGTTAGAAAAAAAGAATTTGAGATTTTGGATGATGTTGAACTAAATCTAGACACAAAGTAGTATATACATATAATTCCATTTATATGAAGTTCAAAAAAGCAGACAAAAAGCAAGCTGTGTTAAGAGAGTTAAAAGTAATGGTTTGCCGTGGGATCATTGACTAGATAAGTATTGAGGGAATCTTCTAGAGCACTGGACATATTCCATACTTTGATCTGGGTGCTGGTTACATGGATAGACATATGTGTAAAAATAAACTGAACTGCTCATGTAAGATGTGTATGTAAGATGTGTATGCTCTGCTTTATGTTATACCCCTCACTTTCCACCTCCATTATCCCTGAGTCTTCTGAGTCAGAATTGCTTGTATCTTCTGGGCAGGTGGTCCCTCTTTGCTGCAGTGCCTTGTCACATATCCTAGGCAGTCTTTGGTAGGGGAAGGGGAGGAGGTTTATTTTTCTTGTTTTGCTCCATGATTTTGTACTCTTCTCTTCTTCTGTCACCTTCCAGGAATTTATACTTCAATTTAAAAAATTATTTTAGTGCATACCATAGTATTACTATATGTGAAAAAGCCAGAATTCTATTATTTCTATTATTTCTCAGTTTCCTAGTATAACTAAGTAGAGTTATATCTTGCAATTGAAAATTTTATTCAGGCTATATTCTAATATGCATGAATTTATAGCTGTATATCTTTTTAATAACAGGAAATTTGAGTACAGGCTTTCTTTTTGGGATGATGAAAATGTTCTGAAATTATACAGTGGTGATGATTGTATACCTCTGTGAATACACTAAAAACCAGTGAATTGTGCATTTTAAGGGTAAATTTTATGACATGTGAGTTATAGCTCAATAAAGCTCAATAAAAAAGAAGCTCTTAGAAATAGGGATATTATTATAAAACTAAAATTCAACCAAAGTTTAAAGGTAAATCAAGAAAATCCCCTAAAATGTAGAAAGAATAGAACATTGAAAATATGATACGAAAGGAAAGAGCTATGGAAAACCAATTCAGAGGTCCAAGAACTGTAAGAAATTGCAGAAAGAGTGAGTAAGCAGAGGACAGGAAATTAGCAAACAAGGAATGGGAGACGTTCCCAGATGTGAAGGAAGACATATCAAACAGAATAGGCTTAGCTGAGAAGCAAGTGAAAAGAGTAAGAAACCTCTAAGCCAGACACAATCACTGTGACTCCTCAGAGTACCAGAGAATGAGAAGATCTAAGGGCCCTAAGATGGAAAAAAAGAAGCTCATCTACAAAGCAACGAGAGTGAGAAGAGCACACGTTTCTTATCAGCAACCTGGAGCCAGAAGATGAGGAAGCAATGCATTATTTTCAGCGTAGACTTGCAGACCCAGAGAAACTATTATTCAACTTTGAGGGCAAGAAAAAGCCTTTCCAGAGATTAAAGAACTTTGCTTTCCACACACCTTTTCTGAATAAGTTACTTGAGAGTATCCTGCAAAACAAGACAGCACCACAAAATAGAAAAATTAAGGATTTAATGAAACAGTGTCCCAGTAGAGTAGAGCCATAAGAGAAGTTCCAGATTGCTATGCAGGAAGGCCTGGAGAACAGCCTGCCCATGATAGAACTGGAGAATGAAAGGGTTTGGTAGTAAAGTATTCAGGGGGGGAAAAAACCCCAAAACCCATGAATCAACTGCACCTCAATTAAAAAAAAAAAACAGACTTCAAAGATAAGACTATATTTGAAATTAGGAGACTTTAAAGCTTTGATTAAGGCAAAGAATGCTCTCCCTCCTCCCTCCTCCCAAAAAGCCCATCAAGCATTCTAGGACCAAAGTGTGTTATATGCATAAGGCGATGTAATCATAACCCGTAATTTAGCTCTGCATTAATAGTCATATAATTCGTGATGATGCAAACACCATTCACTTTTTGAATCAAACTGTAGAAAAAGTATATAAGACTAAATTATGGTTACAGAACAAAATACAAAATCTTTGCCAGGTGAAAATAAAAGTACAGATGATTTGAAAAATGAAAGGGGGAAACAAGAAGTAGAGGGAAGGGAAAGGAGGTTCATATCCTCTGCTCAGAAGACAAAAAGCCATAGGATACCATCTCTAGTTAACAGAACAAAAAAGAAAGTTTACTTATTTCATGTGAGTTACAAAGATAATCAGCAGATGGGGAGGAAAAGTGTTTGAAATCTTCTGTCTGCCTATGGACTATCTCACAATCTCTTTGTTGTTGTGTGTTCCTGTCCATTTTTATTCCCTTCTGTCATCCTGATGGAACAAGAAGAGGATGTAAATCTCTGTGCTCACTCTACCCTCTGAACCTTTTGTACATTATTTACGAAACTCCAAAACCATCTTTTGTACCCAAGATTTTGGCTCTCTTGTGTCTCTTATGTCACCTGTGAATTCATATTTGACGTTTTCTCTGATAGTGCTGCCCACCAACCAAAATAGTCTACTTTTAATAGAGTTGCCGCCTTTGTCTATGTGTTAGTAGGAGTGCTTTTGCTGTGCTTTATATGCATTCCTGGAAAGCTTGTTTTGCAAAATCACATAATAGTTATCAGGGCTCATGATAAAAAAAGTATTACCAGAGACCCATTCAAAAATCTCTACAAATTTGCAATACAGCACTAATGAAAACAATAAAAATCTTGATAAATATACTTGCACAGTTAAAAAGAGAGGCCAAATTCCTTTAAATAAAGAAGTTTTATAGCATATATAGGACTGAAGGTAGCTTCCTGGAAGGGGAAGAGGAGTTGAGGCTGTTTTGTTTTGGAGGCAAAGGCAAAGTGCACTAAAGGTCAGAGAGAACCAAACCGGAAGCACTTTCAAGAGGACACGTGGCCACGTAGAGCCACGAGGAAGAACAGGGATGCATGGGGACTGTATGCTGTGCCCAGTTCTTTTGGCTTGCAGTGTTCAGCTGTGTTTGTTTACTTTGTGTTCAACGGCTGTTATTTGGTGACGTGAAATGTTAAAAGAACAAAAAAAAAATGACAAATGAAAAAATGTGATTTTTGTGTAATATAAAAATTATTCCTGTTTACCAATTGTGTGTGAGCTAATAAACCAGAGTCTTAGCAGAACATATTATATTTAAATATTTTAAAATCCTTTGCCTTTATTATATTAGAAAAATGGTTAAAAAGGAGACATGAAATGCTGATATTTGATTTCTGGGGATATAAGTCTTAAAACGTAACTTTGTTTATTCAGATTTTACACACTGGGTTTTCATGGCAATGATGAACAAAAAAACATACAGTGACAGTATTATTACTTCTTATAGCAAGAATTTAAAAAAAAACATTTACTAGCTAAATATTCCATTTTAGACAAAAATACCTGGTGGTGGTTGCTTTCTGCCAGTTAAGACACAATTTAGGGATTAAATAAAACCTCACAATGACAGAATCCTCTTTATTTTAAGAACATTAACCAAGAACCATATGTGGAAGTATTTTAGATATATCTTACCAAGCCACAAAACAGGTTCAGAAAGTTATGATGTCTAATGTATGTAGTAAATGGAAAAATAGGCTCCATAATGCATTTGAATACAATTGAATTCAATATTGTAAGGATCACAGACAGTATTAAGATACTAAATCCTTTTATTTTCCAAATACATCCTTTTCTCCCAAGAGATAATTCTGTTTTAGTAAGAGTTTTAATATATACATAGAATTGATGATTGATAAAGCTTTGGGTTTTCTTCTTAACTAAATTAAAATCAGAAGCCTGTTTCTCTTTCTTCAAAACTATGAAAAAAGAAAAGAAAGCCTAGTAGATTTTTTTACTTGAAAGCCATTTTTCAAATTTCAAAATTGTCATGTTTCAAAGAGTTGCTATTATGCAGTCTTGATATAAAATAACCCTTGTTTTTTATGGCTTAAAAAATGTATTGCAAAGCTTTCTGAGTTGACATTTTAAAAATCACCATGTAAATCTGCCTGACAAGTTTTTTTTTTTTTGTAATGTGAGATAGGAATGAATGTGCCGTCTACTACTTTTTCAACACCTGGTTCTAGTTGCTTGCAGTTTTAGCTAATATGAACTGAGAAGTTTTCTCTAGTTGTTAGTCTCACTATAGCATTTTTAGTGGTTGATTAGTTGATTTTGACTTTCTTTATGTAAGGTTGTGATTAAATTTATATTTTAAAAAAGTCACTAGCCTATATTTCAAAGAATTTGTGTGAAGTACTCTTTTAATAAATTCCAATTAGCATGTTATGGATTTTTACTAACACCCCCCCTGCTTTCATGACATATCTAAGGAAGCATTACTGTGTGTAAGAAAAAGTTATACAGAAGAGAGTAGAATGGAGCAGCAGGAGTGAATAATTGCTAATTCACAATAGTGTTCTGTTGTCATTTCCTGTTATGAAATATATCCATTTGGTCCTTTGGATCTCATGACTTATGTGGGAAGGTGGCATTATGTAAATATGGTCATTGAGTCCAAGTCTGTGCTAGGAAAATACTAACTGCATAAAAAGTTTAAGTATGTTTTTGACTTGAAGACACTCTTATCTTTAAATTGAACATATGGTTATTGTAATAGAAATCTAAGTAGACCTAATGACTTTCTATGATGATTTCCATTTCTTGAGGTCTCTCCAAAAGAGAGTTATAGTATGAATGGATTATGTGTATTCTCAGCCTTTTTAATTCTTTCATCGTCAGTCCAGGAGACAGGGTTGGAGAGGTAGGCAGTTACGTATCACATAGAGCCTTTTACAGTTTCAAGACATTTTATTTATTTCCTTAGTACTGCTTATTACAGTAGTGATTAAGTAATTGTTTGTATAATTGTTTTATGACTCTCTCTTCATAGACAAAGCTCTATGTGTCCAAGGACCACACTGCAATCACCTGCAGTACGATGTGTTAACAAATAAATGGAGCTCACAGCAGTGTTAGATTTGACCCTATTTCATGTGAAAATTTGTTTCCATGTATTTAATGTTAACATTTAATGTGTCAGAAGATGTTATTGTATAAAAATGTTAATCATATGCATAAAAGATCCCCCCATTCCTTAAGAAGGGAATGACATGTAATGGGCTGAATAATTAGGAGAGCACCCAGGAGTCATTTGTCTTCTTTATTTGTTGGCCAAGAGGACAGAGATTTTTGTCTGATTTGTTCACGGGTTTATTCTTAGCAATAAGGACAGTCTCTAGCATATGTTGAACAAATGTATTAATAAATATATGTTGAACCAATGTATTAATAAAAGATAATGAGACTCACAACTCAATAATAAGAAAATAAACAACCTAATAAAAATGAGCAAAACAATCTGAATGGACACTTCACCAAAAAAGATATAGGGTGACAAATAAGCACATGAAAAGATGACTAACATTATTAATCATTAGAAAAATACAAATTGAAACCACAATGAGATGTTTCTAGATACCTATTAGAATGGCTAAAACCAAAAAAACTGGCAATACCAAGTGCTAGTGAGGACATGAGGCAAAAGAACTCTCATCTGTTGCTGGTGGGACAGCTCACTTTGGAAATTAGTTTGTCAGTTTCCTATAAAGTTAAACATACACTTAGCATATGACCCAGCAACCCTAGAAATTTATTTAAGAAAAATGAAACCATATGTCCACAGACACATATATATATAAAAACTCATGCAAGGATGTCTGTGAAGGTTTTATTCATAATTTCTAAAAATTGGAAGCAAGCCAAGCCATTATTAACTGGTAAATGGCTAAATAAATGGCTAAATAAACTATGGCACATTCATACAATCGGTTATTACTCAGCAAGAAAAAGAAGCAGGTTGGAGGGGTTGCCAATATGGCAGTGTAGCTCTTAGCTCTTAGCTCACTCTCTCCCACGAATACACCAAGAGAGACATCCATGGACCCACCCATTCACTCAGAGCACCTGCTGAACTTTGACAGAACATCACCCACTTCAAAAGACAAAATTCCTCTCAAAATCTGGTAGGAGAAAAAAAAATAAAGATGAAAAAGGAAATTGGTGTGGGACCTGTCTTGTAGGGAGGGAGTGGCAAAGGAGTAATAGCGCTCTTACACTGGGACACCCCCTTTCCAACAGAGAGGTCAGTAGGGATGGAGGGGGAACCTCTGAGGGTCGGAGTGCACAGCAGCCACTTGGCCAAAAGAACTGAGAGAAACTGGCACAAAGGGTCCCTGTGATCACCAGCTCTAGATGTGAGCCAGCAAGGGTGGCCCAGGACTGGTTGCTCAAGCCGGGCAGAGGCCCGGGGCTGACTGCGCAGAGGCAGCCTCAGGGGGCAGGAATGTGGTGTGGGCTGTGGGTAGGAGTGTATACAGAACAGCATAGCCTGGGTCCCCTATAAATAAAGCAATACTGCTGGTGCATGTTCAGGGGAGGGGAGCAATGCAGCTGGGCCATAGCCACTGTGTTCTTGTGAGAAGAGAGGCAAGGTTCAGCCATAGCCACCATATTTACTAGTGTGCGGCTCCCAGGCAGAGGGTAGTTAAAACCTGAATCCATATGCAGGGCCTCTGCAACATCATAGGCAGGACTGAAATTTGTTTACAGCCCCAGGCAGAGGGGATCAATTTGCTCTGAAGGTGCATTTGTGGACCTGTGCCTCTAAGACAAATGAGCAAGGAATGGTGTCTGGCACACAGCAGGGGCAAGTGTAAGTGCAGAGTTTTCAGAGGATCTGCGTACCCTATACAGAAGCAGCGCTGGGGATGGCTCTGACCCAGTAGCACACCATGCTCCAGATGTGTGACCCAGATGTTGGTGGATCTACACTTGCACCTCTGAGGGCAGAGAACCTGGGGGACACCAGAGCAGAATAGTGACACTCCCGTGGCTAAAGCAGGGACTCCAACCCTGCTTACTGTGCACCACAGCTCAGAAACAAGTCTGGAAGCCTCCATTACAACTAAAGGGGGACAGGCCCAGCCCCTGTCAGGGCTGTGACAACCACAGAATGAAAAGGAGGCCCTGCTTATTAACCAGGACAGGCTCTGATCACCAGAACACTCGCCACACCCTCAATCAAAGAGATAACAGCCAACACACACAAAAGATGTGCAACCATTCATACTAACAACAGACCTCTCAACAAAATTATTAGAGGCACACAGTCTGCACAGGAACGCATCCTCTGTAAAAAAAAAAAAAAAAAGCCCTTCAAGACCACAAGATAACTGATACTCCATAATAGGTAGTGCCAGAGAGATATTAGTAAAATGAAGAAGCAAACGAACTACTCTTAATTAAAAGAATAAGAGAAGTCCCCTGAAAGAATGATCAATGAAATAGACCATGATAGTCAACTAGATCATGACTTCAAAAAGGGGATGATAAAATACTGAAGGAAATAAGAGAGGCTATGAATAAGCATGCAGAATACTATAAAAAGGAAATAGAAACTATAAAGAGTAGCCAATTAAAAACAGAAAACTCAATGGCTGAGATAAGAGCCAAGCTAAAGGCAGTCAAAAGCAGACTAGATAATTCAGAGGGATGAATAAGTGACTTAGAAGACAGGATAACAGAAATCACCTAATCAGAACAACAAACAGAAAAGCAAGTGAAAACTAATGAAAGCATATAAGGGACCTATGGGATAATATAAAGCATCCCAATCTTTGCATAATAGGAGTCCCAGAAGTAGAAGAAATAGAAAAAGGGATTGAAAAGATATTTGAAGAAATCATGACTGAAAACTTCCCAAACCCAAAGAAGGAATCAAATATCCAAGTACAGGAAGCACAGAGGGTCCCAAACAAGAACTCAAATAGACCTACACCAAGACAATATAATATAAAGGCTTTCAGCTGATTTCTCAACACAAACATTGCAGGCCAGAAGGGAGTGGCAAGGTATATTCAAAGTCCTGAATGAGAAAAAGCTGCAACCTAAGATACTCTATTCAGCAAGACTATCCTTTAGAATAGAAGAGATACAGAATTTCATAGACAAGCAAAAACTAAAAGAATTCAGCAATACTAAATCTATGCTAAAAAAATATTGAAAGGTCCACTCTAAATAGAAAAGAAGCAGGATGCTATAGAAAGGAGAAAACCGTAATTGGAAATGCAATAACTATAATGAGTTACAATAGAATAAACATGAAGATGTAAAAGAGGACATCAAAATTATAAAAGGTCAAAGAGAGGAGCAGGAAATAGAGGCCTTTTTTCTTGTTCTTTTTAGGTTGTGTTTGAGCTTATATGACTATCAGTTTAAAGCAAACAGGTATAGTAATGGGTTAATATACTTGAAAAACAGGGTAACCACAAGTCAAAAGCATACAATAGAGTCACAAAAACCAAAAAGAAACCAATATAATACAAAAGAAAAGTATCAAACCACAAAAAGAAAAAAGAAAGGAACCAAAGAGGAAATATGAAGTCAACTGGAAAACTAACTTCAAAATGGCAATAAACACCACCTATCAATAATTACCATCAATGTCAATGGACTAAATGCTCCAATCAAAATACACAGAGTGGCAGATTGGATAATAAAACAAGAACCTACAATATGCTGTATATAAGAGACCCACTTTACGGTGAAGGACACACATAGATTGAAAGTGAGAGGATGGAAAAGATACTTCATGCAAATGGAAAGGACAAAAAAGCAGGAGTAGCAATACTGATTTCAGACAAAATAGACTTTAAAACAAAGGCCATAAAGGAAGATCTTAAAGAAGGACACTATATAATGATTAAAGGAGTAATACAAGATGAGGATATTATACTCATTGACATATATGCACCCAATATAGGAGCACCTAAATACATAAAGCAAATACTAAGACACATAAAGGGAGAAATGAGTAGGAGACTTTAATACTCATTTACATCATAGGACAGATCTTCCAGACAGAAAATCAATAAGGCAATGGAGATTCTAAATGACACAACAGAACGGTTGGACTTGATTGATAATTTTAGAACATTACATCCCTGAAAAACAGAATATACATTCTTCTCAAGTGCTTATGGAACATTTTCTAGGATAGACCACATACTGGGGCACAAAAGAAGCCTCAGCAAGTTTAAGAGGGTAGAAATTATTTCAAGCATCTTTTATGAGCTTTATGAGGGTAGAAATTATTTCAAGCATTTTATGACCACAATGCCATGAAAGTAGAAATCAACCACAGAAAAACAAAGGATTAAAAATGATAGTGTGGAGATTAAACAACACACTATGAAAAAAAATGGGTTGGTGATGAAATCAAAGAATAAATTAAAAAATACTTTTAGACAAATGATAATGAAAACACAACCACGCAAAATCTATGCGATGCAGCAAAAGTAGTCCTAACAGGGAAATTCATAGTGATACAGGCCTTCCTCAAAAAACAAGAACAATCTCAAGTAAACAACCTAACCTATCACCTAAAAAAATTAGAAAAAGAAGAGCAAACAAAACCTAAACTCAGCAGAAGGAAGGAAATAATAAAGATCAGGAAGGAAATAAATAAAATAGAGATAAAAACAATAGAAAAAAATCAGTAAAACCAAGAGCTTGTATTTTGAAGGAGTAAATAAAATTGACAAACCTTTTGCCAGGTTCACCAAGAAGAACAGAGAGATAACACAAATAAAATAAAACAGGAAAATGGAGAGATTACAACTAATACCACAGATATACAAAAAAAACCATAAGATGATACTATGAACAACTGTATGGAACCAAATTGGACAACTTAGAAGAAATGGACAAGTTTCTGGAAAGGTACAGCCCACCAAGACTGAATCAGTAAGAAATAGACCACTTGAACAGACCAATCACTAGAAATGAAATAGAATCAGCAATAAAAAACTTCCCTACAAATAAAAGTCCAGGACCAGATGGCTTCTCTGGGGAATTCTACCACACATACTGAGAAGAACTCTTACCGATCCTTCTCAAACTCTTCCAAAAGATTGAAAAGGAGGGAGTACTCCCAAACTCATTCTGTGAAGCCACCTTCACCCTGATACCAAAACCAGACAAAGACACAAAGACACTATGAAAAAAGAAAATTACAGGTCAATATCATTGATAACATCAATGCAAAAATCCTCAACAAAATATTAGCAAACAGAATCCAACAGCACATTAAAAAAGATAATACACCATGATCAAGTTGGATTCATCTCAGGGACACAAGGATGGTTCAACATATGCAAATCAATGTGATATACCACATCAATAAGAGAAAGGACAAAAATTACATGATCATCTCGATAGACTTAGAAAAAGCATTTGATAAAATTCAACACCCACTTGTGATAGAAACTCTTACCAAAGTGGGTATAGAGGGAATATATCTCAACATAATAAAAGCTATTTATGACAAACCCACAGCCAGCATAATACTCAATGCTGAAAAACTGAAAAGCCTTCCCACTAAAATCGAGAACAAGACAAGGATGCCCACTCTCACCACTTCTATTCAACATAGTCTTGGAAGTCCTAGCCACAGCAATCAGGCAAGAAAAAGAAATAAAAGAGATTCAAATTGGAAGAGAACAGATAAAACTGTCACTCTATGTGGATGACATGATACTATATATAGGAAACCCTAAAAGCTCTATACAAAAACTACTAGAGCTGATAAAAGAATTTGGCAAGGTAGCAGAATACAAGATTAACATACAGAAATCAGTTGCATTTCTTTACACTAACAGTGAAATGTCAAAAAAGGAAAGTAAAGAAATAATCCCTTTTAAAATTGCATCCAAAATAATGAAATATTTAGGAATAAATCTGACCAAGGAGGTGAAAGATTTATACATGGAGAACTGCAAAACATTGATTAAGGAAGTTAATGACGACTTAAAGAAATGGAAAGATATCCTATGTTCTTGGATTGGAGGAGTCAGTGTTGTTAAAATGGCCATACTGCCCAAGACAATCTACAGATTTAATACAATCCCTATCAAATTATGCAGGACATTTTTCACAGAACAAGAAAAAATAATCCTAAAATTTATATGGAATCAGAAAAGACCCAGAATTGCCAAAGCAATAACTGAAGAAAAAGAATGAAGCTGGAGGAATAACCCTCCCAGACTTCATGCAATACTACAGAGCTACAGTAATCAAAACAGCGTGGTATTGGCATAAAAACAGACATACGGATCAATGCAACAGAATAGAGAGCCCAGAAATAAACCCACAGACCTATGGTCAATTAATCTTTGACAAAGGAGGCAAGAATATACAATGGAGAAAAAGTCTCTTCAGTAAGTGGTGTTGGGAAAACTGGACAGCCACATGTAAATTAATGAAGTTAGAACACTCCCTCATACCATACACAAAAAATAAACTCAAAATGGCTTAAAGACTTAAATATAAGACAAGACACAATAAAGTTCCTAGAAGAAAACAGGCAAAACATCCTCTGACATAAATCTTAGTAGTGTTCTCCTAGGGCAGTCTACCCAGGTGATAGAAATAAAAGCAAAAATAAACAAATGATACCTAATTAAACTTACAAGCTTTTGCACACCAAAGGTAACCATAAGTAAAACAAAACAATGACCTATGGAATGAGAGAAAATATTTGCAAATGAAGCAACTGACAAAGACTTAATTTTCAGAATATATAAACAGCTCATACAACTTAATAACAAAAAACAAACAACCCAATCTAAAAGTGGGCAGAAGACCTAAACAAGCAATCCTCTAATGAAGACATACAAATGGCCAATAACACATGAAAATTGCTCAGTATCGCTAATTGTCAGAGAAATGCAAATCAAAACTATAATGAGGTATCGCCTCACACCAGTTGTTAAAAAGTCCATGAACAATAAATGCTGGAGAAAGTGTGGAGAAAAGGGAACCCTCCTACATTGTCGGTGATAATGTAGTTTGGTGCAGCCATTATGGAAAACAGTACGAAGATTCTCCAAAAAACTAAAAATAGACTTACCATATGATCCAGCAATCCCACTCCTGGGCATATACCCAGAGGGAACTCTAAATTGAAAAGATACATGCACTGCAATGTTTATAGCAGCACTGTATACAATAGCCAAGACATGGAAGCAACCTAAATGTCCATCGACAATGACTGGATAAAGAAGCTATGGTATATTTATATAATGGAATACTACTTAGCCATAAAAAGAATAAAATAATGTCATTTGCAGCAACATGGATGGACCTAGAGATCATCATTCTAAGTGAAGTAAGCCAGAAAGAGAACAAAAAATACCATATGATATCAATTATATGTGGAATCTAAAAGAAGAAAAAAAGAGGACACTAATGAACTCATCTACAAAACAGAAACGGACTTGCAGACATATTAAACAGTCTTATGGTTACTGGGGAAAGAGGATTGGAAGGGATAAATTTGGGAGTTTGAGATTTACAAATATTAACCACTATATATAAAAATAGATAAAAACCAATTTTTTTCTGTATAACACAGGAAACTATTCAATATCTTTAATGAAAAAGAATATGAAAACAAATATATGTATGTATATACATGACTGGGACATTGTGCTGTACACCAGAAATTGACACATTGTAACTGACTATACTTCAATTTTTAAAAAAGGGAGCAATCTACTAATACAAGCGGCAACATAAGTGAGCATGAAATACCTTATGTATTTATATTAAAATGAAAGAAGCAAGACTCAAAAGGCTGTGTACTATATGATTCCATTTATAGAACATTCTGGAAAGGCAATACTATAGGACAGAAAACAAATAAGCGCAGATAAGTGTTCACCAAGGGCTGGGAATGGGGAAAGAGAATTGATTACAAAGCGGGAACTTTTTGGAGTGATGGAAATAGGCTATATCTTGATTGACAGTGCTTACCGAACTATATATGCATTTGTCAAAATTCATAGAACTGTACACCAGAAAAGGGTGAATTTTACTGTATGTAAATTATATGTTAATCAACCTAACTCAAAACCAAGCAAAGAAAGGGTTAATGAGGCTCTTTTCTGTTAGTACGTAATTAGCTTCCTGCTTTGAGTATCGGGAATGATACCAAGGGACCAAAGAAACTAGTGAGACTCAGCTCCCTGCTCATCATTCCCATTGATCTTATTCTTTATATGCTCACCCTGCTAAACTGGTAATAAGGCACTTCAAAATTCTTAATCTCTTCAAAATATGTAATGAAAAGGTAGAATATGTTGTAGGCTTAAGAGTTTCTTGTGACAAAGTCTTTATTTTTTGTGTATATAACCTGTAGTAAACCATTACTTAAGTGACAAATGCTATAGAGCACTGTGTGAGACACTAAACTCTCACTTATTTGCTACCCCATAGAATTGCTATGAAAATCAGAAGAGGTCATGTTTATACTGTGTAAATGGGAAAGTGCTAAATAAATACTGGTGGTTCCATTGCCAAATATTAACTAACTTAGATACAACAAATCAAACTTGGATTTCAGGCACAGGAGAGTAAACCACACACATGGTGTGAGTAAGATGTGTAGGAGAGATTTACTTGACTGGCGTCTGTGTTTGACCTCAGTGCCATCTTGTAATCCATGGGGGAGAATCTATGGTGTTCAGAAGGTTTGCACGTAGCACTAATGAATGGCAGGAATGAAATTTGACACATTAGAGTGGGAAGTGACTAACTGGAAAGACTTCTATGGGCAAAAGTTGGACTTAGAGCCTGTGAAGGAGTGAGTCATCAACGGGTGTCATTTTGTTTGTTTGTTTTGTTTTTTGGGTTTTTTTTTGGTATAATTTCTAGTCTCACTCCAGATCTAGGTGACCATTGTAGTAAATGTGCTATGTCACCCGTACCAAACCCTTTCTTCTGATATCTCATCTTCCAGTGTTTTTACCACTGTAGTTCTCCATACATTATTTTTGCCATTTTAATTAATTAATTAATTAAAATGTACATACATGTACTGTTCATTGTTTCTAAGAACAGTTTAGAGCTTTAGCCTTTTAAACTTACATAGTTATCAACTTTTGTTCCATGTAACAGCCAGCTTTTATGCTCATGAACATTGTCATGAACCCACAGATATCAGTGATAAAGTTTTAGCTATAATCATAACAAATTTCTCCTGTTTATATACATACACACACAATTAGAAATCTTGTCTTTTTGCCTCATAGATTGCTGCATCATATGTCTTGGAGAGATACTCCATATTTTGCTTAACAAATATTTATTCATATGACTTTACTTGAGACCTTATTTAAGGGGTATTGCAGAATTCTGAAATGAACTCTGCTAGCAATACGGCCTTGGCAAGATCACTTAACATCTGTTTTCTTGCTTGCAAAATATAGTTAGTAGTTTCAATGTTGCTGTTGTCACCATGTTGTTGTAAGAATCACAATAGCTTAGAAAAGTTTAGGAAAGCTCTGAAGTTCTGTGCTGATGTAAGGCAGGAGTATTATTATGGCATTCTTCTCATTTTTACCACTCCCAGAAGAGGGTACACTGATAAATTATATATTTTTCCAGGAAGAGTCACTCCAGGGCAGCTCACCTCTTATATTCAACTCTTCAAGAACAACCTCAAAGCTCTAGGGAATCACTGTGGGCTCCTACAGCTTGGACTGGCCACCGTTCAAACCCTTAAACACCCGCAGGCTGCCAAGTGGGACAACTTTCTGGCTTTTGAAAGACTCCTTCTCCAGGTATGTTGCTATGGAAACTTCTTGGGATATTAATAATTAAAGTTTTTACTTCCACTGCTGCAACCTCCTTCCCTCCCCTCTGTCCTGCCACCTGGATGGCCTCCTCACCCCTGCTGCCCACCACTGCTATTCTGTAAAGTGGGTCTCCAGCACCAAAATCTCACAAAATGTTTTGAAACAAGGCATAGCAGTTTTCTCCCAAGAATTATGGGCCTTCAACTCACTAGAAGTTTCTGAGGAAACTTGACACAGTATTAATTCTATGCCATCTTATATTTATTTTTGGAATCTTCTTCCATGTTAGACTGCCTCAGATTGTGACCATGGTACTTGGTAAAGTTCTTTCAGTAAATGGAGAAAAAATTAAAAAACAAGAAGTAATATTTAAAATACTAAAACCCTACCTTTATCATAATTGCACATTGCCCTACCCAGCACTGTGTTCTTAGTCATTTCTGGGTCCTTAAACTTACTGTTTTAGCATAGGCCAACTTATACACTGGCCATGATAATTGTCCTTTGTTTATGAACAGGCTTATTTTATCTAGTATACACTCATCCGTTATTGTAACAAGTCATAATATACACTGAGCTGCCCGTTTTACAGACTTTGATGTCAAAGTAGACCATCTGAGTTTATTTCAAGCACGAGGACAACATCTGGCTTTTTCCAAAGGGCTTGAGAGCCACCTAATGCAAATCTCAGCCAGTGCTGAGAGCTGTGTATTTCTTTGGAGACTCATTTCTACCTCTCTCTCTATCTAGCCTCCATCACTGAACCTCAATGTTGACTTCATGGTCTAAGTAACACTATAGACAACCTTGGTGAAGAAAGAAAACCTGGTCTTGGAAATGTATAATTAAACACAGGTTACTGCATTCCTTCTACTTACTGCCATCTCTTGGCTCAGTTGTTCTGGCGATTTAATGACCAGTCAGCAAGAGATCTGAGTACTATTCATAAGACTTATGTCTTATTCTGGAGACTTAGGCTCCAGAAAATGGCAGAGAGATAATATTATGTTCTCAAAAGAGAAACTTTTGCTTATTATTGGGGAAATCTAGTACTTATTTATTTATTGTTTTAAAATCTAGTATTTATTAACAGTGAATGTTTTTAAAAGCCAAAGAGGATAAAACATCTTCTAATCTCCTTTTTCTCTCCCTTTTCACCAAGTTCCAACATCATAGTCTGTGTTTTAGGCATTCAGTACATGTGTGCTATTTAACAAATAATTCTGTTTCCATTTCAAGTATAAAATATGGAAAAGAAGTTTAATGTGAGCATGGATGTATTTATGATTTTATTAATGAACATATTCACTTATAAAAAGTAGCTTTGCTTTGCTTTTCATCGAAGTGTAGGTTTACTTAATTTGGTGGTAGTCGGTAAAGAATTCTTCTATAGTATAGCAAGAAAGTTTGATATAATTTCCTTATCTAAATGGGAAGAAAATGCCTATCTCATAGTGTTAAAAAAAATTTATTTTAGAGTAGTTACTGGGGATTGAACCCAGGGCCTCGTGCATGTTAAGCACGCACTCTTCCACTGAGCTATACACCATCCCCCATCCCATAGGGTTATTGTTAGGATTCAGTTAGATTATATGCATATATTTAAGTGCAGTGCTCCACATATAGTTAATGCTCAACAAACAGTAGTTATTACTCTTTTAGCTGAGCCATAACTATGTCAAATGCCAGTTTATTTTCTGCAAGTAATGCTTTTAATATATTCTTACCTAGAATTTGTTTTTCTAAATTAAAATTTATTAAGGATGAATGAAACTGTTACTTAGAAAAATTTTTCTGTCTTTTTTACTTACTGTGTGAAAATGTTTAACAGTATTTTTCTTTAAACCCCATTGTTTCTACAATGTATATCTGATGTTTTTAATGCTAATTGTCACAAAGAAAATCTTTTATTGACCATAATTTATTGTGGTTATAAAATGATAGTAAACTGCGCACTAGAAGAAGCAGCTGTGTTTATACTTTCTAAAAAATGTGCTTTGTAAATATATATGTATTATCTCTCTCCAGTTATTTATTTAGGTAGAATTTACATTTCTAAATTAAAAAATCCAACTTGAAAATGACTTTTAAATAAAATATAAATGACTTACAAAGCCACTCAAGATTTCCCAGTAAACATTGCTTTCGTTTTAAATTTTATCTGTCTTTGCAATGAAGAGTAGGTATAGTGTTTTATTAGTTGCCAAAGTAGCTTTTAATAGGTAGAATTCATTTTCTTTATGAGATACTAAATTTCAGAATATCTTTTCAATAATAGATCAAGTTTAGCTAACCTAAATAACAGTATGTCTGCTTGTGCTGTGACAAATTTAGGTTTTACCTTCTTGGTCCTCTAGTGAGTCTGTTAGGTCCCAAGCTAGATGGCTAGGCTTGGAAATGTGACGGCCCAGTTAGGTCTGTTCCTGACTTCACTGGCATCCTGGGAGGTCCTGATTTGTCACTTGCAAAAGTGCTGGTGATATCATTTGGATGAAGAGTGAGCAGAGAGTCAGAAAAAGGTGATTCCCTACAGTCAGACCTGAGTGTTGTTTACAGATTAGGAAGATTTTTCTTAGGATTTTTCCTGAGAGGGAAAATTGTGAAGCATGTTTGAAAAAACACCTCTAATTTCTTTAATACTCTACTCTTAACACTTCTGACACCAAATGCATAGGGGTTTTTCCCACACCAAGCAATCGTCCAACTCTCTACTGTGTGTCCTGCAATTCAATCATGACACTAACTAAATGGAGTTAGCACAGACCTCACAGTAATGGGCTCAGTCCCACGAGATTACCTCCAACTTTGGACATCAGTTGCCAGCCTGAGCTCTCCTACTTTTGACCAAGTGGCTGTAAATCAGGGTTCCTATGACCCCCTTCTTGGGTTCCATAATTTAATATAATGGCTCACAATACTCAGGGAAACATTTAAGTTTACCAGTTTATTATAAATGATATTACAAATTTTGCAAATGAACAGCCAGATTAAGAGGTACATAGGGTGAAGTCTAAAAGGATCCCAAGAGCAGGAGCTTCTGTCCCCATGGAGTTGGGGTGTGCCTTTCTCCCAGGACATTGATGTGTTAACCAACCAAAAACTCTCTAAACTCTATACTTTAGGAATTTTTATGGAGACTTCATAATGTAGGCATGATTAATTATTAACTCAATCTCTAGCCCTCTCCCCTCCCAGGAGGATGGAGAAGGGGGTGAGACTGAAAGTTCCAAGCTTCTACTCATGGCTTGGTCTTTCTGATGACCAGCCCCCATCCAGGAGCTACCCAGGAACCCACCAAGAGTGAATTTCATTGGAGCAAAAGATGCTCCTATCATGTAGGAAATTACAAGGGATTTAGGAGTTCTATGTACCAGGGGCAAAGACCAAGTATCAGAACAAAAGCTGCTCCTGGCACCCTTATTGCTCAGGAAATTATAAAGGTTTTAGAAGCTCTGTGCCAGGAACTGGGGGCAGAGACCAAATACATGTTTCTTATTATGTCACCATGTTTTTCACAGTACTACATCAAAATAACTACTAGGTAAGTACTAGAGGGGGACAGCTTTCCCCTACTCCTGATTCCCAGGAGGAGGGGTTTCCTAAGCACACTTTTGTTCTCTCCCTGACCCTTTATTCCCTCTTGTCTTAAGGAGAGGGGTGTTTATTTGGTTGGCAAGTTCAGAACCGATGAATGGGCTCAACTCTTGTCTTTTCTCCTCTTGGGAGGGGCCTGCGAATGTAGAGCTCTGTGGTACCCTGCTCTTTCCGAGTCAGAATCTGCCCTCATTGGCCGGCAGCCTCTTCTTTCTCCCCTCTTCTTATTCTTTAAAGCGAGCTGGTAGCAGCTTGTTTTGAATGAGATGCCTTGAATATTACTGGGAAAAGGTTAAATGGGGACTCATCAGTTATCTCTTTTGACATGTTTATTAAGGACTTGTATACAAAGAGAGATAGGAATGAACATAATACAGATGAAAACTTTCTTTTTTAATGATTGAGCTAAAAGTAGTGAAAGTTATTTTCCATTCTGAAAACAAAAGGGACAGATTTGGCTTGAAGAATACCACCATTTCTTATTGATTCTAAGGTGTCCATCTTTCACATTTTCACATTTCTGAAATTGGGATGCATCTCAGAATTGATGGCATTTCATAACTAATTGCAGTATTTTTTTTCTTGCTGGGATACATAAAATAATGGTACATGTTATAATCAGTGTTGTCTTAGAGTCAATGAAATGGGATTTTGAAGGTAGGAAGTGGATAAAAATTTCCCTAGATCTTGGGTCTGACTTGGTGTCTTCCTGACCAGTGCGTTGGCAAAGCCATTGTGTTAAAATAGAAGCATATGAGTGGCAGGTTGCCTTTGATGGCCATGAGTATGACAAAAAATTTGTCACTTGGGATATTCATCTCACTGTAGCACCTTTCATAAGAGGTGGTCTTTTTTTTAGGTGACTAGTGGTCTTTTTTTTGTGACTAGTGGACTATGCTGTGAGTATATCTTGATTATTTAAGTAATACCCAACTTTCCCCTAATCTCCTCCAGGACCAAGCCGATAGATGCTTTGGTGATGACCTCAGACTGGTGGTATGAAGTCTTAAGATTTTTATTAGTGGATTCCTGACAACTCAAGAATGTGTTGGCATAGTTTGGGTCCCTATAGAGAAAAATAAGTTGTGTAATATTTAAAATATAATACTAAGTTACAATAGTAGTGTACAAACATTTAATTATTAAATTTGCTTATTTCTTACCTGTTTTGTATATAACTCATTTTGATTAAAAATATGTGAGTCATTTTATTTACAACTGCTGATTTCTCATTTTGAACTAAAATTTATTTAGAACAGTATACCTGAAATTAGTTAACTTTTTTCCCAGAAATATGTACACTCAGAAGTGTTGTTTAGATCAAGTGAAGAAAAATAATTTTTGAATACAAAGACTGTACTGTCTCTCAACTTCTCTAAGCATTCACTTCATCCTCTTTTCTCTATAGATGGCCCAGGTCCACTTTCTTCTTGGTTTTGGAGTGTTCCACATTATCCTTAGCTGTTAAGTATTAATTCCAGTAGTAGTGTTACGGCTCTCCTCTTCCCAAGGATGCGTGCACATGAACACACACATACACCCTCTCTCTCTCTCTCTCTCCCCTCTCCTTTTCCATGTATAGCAGGCCTAAATAAGGAAAACTAGAGCTAAAGCAACTTTGATTCTGACAAATAGGGAACCTTGGGGCTTTAACATTTGCTAGTCCCTTTTATTAGAATGTTCTTTTCCAGCTCTTCTCATGGCTGGTTAGATCAAAACTTAAATACCATCTCCTCCGGGAAGCCTTCCCTGAGTAGCTTTCTGCATCACGTTGTTTTATATTTGCTTCTCATTTGCTGACAGTGTTTTGTTTGCATGGTCATTGTCTCCCTCTACTAGGTTACAGGACAGTTGAAACTGGGGACCTTATTGACCTTATTCACAAGTATGTCCCAGAATACAGAATTTTCATCTTCGCACCTACAATAGCGGGCTTTACTGCCTGCCTGTGGGAATTTGAGAGGTTTGTTATAAGCATGGAGTTTACTTCCCACCAACTGGCACCTGCAATAAAAGGATAAATATTTGAGTGGTTTATCTGAGTCTAAAAGGATGTCTTGTTATGGCCTTCAGGGCAGAAGCTTCTTAGTGTTCTCACCACCTATTGTCACCTATTTACAAAGCACGTGGTCACCCAAAATAATGACTGTGATTCACAATTAGCCTTACAGCTAGATGTGACCAGGGCATGGTGAATGAGACATGAGTAGACGTCATGCGGGCCACTTTCAGGCTGTGCAGTTAAAATACAGGTACATGCTTTTCCTTTCCCCCCTTCTGTGTGCTGAAATGCAGCCTGGATGGCAGGGGCGGGAATGACTGACTTGAATTGTGAGAGGAGGCTTTGTGTTGAAGATGTTTGCCCAGAAAGATGGAAGAACCATAGTTAGTTCACTGAGGGGCAGTGTAAACACTGTATCAGCCCTGGACCACTGACCTGGTCTTTATGTGAATGAGAAATGCATTCCCTTCTTGTATAAGCCACTATAATTTTGAGTCTCTGTGATCACAGCCAAACATTCTAATTAACATGGTTATCTTTGAACTGCAGTTTTCATCACAGAAGTTTGTGCTGTGAGTCTTGTAATTCTGATCATTTGTGATCTCATGGAGAAGTGATCAAAATAATAGAGGGTCTGGATGCTTGGGCTCTTCAACATCACTAGATTCTGGAAATACATAGATACAGATATTTGGAAACAGTGTATGAGATTTAACTTATTTTAATAAGTTAATTATTAGAGATTTAAAATTTTTTCCACAGAAATTTATGGAAAAAAGTCCCAGATGAAGGACATTTGGAATTAAAGAGACCTGAGCAGCCTAACATATAGGTTCTTCGGAGGCTCATGTGATTAGACTCTTTTATTAATTCAAAAGACCTCTTACCCACCTCCCCCAACAATTCAGAACACTTGGGAGGCACTGTCTCACCTGTAGGTAGAATAAACTTTACTAATCCTCAAAAATATAAATCATCTCTTCATCACCTTCTCCCTTCTCCAGGGAAACCTCTGCCCTCTACTTCTTTGCCAAGAGAGGTGTCAGTTCCCAACAGTGGAGGGAAAAAAGCTAAAACACCTTTTCCAAGAGAAAATACTCTGTTCCATTTCATATAATAACCATCTATTGAACACATACTGCCTGCCAGATAGTGAAGTTATAAAACCAAAAACTATATGGTTATTTGGATGTGAGTACAGTTTATCTTGTCATGTAGATTAGCTATCAGTACATTAGTACCATCTGTGCCATTTTCAGGGCTACAGGACCAAGCAGGATTTCCTAGGCTGATCCAAGTACCTAAGTACTGCATTTATAGTATTACCTCTATGAGAAAAGTAAGTCCTAGATTTTCATCCAATATATAAATAAATTTATAAAGATCCAATTTATAGGTAAATTTTTTGAACTTCTGATTCAGCCTTGAGGACTATATAGCAGAAGTTGGACAAGTTATAAACTTGACCTTGGTCCTACCGCTGGTGTCAAGAGCAGGTTAATACCCGGATGTGTCTAATACTGAAGGCGTGCCCTTCACTGCTGTGTATTGCGGTGATATTTGTCCTGGGGCAAGGCATCAAAATGACTGTTGGCCACTTTCTTCTCATACCCTACCCATGCTCGTTCTCAGGCATTAGGATAATAAAATTTTCAAAACACAGCAGGGTCTGTATAACCCACTGATGCAGATTTCCATTTATCTGCATTTAAGCTGGTAACTTTCCCTGTGAGTACTGAGAGCTTTTAAACGTGTTTCCCACTAGTCTGTTTTTCATTGATATATCTATAAATTTGGCATCCAGGTTAGATTTTCATCTTGAGTTTTGCTCTTTAGCAAGCCTTTTATTAAAACCTTATGAGACTCACACGTTTCTCCATAAGGATACAGCATCTCGATTTCACTTTTCTCTTGCAGGATATTTTATTTTAATGTTGTTCGTCTCCCCTATCACATTAAGGTATTGTGTTTTTGAATAATAAAAGAGAGAGACAAATGGAAAAACAGAAAAAAAACAAAAACAAACCAAAAACCACCCGTGAACTTCTTATTCTTTTGCCCAGGGAGGGCACATTGCCAGGTTTTGGAGTTAGGTGAATTCGAGCCAAGCATCTGATTAGAAAGTAAGAGTCGAATATATAGGCTAAGTAAACTATTCCTTTTAAACTGAGTTAGCTTGAGAAGCAGTGATATCATATATTATTCCAGCTGGAAACTAGAGCTAGTAATCAAGCAGAGTAATTCAAGGCTAACAATTTTGGTTCTGAGCGTTTTGTGGGTCTACCAAAAAAGTTTCAAATACAGACTTTATGCCAGTGGCCAAAGGCACATCTGGGTGGGTCTTCGCTTTGTGAAAAACAGGAAGGGTACAACCATCCCAGTTTGCTTGACCAAAAGGGAAATAATAATGGTTTGTGCTTCCCTGCAGTGACTGAGTCTCCATCCTGAACCACTCCGTCTCACTGTTTGTACTATGCTGGCCACCCCAACGGCTACTAAGATTCTGTTTTTCTTTTTTAAGGGTTTTTAAGAATGTAAGGCAATAACACTGTCTAATCAATGTTTTCTTTTTTCTGCATTCTTGTTCTTTTTTTTAACTTAATTTTTTAATTGAACTGTTGTTGATTTACAATGTTAGTTTCAGGTGTACAGCGAATCAATTCAGTTATATGTATACATACATATTTTTTCTTTTCAGATTTTTTCCGTTATGTGTTATTACAAGAAACTGAATATTGTTATCTATGCTATACAGTAGGTCCTTTTTGTTTATTTATTTTATACGTAGTGATGTGTATCTGTTAATCCCCAGCTCCTAATTTATCCCTCCCTTGCCCTTTCCCACTTGGTAACTATAGTTTGTTTTCTATGTCCATGAATGTGTTTTTGGTTTGTAAATAGAATTTGTTTCATTTCTTTTAGATTGATCTTTTCTTTTTATAAGGTTAGTCTTGGAGAAACCAGGTCTTGCTTATACCCATTTCCAGGGTGTGTTGGGTGCAACTTAATGGCGGGTCTCTCTGAAGGAAGCGCGTGCCTAGGCGGCTGACTCACTAGAGGGCCCCACCGCTTCACTTCTGACTAGGGCTCCGAGGGTGCTGCAGGCTGGCTTGACATTACTGAGCACCTGGAACTAGACAGTAGGCTTGGGCCTGGGTGTGGATTTCACCTGTTTTCTATTTTTACCACTCTCAAAGAGCTAGATAGGATGAATTATTTACTGAGGGTTTTTCAGGGGGTGGGTAGGAGAGGACTGCTAGTTCTCAAAACATAGGAGAAATCTTTGTTCAGGATCTCAGGTTTCTTGCTGGCGAGGGATAGCGTGAGGATTTGGCCAAGCCTGGTTTACCTGAGCACCTTGACTGAAAGTCTGTGCCTTGATACCTGCTCTGCTGCTCCCATCTTTACTTTTGAGGTGAGGGGCTCAAAGCAGAAGTGGAAGAGTGCTGAGTGGAAGCGGCCCAGTCTGTCTGTCCCTTGTTCTCCAGAAGGTGTTGGCGCTTGAAGTGATGTGTGTGAATGATGCGAATCTCCTAAAACAGACGTCCCTTAGTGGGAGTCCTGTATGTGGTGCTCCTCCACGCTCTCTGTCCTTAGTGTTTGCCAGGAAGGGCAGCACTAGCTTATAACCTTCAGGGTGGTGTTGCAGAGTCACTTTACAAACCTTATGGAAATACTGCTTCTGTAGGAATTGATGTCATTTTATATCTGTGCAGAAAAAAATCCACATCTGGGCCATTACATATGGGTTGTACCGTAGGTTTTTAACAGGAATCTTCCCTAACACAGTATACAGGAACACTTTTCTTACTTCTTTCTAATCTCCTGATTTTGAGCTCTTAAAAAAGTAGCAAATAAGCAAAACAAAATTGCCAGAAGCCTTTTCCAGGGGACAAAATGTGTTAAAAATGGATAGATTACCACTCTGCCAGGTGGAGCTATTTTTGTTATTATCTGCTCATGTGATTTAAAAAAAAATCTATTGTGGTTTGACAACAGAGTAAAAAAAGATTCCTTTTTGTACTTGGTCCATGTAGAGTTGGTATAATCCTTTTTTTTTAAAGTGAGTTGTTTTGTTTAGTGTGGCTGTTTTGTTTGATATATTAGTATGTGTTTGAAGTTTGTTTTCCTTGCAACATTTTGGATTCATAATTTTTAAATAGAAAAAAATGAGGAAATGAAATTGTAAAAATTTGGATTTGACATTCCTGGTTGTTGACTCTCACTGAAAAATACAGAATTTTTCATCTGCCTTGTTAAATACTTGATACCCATACTTTCTAACTTTAATTTAGTTTTGGTAGAAAAACATCATAAAATATTAAAACATTATAACATTTATACATGTATAGTACATCAAGGTATTTTGGGAGTAGAAGGAAGACAACTGTATGAAACTTTAATATATGTAACATTTTTAGTTAATTAATTTTTAAGGTAACCTTTGTTTGATAGATTTTTTCTTTTGCTCCTTTTTTAAGATTGTAGTCTAAATGAACAAAAGAAAAGAAAAAGATACATTACCAGTAATCCCATAAATAAACTCTTTAGAGGAAAGCTGCATATTTAAATGTGATAAATACACTAACCAAGGCATAAGCAATCAGCACTCTTCTCTCAACTGACTAGAATAGTTTCTAATAATGGCACCCTCCTGATTTAAATCCTCCTTATGAATAATTTATATACTGACTGGGAAAACAACTAATTCGGTGTGTTCCTGCTTAGCTTAACAAAAGAATAGAGAGGGGGAAATAAAAAAGGAAAATATAGACCAAAGTTTAGAAGCGAAAATATTTTGCTTTTGTAGAGGTGCTAATAAAATTACCTCCAAATGGAGATTATTTCTCATGTAGCCAAAACATAAAATCCATCTACTCTACCAACAAATATTTATCGAACACCTACTAGACACCAGACACCATTGTTTGGCATTGAGGCTGCATCAGCAAACAGGTAAAACAAGATCTCTCCTACAATGCAGCTTACACTGTATAATGAGTAGAGTTAAGTGCAGTCAGCACAGATTTTGATCATCTGTTGGGTGTGAAGCATCCTATTAGATTTTAAGAAGGGTTTTTAAAAAATTAGTTTTGAATTGATGAAAGATATATATTGTAACACCTGAACGGTTTCTTTTTCAGTCTGCCATAGCCCCCTTTACATGCATCCGTGCTAATGCATATCATCCATCTTCCCTGCCACAGCCACAGCAATACTAACAGACCAGCATCTCATGACTTACTTATCCAAGCTTCCCCTTCACTCGGAGTATAGCTACATGGTTTATAAGCTCACAGTGCATATTGGTTCAGTGAATGTAGTTCTTACAGTTAGTGAAACATTCTCATCTGATTTTTACCTCAAATTGATTTTCACCAAAATACCTAAGAGAGGTAATTTTATGGTTGAAGCAACGGAAGATCAAAGAGTCTAGGTGACTACTTCTGGTCACGCGGAAAATAGACATGCTTTTATGCACATGTAAAAGAACCAGGAGTCACAGGTAAACCAGCTTTAAGAATATTAATTGGACCTAAACTTTCCTTTTTATTGTGAAAGTTCATAGAGGAGGTTGCAGCTGATCATATCTAGTGTAACTTGATCTAATCTTTCAAATCTATGAACCTTACCAAAAACTCATCATCTTTCTTTTGCCAAACCACTGCCATTTTCACCTTTCACTTTGTGAAATCATTCTGCAGTTTGTGCAGGATGTTTGTACTGAAGTTACAAGATAATTGATGCTCGTTACCACTTTGCTAAGTGCCAGGAACCAGGCTTACGTGGTTTATATGCATTGTCTCATTCAAGTCTTACAATCCTAGTAATTGTTTTATAGATGAGGAAACAGAAGCTTGGAGAAGTCTCAGGCTGAGGTGACTGTAAGTGGTGGAGCCTAGATTCTCTCCTGACTCTGCCCAACCCCAGTCTGTGCTTCCAGGAATTGTGCTTCACTACTTCAAAAGGCTTTGTTGAAAATCAATAAATGTTGTTGTCAAACTACATGTCTAATGTAGGATGTGAAAGTCTGCCTATTTAAGAGAAAATCATCTGTACATCAATTTATTGGAAAATGTAAACAAAGTCAGGCTCATGATTTTTTATTTTTTGTGGAAATCAGTCCGTTTTTGCTTTATGAATAAGTAATACACCTTGTATTTTTTCCAAGGGGCAAGCCCCTTCAAGACGTCAAATTCATTTTATTTGTCACTTTTCAGTCATACATCAGGATTGATAAGTAACACAACACACAGGAATAGAGGGGTTAGGCTCCCTAGAGTGAGCTCCAAAGCCTGGAATGTTCTAGTGTAGTGAGGTTCAATACAAACAACAAGCAGTTTTTGACTTCTTACAAAGACTTTGTATTGTTGCCTTCATTTACTTCAGAAATCTCAGCCATCTTTGTACGTACCATCCTTAGATTCTCATTGCTGGGAAGGACTTTAGCAGTCACCTGTGTAAGACTCCCTCTGTGGCAAATCCTCTCTCCAGATTTGAATAGACTGTGTGAGTCTATTCAAGGCCTAGATTTCTTTCTAAACATTGCACACACAGACAAATTTTTCTATTAGCTTTGAGGGGAAACATAATTAAGGCAATGGACTATTTGCTGTATTTTAAACCTCTTTATTTGAAGTTTTATGTTTGTGTCTCTCATAAATAGTGCTCTTTTCTCAAACTGTACTTAATTTTACCATCTTTCTGCAGCTGAAATTACATTTGGTGCTCTTTTATGCAAAATTATTGAATGGTAGGAGGAACGATCTTTATTATTGAGGGACAGGGAATGCTCAGACTCAACAAAGAGGCCAGAAGAGATGCTCGCAGAAGCCACCCGGACTAGCCACATTTCCATTCTGGCAGCTGCATGTTCCGTCTTGTCCCTCAGGAAGACAAGGTAGTAAAAAGACATGAGACGATCCAAGACATCCGTAACAGCTAGGAAATCCATGAAACAGTTTTCCATTAAGGGTAGATAACCTATAGCAAATATAATCATTTGACAACTGTATAAGGGGTGTTAAAAATAATTTCATTGGTGATAGAGGGCTTTTTGTAGGTTGGTTGGTTTCTGGTGGTAGAGATGATAGTTGTAATGAGATACTTAGCCACGGTGATCTTAATATGCATGCAAATCTATTTCACTGGCTTCTGTGTCATTGCATATGCTGTTTTCTTCTACTAGATCATTTTCTCTACTTATCCAGAAGACTTTCCCTTATTCTTCAAGTCCAAATTAGCTGCCTTTCCATGGGTGCTTCCCATCATCTCGTACTGATCACTTTGTCTTCTTATTGCCTAATTTATTTTTATCTTCTCAGCTCTCTAAAGGTAGGGATCCTGTATGTTTTGTTTATTGCTGTTTTTCCACCTGACACATAGTAGGTGTTCAATAAAAATTTCCTTTCAAGTTGTAAATTTAATGCAGTGTCATTCAGAATTCCAGCAAATGATTTTTTAAAGAATTTGATTAAGTTACTCTTAAAAATAGTCAGTAAAAATCTGGAAAACAATAATGTTGCTTTAAAGACTCATCTAATTAGCCCACATTATGATACTTATCAATATATAATGTCAATTATGTATTAATAATGTTTGTTAATATTTTCTAGTAGTTTTTTGTTTTTTTTGTTTTTCTATTTGCCCTTTTAATTCAGTAATAATTACTATCTTCCCCATCAACAATGATTACTAATAATTTGTATTGCTACAGAATAGTTAAAAAGTAGTTGCTATAGTATTACAGAATATTAATAAATTTAATGTGTTTAAAGGCAGTACCACAAACCAATGGGAAAAGGAAGAATTTTAATAAATGGGCAAGAACAATTGGTGGGGGATAGTTACTGCTGTATAAAATGGATAAATTAAAACCCAAAATCTAAAGAGAGCTACTATAAAATATTGGTAAGAACATGTATTATCTGGGAATAGGGAAGAACATTCCAAGCAAAAAAGCCATGGAATTAATCACAAAGGGGGAAAATCACCAGCTATAGTAACTATAGCTTAGTGGTTAAGAGAAAGGGCTTTAAAATCAGATGGTCCTGCATCTGAATTTTGCCCTGAACACTTACCAAGTGATCTTATGGGAAATTATGTACCTCATTAAGCCTCAGTCTCCAAATGTTCACTTCTCCTAGTTAATAAAAAATGTAAACTCAAGCTACGCTGAAAATCAATTTACCACTTCATATTAGCAAAGATTAACAACTGATAATTTAGTGTTGGGTAGAGTTCAGTGACATGCTCATCAAGATACGTTGCTCTTGGGAGGGTGAATTTTGTCGAAGCACTTTGGCAACATGATGAGACCCTTAAGAGTTATATCTTTCCTGGTAATTTCACTTGTGGTAATTAATCTTAAGAATGTCATCAGAGATGCCGGTATGATTTACTTTATATGGTGTTCACTGCAGTTTTATTTATAATAATGAAAAATTAGGAGCAACCTAAGTGTTCCACAATAGAATGATAGAAGGTAGTATGTAGTCATTAAAGCAAGTTATTGAAGAATATTTTAATGAGGTGAGGAAATGTTAATCATGTAATGCTAATAGAAAGAGTTTAATCCCTATGGATATGGAAAACAAAACTGCATATATAGTATAACTCCAACCCTGTTAAATAACAACAACAAAAGGGTGAAGAAAGTAAGAGGAGTTAGGTACATAGACAAAATCAGAAGAAATAATGGAAACAAACACATGAAAATGATTATTATAGTTTTCAGTAAGTGGTAGGTTTTCCAGTTATGTACTGCTACACAGCAAATTACCCCAAAATTTAGTGGCTTAGAGCAAGCATTTTATCATAGCTGTCCATTTTGTGTGGCAGGAATTTAAGCAGAGCTCAGCTGGGCAGTTCTTCAACTCTGCATGGCAGCTAGTGTGGTGACCTGGCGGCATTTGGCTGGGCGAGGGGCTGAAGTAGGGGGTCCAGGATGGCGACAGCCACATGCCTGGGCTTGTGGGGAACAGCTCGAAGGATGGGCTCAGTGGCAGTGCCTACACATGACCTCTTCACATGACAGTCTCAGGGTGACCAGACTGCTTACGTGGAGGCTCGGTCTCCCTGGGAGGGTGTTCCAGGGGACTGGTGGAAGCTGTAATACTGCTTATTCTAATAACCTAGCCTCAGAGGTGCCAGAACATCACTTCTTTTAACCAGCCCAGAGTTGAAGGGATAAAATTGGACTTCATAAAAGGAGGAGAAACAAAGAATTTGTGACTGTCTTTAGTCTACCTCATTTGGATTGAGTGATTTTTATTTTCTCGTTTCTGTAAAGTCTAATGCAAATGTAGTATTTTTTGTACATTTGTAAGAGCTCTTTATGTCTATATATGCTAAAAGTTCATAACCTTGAATGAGATAATTCACATAAAGTACTTAACCGTGTGTCTGGCATAAATAGCGTCCTCTATAAATGTCAGCTGCCATTAGTATCATCTTTATTCCTTTCTCATTAGAACAGAAATGTGTTGAGGGGATTTATTCACAGTGGCTCATTGAAAAAGGCATTAAAAAAAAGACACATTTTTTGCCTGGGCAAGCCAAATGAGATTTCACGAGCAGTTGACACTTAAACTACGTTTTGAAGGAGGAAAGGGAATTTACCAGTTGGGGAAGGGTGGGAAAGGCACTCAGAGTAGTAGGTAGTAGGCGCTACGTATTCAAAGACACAGAGTTCTGCTGTGTGGCGTGCTGCAGGACCTTTTAGTGTGGCAGGGTTCACATATAAGATGCACATTTGTGGAGAAGGGCAGAGGCTTGGGGAGGAAGGATTAAATTCAAGAGATAATCCAGAAACAGAACCTACAGGTTTTAGCAACTGATCAGCTGTAACAGTTCCTGGAGAGTTACAGCAAACAAAATTTATCTGTTCACTAGTTAAAGCAATTTTACTATCTGTTCCTGGTTCAGTTTTCTTTCTTTTAACTTCAACATGAGTTGTTACGTGAAAAGGACAGAACTCAGACCAAGTAATAAACTACACATGGATAAATTTCCTTTCAAACCAAAAAAATTAGGTTTTGATGTTGGAGAAAAGGACTGAGCTGTACTTCTCGGTTTAAAAATAAGGTGATATATATATGTATACATTTTTTTTTGAGAAAGTCAGCAGAACTGAACATTTGTCTGTCATCTCAGAGTGGTTGCTCTTGCCTATTGGGCTTATTAGCTCCATTCTTTTGTCCCAGAGCTCTCATGATCATATGCCATATGGCCTCCACATCTGGTGACCAGTCCATGCTCTTTTCGGGGGAAGAAAACAAAATTTCCTTTGAGGTACTACGTAAATATATTTCTGTAGAATCTGCTACTGCCCTTGTCTGCAAATATCTGGGTCCCAAATTAAATGCACAAAGCTGAAATCATATTACTTTTCAAAGATAACAATAATTAAATCAGACACAATACAAATTAGGGCTTTAAACTTTTTGGCACCAGTCCTTTTCTTCCAGCTTATTACTTGCGATGATAGCCCTTTGATGTTTTGACATATCTCTGAAATCATGATTAAATAAGGTAGTGAAAGCTAGTAATGCCTTATTGTACTGGGCAAGTCATTTGAAATCAATATTATAGGAGAAAAAAATGCTATTTGGAAAAGTTCTTCTAAATTTAATAAATTTAATTTATGTTGAAAGTTCAAAGTCTTTTTTCCCCCTCCAGAACTGTCATTAAAGTAGTTATCTCAATGTTTTTAAACCAAATAAAAACTTCAAATAAAAAAGTAAGTTCAAGATACTATTAGCAAATATTTATCACTTAATATTTTGAAAAATTTATCATAGTCAGATATCCACTGTCCCATGGAGAAGAAAAGACAATTAAGCTTTTTGGCAGTCACTTTTAGCCGTATGCTTTGCAGTCATTTAAAAATAATTTCTTTGGGGAATGCTTTGAGAGGAATGTTGAAGCACATACATGTGCAATACTGTTGGTAACACAATCAGGGTTCTTTGTTTCAACACCAAGGATTTTATAATTTTCTTAACTCATTGAGTCATTGTTGCTTCTCTCACTGTTTTAGAACATGATTAAAATTTGTACCATTTTTCCTGTGTTTAAGAAACAAAGCAGGGAAAAGGAGGGAAGACATAATCCAGATAAGCTGGTTGTATAGAAAAAGATTTTCCGAAAGTGTTAACTGATGTTGTGAAAAGCTGTTTTAGTAATAAGCCTAATGGGAAAACAATGCGGGCAGGAAACCTGGTGATACTGAAATTTGACTCTTTCAAAGTAATGTCAGGTACCAGGAACAAAGGGACACAATGAACAGAATCAGTCCCATGTGTTGTTAAACAGTTTTTTTGGTTTTGTTTTGTTCCTCTGCTGCCTCTTCTCATAGCTCCTGTGGTGTAGACGGGGTGCGAGGACTGGCAGTGTGGCCAGCCGTGGTAGGGCTGCTGGGCTTTCCTGTTCTTCAGCTCCTGATTACCACCTTTGCAACGATGTTAATCTTGTTCTACCTTCTTTCTCCTGGTAATGCCATTTTAATCTTGCCTTATTTTTTCCCTAGTACAATAGCTTTGATTTGAAGTTCATATAAGTAATAAGTAAAAAAATAAGCAAGCAGTCAATGCAGTTGTAGTCTAAAAATTGTATCCCAAATCTGGAATATGTCTATTAGATGGGAATTCATATCAGAAGTCACCACTGAAGAAGGAGTTAGAGGTGGGGAGGCATAACCATATAACTGTTGCAATATTGTCAAGAATAGATAGTTACTAGCAATTTAGTTGCTTCATCAATTAAAAGGGATATTATTTTCTTTTCTCCTTTCCTTGAGGAAACACTGTAATGATTAATATTACCTTACTTTCAGGTCTCCAAGGATCAAGTCTCTTGATCTTTCAAAACCCCCTTTTCCTCGTTTGTGTAACTGGGGTGGCTTTGGGGTGGTTCTGGGCCTTAGGAATAATGTGTACACTGCACGAGGCCCAGTGCCTGCTACGTCGTGGGTCCTCCAAAGGTAGACTGACCTCTGCAGTTACTGCTTCTGCTCCTGCTCCTCTGCTGCTGCTACTAGGACTACTGTTACCTCCCGATTTGCCAGGACTTTACCAATACTAGTTCTTTTCCATGATTAAAATAAGAATCATGATACAGCTGAGATTCATTTGTACCACTTCCTGCGTGAGAGTTTGTTTTGCTTTATTAAGACGAAAGAGAAGACAGCATTTCAAATAACCCTGACATGTAATTTAAATTAGGGTTTCGATTTTTTTATTTTAGTAAGGCTTTCTTATTGATTGATTGATTGATTGAGTGATTGGCTTTTTTGTTGTAGTAAAGCCTTTTTTTTTTCTAAACCATTTTTAAAATTGAAGTATAGTTAATTTACAATGCTGTATTAGTTTCAGGTGTACAGCAGAGTGATTCAGTTATACATGTATATCTGTTCTTTTTTAGAATCTTTTCCATTACAGGTTATTACAAGACACTGAATACAGTTCCCTTGCTACAGAATAGTGTTCAAAAAAACAAAGGAGTCCTAAGACCAAAAAGCTTGAGATCCACTGGTTTAAACTACAAACTGAAAGGTCAAAACTGCCAGCTAAGGAGTTTGAATTTTCGGCTTAACGAGGCTATTTTCTACTTTCAATTTGACTACTTCACCTTCACTTTTCCTTCTCTTCTTTGGCTGTCTTATAATATTGGATGGGTGGTATCCACCCAAGCTAAATTTCCTCCAGCTGAATTTTAAATTATAGGCATGGTACCTCTGTTCCTTCTGCTGAGGGGAAACTAGCATTTCAATCTACACTTAAATAAAAAAATTTTTGAAAAAAAGAGGAAAAAAATTTTCGAAGCAGAATTCCACTGATACTCTCACATGCTGCTTATTATTTGCTTATACATCTTAATTTTTAAATTTTCCTTTAGCTTGAATTGGCATGAAGTTTTTGTGTATGAACTCTTAAAAGTGACAGAGAGCTTTTTTTTTTTTATAGGACCTAACTGAAAGTGTGTAGACTGTGTAGGTCCCACTCACTCTGGTTTTAATTTCAGCCTCTTCTTTATAACAAGAGTCAGGTCCCTGAAGAGAAGTGAATTAAGTCAGAAGTGTTTTTTTCTTATTCTATTCCAAAGAAGGTTTTGGAGTTTTTGTTCTGGCACTGTGCATCTCCAAGAGGATTTTTTTTACTATACACCTGCAGCAATAAAACATAAAAAGATAGTAATCTTGAGTTGTATCTTTACTTATTATCTTTTTATGTTTATGCTAGGGACAATTATATCTAAAATCTCACATACAGTTGGGTTGTTTTTAGACAGTAAACTTTATAAAAAGGTAATGCTTTTTATACTAAGCCTATTAAATAATTCTAGTATAATCATTGTTAGACACTATTTATGTGTACCATATGTGTTTACACATACTTCATTTATCATTATTACAGATGTGTTTCAATATTTTAACAATTGGAACAGCCATACTGAATACATTCAGGCTGAATATTTTTCTTGGTCCACTGACTACCTGCACCTAGTTATGTATTTATACATATTTTTAAATCAACTATATTTGCTATCAAGATAGAAAAAGTAGAATGTGCTGGTTAAAAAAATTATTGATGTAATGACTGCAAATGAGTTAAGGTTCACTTGTAAAGCAGAATTTGAATGGTTCAATTGGTTTCCTTTTAAAAACTGCCATGATTTCAAAAGAACAAATGATCCCACGTAGCAATTGCATAAAAATAACTACTCTAAAACTCTGTGTCTAATCTGAACAATTTACTTTGTATCTTAATGAATATTAGTAATTTGTCCTTAATTCCTTATCTCTTTCCCTTCCATCCCAACACACACACACTCACACATATACACAACACTCAGTATCTCCTTAATGTTATTGTGCTGTTCTCTGTTTATGTGTAAATAGCTCTTGCTTTCTTTTGACTTGGATGTTTTTTCCAAGCTGTCCTGGGCTGTGCTGTTGGCTTGGGAAGTGAGATGGGCAGATTCTTACTGACAGGCTAATCGCTTTCATCATGGTTGTGTCAACTTGGGTGCACTGAATACAGCAAGCTAGATCTACTTCCTACATTTTGTATTGTTTTGACTCTTTCAAGTCCTGGTCCTTTTAAAGCTATGATACATAGTTAACTTTACCAACTTTGGGGAAGGAAAGGAGCATTTGGTTTTGAGGGGAGGAGAATGTTTTCCCAACAGTGAATTTTATTAAGTGCTAGAATTTTTTTCCCCTCAGCAGAAGGAACAGAGGTACCATGCCTATAATTTAAAATTCAGCTGGAGGAAATTTAGCTTGGGTGGATACCACCCATCCAATATTATAAGACAGCCAAAGAAGAGAAGGAAAAGTGAAGGTGAAGTAGTCAAATTGAAAGTAGAAAATAGCCTCGTTAAGCCGAAAATTCAAACTCCTTAGCTGGCAGTTTTGACCTTTCAGTTTGTAGTTTAAACCAGTGGATCTCAAGCTTTTTGGTCTTAGGACTCCTTTATTTTTTTGAACACTATTATGGATCCCAAAGAGCTTTCGTTTATATGGGTTATATCTATTGATATCAACCATTTTACAAATTAAAACTAGGAAATTATTAAAAAACATTATTTCATTAAAAATAACAATGGTAGATTACATATATTATTTAATATAAATAATAGATTTTTCATGAAAAATAACTTTTTCAAAACAGAAACATTTAGTGAGAAGAGAGGCAGTGTTTTACATTTTGCAAATCTCTTTAAAATGTCTGGATTAATAGCAGACAGCTGGATTCTCCTGCCTGCTTCTGCATTCACTCTGTTGTCATGTCACATGTTACATCGCTTCTGGAGAACTTCACTGTATGCTCCTAAGAGAATGAGAGTGCAAAAAAGGCAAATAATGTCTTAGTATTATTGTGAAAATAATTTTGACCTTGTGGGTCCCTGAAAATGTTCCCCAGGGTCCCCTAACCACAGTTTGAGAACTATTGCTCTGAACAAATCTTTCCATTCCCACTCTTGTGTCACCTCTCCTTGTAGCCTCTTAGTATCAATGCTTCAGCCCCTTCTTCTCCCCACTCCCACCCACCTGCCCTCCTGTCTGCCCACAGTTTGGAGACCAGAATCTTAAGCATTAGAGTCAAGTGGAGTCTACCCCGTGCAGATGTCTATCATGGAAGGGTTTGTCTCAAGATGTGAAAATAACAAAAGAGTTAACTGAGGATGAGTGAACCAACTTTCTGAACTTAAAACTATAGTTCAAGTCTTATCCATGGTAATCAGGGCCAGAAGATGACTAGTTATTTTAAAACTCAAAAGAAACATAAAAACGATGCATACACACATCAGCATTTAAAAACTTCTATAAAGTATATCCATTCATTCATCAATCTTTTGATGGAGTGCCAGGTCTTTTCTTTGAGTAAGGATTTGCTAATTGGAGTTCCCCTGTCCTCTTTTTTGCATAAACTACACTTAAAATTCATCATCCACTATTTCCAGTTTAGGATTTTTAAAAAATGGAGTGAGATCATAAAGTCACCTGCAAAACAACCCAAGGGCTCTGCAACACGTGTCTGTCACTTCTCTATAGTGCAGAGGCTGTGTCTTGTCATCTTTTTCCTAGTCTTAACACAGTGTCTGACAATCATAGATATTCCCCAAACGCTTATCGGTTAAGTACATAGTAAGGGTATAAATCCATGAATGAATGAAGCATAGGCTAGATAATTAAATTATGTTCAGTGTAAATTATTTCTGACCCCACAATTAGCAATATAGGGAGGAACAGTTAAGTGGACAATCTCATACTCAGAAGAATGGACCATTAGTTTTGTGCCTCCATTGGATCTTTAAAGAGAGTCACCACATTTAACCCCTCAGCTTCCAGTTTTCAAAGGGTATGTGGGCACAGCTATTAACCCAAGTCTGACTGTTGTTCAAAGGGGCAGACTTGCTGGCTGCTACGCCCTCATCTAGAGTATCTTCTCATCTACTTTGATCAAGGACATGGTGGGATGCCTTAAGCACTAAGCTTTTGGATTGTGGATATTGTGTTAGCATTATATAGACTTTGACCTTGGAGAGTGAGAGCAGGAAGGCACTATATTTTGGTGTGTGTATTCCCTGTTGTCATGCCACCTCCATAGGATGATCAGCTGGCCCCAGTGTGCCTGGGACTTTCCCTGTTTCAGCACTGAACATACTAAGTCTTGAGATTTTCCTCAGACCCAGGAAAACAGAGAGAGTTGGTCACTTTAATCTCCACCCTAAATCTGTGCACAGGAGCAGTGAATTTAAATTAGTATTTGTTAGGAATTCAAATATTGGATCCATTACCATGACCAATTTGTATTGGCCTCCATGGAACGTATTCTAATAACTTCTTTCTAAGAGTTGGTTAGTTGCCTAAGACAGGTGGATTTTCAAAGGGCCAAGCTTCTTGGGGTTAATCTAGTCCCCTGGAATTTTTTTTTTTTTGGCCAAAAATCATAGAAACATTGCGCAGTAAATTCATCATTTAATTCAAGATACAATTTTGATAAGATATTTAATTTATAAGATTTTTCCAATTCTTCCTGTGATTCATTCTGAAAATATGTACTTTTCCCTTTCTTTGGAATTGCGTCAGGTAGACATAACTTTGATTGGGAGGAGAGGCTGCTACCATCACACTGACAGCCATGGTGCAGCATGGAACACGTGGTTGGGGGTCAGAAGACTGGGTTTGCACACCAGCTCTGCCGCAAACCCAGGTTTGGGGACCTTGGATAGGTGACCTAGCTTCGCTGAGTCATGCTTTCCTTTTCTATAAAATGGGAGCACTGTCACAAATGGTTCTGATTATTAAGAGAAGTAACTTGCGGGCAAAGTGTATGACATACCCTGAATTGTTTAATAAATGTCTGTAGAGCCATTGTTGGTATATCCATAGTACTCAGTTGTTACTTCACTGATAAACCAGTTTATTGTTTCTAATGTTAGGTTTTAATTTTAGAATATAATATATGTAAAAAGTGATTATTTCCTGATAGAATTACTTAACCCCTTCTATTATTGACTTTTCAGACTACTCAGCCACATTTCTGTAGGTCCATGATCCAGGTACTCCTGTTAATTAAGTTTGTCCTTCTCTGGACATTAGGGATTATTGGTTTTGTTAACACAGCAATTTGAAAAATGTGAAATATGAACATTCCTTTTTTTTTTCTTAATCCTTCCCACCTCCCTTCATACTTTTCTTTTTCTTTTTTAGCAAAAATGTATTAATTTCCAAGGTTTGCCAGGTTTGGAGTGAGGCACTAGGCACATATGGGTTAATACTGACTCCTGCCTTTTTGGAACTCCCAAACATTTATGTCCTTTATTTTATTTATTAGAAGTTTCCTGGGTATTTCCAGCTAGTTTCAAAAACTTTAAGGATTGCAAAGAGAGCAGATTAAGAACCAATGAATTAATGTTGTTCAAAGGCAAATGATGTGGAAAGAGCAAGACTTAGAATCCTAGAACATGGATTCATGTACTTTTCACCACTTTCTAGCTGTATGATTCTGGACAAGTTACTTTAACTTCCTCGAGGCTATTTTTTTAATTTTGGGGAAAGGAAGTATTTGCATCTATCTTAAACAGTGGAGCAAAAATAAGATAATGTATACAATAGTACTTTGTTTATAAATAACACTATCACATATTTACCATGCACCAGGACTGTTCTTTGATTTCTGAAACCATTTCCTCATTGACCTTCCCCTCTTATTCACACAGCAGTTCTAGTTAACATTTCTTTGTTAATTTAATTTTTGGCAAAGTAACACGTGTATAATTTTTAAAAATCAAATACAGACAGTCATCACTTTGAACAGTGGTGTGTGTTGATAAAAATGACTGTAAAAAGTGATTGAAGCTGTGAACAACTTTAATCATCAATGGGAAACGTTATAGTTGTCCCATGACCTTTAAAAGGTTTTTTGTCAGAAAGTTAAAAACTCATCTACTTTTGCTCATGTAAAGGGAAATTAATGTTTATTTACTGCATTGTAATTTCAAACACTAGAAACACGGAGAATTAAAGCGGGGTTTTTGGTTTTTTGTTTTTGCTAAAAAGTTTATCAAGAAGAGTTGGAACATGGCTTGCCTTCTTGTGTAACATACACTAAGGAGCAAGCATGTTTTCTATGCCTTCCTGAAATGTAATGCTCTTTTCTAAGTTTGGATCAACTTCCAACACTTTATCCTTTGCACTTGCAATGTTGTGAATATCCCTGAGAGTTCCTTTAACATGAAATTTTTTGCCTGTGTCACTTCCACTTGAACATCTTCATCCTCCTCATCACAACCACTTTCCTCATGTATGTGGATAAGTTCACCTTCACTCATGTCTTCTGGCTGCATATGTGGAATTTCTTGAATGGCAGGAGTGTCAGCATTCTCACAGTCGGCTACTTCTCTAATTACGCTAGTGTTCTGTTTGAATTTCACGTCTAGTGTTGTCACTTTTTATTTGCCGCACTTTCGTCTTTTTAAGCTAATTTCCAACTTTCAGTTATCCATTCTGGTAAAATGTCATGTGAGTTCATCACTGGGAGACAAAGAGTCAACATAAGCACACACTTTGCTGTCTGTGTGTGAACCCGATAACAGACATGCAGTAGCCAATCACCAACAGACTTTGAAAGAAGTGATGTGACTGGTCACCGGTTGTGATGCACATCTGTTATTTCTGCAGTATTTTTGGACTGAAGAACTAACAGTGCAGTCTGTAGTTTATATGATTATTCACAGTTAATATACTGAAATTTGAGTTGTGTTTTGGGGAACTGGGGTTGTTAATTAATGTTAATAATGCTTAGGTAAATAATGTGCACAGCTGATTGTAATGTACTACGATTATGTTTACCTTTCTACTTTTTGTTTTTCTGGAGTTAATAAATAACTTTTTATTTGTTGTTTGATTTGTACTGATTACTAATTTTTTGCACATGTTTTAATAGCCTTCTTTTTTTTTTTTTTGGTCCTATAATTGTCCATAAGATTAATTGCATCAGAGTCAGGATTTCAAGTGATTCTGTTTTTGTTTATTTGTTTTTTGTTATAAACCTCCATTCTGTTTCTGAAGGGGTATGCCCAGTTCTCATCCTAGATATTATCATTCTTTGCTGTCATCCTTTTATGTTCATTCGCTTTTTTTTTTCCCTAAAGTGGAGTCACTTTCTTGGATCTCTTATCTTTACCTTTCTTGGTTTACTCCCTTGATTTGGTGGAGCACAACCTCCCAGTATTTTTGTCAGGTAAAGGGCATGATGATGACAGCCTTCAACATGCCTGACTCCTGAGTCATTCTGATCCAGCCTGACTGCTTGTCTTATATGCCTAAGATCACAGTTGTTTTCCTGAGTTTTTCCTTCACCATCAACAGATCCCCTGGGTTGAGTCTTCTGTTTGTCTCTACTCCATGCCTTCCTCTCTTTTGATTTTTCTCCCCTGTTTTTGTAGAGGACATGTCTAGTAATTTCCTGAGAGACAAGATATAGGGGATATAACTTTTGAGGACTTGAAGAGCTGAAAATGCCTGTATGCTACCCTCCTATTATATTGATAATTTGACTGAGTATAGAATTCAACTTAGGTTTAGCTTTCTTTTGGAATTTTGAAGACATTGCTTTATTGTTTTCTTGATTCTACTATTGCTTTTGAGGTGTCTGAACTGTTCTGATTTCTAACCCTTTGTAACATTTTTTCCCCTCTATGGTAGCTTATAGGATCTTATCTTTATTACCAGTATTTTCAAATTTCACAATTATGTGCCATGTCATGGATCTATTTTGCTGGATACTCTTTAGGTATAGAATTGCATATCCCTCAGCTCAGGGAATTGTGTGTGTGTGTGTGTGTGTGTGTGTGTCTTTTGGTAATTCCTTTTCTGGAATTCCTATTGTTTGGAGGTGGGCCCTCCTTAATTGGTCTTCTAATTTTTGAATCTTCTTTTTTCTTCCTGTTTTCTATTTCTTTTGTTTGTTTCCATTTTTGTTCTTTCTGGGAGATATCCTCAATTTTATCTTCCAAGCTTTTAATTGAGTTTTTAATTTTTGCCATCATATTTTTAATTTCAAGAGTTCTTGTGAGCATGTTTGTATGTGTGCATGTGTGTACTCTGTATATTATAATTATTTTTTTAAATATCATTTTGTTCCTGTTTAGTGGGTACAATATCTTCTCCTTGCAAGGCTTTTCCATATTGCCTTTTTTCCCCTAAGTTGTTCTACATTAGCTTTCCTCTGATGTTGGATAATTCCTGGTAGTAAGGATTAAGAGTAGATATCTAAAAAGCTGGTTGGACATGCTGAACCTATGGTAGGCTTACAAACTTGAGGTTTACTTTAGGCAATCAGGTGAATTGTTTATTAGTAAACCATCACAATCAGTATTAGGTCTTTTCCATTGAGCTAGAAGTATTCCCTGAAATGGTACCCTTCCAGTTTCTCACATGGATTCGAAAAGGTCTGGATATATCTTTTGAGAGCCACATAGAAGAAAGGGTGGTGTCTTAGTCCATTCAAATTGCCTTAGCAAAACGCCACAGGTTGGGTGGCTTAGAAACAACACAAATTTATTTTTCACAGTTTTGGAGGCTGAGAAGCCTAAGATCAGATTGCCAGCATGGTTAACTTCTGGTGAGGGCTATCTTCCTGGTTCATAAGCAGCATCTTCTCACTGTGTCCTCACATAATGGAAGGGACTAGGGACCTCTTTGCAGCACTAATCCCACTCATGAGGGCTACACCCTCATGACTTAAGCACCTCCCAGAGGTCCCACCTCCTAATACCATCATCTTTGGAGGTTAGGATGTCAGTATATGAATTTTGGGGGGGACACAAACATTTGGACCATAGCAGGTGGGTAGTGTCAGCATCCAGCTATTGGTGTATAATCAATTAATTCCCAAGTCTTTGCCATCCAACCCCTAGACCAAAACCCTCTGTTTTACTCTCTCCAGAGAGTAAACCTGCTGCCTGCTGCCAGGGTAAGGGATAGGCAGTTGCCAAGTGATGTGGAGTGTTGGAGGGGACTTAGGGACCCAACTACTTCTTGAACAACTTCATCCTCCTCATTATTAATGTACTCCAGTTCCCTCCCAGCTCCAGAGGAGACCTTGCTGCTGTTGGCTGAGCCTTTGTGGATGCTGTAGTATAAATGAATTTGCTTCTCAGCTTCTCTACCAGTTAGGGTCTAGCTTTCTTGGTTCTCCTAAGTCCATTAACACTTGAGCATTGACTTTCAAGCTTCCAAAATTTTGTTGCTGTTATTTCCTCTCTAGTTTTCTTTGTATTTGTGGGTTTATTTATTAAAAACAAAACCTTTTTTTTTGGTTATTCTTTCTTGGGTAATTTTAATAGGGTTCTGGAGGCAGCATATTTAGATATATATGTTTAATATGCCATCTTAACCCTAAATTACTTTGATCTTTCTAAAAGTTGTAATCTTACTTACAAATCATCAGCTACACTCCTTGATCTCACTAGACTTAAATGCAAACTAAAGGTAATATTTGACCATACTTTCTCTTTTAAAGATCTGTGCTTCTGTTGTTTATAAATGACAACAGCAGCTATATTTTCAAGCAAATACTCACACTCTATTAAAATTTAAAGCTTTCAATTTTGAGACTAGATTTATATATCTCTGATGAATTATCAGAGAAAATTTAAATGTGTACAGAAATGAATAACTGAGGTGAATTCATTGAGAGAGAGTGTGTGTGTGTGTTTGTTTTGAGATTGAGTCTATTAGAAGATATGCAGATCACCATAGATTAAACTTACGCCCTTAAAACAGAATATACTTTTATCTACATTTATCATTCAGTAGTAAATACACAGTCAGGATTTGATGTGAACACATTTTGCTGCCTCTGGAGACTCTCTACTTCATGGAGTGAAACTTCTTTCAGTTATTAGCAGAGTGCTTATCCTATCTCCTGATTTTCCAAACTGGGGACCTCAATCTTCTTTCCAGAAACAAATTATTGTTTTCACCTTAAGTGGAGGAAAGAAACTCTGTTATTTGTCACAGAGGCCGTGCTTACGTTTGCTTTCAAATCTGACTATATCAGGATACTGTAGTAACTTTTTCATTTGTAATGCACTTTAGTAGTTCAAAGTTTTCAGAGATTCACATTCATAATACTTCTTACATCCCATGGTGAGTTTTTTGTTGAAGGTGAGTTTGTAGGTAGAAGAGTGGGAAGAGGATCAGAAATTGCTAGGTAAAAATTTAGATGAACCTCTATTACAACGACTTTAGGGTTGACTCAGTTTTGTGTATCCTAGTTTAAAGGGTTCAAGTGAAGAACAGTCACCTGCCCACAGAAAGAAATTGTTACATGACTACAAGCTTTATTCCTGATTTTAGCCAACAATCTCATTGCAATGGACTGAATTGTGTCCCTCCTCAAAATTCATATGTTGAAGCCCCCTAACCCCCAGTGTGAGGATATTTGGAGATGGGGCCTTTGCAAGATAATTAGGTTTAGATGAGGTCGTGAGGGTGGGGCCCTCAGGATGGAATTAGTGCCCTTATAGGAAGAGACATCAGAGAGTTTGCTATCCTTCTCTCTGCCACGTGAAGACACAGTGATAAGGCTGTGTCTGCAAGCCAGAAAGAGGGGCTGCACCAAAACCCAACCATGCTGGCACTCTGATCTTTTAGAGTTCCATCCTTGGCTAAGCTATCCAGTCTATGGTATTTTGTATGGCAACCTAAGCTGCCATTGGTCATATGGGAGACAGCCTGGTTTCAACCCACTCATACTGTGGAAATATAACTGAGGATATTTTCTCACACCAACTAATTCTCCAATTCTCCACACACCAATCAGGTGTCAATAACTCAGTTCAGTTCTGACACTGTCTACCTGGAATTAGCATCAGATCCCTCAGGTTAAGGGGGCTCAGTACAACAAGACTCCTCCCACCTACTTTGGATGCCAGTTTTAAGTTCTGGGCCAGTCATACCTCTGACCAACTAGCTATAAATCAGAGATTCTCACAATCCCCTTCTCAGTATCAGTAACTTGCTAAAATGGCTTAGAGAACTAAGAAAAACACTATATTTGCAGTTATACAACACTATATTTGCAGGAAACAACTCAGGAACAGCCAAGTGGGAGAGATGAATAGAGCAGAGTATGAGGGATGGAAGGGATATGGCACTTCCATGCCTTCTTCAGTGCACCACCCTCCCAGCAAGTTAATTAATGTGTTCACCAATCCAAAAGCCCATCCAACATCTTTGTTCTAGAGTTTTTGTGGACCTCAATCTCTAGCCCCCTCCCTGTGGGACTGTGGGTGGGGCAGAAAGTTCTAACCTGTAATAATTTGGTCTTTCCAGTGACCAGTCCTATCCTGAGGCTATCTAGGGGCCCTGCCCTAAGTCACCTCATTAGTATAAACTCAGGTGTGATCATCAAAAGAGGCTTGTTATGAATAGCAAAAGACACTCTTATCACTCAGGAAGTTGCAAGGATTTTAGGACCTCTGTGCCAGGAACCTGAGACAAAGACCAGATACCTATCTATCTATCTATCTATCTATCTATCTATCTATCTATCTCACATTATGGGCATCATTTAATTTATTTTTTAAGATACTAAGTATTGCTTTATTTATTATTATTGAGGTTTATAGTTGATATACAGTACAGATTCAGGTGTACAACATAGTGATTCCCAATTTTGAAACCAAATATATTTCTTGTTATATGACACAACCAAAGGTCATACCCTGCTGTTTTTGGAGGTGGGCTCCTCACTCATTCTTCAGGTTTATAAAGAAAGAAGAAAACAAGAAAATAAGTAGACATTAATGTGCTTTGTCAAGATGGTTTTTGACTATAAGTAAAAGAGAAATATCTTAAGTAATACGGAAAATATGTTGTTATTAGAAGGAAAATGCTGCCCCCTTCTCTGTCCCAAATGCCAGCGTTTGGAGATGAAATAATGCTTGCCTTTGGAGAAATGAGTGGTTGCATCAACTTTGCTGCAGAAGAACCTTGGCCCCTACTTGCCATACTACTTAAAACAACTTTGACAATGACATTTTGGCTAGTGAGAAACTAATTAGAAGATGGGACAATTTTACATACTCTTCAAATGACCCAGAGTTTCAACAGATGTTTCAAGGAAATACATACCTGGTGCTCTTCCATTAGCCAATTACTTTGTTGCAAATGTCACAGGCTCTTTTGTACAATAATTATGAAGAATTATGTCCCAACTGGCAACAGAAATGTACACTGTTTAGCTCAATTTGAGGGAAGTTTGGTGGTAATTATAGACCCAGTTTTCAGTTAAGCCTTGAAAAAGGAAACTATCACATTTGAGAAGACCTTGATGAAAGGCATGGGGGCAGACCACATTCTCCAAGAAGCATACAAAGTAGAGTCTTGTAAGATTACTCACACACACACACACACACACACTCCCCCCCTCCAAATTAAAAAAGCTCTAACTCCCAAACAGCAGAAGTGGGGAAGTAGAGAAAAAGTAAAAAATAAACTATAACATAACTTGAAGCACTGAAATTTAAATTTTATAGCATTTAAACATAATTGCATAAATTCTTGCTGGCTGCTTATATGTCTCAAAGAGATCTATATATATTTTAGGATCTCTTTTTGTACATTTAAAAATATTAACTAATATATCTATAAAGGAATAGTTTTAATATTGGGTATTTAGTAGAATTATTATATTGGGAGATAAAAATCCTTGTTTGAATCTATAATACCTTGCTCTCTTAAAACAGCAAGCAAACAAACCTTTGAGTTGAAATTAAAGACAGAGAGAGATAAGCATACATATTTATTAAGACTGTATAAGGCTTGACTCTTTTAAGGTCAAATAATTCGTTACTATTTAGTGACCTTAAAGCTTTTGAGTATTAAATAAAAGTTCCAATCACTCAAATTTACAGAATTTAGAGAAGGCCATATGGATTACTATTATGTATAGTAAAAAAAAAAAAAAAAAAAAACCAAAACATTATGTGTCTATAGATTTCATTCTTGGGACCTGGTGAAAAATTTGCTTTTTTCCTCTACTAACTCCCAAAGCATAGTAAGTCAGTGGAAGCCAAGCATTCAGTACAAACAGTTTCAGTTTCCGTATTTCTTAACAGGCCAGCCAAGAGCCATCCTAGGCAAATGCAAAGAAAGAGTTTATTTCTGGAAAATACGAATACATTCTTGTACTTGTAAATATTTTCTTACCCCATATTTTTGAAATTAACATCAATTAGCATGGATCACATTGACTTGTGTTTATAAACCAGTTCTGCATTTCACTTTAGACCAAGATGAAATAGTCATTCTTTTTTTTTTTTAACCATCTCCCAACGTGATATTGTATTTACAATAAAGAACATCTGGATTTTGCAATTGAAGAAGTCTTCATGCTTTTGAAATATGACATTGAGTAAATAGTTCTTCCACTGCTAAGTAGCAATCAGCATGTCTCAGATATTTGGGTGGGTTTTTTTCATAAAAAGCATTTGCTTTTTGTATTATTTAAGACATCTTAATATTGTAGGTAGGTGGTGAAAAGTAAGTTGAACATCAGGGGAACAAAACTAAAATTTTGTAATAAATTAGGATAATTATGCCAACATGGTTAAATCTTAATGAAGAATAATTGTTCTTTTTCCTTCCTTGGTCAGACCTAGTGTTTCAAGTGTGAGCATGATGTTACAATACTGCCCCCTGCTGTAAGACTTTCCTGGGCCCTTTCAAAGGAACATCAAGAAAAAATAAGAGAAACTAAAACTAACAAATGACTGGGGCACGTATATCTTATTACATTTGGCATTTTAAAAGCAAATTCTGATGAATGGTTCAGGCCCCTTAAATGCAGAAATCTAGAATAATTGTACAATATATACTTTTGTTCCTCAGTTTGTTTTCTTTTGAATTAATGTCTTTGCTGCTCTGTTCCTTTGAGTTAAACAGAGGAAACTTTCCTACCCTGACATACTTTGAGATGATGGATTTTACTAGGGATTTTGTGAATGTGTTTTTGTTTTAATTAGTGTTGGTTTCAAGGAATTTTGCATCTTTAAAAAAAAAACACACAAAGTATCTTTGAGGCTGCAAAAAGAATGATGCTTTTGTCTATCTTCAGTGTGGCTTTGGTATTTTTAATAGCAGGAACGAGTCTTGGGGTAAAGTATATCAGTTCAACCAATCATATCTTGGAGTTCATCCAGTCTTAAATTTAACTGTCTGTAAACAACTTTGTGTTCTTTTACATTGAGCAAAGCTACAAATTCATATGAAGGAGTCTTTGGCATGAATACGATTTAGGCTGCCTTTTTTTGTTTTGTTTTGTGAAGAATTGAACATTTTTTCCTTTTTTATGGGTACTGCTTTAACAAAATGATTCTGATGACATTTTTTGCCAATGCGTATTTTCTGACGTTAAAAAACAAATCAAAAGCCACTTAACGTATGAATCATTGTTACAGTCAGCAGTAATCCACTGCGTAAAATCTCCCTGTAAAGGCGCAGAGACTGGGGGCTTAAACCTGGAGCACATTAAATTAGTTCCAGTCTCTCGCGAATGGGCTTCGCCTGGCTTGCTTAGGCAGGCAAAGCGGAAACAGGCAGTTTATAACAAGAAGTCTGCTTTAAAAACCGTGGGGTTCATTGGAGAAAGATTTATATCCCCCACTTATATAAACATTACAAATGTGGACTGCAAGTAGGAGGGAAACCTTTATCGAAATCTCTTGAAGAGCTTTTTCACTGTAAGTAAAATGGACAGCTTGCACTGTTGTTTGAAGATACGCCAGCAGTTCGACAATCATCTTTTTCACTGCTTCGCCTGATTAAAATGTAGCATTGTGAAAACTAAGCAGACCACCTACTTTTAATTTATTTTTGTGATGAGACTATGTTGGCATCAAAAGTGGAGCCAAAATCCTCTGTGCCAAAAGAGAAAATTGTTGTTTCAGGGTTTTTTTAAAAAGACAGTATAATTATATGAAGACTTGGGGTAAGGGGAATCTGGATGTCAGTTTATATCACCTCCTAATTTAAAATGATTTTTATATACAAACACTATCCTAGACATCATGTTGTCTTTGGGGTTGTAATAGAACACAGATGGGGGTTGAAATATTTGGTCCAATAAAATGAGAAAGGCTGCGAGGAAAGATTACCATGTGAGATTAGAGTTGCTATTTATTTGATATTTCACATATGGTGATTTTAGGTCCATGAGCTAAAAATGTCTGTGTTTCTCTCATTTGTTTTTGTCTCATTTTTAATATTTTGAAAACTTCCATAGAAATGTACTTTTCTTTGTCCCAAATACTGTCTACCAGGGCACTAAGACCAAATTCTTTTTTTTTTTTTTAAGGCTTTTTAACATTAGCTGCTGTTGGATGGACTTTAGCCACAATCCAGGTAGTCCTGAATCAGTTTTTCTTAGGATTTCTTCATTTTATCTAGAAGATAGCACATCTCTTTTTAGCATTGTTAGCTGGTTCCAAATGTAAGGATATGCTTAAACCTTAAAAATCTTAAAACCTTAAACCCCAAACCTTAAAACCTAGAAATCTAAAATTTTATCAGGGCTAACTCTAAGAAGTGACATGGTGAAAGCATTTGGAGAACATAACATGAAACCAGGACCTACTGGAGTGTGGGGGTTAATACCTCAAGAGCTTAGTCCAGAAGAGGCAGCTTGGGCTGTTTGCCCACCAGGCCTATTAGCTGTGCCTGCAATTAGAGGTAAAAGCAGACTTCTGAAAAGGAAGGACAGTCATTTGACTTCCAGGTGTGCAAGTGGAAGATGTAATTAGGTTTAATGTTAAAAAAAAAAAGTTACAGTCAAGGCTTTTTGGCCAATAACATAATAATAGTGATAATAATAATCATTTTAGTGAGTCCTATTTGTTAAGCTCTTATTATATGCCATGTACCATGCTAAATGCTTTACATACATCATTATTTTTCATCTTTGCCACAACTCAGTTTCTTAAGTGGGGAAACCAGGGTAAAGAAGATTGGGTCACACCACTGGTGGTGATAGAGCTGGTCATTGACACCAGGAATTCTGACTCAAGAGTCATGCTCTTAGCTTGCTTACCTAATACATGATACATGTTGATTTTTCCTGTTTCTACAGATACTTGGAGTTTCCATATCTCATTGATAACGTCTAATCTTGTTAAACTTTTTATCAGCACCTGTATCAGACCAATAACCATGGTCCTCAGATGAGTGGCCCTGAGCATGATAATGAACTGTTTTGTATTGTGTTGTGAACTGGGATGGAGGCAGAAGGGAAGGGATACAGGCTGATTTATGCCAGAGGTTGTCAGGTAGTGATGAAAAGAACTCTGATACTCTGTACAGAAGGCCTAAGATAAAGCATGAGTCTTGTTAATCTGCAGCTAGTCTGTGATCTGTCCTTCCAAACAATTAAGTTATCCTAAATCTCTAACATCTTCCAGTGAGAGTTAGAATTTTACTGTGGAAGGCTTCTGGTTTCAAAGATAAGTTGACCTAAACTTGAAGGCAGTAGAATTATTAATCACTTACGATGACTTCCTTGGTTCAGGAAAATTATGTTCTTTGAGAAATTTGACTTATATTTCACCTGTGACATGAAGAACAGAATGTATATGTTATTAAAATGGATTTTCATAATGAATAGCAATCAGTCTTCCAAAGTAAGGCACAAATACACTACCAGCAGTAACATGTACTTTTAGGCTCTAATGAGGTTGTGATAGATAAGAGTGAATTTCTTCTTTACTTTACATAATTGGAGTAAGTATTGACCTCCTCCTGCCCCCTAAAACAGTAAATCCCAAAGGTATAAGCTAACAGAGTGGTAGCAGTGGTGAAAGGAGAAAGGGGAGAAAACTCTACTCTCTCTAACATGTTGACCTGTGAAATAAGATGTACAGTTTAGAGTGGGTGGACGAAGAAACAAAGGTAGAACTGTTGTATTTAGGGCATTTAAAATCAGTAGAGAAACCAGAGTTGTGATATAAATGGATGATCTCTGTAAGTGGCTGGTTCTATGTTGGGGTGATGGGGTAGGGATGCAAGTGAGCTAAATTCTAGTCTATCATGGTAGGAAAAGAGTGATTTATAAAAAGAAGTGGTGTAAATATAACATATTATGTAATGACTTGATGGTGATATCCAGAGACACCAAACCCCCAAATCAACCAAAAGTGGTTTCCTTTGAGAAGTAGGAATGGGCATGGGAAGTGGTGAGCAGGAGGCTGTTGCTGTCCATTCCAACCCCCTCTGAATCAAATCTTAGGAATCATGTTCATGTTTTACTTTGATAAGAATGCTTTTTTTTATTTTTGAAAAAAGAACTGTGATAAAAACAAAAGAATACTCAAGCTTCTGCTTTTTTAAAAAGAGAGAAAAAAAATCCCTCCATATAGCTCATTGCACTTTCCTTTTCCCCCGTAAGGGATCTGAAAAATTCGGTAGAATGCAGCATATTAGTAACTACTCTTGGTTTTGTTTAGTCTCAAAAGTTTCCTTTGTTGGTAAGGTGAAGGGTTCCAGAAAAGACATTTTTCATAATCTGGTTAATTAGGACAGCTTTTTTGATGACTAAATAAACCTGACCAATGACCTGTGGACCATTTTGATTAATTTCCAATCCCAAATTACTGAAGTCCATAGATTTAAGTGATGGATGTAGTGACATGATGCCTCAAGGACTTTCCTCGATTATCTCTGCTTTTTCGTTACCACTGCCGGAATATACTTGTGCTCTGTAGATCTGTTTCTCTGTAACAGATAATCACAGCAACCTTGACTGTCTGGAATCTTAAAGCTGGTTAACCACTTATGAAATCCTGTTATGTTCTCTTTGGAGCTGGTTGATAATCCCAGCTCATTACATGCTTTTTAACATCAGCATTTGTCTTAGTTTCCACTGCAGACTATTTTTGCTCATTTCTTACATCGTCATTCCTAGATAGATTTTTTTTTTTGTCATATATATTGTTCCTGAAAACCTTTTTTGGCTGAACTGATTTGACCTTAAGCTTATCTTTAGTTCTCAGGAAATTCAGTCATTTCCCAATTTAGCAATCTGACAAGTTAGATGTTATTTATGCTTCTAAGTTTTTTTTTTAAGGAGATTGTATATATATGCTTGCACTTTCTGAGTATATAGTCTTAGACTTACTAATTTCTTTTGTGCTATTAACCATGAATTGAAAATCAAGCTTTCAGTGACAACCTCAAAAATTCATATAAGACAGTGTTGCTTTATAATATTTTTTAAATGTGCCATTCTGTGCAAAGATTAACATTTGCTCTATGGTGATACCACTTCTCTGTAGAGCACTTTTACATCCCTTATCCCAGTTAGTCCTCACAACAACCCTGTGAGGAAAGCAGGGAGGAGTCATCATCCCTGTTTCACAGATGAGCTTGAGAGAGGGTGAGTGATTTGCACACAGTCACACAGGTAGTGGTTGAAGAACATTTCAGTGCTCTGACCTTGGCTTCACGGTACTCTGCAGCAGGGTTTAAATCTAGAGTTTATGCTTAAAAACAGTAAGGGAGTGTGTTGGGCCATGGAGAGCAGGGTTTTCAGATTCATCCAGGTCCAGGCAGGTGGTGGAAACAAGGTGGGAGACAACAGGGAGCTGCGGGGACAGTAGTGACCCTCAGGGCAGATACCCAGCCTCAAGGGGACAGAAATGCTTTAGATTCTCTTTATTCAGCAGATGAGCCTCGGTGTTGCTTGAACTTGCAGATTTTTAAGAAAAGGGGCTCAGGGGCTGAGCTGATCTTTCTGTGCATCAGGGGTGGTCTCAACTGGAAGGGAGACCAGAAGAGGGGTACTCTTGGGACAGCGAAGGTGACAGACTGTGGATGTGGGACCTTGTGGCATTCAGGAAACCTCTTTCTAATTAGGAAACCCTTTTGGGGTTATAAAGTTTGTCTCTTTTGTTTTCTATGATAGTGTATTACCTATTTCTGTTCAGAAGCCAAATAACCGTGGTCACATTTGACGTCTATAGGAAAAAATAATTTATAAATAATTTCAAACTTGATTTTTCTGCTAGCTAATATTGCTTAACTTTTATATTTAATATTGTTCTAGATCTAAAGCAAAGTAAGTGCAAACCTTATACTTTTTGGTTTTCAATATAGTTTTTCTGCAATAACATTTTGGTTCTTAAATAATTTTATATATCAACTTCTGCAATGCCAAGGACCTTTTTATAACAACTCTGGTTTTAAAAATATTTATAGCAACTCTCTGGTTTCAACTTCTGAAAGAGTTTACAGCTAAAACCTGCTATAGTTTATTGGATTGAAAAATATTCATATTTAACTTAATTTGAATCAGAGCATTTAATAATCCCGTTGTAGTTTTATTGTTTTATATCCCCTATTCATTTATCCAGCATCGATTATTTCCTAGGCATTGGGGGTTCAACAGAGAACAAGAACGATATGGAAATCTTTTTTTTGTGGAGTTTATCTTCTAGTGTAGAGAGAGATATGATAAAGAAAATAAGTAAGCAGCCACTATGGAAAACAGTATGGAGATTCCTTAGAAAGCTGAAAGTAGAGTTACCGTATGATCCAGCAATCCCACTCCTGGGCATATATCTGGAAAAGACGAAAACTAATTCACAAAGATTCATGCACCCCAATGTTCACAGTAGCACTATTTACAACAGTCAAGGCATGGAACTGTCCATTAACAGATAACTAGACAAAGAAGATGTAACACACACACACACACACACACACACAATGGAATATTAGCCATAAAAAAGAATGAAATTATGCCATTTGCAGCAACATGGATAGACCTAGAGATTATCATACTAAGTGAAATAACTTAGAGAAAGACAAATATCATATGATATCATTTATATGTGGAATCTAAAAAAATGATACAAATGAACTTATTTACCAAACAGGAACAGAACCAAGGACATAGAAAACAAACTTATAGTTACCAAAAGGAAAAGGTGGGGAGAAGAATAAATTAGGAATTTGGGATTAGCAGATACAAACTACTATATGTAAAATAGCTAAACAACAAGGACCTACTGTATAGCACAGGAAACTATATTCAGTATCTTTTAATAGCCTATAATGGAAAAGAATTTGAAAAAGAATGTATATATATACACACACACATATGTATATACACATTTATATATGTGTGTGTGTATATATATGTGTATATATATATACATATATATACACATATACATATATACACATATATAATATAAAAAACTGAATTACTTTGCTGTACACCTGAAACATTGAAAGCAACTACACTTTGATAAAATAAAATAAAATAAAAATAAATTATATAGTGTGTTAAAAGGTGATAAATGCTATGGAATAGGACATATTAGTGGTGGAGTTTATAATCATAAATAGAATGGTCAAGAGGGCCTCACTGAGAAGGTGACATTTGGGCAAAGACCTGAAGAGAGAGAAAGCAGTAAGTCATATGGATCATTTGCAGGCAGAGGTTATAGCAAAAGCAAAGGTGAAAGGTGCCATGTGTTTTCAAAGAAGATCTAGAAGATTTGTGTGGCTGGAGCAAAGCAGGCAAGGGAAGATTAGGCCAGACAGAGCCTGTAGGAACTTGTAGTCTATGATAAGGATATATACACAACACACGCATGCATGCGTGCACACACATGCACACAGACACACATGCACACATACACACATAGCATCTGGCTCCACTAAAATTTCAGAACTGTTTCCTTAGTTAGTTAAATAGAAGAGGCCATTGATTGGGGGTTATTTTCCATTATTAAAGTATTTTGTTCCGTTAAAGATTGTGCTAAAGAGATGAAGAAATAGATTGACTCTATCAGGAGGGTTTCAGATTGATGTAAGTGTTGGAATGTACCTCTAGAATTTCTAGTTTCTCATATGAAATTAGACCTCTCCTGTCTATTTTCATATCATGTTATTAATTTTTCAGCAAATATTCATTGAATCATGTTACGTGCCAGGCACTGGACTAGGCTTTGGAATAAGCGGTGTTATGCACTTAAGGGCATAGCCAACATTCTAGTGATGGGTTCTAGTACAATGAAGGTTACACAGATGTGCTTGGAAGTAGCATAGTATAACCTCCTCTAGTCTATTTTTGTGTATGTATAAAGGCAGTTTAGGTAGTATTATGGACTGTTTTTTGTCCCTTCTCAATTTGTGTGTTGAAGCCCTACCCCTCAACATGATGCTATTTGGAGATGGGGCCTTTTGGAGGTGACTAGGTTTAGGTGAGGTCATGAGGATGGGATCCTCACCATAAAATTAGTGCCTTTATTAGGAGAGATCAGAGAGCTTGCTCTCTATCCACCATCTGAGGACACAGCAAGAAGGTAGCAAAGTCTGCAAGTCAGGAAGAGGACCATCCTCAGAACCTGACCACACTGGCACCTTGATCTCAGACTTCCAGCCTCCAGAACTATGGGAAATAAATGTCTGTTCTTTAAGCCACCCAGTCTAAGGTATTTTGTTAAAGGAGTCCCAGCTGACTAAGACAGGTAGATCAATTGGGGAGGGAGGAGAAACCCATCTAGCCTTCCTTTTCTCATATTTTTTACTTCCTTTTGGTTTCATGTGACAGAAATCCAAATCAAATGATGACGAATGGCTTCAGGCATGGTTGGATCCAACCTTTAAAAATAGTTTATCAGGAGTCTGTTTGTCTCTGTTTCTTGGTTCTACCCCCTTCTTCATTAGTTTCATTTTAAGGTAGATTCTTTCCAAGTGATGGCAAAGATGTCCCCAGCAGCTATACGCTTATATTCTCTTAGCATGGAGCTAGGGAAGAAAGAATATACTTCTTTTCCAGGAGCTTGAAGAAAAGTTTTGAGTCTGATAATTCTTGCCTGAAATGGTCCTGGATTGGGCCATGTGGCTGCTGAACATCCCTTCCATCTAGTGGAGTGAATATTTGCATGACTATTCCTGGGTTACTCATTAGTTCCTGAAGTTAGGAAATGAGATCAACCCCACCATATGAGCAAAAATATGAGAGGTAGTCCCTCCAAAGGAAACCTGAGTACTCTTCACTAGAGAAGGGCCAGTGAGTGCTGGGCAGAAAAAAGAAGTGATCACCCTACCTGGGATAGACAGTGGATAGCAATGTAAGCAGTTGTTAGTCTTGCTTACTCACTGTTTTTTTTTAGCATTTTGTTTTCAAGATTTATTTTATTAGATGAAATTAAGAATCTTCAGTTGGATCTAGTGTTTCATTAGTTTTAAAAAGGCACAAGTCAATACCATAGGTCTGCTCTGAACTCTTTTGAGACCTTTGTTCAGTAATAGTTGTAAGAATGAATCAGTGCACAATCTAGTGACACAGCACTGTTTCTGCTCCCTCCCTTCCCTGCAGGGGCGTGGGGGCTCAATATATTCGTATTCATGCTGGCTTCATTCTGAACTTAAGCCTTTCTTATATTTATTATAAAGTTAGAAACACACACACACACACACACACACACACACACACACCCCATCTTTGAAGCATGAGGACTTTCTCCTTTTGCCTATTTCCCAAGTGATTGAACTGATTTTTTTCCCTTAGCTGTGACCACGCATTTGAACTGTCAGCCAAGAGGTCTCTGAATCTGCAGAAAGCAATGAGTTATAGCATAGATAAACACACACTAAAGTGTTTCTAGAACTGTAACCATACAGATCACTAAATCTTTCATAATTAATGTTTGTTTTTGTTTTTTCTTTTTCCTGCTGAGTTAGCATGAGATTAAGGTTTTAACTTTATCCAGGACTACTTAGTTGCTGGGTTTTTTTTTCTCCTGATGCCATTTTACCATTAAGCATGTGATGTTCTTTTGAGTTGTTTGGTATATAATTGAACTTTTCCATTGAACTACTGAACTTCTTATATACTTGTAGAAATTGTGGGATGATTCTCATTCTTGTATGCCCCATCCAAGGAGCACAGTGCAGCCACCATAGATCAATGCTGATGAACAGCATCTAATATCAGGGGGCTTGTAATGATAGGGAAGGTTAATGGTTAATTTTTTTCTTTTGATAAAGACAATTTTAAAAATTATTTTCTAAATTATAAAAAATAAATCATAAAAATTTAGAATATGTTATAGCTTTCCAAAGGCACCTATAATTTTATTATCTATATAAATTGATTTTAGTGTTTGGTATGTTTCCTTTCAGATCTTTTTTATGTGTCCATTTACACACACACAAACACACACACACTGTTATTGTTGTTTTTTAATGAAAATAGAGTCATGTAGTAATGCTGTTCTAACATTTGTTTTTTTCATTCAGGACATTAAATATCTTCCATGAGGTCACAGTAGTCACAGTGTTGTAAAGGCTTTGTAATCCAGCAGCTATTCTCATTCAATTCTTCACTCTCCTAAACAAGATTATATATTTGTGCCTGTCAATTTTTATTTTTTTGATATGAATATCTAGATTTCCTTGGTCAAAAAGTATGTACATTTTAAAGCTTTTGATGCTTATTGGGCAAAATGTCCTATAGAAATGTGCAAACTTAAACTCTTCACGAAGTGCAATAAGCATGCCTGTTGCTTCATACCATCATCAATATTACTGATTTAATAAGCAAAATTTATATCTCATTTTAACTACCTAACACTCTTCAATTACTTAATTAAGGTGGAATGTTTTCATGTTTGGTCATTTCATTGTATAAATTCGTATTTTGTGAAATGCTGAATTGTGCTTTCTTATTTTTTTTCTACTAGGGTTTTAATTTTCTTGTTAATTTGTAAAAGCTCTTCAAATATTTAGGATATCCATCTTTTTCCATCCTGTTTGTTATTTAATATTTATTTATTTATGGGTACTTTTTTTAGAATACAAAGTCTATTTTTGTGTAATTCCATCTGTCTTTTCCTCTGTTGGTTTGCTTTTAAACATTTTTGGAAGACTTTTGGAAGAAGATTTTGTCATGCATTGTGGTAAGAACTTTACAGTCATTGTCTCATTCATTCCACCCTACAGACTGTATGATTCAGGTATTATTATTGTCATCCCATTTTTACAGTGAAGAAATTGACTCCACAAATGGCAGCTTGGGAATTGAATCCATGCAGCCTGACTCAAAGCTGGCGATCTTGACCATTTATTTCATTCCTCTCTTGCTTGATTTTGCTTTGGTGTCATGTTTAGCAGTGCCTCCCTCCTCTCAAGGTTATGTAAACTTTCACCTGTATTTTCTTTTGGTTTAATAATGGTTATATGTTTACCTATTATTTAACTGAATATTTTATCCCATAATCCCTGGATCTCTTCTGTTCTCTCATCTGCAGACACAGAGAATAACTGCTAGTTGCTTTTTATTCATGATTCTTTCTTTGTTTCTAAAGCTGCTGCTAAATTCCTTTCTTCTTCTTCTGCTGTTAATGCTAGTGTTAGTTCCACCAACATTTGCTGGGCATGTACTTTGTGCAAGAATCTGTTAGTCACTGTAGGGATACAGCAATGAAGACAGTCTACCTGTCCAGCAATTTGTGATGTAATGGCAAGAAAGAGAAACATACATGAAAAACTTTGAGGTGAGCTATGGTAAGTCCCATAAAAGAGAGGCACATAAAATAGTGGAAAGGGGGAGGTAGACAATAACTTGAATTGGTGAGGGAGGTAGATGTAATTCAGGAAGGACTTGTGAAGAAGTGAAATTTAAATCAAACCTTGAAGGATGAGGACTCAGACTATAAAATGAGGATGGCAATAGAACCATCTCATAGGCCTGTTGTAAAGATCAAATGAATTAACATGCAAAGTGTGTGGGGCAGTGCCTAGCGTGTCGCTAAGAGCTGGGTCAATGTTAAACATTGTCTTCTTGATCACAACTTGAGCAAAATCTGGAAAATGCTGATTCTAGGGTAAGTCCTACCTGGTAGAATTTCATCTGTGCATTAGAGTATTCCTCTTGATTTTTTGTGTTAGTAGTTGCTGATTTGTATGTTTCATGATTTTCTACATTATTTTCACAAGACTATTCGTGTTGCATTTAGAGGAGAGGCAGGATATTTCTGAAGGAAAATAAATTTAATTAACATGGAGCCAGTTTGATTAACTTTTATGTGTCATGCTTTTATTTTGAAAAATGTTCATTTGTTACAAATTAACCTTAGACTTCTGTTTAATCAAGAGAGTCTGATGGTCTCACTCATAGATTGTAATCACAGTTTTAAGTATTTTCAAGCAGTAGTGTGCCTGCGTGCACGCACACACACTATTTGTTACGCTTAGTAGCTGACACAGTAGCTTAAATTAATGTTTTGGAATAATTTAGGTTAAATTCAGACAATGAATGGAGTTTTTAAAAAACATGTTTGATACCTTTGCTTTTGGGCAACTTGGGTGCTTGGAGGACTCTCCCAATTGGAGGTAGGACCCTGTCAGGAGGCAATAGTCAGCACCAGAGACTAGGAAGCGGGAAACTTGAAGCCCAGAATGGAATCTTGGGAGCAGCACCTACTGTATAGTGGTCTGAAACCCGGCTCCAGGGCTAGGTCACATAGATGGAGACTGCTAACTCCTGTAACATACCTTGGGAACAGAAGCCAGTCCCCAAACCTAACGGATCGGCTACAGGCAGAAGATCAATGCAGGTGGACCGAAGTCTAGGTGCAGCTGTTAATGCTCTTTAACATTTATGGAGCACTTGGGTGGGACACAGAGAGAAACCAGACCATCTTCCTTACTCTTCTCTTCTTTCCATCCATCCTTATCAGAGCCGTCACTTCCTTCCCCACCAAGACCAGTTGTCCTTGTACATGTGCAGAGTTGGAGAGAAAAACACAGAACTACCACTAGCCCAGACAGTACCTTAATAAGAGTAAGAAAAGGCCCTCTTTCCTCAAGGCACTCCACTGCTTCTGCCAAGAAATTACCATAATCAGTATACAGATCTATGATATCTATGATTTTAATTATGTTCCCTAAATGTAGAGCAGACAGCCATATGGCTGCCCTGAAAGCAAAGGCTGCATGTTGGGAGAGAAGGGAGGAAAATTATAAAGGCCATTCTGAAGACACTTTCACCACTTTTATCCCACTGCATAACTTGACCTGCCCTGTCCTCCAGGAGAAATGCAATTGACATTTTCGACTTTGTTGTACAAGTCTGCTGTGGGCACTGAAGGATATTTAATGACCCTGGTTCCCTTTCCCAGCTTCCACACTGAATGCCTGTAGTGCTCCCCAGTCACTGAATCAACCCAGACCCCCACTCCCATGTCCCCAGATGAATAGCGTCATTCAAGTAGGGACCTTCCACCCTGCCTCACAGTTCTAATCCTTCATTCTTGAAGATGCCAGGCATAAAGGCTCCCCATTTGACTTTGAACTATTTGACGTCAGAGATAAAGTTGTCTTCCTGGTATCCAGAGTCTGGCACAGTCCCTGCATCTTCCTGGGAAGTTTTTCTCTCCCTTCTCTACCAGGTCAACTAAAAGTTTAAAATTTCAAAAGCTTATGTAATTTGTAAAAGCCCTTTGCATAATGAAGTGCTACTTGAAATCAAACAAGAATATCGTATATTATAATTAAAAGTAGTTGGAAACTACTTCTGTAATATATCTAAAATATTAGTGTCCTGTTCAGACCAGTACTTTCAGGGATGCTGGGCTGTTGGTTTGCTAGTGCAGAATATTATTTTAGGTCAAAGTTGCCATAGTTCATTACTGCTCAAGAGGGAGTTAAGAGGAGATGTTTTGTGGCATGGTTCTTATGTAGGTTCTTGTCTTAAACTTAACATTGCAAAGGATTATCACTTCCAGAGAGTTTCATTACTGTCCTTACTTCCCTTTAGATTGTACGTTCCACTGAGTCAGCCTCTGTGTGGCCTGAAGTAACCCACTCTATAACGTGTAAGAGTCTATTAGCTATTGGTAATGTTCAGTGGCTCCTGTTTGGGAAGGGCATTTTTATAATTCATTTAATATGTTTGAAAAGTACCCCCCTCAAGCAAGAGATGAGTCAAAATTATCGCAATAAAACAATCTACAAAGAGAATGCTTGCTCATCAGGAAAGCTAATCTCTTGTGGCTGCTAGGAAGACTGTTTCATGGGCAGCCTGAGTATATTAGGGCGAGTAAAAAGTTTCCAAGCTTCTGCAAGGACTCATGGTAACAAAGGTTGTTCTTTCTACTTAGCACTATTCCCATTTGATGTGAAGCAAATAATAAGTACAAAAATGATACAAAAATGAGGCATTGATGATTTGAGTTCCCTATTGCCAAATATTTGCTTAGGGGCAGTGCACCAGCCATCTGGAAAGGCCTTTGGACGTGCAAGGCAGCTGATGGTTCAATTTGTTAGGCCACATATCAGGCTTCTATAATAAATAGACTCTAAAATACAGTAGACATAGCAAGATAGAAATATCATTCTCACATAAAAATCTGCATCAGTGGTCTAGGGCTTGGTCCGTGGGGCCCAGGCATCCTCAGTTTGGTTATTTTGCATTACGTGCTTCCATTTTGTGATCCCAAATAGCTGCTCTAACTTTCACAAGCATTTCCTTATCCCACAGATAAAAAATAGGGACAGAAAGGTAGTGATGGGTACCACATGTTTCTTTAAGATCATGACCCAGAAGTTGCACTGTCACCACAGCTCACCATCCCACTGGCCACTCTGGGCTGTACCTAGTTGCAAGGGAGGCTGCAAAATGTGGTCTTTTTCTGGGTGGCTGTGAGCGAAGATAAAGGAGTGGTTTTATTCCTAAATGAAGCAAGGACATTGAAGGACATTCAAATTCATTGAAATTGAATATTGGGGCATAAGAAACAAGCTCTGCTAAGATGTTACTGTTAGTTACAGCACTGAGTCAGTGAAGTGAATTACTTATTTCTATGGGACATTTCTATAGAGTAGATTACTTTTCCTAGTTCATTAGATCATCTGTGGAAGGCATTTGTTATATCAAATAATGCTGATGGAATTGGCTACATCATTGTCCTTGCTTAGATTAATTGTCCTGTGTGTCAGTGTCATGCAGAAAGGAAGCCAAGAGGAGGCAGCTTCTAGGACTCTCCGGCCACCAGTGAGTGTAGAAATGGAAGCTAATACAACTTTGTTCTTAAAGGCGTCGTCTTATACTTAAGTAGTCTCCACCATCTAAATAACCAAAATGTAAGGGAGATGGAAGATTTCATAAGAGCCCCCAAATTTGGGCATATTCTTATGATAATCCTCCTGAATGTTAACTTTCATTTCTTTGGATTTTTTTCCCCTCAATTTACGTGAACTTCTAAAAAAAATTCTTAATCCCCTTTACCCTCTCGTAGTCCACTCTGATTATCTTTCTTCCAGATTTTGCATAGTCTTTACTTCCTCCAGGAAACTTTACCAGACCTCCCAGTTCTGGATTGCGTGCCTCAAATGTATTCTACCGTAACATCAGGAATTCTGTTTACTATCTACAGACCAACCCTCTGTATTGTAATTGTCTGTTCAGATGTTACTCTCCTCTGCTAGACTCTGAGCTATGTAAGGAGATGTGTCCTTTCTGTTTAGCACACAGGGCCTGGACACAAATCTGTTAAATAAATGTAAGAATAAATGAATGGGAGAGGGTATAGCTAAGTGGTAGAGTGCGTGCTTAGCATGCATGAGGTCCCAGGTTCAATTCTCAGTACCTCCATTAAAATAAGTAAGTAAATAAATAAACCTAATTACTTCCCTCCCCCCAAAACAAAAAAACAAAAAATAAGTGGTGGCGGGGAGGGTGTAGCTCAAATGTGGTAGAGTGCATGCTTAGCATCCACAAGGTCCTGGGTTCAATCCCCAGTACCTCCTCGAAAAATAAATAAATAAGTAAACCTAGCTATCTCCCCCCCTGAAAAAAAGTAAATAAGAATGAATGGGTGAATAGAAGGGAGAAGAAGGGAGTAAAGCTAACAAAAAGGGAAGAAGAAATAAAGGAGGGGGATGTACATTTGATTTCATTTATGTCCATATGTTTGATAACTGTTTCTGTCTGACCCACCTGGCTGGCAGCCTGCTCATGGAGCAGTCAGGACACTGGTCTAGAAGGCTTGTCCTCAGAGGCCCGCTTACCAAGCATGACAGTTATTCCTCTTCTTCTATTCAGGTCCCTCCTCTAAGTTTATAGTAGGGAGTAGAGGTGCTATCAGTATTGTGGGAGTGAGAGCATCTCTGTGTTGGCTCAGTGGACTGTGGGCCAAGGTCATAGGCCCATTTCCTCATTAATTCACTCCCAGGTTGCTCCAACGAGAGCTCTAAGGAGTGTTTGAGCAATGTATTTCAACTCTGTACCATATTCCATCAGTTCACAAAAATAAATTTCCTTTGGATGTGATCTGTATTTTCAAGCATTACTGATTTTAAAATCTATCTATTATATTCTACTTTTGAAAGATGTTTTTGGAGATAGACCTGTTTTTAGTCTTACTGTGTTGTCTAATTTAAATCTAAGTAGTCAATGATACATTTTTATTATGGTGCATTCCGTTCTTATCTTCAACATTGAGAGGTCTTTCCCAACTTAATGTGCCTATTCTGTAAAATAAAGTGAAAAAATACCATTTGAATAGATAAAAATAATTTAAAATGGACTGTTGTGAAGGGCAGAGAGATATAAAGAATGGAATTGGTGAAAAACCACCACTGTAGTTATAAATTCACAGCCTTGGTGGTAGATTCTTAATAAATAATTAAGGAAGCCAGGGGCTTGGAAGGTGTAAAGATTCTATAAGTGTCATGGGATTGTAAAGCTGGAATCAGGAACCTTTGAAATCCTCTTGTGCAGTACTCCCATGTTATAGATGAGGAGAGTGCCTAAGTGACATATTTAAAGTCACTGAAAGGGGCAGTTGTCTTACTTGCTTGTTAAGTGCTCTTCAATTTCTAAAGCTGTCATGGCCTGAGGTCTGACAAAACATCAGAGGCAAATTTAAAGATACCAAAGTGTTCTATATGAGTCACTAATTTTTTTTCACTTTAAATCTTTTTTTTTTAATTTTGGAAGTAAAAAGAGATAAGGCATAAGTAAAGAAACTACAAACATAAATCTGATTCACGGTAGTATTTCAGTTAGTTTAGGCATTAATTTTGGTCTACAGCAAATGTGAAAGAAAATGGAAGGATTTCAGAAGAACATAGTTGTCATATGAACTCATCGAATTACTTGCAGATTAAACCAATTATTTAGTCTTATTCCATGTGCAAATGAAATTTTAAATTTAGTAGGATTTGGGGGATTATATTTGAATAGTTTGGAAAATATTATAATTTTGTCTCAAGTGAATTTATACATCCAAGTTCCAAAAATAAGAAATGCAAAAATTCAAACCAAGCTACAATATATCACCTGGCGTGGCTTTGTTTTAAGAAATAAAATTGATTTCTGTACTAATAATATTTGCTTTTTACTTAAGTGGAAAAGTTACCAACTCTAAAAGTGATTTGAAGTTTTCGCTCCTTGTTAGGTACCTGTGAGTTCCTGAATTTCGGTTCAAATTCCTGTGGAATTCTATGGGGATGACCAAATAGATGCAGCCATTGTTGGGGAAGAAAGTTTGTTCTGCCGTCAGCAGAATCTGAAACTCCAAAGTAAACTGCAATTGGAGCTGAGTCAGACTTTCTCTAGTCGGTGCGGTGCAGTGGGCTGTCACAAACATGCAAAACGGCCGTCTGTGCTGCTCGGCACAGGCAGCAACATTTGTATGGATGATACGGATCTTTATTATAAACAAAAACATTCCATGCCAACTGTACTGAATACAAGGCATTTCTCTTGACTGAGAACAAGAGTGAAATGTGGGGTATAAAGACTGTTTCATATTAGCAGATGTTTTTCACTTTGTAATGAATTTATTGTTGCATTCTCCCACCCCAAGACTCTAACAAAATGAGGAAATAAGCCAGTTTCAGATTTCATTACCATGAGTTGTTTTATTCTTCCTAGTGGCTAATTTAATCATTTAATTGGCATAGAGATGGAGAATGGAGCTGGTTTATTCAGCTAGTGTTTTCTAAACACTTTAGGATGTGCTTAGCAATATAATAGGAGCTAACTGCCCAAAGATGACTTATACTCAGGACTTCGACAATATTATTTATTCTTCCTTATCCAGCCTCTTGTTACTATTGAGACATCTGTAGTCACTGTAATGTCAGTTTCTTTGACTGTAATCCATTTTTCTTTGTCTTCTTTTCAGTTTTGTGTTTGTGTGTATCTGTTTGTATTTTTTTAAAACAATTTTATTATACTGTTCCAATGTCTAACTATGGATCTGTTTCCATTTGCCCTACTTGGTGTACATTGTATTTTCTGTGTCTGTGGATTTATGTTTTTCTTCAGTTGTGAAAAATTCTCATATATATTCTATTCTAGTATTTTGTCTCTTTATTTTTTTCGCTCTGAGACTCCAGTTAAACCTGTTTTAGACCTTCTTAGTCAACCTTCTTTTCAGATTTATTGTCTTTTATTTCTTTGTCCTAGTTATGGTAATATCTTCAGATTTATCCTCTACTTCACTATTTTCCTCTTTAATATTTGAAGTCAGCATTTGAGTTTTAATTTTCAAATACTGTATTTTTCCTTTCTAAAAACTCTGTTTTATCTTTTTTCAAAAACTTAAGGTTATTTTTGATAGCCTATTATTCCCACTTTTTAACATTTTATCATCTTTTATTTCTTGGAACATTACATATATAATCAGATTCTATTCTTTAATTGGTAACTCCAGTCTTGAAGTCATTGGGATCTGAATCCACTGAATGTTGTGTGTGCTAAATATTCCATGGCTTGTTTCCTTGGGTGTTCTATGGTTTTGGGTTGTGAGCACATTTCTGGTAGGATAACTTTTTTTTTCCTTTTTCTTCTCTACGCGGTTTCAAACCCTTCTCTTTCAATAGATCGCAGCAAGAGAGCTGCTCTGCTACGTATGAGATCCCCAACCCAGAAACAAATTGTCTACGAATGGTTTAGCACCAGGTTCTCCCATGAACGTGCTGGTAGGATAATCTTTGGTAATTCTGCAGACCTAAATCAGGAGTGTGTTCCTTCAGAGATGATTTGGTTAGACTCCTCCCTTGGAACTAAGGGTCACTAAGGACACTCCCAGTCTGCAACTGCTTTAGCCTGCTTCAGTGTCCCGAATTAACATAGGATGTGCAGATTCAGCTCTTTCACCTTGAAAGTGGTCCAAGACCAAATTTCTGGATTCCTATGCGGAAGCCAATAATTTCCCCAAGGCAACACCAGCTTTCTGCTGATTCGTTATCCAAAGTCTAATTTTAGCTGACTGTTTAACATAAAACTATGTTTTAGTTTTTTTGCCTGTACAGATTTCATTTACTTTCTTACAAGCCAGCAATGAATTTAAAAAGTAAGTTTATTATCATTTATGTATGATTGTATTTTGTGCATGCATTATTTCAGCAAGAGAGCTTCTCATAGATAGTATCTAGCCCAGTATTACTCCAGGATACTGTAGTCCACCTTTAATAATAGCCCACCAATAATCTGTGTTGTTAAGAAAATAAAACATATGGCATTATTAATCTTGCGAATTTTGAATAATGAAATGCTTTCACAGGGTAAACATTGCATGTTTCAGAGATTAGTCCCATTTGAGGAAGGAACTCTTCCTTTTTCCTCTTGGTTTTGGTGGACACTGTAATTAATGCAAAATCTTAGGATTGGCACTGTCTTTATCCTAGGGTACTAGGTAATTTTACATAATTTTTAAACACAATTGAAATCCAAATCAAGTGTCTTGGTTTATTTACCAGATTATAGGTAGCATCTGTAAATGCCTAGGAGCAACTGGCCAGTTGGCTGTATTTCAAGATTGGAATTCTTTGACTTGTTATTTATACTTTGGTCATATTAGTGTTCCTGCAAAATATTTTGTTCATTCTTTGTAAGTTAGTGCTGTTTCCCCCATCATCATTCAGGTCCAGCTGGATTAGTTACCAGGGGATAGTAATCCACAAATAAATGAAACATGTACCTTGGACATGATAGCCAAGTAGAAAAGTCATGTACACAAATAATTATAGTGCCATGGGCTAAGTTCTAGAAGAGGATACAAAGTATTATGGGGATGGATAGGAGGGAACATCTATGTGATGCTGAGAATCTCGCCAGTCTGAGAAGATGTCACAGAGGAGAAGACATATAAATTGGATACTATAGAATAAGTAAGAATTACCAACTAGAGAAGGAAGGTGAGGAATTTCAAGCAAAGAAGTTATTATTAAATGGAGCAGGTTAGAAAGATTTTTCAGAGGAAGAGCTGATTAATAGTATAGCACATTTGTTTTCTTATAAAGAGTAAAAGCCATTAAGTTAATGTTTTACAAAATCACAACTCCTCTGTATCTTCTGTTCACACTCACTCCCGCCCCGCTCTTTCCCAGTAAATGTTTGATTATATTATGTAGACCTAGGTTACAAATTTGGTTAGTGTGGAAATTCTTTCTTAGTCCACATCTTTAATACTACAGCAACTTCTGATCCTCAGAATGTGATCTCTAGTCCTTCTACTATCTTCAAGCCAAGTCTTAATTGCTGGCTGCCTTGGCATGGGCTCCACCTTGCTTCCTGGGTTCATATAGCACCATCTGGGGCAGGAGTAGAACTTTATTTTGCTTCAGGTCACCATAATCCTTTTTTCCCCCCTCATTTTCAGGAACTTTATCTTTTTCAAGCTAGAGAATTACTTTATGTTTGTCTTGGATGATTTTTTTTCTTGTAACTTCAGATTTTCTCTTTCCATTATGTCATCCAGCCTGCATATCTTTCTGTGTACCTTTCCATAGAATGGGCCTATTTTACAAACATAAGGCAAAATATATTAGGTATTACTAGTGCCAAACTGATGATTTCTATTCTTCAAGCAGCTAATTTGCTCCACAGATTTTTTTTCTTTTTGCCACTAAGGCAAAGAAAGGACATTGGCATATTTGCAGAGATTAGACGTCATGACCTCTAAGGCCTCATTCTGTTTTAACATTCTATGAAAAGTGCATTGATGCACCAATGATCATAACAGCATTATTCACAATAGCCAAAAGGTGAAAACAACACAAATGTCGATAGACAGATAAATAGATTAAAAAATGTATATACACACAATGGAATATTCTTTAGCATGAGCACTGAAGACATCATGTTAAGTGAAATATAAGACAAACACAAAAGGGTATGTACTTTGTGATTTTACTTATATGAGGTATATAAAGTAGACAAACTCCTAGAGACGGAAAGTAGGGTTGTGGTTTCTGGAGCCTGGGGGAGGGGGCATTGGGAGTTATTGTTTAATGGGCATAGGTTTTCAGTTGAGAAGACGAAAAAGTTCTACAGATGGATGATGGTGATGGATGCACAGTAATATGAAATGTACTTAGTGCCACTGAACTGTACACTTAACAATGGCAAATTTTATGCTATATGGGTTTTTTGTTTGTTTTGTTTTGTTTTGTTTTGACTACAGGAGGAAAAGCGTATATGAGAAAAGATGACTTGAAAAAAATCATTGTGTTTAGGGTCATCATTTCAGAGATTTTATTTATTCAGTCATCCATTCATTCAACAAACTGAGTTCCTACTGTGTGTCATATGCGTTTTAGACACTGGGGATATAGCAATGAACAATACAGACAGTAACTGAGCATTTTAGTAAGGTGAGACAGACAATAAGCAAAGTAAGTAAATAAAACATGTAGTAAGTAGATGGTGAAAATTCTGTAGCGAAATGTACAGCAGAGAAGGGGGATGTAGTAAATCTGGATTAGGTGAGGACTGTTGCAGTTTACCAGGCTGCTCACTGACAAAAGGCGTTTAAGTAAGACCTGAGGTGGTGAGGGCACAGCCACACAGATATCTAGGGGAAAGTGTTCCATGAAGAGACAGCAAGGGTCAAGGCCTTGAGACTGACTGATAGTAGTAATAATAATAATACATTTCACTTGCTGAGCATTGGCTTTGCATACTATATTGTTTTTATATTGTTCCCCCCAATTGTATTGAGATATAATTGAGATACAACACTGTGTAAGTTTAAGGCGTACAGCATAGTGACTTGATTTCCATATATTTTGAAATGATTACCACACTACATTTAGTTAACATCCACCATCTCATATATGTAGTTTATATTTATCTTTAAAATAATTCTTCAAGTAGGTCTTACTTTCTAGATGTGGCTGTTGAAGCCCTTGGATGTCAACGTAGCTTGTCCAAGGTCACTTACTTGGCATTTGGCAAAACAGGGATTTGTAACCATGTATGGCTAAACATCTGTCTGGCTAAACATCTCTGTTTTTCTGCTTTTCTGTGTGGCCACCTGTGGCACAAAGGTAGCAATATTAATTGGGTATCTCCAAAGAATGAGTTGCTCAGCATTTCAAAGCATTCCCTTAGAATATCATGTGGGCTTTTTTAAATGATACAACTTTTTGATCAGGATAATAAAAATCACATAAACAGACTGCCAGTTTCTAGTTCCACAACTTAGAAGTTGCCACTCCAGCCTGACAAACAAAAAGCTAAACAGACTAAAAAAATCAGCAGCTCTCCTTGTATTGCAAGAGAAAGGAGGGTGAACTGCTACCCCTGAGATTGAAGCGACACACAGACAAATGCAGGGAGTTGTAGCTTCCCAGAGCAGAGGCTCACAGTGGAAACTGCCACAAGGACCAGTGCCAAGGAGGGAGACCCAGACTGTAACTGACAAGCTGCTGGAGGCTCAGTGTGAAGAACTAACTCTGAGAGTTAAAAACTCCAGGGAGACCCAGTTGTAGGGCAGCCCCCACTGTGTTACAATATTTACCTCTAGGAACTTGACCATATTCGCACAATAAATGTATCTCAGTGAAATTTTAATTTGCATTTATCATATTGTGTGTGAAACTGAACATCTTTTAATATGGTTAAGGATCATGTTTATATCTTTTTTGTGAATTGTCCATTCATGTCTTTGGGCCATTTTTCTGTACGATTTTTGTTCACTTTTTCTTTAATTTTTAAAAGTTCTACAGTAATCAGGGATATTAATACCTAGTCTGTGATATATATTGCGAACATATATTCCAGCTTGTCATGTCTTTTGACTTTGCTTGTAGTGCTTTTTGTCATGCAAATTTAAAATTTTTATGTAGTTAGATTTGTCAAATTTATCTGCCTTTGACTTGAGTCATAGTTCAAAAATCTTTTTCCACACTAAACCAGAAAGAAATTCATGTGTTTTCTTTCAGTATTTGTATAGTTTTATTTTTTACAATTAGATCTCTTATATTTTTGGATTTATTCTTATGTATGGTGTGAGGAATGCGTCCAATTTTATTTTTCCACACAGCTATCCTGTTGCCCCAATACTCTTTATTATTAAAGATTCTCTTTGTCTAGAGATTTGAGATGCCACATTTACATATTGTACATGTAGTTGGGTCTGTTTCTGGACTGCTTATTCTGTTACATTCATCTGTTTATTAATATGTGAGTACCACATTATTTTAATTTTAAAGGCTTTGTGGTATGTTTTACTATCTGACTAGGCATAGTCCCCCTCATAGCTTTCTTTCTTTTTTTTTTTAATGGAAGTATAGTCAGTTTAAAATGTGTCAGTTTCTGGTGTAAAGCATAATGCTTTAGTCATACATATATATACATATATTGATTTTCATATTCTTTTCCTTTGTAGGTTACTACAAGAGAGTGAATATAGTTCCCTGTGCTATATATTTCTCCAGGGCATATATCTGGAGAAAACTCCAAATTGAAAAGATACATGAACCCCAATGTTTATAGAACTGATTCAAAAATTTACATGGAGAGACAGAAGACCAGAATAGCCAACACAATATTGAAGGAGAAAAACAAAGTTGAAGGACTGATGCTACTTGACTTCAAGTCTTACTTTAAATCTACACTAATCAAGATATAGGGTTGTATTGGTGAAAGAATAGACAAATAGATCAATGGAACAGAACAGAGAGCCCAGAAACAGATACACATAAATATAGTTAATTGACCTTTGATAAAGGGTCAGTGGCAAAGACAGTCTTTTCAAAAAACGCTGCTGGAACAACTGGACATCCACATGCCAAAAACTGAATCTAGACCCAGAACATATACCTCCACAAAAATTAACACAAAATAGATCATAGGCCTAAATGTAAAGTGCGAAACAATAAAACTCCTAGAAGATAAAATAGGAGAAAACCTAGATGACCTTGGGTATGATGATGACTTCTTAGATACAATGTCAAAGACACAATCTATGGAGGAAATATTGATAAACTGGATTTTATTAAAATTAAAAACTTCTGTTAGGTGAAAGACAATACCAAGAGAATTAAAAGACAGGCCACAGACTGGGAGAAAATATTTGCCAAAGGCACATCTGATAAAGGGCTGTTATCCAAAATTTATAAGAACTCTTAAAATTCAATAATACAAAAACAAAAACCTAATTAAAAAATGGAGCAAAGGCCCTGACACCTCACCAAAGAAGGTATTCAGATGCTTACTTAATAAGCATATGAAAAGATACTCCACATCAGATGTCATCAGGGAAATGTAAATTAAAACAATGATGAGATAGCACTACACACCTATTAGAATAGCCAAAATCTAGAACACTGACAACACCAAGGATGTGGAGCAACAAAAATTCTCATTCATTGCTGGTGGGAATGCAAAATGGTACAGCTACTTTGAAAGACTGTTTAGCACTTTCTTATAAAACTAAACCGACTTTTGTCATGCCATTCAGCAATCAGGCTCCTAGGTATTTACCCAAAGGAGTTGAAAACTTTTGTCCATATAAAAGCCTGCACATGAGTGTTTATAGTAGCTTTCACTCAAAACTTGGAAATGACCAACATGTCCTTCAGGTGAGTGGATAAATAATCTGTGCAAAATCATAGTAATAATAATGATAATAAATAGTTCTAAAAATAATGAGCTATCAAACCATGAAAAGACACAGGGAAAACTTACATGCATATTACTATGTGAAAGAAGCTGGTCTGAAAATGTTGCAAACTGTGTGATTCCAATTTTATGACGTGTGAAAGGCAAAACTATGGAGACAATAAAAAGATGAGTTGTTGATAGAGGTAAAGAGTTGGGGGAAAGATGGATAGTCAGGACACGGAGGATTTTTAGGGCAGTGAAAATACTCTGGATGATATTATAGGGATGGGTATAAGTCATTACATGTTTATCCAAACCCAGAGAACGTACAACACCAAGAGTGAACCCTGAGGTAATCTGTATACTTTGTGCAATTATGATGTGTCAGTGTAGGTTCACTCTTGGTTAAGAAAAAAAGTACCACTCTGGTTAGTGATGTTGACAATGGGGAAAACTATGCATGTGTCATGGCAGGGGATATATGGGAAATCTCTGTACCTTCCTCTTAATTTTGTTGTAAACCTAAAACAGCTCTAAAAAAAGTCTTTTATAAAAAAGTTACATAAATATGCTTTATTTTTTATTGTTAAAATAGGCTTATTAGGTATGTCTCATTTGCCTTGGGGGTGAATTCATATACTAAAATCATAGTTAGGATCATGATTGCTATTTCCTGACTACTATCCCTCAACCATGGCTGCAATCCAGAATGCTCAGCAGGTTCCAGATCCCTGACTCTGCATTAATGATTGCCTTCTCTATTAATTTCCTGTTGCTGCTATAGCAAATTAGCACACAGTGGCTTAAAACAACACAAATTTATTATCTTGCGGTTCTGGATGCCAGAAGTTGAAATGGATCTTGCAGAGCTAAAATCAAGATGTGGGCAGAACTGCATTGTTTCTGAGGGCTCCAGGAAAGAAGACATTTCCCTGCCTTTTCCAGTTTCTAGAGGCTGCCTGCATTCCTTGGATCATGGCCCCTTTCTCCATCTTCAGGGTGCATTACTGTATCCTCTGCTTCTGTTGTCACATATATTTCTCTCAACTTTGACCCTTTTGCCTTCTTATATGAACTCTTGTGATTACTTTGGGCTTAGATGAGTAATCCAGGTTGTGATTACTTTGGGCTTAGATGAGTAATCCAGGATAATCTCCCCATCTCAAGATCCTTTTATTAAGTAAGGTAACATAACCATAGGTTCTGGGGTTTAGGACCTGGACATCTTTGGGAGTCATTATTCTGTGGTCTGGGTGTTCTGTGTACTTGGTTTTCTCTGCTGGGCAATTTACTCCATCTCTAAACCCTAGCTTCCTTGTCAGTAAAATGAAGATAATAAGATATCACTTTTAGGGATTAAAATTAAATGTGAAGATATATACTATATTAAATTCAATAAATATTGAATACCTGGTACTAGTTTTGAAGTTGGAAGTTTGGTGAAAGTAGTGGACTCTAGAGCAGAACTATCCAATAAAAATATAATGTGAGCTACCATGTAAGATACTTATCTAATTTTAAATTTTTAATAGCTATATCAAAAGATAAAGAAAGGAGGAGAAATAATGTTAACAATGTATTTTATTTAACAAAATATATCCAAAATGTTATATCTCAATAAGATATAATTAAAAATTACCAATGAGATATATTCATCCTTTTATAAATTTTTACACTAAGTCTTCAAAATATGGCATATATTTTACATTTACAGTACAGCTCAATTTGGATTAGCGACACTTCAGGGGTCCAGAAGAATCATTGTCATTTCCCTGGGTAACATGTACTTGACAGAACTTGTCCAACACTGAGTTTTCTACTCAAAATGGTCACGGGCAGATCTGACTCCCGAAAGGTCAAAGTAAGGGAATTTATTCATTTATCCAACAATTACTTATTGACAACCTTTGCAACTAAATAATTAAGAAAATTTCAGGTAGTACTAGAGGCTGTGAAGATAATATAATGGCTTAAAAAGTGATTAGGACCAATAGTGGATAGAAGGCACGCTACTTTACACAGCAGAAAAGAGCTCTGAGTGGGGTAGGATATATCTCAAGCGATAGAGCACATGCTTAGCATGTATGAGGTCCTGGGTTCAATCCCCAGTATCTCCTCTTAAGAATAAATAAATTAAATAAATAAACCTAATGACCTCCCCCCACTAAGTAAATAAATAAATAAATAAATAAATAAAGGACATGCATAAAAAAAGAAAAAAGAAATAAAACAGCTCTGAGAAGTGGACAGCTAAGCTGAAACCTGAATGATGAGACAGAACTTTCTCAGCAGTCAATGAATTTCCACCATGAGAAGACCTAGAAAAGACCATTCCAAGTGGAGTGCAAAGGCTCCAATGCAGGGACAGCCTGGAGTAACTGAGGAACTGACTGGTGACAGTGTGGCTGGAGCAGACTATAGGAAGGGAGGGATGAGTGGGATGGGGAGAGGAGTGGTACTAGATAAAAGTGGGGAGGGGGGCAGGCCTGATCTTGGAGGGCTGTGCTGGTCAGAGCAAGGAGTGTAGATTTCACTGCACTCTAAATCTCCCAGGCACTAAGACTCCATCAACCTTAAAATAAAAATTAGATCATTTTTTTCATCAAACTGGTTAGTGTTTGTTTTTCATTGATTACATAAATATAGGCAGAGATTTCCCCTTTCCTCAAGGACTTTCTATTCCAAAAATTTTACAAGTACACACTCATAGCTGCAACACACACGCACTCTCTCTCTCAAACAGTTCAGGAGTATCAACCTTCTATTACTTAATTCATCTTTGTGGCCTCTCTAGTTATCTGTACCTTGCTTTCCTAGGAAACAGAGTCTGAGGCAAAATGTATATAATGCTTTAAAAGGGGGAAGGATATGGAATCCCACAGCAGCAAGAGTGAGGGAAAAAGGAAAATAAGTCTGGGAAGGAAGTAAAACAAATACAAGAGGGCTCATTACTGTGCTGGCCTTTGCCTCCCAAAGAAACACAGTTGGTTGTCGCTGTGTGTAGCACTACTGCTGCTGCAGATTGTTTGTAGGGGAGAAGCTGCGTAAAGAATTTATGTCACTTCTTCCCAGTCTCCTTGCCTTTCATTGGTCTTAAAATTTATTTCAAGAGTGTTAACTGCCCTTTCTTTCAGGCGATGTTTTCTGGGTCCTCTCGGTGGCTGTGAGGAAAGCCAGAGCCTCCATGGACTGGTTAGGTTGGAAGTAGGCACACTGCTGTGTGACCTCCACTGTGGTGGGGATGAGACAGCCGTGTCAGGTTGTCCTCCAGGAAGTCTGAGTATTGCCAGAGAGTAGGTTTTATTCTCATGCAGGAAAGAATTCAAGAGTGATCCATAATTAAGTGGAAGTAGATTTATTCAGGGAGATACACACTCCATAGACAGAGTGTGGGCCATCTCAGAAGGCAAGAGAGGCAGCTCTGAATTGTGGAGGTGGTTAGTTTTTATGTGCTGGGTAATTTCATATGCTAATGAGTAGGAGGGTTATTCTGTTTTGGAGAAGGGGGTGGAGATTTCCAGGCATTGGACCCTGCCAATGTTTTGGCCTTTTATGGTTAGCCTGGGACTGTCTTGGTACCTGTGGGTGTGTCATTTGGCATGCTGATATATTACAGTGAGCCTGTAATGAGGCTCAAGTTCTACTGAAAGTCAAATATTCTGCCATCTTGGGCCTAGCTGGTTCTAACCAGTTCATGTTGTATCCTCAATGGCTATGTCATTCTTTTAAGGATTGTGCTCTATCTCCTTTCCCTCCTGTCTCACGAGAGAGTTGGCAGTGCAGAGATGAGGCAGTGCAGTGATGGCCCAGGCACTCCACTCAACAAGTGGCCAAGTCCAGGGGGTGGAGGGCAATGAACAGCTGAATCTTTGGTAGCACATAATACATCTGGTATACCAGGCCTCCTTCTGAACAGAAGCATGGTTTTGGTGCAGGAGGTAATAAAATAGTAACAAATGTGGTAATAAAGCAAGTACAGACTGCTTTAGAGTTTATAAAATGCTCATCTCATTTATATTCCATAGAAGTCTGACTATGAACTAAAAGTCTGAGGTGAGGCATATGATATTATCCTCCTTTTTACTGAGACTTTGAAGCTTAGAGATGTTAAATGCCTTTTAAGTGGTACAGTGGGACCTAACTCATACCCTTTCATACTGTCTCTGTAAGGAAATGAGATATTTACCTTCTGAATCTATACTAGTGCATTTGCAAAAGAGGAGGGAAAAATATTAAGTATCCTTGAGTTGATTTCTGTAAAATATGATTTGAGAAACTCTAGAAAAGCCTTCTATGACAAATTACTGCCAAGCTACCAATGAACCAGAAACTTAATCAATAAAGAGTCATCTCACTTCCTCTTAGATTCTGTCTCTTCCTCTCGTAAAAGGCAGAATTCTCTTGGAAGGGTTCAGCCATCCAGTCACTCGTTTCTCAGAGGAGGAATGGTTCAGTTACTGGTGCTGGGAAGAAGCCAGTGAGTTCTGAGTGCTTGGTGGGGACAAGGGAGGGGCAAAGTCAGAGAAAGGACTGTTGAGAGCACTCAGGTCAAGTTGGCTGCCTTCATGATTATGCCTCTGGGTCCCCAGTCCAGCACCGAGGCGTCTTCTGGAGTTTGTCCAAGCTCCCTCTTTCTGCAGCAGCGAGTGTTCCAGGATTGCTTCTGAATACGATGGCCCAGCCTGCTGAGATTCTGGCGGGGATGCTTCTGGGGCCTGTCCCAGCTCCACCGAGCTCACTGGTTTCTACAGGCAGGTCCCAGATGTGAGGAATGGTGCTTTGTTACTGAATAGAATTTCCGTGTTGCTGGTCACTTTCATTAGAGAGCTCAAGGCCTTGGACAGTGTGGCACCCTTTCCCTCTTACTCCTTACTTCTTACCCTTACTTCTTACAAGTGATACAAAAGGTTTTGAAATAGTACTTAAGCTGACTGTCCTGGTTTTCACAGACAACCTTTAAGCCAGCCTCTTTTCCGGGTGCCTCCACCACATTTTTCTCCTTCCTCCCCATTTGGTAGTCTTTGCTTTGTTCTGTGGATCCTGAAATTCAAATTCTGTCACATGCTTGGAAGTGAAGTATCACATTCACCATTAAGATAGTTAAAATTTATATTTTCATTTTCTTAGATATCCCCTGATTTGTCAAAATGTCACTCCTTTGCTGGAGTCAGCAAAATGACATCATTTCAGTTGCCTGCTAAGAGTTGAGAAATTGTTGCTTAGCCAGATTAAAAAGCAAGCAAGCAAACCAGAAACAAAAGATTGGTTTTTAGGTAATGTATACATTCTATGAGACATTCTGTTATTAAGAGCAGAATTTACCAAGAGCTCAAGCAAACAGTGGACACATTGAGTTGGCGCTGATTGGAGGAGTGTGAATATTTTTATACAGCTTCAGAAAGCCCAGCGTTGACCTGTTTTTATTATTTTTATTGGCTCCCTTGATGACAGACAAACTGGCCTAACCTGGGGCCAACAGAACCAGCAGGAAATTTAGGTCATGGATAGTTGAGTTTTAAAAACTCTGGGTTTTAGATGCTGCTCAATCATTATAATTGATTGATGATAACATGGCAGAGAGAGCTCTTAAATCATTAAAGGTGGCCAGATATAGACAAATGGCTGGAGATTTTGTTGGATGCACAGTCGCCAACTCCCTGTGGTGTTCTGTTCTGCTCTCTGAAGAAGTAGCTTGTCCCTCATTTCATGCAACTTACGGCCCAGCTGGCCTGTTTACAGAAAATGGCCTCTTAAACTTGGCAGTTCTGTTTGAAGCACAGCATAACATCATTTCCCGAGAGACAGGGAAAAAAACATTACCAAAAGATTTTCTAACCTCCTGAAAACATATGTGTGTTTTAAAATGAACAGCCTTTAAAAATTTTTCTTTCCATCTTTCTCTGAAATTAAGTCCTTAGTCTTTACCCATAGCCAAAGATAAGTGTAGTCAAATTAGATAATTTGATAACTCCTGTAAGCTTCTTAAATGTTCCTGCTCTTGCTTTGGGTAAATGCTAATCTGTAATAAGAACTCTAAGTAGATAGCTCTGTTCTTCCCAGGACACAGGAAATGTGGCCTGGTATAATGGCATTTTAAAAAGTTTTTATTGAAGTAAAATATAATACTCTAGAAAAGTACAGCTCAATGAATTACTAACAGAAGACATCTGTGTAATCAGCACCCAGATCAAGAAACAGAGTATTACAAGCAACCCTGAAAGCCCTGCTTTTTCTGCCTCCCTGTCACTCCCTCCTTTCAAGGGGTAGGAACTTGAAAAATAAAGATAGTTTTCCCTGGGTTTTGTATTTTACATAAATGGAATTATAAAACACATTCTTTTATATGGATTCTTTCATTCAACACTGTATTTGTGAGATTCATCTATATGTTGTTGTATGAAATTATAGGTCATTCTCGTTGCTGTGTACTATTCTATCGTGTGATTCTACCATAGTTTTTCTCTAATGGGCATTTTCAGTGGGAGAGAAAGTTTGTTTTCACTTCCACTGAGGACTTCACCATTTCCCAGTGCCAGGGAATTGTTTGCTCCACAGACACAGATGTAGTTCTCACCATCATGGATGTTTCTGTCTTAGAAGGGAGCTCCACATGAGTAAACACTTAAATTCAGGTTATAAGGAAATAGAGGCTTCTCAGGTATCACAAAGTAGGCACGCTTAACACACAGGGAAAATCGAGGGAGATAATGCTTTAGCTGACTCATGAAACCAGGTGGAAAAGAGGGAAAATCCATTCTAGACAGGGATGTAAACGTGTACAAAAGCACAGAGGCAAACGCAAATAGTTCAGCAAAGCTGAAATGTAGCCGGTAAAAAAAGGGCTTGTGGTGGATGAGGATAAATGGATAATTAAGACCTGAAGGTAAAAGATAGGCATGTGTCATGTAAAAGCTTTATCTTGAAGACAGTGGAAACCATGAAATAACTTTAAGGAGATCAGATTTTTGGTTTAGAATGAGATAAATTGTGACTAGAGATAATAGTAATTGCAACTTAGGCAGTAGAGGAAGGAAAAGAGAAGAGGAGATGGATATATAACAGGACTTGGTGGCTGATCTAATGCGACAGGGACAGGGATAAGCTGCAGCAGAGTCCAAGTTATCTGTCTTGTTCAGCTGGAAGTTTAGATAAGTTGAATTAAATTTGCAGATGAAATGTACAAGTGGAGGAGTCCGACAGGCAATTGACTGTATGGGTAGGGAGCAAAGGAGAGAAATTTGGCTGGAGATATAGATTTGTGAGTTATGTTAGTATTTACATTAAGATGAGATACCAATCCACAATACAGTGATTCATACTGGATAGTTTATTTCCCATACACACAGCAGTCTAGAAATTGTTGAGTGATCCAGTCCAGATGCCACTCAAAACGTGGGCCACTGGCCAGCAGCACCGGTATCACCTGACAGCTTATTAGAAATGCAGAATCTTCACTCCCTACTCCAAACCTGGTGAATTAGCATCTGCACTTAACAAGAGCCCCAGGTAATCCACATGCACATTAAATTTTGAGAAACTCTGATTTAAGGAGCCCATGCTGCTTTGCCTTCCTCTCAAGGAATGTAGTGAAAGTTATCTTACCAGCACTTTATTTTAACCATGCCAAGGGGAAGAGAAAGTAGAAAATAATGAGCTTTCTCTTTAGGATGTGACATCCTTAAACTGGTAAATATTAGTATTTACTATAGTAGAAGTTAGAGCTGAGAAAAACTTAAAGTATGTATTTACCAATTCCTTTAAAAATAACAACAAACCCATTACAAGATAACATAAATTATGTATTTTATGAAGAATAATTATGTTTCCAAAGCAAAAAAATAAGTGAGAATGGCATTGGTTGATATTTTTTGCAAATCTCTTATGTCTTACTGAATAGAAAACAGCTGGATTCTTGTATTTGCCTCCTCATTCAGTATGTTGCCATGTGTTGTTTTGGTTGAAGTATTTGAAGAAAATCCAGCCTCATGCAGATACATAGTTGGAAAAGGAAGGAATATTTTGATAGCCTTTTTAGATGTTTGCAGGTAGTGTTTTTTTGATACCATATCTTCACTCTGCAAGTAGTAATTTCTTAGAAGTAATTTGTAATGTGGAATTGGAAACCATGTCATTGAGCTCTCTATATTCTTTTCCTTTAAAATCCACTCATTTTTCCTGTATTTCGGGTGGATCGTTTGCCTATGCCTGATTTTCTTACATCATACGTTGGTCATTTGGAAAATACTGGCTTATTGAGTTATGCAGATCTTCCAAATGTTGACACATTTCATTGTGCAATTCCAAAAAAAATCCCATTCTTCATGTTACCATAGATCTCATCAGAAACGTCTTTAAATATAGAGAATCTGGCAGTGGCAGATACAAACAAGTATTCCAAAATGAATTTTTACTTCAAAGCCAGAATTTTATCATTAGCAATAAATATGCCAGTTGTTTTCCCTGAAGGAACAGGCTGACTTTTTTGTTTCTTATTTTTGAGAAAATATTTGCCAAATACCCATGTCTTTAATATATATATATTTTTAATTGCAGTATAGTCAGTTACACTGTGTCAGTTTCTGGTGTACAGCATGTCTCAGTCATGCATACATATACATATATTCATTTTCATATTTTTTGCTAAAGGTTATTACAGTATATTAAATATAGTTCCCTGTGCCATACAGAAGAAAATTTGTTTTTTATCTATTTTATATATAGTAGTTAATGTTTGCAAATCCTAAACTCGCAAATTTATCTCTTCCCACCCCCTTTCCCCAGTAACCATAAAATTGTTTACTATGTCTGCAAATCTGTTTCTGTTTTGTAGACGACTTCATTAATGTCCTCTTCTTCTTCTTCTTCTTCTTTTTTAGATTCCACATATGAGTGATATCATATGATATTTTTCTTTCTCTTTCTGGCTTACTTCACTTAGAATGATGATGATACATGTTGCTGCAAATGGCTTTATTTTATTCTTTTTAATCGCTGAGTAGTATTCTATTATATAACTATACCTCAGCTTCTTTTGCCAGTCATCTGTCAGTGGACATTTAGGTTACTTCCATGTCTTGGCTATTGTATATAGTGCTTCTATGAACATTGGAGTGCATGAATCTTTTTAAATTAGAGTTCCCTTGGGATATATGCCCAGGAGTGGGGTTGCTGGGTCATATGGTAAGTCTATTTTTAGTTTTTTGAGGAATCTCCATACTGTTTTCCATAATGGCTGCACCAAACTACATTCCTCACCCTCTCCAACATTTATCATTTGTGGACTTTTGAATGATGGCTATTCTGACTAATGTGAGGTGATAACTCATTGTAGTTTTGATTTGCATTTCTCTGATCATTAGCGATATTGAGCATTTTTTCATGAACCTATTGGCCATTTGTATTTCTTCTTTGGAGAATTGCTTGTTTAGGTCTGCCGATTTTTGGATTGGGTGGTTTGGTTTTTTCATTATTAAGCTGTATGAGCTATTTATATATTCTGGAAATAAAGCCTTTGTCAGTTGCATCATTTGCAAATACCAAATACCCAAGTCTTAATTATAATTTCTCTATCTGAAATTTTTTCAAGTAACAATGGTATTGCATGAGAGAAACAATTCATTCAGTTTATGACTCAAATTCTTTCCCAAGTGCTTTTCCTCAAGACAACCATTGTCCTCTAGTATATAGCGGAAGTGTTTTATTCATAGTTCCTGTTTTGTTATACAGAGTATTGAAGAGACATTTTTTTAAGGGCTGAGATTTTGTAAGATTAATAATTTTTACTGCTTCATCAAGAGCCTGCTTAACTGAAACTGCCTTTTTTAAAAATTCCAGCTGTGAGTACATAGCATAGCCCTCAAGAATGCTGTGACTGTTAGCAGAGGTTGGAGACTCTTTCCTTGATCTGTGTTCAGGTACCAGCAATTTTACCCACTATCCTTTTTGCATGATTAGTGCAAATGTCAACAAGGCAAAGAATGCCTTAGTATTTTTATAAAAATACTTTTAACCTTGTAGCCCTCTTGAAAGGGTCTCTGGGATCTCGGGTCTATGGATCACACTTTGAAAACCACTGTCCTATATGATTATCTTGGCCTGATAAATATTGGCTTTTGCACTTGCATGCTTTCGACTAATTCTAGGCAAATTTAAGTAGCAGATTAGGGAGCAAATTTTAAATTTGGTGTGTCTCTCTGCCTTCCCTTTCTCTGACATCCCCGAAGGTACTCACTGGATCCCTAGTGACGCAGATGGAACAGGTACCCTAGGAGCCTATTCATACTCATTTGTTTAGTCATTGGGCAAGGATTTGTGGAGCCCTACTTTTTTACGAGGTTCTCTGACTGGACTCTGGGCCTGAAGCAGAGTTTCTCTCGCCCCATCTCACATAAACCACTTGTATTAATTTCCTATTGCTGCTGTAGTAAATCACTACAAACTTAATGGCTTAAAACAACAGAAATTTACTGAGTTATCATTGTCAGGTCAGAAGCCCATCACTGGCCTCACTGGGCTAAAATCAGGGCGATGGCAGCACTGCATTCCTTCCTGGAGGCTCTAAGGGAGTATCTGCTTCCTTGCCTTTTCCAGCTTCTAGAGGCCACTTTATTCCTTGGCTCGTGGCCCCTTCCTCCATCTTCAAAGCCAGCAACTTAGCTTCTCTCTGACCCTTCATCATTGCACTCCTCTCTGATCACAGCCAGGAAAAGTCCTCTGCTTTCAAGATTCACATGATGAGATTGGGCCCACCCAGATAGTGCAGGATAATCTCCCCATTTTGAGTTCTGTAATCTTAATCACACCTGCAAAGTCCCTTTGGTCATATAATGTAACACATTTATGGTTCTGGGGACAAGAGCATGGGCCTCTTTGGGGGAGGGAACATTATTCTGCCTACCACACACTTAGTCAGTGTGCATTAAATATTTGCTGAAGGAATGAATGAAGGATCCTATCCCATCGCTCATTTCTCAGAGTTTTACTCTCCCCTGATATTAGATGTTGATTGTTAAAGACTCAGTTGAGGTACCACCTCTTCCAGAATTTAGGTGTTCCTCTGCTGTGTTTTCAAAGTGAATGAATACCTCCACTAAAGCACTTATTCACTGCATCATCCTGGCTGTTTACAATTATCCCCAGTCTCCTGTAAACTCTTTGAATCTTGTGTGTTGCTTTGTTCTTTGTATGACCAGAATATAGCACAGTGCCTGGCACATGGTATGTACACAGTAAATGTTTGCTGATGAATGCATGACTGCAGCAAATAATTATCCTTATACCTACCAACTCACATTTTTGCACTTTGCCTGGAGCATATAAAGAATAGCCCATTCCCCAAAGAAGCAGAGTGACTTAAATTATGGGAATTTAAAGCCTTGTGGCAAGTATTAATGCAAGAATGGCAAAGGCCATTAATACAAGTGAAATTGGAGACAAAAGGGCCTTAGGCACTCCGCCAGGTCGCCCACTGGCAGCATCCGTTGCACCTGCCTGAGCAGAAGCTTGGAGGAATTGCAGAGATTGGTTCTCCTGCAGCACCTTAGAGTGACTTAGTTTCCCTGAGCGTCCGCAGGCTCTGCACCCTGGAGAGCAGCTGCTCTCTGCAGCCACCCGGCGTATGGCCCGTTTGCACCTCATGCCTGCAGAGGTAGCCAGCACGGAGACTGACTGACTTTGCAGAAGTGTTTTAATTCAGCCCCAAAGTTGGCTTTTCAAAAGACAACATGCATTTTACAGAGGGCCTTTTGTATGGAGTGACTGGAGACTCATTCAAAAATAACAGAAGCTGCAGTCTGCAGAATTTTAAAAAAAGGTTTTGTCTCTCCAGACACAGCTCCAGTCTTCCCCTTCCTACTAGTAGGCCTGTTTGTATCGAAATGAATGAGAAATTTAATCGCTGGTACTTTATAAAGAAGCCATTTTTTTCCCCCGTTGGTTGTGGTTTACTCTGTGTGTGCTTTTTTTAATGGCAGTATTTAATAATGTTTATATTGCCTCTAACCTTTGACTAACTTCGCAGTTAAGTTCCAAGATGTGGTTTCACATTCAGTATTTGGAGGCTGCTCCTCCCTCCTCTGAGACTATTAACTTCTTATGCCTAGAAGGGATTTCATTCCCATACCAAGCATTTCAATCACTTCTGGGTAAGGAGTCCGTTGGGTAGGAGGCAAAAGTAGTACTAGCACTGACAGTTAATAGTGATCAGGGGCTTGTGCCTGGCACTGTGCTGTGTGACTTACTTCTATTATTACATCTTCAGAATAACTTTATGAAGCAAAAGCTATTACTGTCTATCCTCAGAATTAAGAGAAAAAGCTTTCCCCAAAATTAGCCCTCAGAAAAGGGGGCCTCCCCTTATGTTAGAGTCTTACAAAGACTGTCCCATTGTGGGGGTTGCTCTATTTTAAACCACAAAGTAGTTAAAGCAAATATCCCAATATTATGAAAATGCCTGTGGCTTGGGAGGCATTTGTGGTATTTCCATTTTATAGATGAGAAAACTGAGACTTTCAGAAGTTACATAACTTACCCAAGGTCACACAGCTCATAAGTGGTACAGCCAGAATTCAAACCCAGGCATATAATATTACTCCCATCTCCTCAGTATTCATCCTGCTCAGATTTTTTCTTTTACCTTTAAGAAGGTTTCAGTGTTAGGGAATCGCTGATGTTTTCCTTCCTTCTTGTTAAGGTTTCATTAAGAGCAGAGAAGATCAGAAAATGGATATGTGTCTAGTCTGGAGCCGTGCTTTTATGGACGGCACTAGGAAGGTCTAGTTCACCTTCTGAGCCAAAGTGGTGTGGGATTCCCTCTGCTTCGTCCTTGCCAGATCACCTTGCCTCCCTTTGCTTTGACGGGAAATTCCTTTCTTCCTGAGTCAGTCTCTTACCTTGGCTCTGGTTGTAGGAGTTCTTCCTCATACTGAGCTGAAATCATTTTTCTTGGAATTTTGTCTCACAGAAAGGACATCAAAATGTACCTGGCTTTGTCTCTTACTGTCTTCCCTCCTCCTCTCCCTCCCCCTCTCCTTCTTCCCTTTGCAATAAATGTTTTATTTTAGAATAATTTTAGATTTATAGAAAAATTGCCAAGATAATATACAGAATTTCTGTAAACCCTCACCTTATTGTTAAAATCATACTCTCTTGTGTATCCTCAAACATTTTGTCAAAACTAAGAAACTGACATTGGTATATTACTATTAATTATAAATGTAGACTTTAGTCTGATTTCATTAGTTTTTCTCTAACATCCTTTGTCTGTTCCAGGATCCCATCCAGGACATCACATTACATTTGGTCATTATGTTTCCTTAGTCTCATCTGGTGTGTGATAGTTTTTCATTCTCTCCTTATTTTTCATGACCTTGACAGTTTTAAGGGAGTGCTGATCAGGCATTCTGTAGACCATCCCTCAGTTGGGATTTATCTGATGTTTTTGTTTTGGGGTTATGGGTTTGGGAGAAAAATACCACAAAAGGAGGAGCAATTCTCATCACATCATCTTAGGGGCACTTGATATCAATATGGCTTGTCACTGGTGATGGAAACCTTGATCTTCTGACTAAGGTAAAGTTATTCCTCCCTCCCCTTTCCATACACAGCTTTTTAGAAGCAAGTCACTATATGCAGCCCCACACTTAAGAGATGAGGCAATTAAGTTCTGCCTCCTGGAGGGAAAGTATCTACGTAAGTTATTGGAATTCTTCTGTTAAGGAGACTTTATTAATGCAGTCACTTACTCATATCAGCATGGAATGATGCATATTTATTTTATACTTTGAGTTGTAATCCATTACTACTTTAATTATTCTTTTGCTCAGATTGTTCCAGCTTTGGCCACTGAAGGTCTTCTAGTTGTCTCTTGTGTCCTTTTGACACACCCCCATTTGTTTGTTTATTTTTTAAAGGACTTCCTTACTTTCCGGCACTACAGGGTATTCCAGATTCCTCATGTATTTTCCCTGCACTATCCCTGGAATTGACCATCTCTCCAAGGATCTCTGGTTTCTATTATTGGAGAATGATACCGGAAACTAAGATGTGACCACTGAGTGTGCTCACTGCTACTGGGGTATCACTACTCCTAGAACCTCTCAGTGGACAGAGGAAATACATGGACATATATCAGCCCCTGTTGCACATGTATCTACAATATTTCTGCATCTACATTTGTTTCTATAGTAAAGCTTTTTTTTTGAGTATTTATATTTTGCTGTTTAGCCAACAGTGAGAATATGATTCACTACCTTCTACCACCAATGGTGATATTTTTTAAAGGGCAGGGGAAAGAAGGGAGAAGGAAGTGAAAGTGGAGATCTTAGCATAATTATGACTTAAGAACTCAGTCATTCTCTAGTCAGATCATGTCATTTTAGAGATGAAGACATTCTAAGAAGTTCACTGAGATCCAAAGAGGTTAAAGAAACTAGTTAGTGGAATAGTCAGGATTGGAATCTGGCTATTCAGTGGAATCTCTATTTCTCCATATCTCATGCCTCTTTAAGACTGATCAGTATTCTTGGCTTTGTATTCAATTCAGTTATTAACTTCTTGGGATGCATTAAGCAGGTTAAAATGTAATTTCAGGAACTGGTATGCACGAGTATGACCTAGCCAACAGAAGTCAGCTACAGTGTCAGTAAGGAGGGATTTTGCTCTCCAGTGACATATCTTAGATCAATAACTTGAAATTGATGCTCTGATGGCCAGATGTTAGTGAGTGAATCTTTGCAAATGATTATGATGATTACCCTGCCCTTTGCTACTTTTTATAACTATCTTTAAAAAAACTTTTTGCTCTGGGGAATCAGAGGGCTCCTATAGGACAGATTCTTGATGTATACACCTGCTTTTTTAGAAATGGGATATAAAACAATGACGGAATCTGCTTAATGTCATCTAAGAAGTCGTTGATAGGGGGAAAAAAATGGAAAACGAAAGCTGCAGCCCCCCATGGCCCCTCTTTAAACATGCAAACCACACAGCTCCTCTCTTTTACGTTGCTTTTGGCAGCTTGTAAAGCAAAGAATAAACACTTGGAAGTTTCTCTTAAAAGATTCCTGAGGCTGTAGGACAGTCCTAGGATGTCTTCAAACCTCCCACCCATTTCCTTTTAGAAATGGGTACGTTTATGCTTGGTATATCATGTCTTGTCACCATGTGACAGTAAAATCTCCTTTCTGTTCCTTTTTGTTTGTACTTTATACATTCCAAAGACTTACCATTTTATTTTTGTTCGGTACATTGTGAGCATCCAAGATTTTAGTGGAAATAAATGGTAACAGCTGTTTCTCATGTACCAAATAATATAATTGTGAACCTTAACCTTGAGATGATATGTCCAGATTTTTCCAGGTGTGGAAATGACTAGAAAGGCTCATTTGGGGTAGTCATCCCACTACAGAATCACATTCAGCTGCCTGCCTGTCCGCTTCATTCAGAAAGAGAGAGAGGTTTCTATATTTCTTTCTTTATTCCAACACTCCCTTCTTAACATGGCTTTTTCTTTAAATTAGTGCATATTTACCTGCATAAACATGTAGACACCCTAAAATCCCATCTTCCTTTCCTGCTTTATTTTTCTCCATAGCTCTTACCATCATTTAATATACTGTATATTTTACTTCCTTAATGTTTTAATTGTCCATTTTCCCCTAAGTAGGATGTAAGCTGTATGAGAGCAGGGTGTTTGCTCTGTTCACTGCTGTTTTCCCCAAACCCAGAGTAGCACCTGGAGCATGGTGGATGCTCAACGAACACTTCTGAATGACTAATGTGAAAGTTGGAAGTTGTGATTATTCGGCCCTGATTTTAATATAAATATGAATAGTCAAGTTTATTTTACAGGGTTATTTTATATTATAGGTGAAATTGAATCACACTATTTAAACAGAGGATATATCTATTCACCAAAAACCTCAGAATTTATACCAGAAATGCACATAGTACCTTGGAAGTTATGCAGCTAACTTAGTAATTCAGTACTATTATCACATGAGAGGAATTTTTAAATTCTCTGCTAAATGTTACTCAAGAAATTGGTGGAATGTCTAAAAGCAACTTTATTTTTAAGTTGTAAGGTGAATTACCCTCAGACTTACCCAAAGATATCTTGAACCCTAAATGACATTACCCAGTTTGATTACTTACTCTAGTTACCAGATTTAGCAGAAAATGACTTTTCATTGCTATAAAAAAAGCTATTCTGACTAATATTTGTCAGCTTAAAGTTACTAGAAAAACATGCTGAAAGATCCAAGATAACTCCTCTGAAAGAGTGTCAGCATTCATTTGTATATATAGATGCTGGCATATTTTATTTTTAATCATATTCCTTTACAAATATATTATTTTTATTTAAACTTTCTAGTGTCTGAAGTGCTTACACTTTCATTCTTAAAATGCAGGGGCTCTTCTTTCTTTAAGCAATATGTAAGATAATAGAAAAGGATATGCAGTATGACCATTTGTTTTATGAACTGGATCTTTCAAAATAACAACTCTCATGCCAAAATTTCTACAGCATTCTCTCCAGGACAAGAAACAAACAAATAAAAAGCAGTCAACATTACAGACTTGTTTGCAAGCTAATCTCTCTGGGTTGATGTAGTGCATAAATTACGTCTTGGTGCAAGATTGACATATATCTTATTCCCTGCTTCTGTTTCAGAGCATTGGGGAGTCAACGATGTCTGTTGTGTTAAATCAGCTGCTGCCCATGATTAAGCCTTCAAACCAGAGAACCAATGATGACTACAGCCCTGAAGAGCTACTGGTCCTCCTGATATATATTTATTCTGTCAGTGGAGAGCTCTCAGTGGACAAAGACCTGAGTGAAGCAGAAGAAAAAGTGAAGAAAGCATTGGCTCAGGTCTTTTGTGAAGAGTCTGAATTGTCACCTTTGCTGCAAAAGATCGCAGGTGAGTGTTTAACAAAAATGGAGAATGCAAACATCACTGATATAGAAAACATGCTTAACAATGAAGGCACTTTGGGAAGAGGATGTAACCATCTTATTTGGAGTTGTTTAGAATTTCATGAGGCCTGATGAATGCTAGCCAGCCTTTAGGATTAGAGGTTTTTATTGCAGTTTTTTTTTTTTCCAGTTGTGGTAGTTGAAAGACCTTGCCACTTCTCTCTAGTTGTTTGTCAGAATTCATGTTCTTAGAGCCAAGGCCTTGTTAAAAAATAGCACAATACTCACAGGGTGTAATATCTTAAGGAAAAGTAAAATGTAATGCATCTTATTCAAAAGATTTCCGTTGACACATTCTCCTTGAAATTGTCATTTCAAACTTAAATTAAAAAAAAAAAACAACCTCTTTCCCTAAGATGTTACAATGTTGTGGAACTGAAAATTGCCATTTTCAAGAATAGTTTCATACTTTGACTTCTCATATTTCATTTTGAATCTGAATTAATTGGTAGTATCCAAAACAATACCTAAACATCCCAGTAAAGTAGGCTGTGCTGATTTGGGGGAAATATACCATTAAATATCATAGAACCTAACCATTTTCACCTCTAATGAGAACTGTGATATAACTTACGGAGATATCCATTTGTGTTATTCCGTATCAAATTCAGTAGTATTTATATTTTGTGTCAAGCTTATTTCCCATAGTATGGATTGAACCTGGGTCTGTTGGAGAGTGAGAAGTCATTAAAACTTACATGTAAAACTTAAATACTTTCAAAACATACCAAGTTTCCATGCATTCATGAATGTGTGGGTGTAGGTGTGTGTAGACCTCTCCATTGGGGAAGGCTCAACTCAGGCCGATTATATGTCTTCTGATGCATCTTCTTGTCCCCTGTCATGCCTCGCTGGGAGGTTGAGGGGGGGGATGTCCAGCTTGCTCAGAAGCAGGCTGTGTCGCCGTCAACCCAAGCATCCTGTGTGTGCACATTTTCCTTTGTGCCCACTGCTGCCCTTTCCTGCGTCTGGTTATGGAAAATGAAACCCTGACAAGATGGAAACTGAGTGAAGTTTTCAGAGAAATGAAACATTTCCTTGCTCAGCATAGAACCTATTTGCCAGCTTAAAATCTACTCAAGAAGACTTGTGGGAGTTGTTCCGAGTTCATTAAGGTACAGCACCGTATGTGATCACATGTGTGTGTTTGACTATAAATGAGTATTGACTTAGAAAGGCTTCATACGGTTTCTGCAGTGCTTCGAACAGTGATTTGACTCAAAGTCAATTTGAACGCTAGGAGGACGTAACTGGAAGTTATTCTCAGCATGCATGATTCCAGAGGCAGACAACAAAGACGGTGTGTTTTAGCAGGCGTTGTTTGGCTAGCTGCTCTGCAGCGTTAGTGTCTGACTGTATTATTTTGGGAATTGAAGCCATGCAGTCAGTGTTCATTCGATATTTGCTCAGCGTGTTTATTGACCCAGCATTTCATTCCTTATTAGTTTCTCTATTTATGATGGCTCAGGATATTGCATTTTCTTGCTTTTAAATGTGATTTCACATTTTTAAGCACTTCTGTATATTTGTGTTTATATTAGGAAAGTTTGTAAGGTTAGCAGCTGAAGGTGAAAACAATAAGACTTTGTGGAAAGTTTAATATATTCTTAAAATTAGGAGACATCTTACTTTATAATACTATGTATACATTCCTACCTAGATTAACTCTGGACGTACAGTTTAAACAGGGTGGATAAGATGTGCTACTTAAGCCTGACACAGGTGAACTTGCCAGTGGAACACACCTGCATTGATCAACCTCTAGGACACCAAGGACTTGAATTTTTTTATTTTTATTTTTTAATTTTTCCAGCTTTATTGAGATATAATTGACATATAACACTGTGTAATTTTAAGGTGTATGATGTGATACTTTGAGACATGTATTTATTATTGTAAAATATTTACCATGATAAGGTTAATTAACTGACCCATTACCTCACATGATTACTATTTTGTTGTTATGGTGAGAACATATAAACTCTTCTCATATGAACTTTCAGGTATATGATAACAGTTTTGTCAATTATTGTCACCATGCTGTACATCACATCCCCAAAAACTACCCATCTTATAACTGGAAGTTTGTACCCTTTGACCAACATCTCCCCATTTCCCCTAACCCACCCCTAGCAACCACCATTATCTCTGCTTCTGTGGATTCAATGTTTTTAGATTCCACATATAAGTGAGATCGTATAGTATTTGTCTCTCTCTGTCTGATTTATTTCACTTAGTGTAATGCCCTAAAGGTCCATTTGTGTTGTTGTGCGTGGCAAGATTTCCCTCTTTTTTTGTGGCTGAATAATATTTGTGTGTGTGTGTGTGTGTATGTGAGAGAGAGAGAGAGAGAGAAAGAGAGAGAAAGAGAAAGAGAGAGATTTTCCTGATCTATTCATCCATCGATGGACACTTAGGTTGTTTCCATGTCTTGGTTATCTTCAATAATGTAACAGTGAACAAGGGAACATAGATATCTCTTTGAGATAGTGATTTCATTCCTAGAAAGATTTGACTTCTAAAGACAGACTTTTACTTGGCCACAGTAGACATGACCCTTAGTGTGTTGAAAATCACATGTCCTGAGAAGTAGGGTTCATGTTTACAGTTAGCTGCTGAAGAGAATGTTTACTCTACATCTCAGGCTCAGAAGTGATAGGATAGTGAGGCAGTGGTGACTCAGTCCTGTAGAGTGGGCTGGGATACCCCAGTGTGTACTGGAAGAATTGAACTGACTTCTAAATGTGCTTAGCCTATCGTGGAATTAGGTTAATTTAATTTGGCTTTTACAGTGAACCAGCAAACAGTATTGCTCTTACATTATTCCAATTTATAGCCTTGGCTTACTTGTTACTGGGTGGCAGAAATTATTTTATGTCTTGTGCACATTTTGTGGTTGATGAGATTTAGTTAAAAAGTATTATTGACAACAAGCAATTAACCAATATAAGAATTCTACTTTGTATGTAATTCTGTAATTTTACTAATCTTAACTGTTGACAGAATCAAGAAAGCAACACTCTTCCTGTGCTAAAAATGTAATCATGTTACTATCACCCAGCTACAAGTGATAGAACCATGATGGGAACCCAGGTTGTTCCAAATCTGGAGTCCATGCTTAAAACCTACCACAAGCTCACTCCCATAACCATGACATTTATTATATTCTGTAACTTGCACTTGCTTACGCTTACTGTTTTATGCCATGCATGTTCTCAACCATTCCATCATGTTCTTATTTTCTGAACTGTGACTTAATATTTGGTTAATATTGTAGATAGTACTCGTACTTTTTAATCTGTCTCTAATAGCTAATGACAGATGTTTCCTCGTACTTTCCTATTTTCGTACCTGTATCCTCTTTGTTTCTCCATTGCTATAAAGATATTAAAATATTATTTCTAGTCTTTGAAATCTCCTGGTTGTCTAGCTTTCTAAAACAGGAGTATCAAACTTAAATTCTTTGTATTTCAATAATATCTCTTGACAATAATTGCCCTGTATTTAAAAGTCACATTTCCCTTTATTTGTTAAATATATAATTTACTTTTGGCAATTTCTTTCATTTCTCCCCTTTCTTCCCTTTTTTGGAAAGGGCAGTGAGAAAGTGTAATTGGCAAAACAAAACAAAAATTAAGCAGAGTCAGCGGCAGCATACTGTTTTCTTTTCAATAGATACTTCTGGGGAGAGTGGTGGGCAAAAACTTTCTTTTCTACTCACACAAAATAGCAAGGGTTGGCTCTCAGGGAGGGTGTCAGGGATGGGAGCTGTAAAAAGAAAATCATTCTCGTCTGAATGTGTCTGTCAGTGTTGTGCTTTCTTGGTCTTGCTAAGTTCAAAGAGAGTATCGATTTCCGTATGTGTGAGTATTTGCATAGCAGTCACAAGAGAAAACAAAGGAAAACCATTTGAACTTTCTTCAGAGAGTGAAATCAAAACACTGGTGTTAAAGATCTGTGCAGACTTGGACTGTCATCATACAGGGAGGTGTATCAGAAAAAGCGTAGGCTGAGATGCAGAAATCCTTGATTCAAAAGCCTGTCATTTCCTAGCAGTGTGTGTTAGTGGGTGAATCACCATCTTTGAACCTTGATAATAAACATAAGTGTCACATTGACCTCTCATGATTTTGCTGAGAATAAAATGATGTGTGTGAGCTAATTTTCGATCCATTTATAATAGGTCATTTTTTTTCCCATGGCTGTTATTTTGATAGGGCATTGCTTCCCAACCTTTTTCCTATTGTGATGCACGCAGACAGTGGGAATGTTTGCATAGTCTACTGAGGTAAGTGGATGGGACTGGTGTGGTCAGAGGCAACGGGGAGGGGGTGGGGGTCCGACCACTCTAGGCGCTACCCGGGCGACCTGTGAACTGAGGGGAAGCGGCAGCTTGGCACACCTGTAACCTATTAAGGCAAATCAGTGCTCTAAGGCATGTCAGCCAGAAGGCTCTGGAATCAGGAAATAAAGAAAAATACAACTTGAGTATGATTTTTGACACCCAAAACTATTTTGGAAAAATTTCTTTTGGGTGAACGATTTTTATATTATTCATTCCTTTGTTTCCCTGAATTTTTATATTGTCTTTAAAGAACAAGTCAGTAGGGATTAGATCTGTTTTGTTAGGTTTAGTATAAAGCCAGGGGATAAATGATTAAAAATATCTAAAAATTCTATCATTAAACATAGAGACATGATAATACTATGGAAACTAATTTATATTTATTAGATTCTCATTTTATGTCTGTTGATAATTTGGGATTACCAGTTACAGTATTACTGCATTAAGATTGTACCTGGATATATGTAATGGAAAATTTACCAGATTAACTTACATAATAAATAAAAATAACTTTTTTTTTTCTCAGCAGGAAGTTCAGAGACAGGACTCATGATCCTTCTGGCTTCTTTCCTCCCTCTCTCTCTCTCCCTCCCTCCCTCCCTCCTTCCCTTCCCTCCTTTCAGTGTAGTTGCAACATCACAACCATGGGGTAGACATTTCTCTTTGATGTATTGTGTCCCTGCCTCAGGCAAGGAGAGAGGACGAATGAGAGTAAAAGAGAAATACTAGTGGAGTCTGCCCTTTCTTATATCAGGAAAACAATAGCTTTCTGTCGAACTGGGTTTCATGATCACCTCTGGCTACCAGAGAATCTAATGAGTATTTTTACCTGGGCATGTATTTGTTATGAACAAAGTCGGGGTTCTGTTAGAAGAGAGAAGGTGAGAATGGGCATTAGGTAAGAAACTTGAATTTGCTGCAGTTATCATTATAGGCTTCCCTGACAGGGGAAGTTCTAGGGCAAGATAATATACTGTGAGGTGGAGTGCTGCCCAGGGTGCTTTAGCTTTACAGTTACAGTATTGATATTCTTGTACAATATATACTGAAATAACACGCTATTGTGTGATAGCATCATTTGATTTATGTCGCAGGTATTTTAAATTTGTCAGTATTTATTCAACATGCCTATGCACCTGGCGTTATCCTAAGCTCTCTAAGGATTGAAACCCTGGGGGCAGCGGTAGTTGAGTGTAAAGGCTCTGAGCAGAGGATCTGGAGTCAGGTGGATCTGGGTTCTAGTTCTGACTCTGGATCATAGTAGTTGTGGGATCTTGAGTAAGTCATTTAACTTCACTGATTCTCAGTTTCCTCATGAATAAAATGGACATAGCAATAGTACCAAACTCTTGAGATAAAATAGTTTATCAGACTGCTTGGCACAGATCATGGCATATAATGTGTTGTCAGCATATGTTATTTATGTCACCATCATTATTTTATCATTACTGTTATTTTATTATTACCATCGCCATTATCATCATCAGGCAATATCTCTCTTTAAAGTGCTTACAGTTATTTTAGGGACAAGAGGAATACAGAAAACACTGCAGAATAACGTAATATTATATCAATATAATGACACATCCAAAATGTGTGAATTTGAATGCTATGATGACTCAGTATTAAATGACGTCTATGAACAAAAAATTTCAAGTTACCGTATGTACTCGGTCTGGCCAAGTAGAATCCTATATAGACAAGAATTGGGGAAATATCAGGTAATAACAGCATTATAATATCAGATAATCCTGATTAATACTATAGTGTTCAAACTACTTTCATATACAGTATCTTCTTTGACCTGAAAAGAATATATAAGTTTGAGCCATGAATTTACACATCTGAAAAATATACCCCAAATATCTGAGCTCAAATGAAATATATCTATAATGCTAAGTTCTCTTTGAGACAATTTATTCAAAATATACTGCTAGTTTTTCGGACGTGGTTTGGGACAGAGAATATGAAATTGTATTTAACATTGAAAATAGAAGAGTTATAGTTTTCAGCACATTTCTACTTTTTCCATAGCAAGTCCCTCTCTAATAAAACTTTTGTCCTTAGGTAAAACCCAGGTACATTTTTGAGAGGTCCCATAGTTGCCTGGGTTTTTATAATAGTTATAAGGTTTCATATGGCATATATTATTATGTTTTATGGATGGAAAATTTCTCAATGATTATCCATTCTGAGAAATGAGACATGAGAAAATCAAGGTCCCCCAAAGATTGACCAATTTGCCTCAGATTACCAATCAATAGTGTATTCAGTGCAAGGATGGGACTGGAAACTGTCTCCTGATTCCCGTCCAGAATTCTCTTTACTAGATTAGTGATCCCCAACCTTTAGCTCATGGATCCCTGGGACAATATAGGAGTTAGAACAAAAGGTTCACTTCTCTGTGTGTGCTTTATGCATCATCCAGAAACCAAGTATTACTCTTCACATATAAATATACAAATATTTGTAGGTGTTATTGTAATTTATAAAATACAAATTTATTTAGAGATATTGCTGAAATTATAGAATTTTTTTCCTTTGTATTTTTCAGTTAACAGATACCAAAAGCATAATTATATGATGTCCTCATACTTTAAAACTTTTTGAAATCATGAGTTGCAATTGGAGACTCACACTCCAGTGCTTATAGGGACCAGCAAGCATTATAAATAACTAAAATAGGTTAGGTTTTAAAAAAAACAACAATGAAAATACAATCATAATTAGCAAAACATATTCAGTCTTAAAGGGGCAATAGGGAGTAGTGGGGACTGTGTCAAACTGGAGAGCCTGTAATTGTTTCCAGGAGAGCATAAGTGTAATATTGCTAGTCTCTCAAGAAAACAGGAATCTGAGGGATTTTTTTTTAATTTGAAATTAACCAAGTTTTAAAAAATTAGCTCATTTTCTAAAATACTGCATGAGTGAAAGAGACCTTATTGAAGGGCCGAATTCAGCCTGTGGGCTTACAGGTTGCAGTCTTTATACTAGATACTGCCTCGGGTATTGATTACAGAGAAAAACTTTTGAATCTCTAACTCTGGAACCTACTAGAAGTCAGAAAGATCTTCAGGCAGATGAAATGATACACTAAGTTCTAGTAGAAAGCAAAGGAAAGGACCTAGTGACTTCCTTTTTTGTCTTCTTTTAACCAAAAAGAAAAAAATCAGATTTGTTTATATTTAATCCGGCATAAGTTTACCAATGAAGTAGCATAGGTTTTCCTTCCAAACAGACTCTGTAAAGATACTATCTAAGTGGAAGTTGACTTCTCACAGAACTCTGACTATCGGGCAGAAAGTGCTAGGAGGCGACTTGGGGTTTAATATTAGGATGACATCTCAGGAAAATAAAGTCAGCTGGAAAGTCTCTGTTACCTGCATGAGAAGAGCTTCCCAGTACAGGGAACTGACATTGGGACTTAAGTGTCAGTAGGGATGTTACTAAGACATTTTAGACTTTAACATATTACAATGTGAAAAGTCAGTTTTGTGGGAGGGGTGGTGCCTAAGTTCTCAAATCTCATGAAGATAGTATTTTTCTAGCTACATCTATAGTCATGCTTCCTTTGCTATTGAATTCCTAAGACTTCGGCATAAAATAATGGCAGGATTCCTGTTACTCTAACTGGAATAATCAGAACTTCACATTAATTGGTATAAAATGCATAAATTATCTTCATGATAGACCATGATTTTTAAAATCATCTTCAACTTTTTTGAAGTTTTAATTTTAAGGGATCTTTTCCCTAAGTTTTTTCTTTTCTATTCGTTCTCACTTTGTCTATTGCCCTGTTTAAGTTAAACCATGTACAACAAATGAGGAAAGGCAGGTCCAGTTTGGAAAGAACTGTTCTTAAGGACACTGAAGTTAAGAATATTGAGCTCTCAACTGGCATCCACTTGCATTCTCTACTGGACATCTAAACAGAGGACTTTGAATGAGGAAGGAGTTGAGAGTTTGTTTTCAGTGGATTTGTGGAAAGCATCTTATGGTGCTTTTAGGTCTGCTTTCCAATGGAAGGCATATATACACCCTTATCCTTAGAAAAACAAAGCCACATTCTACAACCAAGAATAAAAATCTATTTGCAATGATTTGTTTATGACAGCTTTCCTCTTTTCAAAAAGTTCAGGTAAACGTAGGCCATATAAAAATTATTATTGCTATTCATGGCTGCCACTTTATTATGAAAACTTCCATCTCCATCAGCACAAGGCATAGACATTTTATTATGTTAGTAGAGGTATGTCTTTCAAACAAAGCATTTTTCATCGTTGGTCAAGTACTTTTCCCAGCCTTGTAGAAAGTCAGTCTTCTTTGTAAAATATGAAGTACTAACCAACAGAGAGTTGTAAAAGATGAGGAACTAATGAGAGTTTCTCCTCATATGCTTCCTTCACTCTACTGCTCTGCCTTCTTTCCTCATCTCACAGCTTTCCCTCAGTAATTCGTCAGCTTTCAGAGTAGGCATTTCCGCAGATTTCTGCTCCAAAGGGCACTATTTCAATTGGAAACCAGTTTTCAGGATTTCAGAAATCTTTCCCTTGAAAATTTGTTCCTTGAACCTTGAGCATCAACAATGACAAGGATGTTGCTGTGGTAACCAGGAGAGTGATCCTGAAAGTTCATTGCCAGCCTTCATGTTCCCCAGACTTGTATGAAAACTCTAGCTCACTACAGTAAATGACAAGAGTCCAGAACCATGACAGTAGAACCCACTCACTCAGCTGAAAGAGGACTTCAGGAGGAACAGAAAAACTCACTTCAGAAAGGATTCTGCTGCATCTCTTGGTTCTAATTTATGGATTCTCAGTTATTGTGGTGTTCCAGAATTAGACTTTTCATTAAGGAATATACCTTCATTTCTAGTGTTTCAGGGCTGCCAAAACAAAACAAAACAACAGCTTTAAAGACTTGTTTTCCGTTATGGTTTGCAACACTGTTTGGTATAATAGGGTCTATTTTTTCTCTTGATTTCTAAGATTTCTGCTGGAAACTCTGATGAAGAACATATGTCTGCCCTAAATCACTCCCATGAGAAATGTTGGAACTGTTACATTTAGTTTTACTGTCCAACATATTAAAGTAGTTAACCACAGCACATATTACAAAATGGCTATATCAAACAAAGTTTAAAATGTTTAGTTCATATTTAAAATATATCACCAGCTGCATAGGAAAATATTGAGAGCTACCTATTAAGGTAGCTAACCAGTTAAGTAATTTTGCAAAGATATTAATGGATCACTACAGATTATTTTCTCAAGTACTTCATTTTTCCATGCCGGATCATAAAAACGATCATTCTTAACTAAGGCACTGAAACAGATTTTCTTGCAGTGATATTTATATATGTACAACTGCACGAGACAGACTGTCCATGTCACTAATTTTTATGTCTGCACATGATGCCAATAGTAATAACTGTGTATGTGACAAAGAGATTAAAAATTGCCGACTCTTATTAACTGCACACTAGATTTATCAGTTTCTCATGAAAGGGAAGAAATGGAATGCATGGAACACAGGGTAGGTTTCTTAAACACAGAGCTATGTATCAAATAGGAGTGACTGAGTAATGTGGTTAAATTTTTACTCCTAAATATGCCAATAGGTGTGTAACCTGAAAGTAAGTCACTTAGCTTGCTTCAGATTCAGGATCCTCATCATAAAATGAGTCTTATTAGGTGAATCTAATGTTTCTTCTTTCGCTACCATTCAATGGTTCTGGCTTCTTTGGCTTTTTTATTTTTGTCTGAATCAGTGTATTCCTTTCCCGACCTTTGAATCAGCTCCTCCTCAATACCCTGCTGTCTTTTCCAGGATATCACTGTCATCTCAGGAGGGACACGATGGAGTCATTGACTCAACCTCATCACCTAGAGCAGTCGGCTGCTCCTGGCAGCCCATCTCTATTTCCTTTGAGATGCTGTTTACATCTCTCCAAAAATGCTCCCTGTTCTCCAGGCACACAGAGGCCCACAGCCTTCTCCCTAAAGTCCCTGGCTTCACGCCTGCCCACCCATTCATCCTGCCTGCTGATACCAGGTTAATATTCTTAAATTTAATTTTACATTTTAAAGCTTTAAAAAGGTTTTTCCTCCACTATTACAGTCATACTTCCTCTTTGTAGAAAATTTGGAAATGTAGAGGACAGTGTAGAAGCCACATGTAAATTTCATTTTACTGAGTTTTGATGAAAAACAGATATTTGCCATTCTGTCTTTTGTGAATTGCCTGCTCATGGTCTTTTCCTACTGAGTTATTAATTTTGTTCTTAATGATTTTAAATTAGAACACTTGTATTATTAAGGTTATTAATACCTAGTCATATATTTTGCTAACATGTCTTCCTAGTTGGTGTTTGCCTTTCATATTTGCTTGTGTGGGAAGTCTGGAGACAGAGCTATCTGTGTTCAGGGGTTTGGGGGCAGGGGCTCCAACAGTGTGATCAGGACTCTCTACACCTTCTAAGATTTTCTTTCTTCTAAGTACTGACCTCATTCTTTTCTATCACAACTGCCTCTGTGTGACCTCTCATCCCTCCCAGCCATTCCTGGCTTATATCATTCCAGAATAGCAACCCAGGGGAAAAAGAGAGCTTTTTTTCTTCCGAGGGTTGTAGATCAGTCCTAGGAAATGAAACTGACTGACTTCTAGTCACTGTTTCCAGGGGAAATGGGATTCTCTTCGGCCAAGCTGAGTCTTGTGGCCATTACTACCTTGGGGAATGGGCAGGAGGGATATGGGGACAAGGACTTGGAGAATGGGCAGCAGACTGTGATTGACACTCTATCATTGCCATTTAGAATAGAGTGATTCCACAAAGGAAGGGGCACTGACATGCAAAAGCTAGATAGGTCCACCATGAGAACATTCACTAATAAGCCAGTTTTGTTTCTTTATTAAAAAATACATCTTATCTCTTCCCCTTGAGCATGGTATTTTGTCTGTAAATGAATGAAGATATCATTGGCACCAGAGTAATTGCTTCAAGAGTAGGTATTTGTATACCCCAAATTAACTGTCTGGAATTTTCACTAATGTTTTAGAAAACAGCATCAGAACAACTGTGGGCTAAGGTCTAAAGCTGCTTTCACCATGTGATCGCCCCTCGACACTCTAGTAGCAGTAATTATCCTGTCATTGGATGGCTGTGTAATTATATATAATTCTTTGAATATAAGCATTAGAAGGGCAGTGATGTCATTTGGATGAATTTTAAAGCTCCGTTCATGTTTATATGTTCCTTAAAATACTTGTAATTGTCTTTTTTTCTTGATTACAGAGATGTACTTGTTCATTGTAGAATACTTGGAAGATCTTTTGCTCTTTAATAAACACAGAATCAAATTTAAAATTACCTATAAACCCACTACCCAGAAAACTACTGTTAATATTTTGTTGTGTATTTGATGATCTATTGGTAAGTAGACATTCAGTTGGCATATATGCTTCCCAAGTGAAGATATCGGGTGAGATTTTAAGTGTGTTTTGCAGTTTATCTGTTAAGTCAGTGTCTAGAATAAGGAAGGCACAGGGATAATGTCAACAGATGGTTTTTGAAACTAATATTGGAAAGGTAGTTGTTGAGAATGTTGGTGTTGATTCCGCGGCCCAAGTTCTAGGAGACATTATCCCTCAGAAGTCAAATTACTCTTAATCAGAATATAAAAGAGAATACTCTTAGCCAAAAAGAGAGGATTATCCCTCAGGTAGGAGGGACACCACTTAGGTAGAAGTAATTGAGCCTAGAATTTCTGCAGAAGGAAATTAAAGACACACAATAGGCTCGAGGCTCTGACTTACTTCATTACATGAGCGTAGAAGGTTAGTATTTTAAGAACCAGAAGGAGAACATATGTGTACAACCATGATGATAGTCATTTGTACTTTGAAATTTAGTTTCAAATGTAACCAAGGATGCAATTCCCACAGAAGCCTGACTTTTTCTGCCTTCGTGTATTGTCTGTTTATTCTGTCCTTAGCACCTGGACAGAATTGGTCCCAAACGGAATGGTAATTTTCACTGAAGTGTTTAGAAAATGAAGGCCCCTTTTCTGCTTTTTTTTTTTTTTTTCGTTCGTTCTTATTAAACACAGGACATATGCCTGCACCTCTTTGTCAGGCTCTTGAGTTGTTGCCAGCCTGACAGAGAGCCATCTGGAACAGGAAACTGATGGGGTGCATGTTCATTAACAATGTATATTTCCAACATGTAACATGCTTTAGGGTTTTAATTTTAGATGCTGTGTTTTTGTCCAAACTATACTCTAAAATAATTGGACTCTTTATTTCCCTATTTTTGTTGTGGCAGTTAAGAAAAACAGTTAAATCCGATCAACCTGTTCTTTTCATACAATGATATAGGATTTGGGGTTTACTTTCTGTACGGATCACCACCTTGCAAAGAATGCAGTCTTTGGCCAAAAAAGGTTTCTTCATAGTTAAAATGTGATTGAATACTTCCTCACTGAAAGGCACGCCCTTTCTTTCAAAGTGCAGGAACAATGCACCATGTAAACAGAGTAAGCAAGAACACTTGAGTTAGAGCTGACAGTATTGGGGGCATTTCTGATGTGTGAGAAGTGAAGCACATGTTTTCATCTTTAAATCTCTCGTTTATCATCCCTCTTCTCTCTTTCTGCCTCCTAATCTCACACGTCTGAGAGAAGTCAGAAAACTGGTCACCTTGGGAGTTTGCACGCTGTATTCTTAATGATTTCAAATAGTTCTCCTTGAGAATGCAGAAGGCCAGACAAAATGACGTCATCTGAGATGAGTACAGCCTTCTATTTTAGAAATGGGTGTTTAATGGCTTTTGACTTGAGAGTGATTATAGCATTCCAGAGCAACAGCCCTTCCAGATATTAGGCTGCAAGTGTTGAAGCTGTTTTATATCAGGGCCACTACACACAGAGTTTAGAATAGAACAAAACTGCCAGGGTTTATTTGTTGGAACTTCTTGGTAGGTTATATACAAATAACAATCAAAATATTAAACCTCTAATTAATTCCTTATTGTTTTTATCATTGCAATTTTCTCTCGAGCCAATTTATGCCTTATATTTATGTAAAATTCAGATTCAACCTATGAAAAATCTGGGAAAAAGTTCTGAGAACATAGATATGTTGGCTTTTTGATTGGCTTTTTTAAGGACATGGCTCTTGTTTTACAATTTGGCAGTGAAAAATAATCAGTATTTTGTTTATACCATAGAATAGCAAAAATGACCATGATCAGGCTGAAAAAAATCTGGGTCATTACTCTCCAGGGTAGGGAGGAGCTAGAAATGGTTACCAAGTAATGTGCTACACCCATGATGTCCTCTGTGTCTGGACCAAAGGGACACACCCTCTGCAATGGACTTTTCAGAGCAAGAGAATGTCATTTTTCCATATCACCTTTTCACTCTGGAGGCCATTTTATTCTTTTGTACCCTTTGTTCCAGCCATAGGCTTTTTAGTTCCTTAAACACGTTACACTCCATCCAACCAACTCCCCACCCCAGTTCTGTTAACCCCTTCAGAGCTCGTATTCAACCCCATGTCCTGGGGTCAGTCTCCTCTGCCTGTCCACACTAGCTCAGCGCCCTCCTCCCTCATCATACATGTAGTGAACAGTTTATTATGTATTTGTGTGATAATTTGGTTAGTGTCTGTCCCCCCCAGCCCCAGACCTTTTTTTTATACTCCATCAGTTTATCTCAAGCACCGACTATGCTTGGGGACACGTGGAAGGCTCTTAATAATACATTTATCGAATGGACGAGGGAATATGAAAGCTGCTCTGGCTCAGCTCCAGTGTTTCATCAGACACTGCAACACAGCAAATATGCTGCAGCTTTACCGGAGGCCCTCCACTCTGGAGAACAGAAATGCTGGCTGAAGAAGAGAATGGAACATGGAAAGAAGCCACGCCCTATTAGTGAGAGTTTGGAAATCCCATTGTTTGAAACATAGTGAAGAAAATATTTCACACAGTGAAGAACGGTATTGGCCATGAGTAGAACTATTATTTTGTGTTTTCATATTTTTATGCCCCCAGATTTTAAATTCTGGAGGTTTCTGGTTAAATTCACTGTTTCTTTCTCCATTTCTCCTTATTTTTTTCCACCTTGATTGTTTTGCCCTTCTTCTCTTTCCTCCCCTTGTCTTGTTTTCCTGGCCAGCTAGTGAGCCTGCCATTCAGCCACACCTGGAACGCAGAACATTTTTTAACTTAACTTTGAAACCTCAGGCCAGTTCTTCTTCAACCTGAATATAACCAGGATGAAACCAGCCCCAGAACGTCTGTGGGAATCCTTTGGCCTGTGGAAAAAACCATGGGAGCTGGAGAGATTCCTCTCAAGGTGGTGATTCATGGGAATCCGGCTCTCCCATGCACACAGCTCATATGGTGGGCCGGTTGCTTGTCCCACAGTGTGAGGGGCTTCACAGTACCAGTTCCATGAAGGCGAGTAAATGTCATGTAAATACTATCATTTGAAAATCAGTATGATATAATCTAATGCAATCAGGCTTTTAATTTTTTTTTAGATCAGCTGTTCTTTCTCCTGCCTTCCCTCCTCAATTCGTTCCTTTCTTCTTTCAGCCAGTTTTTATGAAGGGACAACGTGCCCCTAAGGTGGTGCTGAATTAAAAGGTGCAGTCGTAGATAGGGTGGGCTAGGTGTGTGTTGTCAGGGGGTTCCTTTTAAGGGGAAGGGGTCTCTCTTCGATGATACAGTTCCAGCTGAATCCCTGCCGTCTCCCCTCAGCCCCCTCAGCACAGTTCCCTCCCTTTATCCACCCTTAACAGGAGGAATGCCGGTCAGCAGGATCCAGCTGTAGCCTCCTGACTAGCTTTGCTTAGCAAACCTCCCCCAGCCAGCTTCTGTACTCTTTTCTGCCTGTGCTCCCAAACCTTCCCCTCCCAGCCTGGACAGAACCAGAACCATTTCTCCAGAAATGTTTTCTAAAATAACTTTTTTTGGCACCACATCTGCCGCTCCCACCCTTCCGCTGTCTACCTCCATACCTAATAATCAGGCCCTAAACCGTGGGAGTCAGTCATGAAGTTAGCATTCCTAGTATTCTGTTAGGTATTCATTGATAAAGAAAAGGCCTAGAGTATACAATGTTTGATATAAAGTGGAGGAGGGTGTTTGCTCCCAGCCCAGAGTATCTGTCGGCTGCTTACATGTGACCTGGAGCCCCGTCGTCAGGCACATGTGCCCATTGATAGAAACATGAGCCGGCATCCTGGCTTCTGAGTTTAGCTTCTCAAACCAGGAGCTGGCCAGTCTGAGCACTCTTTGCTTTTCTTACATATAGAGGAATATGTGATAACTTTTTATTCCTATGATGGATGGGAAAATTGCAAAAGGCTAGTGATTGAGAATGAGAAAGTTTTAGACCCAGGCATATCATATGCTCAAGAACTCTTAATTTTTTGCTCCTCAGGGTTTAAATAATTTTATTTTCATCTCTACAATAAAGAATTTTCCAATTGTGCTATATTTTAACACCATTTCCTATGCCTAAAATACACCCCCTGCTCCATCCCATTCTTACCAGTAAAAGTCCCACCTGTTCTTTCTTATTCCTTCTCTAATCATTCCAGCCCACAGTGACCCCATGCCTCAGTATAGGTTTTTGACAGTCCCAGGGCATTTATATTTCTGTTGCCTCATATGGTTGATATTTGCACATGTGTGTTCTTCCTACCTGGTGATCTTAGACAGGTTACTTATTCTCTCTTTGCCTCCACTAGTCCATCTTCATTTATTTATGTATTTACTTACTTACTTGGTTACTTACAGAGGTACTGGGAATTGAACTCAGGACTTTGTGCATGCTAAGCACATGCTCTACCACTGAGCTATACTCCCCCCCTGCCTTGTCCATCTTTAAAATGGAAGTATAATATTACCTATCTCATTGGATTGCTGTATATAGCCCTTAGCAGTAATCAGCTACTGTTGTTTGTTTTCTCTTCTGTTACCTTAAGCTCTTTGAGGGCAGCAACCATATATTATTCACCTTTGCATTGCTGGCTCCCTTTTTAAAATCATGCTGCTGGATGAAGGAAGATGTAAAGGCTGGGTGGTGACATTTTCATGATGCTCTTCACTTTTCTCTATTCCTAGGCTTGGTTCAAATGGCAGAGACAACTCACCCTTTGGGCTCTAGAACTGATTCTAAGATTGTTATGTGGTGAGGGAAATATTTGATAATGATTGCTATTTTCTATAAAATTTTGCTTTATAAAACTCTGCTGTACAGCAGGACACTTTTTCTTCTATTCCTGATAAACCAAATGCCATAAACAATATGTCATCTTCCTGGAAGTAAATCTAGATATTCTTCTCCAAAGCCACTTTACTCGTCTAGGAATTGACGCTCTCAGTTTTCTTTCATTCATACATATTTGGAACTGAAACATTTTAACTTTATAAGGAAAGTACATTTAACCTATGCATAGTTGAGATGAACTTACTTTCTTCTTACACTTCCTTCCTCTGAAGGAAACCTTACAGATTCAGTTATACTCACCTGACCCTCAACTTTCACTGGTCCAACTATATGAAGGTGTGTTATCAGACACCAGTGGATTTCCCTGTATGAGAAGAGCATCAATAGAGTTGGTCTTTCTCTTTCTTAAGTACTTGGTTCCATGCTCCTAGCATACCAATCAGCACTAAGAAGGATTAATATTTGTTGTACACCATAATGTCTAGACATGGCATCAAAACCATCTTGTGGGATGACTTAGCTCACTGAACTCATAGTCTGAAGGATGCAGGAAGATTCTGGCCTTCTAGTAGGACAGAGCCCTACCCCAGCAAAACTCTATTCCAACCGCCTCGTCACTGGGGCACACAGAGTCCTTGTTCCCTGGCTCCCCAGGATGAGAGTTCTTTGACTGCTGGTACCACAGACGGGCCTGTGAAGAGCCATTTGGATTCTTCCCTAAAGTGGTTTCCAGGCACTATTCCACATACCAGCTAAATCAGAATCACCGGAGAGAGTTGTTCTACGTACAGCTGTGCGAGCCCTGCTTCAGACCTGCTCTATCGGAAAGCTGAGGGGTCAGGTCTGGGGGTCCGTAGGGAACTGGAGCAGTATGTTCTTTCAGGCATGCGAGGGGGCTTTCCCTTGAGACATCACCCCACTCGAGGTATCTGGGACCTCACCCTCTCTTCTGGGGCACTTAAACAAGGTCCCAGGTTATGGAGTGGGGTGGGAGTTGTCCACTCAGAGGCGATCAGCTGGCAGAGTCCCAGGTATCAACGAGCATTATTTCTTACATGCACTTGACTGGTGACTGGCTGGCCATGTCTGCCACTGCCCCTTACACAGCTATTAAGTGAAGGTGCTAGAATTGAAACATAGGCCCATCTAGGCCCGAGACCAGAGTTCTTCCTCTCTGCGCCATGTTGCCTACTAATCCCGGACTGAGCGGCCCCAGCTGCTCCTTCCCACCTACTTACTCTGTTTGTTCCGCATTGTTTATTGTGACACGGCTGTAACATTTGGTAGCTGAAGTTCTTGCCAGGACAGTGTTTGTGCTGGGACTCTTCCTTCCCTTTCGTGGTTAGTAAGCTGGAGCTTGTCAGCACGTCAGGGTTCAGAAGTCAGGGTACAGGATTTTTTTCTCTTTAGATTTTTGTTTTTAATTTGGCACCAAAGTAAGTGAGTCTTGTGAAATTATCCCTTAGGTGATCCCATTAGGTCCAAACTTGGTTTAAAGGGGTACTAGGAGATGATAATGACAGTTGAAATGTTAAAAGCAAGGACACCGTTTGGAAAAGAAGACAAAAAAATGAGAGCGCTCTAGGTAGCTGCCTATATTAGCTCTTGTGATTAATGTCTGCTTTTTAAAAAATCAGATTGCAGATGCATCTCCAATCACTGCAGCAGTCGTGACCAATTAGCTGTGTTTATGTAATGTTAAACAGTACACAGGCAGGGCTGGCTGGAATGTCACTTTCTTCCATGAAAGGAATCAGGATTACATGCCTTTCTGCTTCTCTCCGTACCGCCTCTTTGCAGAGCAACATTCTGTTTGTGACCAGGTCACAGCACAGCGCTGAGTCAGCTCTGCCAGTAATTCAGAATCGGTTCTTTTGTGGACTTCACCCCCAAGGAATTGCCCCTGACAGCCTTCTCCCAAGCCAGGCTGCCTCTTTCCCTTCACACCTCGGAAGCAAACTGGATTGCAGACTTGTAACCAGCAAGCCTCAGCCTTTCTGTGGCCCTATTGTGTTCAGCCTGCTCAGTGTTTATGAAAACCTTCCGTTAGAAGCCAAACTGGAATAGAGAGGTTCACATAAATAGCTGGATTATTTGTAGTAGTAGTAGTATTTTTTTGGTTGTTCTTTGAAAAACATGAAGAATGGCAGGAATTGGAGTTGAGGCTGAGTCATGGCTGCTGCTTAGACGGGCCAGTGCTCTCTGGCCAGGCCTAGCATCTGTCTCTTGCTTCCTTCTTGTGGCACCTATGGGTCCCCAGCCGCAGGGCAGTTTGTGGCCTCTGCTTTCCCATCACTGCCGTGTTCTCCCTCCACCTCCCTGTCAGCGGAATGGAAGAGTGGAACAGGAGGCCCTCTTAAGCTATTTGGAAATCGTTCACTTATCATGGCATCACTTTTTTGTAAACAGGAACTTGAGGTGCACACATTTATGAGTGTTTTTAGAGGCCCAGAAATGAATCGAGCACATGCTGTGGCACGTAGTAGTCCCTTGGCAAACATCTGCTACATGGTTGAATCTGTGACTAGAGGTCCAGGTGTTTGGGGACCCAGGGTTGTTTGCTTGGCTGGAAGAAGAGACGTCATGGGACAGCTTGGGAGTATTAATGGCACACTAAGTCTATACAGAGCTTGGAAGACAGCTAGCAGTTTTTCAGTTTCAATGAAATACAGGACTTTATTTTTATTTTGTGATGGGATACCTTGGCCACCTTATACCAAAACCCTTTTGGAGACATTAAACTTTAGTGACCTTATAAAATGTCAATAAATTTTCTTTCTTCTCTTCCAAGCAAAAAGTCCTCTTGGGTTCAGTTGGATCTGGCAATCTCTCTACCCTGATCCTATTTCTCCTAGTGCAGGAGAAACAGGGACTACATCCCTTGTCTCTGCTGCCTCTCGGTGCCCCAGAGGCCTTTGGTGTTAACCATAACTCGGGCTCTGCCCTACCAGGCCCAAAGCAAGTTATAAATGGCCCTATCACAGTGGTTTAGGACTGGGGTTCCACAGATTGCCTGGATTGAAATCCTTATTCATCATGTGGCCCTGCAAGTTAGGTATCATTTCTGTGTCTTAATTTTCTCACCTGCAAAATGGGTACCTTAGTAGCACCTACATCATAACATCGGTAGAACCATGCCTGGCACATTGTGAGTGCTCAGTAAATGCTAGCTGCTGCCGTGGTGATGGCAGTCACAGCAGAGGTCACATCTGTCTTAAATTATAAGAATGTAGCCACTAAGAACTTCTTTGTGATTTAGTTTTGTCTTAAATGCATTGAATATTTGGAAACTAGAAAATCCTTTTGTCACCAGATGGTAAAGATATTGGATACTTTTTCTCCCCTTAATATATGATCAAGTTTGATTCGATAAAACAAGAACTGGCCAGCAACACGTACAAGGGGCCCATTGCTTCCCTGGTTGTGAAAGGCAGCTGAGGCCTGTGTGAGAGAAGGTAATTATGTTCCCATAGTAATTACCGTTCTGTAAAACCCAACAGCCGCTCACACCTGATTAGTGAGGGAAGACGACTCTGGTTTCTGTGTAAGCTCCTTGTAGTAAAGGCCAGCTTTGGAATGTGGTGTGATGTCACTGGCCCCAGAGGTCTGGGTTTCGTCTGTGTTATTGGAATACCTCAATTTATCTGCTTTCCACAGGGAATCCCAGCACTCTTCAGGGGTTTGGAAAGTTCTGAAATGAAAGCATACTTCAGGGCAAAGACATGCCTGTCCCAAACACTGGCAGTCCTCACAAGGCTAACAGTGTATGTTGACCTTAAGGAATGATTTTTTTTTCCTTCGCTGTCAAACTACAGGATTTTTAAACTGGCTTTATGACTCTCTCTCCCTCTAGTCCACCCCTCACTTGCTTTGGACAGAAACTCGGTTTCAGGGGCAGCATTGTAAAGTAAATGTTCATTTGGGGCCTTTTCTTTCTCGTTACTTAAAGATTCCTTTCAGATCTACAAGAGAAAGAAAATTCTATGAGTTATATTTAGTTCCCAAAGTGGCTTTTGAACACCAAGTGATATGGATACTACTGAAACACAAGCCCTCCATTAGGGGGAAAAGAAAAAGTGGATGCCTTACAGATTATAAGGGGAAATACACGTAGTATGGTGGGTGAAAGGGAGGGGAGGGAGGTGTGGAAGGAGGTCTTTTAGGGTCAGAATTGAAAGTCTCCCCACCAATTAGGCCTGTGACCTTGCCTAATTCTTATCTGTTCGTTTCTCCCTCCATGAAGCCAGGAATCACAGGTACCACCCGGAAACAGTGTGGGAGGGTCTATGCTTGGCCTGCCCATAGTAAGCACTCAGTAGATAGTGTGTTGCCATGATCACCATTATTATTCTTGTGCCTTGCTCTAGACTGAATTCTACTTATTCAGTTATGAGATCTCACGTCATCAGAACATTTTCTAAGCACTTTTTTTCCTGATCGAAATATTTGAGTTAGCTCTCTGTCATCATATTTTATTTCAAATTTTATTGATCACCAAACCTCTTGTTCTAATCAGTAACTACTTACAGATAGAGAAATGCAGTCATTGGTATGACTAATACTTTCTACTTTTAACTCCTGGGAGACTGTGATGGGCTCAAGCCAGTCTTTTCATCAGTCATCACGTGTTTACTGTGTGCCTACTATGTGCCAGGCAGGGATGGGGTTTGAGGATACAGTGGTGAACAAGAGAAAGCCCCTGCCCTGAAAGAGTTTGTATTGTAGTGGCAACATTACTTCTTACTCATATTTGTGTCGCATTCGTACTGCAAAGTACCTGGCATACAGTCAGTGCTCAATAAATGTGGGGTTGTTTGGTAAATTGAGTGTGACTTACTAAAACGGAAGTCTAGGGTGCCCTTTCTGGAAATTTTTAAGAAAAAAAATCTGAGGTTTTCCATGAAAGGGCCTCCTTGTCTTTATGTTTTATTTATTGACAATCTCCATCCATCTGGTTGGATGGAAAATAGGTCTAGCTGATTATTGTCTTCTTGCTGTTTGAAGAAGCCCTTCACTGCAATCTCCTTTATATATAATTACTAGTTCTGCTTGTATGTGTAAAGAAACGTGTCAAGGGGGAAATTAACAGAAATACAGATCAAAGTTAGTGGACTTGCTCTTGAATGTTACCAGATTTTGCAAAGCTTGTCAAGAGCTCTTTCACTAATGTGCACAAAACTCCTAGTTTGCCTGCACACCAACAGCCTCCCTTTTACACCTGCAAACCAAGAAGAAGAAGAGCAGGGCTAGAAGTGGAAGAGGTCTAGCAGGGGAAGGCCTGTTAGTGCTCGGGATTTGAGCTCAGGCTTGCCTCCCCAAAAGCACTGTCTCCGGGAACAAGTCTGCACACTGCTCTATGTGATTGATCATCTTGGGTGAGTCTTGCAGGAGTTCAGACTCTCTTCCTCAAAGCTGCTCTGGGGCCGGTGAGACAGATCAGAGGTGGTTACGCTGAAGTGGGCTCTTGTGCTGGGCTCTCAGGCTGCGGCACACGGACTCAGGAGGCACCAGTGTGACTTGGGATTCTCTCAAGGTTAAGCGGTTTGGGTTCTAGGGGAGGTTTTGAGTTACACCAAGTGTAGAAAATAAATCCTCCTCTCCTTGGTCTGTTTTTTAGAGTCTGTTAAGATAAGATGCAAAAATCTTGTCCAGGTACAGTTAGAGTTAATACACCTTTGGTCTTCTTTCTCCAGTAGTGTTTTAAACTTTTATCTTACACAAAATCCAAGCCATCTATGACAAGATGGTGGCACCTAAAGGCTCTGTGGCTGCTTAAAAACCTGTTGGTGTCTCAAGGATATGTTACTATCGGCCCTTCTCCTACCATATTCCTCAGAATCCAGAAATACTCTTCCGGCTCTGTTGTTAGTTGAGAAGTATGTGGCTCAGGATTCTTTCAGTTGTCAGAAATGGAAGAAAACCCAACTGAATTAAGCCAAAAAGGGAGTTTATTGTTTCACATAAACTAACAGTCCAAGGCCATCCAGCCTCAGGCACAAACTCAAACTGTGTTGTCAGGACTCCTTCACCCCTGCCAGTGTTCTTCTTCACAAGCCTAGTGATCCCAGGCTTATATCCTGTATAATTGTTAGTTGTTCATCAAATACTTCCAGCTTTCCTCCTTTTGGGTACGTGGTAGGATTATGCTACCCTGTCCCCTGAAGTTAGGTATGGTGATGTGATTTACTTTGACCAACACAATGTGAAAGCAAGAGGCATGTGTCACTTCTGGGGAGAAGCTTTAATGAGCCAGTGCATTATTCACTATGTCCCATTCTCCCTACCGTGGTGATCATTGAAACATGCGTCAAGATGGGGTCTCCATCAGCGTAGGTCCCTGAGTGACTTCAGATCCATGATTGACATGTAGTGTGAGGGAGAACTTTTGTTACATTAGGTCTCTGAGCTTTTGACATTTTACTATAACATAATCTAGCCTATCCTGACTAATATATATCTTCTAGGTTTGTATACAAGGAAAAACAAAAGGTACTTCTATCCCAGTTTCTCAAATGAGAGTCCTATTTTTTACTCTGAATAGCTACAGTTAGATGATGTACCCATTTCTGAATCAATCCTGTGGCCTTGGAATTCAGTGCTCTGATTGGCCAGACCAAGGTCTCATCTTTATCCTTCAGTTGGAGGGGAAAATGGTAAAATTAGCCATGCTGCCTGATGCTCTTTTTCTGTTCCAGGATCATATCTTCTTAGGTTTCTCCTAGCTATGACAATTTCTCAGATTGTTGGTATTTTTGATGACCTAGATATTCTTAAGGGGTACAGCTCAGGTATTTTGTAGGATGTAGGAGATTTTTCTGATGTTTTTCGCAAGATTAGACTGGAGTTATGGATTTTTAAAATATTTCCTGCCCCTATACTAGAATCAGCTATTTTGTCAAGGAGCCCTGGTTCCTTTCACTGGAGAATGGTATTAGAAATCAAGATCTGGTACTAAAAATGCTCATCGCTGTTTGGATGTAACTGCTCTTCTAGACCCTCTCGGCTAACAAAGCAAGGGAATATGTGTATGTATATAAACCCATGTAAATATACACATTTATAAATATTTTTACTATGAAACCATCTGTATTCAGATTAAGCTAAACATTAGTTTATTACTCATGTCTCCAACTCTAATCCATTACCATGTAGATCATTCTAGCTTCATCCCCTTGTTTGTCTGTGTACTTCCACAGCGGGTAGAAACCTGGCTTCCACCATCCTCTATCCATTTATTTAACTGGCTAGATTCAGTTTACACACCCCTCCCCTCCACCAGAACACTACATAAGTGAAGTTGTAGATTTCTCAGGTTATCATATCCAGAGCCATCCCTCTTCAATTGTGATGTTAATTTTGATCACCTGGTCAAGGCATTGTCTGATTTCTTCCTGTAATGTAGTTATTATATTCTCCCTTGTAACTAATAAGCAATTTATGGTCATTTACTTTGAGACCATATAAATATCTTGCTCCACATAAAACTTTTACCCATTGATTCTTGCTCAAACCAATCTTAGTGATGGTTACACAAAAGTGATTTTTAACTCCACCACCTCTCACTTATCAGTTGACACTTTACTAGAAGGAAAAGCTCTCTTCTCCCCTAGATGTCTGTCTATGTATATATTTATCTATTTATTATCAGTATGGGTTCCTATTTAATTAAATGTATTATAATTCGCTAATTTTGGTGCCCAGGTGTCTCAGATCTGGCAAATGTTAGCCTCTTTAAGCTGGCTTCCATGTGCATTCAACATGCCTCATATCTGGGGGCATTTCCTTACTTTCCAGCACAGTAAGATGGTCCAGGCTCATCTTATGCCTTTCTTGCTTCATCCCTAGAATCAGAATTCTTTCAGAATTCCCTGGTTTCTTTTAGTAAGGAGGGGTATATAGAAACCAAGATACAGGCACTAGGTGTACTCATTGTTAGTGATGTGGCATTGCTTCCAGACCCTTTAGCAGACAATGTTAGGGAAAAAATAAATTTTATATGTATGTATATATAAAAACATACATATACACAAATTCTTTAGAAGCATCTATTTATTAGAAAATATGTTATATGTATAGTTATATCATTAGTTATATAATTATATATATATATTTACTGTGTGTGTGTATGTATGTATGTGTGTGTACATGCATATATATGTGTGTGTGTGTATATATATACACATAGCATACATATATATATATATATACACGCACACCTGCCATTCTGCTTCAACCCCCAGGGTTCTTCCTTACCTTTGTCCCATTCCATATTTTCATTTCACTTTTTCACAATGAGAGCCCTGGCTCTCATCAATGTCAGCACGTTTACTCCATTTGCTTAATCCTTTGGTACACAAACAATAAGAAAAAAGTAGTTTCAGAATTGCTATATTCACAACACTGTGAAAAAGAAGGCTTTTTTAAAATTGCAGTATAGTCAGTTATAATATGTCAATTTCTGGTGTACAGCATAATGTCTCAGTCATACATATTCATACATGTATTTGTTTTCATATTCTTTTTCGTAGGTTGCTATGAGATACTGAATATAGTTCCCTGTGCTATACAGAAGAAATTTATTTTTTATCTATTTTATATATAGTAACTAGTACTTGCAAATTTCGAACTCCTAATTTATCCCTTCCCACGCCGTTTCCCCCAGTAACCATAAGTTTGTTTAGTATGTCTGTGAATCTGTTTAAAAGAAGAGTACTTTAAAAATCACTCAAGATTTACTTGCAGTTCTTTTTTTTTTTCCCCCTAGACTGAGGGTATTTATTAAAGCATTATATTCTATAGTTACTTGGATCAATTCTTCCCTGACCTGCCCTTGTGCCGCAGCGTGGTTCTGTTATTCAGTTGAGATCATTTGTTTATTTCTGTTTGCATTCAATTTTAGGGTTCTCGCCCAAGCTTATTGATTTAATTGTATTTTTGAATATGTACAACATTAACATTCTTCTAAATTTAAAATTATACAAAAAGATGTATTCAGAAATGTCACTCCTCCATCCCTTTCAACTTGTGTTCTTCCCACCTCATTCATTCCTTTGTAAGAAACCAGTTTCACTGGTTTCTGATTTATTCTTCCTATGTTTCCTTTTGCAAAAATAAGCAGGGAAATTTATGGTTTCTTGTTTCCTCTCTTTTCTTACACAAAGGCAGCATACTATATGTACTGTTTTGTACTGTGCTTTTTTTTTTTTTAACAATATATCCTGGAAATTATCCGTATCAGTTCATAGAGAGCTTTCTTGTTCTTTATTACATTTGCCTAGTATTTCATTGTGTGGATGCACCATGCTTTATTTAAAACATCCTATGGTTGGAAATTTAGGTAGTTTCTAATATTTTGTGATTATAAGTGATAATGCAATGGATAATCCTATGTATATGTGTTGGAGATATGTGATCAGGATAAATTGTGGTCATGGTATTGCTGAGTTAAGGATAAATTATTTAGTTTTGTTGGATATTACCAAATTCCTCACTGTGGGGGTTATAATCTTTTACCTTCTCACCAGCCATGTAGGAGAGGGCCTGTTTCTCTTTAGTCTCATAAAAGACTGTATTGTCAAGCTTTTGATTTTTTGACAATCTGATGGGTAAGATATTTCAATATTATGCATTTCTCTTTTAAGTGAAGTTGAACATCTTGTCATCTTTTAGTATCATTTATATTTTATGGGAATTTTTTATTCATGTCCTTTGCATGTCTTTCTCTAGGATTTTTGTTCTGGTTTTGATCAATTTTTTAAAGTTCTTTATAAATTAGTCCTTTATCTAGGATATATTTACAAATGTTTTCTTCTAATTTGTTGTCTTTTGGCTTTGCATACAGTGTGTTTTGCCAGGCATTTTTTTTAGATAGTCAAATATGTCAATCACTTTTTATCGCATCTGGATTTTGAGTCATAGTTAGAAAGCCTTTTTTACTTTCAGGTTATAGAAGAATCATTTAGGAATTCACCAATTTTAAAAATTAATTGCACAACTTTATTTGTAAAATATCTGGTCAGTTTGGAGTTTGTGCTTATGGGAAGCATGAAGAATAGATCAAAATTTATCAGTTTTAAAATGGCTATCCCAATGTCATGTATTAAAAAGTCCGTCTTCATCCCCACATTTTAGTATACACTTTATAATATACTAATTTCTATCTGTGGTCAGTTCCTCTTCTGGACTTGCTGTTCTGTTTCACTGGTCAGTCTCTTCATGGTCCAAGACCACACTGTTTTAGTTTTAGAGACTTTGTAGTAGGTTTTAATATTTCTTTTAGCTATCCCTCCCACACAGCTCTTTTTTTACGTTGTTTTCCTTAGATAATCTTGTGCAGTTATTTTTTCATATGAAATTCAATACTTAGTAAGTTCAATTTGTTTAGTTCCAGAAAAAAAATGGCTCATTGGTATTTTTATTGGGGTTTCACAAAATTAATAAAGTGACTTAGAGAGCACGGGTATTTTTTGATAATGTTGAGATGCCCTAATCAAGAACCGGGTGTCTTTACATTTGTTCAGATCTACAATTGTGCTGTTTTAGAACAGTGTTTTTCATATGAGTTTTAACCTTCTCAAGCTTATTTAAGGTCTTTTTAAGTTTACCTTTTTCATTGTTACTGTAATAGAGTTTTCTCTACCATTGTATCTTTTAACTTCAACCAATGTATTTCAAACTTCTATTTAAAAGCAATGCTTTTTTTTTCATTTGAAACAAGTATCTCAGTACAGCCAGACTGTGTGCAATGCATCAAAGATAATGCTTCCATTAGTAACTTCCTCTGTGTCAGCAAATAGGTTTAAAACTTTACACATGTATTGTGGATGAGAATCCACTGGAACCTTCATCATTCGGAATTCAAAGATCAGCTGTTATTAAAAGGAAAATATCTTTCTGGAAGCTCTGTGAGTTGCTCTTTGGATTAGTGCAGCAGGAATGTTGTAACCACTGTCAAAGAAAGGAATAGGGCCACAGATCACACCAAGTCTTATTGGAACATCAGCATTTGGATGTGCAGCTCTTCAAGCTGGGTTTCTGCACAACATGGGAGTGACTAGTGCAGCCCCATAAAGTCACTCATCCTGAGTTTCTGCAAGCCAGTCCTTTTTATAATGTATGAGGGGTGAAGTGTGTTAAGTATTTTACCATACAGAATGCATTGGGAGTTTCTCCCCTGTCCCTGGAGCTGCAGTGCTTCAGTGTAAGCTTTGTGTTTGACATTTCTCTGTCTCCAATGAGGCATTTGAAGTTATGCCAGAAGTAGAGATCTGTCTTTTCTGTACTTAATCTCACAGCTGTGAGCTTGCGTGATTCATTCTGCAACACAGTTTGGGGTAGTGATGAGTATTAATGCTAAAAATCTGAGCATTTGCATAGTCATGAGATTTTAATGGAAACTTACAAACTGTTCTTTTACAAATCACTTCCAACATTGGTATACTTTATGCTCACTGGAAAAGATAGATACTAGGAAATACTGGAAAAAAAAAAAAAGTCTGGGGGAAACTTTCAGGACCCAGAATAAGGCTGAAATAAAACCAGAAGTTCAGTTTCTACGGTCTCCTGATACTTGGTTTGGATGAGCTCATGTGTGACTCCACAGGGAACCTTGTGTGTTTGTTCATCTCCAGCTATTCATCCCTCATCCAAGTCTTATCCTCACAGGATATTTTGTCAGAATTCCTATTAAAGCATCTTTTTAATAATAGGAATTTGTAATGTAGTCCTAATGACCTTTCAACACCTAATTTAATGAAGGCAATTAAATTTTGCTAACTAGTCTGGGTAGAAAAATTGTTGTTATAACTAATTAAATAATCAGATTAGGAAACCACTTCTCTCTCTTTGCACATATACATGTATTTATTTATGTAATTTAGTCTTTCACAACTATGACGGTATTTCTGATTCTTAATAATCTCAGGGCCATCGCTGGGAATGCTAAAATTTTTAGAATGTAGTAAATAATAATAATGGATAATATTTATTGTACACATCTGTGCCAGACACTATCCCAAATGATGTGTTCATTCTTCATAGGAACCCTATGAAGTGGTTGCTATGATTATCCCGCATTGAACAAATGTGGAGACTGGGGGAAGTTAAATAACTTGCTGAAGCTCACTCAGGTAGTTAAGTGTTAGTAGTTTAATTCCTGGGCTCTTGACCACCCCGGATGTAACCACTTAGCAGGAGTGAGCCTAAGAATTCAGGTTAATAACACGACAGGTAAGAGTCTGGTTATTACCGTTTTCTCTACCAGCTCCCCGGTAACCATTTTGGCTTCCTCTGAATTTGCATGGACCGTCACGTATTGATATTTCTGGTGCTTCTAAACTAGTATTTCCTTCATACTTTCCATTTTCACTGAACTGGGATGAGGTTCAATTCAGTGTCACATCCAGTGTTTTATAAATATTCACATATCACTTATCCATAAATACTTTTTTTTGAATTAAGGAACAAAAACCTTCACTACATTAACACCCACTAGGAGACATTTAATGAAGGAAATGGCTAATAATTATGTGTTCAATTGGCACAAAGTAGGAGGAATGTAGTGGTAACTTACTCTTTTCTATTTCAACTCTCAGCTTTGTGAAATTTTGTGTTCCCATGTAGAAAAAAAAGAGATTTGCTAAAACAGTCCCATGAGTGACATTAGTGATTTGGAAAACTGGGAAAGGGTTGCAATTGTTTACTGTTTTTGTATTTCTAACATTAACGGTTATGGTTGAAATGGTATAAGTAATATCCTGGCCCTCCTGCCAGCTACCCTTTTATGTTTCCCGGAGACAACTAAAATAAACACAACAGTTTCTTGGGTTTTCTTGCAGAGATAGTTCATATATACATAAATAATACACTATATATATATATATATATATATATATACACATACACACACACATACACACAAATCCATATATTTTTCTTCTCCATTCCCCTTTTTTTATGTAGATGATAGCAGTGGACTCTGCTTTGTTTTTTTCACTTAATCTATCAATATTAATTAATATTACATAGTGTATTAGTATGTCTTTTATCAGGCAAATTATAATGTAAATTCATCAAAGGCTGGGAAGTCCCATTCTACCTCTGTCTACATACTTGTAACACAAAGCCTGGCATATTACACTTTGTAAATATTTGTTGAATGAAAAGAAGCATGGATCTGGTCTGCCATCTACACCATACGTCATGTGACAATTTCTAATTTAGCTCTGATTCACTAGGATGATTTTGCATATGTAACATTCTGTTGTAATTTTTATTGTCTCCTTTTTTGCCACACTTAACCTAAAAATGTGCAGTGATTGTTGATTTTGACCCTGGAAGATTTGTTTTTCTTTAATTACTAAATTATTGCACCTTTTGAGAGTTTTGCTACCCCAGCAGAATATAAACTTTAAGAATTACTTTTAAGAGAAAAGCTATAAATTATTATAATTGAGGGGAAAAAAGCATGACCTACTGTGTCTTAATAGTGCAGATGTGGTATTGCTAAAATGGATTAAAAAGTCTGGTATAGCCATACACTTCAGAGTGTATCTTTTCTCCCCAGAATCCTCAGTCTGCCTGTGTTATGTCACAGGCCACCTAAGCAGTTTTTATGAAACTTGTAGCCACAGGACTGAGGAGGGACTTTGGGTGTTCTAAATTTGAACTGAAGGTTGAACCGAACTAACATTTTATGGAAAATAACCCGTAATTAACTTTTATATAGCAAACGGTTTTATGTAGGTATTCCTGGAGGATTATGTTAATATAAGTCATTTTCCAGAGTTGAATTACTGAAAGACCATCAGATATAATATAGACTCTAATGTTTTTTCAGTTTTTTTTTTACATTCTCAATCTCCTATTGATAATCACTTTGGGATTTACACACCTCCCTAACACAGAGTTTGCTGAATTTCTTCTTTCACCTATTTTCTTCTTTTCCCTAGGTGCCAAGAGTCAATTATTTATTCCTTTATTTCCATCTTAGAAAAACTCATAGCGTTATTTCTTCTTATATGAACATCTCTCTTTTAACTTTGTGTTTCCTAACTCCCTCCTTTCAATGACCCCGGGACACAAAGTTTCCTTTTTGGAGTCCGTGGATTTAAACTTTACAAATCTTGAGGTGCTTCTCTCTTGTCTGCAAATGACTATACTGGTATAATGTAAGACAAGATGTTATAGCACTCATTTGTATAATCACCACCCAAAATTAAACAACATGATGGCAGCTATTGCCATCATGGTCCTAGAGTCACATAATGCATCTCTGATGGAGTGTGCAGCCATGAAGATGAGAGTTTCAGTGTTCAGGCAGACCTGTGTCTGGGTCACTGGTTCCTGGACCTAGACAAATCCCTTGACCTAAACCTCAGTTGTCTCATCTGTAAGATGAGAATAATAATAGCAGCTTATCCCAATCCCATAGGATTGGTGTGAAGATCAAAGGAGATATTACATATGAAGCTCTGAATACAATAGTTGGCACAGATCAATGCTCCATAAATATTAGCTTTTAGTTGTATGCTCCACGAGGGCAGGGATTTTGTTCACTATGTTTATAGTTGTATCCCTAGTACTAAGGCAGTACAGGAACCGGTAAGTTCTCCACAAATATTTGCTGAATAGGTGAATGGCTGGCTATTAAAGACCTCACTGTAGAATACCACTTCCACTATCAGTGTTCCTTCGTCACTCCAAATCACAAACTGTCGGTGTTTTCATTCAAGTTCATTTCTTTCCTGTCCAGATCATACGATCCTTTCCTATACCTTCTCCTAATGTATTTAGCCAGACCTGAGGTTCTGGGAGGACAGAGTGAAGAAGACTTGGTTTCTGCCCTCAAGGAGCTTCTGTCTTATGGAGAAACATAACTAAACAGACAAGTTGCCTCCTGCAAAGGGGTCCCCCCTCACCCCGGTTTCCCTTCGTGCTTCATTCTCTCTCAGCATTTTCAGTGAGTTTAGCTTGTACGTTTTCTAAAAATTGTTGCCATATATGATTTGAATCCAACAGAAAATCTGTTTGTAGAGAGTGTTTGTTTTGGGTTTCTTGTTTTTTATGTTGTTGCCAAAATAGTTTTCACTTGTTATCCTCTTTTTGACTAGCTTCCAGTAGAATTGTGGATACAAAGCAACAGATGGCTGGAAAGAGGGTTTCACAACGTCCCTTGGGCCCAGTGAAATCCCACTTGCCACACAGACATTGTCGTTTCTGACAAACTTTCAAGGCTTCTCCAGCTTGTTTTCCATTTGAAAACTATACGGTGCTTGGAAGTCACTGTAGCATATTTTATTATTACCAAAGCGAAGTTCTGGTTGTTATAGCTCTCGGTAGAAGAAGCTAATACACATATTGGCACAGATGTCTTTTAAATTAATTTTCCTTTAATAGTTGAGCATGTTTTGAAATGTCACAGGGGAAATATGTTTGTGTAACTCCACATTTTCAGAAATGATGCCAAGCAAAGATGTTCTGTGAATTAATAATATTAGCATTTAGTCCAGATAGATTCCAAAATATTTTAGAATATGGAAATTGTATACTCAGATAGGCCATGTAGAGATGCTCCTAACTTTTATGCATCGTCAAGAAGTTGCTTAGATTTATTTTGACGTCATGTCAAGCAATTTTGCCCTAACTTGTATAGAAAAACAATTCTTTTATTATGAACGTCTCATGACAAAATTAATTTGGTGTCTTCTGACTATGCATTCTTTAATTTTTCTACTTCATAGATATTGTCTATCTTGTAACCATAGAATGAAAATAACTTAAAGAGAGAAATAATCTAAATCAGAAATCTGGTTGTTGACATATCTCCTAATTGCATAAATTGGCATAATTGGACATGATCAAAATTTAAAACTTGTTTGCTTCAAAGGATGCTATCAAGAAAGTGAAAAGACAATTCACAGAACTGGAGAAAAATTTTGCAAGTCTGTATTTGATAACAGTCTAGTATTCAGGACTCTCACAGTTCAACAATTAAAAGACAAATAACCCAATTGAAAAATGGGCCAAGGATTTTAACAGACTAGTTTATGCAAAGAAGATGACCAATAAACATATGAAAAGATGCTCAGTTTCATTGGCCACTAGGGAAATGCAAATCAAAGCCACAATGAGACAACACTTCACACCCATGAGAATGGCTGTTATTTTTTAACAAGTATAATAATAAATGTTGGTGAGGATGTGGATTGCAATGTAAAATGGTGCAGCCACTTTGGAAAATGCTTAGCAGTTCCTCAGAAAGTTATTAAACATAAAAGTACCCTGTGACCCCAAAATTTCACTCCTATACCCAAGAGAGTTGAAGATGAATGTTCACACAAAAACATGTACGTGAATGTTCATAAGTAACATTGCTCATAAAAGCCTCAAAGTGGAAAAAAACCCAAATATTCATCAGCTGATAAATGGCTTAACAAAATGTGGTATATCTATACAATTGAATATTATTCATAGAAACAGGTGAAGTACTGACATGTGCTCCAACCTGGATAAACCTTGAACACATTATGCTAAATGAAAGAAGGTAGAAACAAAAGGCTCCATATTATAGGATTCCATTTATGTGAAATATGTGGAATAGGCAAATCTGTAGAGACCAAAAGTAAATTAGTGGTTGCCAGGGGCTGGTGGGGTGGGGAAGAGGGAGGAGGGAAGAGGACAGATAGTGACTGCTCGTTAGTCCGGGCTTCCTTATGGGGTTATGAAAATGTTCTGGAATTCGACAGTGGCATTGATTACACAACCTTGTGAATATACTTAAAATTCACTGAATTGCATGCTTTAAAATGGCGAATTTTATGGTTGTGAACTATGTCTTAACTTTTAAAAATCAGCATAGAAAATCTGTTAAAAATCAACAAATAAAGAATCATCTTGATATAAAAATATAATAATCATCCAAAGTTATGATTTTCTCCTTGAGGTCTTCATTAAAAACTTGTTTATGACAACAGATACCCCTTCCAGGACATAAAGGATAGATTATACAGAAATCACCTAGACTTTGTTAACCCACACACTAAGATAATTGCCTGAAATTCTGCTTCAAGTGTGGTCGAGTATACATTTAACCGTGTGTTACATTTACAGGGCTTTAGGAGGTAGATTATAGTTTGCAGTTCTAATTGAAATAATGTAGTAGATAACCCTGGAAGCTGGAATTATCACATACTTACTGTACTTCATCTACTCTGAGATGCACATTTTCCCCCCAAATTTTAACATCTTTGGGATATATCTTACAGTTGATGGTGTCCTGGATTTGATGAAATTTGGCAGTTTTATATATTGTAATGTTTGCTTTTAATGCTCTTCTAGGGTGGTTAGCCATACAAAATTAACTTTGCAGTCCCTAAAAGGCTATTTATATCAAAATATCATTTCTGGTGCACACCGAATGGTGTGTTTATTTTGAAGCTTTGAAACCCGGTTGTTGACATATCTTCTAACTGCATAAAAAATAGTTCTCAGAGGTTAAAGGAAGGCTTCCCACATTGCCCGGCCACTTCTTTATGGACTAAACTCAAGTTGTCCTACCTTCTTATTCTCTTCTGTCACATTGGGCCATTAGAAGGACTAAGTGGAAACTTGGAATAATCAGGCATTAAAAAAATCCTGTCTCTGTTTGTGGTATTTTGATATGAAACTTTGAGAATAAAATCTTAAAAGTTTCTATGATAGGCTATAATTTAATAATTTTTTAATTGCTATAATGTATTTTAATTATACCATAAAATCCTGTAATACAACAGAGTTAAAATTTTGCCCAAGTATCTTCTCTAAGGCCTTGGGAGGCAAAGGTTTTGGACTCCTGAGTGGAGATTGGGAGGATATTGTTAATCCATGGTTTACAAAATGTTTGTTTTACCCCTAAACAGAGAGAGAAACTAGTAATTACAATAGGCAAAACTTCTTAAAAATATAAACATAAAATGAAAACTCGGAGCATACATAGGCTAAGAAGCAGTTGTCAAGGCGAGTGGAGAGGGAGGAAGTGTTCTCACTATTAGAACACTTGGTTCTGTGTGACAGCATCCTTTTACAAAGGCAAAGCTTTGCTGGCATTGCCTTTAAACAAATACGTAACGCCAACCATCTGTCCATATGTGTTATACAACAGGAATACCTAACTATTCCCATAGCGAAGAAAGGAATTTCTTCATTTATGTATGAAAATGTGTATTTATGCATATATAGCTTCTTATATGTGTTTTCTATATAGCACAGAAATGCATCTTTGAATGCCATATAGCCATGAAACTTTCCCTAAGGTCTTAGCTCAGAGGTGATCTGTAATGGAGAGAGTGACTTTCTCATGCTCTTGGTTTAAGATTTAAAATTGGATAGTAAATTCAGGTTACAAAGCACAATGTGGTGGGAGTGGAAGCATTTAGTAAGTGCCTAATAATTGCTGGGCCAGGAAACCTATAATGGTAATTATTGGGTACTTCGAGTACTCTTTTCAGTTTGGATTCTTATTGTCACTAGAAAATACTTTTGGTGCTGGGATGAGCACAGGCACTGGACAATCTCTCCTCTCCTACTTCCTTTCTAGAACTGTTCAGACCCCTCCTGGTGAGAGCAGAGTAGCTATTACTGGGCAGAAACAACCACAAGAAGTCAGTAAATTCTCAGTGCTTTATCTACCCAACTAGTCATTGTAGCCAGTGATCATACACATGGCCTAAATGCAGGATATCCCATGAAAAACTCATTTCAAACCCAAGATAATACAGTGTGTTTTTACTTGACTTACACCTCAATCTCTGTTCCATCTTAACTCAGTGTGCATGGGTAAAGGAACTCATTATAACCATTTGACAGATTGATTGTTTTATTAAATTCGTCAATGCAGTATTGTGGATAAGACCATGGACTGTGGAATCAGATTACATGGGTTTATATTCTGATTCCACTGTTTCCTAGCTGTGTGACTTTGGGCAGGTTATTTAACCTCTCTGTACCTTAGGATTCTTATCTGTAGTGTAGCGCTAGCAGTAGTATGTGCCATATAGCAGAACCATCATAATGAAGTGAAATTATATATGTGACCCTCTTAGAACATTACCAGCAGCCAGAGTAATTGCCCTTGATGTTTCTTGATTTCCTATGGAAAGTGGGACTTCTAATTTAGACCCTATTGTTTAGAGAAGCACACAGTGCACAGAATGAAAATTGAAACCTTGAGAGCATTTTCTCACCCAAATTAAAAAAAAAATTAAATAACTTTTAAGATCATGAACTGTCTTTTTATCAAACTGCCACCTTTAAAATCAGGCTTTGCCACAAATTAGTCACTAATTACCTAATTATAACTACTCCCTTTCCATTTCTAAAACTAAACTAGATTTCTGACCTGTGACTACTTTGGTAATTTGAATTATTTGCTATAAAAAAAAAGGGTAATTGAGACTAAAGGCAATTTAGTTGGTTGGAAGAATATGAGCTTGGAGATATAATGACCTGGTCATAAAATTCCATTCTGCCACTTATTGCTTTGTGATTCCAGGCAAGAACTTCTCTGAGCCTCAGTTCCTTGTTTGTAAAATGAAACTAATAATGCATTCAGTCTATCCTAGTTCAAGGCAAATGATGGTGCTCAAAAAATGTTCCTGTCATTTAACAGTAACCAGCTCCTATTAACCATGGAGAGGTTGAGACAAATCAGCAAAATCTTACATGGTGGTCTCAGTGGTGGCGTTCTTAATCTTAAGAGGCTCCTTAACACACCGGAGCCTAACATGATCACAGCACAGCTGGCTGAATTTGACGTTTGCAAGTTCTCATGTAGAATTTCGTCCTGAGAAGGGAGACTTAAAAGTGTATCACAAAGGAAACTGGTATGTATTTTAGATGTAAAATCCAGTGAACAAGTAATGACAGCTAATTATGTGATCTCATGCAAGTTAATTGTTCTATGGCTTGTTCTTGATATGGGATGATTGGACTAATCGACTTTTGAGAATTAAATATTTATCAGTTCAGGAAATACAGAATAAGCTTTTTAATACCATAGAGATGATCGAGCATTTGTCAAGTGAAGATATAAATATTACTGAATTTGGCCATGATTTGGTCAGAAAACTTCTGGATTTGAGGAAGAGAAGAGTGAAAATTAGATCTTAAAACTGAAATATAACCTGTTAAGCAGTTAAGCACTTAAAGAAATCATATTAATAAAGTTAGGAAAGCACTCATCTAATATTGAATTAAGTACATGTGAAGAACTTCTATTTTTATGTTTTTATTTTTACTGTCATACTGTAAGATCTTAAAGTTAAAAGTGATCACACTTAGGCTGCTTACCTGCGTATGTATCCCCCACTGCTAGATTTTCTCAGAACAAAGGAAGGTTCTTCCTTATCAGAGGCAAATACAGCATAAGCTCCGTGATGATACCATTGGATGTTAGAACAATATACACCTGATAGCTGAATTGCATTCTTAAGACCTTTTCTTGGCAAAGTTTGAACAATATACGTAATCTCTTCCAGTCCACGTAAATTGGGGTAATTACCAAGCCTATTGTCTCTAGATTCTCCTCTGCTGAGGAATGAAGAAATAATTTGTCCTTAAAAAAGAAAAAAGGAAACAAGGAAAAGCCGGCAGCCTATTCTGGGCCAGCTGCTCAGGGGTCCCTGTTTGTCACTATTTGAAGGTTCAAACAATTTGATGGAGAATTAGATTTAAATGCTTCAAGTTGGCAGGTCCTTTTTTCCTCACAGCTTTTTCAGTTACTCATTTTGCCACTGATTGGTCCATCCACCTCATTTTCCTCTTAATATTTCACTAGCACCTCTGCTCCCGACAGTTAGGAGGACCTGACGCAGCCAGTTATCAGCGGGTTCGCTCAGCCCAGCAGCAGCGGAGGAAGGGGTCTGACCAGAGCGGGGAGCAGAGGCTCTTCATAAATAATGGTGTGTTCTTGTCAGTGGTTTTGGCCCTCGAAGGAGGGTAACATGTTTCCATAGCAGATGGGTCAGCTCTTGCCTGCCAGTCTGTCTTTTGAGCTTCCTGTGCAAGAGTATGGTTTTCATCAACCTTGGTGCTGTAGAGAACACCTACTTTATGAGACTGGATTTTTTTTTTTTTTAGCCAAGAGAAAATAATTGAATGTCTGTGCATGTAGAAAGTTTCTTTGGAGAAGATTAAAAGAGAGTAGAGTAGTTAGCCCAGATGTCCCAGCGAAAAATTGTTAACTGTGATAGAAGCATTTTCTTGTAACGCAGGAAAATTAAGACCGAGGCGAAAAACCCTTTCTAGGATCAGATTTCATTAAATGCCATTAAGATATTATACCTTTGGCTATAAAACTGCTTTCCCTTATTTTTTCTATAAACAATCCCTGCACATATGTCATTTTGCCCTCTCGGGTCTACAGATCTTTTGGCAGGAAAAGTAATGTCTTCTACCTTCTCTTTTCAGCATCTTGATCTCATTTTCAGTGGGACAGTCCAAATGTAGCGTTCATGGGTGAGCAGGGCTTGGAATGCTTGGTATGCTGGCCTCATTCAGATGGTATTTACTGCTGAGGGCTACACATGGCTCAGGTAAATTATAGGGACCCCATCAACCCTATTGGACCCATAAAATTCGCTTTATCCAAGCAATAGAAAGCGAATAATTTTCAAAGCTTTGTACATTTCCAGAGGGAAAATAACACATATATTACTCTCATGTCTGCGTAGTGGAAACACAAGTGTGTCCTACTTGAAGGAACTCTAATGTGTAAAAATAGAAACATTAAAAGCACATAAAGTAGGTGATCAGATCCCCGCCTACATTTGCATTCAGATTGTGATTACTTGACAATGAGTCATAAACTGTTAAAGAGTCAGTAGAGATCATTCCATTTACAAATGTTTAAGAAATGACTGCTCAATACAATAAGATTACATAACGCAACCAGAAAGAAATTTCTGATGTTATTGTGGGTTTTGCCAGCAAAAGTCTCTGAAATTTTAAAACCAAATAAATACAAGGGAAAATATAACCCCATAATTAAAATTTTATTCATGTGTAATTTTTGAAGCAAAGACGTATTCTTTTCTACAGTGGTGCACTGATGGCCACCAGAAAATTCAGCCTGATCTGCTATGCCTGACTGATTTGTCTGAAAGGGACCCCATGGTAGAGATCTGGCCGAGAAACCATTAAGGAAGGTGAGGGTAATCACCTCACAGGTGAATCTTGGTTGCTCTCGTGTCTGAATATTTAGCAGAAAGGATGAGAAGCTTAAGTCCTGAGTAGGCATTCATGAAGCATGTCCTATGCTGTGTCCTATACTGTACCAGATGTACTAGCGTACAGAACAGTGATAGAGAGTAGTTGTCATAGAATTACTACTAATAAGCAGAAAAGAATTGGTAACAGGACGCAGAAGCCCATCCAAACTAGACCAAGTGAAAAGGGGATTGATTATAAAGAAAAATGGGAAGTGTTATGGGATCCAGTTGCAGGAAATACAGCCAAGCTTAAGAGGAGCTAAAATATCTTTGAGTGTTCAGTCCCATTCAGACAGTCTTGCTCTCTAGACTGTCTCTGGTCTTGCTTCTCTGTGCGTATCTGCCTGCCCTCTTCCTGGCAGACCAGCATCTTCTGTTCCTCCCTTGGTTTCTACATCTCCATAAACTTAGTCAACAAAGAGCTTTGATGTGCCATGTAGAACTCTCTGGCTATATCCTGTATAATCTTACACCTCACAGCTAACTCACTCAATTTTTGCATACCAGTTTCAAATTCCCAAGAAAGATAACCTTACTTGAGCCAAGCCTATTGATTAGTTGTCCTTTGCTCCCTCTAATACAAAAAAACCCCACTGTATACTAAGTGGTTTCTGTGTGCCAGGTCTTGGGTTAAAACTCATCATGGACTACTAGCTCAAGTAATTCTCAAGCATTCAATCTGCAACATCTCATTTAGTTCTTCAAAAATGTTGTGTACTTCGTGTGGTTCTTGAGGGGATAAGATGAGATAATGTGTTGCCAAACAGTACATTTCACAGAATCTTGCCTTCATTAATAAGGGCTTCATTAACATTAACTCGTAATCGAAGTGGTATAAATGAATGAAGACTTGCTGGATAAAAGCTCTGAGGACCTGGATTCTTACTGTGGTTTTTTTTGCTAGCAATGAGTCTTTAACTGTTGCTGGTTTCTATCTCATCATTTTAAGAAATTACTTATAATTTTTTAAGATATGATTCTGTTATTATGGTTGTGTTTTTAAAAGTTCTTATCTTTTAAGGATACATACTGAAATATTTGTGGATAAAATTATATGACATCTGAGATTGACTTCAAAGTAATTTGAGAAGGGAGTGGATGGAGATGAAAAGATTAACTATTAGTTATAATTGTTGAAGTCATGTCAGGGATTTTATTGTAGTACTATTCTTTCTACTTTTGTATGGGTATTTTTTTTAAGTGAAATTTCCCATAATAAAAAAGTTAAAAGAAAAATAGATTGGAATAAGATCACAGAAGTCTTTCCAACTCTATTTTTTATTCTGCTATTTGGAACAATATAAGTCTCAGCCAGTTTTTACTCTGAATATTTAGCTTATATAACTGCTCTTTGAGTTATATACAACTGGTATTTTTTTAATTACAAAAGTAATGTGTGATAATTAGAATGTTGGCCTCCATCCTCTTTATCAAATTCCCATTGCTCCTGCAGTAATCAAGGTATCTTTCCACCCTTTTTTTCTGTGGCCATATGAACATTTATATATATACATATACAGGCTTTGGTGTTTTTTGTTTTATTTTCTTTACAAATTTTGGGCTACTTATTTATCAGTTAATTACCTCATACTTCAAGGCCATCACCCAATAAATAGATATGGATGTAACTCATTCTTAAAAATAATGACAAAATATTCCATTATCTATGTATTAATAGGGATATAGGTTTGAGTTCTCTAATAGTGGCTTAAACTATCATAGAAACTTCTCTTTCTTCAGTTTCAGCAAGAGTAGTCAGGGTTGGATGGCTGCTCCCACGTGTTAGGGAACCAGCCTTCTTCTGAACCATTGCTCTGACATTCCTGCGGTGTTACTTTCACCCTCATGGTCCAGGATGGCTCACCATCACTGCACATTCTAGCCCATTAGAGGGGGCACAGAGACAGGGGGAGGTATGACCCTTCCTTGAATGGCCACAGCCAGAAATTCCAAACATTGCCTTTCTTCTCCCACGTCCCAGAATTTAGTCAGGTGGCTACAGCCTTCTCTTTTGACAAATACTCAAGATATTTCCATTTTTTTTTTGCATTACGAACAATGCTGTATTAACATTCTTGCACAGAGATCCTATGTACTTTCACTGTTATTTCTATAGAATAGTTCCCTAAAAGTGGAATTGCTGTAAATTTGTATTTTTATATATTATGAACTAAAACATTGAAAGAAAATTTTGCAGTTGGATTCACATTTTGATTGATAAAGATCTCTAACTCTTGATGGCATTGTCTCATACTGAGTAACCCTGTTTTGACAATGTCACCATGTTTGATCAGCCATGTTCTGACACTTATTTGACTGTTTTATTGTATTTCTCTGCTGTTTATAAAAATTGATGAGCAATGGAAAAAATGGGAGTTTTGCTGTTGGTGATATTTCTACTAGAATTTAATAGAATATAAAATCCTTGAGGACTAGGGGTTTGGTCTCTTTTTTTCCCTGCTTTATTCCTGGCACCTAAAAAACTATGACACATAATAAGCTCTCAATACATATTTGTTGAATGAATGCAAGAAATCAATGAATGAATTTTCACTGATGCAAATTAAAAATGATTATGAGCATTAAAATTAATGAATATTTAGGCTCAATTGGACACTCTCCTTAAGTTGATCACCTGAATGTTTACTTGTTAAAGAAAAGAAAAAAACTAAGATATACAAAATGCTAGGAAGATGATTTTGAAGACGCAGTGATACAGAGATTGAGAGGGTTCTAAAATTATGGATTGACAGTATCACTCTAGTGTTCAGTCATTACAGAAGTTTACAGAATGTGGATAGGTATATGGCCCACTCTAGAATCCTTTGCTGAGAAAAGAAAGTAGTTAATACTTTTATGACAAATTTTTGAGGAGGTTAAGATCATCAGAACTAGAACCCCCAAATTCCCATTAGTAAGTGCTGATTCTTAATATTAAAAATGTTCTTTTGTTAGTTACTTAGTTTGTGCCTCCAAAAGGGATCAGGCACTGTGGCAGTTTGGCTTACCACGGTATCCCCAGAACCTAGCCCAGTGCCTGGCACATAGTGGGTGCCTAATAAATGTTTAATGAGTGCAGGAATGAACACTAAAGAATTTAATTTACATTATTTACATTATTATGTTTAATGTTTATATTTGTCAATATTCTTTGGGTAAGTAACAGAATGCAACTCAGGCCACCTTCACAAAGAAGATGGTTTTATTAGGAGGAGGCTCAGTCCAGTCAAAGACTATAGAAGCCAAGGCAGGCTGGACATCTCAGGGTCTAAAACTAGGATTTGGATTCTAGCAGGACTCTCTCTCCCCATCTCTGTCTATGGTCTCACCCTCTTCTTCTGTGTATATGATGATCTTTTATTGCACATGAGGTTTTCTTTAAGTATCTGAGTCCCTGGGCGCATATCCTAACAGTCACCCACCAGAGAAGAAATTTTGTCCCACCAGTTCCATTTATAAGGTTGTAATGGGAGCACTTGAATTGGCCTGTCTTGGCTTATACACCACTGAGGAAAAAATTCGTCACCAGAGGAAAGGTGGGGGCAATGTCATTAGTGAAGCACTGTACGTTAAACAAAGGTTTTTTTTTTCTTTCTATGTTTTAAATAATCATATTCAAATTGTATTATTATCTGGTGATAAAAAAGTAGAAATAATTTTAATATAATTAAGAACTTTATAATGTCTAAAATTTTGTTTAATTATATGGAAATAGAATCTCCCTGATAGAATATAACTCTTACTTTTAAGTTATACATATTTAACTTCCTTAGATGTTTTTAAGAATGATTTTTTACAAAAGTCAGGAATGCCTATACATGTATTGCAGTCATTGGAACAGTGATAAGGGAATACGGTTAGGAATCATTCTCCTTGCTTACAGTTTTCACTCTATTATTAACTTTAAGTAAGAAATATACCCTGGGCCTCAGTTTTGTCTTTGTTTTTGCCTTTAAATCAGTTTTGTGGGGGTTTTTGCTTTTAATCTATAAACTGATGAGACTAAAAATAATATTTACTTCACAGGCTTATTGTGATGATCAAGAGAAATAATGGATGTGAAAAAAGTTGTTAATTACAGAGTACAAACATTAAGTAATTATCATTGTGTCCTATATATATTTCTGAAATGATATTCTTAATTTAGGATCCACTGACACCTCCCTTCATATTATATGAAAATGTGGATGTGTTTGTACCTGTATCAGTTAATGTTAGATTCAGCTGTGAGTGACAGAACACCAAGTAACTGGCCTAACACAATGTAAGGTCATTTCCCTCTTAAACTATACTAACTCCAGAGATAAGCCATCCAGGACAATAGGGCAGTTCTGCAATCATCAGCGGCCCAGGCTCCTTCCCTTTCATCGTTTTATTCTACTAAGCCTCTGGGTTTCTCCTCGCAGTCCAAAATCACAGCTTACACATTCAAGCTAGCAATGAAGATGAAAGTAAGGAGGGAGTGGAAGAAAGCCATGATTCCCACCTTTAAGAACACTTCTCGGAAGTTGAACATGACACCTATGCTTGCATTGGCCAGAACTGAGTCACAAGGCCACGCCTCGCTTAAAGGGCAAGTAAGAAATGTAGTCTTTTTCTCCCAGGGCCTCCAGTGCTAAACAAGAAGGGAGAATATCTAAAGGGAGAATCTCCTGTGTCTGAAATAGTATGGATGCATATTTCAAATAGAGTAATGAGGATATATATTTCAAATAGAGCTTTCATCAGAATCTTAACGAGATCTATTGTAATTTATAAACATTACCAAAATAAACACTGTTTCAAAGTAAAATCAGCCATTTTATGTTGTAAACCTCACAGATTAGGGGTGTCTTTCTAGATCATCATCAGTCTGTGCTGTGAGCAGGAGAGAAGGAAATAATCAATAAGCATACATTTGGTGCTATCATATATACAGCATCCATATCATTTGATAATGATGGTTTCTTATTTTAATTTACCCTCCTAAATCAATCACTTTACATATCGTAAGTCAATGATTTCTTTTTCATGAACTCTATTTATGATGTATTATGTAAAGGATTCTTAAGCAATTTAAAATTTTATCTATACCCTTTTCTTTCATTATTTTAGATACTAATCAAGGTTCTTTTTGAAAATTAAATGACTTTTGCTTTTCATAATTAATTTAACTTCAAATTAATAAAGCCTAGCAAACATCTTTCTTAGTTTAATTGAATTTTTCTTTTAATATTTTTGCTTTGTACTAATCATCTGATCTTCCTGTTTGTACCTCGTTTTAAGTAACACATGTTGAGCAACACATAAAATGTCAAAAATTCTAATTTAATCCATTTCAAAAGTAAACAACTAATAAAACCAGCTCAAAAAAAGTAAATATTTTTAAGACATTTTAATAGTTTTATTTTTGTTTTTATTGTGCATAGTCTTTTCTTATGCAGAAATTTGTAGCTGTAGATGGTTGGGCTATTTATTTTAATTAATGTCTGCTATGAAGTTTCTTTAGAAGCAAGTCAGATGTCAACATTAAACACATGACCCTAAAAAAGAAAAAAAAAAATCTTACTAATTTAATTGTCAAAGTAAAACTATATCAGGATTTTTTAAGTATTAAAAATAACTAATTATGCAGCCATAAAAAAACCAATTTGATTGACAAAGAAAGATGTATATGCATATTATTAGAGTGGAAAGCAAGATTACAAAGCAAGTATGTCTAACATGTCTTTTTAAATACTTAAGTGTCAGGGAGAAAACCGTCTCTTAAGAATATACACCAGCTATCCAACCATTTAATAGCATCTATCTTTGGATGATGAAATTAAAGTTGATTTTTACTTTCTATTTTGTATGGATTTTTATGGTACTGTGTTGCATTACTTTTATTATCAGGGGAATAAAAACTAACTAGAAAGAATTTTTCCCATTTTGAAGAAAAGTTGGTTATAAAAAGATGGATAAACAAAGGTAGTATTTTTTTTTTCATTGCAGACCTCTGTCTTTAAAAATAAAAAAGTCACTTAGAAGGTAAAATTATATACTCATGACTGACTACTGCAAGTTTAAAGCATAGCATTTGGGAAATTTCACAGGAAATTTGATATATGGCTGCTTTTGTTGAAGAAACTTCTTTGCCTTGTCTGTAGTGGGCTGATAGCTACACTGAATTGTAATGAGATATGGAAGTATAGTAACTCAGTGTGAATTAGAAATTCAGTCTCCTGGATATCCTTCCCTTCAGAGTCACTGACTCAGTGTTAATGAGGATGTGTGTGTATTACTTATCTCAAGGTGTGAGATTAGCAGATGACTGCAGGACAAATCAGTAAAGCCTTTGTGCTCTGTGAAAGCAAGAATAAACCAGCTATTTTAACCCAAGCCCAGGCATTCCCTTCTCTGGATTCCCTAGCGGATCCTTCAGCTGAATCTGAGCCTTCAAATAAAGCCACTTTCTATGCTTCTCTGTGTACACTGAGAATCTTGCCAAAGCCTTCTATGAGGTATCTGTGAATTTATCCTGGGAGAACACCACACAGTGTCCTTGGCTTCCTGCTCTAAATGATCCACTCCAATGACACACTGTAATACTACTCAAGGTAGGGAGAATGAGCTGCCAAAACCTATTTATCACTTTGCTGGCCTTGAACCGTGCACATCTGTCTGAAGTTAAACAAGGGTCATAGGAAGAGCTTTTCTTCTTTCCCGCCTTGCCAACACTAGTATCTTGTATAAAGATTAAAATAAATTGTCTAGTGTTTCACTGCATTGGTTTTCCCACCCTACAAAGTGCCATTCTTTAAAGATGTATAAAAGAGTGGATTTGAGAAAGTAGATGCTTGCAGTTTCAAAAATAAATATTAAATATCCAAAGCTGGGAGGCATTGGTTAAATAGATGATGATTGTCCATAAAATGGAATATTATGCTCCCATTAACAATAATGTTGAAGAATACTTAATGAAATGCAGAGATGGCCAGGATGTCCTTTGTGTGGATAATTACCATCTGTTTCATAAAACTAATATAGAATTTTATCCCAGTTTTGTTTTTAAAAATTAAAAATACATACACAGGAAAAAGTATGGAAAGATTTATACCAATAAACTTTTTGTAGTTACCTTTGAGTGAAGGATTTATGTTTGAATTTTTTTCTTTCTTTTCTTTTTTCTTTTCTTTTCTTTTCTTTTCCTTTCTTTCTCTTTCTTTCTTTCTTTCTTTCTTTCTTTCTTCCTTCCTTCCTTCCTTCCTTCCTTCTTCCTTCCGTCTTCCTTCCTTCCTTTTCTTTCATCAGTATTTATTATCTTTTCTACTTCTGAAATAAACTAAAAAGTCATTTAAAATAAGTTAGTTAGTATTGATCTTTATCTTAAAGAGAAAATTTGCCAATTAACATGAAACAAAGGGAACAGATTTTAAAGCATTTTATTTCTGGCAGTCAAATTTTATTGTTTTTTAAAAAGACACTTTAGAAACTGTGGAGAGGGGCTGGAGGATAATACGGAAACTCTCTGTACTTTCCACTCAATTTTCCTCTAAATCTAAAACTTCTCAAAAAATAAAATCTATTAATTAAAATTTCAAAAGCTCTTTCACACTTGCTCTACTTGGCCGTCTTTTATTTTCTTGCCATCACAAGTTATGTCAGTAAGCACATGTTACATTAATACCTGAGTTTTACGAAGCCATAGGGAAGTGTTTATAAACAAGCTGGTTCTGGCTATAGTCTGGAAAACAATAACGGCTTGCCAAATACTCTGTAGACTGTTAGGATCTGATATTCTGGATTTCTCCCTCTGATGGACTCCTCCTGGCCTCTTGAGTCTCAAACTCTATCAGCCCCCTTCCCCTCCTGGTCATAGAAGAAAGCAGACTCTTTATTCCCTGGATTCCTTTATGAGTTGGTGATGACTCCTGTCCTCAGGGGCCTATCATCAGTGGCTTTGCTATGAAATCAATTCAAGGCACATACCTGTTCCAAAACTTTGCCACAGTGCCATTACAGCCACTTTTTTGGTTAAGACCCACCTCCAGAAAGCCTTTATTGAAGTGTAGGTATGAATGAATGCTGACCATATTGACCAAGAAGAAGGTGTGAGCTCCAGGATGACTAAAGCATGTAAAGATGAGTAAGGAAGCTAGAAGGCCAAGATATATAGGATTGAAATCTCCATTCTAATCCTGTATATTTTGGTCCATGTTTTCAGCAGCATGAGGCTACCGGAAGAAGGAAGAGGGAAGAAGGTAGAAAGGAACCAAGTAAGATTGGGTGATGGAGGGGTACCACTATCCTACACTTGCCTTGGGGTAGAACTCCAGTTAAGACAGGAGGGAATGGGGCAAGGTACAGCCATTCAAGGAATGACAGAGCAATTAACATCAAAATGGTGGAAGATTCAACTCCCAGACATCTATCCTGTGCCTAACTCTGCTAGGTTCTGGGGTTGTAAGGTGAGAACAAGCATCCATGACCCCTTTCCTTCACGATGCATATAGTCTAATGGAGGAAACTGATCAAAAACCACACATAGAAAACGTACAGTTGCAGCTGTGACAGGTGCTATGGAGGAGAGGTACACTATTATAGGAAGGTTGAATCTGGGAAGTCAGGCTAGACATCCTCCGCAAGGAAATAACACTTCAGCTGAGATCTGAAGGTAAGCTGACTGAATGAGGCAGGGAACGTGAAAGGTTTTCCAGACAGAAGGAACAGCATGTGCTAAAGCTCTGTCTAATCTTGCTTGGAAGGGGGCTACTAGAACACTGAGAAAAGCCTTCAGTTTTTAATGTTCCAACTCCCTAACACCCCAAAGGACTCATTCAGGTGCAAGGAAATGTTCCTCTGAACCTGTGATACCCATTTTTTTGTGTTTTGCTTCAACTATAAAATTTGTTTTTACAGCTGCACTTCCTGGTACAGAATTTGAACACATATCATAAAATGATCACAAGGAAAGATCACACATATTGATTGTTCTGATTTGATTGCTAAATGGCCGCTGTCACCCATCAGTTACTTCATCACCTCAATAACTCTAAAATAAGCACTGAAGGTCAGGCTCTCAAATTTAGGTTGTCTTAATAACATGATTCTCATACACTTTTTAATTTTGCTTAACGTTGCAGCTTTGATTTTAGTTATAAGCCAAATTAGATTGAGCTTTGCCTGCAAGTTGTTTTCTTTGTAATTTTTTGATAAGGTAAAGAGTTTTGTCAAGCACTGTTTTTAATGCTCGAATTTAGAGAACTTCAAAGACAATTAGTCCTGGTCAGACCATTCATCTGTGATTATTTTCATGGTGAAATGGCGGTATTAAATCTCCTGATGTTAACGGAATGATTTTACTTCAAAGCATAGTTCCAGAATATTCTGTCTGGTCTTGCCACAAATTCATGTTCCTTAAGGTTTTATTCTTGTAAGAGCTGTTCAAGAAATACAGTAGCAAGAAAATGGATGAAAAACATATGGTGTTCTTATTCAAGGGCTCAGTTGATCATTTTCACTTTTAAATCTTCAGTCATCAACCTTATTCATTTCTCCAGTGTATAGGGTTGTAGTGTGCATGTGCTAAAACTGTTGAAAAATGACAAAGCACATAGTATGGTAGTGGAATGGCAACAGGAAGCATTATGTGTATTTAATTTTTCTAAGTTAGAAAGAAACCAAACTCTATTTTGTTAAGATATGATAACAGAAACCAAATGGGAAAGAGAGAAAATTATTATAAAATTATTTTTCCAAGACAGAAGATTTTGGAATAGAATGGCAATGTTTTTGAATAATGTTGGCCTAAAAGATACTATGACATACTTTGAAGTGATATTATTAGTATAAAAGCAGAATAACAGTTGATGTCTTTAAATATGACTAAGTATTGTTTAAGGAAAATAATAAATTCTGTTAGGTGAACCAGAGTAATATTAATGGTTTGCTAGGACAGTTACTCAGCAGGATTGCAGAACTTTTCCATGCTTTCTCCTAATCTGACATCTGACTTATTATCTGTATCATAAGTGTTCTTACAGTAGAAGTATTCATTTTCTTTCCAGATTTCCCTCTTGTATTTATACTAATGTTTATGTCTATTATCCTTTCCCCTTACTTCCCTGGTCTATAGCCTTGAATTAATTTATATATGGTATGAATATTCTTAACTCATAAGAGCCCTACTGAATTTATCATGCTAAATGGTATAAGTGATCTATGACCACTGCTAATTACTTGCTTGTCGTTTGTGTAATAATTATTCTCCTGAGATCATCTTCTGCTGAAAGTTTCCCTGCCACTCTCAAGGTGTCTGCTGCCATGAGTAGAGTTCTCTCCCCTCCCTTTCTATTTTTCTGATTGTTTTTCCCCCTTTTTTTTGCCTTCTATAACTATTGGGAAAACTAATTGACTACTTCTTAAAAAGAAATATACGTATATAAGTAAGCTACTAGAAACACTCATCCTAGTGGAAAGCTATAAATGGCCCAAATAAAATATTAATAATATTTTAATTATAAATAATAATTTATTGAGCATTTTCTATGTGCCAAGCACTAAACTAACTACTTTACGTGGATCGTCTCATTGAACCCTAAGAAATCTGTGCCTGTTAAATGCCTAGTTTTCAAATGAGGAAATTGAAGCTCAATTGTTAAGAAACTTGCCCAAGTTCTCATAAATAGTGTTGGGGGTAGCATTCACACTTCGTGGGGCATATTTTAAGGCTCTAGTTGTTTCTTTTTCCACATAAATAATTTCATACTTCATTGCATTAGGGCATCTTCTGAAAGTGAGCTTGTTCAGTAACGGGTCTTCACCTCCAAGCCATTACACCTTACTGTCTCACGTCTGCTTTTGAAGACCTTTGGCGATCTAGGTTGGTGTAGAAAGTAAATAATGTTGCTTCTAGTTTTGAAAATGAAGCATAAGTGAGCTCAATTATATCATCAGAATATCTATCCAAGTAATAAATCCCTCCCTTCACTTACAATTTCCATAAATTCATTTGTATTCCCAGGGCGTTGCTAGAAGTGTTTTAATAGCACCTTTCCCACTGCTTCCAATGTTTTGATCAAAAATGGATGTGTTGGGAGCTATTGCCAAAAGAGTGAAGGTAAACTTGAGATAACACTGATGTTTTATATAAAGAGCAAACATGTTAAGGAAGGAAGGAAACAGGAGTGTGAAACTACAGTTTGCCTCAATATTAGCCACAAATGATACAAAATCCAGGATAGACAGCTGATGCCTTGAGTTTAGCTAGAATAAAATTCTGATAAGCAGAGAATTTGCCACAGGAGCCCTTTTCCAAGATCCGGTTATGTGCATCTGGGGTGGTCCTAGAGGGTTAATTTAATCAAGGAAATCTAATTTCGGTGATTAAGAAAGTCAGTTGGGATGAAGAGGCTTTGAATACATTCTGGGTACTTTAATCAAATAACAGTGATTCTTTTTCAAGTTACATGGTTATGTAGTGGTCTTTCACTCTTGTCAGTTAATGAGCAATAAAGCACTGTTGCTCTGGAGCCAACTTCCTGTCCCGGAGATAACTTCCCCGTTTATCGGACTGGAGACTTTGGGCGAGTAGCTTCACCTCTCTGAGCTTCACTTTCCTTATCTGTTAAAGGGGACAATAGAATTTGATCATAAGGATCTTTAAATAAACTTATGAAAGTGAAATCAGACCCCCTTATTCCTTCCCTTTTTATCTCTTTATAACATGGGAGTTATTATTTTAAATGTGTTGTATGGTACCTTTTCTCTAAGGAACTATACCTCCCTTATTAGCTTTGGAGAATTGTTACTCTGGGGAATAAACTGCTTACAGAATAATTGCTCTGAGTTTTTTCTTATCACTTCTAATATAAAGACTGATTTATACATTTAAGTTGAAAGTCATAAAATCAGTATTCACAAATAAATTTTGAATAAAGTCAAACAAAATCTTTATTCCAATTATTATTTCCAATTGTGAAGATGAAGAAATTGCTAAATTAATCCTCACCATGTTAAGCTCCTTTTATTATATGCCGGACTTGGTTTTACGTATTTTAAGTATGAACATACATTTTTGTAAGTGAAGTCTCCGTTTTGTCATCTCAATGTGAAAAGAACTCAGGAAATTACTAGATGAATGATACTTTTCTTGGTAGGCCAAGGTTATTTCACATTTTTAATAGTGGTTTCATGTCACTGTACACCTATTAAATTATATGGGTTCCATGTAATGATAGCAGTCTTGTTACTCAAGAGACTGAATCCCTGCAGTGCACTCAAAAAGCAAGTGTACTTGTGCCTAATCGCACATGTAATATTGCAATGCCTCTCACTTGAAGCGAAAACACTTTCTTTTTCTGTGTGTCACACTTGAATAGTATTTTATCCTGCTATTACATTTATATTATGGTGGGATAAAAGTTGTAATATGTGATTAAATTTTTAAAAACACAGGTAGGAAGAGCTCCTGATTTTGGTTATTAGTCAGAATACCGTTCTCCCCACTCCTGAATACCCCAGCTGACTTAGAAATATTATTTTTCTAGTAGGTGTATATGTTAAGATGCTTAAGCAAAGAATACCTATAATTCTTTGTTTGATTCTCTGATTACTAGGATTGAGTTTGAGCAGAAATGCAGGGGAAAATTTCCAAAACCAGCTGTTGCCCATACAGAAGTAAGGAGCCTGATGAAAACAAAGATAACTCTTCCATGAGAGACTGTGTTAATAGTGCTACTACTGAGGTTGATGATGTTCTATGTTGTCTTTTGTAATTACAGTAATAATAATGTCTATTTTCAAATCACCTAATAACATACCTCCCCAGGCTAAAGGCTGTGCCACATCTGGATGTAACATCAGGCCAGCTGGCTCTCTCACCCCTCTATCCAAATTTGGGTTTGCGAAAAGTGACCTATGGTTTCTCTTGTATCATTGTCTATTGCTATCACGTTTCCTTTTAAATAAAGTGCTGAAGACAGACTGAGTGAGACGATCAGATTTGCGTAACGTAAATAGGGGAACATATTGCCTTCATGAGAATTTCTTGTGACGCACCTCCCCAGGGAAGAAGTCCTTAAAAACTACTGTCTGATCTCCCCGTCCTGAAGCACTTCACACACAGGGTGTTATTTTCCAAATGAATAGATAATACAATGGCAGTAAACAGAACTCTGCCCTCAAGGAACCCACAATGTAAAGGCAGCAGAAGGCAGAGCCAAGGACTCTCATCCACATCCCATCATCCACTTAAGAGCCTTTCTGATTTGTCCTTCCCATTTCCCCATTTGCACTCAAAATGCCTTTACTCTGGCAAGTAGGAGACGAAGGTTCCTAAAACAGGCGTGGACTGGGTATGTCATAGTGGTCCATGCAGTGGTTTAGAGCAGGGGCTCTGGAGACAGACTCCCTAGGTCTGAATCCCAGCTCCCCTACTTACCAGAAAAAGATGACCTTGGACAAGCCATCCTCTAATATTGTCGTGAGGGCTCAATGAGAGAACAAGTGGAAAACACTTAGAAACAGGCCTGGCACAGAGTGAGTACCCAATAAGTACTAGCCATTAGTGTTGACAATGCCGAACCTGAGTTCAATTTCATGTTTCTTTCACTAATGGATGTTCAGAACTTAAGAAAGTTCTAATGTTTAAGCTCTTACCACATTTAAAATAAAGAAATGTTAAAACAGGCTTACAAAAATTATCAAATGTTTTAAATATTTATATTTTCATTATTGATATTCTGTTATATGCTATTTGTATAAAAGTACTTGATGAATGTATTTAACCAAAAATATAATGCAGTTTATTTTTGCTATGCACAAGTAATTGTAGGGTAAATTCTGAGTTCATAGTTCACTCTAGGTGTTATGACCCAGTAAAGCAGCAGTTCTGGAACCTTATGGTCTTCAGGACCTCTGCCCATTCTTATAAATAATTCAGAAACCCCAAAGAGCTTTTTTTAATATGTTTTATCTATTACTGTTTGTCTATTAGAAATTAAAATGGACAATAATAACGCCATTACATGTTGGCATAGCAACAAACTATGTAAACATAGAAAGTAAACATACCTTTACCAAAAAAACCCTGTATTTTCAAAAACAAAGTACATATATATAGTGAGTGGCATTGTTTTATATTTTTGCAAGTTTCTTTAATGTCTTGATCAATAAAAGACAGGCGGAGTCTCCCGTCTCCTTTTGCATCGTCTGTTGTGATATCACAGGACATTGTGTACTCATAAGAGAATGAGAATGGAAAAGACAAATGGCGTTATGCCATGTACCCACATTTTGAGGCCCTTCATAGGTCAGAGCCTGGGCCAAATGACCCTCCCTGATACCCCTGTGATGGCTTTGAAATAATACAGAGCACAGTGTCTTTTTCATAGAGGAATTCTATGGAAAGGAAGTAGAATTAACTGGGCCTCTAATTCTTAGCACTCTGACCTAATTCTACAATGTTTAATTTCTTTTTTTAAACCACTGTGTGTTCTTCATTAATTCCATGGCCAATCAATGTCTTGGTCTAAAAAATTTTTGGTTCATTTGAAAGAATCATTTTTCTAGACCTCAGTATCACCATTTTTAAACAAATGAGAAAACTGGACCAAATGAGTCTAGGAACCCTTTCAATAGGAGATTCTATTCTTCTCACTTAAAGTGGAAAGATTATCATTAAAAAAGAAGAAAGAAGAATTTGCTTTATGTATCTAGTTACTATAGATCTAGAGATTTCTTAATGCATAAAATTTCAGATTGCAAAATTGCAAGGAGCAATACTTTGTTCTGAGAATAACGGAAATCTTTTCAGCCAATCTCCTGACATGTAAGGAGCCTTGAGTTGAGTTACTGTACTGAATTAGTTTTTGAAACTTGGCTATATGGAAAAGGAGGCCTGCAGATCACCCCTTCCCAGCCACAGTCAGGAAAAAGAAAAAGAGATGTTACTAGAAGGCATTTGCAAAATGGAGACTGGCAAATTGGGCTCTGCTTATTTTTTAACTTAATGTTTAAGTGATCAGGCAGGCTTTGAAGTCAGGCACAGCCAGGATCCACACCCCAGCTCTGCCATTTGGTACATACAGGACCCCAGGATAGTCTATATCTCTGAACCTCAGTTTTCTCATCTCTAAAATGTCTACTCCATATGGTTGCTTTGAAGATTGGATAAGATAAAATGTTGTCATGCCAAGTCCATGGTAGTTCCAAGTGGTGGCTCTGTCCTTTACTAGGTTTCTTCATCTGTAAAATAAGGCTAATGATACCTCTCTTTCACAGCTTTGGGAGGATTTAACCAGCACATGACCCAGCATATAGTAGGGGTTCAATAGATAATAATAATAATAATATTAATCATTATATACTTACAATGATATTTTAAACTTTTATATACTTTTATAAATATTAAAATTATTTAAAATACAACATTATTATATTACTACTGCTTTTAGTGACACAAGTATTCTGCAACATCTGTTATATCATTGTGTACCATACCAAAGAAATTTTATTCACAGCTTTGTTTGTTTGTTCGTTTGGGGAGGCAAATCCCAAAACTAGTGGTGGGTAAGATTCCAGATGTGGGCTAAAAAAGGTGGGGTGATAGATCCTGGCCAAAAGATTCAGTTAAAGGCAGCATCTTAGGGGTTGTCTTGCTTTCCTTTTTGGCAATAGTTTTCAACTTTGACTGAAAATTGGAATCACTTGAGGCGTTTTAAAACTATTGGCACCTGATTTCACCTCCAGGGATTCTGAAGTCATTGGCATGGGGTGTGCCCTGGGAATAACAATTTGTAAAGCTTGCCAGTTGACTCCAGTGTGCAGCCAGGCCCCTGCAATTCTGCGCATATTTAAAACAGCCATTTTCCCTGGAACATTGTGTGTATTTGAACAGAAGACACAGTCAAATCTCTATGTGGTTGTCTGACTATATCAAAAACATACTTTTATTTTACTAATTATAACATTAATTCAGATCTTAAAATTAATGAATCTCCTGCTCTGCTCTCCTCAATTACATGGAAATATACCGGTAAAGTATTACTTACAAATGACATAGGACTCTTACTTAAATAATCCATTTAATATCATGGGATACTAAAATTGCCATCCCTGTCTTAGCATTGTTATTTAAAGAAGACTGTTCAGATTCATCATGTTCGTAATTAGATTTGAAATGAGCTGAGTTAATAATAAATTCAACTGCCTGTTGAATGGGCAGATCTCATCTGATAGTCACAGCTACACAGGGAAATTAGGTGTTGAGGATGCGGGGGAGATTCCCTTTGCTTGAATTCCAGAGAGGGCTTATGCTGAGGGTGCTGAGTGCTTCTCTACCCTCTGAGCTGTCCTTGTTCTATAAGGTGGGTGGTCCTGCTAGTCTCTGCATTGCCTGTTAGCTGCTCAGCATCGCTGTTGGTAACTTTACTTTTTGGCTGCTAGCACAAGACAAGGTATATGTGACTTTACTTCTCTGCTCAACCACATTGGAAAACTAATGAGAGGACTGCAGTTACCCTCCCTCCCAGCCTTGAATGGCGCTTACTTTCTCCCCGTGTTGATGAGCAAGCTCCTTGTTTCTGCTTTTTTGGTCTTTATCATCTGTACTCAACTTTCCTCCTTTTCCCAATATCTCCTTCTACAGCCTTATTGTTTATCTTTAGTCTCCCAGTCAGCACCCTTATTCTTCTTCCCTCCCAATATATATAGGAATCTAAAACTGAAGGACATGGAAGAAAGTATAGCAACAAATTATTAGTGGCTAAAAGTGGTTCCTTACTAGGGAAGCTACCAATTAGAAAGAAACACAATATATTGTATACCAAAAATCCTGTGGAAAATCATGTCTCTAGGTGGGAGTCAGGCTAGTTCACACTACTTGTTATTGTTCAAATTGTCATTCATGTACAATTATGCAATTTAATTGACTAATTTTTAGGAAAAAATGCTAGACGTTAAGTCCTTTTGTTGCAGGTAAAACAGAATCAGCTCTTTCCTATGAAACTGGCTGTGTTTCCTTTCCTTAAGTCCAGGAGCTGTCATTTCTTTGGGGGCTAAAACATACATTTCATATTAACATTTTAGAGATGTTGATGGGGCCCAATTATTGTGGCCGAGGCTGCATGGTCAGGGTTTGCTGTAAAATGGACATTCCCCTGGGTCCTCACCTGAGGTCATTAAATTGATTTAGTCTGGGTCCACTGGCTGCATTTTCATGCAGCTTAGCTGTAAAAATACAAGGCCCCATTGTGTAATACAGGCAGTGCATTGTTATTTTTCTAGGCCTGTCAATGTAAAAAATGTGTCTGTTTGCCTTCCCCTATGACCTGAGGGGGAAAAAATTCTTTTAGCTATATTACAGAGTAGCAGGACACCCTGGAAATGTTGGTTTTGGGAGGTACCTTGAAGAATAACATAGAAAGATCTGGCAATATAATTTGGTAAAGGTGCCAGGGGTACACATGTTCATCTGGGGCCACTTTATTTCTCTCCCTTTTCAGTTAAGGACCAGGTCTAGGACTGAACCACATTAAGAGTCTCAGAGAGGATAGTGGTTCTTCTGATGGTGGTCTGCTGTGGCCAGAGAGGTCCTTTTCACTTCAGCTAGTCAGAAGAGAGGCCAAGCAAATGGGCAAATGCACCAATAACTGAAACCCTAGGAAGCCACACTAAATATACTGTGTCCAAGATTTGCCCGAAATAAACGAGATGGCATTCAGCTGGCCCGGACATTTAGTATAATGTGTGTTGTGGGTTGTTGCAGGACCCATGAGTCTGTCATAAGATTCTGTTGAATCTGGGTGTTTTCTTTTCTCTCTCTCTTTTCTTTCCTTTTCTTTTTTGGCATGTGGCCATTGGTAGCCATTTCTTCAGATATGTCTTCTTGTAGCTTCCTCTAGGATGGTTCTGTTTTGTCCTAGAGGTACTGGGCTGAATACCTTACAGGAAATTGCCACACAGCTTCATATGTGGTTTTGCAATGGGCCTATTTTTAGGCTACTTTCTTTACCTCTGGGATTCCCAGGCGTTCTTTCTCAAGGGTAGGTCTCCAGCTATGGACGTTTAAATGCTCCAAGTAAACATGAGAAGCTGTGTCGCTTTTCCGCTTACCACACCACTATGCTCTGGGCTTCTGAGATGTTCGTTTGGGAGTGTGATTGACAAAAGTCTTACTGCCGCAGGCTCCGGAGCTTCACAGGCCTGGGTAGAACCTGAACGCTGCCACATCCCGTCTGTGTGACCTCCAGCAGGCACCTTATCCTCTTGGAGCATCAGTTTCCTAATACATAAAATGGAGATTAATAGCAGACCTTCAAGGGCTTGCTTTGAAGATTAAATCAGATAATGAAGGCAAGTTGCTTAGTAGATAGTAAGCAGTCAATAAATGTTAGATACTGCAATTAGGTATTATTACTGCTATTATTGTGAATATCCTGACCTAATTCATGCCCTGCACCCACAAACCCAAACCCTTAAATTATCATCATGGCTGCTTCTCTCCTCTTAATCTGTTAAATTTAACTTTTTAAAATTGGACTTAAAAAAAACCTCATTTTGGAAGACTGAGCTATATTCATTCTGATTCTTTACTTCACCTATCTCTGCTTTCTTATGCCCTAAAAGGTTTTAGTTTCTTTAAACTAATACTGATTAAAATGTCCTTATTCTTGGCTACCAGTTGTATGTCCTACTGTGCATTTTCCGGTTCAAATTCAATAGATGTTTATCAGGCACCTTCTGTGTGATAGGCACCGTGCCAGGAAGTAAGGATATGAAGCTGGAAAATACATGATTCTTGCCCTTGAGGAGCCTTATTTTTAGTGGGGAAACAGACATGTAAAATGTCAACTAAAGTACGGAATGATAACTGTCATAAATTATAGGACAGATGAAAGATACACAGAACAACCAAGGAGAAGATGCTCCTGACTCAGCCCCAGGGAGGCCAGGGAGTCGTCACCAAGGGGCAGAGTTGAGCGATTCCCTGAGGGCTAGGAGGGCATCAGGGGGACAGCACGTTGATGCCTCTCTAGTCAGAGGGGACAGCAGAAACAGAAGCATGGAGGTAAACAGTGTAATGACCTGTAGAGAGAATTTCAGGGGGAACACATGCCTGGAGCCTGTGCACATGTGCAGCACTGGGAGTTGAGATGAGAGTGTCTGGAGGGGCTAGATTACAAAGCACTGTGTTCACCTTCCTGAGGAATTTAGACTTTATCCCACAGACCGTGATGGAGCCATTGCAGGGATTTCAGCAGTGGAGTCCGTGTTTTCTTTTTCATTAAAGTACCACTTAGCACAAATCATAAGTCTGTGGACTAAGGAAGTTTTCAAATGTATGCACTCACGGGGATGTACAGTATTTCCAGCAGCTCACTTGTACCTACCCCCATCTGTCCTCACAGACGTAATCGCCATTGTGACTCCCTTCACCATACATTAATTTTGCCAGCTTTCAGCTTTGTATGGCTTGATTCATGCAGTATGTGCTCTTTTGTGTCTGGCTCCTTTTATTCAACATTTTGTCTATGAGATCTATCCATGTTGTTGCTAAGTAACAGTAGCCTATTGCTTTTTGAACGCTGAGCAGCTTTGCATTGTATGAAAATACCTCTACAGTCACTTGTGACTACTGTTTTTTTTTCAGCTCTTGACCTAAATTGCCTGAAAGTGGACCAAGAATGGACTCTTTCTCCACTTTCATTTTTGCTCTCTTTATTAAATGCTTATTGGATAAGTCTTTTTCTTTTTAATTATTGACATATAGTCACTTAATAATGTGTCAATTTCTGGTGTACAGCATAATGTTTCAGTCATATATATACATATATATTTATTTTCAGATTCTTTTTCATTATAGGTTACTACATGATATTGAATATAGGTCCCTGTGCTATACAGAAGAAACTGTTTATCTGTTTTATATATAGTTGTTAATGTTTGCGATCTCAAGCTCCCAATTTATCCTTTTCCTGTGAGTCTGTTTCTGTTTTATAGATCAGTTTATTTGTGTCTTCTTTTTTTCAGATTCCACATATGAGTGATATTATATGATATTTTTCTTTCTCTTTCTGACTTACTTCACTTAGAATAACAGTCTCCAGGTCCATCCATGTTGCAGCAAATGCCATTGTTTTGTTCTTCTTCGTGGCTGAGTAGTATTCCATTGTGTAAATATACCACAGCTTCTTTACCCAGTCATCTGTCAGTGGACATTTAGGTTGCTTCCATGTCTTGGTTATTGTATATAGTGCTACTATGAACCTTAGGATGCATGTATCTTTTTGAATTAGAGTTGCCTTGGGACATATGCCCAGGAGTGGGATTACTGGATTATATGATAAGTATAATTTTAGTCTTTTGAGGAATCTCCATACTGTTTTCCATAATGGTTGCATCAAACTACCATTCCCACCAACAGTGTAGGAGGGTTCTCTTTTTTCCACACCTTCTCCAGCATTTATCATTTGTGGACTGTTTAATGATGACCATTCTGACTAGTGTGAGGTGATACCTTATTGTAGTTTTGATTTGCATTTCTCTGATAATTAGCAATATTGAGCATTTTTTCATATGCCTATTGGCATTTGTATGTCTTCATTGGAGAATTGCTTGTTTAGGTCTTCTGCCCATTTTTGGATTGGGTTGTTTATTATTAAGTTGTATGAGCTGTTTTTATATTCTGGAAATTAAGCTCTTGTCAGCTGCATCATTTGCAAATATTTTCTCCCATTCTGTAGGTTTTCTTTTTGTTTTGCTTATAGTTTCCTTTGCTATGCAAAAGCTTATGCATTTAGTTAGGCCTCATTTGTTTATTTTTGCTTTATTTCTATTGTCTGGGTAGACTGCCCTAGGAGAACACTGCTAAGATTTATGACAGAAAATGTTTTGTCTATGTTTTCTTCTAGGAAGTTGATCATGTCTTTTCTTATGTTTAAGTTTTTAAGCCATTTTGAGTTTATTTTTGTATATGGTATTCTAACTTCATTGATTTACATGTGGCTGTCATTGATACCATTTAGGCTTTAATTTGGGCCTGTCCCTCTGTCCCATCTGAAAGATCATGGATCTGTTAGTAGCTGGAACATTTAAGATCCTGAATATCTCAAGGGAAGATTAGCTCAAGGGTGTTCTAGTTCATAATGTAAGGTCTTCATTTTCTTGTTATTCTTTACTGCCTCCCATGACCTCATCAGTTAACAAATGATTATTGAGAACTTACTGGTGCCGGATATTGGGACACATGACAAGAAGATTGTAATAAACAGTAAATCAAGATTCCACCCTAATCCGGAGGGCTGCAGAATACTTTCTTAAAGGAGTAACAGTTGATCTGTGAAGTGAAGGATGAGGAGGAGTTAGCTAAGAGAAGGGCAGACACAAAGGCCCTAAGTGGGAAGAAACCCCCAAAGTTCCAGAAACTGAAAGAAGGGTGGTGTATCTGGAATGACGAGGGAAAGGGGGGAGGGGGTAGAATTGGAGCTGGAGATGTAGACAGTGACCCAGTCATGTGAGGGCTCGCAGCCCCTTAAGGATCTTGGATTTTATTATAAAGGCAATGTGAAGCCTTTGAACAGAAGGGGAGTAATGTGATTTGTTTTGCATTTTTAAAATAATTAGATTCCCTGCTGTACTTTTATTAAAAGAAAGGGGCCTACTGCTGAATACCTGACCTATAGGTTGGGGCCCTGTAGGGAAATTAGCCCTAATTGAGGGACCAGCCATTATTCTTTGATGGCCTCATCTCCTTTTTAACATGTTTAGGTCTTTTCTGTATTTTTTCTCCTTCCTTGAATCCTAGACTTTCCAAACTTCCTTCCCTTTGCCTAGAATATGAGGGGAAGTACTCTGCAGAACTACTTTAAAATCCTTACTTTTTTCTTTAATTGAAGGTTTTTTTTTTAATGGTGGTAAACCTCAGGATTTTAACTTCAGAGGAGTTAACACTTTGATACATGATTAGTTTGCTTCAGTATCATTAGCTTTACTCTGTATCCAGACTGAAAAACAATTTAGTGACATAAGCAACTGTATTAATCAACCCTAGCTACTGTAATTAAAAAACAAGAGAAAATCAAGGTGACTTAACGTAAAGTTTCGTTTTCTTACTCAAGCCTAGTGTGATCAAGGTGGCCCTCCTTTAAGAGGTGACTCAGACCTGGGCTCCTTCTCCTGGGTGCTCCCACCATCTCAGAATCTGTAGCTTCCAACCACACTGCTGGGGAAAAAGTGGTCCAGAAGATTGTGCAGAATGTTCTGCTGCTCATCCAGGAAGGGGCCACTGTCACTCCTGCACACATTCTCTTGGCCAGAGCACAGTCTCATGCCCCCAGAACCCAGTGGAAGGAAGGCAGGCTGATGAGGGACCTCCTGAGTGCCAGGAAGAAAATTCAAGGAGTCAGCATCCAGCCTGTCTGCCACAGTGATATAAAATGTACTAAAACTTTTGTTGCTCTTTGCAAATTTCATTTATTCATCCTTTTATTCACTAAGTGTCCTAAGTAACTGGACTGTGCCAGGTACTAGGAATACAGTGGGAAATAAGACAGACATGGTCTCTGCAGTTTAGCCAAGAGAGGAAGAGAAAACAATCTCACAAATTGATACAGAATTAGAGCATCATAATAGGGTCATGAAGGAAGCTAGCCTGATGTTATGAGAGCAAACATACTGGGAGAGACCTGACCAGTCCACAAGTGTTCAGGGAGAGCATCTCTGAGGAAGAGGCTGTTAAGCTGCCACCCAACAGGAAGTGGAGAGACAGAAGTGGGCGGCTTTCCCAGGGAGCAAGAAAGGGCACTGGGGAGTTTAAGGAACTGAAGGGAGCATGGCTGAGGCCCATGGAGGATGGAGAAACAGGAGCCAGATGATGCAGGGTCTGGTGGGCCATGAGAAGGAAACGTTGGGGGAAATAGGGTAGTGGGAAGCCACTGAAGGATTTTCAGCCTAGGAGTAACATGCTCATATATGTGTTTTGTAAAACACTAGCCTCAAGGTGGAGAATGGATTGGAACGAGACCAGGGATGGTGTGGGCAATCAGATACATTATCTGGATAGCTTTTTCCTGGTTTCTGTTCTTCCTTCATAGCCTCCCACCAGTATGTAAAACTATTGGGCTCCAATGGAAGCACTGTAATTTTTAGTTCCAGATATGGCAATGTTACCTGTATTACTGAAGTGGAATAATCTAATCCAACTCTGAGCCCTTTGTCATCTTGAAATATTCCTCATGGCCTCTACTGACTGTTGACTCAGTTAATCACATCAGCTATTTAGCCAGACTGATGCTGGCAAGGTTTGCTGCCACTTAATCTGGAGCTGGTAGAAAGCAGTGCCCAAGACTGCCCGTCTGCCATTTTGAAAAAGTCTAATCAGTACCTCACTTGTCCAGCATTACTGGGGGATAAGCTGTCCCCATAAGATCTTGTTTCTCTTAAGTACTCAGACTTTTTTTAAGACTTATTAAATTTTCTGATTTCAAAGTGGACATAGGAACAATGTTAAAGATGGAGTTTTAAAGGGAAAAAAATCCTTTACTCCATTGGACAACTGTGCATATCACATTAGAGTGTACATATATCAAAATATCTTCCATTGTGTTTTCTTTTTTTAACCTCAATATAGTGTCTACAGCAGAAATAAATAAATATCTGTGTGCTGAGTCAATGAATGTGTGAATGAACATATGTTAATCAAATAATTTTTTAAATGTTGAAAAGTCAAAAGAAGAAATTTTAAATGACCTAAAATAATTTTAACCAAAAAAAGGCCTATAATCACTCCACTGGAAGGCAAATTTTACCTGTGCCTTTTTACATAGTTTTAATGGACCATTTTGTATGCTGCTTTTCTAGAGAAACATTTTTATGGCCTTTTTTCTAAAACATTTAACATTATTTTCTAACAAGAGCTAGTCAGAACAGATATCATTATCAGAACTTTTATAAAGAAATAAACTCAGACTCAGATTAGATGTCTGGGTTCAAGGGGCAGGACCAGAAAAGATCCCATGCTTTCAACTGACAGGTTTCTTTCATTCACCATGCCCCACTGCCCCTCTGCTCACCCTTATTTGTCATCCTGTCGTTTGGGAACAAAATGAGGAGGAGGGAGTGGCTAATGGCAATGACACAAAGAGGTTTAGAGCATCAGGACAGACTAGATTTGAGTCCCAGTTCCTCTGTGTGAGCATGCTCAAGTTCCTTAACCTTGGTAGACCTACCACATGTGTGTATCATTGATGTGTGTGTGTGAATGTGTGTTAGGTGAGGAGATTGGGTGGGGAGCTGACAGTTCAGGGGTCAAGAGGATACATACCCTATAAAAAAGATGTGTGGAAGATACTTGTGTTTTTACTCTTAAGAGAAGAGCAGAAGAGAGGTGTAATGATACAATCATATTGAGTGGATCTTTGCAAAAACCACTTCCATGGGAAAAAGAAATTTGTCTTTTTTCATCCACTCTCTTTAAGTCCTAGAATAATTCTTGAAATATACTAGGTATTCAATAAATAAATATTTGTTGGATATTTAAAATGAAAAGAAAAACTTGGGGAAATAATTACTCTACACATAATTGCAAGACACATAGAATTGGTAAAATGAGAATGTCAGGTACCATTTTGAAACATTGTTTTCCAGGACTTGTTCTTATTTTATGATCTTCTGGGTATCACAAGAGGAAAATGCATGCTCTTAAAAATTGATACTGTAATTTAGACTCATTTATGCCATTGCTGACTTGTATTATAGGTACTAAAGATGTGTTCTGAAAAGAGTTTTCAGTATGGACTTTTCAACCTCAGAGAAGACTTAAAAGTTGAATTGAAAATCCAGAGAGCTGGATTTTGATTCCACTTCGGCTCCTTAGTAGCTGTGTGACCATGGATAGTTGAGTGACCTTTCTGTCTTTAGTTTCCTCATCTTTAAAATGGGGTGGTCACCTAAATGATATCTGGGAGACTTTCCAACTCTACAAAGCTATGACTTTTTTTATTCCATGGACAGTGAGTAAACTTTTATATTTTAAGAAGTTAGGGAGGGTGGATATAGCTCAGCAGTAGAGCACATGCTTAGCTTGTGCGAGGTCCTGGGTTCAATCCCCAGCACCTCCATTAAAAAAAACTAAAAATAAAAATTTAAAAATTTAAAATAAAAAAAGTAAATTAAGACATTGGATTATAACTATAAGAGAATTTGTTTACAAAGAGTATTTCAAGGCATATTAAAGTTTTTCTTAGTTCATAGGAACTTATATTGAGATAGCCATACACTTTTTTTATTTTCCAAAATATGTAAATAATTAGTAGATAAATTCATTCACTCATTAAGTAAATGTTTGTTATTCAATAAGTGTACCTGCAATACATGCACCTGGCATTGTGTGCTAATCCCGCAAAGAAAGTACCTTACTTGGAGAATATAAGACCAATAGATATCTAAGATTCAATCTAATTTTATAAGGAAACTTGTGGGAAAATAAAATTATAAGTATGTTTTATTATACAGAGAGTGAGAAAAGATATATGTGTGTGTGTGTGTGTGTGTGTGTGTGTAGTACAGTGTATGAAATCACAAGTTCTGGATACATGGTAATATGTTACTGACCCTCAAAATTACATTTTGAGACCTAAATTACATATCTAATAAGAAATATACTGGCCATGGAATACTAGTGCATAGCAGGCAATAAAACACAAATTGCATTAATAAATGAAGTGACTCTTAGATGAGATTAGAAAAGCAAACACCAGCACTAAATGTCTTGGAACACTCATAAGTAAAAAGCCGCATTATAAAACAAATACGCATTCCAGTAGAGGGCATACAGTCAAAGCAATGATATTAGTGAAATCTAGCGTGAAGGAAAAACTAAAATGCTGTAAATCTGCTTAAATTCTTCTCTAGGTAACCTGAGTATTTGGGAAACTGTGCCATTTGCTATGACGCGGTGGGGCCCACACTTTGCCACCAGGGACAGCGTGGCAGTTCTCCTGCTACTGTCCGCTGAACACAAATGGCAGGCTCTTCAGTTGAGTTTTCCATTGCAGTAGCTTTATTTTTAGTGGCATAGTTCTGTACTAAGTGGACTGTAAGTTCATACAGCTCATTCCAGACCCAAGGCAGGTGTTCTTTTGCAGGGAGCAGAGGTGGGAGCTCGGGTATGGAGACAGGTGGATATGATTTATGTGCTGGCAGAAAAAAAACAATGACAGTAAGAGAAATATACTTGCCTCCTTTTGGACTCACTGTCTGAGATGAGGACCAAACTATAAGCATATAATGCGATAACTAGTCATTCTAATCCTGGCTGCAGTGAGTCACTGGGGGAGTTTTGTGAAGTTAAAAAGGAGGAGGAGAAAAAGAGAGAAGAGAAATGAGCTCTAAGAGCTACTAAATCACCATCTCTGTGGTTAGAATATTTTGAACAACCTTTTTTTTTTTTTAATAGAGGTACTGGGATTGAACCCAGGACCTCATGCATGCTAGGCATGTGGTCTACCACTAAGCTATACCCTCCCCCTTTGAGCAACTCTTCTATTAAGGCTAGACAACAGGATACCTGAGGGGGAGTAGTGAGTGCCCAGTCTGCATGGCCAGGCAAGTCTGCGTCATGAAGGGTCTTGTGGGACCTGCTATCGTATAGAATAGTTTTATTATTTAAGGAGTGAAAAGTCATAGGAGCAGAGGACCATTGTGTTCACATCTGGGTCTTGAGACAAATCACTGTTCTGAGGGGCAAAGCTGGAAACAAAGAGCCTTGTTAGGAGATTTCTGTCAGCGTGCAGGCAGTAATGACTGCGCCATTGCAGTGGGGTGGAGAGGAGGCAATAGCTTCCAAAGGTGTTTGAGGGGGAGCGTCCACAGGGTCTGGAGCAAGCTGTAGCAGGGTTCTAGATTGAACGGTTAGGGGTCAGGAAGTGCTGTTTTTGAAGATGGGAAAAACAGGTCAAAGAAACAAGTCTGGGGAGGACACAGTGGGTTCACCTGTGGCGTAATACCTTTGGAATGACTGGGGAACATTTTTCTAACAGGCATAATTGTATTGTCTCCAACGGGTCTCCCTGCTCCTGCCTTTGCTCCTCTGTAACCTTATCACAGCAGCCAAAATCGGCCTTTAAAAACAGAATTCAGACCATGTCATTCCTCTGCTCAAAAAATCCTCTAGTAGCTTCTCACCTCACTCAGTAGAAGCTGAAGTTTCCTCAGTGGCCTGCCAGCCCCGCCTGCCATGTTCCCTCTGACCTCACCTCCTCTTGTTCTTACCTTGGTCACGCCACTTCAGCTACACAGGCCTGCACGTGGTCCCTCAGACAGGCCAGCAGGCTGGGACTGCTCCTGCCTCAGGGCCTTTGTACTTGCTATTGTTCCTGCCTCAGGTAGGGGTTATTGTTGTTGCGCTGCTGTTGTTGTTTTGGATTGTGTTCAAGCCCAAAACAGGATCCGGGACCTTAGTAAGTGAGAGCGTGGCTCCTTCCCTTACCTGCTTCAGATCCTTGCTGCAGTGTCTCCCGCCCTACTACGATTACAAATGCCCCCTCCCCTCTCCTATACCCCTTGCAAAATCCTCACATTTAAATCTCCAGTGCAAATAGCTTTTCTGAAGGATAGTTCCATATTAGAATGATTATTCATGTAGTCACTTATTCATTCATTTAACCCACAAATATTAAGTACCTACCGAGTGCAGGGCACTGTCCCAAGCGCTGTAGACACAGCAATGAACAACACAGACAAATATCCATGCCTCATGGAGCTACATTCTAGCCGGGGGGAGTCAATACACAAGTAAGTACAATATATGCTATTGTGCATTATCCTCTTTATGCTGCTTGCCCAGAAAACCTGATGTAGGACAGGAGGATAAAACGGGCTTACTGGAGTTCAGGTTTAGCAGGAAAAAGTAGTGACAGGGACAAGGGTGCTTGGATGATGAAGCCTGGGCTGGAGAGGGAAGAAAGCAAAATTCCAGAAACCAGAGAAAAGTTTAAAGAAGAGGGAATAATAAATCGTATTCCTTTTGCCCACAAGATTAAATATTTTCATTTACTTGCTTCTAAAGTCTCAAAAATATCCTTCAAGTTTATAATTACTTATTAATTTATTCAATTCAGAAACTGTTTGTTGAGTCCATATTATGTGCCAGAGACTGTCATGGTCTCTGGAAAAACAGTGTTAGGGCATATTATTAAATTATTGAGTTGGAAGGGACCTTAGAGTTAAATTAGGCTAAAATCCCCACATTTTGTAAAGCACAGAAACCAAGCCCCAGGAAAGTGAGGTGGCCTGCCCAGTGATGCATATCCGGTTAGCTGGAATTTGTGGCTGGGTCTCCAGACTCAAAATCAGTGCTCAATCCAAGCGACATTCCTTAGGATCAAGCCTTTTAAAGGCATACACTTACCATTTTATGATGGAAATCACCAAGAAAATGGCATTTTCTTTCTTTTCAGCTTGCCTTTCAGGAACCTCCATAAAATAAAGTCGAGTGCACGAGTGCAGGGAAGGACACAATCATTGACTGTACTAGTGAAGAACTGTGCTTACAAGTAAGAGAAATCTACTTGAGCTAGCATGCATATCAGAGAGGGAACACTGGGAAGAATTTATTATAGGTTACAGTAGTAATTGGTGTAGCCTGGATTATGTGTCTGCTCCCTGCACAGCCAGTAATGTCAGGACAAAGTCATATGATAAAAACAAGGCTTGACAAGGGATTATGGAGTGGGAGTGGACAGAGGAGTTCTCAGAAAAAAAGAAGAGTCCTTGTAAAGTGTACAAACCCCCAAAGACGTCTGTGTTGGCCAGGTCCTCCAAGAAGCAGGTGCTGAGACAGGGTTAGAAGTGCAAGAGCTTTATGTGGTAGCTGGTAATGGCTTTGAAAGATAACAGGGGGTAAGGCCTTTGGCTAATGTGCAGCTCTGACAACTGTGAAAGGAAAGGAGGGGGAAGCAGGACTCAGGCAGAGCAAGCCTCAGATCTGGACGCAAAGCTGACAAGGACATGACCAACCCAGGGAGGATTTGGGAGCAAAGACTATCAGAGGAGACTCCTAGGAGGGAATGGTCAGGCCATCCTCAGCCCTTGGCTGGTACAGCCAGGAGGAGTGTAGCCTTGGCCTTGGCTCAGCCACGGAGGAGGATGCCAGTGCGTGACAGCTGAAGGCTGTCCGCTAATTGCACTCATTGCAGCTCAAAGGCAAGTTCTTTCTTGAAGGGAGATCACAGCGAACTCCAGGGGCTGCTGCAGTGTCTAACATGAACTGTGAAAGTTCTACTTACAAAATGCAGGAGGCATAGCATCAGCATATCACTGCCAAAAAATGAGAGTTCATATTTTGAAAATATATTTTGGGAAAGTTACTATTTTTTGAAGTTTTTATTTAAAAGGATATTTCTTAAAAGGAGTTATTTTTTTTAATTTAAATAATACAGACGTGCACAAATGTTCCCTCATTGCCACTTCAAAAATTTGGGTGTGTCCTAACAAAGCTTTTTCTATACCATATATATTTCTATGTTCTTTTCATAGACAAGTAGAACAATATTAAAAGTAGTACTGTAGTAAAAATAATACTATTTTGCAAATTGCTTTTTTCATTCAACAAGGTAGATAATACCTCTAGTACATGTTTACATCATTCCTCTGCTCTAACTCGCCATGTTTTGTTATAATTATCTAGCAATTTTATTCTGGATAATTATTATTTTTCTTACTTTATGTTTCTTTTATTAATCTTTATTTACAAATGCATGAAATTTCACAGCATGATGGACAGCAATTATTTAAGTTAAGCATGACTGGGTCCTTTTCTCAACCCATGTTTATTATAAGTCAAGTCTCCCCAGTTTGTTTTTATTTGTTAGCTACCAGCCCCCTAATCAGATGCTTTAATTTTGCCGCCATCTGTTTCCAGCCTCTTTTTGGCTTGAAGCCATCACTTTAGCTTCACTCTTCAGTGATGTGGGCCTCACCTGATTCTCCACAGGTGATGCCCTTTCCTCGTTCTACCCGTTCTGCTGTTGCCTTCAGCATTTTGAAGCAGAGCCTGACAGACGTGTATTCCTAGCCTCCTTCCCTCTCACTCCCATTTCTTCAATAAGAAGTCAATAAATTTATAATAAAATTAGTATTTTGTTGATAGCTAAACCCGTTGCCATATTCAGGAATGGTGAAGTGGTATTTATCTTTAGAAACAGTGCCTGTGGCCCCATCATTGTTCTCACATATGAAGTCCAGGTGCTTTCTGGTTTCTTTGCCCCGAAAGACAGAAGAAGTCCTAGTTCCTCAAGTTGTGAAGATTCAGCCCAGTCTTGCTCCAAGACATAACATTTAGATGGCAATTGCGTAGTCCCAAGAAGAGACTGTAAGAGTCTGCCGCCAGAAAGGCAGGCAGCTCAGAGTGATACTGGGGCTCCATTATGTTGCTATGTTTGAAATCTAACATTTGCTTAAATGGAGGAAATTAGGATAAAATGGTAGTTCAGCTGAAAAAAAAATTAGCTGGGAAAAAATAAAGAGAAAACTAGTTTCATAAGTGGGATTTTTTCCCCCAGAGACTATTTTGTCTTATACTAGAACTTTTCCATGTATGTTTTCCAGGACACATGATTTTATTTACTTGTAATATTTAGATGCCGCTTTAAACTTCCAGTTTCTAGAAAGTACAGTACATACTTCCTTTTTTTTTTTCTTTTGGACTGAGAAAGGCAAAGTACATGATGTATTGGATCAAGCTGAAAAGTTTCTTTGTTTTAATTGGATATCAGTACTTAAGAAGATTAATAACAGACTTGCTATGTCAACAAGATGTTTCTGGTTCCTTTTAACTGTATACTTTCTGGGGGAAAGTTCATTGTTTGGAGGCCAACATGTTCCTTTGTGACCATGCAAATCTTCATGAAAATCCCAGTCCTTCTCTCAAAATGGGACATTTTTTTGAAAAGCATGATTAAGGTGAATGTATTTGGAGAGACATTTCATGCCTGACTGATAAACACAGTCTGAACAGGTGTCTGCTTTACATGTTTAATTATGGATAAGACTTTCCTCTTTGAAGACAACTGTGTGGTAGCAAGCCTTCAAGATGGCACCCGATGAGTCTCTCTTTCCAGTATTCATACATTTGTGCAGGCCCCTCCCACACTGGAAAGGCTAATGAAAAGGTTAAACTTTGTACCAATAGGATATTGCAGAAATGACAAAGTATGTCTTCTGAGGTGAGGTCATAACAAATATTGTGGCTTCCGCCTTGCCCTCTCTTTGATCTCCCCTTCTTGAGGAAGCCAGCCATCACATCAGAGGACACTCAGTCATGTGGTGAGGAACTGAAGCTCCCTGCCACACTCAGCACCAACTTGCTAGCAATGTGAGTGGGCTATTTTGGAAACAGAGCCTGCAGAGCCAGAACCCCCTGCTAAACCACTCTTGAATTCCTGATTCACAGAAACTGTGAGGTAATAAATATTTATTAATGTTTAAGCCTCTAATTTTTGAGGTAATTTATAAATCAGAAATAGGTAACTAACACAGATAGTATGACAGTCCTGACATGTGGAACTGAGACATGGACGTGTGGTCACATGTTTTAGCTCCACGTGGTTATTGGGAGTTCTGTTACTAATAGCTTCGTGTCCCTTTTCTAAAAATGAAATTAAAAAATAACAGGATTAATCAATTCTTTTAGAATCCCCTACAGCTCTTGGTAATGCTTCCTATCTGTTACACCTAGTGGAACATGACACTAATGGGCAGCATGAATTTCATAGACATGGTTTCTACTTCTTTGTGCTTCAAGGCAGTGGTTTGCTTTCGTTGCAGAGAGGGAAGTACTGAACTTGTTATTGAATCTTATTTTATGGGACCTTTGATATTCTCTCATCTAGTGATTTTCCAGCACTTTAGAAGTAGAATTTTTTAAATTACACATAAATTTTGCATAGAGCCCTGATATCTGAAACAGAATATATTAGCGTTTTATTATTATAAACATATTTTACAAGTTAAAATATATAAACGTATTACAAAAACCATCAGTAATAGCAACAAGGCCTTTAAAAACTCATAAATTAACTATAAGTTTATGTATTGCTTGTAATAAATTAAAGCTTTTTAATGAATACAAAAATTTGAAATTATGGATTATAGATGACAGTTGCTGTCTTATATGAGCTTTAGCATCCAATTTATTTGTCTTGTGTTGGTTGTTATATTATAAGCGAAGTTACACTGTGATAACAAATAAATCCTAAAATTGCAGTGTCTTAATATGGCAGAAGCTTATTTCTCATTCACATCAAAATCTGACATGGGTCAGGCAACTCCCCTCTGATTAGTGACTTGGGGACCCAAGTGCTTCCATCTTGAGGCTCTGCTGACATACTTGCAGCAGGCAAATGAGGTGAAGAGAGTGGAGAGGAAGGGAGAAAGGGAGTGAAGAAGGAACACGTACACCTGACCATAAGAGCCTGGAAATTACACAAGTAACATTCACTTACATCGCTCAGAATTAGTCCTGTGGCCACCCTGACTCAAGGGAGGCTGGGAAACAGAAAGGAGCGCATCGCTGCTGTTGTGAGGCAACAATTGCAAAATAGTGCCAAACGCTGATACACACGGGTAAGCAGATGGTGGTGGTTGTTGTTTTCGTTTTAAATGGCTAGCCTTGAATACAGAATACTCTTTCACTAAATTTTAGGACTAACTCCCTTATCTATGTGGTCCATATCAGTGCTTTCATGAACTCCAGCTGATAAGTAACACATATAAATATGCATTTTTTGGCTTTTCTGGACTTTGTTATTTTTTTAAGGATATAAATCAGACCCTTATAGACTGCTTGGAAACTGAGACCTAGAAATGAGACGAAAGGAACCAAGACAAGAACTTGGTTCTTCTACCAACGTTAGTGTTTTTTCATCTTCTCTGTCCCCATCAACCCTCAAACACATTTATGCCTTCAGTGGCATCCTAAAATTAGTTACATACCTTGATAGAAGTCAGGTTTGGTTTGATTTACACAAATACAAAAGCATAAGTGTATTAAAGTCCCTGTGCAATGTATCTTACTCTAAATTGTACAGAGATGGCAAACTCAGATGCTTGCGGGGATGGGACAGGTGATAGAAATATGTAAGTGGGCCTGAGTCAAGCCACAGGGACTGGGCACACTTGCTCAGCTCCAGCTGATTGTGGCCATGTGGGAATCAGAGCCCAGTGTTCTCAGATCTTTTGGGTTGGTTTGTTTTAGGATAAGCCATATACTACCAACATAGAAATAAATGTCTGTTATATCAGGTTATGGAAACCAGAGCAGTGATTTTATGCTCTTCCAGACGGATTGGGGAGTTAATGGCAATGCTACCCCCGTGGCATACAGAGAATTAAAGAAACCCATGTAACTGTCCAACCAAGACCAGCTTTGTAAACCCCATCAGGATTATCAGTTACCAAAGGGCCCAGAAGTCTTTGGAAGCACTATTCAGCTCTGCCTTAATTAGACCCATGAGACCAGGTCTTAATTCTAAGTATATCTGAGACATGTTTTATCTTTTTGACATAGCCTGTTTGTCCTTCAGCTTGTCTTAACAAAGAGGAGTGTTTTTCGCTCCATGCTGTTATATTGAAAAGAGAACAGATGTAGAAATAAGGAAACTCCTGGGGGCAGCAGATGATAGAAATGAGGCGCTGGGTAGGGCCTAGGCAACAGAGCTGTGCTGAGGAATACCTGACAAGAATAAAACCCATTTTGACACCAGCCATTCCAAGTAATTTTATTACCACTGAAATAGTGAAGCACAGTTTTTAAAGTAATAATTTGTGCATTTCTTAAGAGCTACATCAAACCAACACGTACAAAGTGACCACTTCCATGTTCAAAGCCAGAAACAGTGAGGCTTATTCTCTTTGTTCCTCTCATCCTCACCCAACACTTACTCTTGCAAAACTAAATGCTTACACTTCCCAAAGCGCCGACCGGGGTGCACAAGTTATTCACTTAGTTACTCAAACAGGATATCTCATCTCCTAATTTAAATGCTGTGCACAAGTGCTGTAAACAGGTCAACACAATGTGGTGTTGATATACTCTGCATAGAACTGTCACTAGGGCAACTTGACTCCATAGAAACTCTCTAAGTCTATCAAGTTATATGCAATGATTGTAACCTCCCTATTAATTGTAAAACATACCTTATGAATCCAACAGGTTCACCAACACCTTTGTTCCCATCACCATCAGTGAGAATGTCTCTGGTATCCATAAAACTGCTAGAGACAACCTTAAGATGTAGCAGCACTGAAGGTTCTAGAAACAAACGTCTGCTATTGGGGATCCCACAGATGGTTGCATAAGCCCTTTTAATTAGCATTGACCCAATAATAGCTTCTTCTCAGAGACGTGTTTTCTATTCCAGTCCACCCAGCTGGCGTGAATATGCTGTTTAAAGACTGCATAATAAAGTCTATGAAAATACTGACAGAGTATGTCTGCTGGCAGATTTATAGACTCAATAGTCCCTGCAATTTTCTTGCTCTCTCTTGCTCTTTTTTTCCCACCAAATAAGGGAAATGAATAAACAACCAAACTTGAACAGTTATTTAGGTTTGGCAAAGGTTTTCTCTCATTCACAGAAGACTTTATATCAACAAACAGAAAACCTTTTAACTTCCAATTTCAAATTAGTTATCATTTTCATTCTTAATGAAGATCCTTTACAAATTCATCAGTAGATATGAGTCATTAACAAAGCATAATGATGATGATGATACCTGAAGCTCCGTAATGAACCTGCTTCTAAGAGGAAATAAGAAGTGTACATTGAAAGGAGGTAATGAGGCTGCGGTTTGCAGAAAAGAGAGAGAACTCAAAGAATAGAAGTATTTGATATGGCACAATTTAGAGTACTTAAAAAAAATTTTCAGCCAACTTAAAGCAAATTATGTATGTTAGACACAGCTACACGCTTTCCATTTTTCACACTAGCAAGCTTCCAGAATAAAACATTATAGAATCTCAAATTGTTTCATTTTTATTATATTGTAAGAAATTAAATTTTGGTTTGAATGAATCCCACATTAAATTGAGGTATGCTTAGGGAAAAAATATCAAATTCCAATGTGGATTGTTTATAAATATCCTTCTTCAGATGATTTACTTAGCTCCATCCATTTTCTATTTCATTAATGCTGGACAGTTGACATTACAGTGAAGCTCACCTCCCTCTTTTTATCCTCTATGAGTCACGCCCTCTGGTAGTTACACGGGCTAAAGATATGAAGATACACTCTTCATTTGATAACATTCACTCCACAAAGAGGGCCAGTGCTATCGACAGACATAGGGAGCCCGAGGGAGAATCTAGTTCAAAAATGAACGTATACACATGCTTTCAGACCACACTCTCCCGCTGCATCCTTCCTGTGTCCATAGCACTGTGCTAGAGGCCGATGGAGGGGCCTTCTTGTTAGAGTGATGTCACTGCCCTCCCACAGCCACACTGGGAAGATAAGCACAAGTGAACCATGTAATTAGCCGTTCAAAACAGAATGAGATTAAGTGTCAAATAAGTGATGCCAGAGATAAAGCTGGACAAGGTTCAGAGCAGAAGAGATCGATGAAGGCGGCATAGAGTCAGGAAGAGAGCAGTGGTTCTAGCATCAGATAATCTTAGGAGAAAATCTTTTTTTCACCCTTCTGTAATAGCAACATAGTTTTAAGTCAGTGTCTACTGAACTCCGATTCCCTTATCTGTAAAACAGGAATCAAACTGCCTTGTTTACAAGTTGTTACTGTGAGATACTGCAGGAGGCACAAATTATATGGCAGCTATTAATTGCTATGGCTGTTGTGATCTAACAGAAGCAGGAGTAGGGTAGCCAGTCCTCACACAAGAGATACGCTTAAAGTTGAGGACAATAAAGGATTTGCTGAGGGCTTGCCATTAAAGACAAGAATCAGTGAGAAAACTGGTCCACTAGAAATTTGTCTTAAAAATGGGCTGGAGAATCTTAAAGTAATTGGAGTCAGATTACAGAGGGCCTTGAGTACCAGGAAGAGAGGTTCAGACTACATTCTGTGGGCAGTTGGGAGCCATTAGAAAATTTTGAGCAAGGAAGTTCTATGATGAAATTTAAAATGGTGTTTAAAAGCTCTTATTTTGATAGATCTGATAGTCAGATATGCAACCTGGATTGGAAATGAGAGAGTTAAGAGCAAAGAGGGAGAAAGGAAGGGAGAATGAACATTTATTGAACACCTGTGGTGTGTGTTTTAGACCATGGCCTGAGAGCCAGTCTCTGATTCCAAATGAGGTTCCCTCTAATCAATCTTCCTCTTTAATGAAATGGAAAGTGACAGTACAGAAGAGCTTTTCAGAATTCTGAATGGAGGAGACTAGAGCAAGCAAAGTACCATTGAAGCTAGAATGAGGGAAACTGCTGGTAGAAGAAAATCTCAGAATGCAAATTCTACTTGAAGGAATATATTTTTGTCAGTGTTAAAATACTATAAATGTATATTCACTTTCTGTTAACAACCTGGTATTTTCTTTCCTATGGTTTTCCCTTCATCCTTTTGTACTTAGAGTAAAACTCATGATGGAGAAGACTCAGCAGCTTCAGACATAAGCCATGATGGCTACACACAACTCCCCATTCAAACTCGTTTTCATTAAAACCAGACTGTTTTAAAATGAAAGCTATTTCCAACAACTTCTTCTGTGAACATTTGAACATCTGTAAGAAAACAGACAGGAGCCCAATTATCAGTCTAAAAAGTTGTATCGAAAAAAATGCAGTTTCCTTCACAGTTTAGATGGGCCGAGGAAAGGTGATCTCATTATGAGCAACTCCCTGGTCTGTGGAACCCTCTTCAGACTCATGAAAAGATTTGCCAACCCCAGGGGGTACGGGTGGAGCATCCACAACTATGCCTACAGAGTTCTCTTATTGGACTCCAGTGAATGCCAGTAAATAGCTCAGTAAATCAGAAGTTGGGAATTTTTCTAGATTTCTATTCATTTTTCTTTTCAGTGGTATCTCTTCAACATGCTTTTCTCATTGAAGAAAATTTTGGGAACCACGTGACTCTTGAAAAGTCAGTTTGGGCTTCCAATTAATTTTCAAAAAATGTTACACTCAAAGCTTAACAACATTGGCCAAAACTTTTATAAAGTCTGCAGCACTGCCATTTTGTTTTCATTGAAAGCGGTCTTAATGTAAACTTCAGTATCCTGGCTTACATGGAATTGGAAGGTTCCAAGAAAATATTCAAGATCTACATTTCCCAGGGTTTGGTTGAACTGTGACATTATGTTCATTGTTGGATTGTTGTCATGTTTATCATAGATTTTCTTGCCTTTCTTGGCCAAGAGAAATTCTCTGGCCTATAACAGATATATGTGGTTTTAAAGAGGTAAGACACTTTACTGTGAAAAAACAACTTTGGGTCCAAGAGAACATATGTGTTTAAAAAGAACTTTTAAGGTTTGGAGGCTGTAAAAACAACTTTGCTTTTCATGCACCTGTCCTTATAGGATACATCCCATATTGGTTTGCCTTTTTCATTGATTATATAAAACATTCTCTTAAACCTGGCAGGCACTTGCTGATTGGTAGCACAAATGCTGGCTCAAGGGGAAACTGCCACTCTTACCTTCAAATTTGACTCTAGACTCAGAATTAAGCTTCCATTTCAAATTATTGCTAAAACCTGTTTTCGACTGCCTGGCAGAAAACCACTGCAATTCTATGCTTTTATGGGAAAATTCATGGATATCTTCAGCTCAAGACAGAAGATTTTATATCTTTATGATTTTGTATTATGAAAAAATGTATTTGTTTAAAAACTCCATACATTATTATAATATGTATATCATAGAAAATGAAAGTCCTTTATCATCTAACATCCCAGAAAATATTTCTCATTATCTGGGGGGTTATTTCTCCATAGTTTTTTTTTTCCCCCACTTAGAGTTACTAACATACACATGCCTAGATTCATTACAATGGAATCACCATATGTCTACACTTCTGCAACTTGCTTTTCTCTTAGACGTATTTTCTTGCTATTGCCTTTACACCTAGCTTATTGTTTTTTGACAGGAATATTTTATTCCTTTGTGAAGTGGCCCATAATTTATTTGGACAACACTCTGCTGATGGACATTTACATGAGATTCTAATTGTTGATTCACATTTTAGTTTACATACAGAAAAATTTACTATTTTGGTGTAAAGTTCTATAAGTTTTCATGAACAAATATAATCATGTAAGCAGCACTGTAATTATAACTGTTCCATCCCTCTAAAAGTGTCCTCATTCTGTCCCTTTGTAGTCAACCCTCTCCCCACCACCAGCCCCTAGCAACCACTGATCTATTTTCTGTTCCTATAATCTTGCTGTTTCCAGAATATCATAAAAATGGAATTATGCAGGATGTGGCTTCTTTCACTGAACATAATGTGTCTGAGGTCCACCAATGTTGTTATATACATCAGTAGTTCATTTATTTTTATTGTTGGATAATCTCCCACTGTGTGGAGGTGCCAGTTTGTTTACCCATTCACCAGTTGAAGGACATTTAGGCTGTTACCAATTTTTGAAATTATGAATAAAGCCACTATAAATAATCAAGTATAGGATTTTATGTTAATGTAAGCTTTAATTTCATTTGGATAAGTGCCTAGGAGGGAGACAACTGGGTCACATTATAAGTATATGTTTAACTTTATAGGAAACTGCCAGATTGTTTGCAAGGTGCTTATGCAGTTTTGCATTCCCACCAACAAAGTGTGAAGTTGTGTATGTTCACCAGCGCTTGGAATTCTCAGTTTTTCATTTTTTGAACCATTCTGATAGCTGTGTAGTGGTATCTCATTGTGGTTTTAATTTGCGTTTCCCTAGTGACTAATGGTGTTGGGTATTTTTTCATGTGCTTATTTGCCATTCATGTATCTTCTTAGGTAAAGTGTCTGTTCAGATCTCTTCCCATTCTTTCACTGGTTTGTCTTCTTATTATTGAGTCTTGAGAGTTCTTTGTATTTTCTGGATACATGTTCTTTACCAGATAATGTTCTGCAAATATTTCTCCCCGACTGTGTTTGTCTTTTCAGATTGTCTTTTATATATCAGAAGCTTTACATTTTGATAGTGTCAAATTTATCTTTTTTAAATGAATCATGATTTTGGTGTCATATTTAAATCTTTGCCTAACCTAAACCTTTAATAATTTTCTCCTGTATTCCTTTTAGAAGTTTCATAGTTTTAGCTCTTACATTTAGATCCATGATCCATTTAGAGTTAGTTTTCTTTTTTTTATTGAAGTGTAGTCAGTTTACAATGTGTCAATTTATGGTGTACAGCATAAAGTTTCAGTAATATATATACATACATATATTCACTTTCATGTTCTTTTTCATTATAGGTTACTATAGATATTGAATATACTTCCCTGTGCTTGTTGTTTATCTATTTTATACATAGTAGTTAGTATCTGCAAACCTCGAACTCCCAATTTATCCCTTCCCACCCTCTTCCCCCTGTCCCTGGTAACCATAAGTTTATTTTCTAAGTCTGAGTCTGTTTCTGTTTTGTAAATAAGTTTGTCTTTTTTTTTTTAATTCCACATATAAGTGATATCATATGGTATTTTTCTTTCTCTTTCTAGCTTTCTTCACTTAGAATGACAGTCTCCAGATCCATATGTGTTGCTGCAAATGGCATTATTTTATTCTTTTTTATGGCTGAGTAGTAGCCCATTGTATAAATATACCACAGCTTCTTTATCTAGTTATCTATCGATGAACATTTAGGTTATTTCCATGTCTTGGCTATTGTATATAGCGCTGCTAAGAACACTGGGGTGCATGTATCTTAGAGTTAGTTTTTATGTAAGATGGAAGGTATTGGTTAAGTTTCCTGTTTTTATTTATGAATGTACAATAGTTGCAGCACCATTCACTGCAAAGTTTATCCTTTGTTCACTGAATTGCCTTTGCACATGTATCAAAATCAGTTAATCATATGTGTATGGCTATACCTCTGGACAATTTATGCTCTTCCAGAGTTATGAATGTTAAATGTCTACCATATTGCTGCTGAATTTATCCCAAGAAATGAAGCTACCAAGTCCCATTTAGACCATGCACTTGTTTATAGCTTAATGAAGTCAAAGTGAATGCATTTTGTAGTTACTCAGGTCATAAATGTAGTTAAACTCAGGTCATAAAACTTTGCATTGTTTAAGGCGGAATTGGGCGGGGAGAACAAAGTTAATAAAAAACAGCATGCACCCTTTGGTTTAAATATTTTTGGTTGAATTTTTTGAAAGATGTATATTGGTGTTAACCTTTTCCAGATTCTTCCTAATAGAGAAAGTGTGAAATTACAGAATGATTCCCCCTTACACTCAAACACACATGCATGCATGCACACACACCACACATCAGAAGGAAATTTTTATAGCTCAAAAACATTTGATATTTGTTTAAGTCCCCAATAATATAATATTTTTATTACTAAAAGCTTGACTTTCTTCTTGTATTGGGATAGAGTATTAGAAACTGCCATTTGGTGGAGGCAGGGTGTTCAAAGCATGGTGTAAAATATGTATAATGTGCATTTATCAAAGAAATGGATCAGAAAACAACCCCGCTCCTTCCTGTCTCTCATCTTCAGTTTGCTAACTTACAGTACATTGGCTTACCTAACCTTCAAAAGCCCTGAGGACCTTTCATCAAGTAAGTGATCAACTTTGTGGTAGAAGAATTCAGAAAAAAAAAAATTACTTTAGCAAACTTGAAAAGAGCCAGGCAGGTGCTTCTTTATATTAACCCATAAAATGCTTGACCAGGAGAAACTTAGATGCCTGGGGAAGATCTTTCTTCCTTCTACTTCTTTCTTCCTTCCTCTTCCCTCCCTTCTTTCTTCTCTACCATCCATATTGAATAATAAAACATTGAGCCATGTTCTAAAGCAATATGGATAATTTTGAAGGGCAGGAAATGCATATCTGCAGAACATGTAAGTAATACTACAGTGTCATTCACAAAGAATTCTGCAAAACCAACTTTTACCAAGATGCACTGATTTTTTTTTCCAAGAAGATAAAATTCTGGTAGTCTTTTGTCTAATTTGTCCAAAAAAAAAAGAAAGGAAAGAAAAGAAAAGAAAGCGAGAGAGAAGTCAACGTGTAAAATTCTAAGCCTTTTCTCTTATATAATTTTCTTGAAACTTTAATACTTGTTACCACTAGTCTATCCTAGAAAGAAAAAACAGTGGCATCTGAACTACAAAATTTTACTTATTTCTCATTAAATGAATGCCTGTGAATCATTTAAAGTGTTCTACAAGTCACCCACAGATTTCCAGGTGAAGAATTTAAAGAACTGCCAAAGTGACGAATGCAGTGAGTCCATGAAATTATAGCTATTAGGGACTGAGAGGGGCCCTCCCTAATGACCTTACCTCAGTGCATCAGGAAACCAGCACTTGGTGGGGGCAGCCGTTTTACTGAGATCTCAGTCCCAGATACCTCAGGCCCAACAAGTTCATTTCTGTGAAAAGCTGCGTCGAGAGTACCTCAGACAGTCTTGAAGGAGAATGTAGGCCTGAGGGACTGGCAGGCCTCACGAGGGAGGCAGGCGAACTGGGCCTGGATGAAGGGGAGGGACCCGGGGCGGCTGAGGGCGTGTGTCTGCAGAGCTCTTGAGCTTGGAGCACTCCCGGAAGCCAGTCCAGGGCTCTGGGTGAGGCTGGCCAAGTAGAGACCAATCCTCCCCCTGCTGCTATAGTCAGTAGAAACTTAACAGGATCTGTTGTGTTGGTGAATATTAATTCTGTCAGGTCATCTGAGTGACAGTTAATACATGGCTTTTTCATAAGAGTAAAGCATGCTTGTTCCATTTAGTTGGAGAAGTTTTAACTTTAAATTTTTACTAGTAGGGAAAATCTGGAAGAGCTTAGTAACCATTTTTAACTTTGGAATTTGTCATTCTCCATTCCTTGCTTTTTCCTCTTTTTTTTTTTTAATTTTGTTTTTAAATGGTTTAAGTTTGTAAGTTGGCATTTCACTAAGTTCCGTCTAGTGCCTTGGACCACACCTTCCCCCAGTGACCTTGAAGAAGCAGTTGCTGCTACTCTAGTTGCATGGAAGGTTTGGAGTGGGTCAGACATCCAGAAGGATCTGGCTCCCAGAGTGCTTGCCTAAAAATTATCGAGGTTAGGAAATAGCAATACAGTGGTAGGCCAGAGTGCATTTATAAGGTTCTCATTGTAACTTTGTCCTGGTATCCACAACTGGCAAGAGATTAACTCAGCCCTTGGGATGCCCATCTCCAAGCATGGACCCTAATATCCTTATTTCCCCTTTAGAGTCTCACTGCAAAACTCGTCTTGTGGTTTGGCTGTAGTGCCATAGAAATACTAGACAGGGAACTGAGAGACAACATTTTTAGCTCCTGTTAAGTCATCTGTTTTATCCAACAATTATCTATTGAATGTCTGCTGTGTACTAGGCATTGTGCTAGACAGGAAACACAATGTTAGCTCCTGCCCTGTGGGGCTTCAGTTATGCCTCTAATTAGCACTGGACTCTGGGTAAGTTTTCTTTTTCTATAAACGAAGGACTTGGACTGGATGCTCTTGAAAGGTCCTTTCCAACTAGAATGTTCGACTCCTGAAAGTAGAGAGTCCCCAGTATCTCTGAGGGGAACAGAGGGTTAACTTAAAAAGTATGGAAAAAAAACCTAGTGTAACAACAACTTAACACATGAATTTGGGGCTTTTTGTTTTGGTGGTGATAGCTTGCTTTTCTGGAAAATTTTATGGAATTTTCCTAAGAAGAGGAAAGAAGAAAATGAAAACTTTAGTCGTTTATATCACCCTTGTTAACTCAAGTAGGTTTTAAGAACATTGTCTAAGTAAAAAGATTTCTTGAAACAATTACTATATGACAGTGTCCTTGTGCAAGTCAACTTAGTTCTACTCAGATATTTAACAAAAGTTAGGTTTTGACAAATTTTTATTTAAAAAGTAAATCCATGAACTCAATAGGATGACTCCAGTGAACAGATTTTGCATCTCTGGTGGGCATAGCAGCAGGGCATGTGGCCATCAGAGGTAAGTGGACTTGGTCTCATCTTTAAGGAGTTCACACTGTGGTTGTGTCTCCTGCATGAACTATCAGCTTTTTTAAAATTCTTTTTTTGATACTCAAGTCTTTAGCATTTACAATGGAAATATGATGCCCTCAGATAACTGGGAAGTGGGTGGGAGGTGTGACACCACAGTAGAACATGCTGAGAAGGCTTTAGAAGTGAAAGCTTGTGCTTTGACTAAAATGTTGGAGATCAGAAAGGCGCTGTCTTCCTCCCGTAGGGGTGGTCTCTAAATTGTACTTACTAGGCATTCTTTATTAGCAGCACAGAGAATATTTGGTTTTCTTTGATGTATTTCTTGGTTTGGAAGTATCAGTGCTGTTTGGCATCAATTAAACTAAAAAAAAATGTTTTTGTGGATTGACAGAAATGTTTGCTTTAGTGTTGATTTTCTAATTTTGTTGTAAAATAGATATCCCCATCTGTGCTTCACCCGGGCCAACTTGGAAATAAAGATATTTTTAAGTGTGTAATTGTGATTTGAGAATTTGAAAAACTTAGTGCAGTATTTATGAGCAAGTGTAGATTTCTATTTAAGAGGTGGCCACCCAGAAGGGCTAAGTCACCTTCCTGTCTGTTCCACACCCCCTTCTCCTTTTCATTCCATTCCTTTTATTCCTAACTATAAGGATAGAAGCTTTCAAGGGGGAGGTTATAGCTCAAATGGTAGAGCGCATGTTTATCATGTATGAGATCCTGGGTTCAAACCCCAGTACCTCCCCCCAAAATAAGTAAGTAAATAAATAAATAAACAAATAAATAAACCTAATTACCTCCCTCCCTGACTCCAAAGAAACAAAAACAAAAAAATAGAAGCTTTCAGCAGAGCACACAGCAGGGCTGTGGAGATGCTCACAGGTTGACTCAATCATAACCCTGTTCCGCCATGACTAGATAAAGTACAGTATAATCAGCGAGCCAGGTGTACCGTGTACTCACAGTCTAAGCTGATCTTCTTAGGGCATAGGGCGGGGGACTCAATTTTAGAAGCCGTATTAATGCCTCCAGGTTACTGAGGACTGCCTTCTTCAAACTGCTTGCTCCTAGGATCATGTGGGCCAATGTGTGATTATTGAAGTGGTGACAGGCTGAGAGCAAAGGGACACTGGAACCCCTCTGCAGTAACATCATTCCATGCGTCAGCTAAGAATCTTACTTGGGCTAGCTGGAGGCAAAGGAAATGGCTGTAGGCATTAAAAATCACCTTTAAATAAAAATATTATCAGTGATTGGAGCGGGAGGGGATGGAATATTTATTTTTATTTTGTTTTATCTTTATTTTTAAAAATTTTGGGTAGCCAATCTTTGAAACAGGCCAAACCAAGAGTTTATAAAGAACTGATAGTATCTTAGCCTGCCATTTATTAATGCCACCATTTATTCATCAAACACTTATTAATTGGCTACTTTATGTCACTTTTCCTCAATCTCCCTCCCATCTTTTCCATCCCTTTCTTCAATATAGTCCTCCAAGTCAATCATGCCATTTTAAAATAGGGCTTGAAATCCTGTCCACTCATTATCTGGAACTTGTTGAGAAAAAACCCTTGGTTCAATGTTTGTTAGCCTGTCTGAGTTGAATAAGAAAAGAATTGAGCCAGCCATCACCTCTTTAGAGGATTTTTCTGGAGCCCTCATTTAGCCCAGAATCCTTCTGATTGGTGAGGTAAGTGAATCTTCAAGTCTTCAGGTTTCCTTGTGATGACTAGGACATGCCATTAGACTTTTAGGAACACAGCCACGAATATTTAATGAAAGCAAACATCTTTAAAACAGCAGGTTTCCGTTGGCTGGTTGTTTCCAGATGCCCAAGAACAGAGCTGCTGCTGACTCTGGAGTTTACATTCCAAGTCAGACCAGATTCATTTGAATGACAGTGTCTTTCAAACTCTGACTTGTCACCTGCAGGGCTTCCCCTCAACTACGCACACTCTCCCACCCAAACAGAGAGGTGTTCTCAATATTGGGGCTGAAGTGTCCCCTTGAACGATTAACTTCACGTGGTAAGACTCTGCCCCAGCCAGTGGTGCCAGAGCTCACACACAACAGGTTTCACACCCATCTTCAGGTTTGACTCAGGAAACATCCCAGACTGCATTTAGAGTGGCTTTTATTAGCATGATGCCAAAAGATATCCTAAGTGGTTTCCTGAGAACAGTACTACAAAAGCAGTGATACTGCCAGAGTAAAAAGAGAATAAAAGTAGAATATAAAATGAAGCTAAAGGTAAGATAAAGAAAATCACTGATGTAGTTATAAAACATAAAATAAAAGCCATAGGGTCCTATGAAGTTGGTCTAAATTTGGCACAGAGCTTCTTAGCAGCCAAAGAAAAGAGTGAACTAAGATTAGTTAGAATTTGGGAGACCGAACTGATGCCACAGCATTCTGCACACGCAGACTCTGCCTTCGAAGTGTAGGCTAAGTCTCCTGGATTCCTGGAACATCCTGAAGCCACACCTGTATTTTTAGGGCCAGGTTCACATGGGTCTGTGATTCCTTTTCCTAAAGTACACCTTGCGGAGCTGGTGTCCCAGTTTTCCCAAGTGCGCTGTTAAAGTCACGAATTCATTGGAGACACAGATGCAAATTCCTATTCCTCATCTCAGCAATACTCATCTTTGGGGTGGTGGGAGGGGGAGTGGCAAAATCAAATGAGAAGGAAGGCATGAGAAGTAGGGAAGTGAACTAAAAGTCTAAAATTAGATGTAGCATCACAAGAAAGGATTTTTCCTCCCTGGAGTCTAGTTCTGCATTCAAACCCGCACACCCGTGAGTCTAAATATTTATTGGGCCCTCTATGTGCAGAGATCTCAAGAAGACACAACTACCCATGCGTACCATAAATTTAGTCTATTGCTTACGATGCACTAACGAGGCTTAATGTGCCTTTCTTTAGCCTTTTGGGTAGTTTTCAAAGAGCCTATGGAAGCATCGCTTAATCTATAGATTGACCCAGCCCCATTCCTTCATCTATACTGTAAATAATTCTCACACTCCTACTTTGTGCCAGGCACAAAGCAGTCAATAAAAATGTCAAAATCTCTATCCACAGAGAGCTTATAATTATTATTTTGCTGTTGTTACTTAACATTTAGAAGAAAAACTCAACTCCTCTTGTGTTTATTTGTAGCTGACCAGTCTCTGAAGTATTATCTCATGTCTATTTTGATCTCTAAATTACCCTGTGAGGTAGTTTTGCAGGAATTAATTCCCTCTTTAGAGAACAGGAAAAAGTGTAAACTTGCCAAGGTCACACAGAGCTGGGATTCAAAACCAGGTCTCTTAACTCCAAGGCCTTAACCTTTCTCTGTTATACCGTTTTCCCAATTAGGTACTTTTGCTTTATTTTCTGACCTCCAGTTTGCTAGATGGACAAAGATAAGCAGTTCTTTCTGACGCTATGGATGTAGACATACAGATTTCTCAGAAAACCAAACAAATAGCAAGGAATCAGAACACAAGTTATTTTAGACCTGCTGCATGATTTAAAGCCAGCCTCCAGTGGCCTCAGAGGCTCTGGCCATGTTGGCTCTGGCATATTTCCAGGGCTACCTTGTGGATAGAGAAGACAGAGAGATACTGTGTTATTATTCCTTGTTATTATCAATTTAAAAAATCCAGGCCCCATGAAAGAGAAAAGAACACCCTTCAATGTGTGTTCCTTTTCATCTGCCCCTCTGAATAGTGCACTTGCATTCCCTAACCTGTTGTAGTCCAACCTCCTCTACCAACCCTCCAGAGACAATATTTTTCCTACTCCCAAAGCTTCAAGAACAAGAAACTACAGTGGGAGAAGGGTTTCCGACAACACCACAAATCACTTGACAGCGTCCCCAGTGGCCTTAGCCATCATGCTCTAGGATACGTGGACCTGTGGCCCCTCCTCATTTTTCACACAAGGATGCTGGCATCCAGTCGTTGGAGAGGAATTGACCCAGTAATGTTTTCCATCTGCTGGCTTGGCACCAATCATCATAGAGTGTCACCTGGGTTCTGTCTCCTGGTCTCTAGGGCCAGGCTGGAGGCACTACAGAAGAACAATTACCTTATTCATCTGTCAGCACTGTTTACTTTATGTGAACAAAACAAGATTTTGCTGAAGTATATAAAAGAAATTTACTGGAAAAGAAAAGTTGAGGCATCATCTCTCTTCCTTTCCTCTCCCCCACATCTTTGAATTCTGATAGATTGCAAATGTCACCTTCTCCAAGGAGCTTTTCCCCAAACCCTCACCCTCCATGTGCCCCTGGAGAACTTACTCTGTACAGGCATTGTGTCGCCAATATTTATTTGTATTTCTCTCTCTCCTGCTAGACTGTAAACTCTTCAAAGGACAGCAGGCACTGTATCTTTTCAAGTTCATACCATTGAGTGTGTTTCTGTTCAGGAAATGAGTTGCAAGTTTAGGAAAAAAAATAGTTAATTCCTGTTAGTTTTAAACTAAATCTACAGAAATAAAATATGTTGAAATTTGCCATTCTAAAAAATGAATTAGCCTTTATCCTTTGAATAAAAAGTTAGCAATAGGAAGTTCAGAGTTGGGGTTTTAGGATATCCTTTTAAAAATAGCTGAAATTTTTATTGTTGAAAGTCAACAGGTTATTTGAAACTTCTCAATATCATTTAAAATTGACCTCAGACATTTGACAGCACTGTTATTAATTAATTGGCCCAATAAGTTCATGCTTGTGGTTCTAAAATGGGTTTCTGCTCTAATGGACATTTTCACATTATTAGTATTTCATCGTAAGTGATGTATATGCTAGTCATAGTAGGAACTGTTTCTTAAAGAATATAAGACTTTTTTTTTAATGTATGACATTGATGCTGGCTCAGACAGTTCAGGGAGAGATGATGAGATGGCTACAGGAGTCATTCTGGAAGGAGAAATGTCTGGGACAAAACTTTAACTCAAAAAATAGCCACACCATCTACCCTGGCATTAAGACCCTCCACACAACTTTTCATCAAAGGGTGGAGACAGAGATTCACAACTAGCTCCCACCTGAGCAGTAACCTCGACACCCAGGCTCCATTTTCTTCAGTGCATGGTACTGTGACCCCATCGGGGAGGCCTTTAGGGCCAGGCGTGGTGGTGGTCACACCGTCACTTGTCCCCACCATCAGGGGCTAGGAAACATGGGCTAGGTGTGTGCCCAGGAAGAAGAGGAAAGCACGGGGGATCAGCTATCGAGCCCCTGAGATCTGAATTCATCTCTTAGGAAACCTGGTTCCAGGCATGGAGTAGTGTGAGTGGACTGGAAGATACAAGCACCAGAGCTATTTGGATGGGAATTATTGGAATTTAGTGACAGACTGGACGGGGAAGTAGAAAACTGGGAATCATGTTAACTGTTTCCTAACCTCCCCGGGTCAGTCCTTTTTAGGCTCTGAAAATTATCTCTAAAGAGCAACTGGACAAGGCTCTGAAAACCTTGTCCTTTGCAAAGTTGTTCTGAAACAGTGACCTGTTAACTTGCAAGCTGTGTATAAATGGGCTTTTCAGGTCCATTCTAGACCAGATGAATTTTCAGAGGTACCACGGTCTGACTTGAAAGAGAATATCACCTAATTAATATGAATTAACATTAGCAAAGACATTAAAGGCCTGTACAGTGAAGAAAAGCCATGAAACGCCGACCTGCTAATTTAGTGTGTGGGCACCGGAAGAACTAGTCTCTATTCAAAAACAGTTGTCAAGGAAGAGAATCAAGCAAGATGAGCCGGTTGCTAATAGTTCGGCGTGGGAGGAAAAACTGCACTGCAGTTTTTGGCTCGGAGCTGGGGTCAGAGAGGTCAGTAGCCCAGTATCGACCTTTGTGTTTGGAATCTCTCACGTTGACTCACCAGACTCTTGTGATTTGGCGAGTCAGGGGCAGAGATGTAGATGGCGGTTTCTGCGCCTGAACCTTAAACTCCTGAGATGCTTGTCCTTTATGATAATAAAGAGCATTGCTTGGGATTCAATGCAGAGTGGCCACCTAAGACCTACCGCATTAATCTAAATTAAATCAGTGAGTGACCCCCCCCCCCAGAGGACCGGCTGGGAAGCTGGGGTGGGCAGTTGAATAGCACAGCTCTGTGTATCGTCTGTTTGGACGTCTGTTTGGAGGTGACTTTTTTACACCAGTGGTAAGTCTCACAGAATGAGAGAATTTCAGCAACACTAATAGGATCACATGCTTATCTAGTGTCAAGGTTCTCCAATCCCTTGCAGTCCAAGTGAGATTTTTACCCCTTATTTCTTCTCCTAATGATGAAGTAATAAATGTCATTTTATAATCGGCCAATGGCATTTTTCAAAATTAAATAATATGTGTTTATGGTAGAAAGCTCTGAAGCTAAACATTTTAAATCAACTTTAATCCCATCACCCAGAAATAAGCACTGTAAATATTTGGTAAGTTTTTTTTCAATTCATAGGCATGTGTTTATATAAATATACATATACCTAAGTAGAAATTAACTTTGATATCAGAAATACTTACCAAGTTATTTTTAAAATGTTACCTTTAATAATTGTATTATATTCTAAGATCTACTATTATTTATTTTAAGCATTTTCCTATTTTTGGACATTTTAGTTGTTTCTAGATTTCAAACATCCTTGTGCATAAATCTTTGTCCTTATCTTTGACTACTTCCTTAGGGTAAAGTCATAGAGATAGAATCACTGGGTCAAAGGCTGTAATCCTTTTTAAAACTCCTAGTGAAAAGAAGTCACACTGTACCCCAGGAAACGTGCTGCCGTTTATTCCTGTCATGTGGGTCTGCGAGAGCCTGACTGACCAAAAATCATTTCAGCATCGAGTAGTTTTCTTTACTCATCAAGTAGGAATTGGAACATTCATCTGGGCTGTCACTTCTACAGCTTTAGAGGCTGCTCTGCTTAATAATTGGCCATCTCTAGTACATACTGTGTGAAAGACTATTAACCACAAACCTCATCACAGCTGCCCTTAGTCTACAGACTAGTAAGATGGACACACAATCTAAGACGCGTCCAGCATGAGGGCATGTATTAGATAGTTCTTAATGAGCAGAGTCAGGCTGGGATGAGTTTTGTTATATTTATATGTCCTAAGCGTCCCTTGGGAGGGTTGTGTTTGGTCTTCAGAGTCGATACACTGGGTCTGTTCCCCAGAAATGTCTGTCAAGCAATAAAGGAAACTCCAAGCGTGAAAACTGCACATCATGAGCCCAGTGGAGTTTTCCTGCTGACAGAGAACTGATTGACTGAATATAAATCACTCTGACTTGAGTGATTCTGTCCACTCAGGATGAATTGGGGAGAAATCACCAGAAGGAAATTGGCCTCTGAAGTGTGAGGACATTGGATTATTGCCGTCAGGAGCAATGCTTGTCAGAAGCATTACAATTTTGCCTAATTTCGGATCTCATGTTATTTGGAGCAACATTAGAGTGCTGTAAGATTTAGATCTACCTTTCTCTGGGTGTATGTGTTCTACATATTTCCTTTTCCATTTTAGTCATCTAGGGACAATTTATTTATAATTATTTTAGTTGATAATCCTTGGTTCATTCTGTAACAGTATCGAAATTCCACCAACTTTTTCTTAAATGCTTAACAGGGTCACAGAAATCAATTATACCTTTCATAAGTGTGAGTGCCCCTGGGATTAGAACCATGAGTAAACCCAGTGACTCTCTACCATCATAGAGCTTATATTCTGGTGTGGGAAGACAATGCATACATAGTATGCCACGTGCCGATACTAGCTTTGGAGAAAAATAGAGCAGGGGCGTGAAGCAGGGAGGGGACGGGGGGATGCAGGGGTGCTGTTTTGTATGGATGGTCAGGAGAGGCCTCCCTAGAAAGGAGATGTTTGAACAGGCCTGAAGAGAGCAAGGCAGCGAGCCTTTTCGATGTTGAGGGGAATGAGGGGCCAGGTAGAGGGAAGGGCCAATGCAGAGGCCCCAAAGCAGTGGCTGGCTTGGTCTCCTCCAGGAACAGCACCAGGAGGGTGGAAGGGACCAGTGGGGGCAGGAGGAGAGGTGGCAGAGCGCAGAGTGGGTAGGACCTGGATGGCCTTCGTAGAGACTTTGGCTTTGGCTCGGTGTCAGGAGGGGTCACAGAGGGTTTTGAGCAGAAAAGTGACACAATTTGACTTCAGTATTTGTTGGCAGCAGAGGGAGTGTAGCCACCGAAACAGGAGGAAAGTCAGAGTCCCACGGACACAGGTGCAGAGCTTGGAAGATGGGAGGCAGGAGCTCATGGAAGGCTGATTTGATGCCCTCTGCTTCTCGGTGGAGGAGGGAGCCCGGCCGCCATCCAGCAGTGAGGTTGGGGAAGGAGGCGTTGGAGGGCTGAGGAGAAGAGAGGGTTTGAAGTCATGGTCTGGGAGAGTGGGAGACTAAATGAAAAAATGTGGGAGGAGTAAGAATTGATAGTGGTCATGGGTGCCATGGTTATCAGTAACGAGTAAAGGACCACTGGTATAAAACTGATTTTTGAAATCAATTTTTCTTTAGCCAGCTGCCTCTCCAGCCCTCAACCTGTAGCCCTTGGCTAATTTTCTTTGCCAATCTTTGTACGTTACAACTCTAAGGGTTTGGTTATAAGGTCTTTATATAAGGGCTGATATAGCAGAAAAAAGCTCAAAAATTATGTGGTCCAACATTCCATTTTAGATAAAACCCACCAGTGAGCTAGAGTGACCTGGCGCAGAGCTCATGGGTTGTAGAGGTGACCTCAAACTCCGTCTCCTGATCCCCAACTACAATAAATTACTCTTTATTTTTCCCAAAAATTAATTTTAGAAGAACTTACTTATCTTACTCATGTTGGAGAGTTTTTAATCCCTATCCTGACATAATCTCACTGGTTTAACTTCAGAAGATAAAAGAAGATTGGGGAAAATACTTTTTAACAATTTGATTGAGGTTTGTAAAATGCATACAGCACTTTTTAAAACAATCTTTCATGTTAAATATAGATACAAAACAGCATTATCATCAGCAGCAGAATTTGGACGAGTTACTTTACTCTTTCATGTGTTTTTATTTCAGCATGTTTATTTAGCTAGTTTTTATTCACCTTTTCTCTCCTTGTTTTTTTAGATGTGATTGAAAACGTTTTCCACGTTTATTTCCAGTGGGTGAAGTGTGGCCCATGTGGTACATTGCATAACCATCCCAACCCCTGGATAATTGCCCTCCTTATTTTTAGGAAACAGAAAATAGCCTATTGTGTTATAATTAGTCAGTGGTGCCCACCCAAACATGAGTATTGTGCAAGAACTTTTGCTTTTTCTCTTTTTTAGGAAGGGAAGGGGGATGGAAGCAGAGAAAGAATATGATTTTGAACATTTTTTAATGTCCTGAAGTACCATCTTGGGAAAGATTCATGTTTTTTCAGATTCCCTAAAGACTTAAAAAAAAAAAATCCTTAGGAGGTGGGAGGTACAGCCCAGTGGTAGAGCGCATGCTCGCAAGCATGAGGTCCTGGGTTCAATCCCCAGTGCCTCTGTTAAGGCAGGGAAAAAATCCATATAAACCTAATTTAAAATTAAGTGTTCCTCAAAGTGACAAGTACACATTTTCTTTACTTATCTTCTAATGAGAACTTTTTACTCCTCTCTAACACAATTCATTTACTTTGTCTAGTACGAAGAGGATTTATAATACCCACTGACGGCTAAAGAGTTCAGGAGTTTTAGATAAATAAAAATTCTGCACGTCAATAAAAAATAATACATAAATAAATAAAAGTAGAAACCTTGGCCATAGCTTATTTCATAAATCCTATAAACAGCAGATAATTAAATCAAATTTTTTCCACAGTGAAGCACCAGAGTTTTGAAAAATCCACGTAAAGATTTTGAAAACTTTTTAAAGGTTCATATTGTAACAGTATACAGTTTGTATAGTATTATTTTCCTGACCCCTAACAAATGAGAATGCTAGCACAGGGCAGATGTGACTGTCTTGCTTTCTGCTCCTATATGATCCAGGATGATACCCAAAAAGCTAATTCTGTGACATCAGATTTATTTCCATGGCAACTGTCTGTAATGTTACAAACATTGGATTATTGACTGGTTCAGGATGAAGGTTAAAGAAGACTCCTATTTGAACAGAATGATCCGAAACCAACACCAAGGGGAATACTGCCAGAGCTGCTTCCAGTAGTGTGTCCTTTTTGAAAATGTTCTCATTACTCCTCAGCTTTGTTTTATTTTGTGAGGGGTTTTGTTGTCTTTTGTTGTTATTATTGTTTACTGTTTTAGTTTTGTTTGTTTGCTTTACTTATTTGTCCGTTCTACCCCCAGAGGTGATTGAGTGAGAAAAATGGTTATTTTTAGTAATAGAAGCCCCCTCTCTTACGAAGCAGTCTCCACCTTCGTTTAATTCTTCCTGGAAATAATAAGATTTAGTTTGGAACTTCAGTCAAAAACATCTGTACTTTGTGCTGGACAAACATCTGCTTTCCTCTAAGAGCTGCTGGCCTTCCTGATGGTAGATAAACCCACGTTGCTCTCTGAAAGCCCCTGGTAGAGCAGAGGAAGAATGTAGAGTGGGAAAGAGAACCCACTCATTCTTTAACCCAGAGCGCCTCTCCGTGGCCACAACAGGTTACTACAGAAGCAAGATGAAAGTATCCAAGCTGTTTACCAGTTTCTCTCCATTCCCCGCCCCCCCAAACTTAATACGTTTTTAAACCCAAAATATATTTTCATAAACATTTTACTTGACGACGTAGTATGATACAAAGCTTCTGAGAGCACATAGAGCTATTTGACCATCTTGGAAGATGAGCCACTGTTAGCGAGCATTCTACTTGAGATATTTTTCTAGTCACGGTGGGAGACCTGTGCTGATCAGCTTTTAAAATTTTATCCGAACCACTCAATGATTGATAACATGCCTTTGAGAGATTTTGTTTCTTCTGGGAAGCCTGCTCTGACTCTCATGCTGCTTCCTCCAAAGTTAGATTGGTTATAAATTTTTTTAACTTACTTTTCTGTATCCCTTACTAGGTTATAAATTCCAAAGCAGAGCTATTATGTTCCTCACCTCTGTTTTCCCAAAGCACAGCACAGAGCCTGGCACATAGTAGGTCCTCAGTAAATGCTGGATGAATGATAGGTGTTTAAGGATCAACAGTGGTAGATCAGAGGCATAAAATCTATAATCTTGACCTGTGTCCTGACCATCCAAGTATATGGTTCATCTTTATTACTATGTGTTTCTATACTTACTCTTTGAAAATTACCTTAAATATAGTGAGTTTGCTTCATGAGAAACTGAGGTAACAAACAGTAGACCCTATAATAGCTGGACTTTGTGATATAGTTCCCCTTCTCCCTCCTGACTTGCTGGCTCTTGGCTTGTTCTGCTAAATCATTAGCTTGTAATGTCTACTTTTTATTCAAAACATCTGCCACCCAGTACTACACCAGTAAAATCGGCTAGTGAATGCGATAAGCTCAGAGAAAAAATAGTCCCATTTCCCTAATAGCAGGGAACGCTGAGTTATGCTACTTTTTGGAGACCAGGGATCCCGCACCCCAACCATTTTCTTTATTGTCCACTCACCGACCATCTGCACTGAAACGTGCTATGTAGGAAATATTTTTTTAAAAGGTGCATTTAACTGTATTTTGAGAATTGAGTTAAATCCTACCAAACACCTCTATCATTTAACACACATTTATTAATCTCCTACTGTGTGTTTGGCATTGTGCTAGGATTAGTGGAGTGGGTAAGACAGTCCTCCCCGGACATCGTGGGGAGACCGAGGGAGCCCTGATGCAGGTGATCTGCACTCTAATCCAGGGCTGAACACACACAGGGCTGAGATGGGGAGAGTGTGGTGCCTCTGAGGTGCTTGATAAATGCATGAGTTGAATCCAAGGCCTTTTTAAGGAAGTGGAAGCACCTTTGTGTATTGTAAAGCCAGGCTGCGAACAGTGTCTTGGATTACAGGAGAGAATAGTTGGTCTAATAATGTTACATACCACACTGAAAAACGTTCATTTGGGGCAAGGCAAGGAAGGAACGCTTGGATTTTAGGTGTGGCCAGTTAAAATCAGAGACTCTTGACTATAATCCCTTTCTGACCTACCCTCCCCAGCCCCACCCAGCGTGGGCCAGTGACACTGACTTATCAAAAACTCTGAAACTTTCTTCTCCAGATTTTTATGAAAGTTGTTTCTTCTGCCTGGTACAGTCACGGCCACTCTGTGTCCAGACCAACTCCTCCCTCCTCCTGGAGGAGCCTTCTCTCTCTCTTAGCGCTCCGTGCTCCCCACTGCTAGCACCTGTCACACCGTGTTGTAACCTCGCTCACCTGCTTACCTGCCCGTCTGCCCTCCACGACTGGGAGCTGTAGGGGGAAGGGTGCGTGACTGTTTCCTCCAGGGCCTTGTACTTGCTTGGCACTTCGAGGCTTAATAAAGATGTGTTGCTCAAACTAGTTAATTAATTTCCAGTGGTTCTCTGGTACTGTGTCTCTGTACGTGACATCAGAAAACCAGATTTTCTTTAGTTGACCCTTTTTATTTTGTGCTGGAAGAAGAGACAAACCCTTCTCATCTAGATGAAAGGAACAGAAACCCCTCATTGCATAGATTGCAAGCGTGTCCTTTCCGTCCGTGGTAAACATGGGAAGTCTCCTGGAGTATAGGAAAGTTGTTTTTTTTTAATAAAAAGGAAGATATACAGTCTAGGATCTTCCCTTGAGCCTGTTTACTCATTTATAAACCAGGGGTTGGGCCTGATGGTCTCAGAGGAGCTTACAGCAAAAGTTGTTCTAGGAAGCCACACCGTAAATACTATAAAACCATCTTTTTACTGCCAACATTTCACATAATGTTTATTAAGATTTTGTAAAATGCTCATGAGGCGTTTAGAAGACAAAGTGAAGAGGTTGCCCCCCCAACCGCCTCTAGCACACAAAACCTAAATGGTTTTTGTTGACTAAATGGAGAAAAAACACAGTGAAGGAAAACCTAGTAGTTAAATGAGAAACCTATTTACTGTTGATGGGATTTTCAAGAAAGAAAGGCAGAATTGTCTGCAAGGGCAGAAGTGGACAATTGTTGTGAAAACGTGTTACTCAAACAGTGCCATTATTTATTTACCTGGGAAATGGCCCATGAATCCACAGTGGAAAACCTGTATAGTAAGAGAATTAGGCCACAAAACTAGAGTATCTGTACTTACAGGCCAGAGCTTGATCAATGCCATGAACTTACGATTTCAAAGGCTTTTTGAAATTTGGTCACAAGGAGTCCCAGAAAAGTACAGGAAGGTATAAGGAAGAATAGTCCATTCTAAAAAGATTCCTTTCCTTGGTTCTATGGGGTGGCTGTCCTGAGGGAGGGAGCAGCTTCTAACAGTTTTCCAGCACGGACTGCAGATGTGTCCGTTGTCCTCAAGGCCGCCGTTCGGACTGGGCGCGGGAGCCCTGTAACAGCCTAAGTGTGGTGGCGTTCAGTCTAGTGGGGCCCCTTCCTGTCATAAATAAGATTACTTTCATTTCACTTGTGGAGTGTGCTATTCCTCAGAGTAATGAATTTCCTCTGTGCCTTTGAGCACATAAACATGGTTTTCATTAGCTTTCTCTCAAAAAAAAAAAAAAGCAGGGGACAGCGAGGTGGAAGGAGAGAGAATCTGAGCAAAACTAATAGATGTCAATTAACTCCCTAAACGCAGACAGAATTTTTGTGAGCAGCTCCCGAAAGGCATTAGTTTGGCTCTTCGAAGAAGCTGCAAAAATTCAGTGGGGCAGAAAGGAGTACCAGTTTTATTGTACATGAACAAAGAAACAAAAACAAAGAGAGAGAGAGTATTCTTTTTTTAACCTTGTTTTAAGAACTGTATCAAAAAGTCTATCGGAGTGGTCCCTGGCCAGACAAATAGCCCTGGGTGCTTCTGGAAACTGAAGCCCACCACAGAGGACAACCTCCATGACCACGGTCACAGCACAGTCTGCAGCCACCGCCTCTGCCTTTGCCGTGTGTGTGTGTGTGTGTGTGTGTGTGTGTGGTTTTATGCTAATAAGATATCCCAACCTTTCTCAATTTCAAACTAACCCCATTGAGATTTAAGTCATGCAGTTCATAGTATAAACTACGCAGTTGTTCAATTTTATGGTTTGATCTCTCGTCAAGGAGTGATTCATCATAACATGGCTGGACCTTTCTTGTTGACGGTGCATAGTTGAGCCTGAAAGCCATTTTAGGATCCATTGACCCTTTGACTTCTACCAGGATCATTGTTGCTGTTATTTTTGGAAATTTGAGGGCAGAGAGTGGAGGCATGGGTGTTCTCAAATCAGCCCCGTGAAGGAGTTAAGTCATTAAAAAAAAAAAGCCTACAATTGATTTTCAGAATTCTTAATTCTCAATGGAAAAATCCCCAGATTTGTCTTTCCAGAATCTTTTTCTCTCCCCTAAAATCAACGTCTGTTTCGGCTCCCAATTCATAGTGTATTATGTGCTGATTTTTTACCTCCAGAGAGGAAGAAATATGCTCTGAAAGCATCAAGGAATTGAAATTCCGGGTCACAGGCTGTCACTGAAAATTCACTGCAGGCAAACTTTAACCCCGATAAAGAAGCTTGATGCATTTCCCAGTGAGGCGTCTTCAACCTCCTGGATAGGTGTTCTCATTACAGTTAGAAGGGCAGCTGGTTTCCATTTGAAATGAGAAGGATGGAGCTGTTTAAGGAACCAGCGCCTCTCCTAGGTGAAGGCTGCTTTGCTGAAATGTGTACAACATGCAGCAAGGAACCTTAGAAACAAGCTTCCATTTCGCTTAGTTGTGGCACAGGAAATTATTTCTGGCTAGTTGTTGTGAACGAAGAGAGCACTGCATATTAAAAATTCCCCGTAGTTGTTTAATATTTACTCGCTAGTGTGCTAGTCCCTAATCAAGTCCTTCTCCTCCGTAAATCATGTCAACTCTGTCACTGTTTTGATTGGAAGCATGAATTGTAACATTGAAAATCTCCCAGGACAGTAAACCTCTGCAGCTGTGGAAGGCTGGAGCTATTTACTGGGATTATTAAAGGAACCTGCATGACTTCTTGGGGGGAGAAAAGCTAAGATGGAGTGAAATTCATAAGGTGCAGAGGGATTTAAAATGAACATTCTATTATGAGCACAGCCTCATAACAATATCCTCTTAGAAACAGATACAGTATAATAACCATTCCGTGAATTGACACACATAATATTCTGTTGTCTTTTTTGCTTTGAAAGAAGGAAAAATAGAGTCCAAATGTGAATATGAAAGTAGACCTACTTAATGCTTTAGAACAATGTTTGAACTGAATAGTTTTTCAAGGTCCTCTGTAGAAACAAATGTCACCTTTATTTCCTGAAGGCCTTTTGAAGGGTTTGCCATTAATGCTTTTATGGCCTTAATGCTCCTCAGAACAAAAGAAGTGGGGACGTTTTACATTTTCATTATCTAAAGATGTGGCTAACTAGCCTGCTGTTTGGGGACCTGAGAAATGTCCTCAGAGTACAAAGGATGTGTTGGAGGGGCTGGATCCCAAAAAATGGAAAAAAGAACAGAGGGAACTGAAAACTCATGCTTAGGAGCTGAGACCAACGCCATGCCTAAGATAAATCTTTTCCAGAATGTTTCTTTGTTCACTGTTCATTCCTTTATTCAGTCATTTATCCCTTTAAGAAATGTTTATTGAGCATCTACGCTGAACCCAGAACTATGCTGGGGATTGGGAGGTCTAATTTAAAGGCAACTTGCCCCCAAGGACAGGACTTCCTGCCAAGAATGTTCTGTCCTCATCACTGCAGTGGAAGAAGCAGCTGGACCCCCAGTTCAGCCTTGACGTTCAGCAGAACTCGGTGTGTCTGCATCTAAAAACACAAACCTGTTTGTCTAGCTGTTGTTCTTTTAATTGCCAGCATCTTCGCTGTTGTGTAAAAGCCATTATTCATTTTAAAGGCAACCTTCTAATTGGACATAAATCTCTGTTGCATCTGGAAAAAGCAGTACAAGGCCCTAAGAAACAGTTTATAGAAAATATTTATAAGTCATTCGAAGAAAATAACTGCAAATTTGGCCTAATTCCAAAGTTAACTGTCAAGGGTAAACATCATAAGATCCTGCTAAGCTATAGAAATGTAGTGAATGTATTTTCTTTGGGGCAAAAGCAGGATAATTAGGGATGAAACTTCTGAAATATTAACTCAGTGAAGCAAATGCAGGACTTCTGGGGACTCAGTAATCATGTGGGAGGCTGGACACTGTGGGAGATACGAGGTAGGCTAGATGGTCTCCAGCCTAATCTAGGGCAGGAAATGAAACTTAAGCCCTTGACTTAGAAGACGATGTGCTCCAAGCTATCAGTGCAGCCCCAGAAAGTACAGGGAGCACCAGCTCCTGGAGGCCAGAAGGCCAACGAAATGTTGGGGCCTTGGGAAAGTTACAAGAAGCGAGACTGAAAGCATGCACAGAGCCATCCTGTGTTCCCACCTGGAATGTGTGTGCCATTCCTGGCCTTGTTCCTCAAGAAAAATAGTTTAGAATTGGGCAAGTTTCAGAGAATGATAAAGGGGAGCAAAGGTGATGGTGAGAGAGGACACGTGCCACATTAGGAAAAAACAAAAAGGTTGAGATTCTTCAGTCTGTAGAAATGGAGGTTGAGACTAGTTGTGTCTATAAAAGAAGGTTATGTACAAAGTCAGCGCTAACGCTCAGTATTACTAGCAGCAGGAGAGAGCCATAGCGATGGGGAAGCCTGGAGCAAGACATTTCCTCTCTTCAGGCTCCAGTTTCTGCTTTTGTAATCCACCTTCCAAAGTGTATTCAGTAGCACACCTGGCCTACAAGGTGCTTACTGAGAAACAGTTATTCTTTGGCCAAGTAAATTTGAAAATCCATACCATAACTTCTTCCAGGAGATTCACCATTTGTGTTTGATATTAAAAGCTCTCGGAAGTCCATCCTTAAGGAAAACCTCTTTGATTTTTGTGGCTCTTAAGCAGTATTTCCCAAACTCGTTTGACCGTAGAACCGTTTGTTCATATAATGCCTATGAGGACTTTTGAAAGTGCTTTTTGTTGGGGAGAGGGTAGAGGTCAGTGGTAGAGCAAGTGCTCAGCATGCATGAGGTCCTGGGTTCAATCCCCAGCACCAACATTTAAAAAGAAAATAAATAAATAAACCTAATTACCACACACACACAGTTTAATTTTTAGAAAAAGAAAGAAAGGAAATGCTTTGGGAAGACTGGACTCCAAAATCTTTAAGGTTCCTGGAAGAAAGTTAGTCCCAGACAGAGGAAGTGCTTCCTGACAATGTGAAACTTATTACTTCTAGAGCTGATACAAGAAGAAAATCATAGTTTGCAAGAAGCAGGAGTTTATAGCCACTTATGGATGATGGCAGGTTTGTCAAAGGTCATTGGGAGGTGAGGTTCAGAGTACAAAGGAAAACCATTCTAATCCGTGCTGCGCTTCTGGGAGCTGCTACTGAGACCCAGGCCTTCGCGTCAGGACTTAGATTGCTGCATCAGGACGTGATAGGCACCATCAAATGAGAAAGTATGTAGAGGCAGCTCATTTAAATTTTGGCTAAATCAAGCAGGTCATTCTGCCTCACAATGAAATTATAGGCAATTGGAAAACACTTCTCTTGGACTTTTTGGCCTGTCACATTCCATTATTTAAAGTTTTGAGTTCATGTCCATTAAGACGCTATCAGTTGTTTTCTGTAGCCTGTCTCCAAAAACCTGGCTAATCATCCAGGTTCAACGGTTTTGTAGACTTGTTTGCATGTGTTTTTTTCCCCTAGAAACCTTTTGCTATTTTGAAAAAATGTTTTATCACGTCTGCCCCCCGGAGCTGCTGGCCCACTTTTCCTCGTTTCCCTACCTTTCCCACCTCTCTGAGCATGTGTATATAGCCGCAGTGTCCTTCCAACGTTATAAAATGTCTTCCTGTTATTTATTGGACTTTAGGGAGAGCAAATGAAAATGACAGATTGAAAAACTAAGGCTGCGAATAGCTTCCTTTCTTTCCAACACATTTGAGCCTCTGATCCTTTTCCTTCATCTTTCCCATTGTGCTGGGCTTTTTCCACTGCCCACTCCTCTCTACCCTGCTTCATGTCGGGGGTGGGAAGGGAAAGGTCATCCTGTGTGGACTGCACCCACGGGCTCCCTTGCCCTGTGGCTTCTGGCCGGGATTGGCTAATGGAGAGGCACCAGCTGGAGGTTGTAGGAGGTCTGGGCACTGCTTCCTTCCCTTCCTCTTCAGACCTGCGCGTGGCCTCTGTTGTTACTAGCCCCAGAGTCCTCCACCTCCATTTGTTAGTTTTTCTAAGCCCCGCCCACATCTTAGTAAATAGCCCTTTTATTAAACTCTCCCCCAAATTACCCAATTGAGTGTGTCGTCTATTTCCTGCAGACTCTGACTAACGTACCCACCCTCCTATAACCTTCTGTCTTTTTTTGCTGTCTCGCCAATAGCACCACTGTTCAGTATAGCCCAGCTCAGGTTTGCCTTCTTCAGGAAACTTCTCCATTCCACATGAATCTCTTCTTGAGATCTCCTAGCCCTTACACCCTGCCCCACTCAGCAGCACCTAAAAACACTCTCTTGTGCCGACCTAACTGCTCTGAGACTGATGCTCTTCGTGCTCAGAGCTGAAGTCTTGTCGGGGTGCGGGAAGGGGGCTAATGAGTGAGGGTTTCCAGTTGGCAACCTGACTGGCTACTGCTCGCTACTTATCAGACTTTGACAGAGTGCTTCCAGGCACTATGAAGCAGATTGTAGAATTAGCAGGTGGGGACTCTTATTATCTCCATTTTACAAACACAGACGCTGATGCAGAGAAGTTAGGTAGCTTGCCCCAGGACATACCAACTGTAACTTCTGAGCTAGAATTTGAACCTAAGCAGTCTAGCTCCAGAATCCATGCTCTTAACACTACAGTAAGCCACCTCTCGCAAGTATTTTTTTAAGTTTTTGAATTCTAATTATCATTTAAAATTCAGACTTCACGTGACAATCTACATTTCTAGTGCCTCTTGGAAAAAATGGACTATCTGGCTATTGGGACCCAGAGGCCATGGCAACCATGGGCCAGAGGTAAGAAGGGGCTGCCGTGTTCAGGTGTGAGTGGCTCTCCAGCTCGTGAGGGTTTCTGCTCAGCCTGGGCCTGCATTCCTGCTCTTTCCCATCCTTTGGAGCTTTGGGTCTGGGACTCCAGAATGAGTGATTTTTATGTGTAGCCTTTTAGAAACCATCCCCATGCCTTCGGTTATTTCCCACATGAACTCCTGTTAAGCAGCTAGATAAGGTTTGAGGAGGGTGGAGTACATACTGTACACTCCTCTCACCCCTCGCTCACAGTGGGTGGTACCTGAGAAACACCTGTGGATTGGAAGAAAACGACTTGCTCACGTTCACTGAGTTAACTAAGTAAGGTGACTTTGGAAACTCAGTGCAGACATGGGAGGCATCCTTGCACTTGGGTTGGGTTTAATCCCTTACAACAGTTTACCTGTAAAGCCTCACAAAAATCTATCCGATTCCTAAAACATAGCTGCTGTGGGCGGTGTTGCTACTGGTCCCAGCGAGAGGAGGGTCTGCGTCACCTCCAGGCCCACTGCTGTGAGGTCTGTAGAGAAAACAGTCACCGCTCAAGAGGGTTGTAGGAGAGGGGAGAGCCTGCCCTGAGGTGGAGCGAGAAGGTGAAGGGGGGTTTCAGAGCAGAAGTTGAAACTACGGAGGAACTTGTTGCTGAATGGACATGAGTTCCAGAAGGCACAGACGTTTGGAAGTTGGGCAGGGAAATGGAGGCAGAGTAGGGCTGTGCAGAGCCATACTGGGAACAAGAGTGATGAGGAATGACTGGGAACCTTGGGTGGCAGATATGAAAAGAGGGTGCAGGATCTGTTGGGGTTAGTCCTAGGGGTCTCCAAGGCTGTTGTGGTGGTGGGGCCATGGGTGTTGAAGGAAAGGCGAGGGTAGGGGAGGGAAAGGTTTTGCTAGGGGCACACACAGCTCCGGGCCCCCTCTTCTTCCTCTTTTCTCCCGCAGTCGGGGGAAGGGCATGATCCAAGGCCGTGTGGCCATCGTCCCTATGGAGATCACAGCAGAATGCCCTGTTGGGGATGATGCCTTTTACATTTGTGAATGCACATTAAATGCAGACAATTTCAGCAGAACCTGGGTGCTACTATAAAGCACAAGCTAAGAAGCTTGCTTCAGCCATGTTAAAAGCACATAAGTACATTGCAGGTTTTATTATTCCATCTTAGTATACTTTGACTCTTCTTTATGAGACAAAAGGACTTCAAGAAATTGATGCCAATTTAAGAAAATGAATCATCTTTCCTTAGACAGAGGGCTGGTGGATTGTAATAGAGTAATTGACACACCTACTGATGAAGGACTATGAGGAGGCTCTGGTGCCTGCAGCTGCCTCTTCTGTTTAATGTGCGTTGGTGGGGGTGAGGGGGGTGAAGGGGGTGGGGTGCTCACAAACTCCTCCTTGTGAGCTGGAAAAAGTGGTTGAGGGTGCAGCATTGGCCAAGGCTTGGGGCTCCAGGTCCCAGCTGAGTAGAGTCAGATACCTGACCTCCATCAGGCGAGCCAGGGGCTTTCCTGCCAGTAGAGATCAGCTATGATGGGTCACTCTTATTCACACCGCTTGGGACTTCATGGAAAAGTACAGAATTTGCAGATCTCGGCAAAATCTCTTGCCTTGGCCTCCATGGATTTAGGGAGTGCAGTCATGACCAAAGTTGAATAGAAATCCCCATCTCTCCCAAGAGTGGTGAGTTTTCAACAGGAAAAAAAATGGATGTATAAGACTTAAAAATACTTCCTGATGGTGAGCAGTTTCCCTGACTCTACCCGCCTCATTCCCGGTGGTGCATTTCCTGTCCTTGGGGATTTAGGCAGGGGAATCACCCTGGAAAGTTTCTAGGCTGTCCCCAACAGTATAAGCAAGGGTTGAACCTTCCTGCCATTCTGTGCCCCCTTTCGGCCTGTCTGTCTGTCCCCAACCACACTTGGCATACGATCAGTGCTCTCAACTTCCAACTCTACCACTTACTAGTTAGTTGTGTGACCTTGGGCAAGTTACTTAACCTCTCTGTGCCTTAGTTCCTTCGTCTGTCAAAAGGAATCATAATGCTACCCATCTTGTAGGGTTTTAGGAACTAAATGAATTGTAAACAATGCCTGGCATGTAATGAGGGTAAATTAGTGTCAGTTATAGGACATATTTTGATGACAATGACAGTGGGTTTCTGCCGAGCCACAAGGTCATCTTTATACAAGGTAGAACCAGGTAGGCGTCATACTTCTCTGGCAAGCAGATGTCGGTGACTGAAGGCAGCCCGACCTGGCCTGTGCATGGCCTCTTTATGTCTTCTTTCCACGCTCTCCAGCCTTCTGGAGCTGAGACACCCACTGGATTGGACAGCTCCAGACAAGAGTGAGCCTGAATCAGACCCCAGAGGTCTCCATCACTGACCACATGTCGTGTGTATGTTGTTATTCTGTTTCCTTTGTGGCTCAGGGATGGACACCTAAGTACTGCTTCTTTTTATGGAAGGCTCTGACTAGCATATTGGCTGATTAAAAGGAAGGCCTCGTAGAGCATTCATTTTGAAGAGCATAGTAATACTTAAGAAGCAGCACTATTTCAGGCATTTATTACAGACTGTTTATTTCCTAAAATAAGGAGGGCAAGCTTTTCGTTTACTTCCTCCTAATGAGAATTCCTCCAGAGTCTGAAGGCTGTTGTTGTGCCATTCCCCGCCTCCCCCACATCGCAGCCTACCCCGTCCAAGGAGCAGAGGACCAGTGCCATCGTTAAAGTTGTCATTTAGGGAACTAAATGACAGTTCGGTGGTAGAGCACGTGCTTAGCATGCATAAGGTCCTGGATTCAAGCCCCAGTACCTCCATTTAAAAAAAGAAAAATATATATATATATATACACACACATATACACATAAACAAATAAACCTAATTACCCACCCCCAAAAAATAATTAAAAGAAAAAGAAATTTTTTTAAGTTGTAATTTAACTTGGGTAGCAAGCTGCCTTTGTTGAGCAAGTGTATATAAAAACTTTTAATATATTTCAAATCCTATCACCAATTCCTGTCTCCTCTGGGAGGTATTCCCTTACCCCCATCCTGTTACGTAAAATATTTGGTCCTCTGTGCTACTTCTGTGCTGGGACATACCTTTATTGTGTACTTTCATTATTGTACTTATTACACTACTTTAACATTTGGTGACTATTTAATAGTGCCCACTGTGTGCTCAGCACAGGGCTAGACTCTGAAGATCTAATCACAAGTCAGGCTCCAGAACAGTGTTGTCTAATACAATTTCCAGTGATGATGGAAATGTTCTGTATCTGTACTGTCTGTACTGTCCACCACGGTAGATGCTGTCCACACGTGGCTATGGAGCACTCGAAGTGGAGCAAGTGCAACTGAGGAGCTAAATGTGTGATTTCACTCCTTTATATTTACATTTAAATAATTAAATGTAACTGATGACTAGTGTAGTGAACAGCACAGCTCTAGAACATATGCCTCTGAAGGACAGAGAACTTTCTCTTTTGTTTACCACTGTCCTCCCAGCATCAAAAGCAATGCCTCGCAGGTGATGTGAAGGAGAGGAAGAAGGGATGCGGGAGGGAGGGAGGGGTGGAGGCACAAGATCTCTGTTTTTGTAGAGATTAGGATATAGGAGGGACCTATTATTTATGCATTTGTTTACAGATCTTTAAGACCAGAGGCAAGGACTGTCTTTCCTTTGTCTATACACTTAGACTCATTATCTGGAGCCATATTGAGGTCATAGAAAGTGCTCTAGAAATGTCAGTTGGATTGAATCAGATGCTGAAGAAAGGCAAGATCACTGATGGTGATGATAGTGACTGTCATAGTGGCTGCTGCTATGAACAGGAGGAAAGCCATACTGCCTGGCGCTCTGTCACACAAGCAGTGCTGATGCTGTCCAGTTGTCACATCCCTTCCAGGCTTTCTAAGCCCAGGAGGCAAATCCACCTTCTCTGTCATGTCCTTTCCTCTGGCTCCCTGCTTGATGGGGAAATCCAGCTATGTACCACCTAAAGCTTTTATGCAGAGAAAGGGAGCAGTGATAATTCTTTGTTATTCTACCCTCAAACTCCTCCCCATCTTGCCCTTAACCAGGCAAACCTCACAAATGGCCTGTCTTGGTGCCCACCCTGCCCTGAGGCCTCCTCTTCCACTTCTTCCCTTCTTGACACCCATGACTGAGCTGTCAGGTTATCCCATGATCTCATTAACTGCAAGACTACTTTCTGGCGTATCCTGGAGAGAACATGGGCTTCGGAGTTAGTCCCCTTAGATTCAATCTTACCTTTACAGCTCACTACTTAGGTGAACTTGGGCCAGTTACAAAACTCTTAGACCCTCAGTTTCCTCATCTGTAAAATGGCATAATCATGAATTTCTCATAGATTTATTAATTTGTTTATTTATATTTTATTTATTTATTTTTTTTTAGTGGAGGTACTGGGGATTGAACCTAGGACCTTCTGCATGCTAAGCATGCATTCTACCACTGAGCTCTACCCACCCACCCTCAAATTTACTATGAAGATTAAGTCAAACAGTGTATGTAAATTATCTAGCTCAATACGTGGTGCTCAATAAATGTTAGCTCTCTTCCCTCTATGAACAGAACTATATACACATATTTCTAAATACATAAATACATGTGAATTTAAAGTCAATTTTGGGTGTTCAAGTTTTAATTACATTTCAGCTTTTTGTAGTGTCTTATATAACTGTTTCTCTATCAAAAGATTAGGTTACTAAAATAACAACTTCACTAGTTTACTCATCATCTGGAAAAGTAGTTTGTTTTAGTTACTGTAATACAGATGAACAAGGTCCTAGAGCAGCAGAGTAGAAACCTCTTTTGCAAGTCAGTAAAAGTCAGTTTTTCATCTTTTTTCTCCATTGCAAATCAGGCAAACCACCTAATTAAGCCAACTAAACAGAGCAAGAGGAATAAAATGGTGGAAAAACAATTCAGTAAAAGGCAGGAAAGTAGGCTGTCCTTCATGTAAACTCATCAGAGTGATTAGGGTGGATTCCTGTTCCTCTGTGCGCTCTTTTGACTGTCTTGGTGGAAACGACAACAATTTACACACATAAATGATCACCAGAGAGCAGCCCTTTGAGGGAGACAGCCACGGTTCTCCACGGCTACCACGTGTGTCCTCCCCAAAAAGAGCCTGAACACTAAACAACTCTTTAGCAGACTTGATCATCGAGAAGGAAGACACACCATGCTACACACCACAGTTAGCTTCTGCAAGATTATATTTGAGGAGTATTTTATCACAAGTGCTGGTTTGTGTGTGTGTATGTGTGTGTGTGTGTGTGTGTTTACAAAGAAAGGAGCCATGTCATAGCATTTACTGTAACACTTAATGCCTTGTTCTTAATTAATGAGTGTAATTCTAGGAGAATTGTAGAACCTTCTAGATCAACATTAGATGGGCTCGATTCTAGTCTCAGTTCTGCCATCAACCAGCCACGTGACCTTGGACAGGTTCTTGAGGCTTTAGTTTCCTCACCTGTCAACTAAGGAGGCAGGAAGTGTGTTCTGCTGTGTGTTTTTTCTCTCATACTATGTATGTCTGTGACACTATAGTGTAGTTACTCAGTATGCAGACAGTTGGAATTGTGTTTGTTCAACATATGGGAAAATTAGTATAAACTACCTGAAGATTCTTTTTTATAGTGTTTTAAACTGATGCAGTGTAGCTTGTTGGACAACTTCAGCCTTGGGGTCGAAATGCAGTTTAGAAGTTGCAGTCAGTTCATGGGCACAGGAAATAAAGGATGGAGAATTATGTTCACCTTTCCCTTTTCTATTGTTCCTGGGACCTTAATGTACTGCAAAGTTTATTCACACACAAAGAAGTATTAAATTCCCACTATGGGCTAAACAGGATGTCAAGCCCTGGGCGTTTAAGAAGATGAGAGCACAGCCCTGTCCTCAGCGGGTCAAAGGCCAGAGCAGGAAGTCAACAAAGTGCCCTGGGGGCCCAGCATCACCTGCTGGCTGTGAGGCCAGGGACAGTCTCCTGGAGGAGCGCAGTCTGAGGACGGGGTCCAGTGCTCCAGGTGGACGGGGAGCCAAGTAGGTGGAGGACGCTGCATATTCATGTTCGGGGCACTACAGTTTGCTAGGTGTGCTCAGAACGTGTACCCCTGTGTGTGTGTGTGTGTGTGTGACAGCAGGCATGACAGTCACAAAAAGCCTTGTATGTCAGAGTGAGAGGTTTATTTTGGAAGCAGCGTGGAGCTGCTGAAGATTTTGAACTAGATTCTTGGCCTGATTAGATTCTTAAGTCCTACTTAACTCTTCTTTTTAGCACTTCTGCACTTTGATTTTTAGCACCTTCAGCATGCAACTCAAGGGAAAACATTACCTCTTCATGGACAGGATCTAGAATTCTCTTTCACTCTGTGTGCAGTTCTATTAAATCTTAGAGCTATGCCCCAATCTTGCCAATGTAAAGACAGTGAGAATATGATTCCACATGCATATTTTTTGCCTATTTTAGGACGTGAGGAGATATATATTGCTCAGCAAACCTATGTTAGTGGTTCCTATGTTAGTATAAGGGTCCTGCTACAACCAGTTGCCTTTCCCATGAAGCGACCCTTCGTTTCCCCACCAGCATGAATCTGCCAGCACTGCTCAAAGGCCGCTGACGGCCAGAAGCAGAGGCAGCAGCCTGGCCGGGAAGATGGGCCAGGATCCTGGGTGTTGTGATGTTTGTGATGCTCCTGGAACTTCCAAGACTCAGGATTCCATTTTGGTTCCCCTTCCCCTCCGTGCACAGTCCAGCTGGGCTTCTAACCTATCCTCCAGTGGGACAGGGTCACTCAGATTTCTTAGCAGCCACACAGGTGGTGTGACTGGGAAACGTGGATAATCGGGGGCTGTGTCCCTGCTATGGGAGCCACTTCCACTCAGCTCCAGCCGGCAGTTGCTGAACTGGAAGGTTGGCCTGATGCTGCACGATCTCATTTTTCAAGAGAGGATGGACATCCCCATTTCATGTGTATGAAACTGTTGGATTTTTTTAGGTATGAGAGGCAACAATCTGTGAGCTCTGACAGAACTCACATGTCTGTCACCTGACTGCCTAGTAAGTCTTCCAGCTGTGACCCTCTTCTGGCCTCTTCTTTGACTCCTTTTTAGCCAATGGTATTCTCTTAGATGACTTCAAAGAAGTCATAGGTAACCCAAGAGCAATATTGTAGGAGCAGACATGACACCTAAGGCAGAAAGTCAAAAGGACAAGAATATGCAACGGAGACTCTTCTGATTTTAGACGGCAACATAATAAATTCAGAGGTCACTGTATTCCTGATGACTTAGGTAAGATAAATTTCCCTTTTGCTATACATGTGAGGGGCTTAGAAGCAAAAACTGGTATTACCTCAGTGCTCCCCTTAGTATCCAAATGCCAGGTTCATCATAAAATTTCTCCTGGAGTCTTTGGCATCAGCGTGCTTTGATTTGCACAGGGGAAAGCCAGGTACAACAGATGAGGGGATCTGCCTAACAACTGGGATGAGGGGAATAAATGAAGACATATAAAGCAGCTGTTCTCAGCCAGCACCTTCTGCAAAGTATGACTTTCCTTGCAGAGAGAGAGGGAGGATTTTTAATTTTCCTATCATCTGAGTATGCCGAACTTTAAAAAAATAAACATGCGTTCCACTCTGTCAGACATTTGCAGGCACTGCAAAATGTCCCTCCTCCTCTGGAGAGAAATCATGGTGCCTGGTTTGCCACATAGCCCTCGCACATCTTTGGGCTTCTCTGGAGTGAGTCAAAACCAGTGACTGGTGGTCGAGGTAGCACACCATTAACAATGTGGTTGTTTAGCACAATGTGTGTGGGAGCAGTTGGTACAAACTCAGATTAAGATCTTTTCAGTGGCTCAGCTGTGTTCAAAACTTAATAAGATCTTGTGTCCATGGAAAGCTTCCTGGAAGAGATGACATCGAAACAGAACTCGATGGATGCGTAGGAATTAGGCAGCTGAAGAGGACAGAGAAAAGAATGTTCTGGGTAGCAGGAATAGCATAGGCAAAGGCCCTTTGAGGGAAGAAAGTTCGGAACTGACCTTGACTTGAATGCAATTAGAGAGCTGTGAGGAGTAAAGCTTTGTGGGTGAGCAAGGGGCCAACCACGACGGGCTTCAGTCAGGCACTAGAGTTCACCCGAGGCTTACCCCCTTCCCTCTGAGTAGGACAGAGCACGGTGTTGCAGCACGCAGTAGGGGCAGGCAGGGGCAACGTGGCCTCTTCCACATTATAACACAGTGTTCCTCCACGGTCCAGAGAGAAAAGTGTTTTGTGACCATCACACACACGTCTGTATAGGAAGGCAGCTGTGCCAAGTACAGAATGTAAGTCTTAGTTCTATTTGTTCTTACAAATATTTCATCAAGGTTGAAACCAAAACAAAGAAAACTAAAGGCCCCTTCTCACGAGCAGACCTCCCTTAGTTCCTTCAGACTGGCGTCACCTCCCCCTTCCCGGCCACTGTGGTAATGCTCTGCCTCTGGCCAGGAGGAATAGAATTATCCTGCAACTGATGAGAATTATTAAATGAAGTACAAACGAATTAACTCATACTCTATTAATTTTGGAATTGTAGTAATTCATTACTAGTAATGGACTAAATTTTTCTTTGTTCTTTGAAATAAGGTGTTCAAAACAATTAAAATAATGTAAACAAGGATATAGGGCACAGGCATTGAGATGCTGATTAATGTTGTCTGTTAATTCATTAAAGCAGGTCCTCAAGGATTTTGTCAGCTCCAAAGGGTCATCTTACCCTTTGAAAGCAATAATCATTCAGTTCTTAAAAAATTGATTTCATGATTATTACCCCTTTGTTGCTAATTCAAGCTATCCTCAAATTAAACTTCAGAAGGGAGATGTAGAAGGTATATATATGGTTGAATTTACAGAAGAGGATAAGGTGATTTTTGCCCAAGATGAGGACGTGCTTCAGCCCTATGGTTCGGACTGTTGAAATGGGTTACAATGCCTGGAATGTGTTTAGGCTAAAAAGTATTTAATAGCATCCCATGTCATTATTATTACTACTCAAAGACATTTCAAATAGTATTTTGAAACATCACTCTAGATTTTCATTTATTACATAATCAAAGATAAATGCCCAGTACATTTGAGACTGCGTTGCTCTGTATCAGCAATGATTGAGCATCTGTCTCCTTTTTGTGGAATCCAGCCAGAAAGGAATTCCTGACTGTGATACTGTGATTTATAATAACAAGTATATAGATTTGCCCTTCAGCCCCATTTCTGGCACAGAGTTCCTAACTCCCTTGGAATTTCTTAAGTGGTAAGAACCACAAAGGCATCTTTTGTTATGTTAATGGGGTGACTTTTGGACCCAACGCAAGGATAGGGACTGGTAGACAGGGAGCCAACCAAGTGATTAGTGGGTTGGAAATTTCAGTCCTACCCTGCAACCTCTGGAAGGGGAGAGGGGCTGGAAGTTGAATCAATTACTGATGGCCAATGATTTATTTAATCAATCAAGACTATGTAATAAAGCCTCCATAAAAACCCACCAGGATGGGGTTTAGAGGACTTCTGGGTTGGTAAACACGTGGAGGTACTGAGAGAGTGGTACTCCTGGAGAGGATACAGACATTCCCCACCATTTCCCCTATACCTTAGGCTATGTACTTCTTCCATTTGCTATTCCTGCGTTACTTCCTTTTGTAATAAACTAGTAATCTAGTAAGTAAAATATTTATCTGAGTCCTGTGAACCTCTCTAGCAACTTAATCAAACCCAACGAGTAGGTCATGGGAACCTCTGATTTATAGCCAGTTGGTCAGAAGTACAGGTAACACCCTAGACTGGCGACTAGAGTCTGAAGTCTAAGTAGGGGCGCATTGGAACCTCCAGTCTGTAGCGGGTTTGCCAGAAGCACAGGTAACAATAGCCTGAAGTGTGTGGTGTCTGAAGGGGAAGGGGGCCAGTCTTGTAGTACTGAACCCTCAACCTGTGGGATCTGATGCCATCTCCAGGTAGATAGAGTCAGAACTGAGTTGAATTGTAGGACACCCAGCTGGTGTCCAAGAATTGTTGGTTGCTATGGGGAGGCCCCTCCCCCATGTTGGAAACTGGGTCTCAGAGCACCCATAAGACTGACTGAAGGAGGGTGGGTCCACACCTGGTTATCTCGTTGGCTGCGGATGAGGGGGTGGCACTAGGAAAGCTGAGATAGTGCTTTTGAAATTAACATTCCCTTTCATTTTCATGAATATGGGAATATGCATTTGAGAATGAATAAAGGGGATTTAATCTCTTATCACTGAGAGACTTTAGTAGCTGAGTGTGATTTTAGCCATGGTAACTACAACTTTCTCATGACATTAAGTGCTCAGAGGGACACCCCACAGATAAGTTGTGTTTTTTTGGGTTTTTTTTGTCCTGAAATAAAACTAGCCTGGCTTCCATTTTCCCATTGTTTGCTGACATTACAGTACTTTACATCCCCTGTGAGACCTTAGGCCTGTCTGCCTTACTCCACACTGCGGCCCCACAGTGCGTGGCATACAGTAGGCCCAAACATCTGATGAATGACTGCTGAGATTTTCTCTCTCCCGTGTTAAATGTTTTCTGATGATCCTAGCCCTCGCTAGTAACAGTAGCTTTCCTCGTGCTCTAGTCCCAGTTTCTCTACCAACTAGCAGTGTGACCTGGCTGGATAAACAGTCTCTCTGGATCCTAATTTATTCATCTGAAAAATGAAGGGGTTAGGTTTCATCAGCTCAAAAGTCCCGTGGATTTATACCAATATTCTACCAGGTGTTTGAAAGAATTAGATCATCTAAGAAGGAAGAATACAAGGATAATAATATTGTTACTACTTTTGGTTAACAGTCAGGCCAAGGCACAAACTTAACTTTCAATAATGCCTCTTTTGAAAAGAGAATTTACCAGCATCCCAAATCCCAGAATCTAAGAGCTGCCAGGGATCCAGGCATGGAAAACCTTCTGGGCAAAGACTCTCTCCAGAAATAGTTGAGCTTTGGCAGTAATTCCTTACCTGACTGTCTATACTGGTTGCATCACAGGAACCTCTGGGTCTCTTTTTGCTTAAGGCCTGTTTCCCAGGGAGGTGAAGGGGCCTCTTTTCCCCAGGCCTGAGCTCTGGGGTTGGCCTCTTTGACCCTTTGCCATTCCCAAGGCCAAGGGGAAAATGAAAAAGCGTCTCAGAGAGTCTCTCACTGCAGCTAGACTGGTATGTCTGCCTTTGTTGTCTACTCCAGGGCTCCTTCCCCTAGTTCTACTCCACGTGGGCCCCACGTAAGCAGGAGGCTAGTCTCTCCACACCTGTTCCCGGGACGGACAGGAGAACATACCACAAAAGGCTTTTCACCTTTTTATTCCTGCCACAAAAAATTCCTATTGCCCCTACTACCAGGGCCCACCTGTGTATTCTGAAGCTCTTTTATGCCTTGACCTAACTCTCAACAGCCCTTGGGGGGTGAGTGGGAAGAGGGGAGCCTGGAGCCACCTTCAAAAACTATGGCACCACCAATATGGCGCCAACAATAACAACTTGCAGTACACAGGGCAGGACCCATGAGGAAGGCTCCAGAGTGAGCGCAGAGGGACACACTCCTAGATATGATAGGTCCAGCACTGCAGCATGGACCAAGGCGTCCTTGGTCTGGGGGAAGAAGGTCCTGGTCCCCATAGCTGGCCTACAGTCACACATGCCCCTGAAGCAGGATAAAGGTGTGACCCTGAAATATGTCTGGTGACACTGCTGTTCTGAGTTTCTTGGATAGACAGATGCAACCAAGCGCTCAAGCTGGGTTTTGAAAAATGATCTGATTATGCTTCCCATGAGTCGCTTTTCCAGTAGAAGCCCTGGAATGCAGCCTTATCGTCTCCTTGTCTCGGGCTGAGTTTTTGTCCCAGATGCTCACCCTGTTCCTTCCTCATACGAGGAGGTTTGCTTGATTGGGAAGAGTAATGGAGGCCGACAGCCTAATTTGTTCTTGGCAGGAGCCACACTCTGCATTGCTGTGGGGGTCAGGAGAATTGTAAATAATTCACGGGGTTCTGGTGTGCTGAGATGAGATGGACCAAATTTGCCATAACTTCATTTTGTTCTCCCTCTTCTCGCTCCAAGCCCTGTGCACCCCATAGCTGCTCAGCCCCCAAGCCGGCATCTCCCCTTTGATTCCTTAGAAGGAGAGGGCAGGGTGGGCTCTCTCCAAGTGAACATGAAACACATTGAGCTGGTATGTGAAGATGCTGTGATGCAGAAACTAGGACATCTTGAAAGCTGAAACATAAAACAGCCTTTTAAAAAGGGAAAATAACTCCAATGTGTTTCCAATATGCTCTGCACAGGAAACGGGCTGGAGGCTCCAGTGATGCTCGGGGAGTCAGCTCCAGCTGGAGGGCTTTATCATTGCTCTGTCATCATCTGTGCATCAGATCCCCAAGATCTTTCTGCTCTGGCTCCAGGAGACAGTGGGTACTAAAGGCTAGAGAGCTTGGAATGTCAGTGTGGCCTTGTGGGTCCCTCTGTCTCTTTCAGAATTTAAAAATTCAAATAATTAGCCTGCTCCCTGTCTGACTCAGAATTGTGAATGTTTGAGCAAGCGCTTCGGGGATCCAAAGTGACCTTCTGTTTGGGCTTTACTCTCTCTTACCCAGAGATGGGGGAAGAAAGTGACTCAAAGGCAATACCAAGACTTCAGTCACCTGTTACATGCTGTTTAGGCACAGGGCAGTGGTGGCTAAATGCGACCAGAGTGCCTCTCTGGCTAGATCTAGGGTGTAGAGAGATCCCAGCTTCATGTCTTTACTGCCATCAGCAGGTCCAGCCCTCCTCTCTGCCACCCCCAGGGCCTCACGGCCAGCCTCCGACTCTCCTGTTTTACTGGGTTCTAGGGCAGGGGACTTGGGGCAGCTTCAGGTGGCACGTGTGGGAGACAGCCCGGCAGTGGAACGGGCAGGGAACACCGCGTGATCCGCTGACATCCGCCCTCCCTGCTTCAGACTTAGGCTTTCTCAGACCCCTCCCCTCCGCCCTTCTCCCTTGGGCACACGCTCTCTCTTTGCCCCTCTCCTTGGAGGCAAAGTTCAGAGAGGTGTTAGTTCCTCAGAGTGGGAGATACTTGCCAGTTTTCAACAAAGGTTTACTGGAAAAGGTGTGAGAGAGATGAAAGATTTGGGGATTATCTGTGAACTTTATTTCCCTTTCTGTTTTACAGAAACCAGGCAGGATGCTGATTAAATAACTCAGTCACTCAGTTCCTGCCTTTAAGACACAGAATCTACAAGAGGGAACACAAGTGAACCCCGTAGTTACATATCAGTTTTCAGCTTTTCTTACAATAGGTATTATTAGAGGCAAAGCAACTTCTTCTCCAGCAGCAGATGGTGGTGGTGTCATGAACACCACAGCTACTAAGCTTTCTTTATTTTGATGATGATGATAAATATGCTTCATGAGATTGTGCAGAGACTTTCATCCTTTCTTCGCGTTAATAAGTGAGTTCACCGCATTGTCAGCAGTGAGGGCAGAAACGACGTCAGTCTACGTGGCTCTGTGGAATTTCACGGGCAGACAGGACTTAACAGTGTGGTGCACCTGCAGAGTGGGCAGGGGGAAACGGGGGTTGGGGGTGCTCTGGAGACAGAGTGCAGCCCCACCACTAGGGCACGAGGCTGTCTGATGTCACTCCCCTCTCAGAGAGGTCCCTGTGTCAGATGGGCAAGATGATCCCCAAGCTCTTCTCTGAACATTGGCTCTCACAGACCATCCTCTACCTTGACAGATAAGGACACTGATTACCTCACTTGCCCGAGGTCAGTAGTAGCAGAGCCAGAGGGAGAATCTGGTTCGCTCGCTCCAAGTCCCCTATTCTTTCCACTTCTCTGTCTCGTAATTTCCGGATGGTCAGAAGCACCGTAAGGTATTAGCGAAATGTTAGGGTTTTGCAGAAAAGTACAGTAACAAAGCAATGTGGAGGGAAAAAAAGAGATCCTCTAAGTTTGATCATGATCCATCCAAAATGTGCCCAGAATACCTGGGCTCCCTCAGGTACACTCAGTGGGAATCCGCAGCCCTCAGGGTATTTGTCATCCCTCCCCAGCCATTCAGGGGAGCCACTAGCCTAAGGGTGCCCCCTGACCTGGAGTGACCTCCTGTGCTACCAGCTCTACACCCAGCTGTCCAGAGCCTGCCAGCCTCAGAACAGGGAGGACAGATCGGGGCACTGGAAGGCACACCTGTGCCCTCAGCCCCCTCACCATAGCGCTGCCAGTTTGGGCCACAGATCTTCTTTTTGACAGCCCCCAAGCATCTCCCCAATTCCTCCGCCTCCAGCTCTTTTTTTTTTTTTTGAGGGTGTTTGTTGTCAAGTACAAAGCCCTCTATGAATAATTTTAGCGTCAAGAGAAAAGTACCCATCCTAGAGAGTTTAAGTGATGTCAGTTAATTTTATGGCCATTTCTACCATTGCAGTTTGGAAATTTGGGTGGAAATCCAGCAAGATTGCCCACTTGTCCCCGGCCTGTGCAGCATGGCATTTTGTTTTCACCAAACCACCCGTGTGTACCAGCCCCTTGCAACCGTCTCTGTTTCTGCAGTTGCCTTGAGGCCGTTATTTTGAGGAAAGAAACAGCATATGTAAAAAATTACACAAAGCCTATAAACACACTTGAGGCCAAAACACAGAGCTGCTTTTAGACATGCATTGAGCCACCAAAATTATTTTGATGATTTAGTTGCAACATATAAATAAAAGACACAATTAAAGAAAAGAAACATACTTAAGAAAAATACACACACTTTTTACGGCTGCTTGGGGAAATGTATCCTCTGTACAGACATGTACATTTTTTAAGTTCATACCCTGCCTCATTCCAGAAGGATTTGAGATAGCTTCAGGACAAATACTGGCAGATAGAACCATCTGAACTCAACATTTTTATGCCAGAATGACTTCCTACCAGCCCAGGACTCTTATTTCCACAGCTTCAATTCCACCCCAGGTTCCAGAACCTGAGAGGATTAAACACACGTCCCTCACTTGGCAGTTGGGTGGAAAAAAGCCAGGTGACCTTGAGGCTGGTTCTGCTCAGATGTGAGAAAGTAGTAATCAGGCTCTTAATCTGTTTCTGATGATCAGCTCCTCTCCCCTGGTTGTAACCAAAGTTTTATCTCTGGGTACCAGTCTTGTTCTCCAAGGCTGAGGACATCCTCAAAAACCTGTGTGGTTTTCCCGGTGCTCTAGGCTCAGGGACCTTCCATCCTGTCCCTAGTCTTCTTGCTGGTAGGAGCTCTCCACTGGAACCCTGACCCCAGAGGGTCTCCCCTTGAGCCCCAATGTGTCCTCCAAAGGGAAAGGGAAAGAATGTAGACTCTGAAATTAGTTGATCTGGGAATGAATCCAGAATCTGCCTTTTGCTGTCCTCAAAACCTTGATGACTTACCTAGCTTCAGTTTACCTTATCTTGAAATGAGAGGAACAGTAGTACCAATCCCAGAGGTTCTGGTGAGGATGAAATGACATAACACCCACAACACGGACACATGAGTATTTAATGCACAGGTGCCATTGTTACTGCACTTGCCTCTCCCTAAGCACACTGGACAGCAACCATGTATCTCATGATTTAACTCAACCTGAATCTCCTATATATTGTATTGCCTATAAACAAGCTTTCCTGTGGGCCAGATCTACTCAGCCCCCAGAATGCCCTCCAGTACCCTGTGCCAGGCCTCCCTCCCTCCTCTAGCCCACACCCCACCCCTGGTCAGCAGGACATCCCAACTCTGCACACCAGGGGCCTGCCTTGCATTGGTCCCCTGTGGCCACGTCTGCTCCTAGCTCACACGCATGCATGTGTCCGGGCCCTCCCACACTCTCCCTGCCACCTCAGCCCTGTTCTGAAGTAAAGATAGGACTAATGCTCAAGAGTTAAAACACTGGGCATTTTCTTCAAGATCACTGTATGTCTCTTGTTGGAAAAACCAACCCTTTTGGTATTTCATGACTTTTACCGTTTCTTTTTTCATTCATTCCAAAAATAGTAGCTACAGGATGAACAAGACGGACCCAGTGCCTGCCCTCAGTCTGCTTACTGTGTAGTAAGGGAATCGCATAATGGGCAGTAGAGTGTATATTGATCAATATGTATTAAAGGTCCTGTTTTAACTTTGTAATTTACGTAGTTCTTCAACTCAGGCAAGTGGCTTCACCCATCTGTGCCTCATTTTCTTCATCTGAAAACTGGAATAATGATAGCTTCGACCTACAATTTGACAAGCAGCCTCAGCTCCCCCCTCTGCTGGACTCCTCAGTTCAGTGCACAAACTGCACAACTGTGTGGAGAGCCCTGAATTTGATCATTCATTTTCAATAATTAAAACAGGGCTGGTCCATTTAAGTGCATAAGTTGTTATTATTTGTAGTGATAAAACTGACAAAACACATTGGGCATACAGGGCTCACTGTCATTCAGGGCCTTGTATAGATCTGTAGCAGCTTTGTCTCTTTAGAAACAGTGGCAGTCATCCTTACGGATGTAAGAATACAGCTTTCTTATTAACTATCGCCGGTTGCTCCTTCAGGAGCAGCGGAGTCAGGTAGGCTGTCTCTGAGTTTTGACCCCTGCTTCAGCACGCCTTCTCAGAGGATAATAAATGGGCATGGCAAGTTTTCCTGCTGCAGCTGACTACTGTCTGTGAGATGCGTCAAGAGATTATCTGAGGGTGTGTGGATGAATGATAGATTACTTGGAGGCTATTTATAAATGCAGCAATAATGAGGAAAAGTTGAAAGAGGCATGAAAGATGAGAGGGAGGGAGGGGGCTGATGCCAGAACGTTAACCGTAAAGATGGAGGAGGGACGTCAGAGAAGGAAAACGTAAAGGGAGGTGAGGAAACCACCAACAGAGAGGGCAGGGAGGGGGCATCGAGGGTGAGGGGAAGGAGAGTGCAGAGAAAGAGGAGTCATTGTCCACCAACAATCAGGCCAAATTTTGAATAAACAAAATGCTTCAGGAGGATTGGGAAGAAAATAGAATAAAAGAAATGGGAAAAGAGGGGGTGGGAGTGTAGCTCCGTGGTAGAGCGCATGCTTGGCATGCATGAGGTTCTGAGTTCAATCCCCAGTACCTCCGTTAAGGGCAGGGTAGAAGAGAAAAAAGAAATGGAGAGAGTGGGGATGAATATAATTCAATGAAGAAATGGAAAACACAGATTACATCTATTTTATATAAACAAAGGAGCAAATGTTTTTTCTGATAGAAATTATTGAGCTCCTCTGAAGTCACCACTGTAAGCATTCCATCACTGTTTTATCCTTTTTTTTTACGTTATATTTGAAATAGACATACTAGGGAAGCTTATAGCATATCTTTATCATAGGTTGAACTCCTCAGTTATAGCATTCAAGTGCTGAGATAATATGATATAATGTAACACAATATAATATAATACTATAAAGGAAATTATAGTGTGCATAAAGACAGAACTGAAGTTACACTGTCAGTAAGACTGTTTACATCACTTCTTAGTGTGCTCTATCAGTAGTGGCATATCTGTCTCATAACCTCCCCTTTAGATAAACAGATGAGTATAACATGGTTTTTATTTCTCCAAAAGAGATTAAAGGACTAACCAAATAATCCTTAAATCGTTCGCAGAACTAGGAACGTGATCAGTTTTCCTGTTCTGTTCTTACAATGATGATCATCTTCCAGAAGCAAGTGAGCCTAGGGCCTGGACACACTCCAGTGAGAGTCCAGGCTCCCTGGTGTGTTCACTTTATTAACTGGAACAGCTAGCTCGGCCTCTCTGAAATTCCATTTCCTCCCCCTGTAAAATGGGGATACTGCTACTTTTCCTCCAGGATTATTAGAACTATTAGAGAGAAAGTACATAAAGCATTTGGAACAAGTAGATGTCAATAAATTTTAACTATTATTGTTTTCCTGCAACAGAAACTAGTGATGTACATCTTTATAGTCAAGAAAAAGCATCAGTGCATTAGCAAGAAAAGGGGGGAACAGGGAGGCAAGATTAAGTCAAGGAAGAGAAGGAAAATCATCACATGAAAAGCATGCTGGAGTCAAAGTCTCATGTAGTAAAAGGAAATGTATTCTTCTGTTGCCTCTGGGTCAGTGTGCCTAAATGGACATGAGTACAGAAATGGAATAACTTCAGCCACAGACGTCATGAAATGCTATTAAAATGGGAGTTCAGCATCCCTCCAAAGATGTCTTAATCTATATCTTCAGGTTAAGGTAAGAGATAAGGAGAAATGGAACTATAAAACCAAGTGCTATATAGGTTGAAGCTTGATTTTTTTGATGTTGAAAAACCTGAGAATTAGCAGCGGTCATTCCCTCCTGGACTCTATTGTCTGAACTTAAATCCTCACAAGAGCCCCAGATCACATAGGCCTCCTAAATCATGTAACTAGTACACTGGGTAAGCCTGGCTCATGAGGTCAGATCATAAAGCAATCTTATTTCATTTCTCAATGTTACTTTAAATTTTTCAGTGGGGTCTAGTTCTTCCCCTATTTTTGGTTGAATATTTGGGCAAGTCCATAACTTTTCTGGTCACCCTTAGGAAATACAAGCAGTCTCAGTTTAGTAATTTATACATCTAACCCCGTGTAATATCAAGACGTCAAGCTTGATTTAAAGTTAAGGCATTCTCTCTCTCCCAGCTTCTGGCTGCTACAGTTGAAGAAGGGAGGTGTGACCAGCTGCCTCTCCCTTCCCTCATGTAAGTTTCCTCCTCCTCCTCCTCCTCCCATAGCTGATAAGCTGCAGTTTCCAACCCCTGCAAGGTTAGAGAGATAGGAAAGGAGGGGGTGGGGGTGGTAGGAAAGCTCTAACCCTCCTGACACTGTAACGAGCTGGCATGACATCCTCTGGTCGTGGCAACTGTCTCAACCTGCTCTTTCTCTTACGTGCACTTTGGTAGGGGCTTTTGAGACACCCATGTCCCTTGTGGACACCTGCGGTGCCTTCAATGTGGGGAAATGCTATGCCAGCTCTTCCAGCTGGTCTGTGGGATGAGAGGGAACTACATCGTGGTGTTTATTATTTTTATAGAAACAGGTAGTTGTGTGTGCCCCCACCTTCTCAGTTAACAATGCAGAAAGTGCAGAGAATAACTCAAGTAAATGAAAAGACAGAGATAAGTGAATCTGAGCAGAAATACTAAGGCTCAGTTGGTTCAGCAAAGAACCTATCAGTTATTCTGACTTACAAGAAGCTCTGATGATATTGGCAGTTGCCAGCCCCCGATTTTGGTAGGTTCCCCTCCTTGGATGAGATGGCTCACCTTTCCATGAGCTGTGTTTAAAGAGAAATTCTAGAGAAACTTGTGCACTGGAGATTTTTTTAAAAAGAGAGAGAGAGAGCGAGCGAGAAAGAGAGAGGAAAGGGAGAGCAAGATCTCCCAGTGTTGTCTTTTTTTTTTTCTTTAATTTAAAACTTTTTACTTCTTGAAGTACAGTTGATTTACAGTGTTGTTTTAGTTTCTGGTGTGCAGCATAGTGATTCACTTATGCATATATATATTCTTTTTCATATTCTTTTTCATTATAGGTTACTACAAGATATTGAATGTAGTTCCCTATACAGTAGGATCTTGTTTATCTATTTTATATATAGTAGTTTGTCTGTGTTGTCTTGAAGAGGAAGGTTTGTGAAGAAAGGGATGGCCATTTGAAAATGAGTTTGCTCATCTGTGTTTTAGAAAAACATATCACGGAACAATGAAGGGAGAAGGGAAGTGGTACCTAATCATTCATTTTAAAATCCTTTCAAACTATTGTGAATCTGCAGGTAAGTTACAAAGCGTTATGTATCAAGCTCTAAATTCTCACCAAGTATTGGGTTGAGCCATATGAAATTCTGATTTTTCTGACTAGAAAAATGTTCAAATGCTGGCAACTTCATTTGGCTCAGACGTTTCCCCTGCCTCACCACTGATGCTGAATTCCACCTTGGAGTTTTGAAATACTAAAACTTAGGGACTTTTATCATCCCATGACTAGATCCTGAGCTCCCCGATATGACGAATGGCGATTACTTTGCATTCCCTGCGGTATCCAGCACACAGTGGTTGCTGAGAGAATACTTACTAACTCATACCATAAACTCAGAGAGTCACCCTGGAACTCGAGCCATCATTATCAACCACAGAATTCCAGAGTTCGATTCAGATCATCAAACCTTCCCTTGATACATAAAGTAGAAAGCCCAAGAATTTGGAAAACCTTCCGTGTGATCAGCAACTTTAAAAAGGACTTTGTACTTTTTCTTCTCTAAATTGCCTGCGAGAAGGAGAGGAAGAGGGGAGGGTGGTACCCCCTCCAGGATGCAGAGGGGGACAGCTGTGAAGGAGGAGACTGGGTTCCGCCTCCAGCCTCAGACACACACCAAATCCAAGGTGGGGGCGGCTAGAGCAAGCTAGCGTGCCTGCACTCCTTGCCTGATGTCAGGCAGGGACAAGAGCAAAGAGGGACATTGAGAGGACCTGTGCTCCACTTCTACCCATTCGTGTCTAATGAGAAATTATTTCTTGGTGATCACTTCAACATTTAAAACAATTCCAGTCCCAGCTCGTGCTCTCTAGTGTTTGTCTGATCTGATTGGAAATTCCCAAGTGTGTTTTGGGCTTTGTTCTAGAATGGGTGAACATAGCTGAAACTGCAGAGTGTCATCTGTTAACATATTTGGAGAAACTTTTTAAAACCTGACTCCACACTAACCTGCTAACTCTGACCCAGAATTCCAGACAGATGCTTGAGTCTTCTAAAATCATAAACAATGATGTTTGTGTTCCTGAACACGTTTTTTTTTTTTTGAAATGCAAAAATATTTGCATCTGGCCTTTTGAAATCTTCTAAAGGAAAATTTCCAGACACCTTTGAGGGTGGGTTCCTTAATCGAATAAAACTGCCATGGTTTGGTAAGATTCTGCTAGAATTTTCACTAGACACCGTTCCAAAAAACACCCTCAGATTTATCAACACCAAAATCCCCAGTCACAAAGATGATATTAGCATTTTATTATAAATGCATTTGGGATCCTCAGTAACTTAAAAGGCTTCCATTTTAGTGTTTAGGATGAAACAGGAGGCTAATTAATAAAATATGGAGCTAAGCACCATGCCAAATGAAATAAATATTTATTGGAAATAACCAAAATGACTTTGCTGCAGTGGAAAGGTCCTAAAACTATACTCAGAACAATGCTGAGTATGTTCATATGTTTTCATAAACACATGCTTAATATTATGCCCAGCCCTCCAGGGCCGGGTGGGAATCGAGTGAAGATTACCCCTGCTGCCAGGGAGCAGTCACAGAGCCGAACAATATTAAATAAGGATTTTATCATCAGTACCCTTAAAACCCCAAGAGAAATTTTAAAACTTAAGTTGTCTGAGACATCGCTGTCTGGCTGCCAATTAAATGAGAGAGTTGTGTCTTGAAATCCCCATGCCCTGCTGAAAATCCCCCTAGCTTTTTTTTTTTAAAGCTATAAATGTGTTTCTGGCGACACAATTCAGCTTAATAAGTTTCAGAAGGTTCCAATAGTTCCTTCACACTTTCGCTCATAAAAGGTGTAGGCAAGGAAGCAAAATCATTTTTCCCATCTTCTACATGATTGGGAAGGGTACCAAATCCAGCTGCATTTCGTTAAAGTGATTTTGAAAAGTCTAAGATGGCTCACGAGGGACAGAGGACTCCAAATAAGTATTTGGACTGAGGTGACATGTTGCACAAGCTCTGTGTGCCCCTCTCCCACTCTGTCAGGATCACAGATGATTTTAGGCCTCTGCTGACCTGAGGGTTTGTCACTGATGATTCAACCAGAAGAATTACTTAGACCCATTTTGGACTCATAGCTTACAAGCCATTTCCCATTCTATCATGTAATGGTCACTCTTAGGTCATAGACAGCCTCAAAGGACCTTGGTTTCAGAGCAACTTAAACCTTTGTAAGTTGCAGACTCCTGTATAAGGCTAGTCTCATTGGAAAGCATTCGATTCCAGTGTCCATCACCTTTCGGCTCTTTTGTTTCCCCGATCAGAATTAAAAGTGGGTTGGATCTTCACAACCGTGTTTGCAGGACACCCTTGACAATGGTGGCTTTGTGACACACCATTGAGGTCATCATTTTGTAGAGCAGCACAAAAAGGCGCTCTTAGAGACAAGCCAACACTCAGAATTCTCCAACTTGTTATGTCAGTGATTTTGATATTTTGTATATTCCTCCCTTTCATTTCGATATGAATATAGCCAACACAGCCTCTTCCTCTCCCAAAGTCAGAGTTTTACAGAAAGTACCTTTGACGTAGCTCACCGACTGGGGTCATGTTTACAACCCATTTCACTGGCTTCCTGTTTGGGAACCCAGCAGAGGCAACAATGAGGAGGTCGGAGACACGCATTTTGAAAGGTCCAGAATTCCCCCTACGCCGTCCTTCATGACACAAAATCACTCCAGCTGCTCTGCAGAGAAGTGGGAAATGCACAATCCTATTTACTTGGTTAAAAAGCTGTGCGAAGTCAATATTTGGAGTGAGCTTTCTCTTAGGAAAACAGATGTCCAACCAAAAAGCCTAAATTTAAATTCTTCAGGGTAGACGAGATCAGATAGGGCATCAGTCTTAACGAGCGCCTGTTTACTGGCAGGATGTGAGGTTTACCCCAGAAGCAAATGTCAGTGTTTCTTTTTCCATGTTCCAGGAAATGGAACCAAACCAGAGAAAAGGAGAGTTTGAGGCTCCAGATTCCTCTTCATTTTCCCAGCAGAGGTCACCATTTCCATGATCTAGATGGGTTCTGTGCATTAGCATCGGCAAATTGAAAGACCATAGAAACTGAGACTTTGGTTATTAGAACTGAGAATAGACCCTTTACAGGGCACTTTATTCTGTGGATAAAGAAAAATAGCAATTGCCTAGAAAGCACAGGTTGTTCAAGTAGTTTAAATTAGATCTTAGTATTTGAGTTGCTTTCACTAAACTAAAGTAAATACATCTCCTTTGAATGTTTGCATGCACATTTACACACACAGAAGTATGATTTTTAAATTATTTTGGGTGCTTTAAAATCTGGCTTTTCCCCCTTTAAAATATTTAACACAAAAGAAGAATCATAAATATTACTTCCTGCAAATCTCTGCTGTACTGTGGCTTTAATTATATCTAACCTTAAAACCAATTCTATAAGCATAGAAGATGACAAATGTACATACTGAACATTTGAATTTGGTTCTATAGGATCTGGTGCCCTGGAGTGGCTAGGCAGAGTTATCATGCCCATTCCTTTTCACTTGTGAACTTTCGTGGACTCTTGTCTATCAAGCATCCAGGTCTTACGTTAAAGGCATTGAACAATATCTTGTGTAGTTTGAACCATGACATTGTCAAAAGCCTTTCTAATAAAACAAGGGATCAAGCAGTTCACACTAGAACTCGATAGAAATACCTTCTCTGAGAGTAGGGAGTAATGATGGTAAATTGTACCCGATGGAAATCCTTGAAAATGGGTTTCCTAAGAAATATTCATTGCCCCTCGTGAATCATTATGTTGAATATTTCTGTCATGTAAATCTCCCTGAAATAAATTGAGATGATATATAGAGAGACTAAAGTAGTCGCTTCCCCAGTGAACTGCTATGTGTGCAAACTTAGCTGGCTGCTGCATCGTTTTGAACAGCAGAGAGCAGTAGAAGAGTATGGTAGCACATGGCTGGCCAGAAATCAAGGTGCTCGAAAACAAAATAAAGGCATGTTCTCCTAGGATGATGTTCAGTTGCTACCAATAGTGAAAGACACGTTTGAACTCTATTATAGCTGTATTCATTTTTAGAGAAAGGATAAATAACATCCAAACAATAAGCTATCAAACGGGAATGCCAGTATTTATACTGATCAGCTGTTCATTTATGAAAATTAAAGCTCTTTGGTAGGAGTGCAAAAATTCACTAACAAATTCTGTACAAGCTCTATCATCATTAGTAGCTATAATCCAAAGCAGGCTGCGACCAACCATATAGGAGTCATCAGAATCAATGTCATTTCTCTGAATGCCAATTTATACTGACGTTGAAGACATTTGCATCAATTTACCAATAAATGTGTTTGCTACTCACCGTGTAGTCAAACTAGCCATTGCACCAGCTACATCATAATTCCAATGTCTCCCTTTGGCCTCAGTAACCCTGCTAGGGTGGTAGTGAAGACGGCAGTGATAAAAACATCACTGCCACCACGCTGTGGTAACTCTGTTCCAGACACGGAGCAGTCCACATCTATTGTGCTGTTCCCATTCCAAGCCTCACTTTACCTCCCGTCCAAAATAATTCCTAGTTCCTTGTCCTTATTTCTTCCCATCTCAAAAATAGTCCCCTCATCCCCACAAGCCAGAAACGAAGAAGTCATCCTTGACCCTCCCTCTTCCTTACCTCCCACGACAGCCAGTCTTTTTGATTCTAATTCTAAAATGCATCTCAAATCCATTCTGTTCTTTTCAACTGTGCTGCCACACCGGCACCTGGGCCGCCACCACCTCACACCAGCACCACCGCAAGAGCCTCCCGCTGGCTGTGCGCCTCCCAGCAGCAGTGTGGTCTTCATATTTGAAACCATGGGTCACCTCCTGGCATTCTCCCAAATGAACCCCTTCAGCTACTGCCCGTTGACCTGGGAATGCAGTCCAAGCCCCTTACGGCAGCCCCCCAAGCCCTGACCCTCTCTCCTGCCTCGCCCTGCACCCCTCCAACTTCTGTCTGACTCAGGACCTTCCCACACCATGTGGCCTCTGCCAGAACACTGTGATCTGGGGAAGTCACTCAGTCTTCTGGGCCTTGGTTTTCTCCTCTGTAAGAGGGATCTCTGTCCTTTTCCAGCAGTGACCTTCCTATTTCCTTGGATAAGACAGACTTTCTCTTGAATTTACCTTTTAATAACCCTCTGCCAAGCACTGATCCTAAGATAACATGGGAGGTTGGCCATATGTCCGCAGGAATATATTTTTCAAGGATAGTTCAGGAATACAAAATGCTTTGAAATTGAGATGTGTATGTTAACCAGAACTGTTTTCAATTAATAGAGGGATGTTTATACCCTGTGAGAAGCCTGAAAGCCTAAAATACAGCAAGGCAGGAGACTTAATCCTTAGAAAGTAAATTTACTGCTCTCTTGCTAGGTTGTATCTAAATGCATCAGTTACATGTGGGTGCCTATTGAAACTGGCATTCTAACCATCCTGTATTAAAAGTGCATTTTCAAGGTTTGTACTGTTCTCATGAGCAGGATTGTCAGACACCCAGACCAGAATTCTGAGCCAAATTTCCTTTCTTCTATTGCCTATAGCAGATGCTCTTAAACCAGTCTACTACCGAAAATGAAGGTGAATTCTTGAAATATGTTTGGTTATTAACTGAGCCAACCCCACACCAATTCAATTGGATTCTGCAAACTTTGTTGAGTATCTACTAGATGCCAGGCACCTACCAAGCACCAGGCTACAGTAAGTAGGTCCTGAGCCTAGCTCTCAAAGAGCTCCCAGCCCAGCAGGTAGACCCAGGTGCAAATAGATTGTGTCAGAGATCTGGTGAAATAAAAAAGGTGCTTGGGCTCTGGGAGCAACAAAGTACTGGTCTCAGTGGGGACAGATCAGGCAAAGTGTGATGGATGAACAGCATTTGCCCGTCAAAGGAGAAAACGTTTCAGGGAAGGGAGTCAGGTATGCAGACAAACAGGAGTGCAACAGCTGTGACCTTGGGGGAACCCCTGGGGTTCAAGAAGGTCGGTGGCCAGAGACAAAGCTGGAAAGAGAGGCACCGTGTTGTGAAGTCCTGGTATAACCTGCATGCTCTCTGTCAAGTTTGAATCGTATCCTGAAATACTAATAATAACAATGATATTAGCTAACTTATTGAGACTTCACTAAATGCCACTTTCCATGAAATAACTCATGTAATCCTACAGAGCTGAGATTCAGGCCCCAATCCCCCATCTCTTCAGCCTTGCTAAGAACCACTGTTACTCTACCTCCAAGATGAAAGAAGACATTAAAGCTCTGAGACCCTGGGCAAGGTACTCAACACCTCTGAACCTCATTTCACCATCTGTAAAATGGGAATAATTGGGTTGTTGTGAGAAGTTAAAACATGCAAAATATTTAACACTGTGCCTTGTATGTGGTATGTACCTGCCGTTATTATCATCTTCAGCATCATCGTTATAATTAATTTTTAAGAAATGGAACACCACAACCATATTTGCAGTTTAGAAAGTGTGTAAGAGGGCAGGATGAAGGGAGGCTGGGGGCAGGGCTGCCTTGTTGCCAACTCCAGGGACACCACTCACTTTGTAGTCGGTACATACGTGCCTCTGGGACCTGTGTTGTGCACCAGCTCTGAGAGGAGCAGGACAGGTAGTAATCCAGAGACGATGAAAACCTAAATGGAGGTAGCAGAGAAGGAAGGGCTGTGACAGACATTTAGGAACTAGTGACTGAGTAGGTCAGGACGGGAAAGCAGTGGGAACAGTCTGGCTCAGCTGTCAGGTTTCTGACCTGAGTAGGTGAGCTGAGGGGAGATGTGGGGTCAGGGAGTCAACTCAGATGATTGTAAGTTTCTGAATATGTGTCTCCAACTTCTTTCCAAACAGAAAATAAACACGGTTTTAGATAAGTGGCTTTTTTCTGTTAAGTGCATCTCTTCCTCTTAGGCGTGTAAAGAGTTGGGCCTGACTGTTCTCAGTAGCATACCCTGGTGAGGGTCAGTGCTGGGACGAGTGTCGGTCTGTTTTGATTTTCATTACAACCGTCTTCAGTCTGACAAGCCCAACCCTGTTATTTCTGAATTAATGATTTTAATCACCCTAGGTGTCTTTTAAGTGAAATGTGGTGCCTACTAATGCGGTCTCCTAGTAGCCGTGGGAAAGCTCTTCATCTTGTTAGTGTGTTTAAAGCACCTCATCACAGGGCAAGAGAGTGTTAAGTTTTAATGGCAAAGAAGGGGAAGAAAGCTGTATGTGTATTCTTTTGTGAAGACAACCTCAGAATATCCTGAAAATAGAAGAGCCGGAAGAGTGCAGGGTGTCACTGCCTCAGGCCCGACCGCTACACCATCACACCTGTGGGGTCTGGGAGGCGTCTGAACCCCAGCAGCAGACAGGCAGAGGGCCGCAGGCTGACTTCCTTAGCCCCCCTTTTTGAGTCCCAAAATATCTTCTGTATTTTACCTTGCTAGGAACTACTCTCAGAGAAAAGCTGAGTTAGCTCACATTGGCTGAAACACTATCTGGAGAGGAGGGATTTTATTTTTGACCCTGCTTTATCCTAAGTGTGATGCTTGTCAAGTAGGCCACGCTTTAAGTGTAGCTTCACTCCTAAGGGACCAGAACCAGAGCTCTTGATGCCTTGGTCCCATTCCAGGGTCTACTCTGTAAAGCACACACTTTACCTGAGGTAGATACCACACTGCTTGTCCTGTACCCACTGCTCCTTCTTCTGTTTGTTTGTTGTAAAGCAAAATATACCCTTTTATTTTTCAAAACAACTAACCATAATAATAAGCATCCAATAACTAGGGAATAAATGTAAAAACAAACGCTAAAGAAACAAACCATCTGTACAGTTTGATACTTTAACAATAATAACAACCACCACCATTGGCTGAGTCCTAATCACATGTAAGTGCTGTGCTACGCACTTTACGCGCACCAGCGTGCTTAATCCTCCCAACTACTGTGAAAGATACAGGACTTCCACTGTGCACATGAGAAGGCTGTGCTCAGGTGTACAGACACTGATTAGAACATATGTTAGATGCCTGCAGGCCACCTGACAGCAGGAACAAACACCAGGCGGAGCTGGGGTCAGGCATCCAGCGGACTCTGTCTGGGCCACAAGACAGAACCACTCCCTGGTTCCAGGGGTGAGTTTCAGTGTTGTGTCAGCCTCCACCCTTTGCAACTTGGAGAATAAACTTCCGTGCTGGTGGTGCTGGCCTTGGGGCTCGCGATTCAGTTATTCCTCAGGTACGATGGCCACTTGCTCTTCCCTGCTGCTGTCTCCACAGTGCTCCTATCTTTCCTTCATTCTCTCCAAGTCACCCCTGAGCTCTTTCTGTGTGCCTAGAATGCACTAAGATGGAGATCCAGCAGTGAACAAAACGACTCTCTCGTGTGGATCTGTGTTCTGTGGAGCTTCGTTCTACTGGGCACAATGGAAAATAAAGAAAGCCTCCTGAATCTTACTTTGAGATCAAAGCCCCTTTCAATCGCATACCTGAATCCAAGCTTCACATCAGAAACCCTTGCCGGGGCTCTTCTCACCCGCCACAGGCAGTGTGTTTCTCCCTCTTAGGCTGTAAGAATTCACTGAAGGGATCTCCCTGGACTCAGTGCTTCTCCCTCACAAGCCTCAATAATGAGCAAGGTTGTGTGGCCCGACTAAGTCTTCTACATCAGTTTTATTCTTTATTATATATTCACTCTCCCAGTAGCTATAACACAAGAGAAACTAGACAGTCATATGGTCTTATTCCTGAACAAAGTGTCTGCCTCAGATCTCTCCATCTTTAACAGAGTGGAATAATCTAGAAGGACATTTGATGCCCTCTTTGTTAGTCCTTCCTTGCCAGATGCCTGTGGTGTGGTTCCTTGAGCTCAGTAGATCCAAAGGCACCCTCCACGGCTACAGTCACCCTCTGATAATCCTGTATTGTCACTCTGCCCACAAATTTCTCACCTCCTCACCTTTGTGAAGGGGAAGGGGATGTGACTGCTGACCCTCAGCCTTAGGATGGAATATGATAGACCCTTGGTATTCTTAGCAACTAGTCCTAAGCCCTTAGCCCATGTTCAGGTTCATAAATGATACTGTAATAGCACACACTTTCTCCCCTAAAGTGCAGTCAAGTATAAGTTGTCCCTTCAGAAACTTAACGATGCTGTAAATATTGTACCAGATATTTTAATTTCTTGTAAGACTTATCAGTTATGCACAATCCCTCCTGCTTCTCTCCACTCCCAGCAACAGTACAAGGAGTTACCTCTCCTCTGGAGCAACTGTTCGAAGTAAGAGTTACCATCTCAAGGGAGTTACGGTGACTTTATTTGGAGTAATAATAGCAGTAACTGACACGGTGCTCACGGCACGTGGGGCTCTAAGAGGAGAGCTTTATGTGTATGGCTCAGTCCTCCCACAGCCTTCGAGGTAGGTGCTATTATGATTCCCTTTTTTAAGAAGAGAAAACAAAGCAGAGAGAGGTTAAGTAACTCACCCGAGGACCCAGCTAGTAAGAAGTGGGATGAGGATTCAAATCCAGGCTGCCTGTCCCCAGAGTCAATGCCCCAATCTCAGCTCTAATTTCTCTCAACACCGTAGCAAATAATGGGAGCACACAGTACAGCTGGGATGAGCTGTAGGTGCTGGCGGTCGGCAGGGCTCACCCACTGTGAGTGGAGCTCCCTCACCTGCCATTGGTCCAAGTCATGCCAATCCGTGCCCACGAGAGTGGCAGAATGTCACATGTCACAGGTGTTTGGGTCCCTAGGAAAGTGAGCTCCTTCAGTGAGGGGGGCTGTTTGCATTCCGACTTCAATGAACCCACTTTCTCTCTAGTTCATTAAGCTGTATACTCTGTGCTTCAGCCCCTCATCCCCTCCACCAGACACTTCAGTATTTCAGGAGGAGGTGAAGCCCTGGGAGAGAGAGATCTGAATTTGGAGATGATCCTTCTGATTAAAGAGCAAGCTGTGGGGAGAGAAGCAACAATTTCCTATGACTTTTGGAAGACTAGTAAAAGCCTCCCGGGAAAATTTCACTTATTAAAACTGCTAGGTGTGCATTACTTCATTTAGATACAATAGCACCTTTTGGAGAATAGCTGAAATTGATTCCCAGTGCTTTCTTTTATAAAGCTATGGGCTCTAAATCCAAATTTATACCAGCATGGAATCTTAGAATCAACTGATAGTTTTTTTTTTCCCTATTCCTTGAGCTTTCTATCCTTTTAAAACATTTTTATAAATGAAAAAAAAAGTGTAACCATATTAAAGAAAATTGCCCTTTTTAGATAAACTAACAATGACTTTTATTTTTGCAAGTTGTCTTCCAGCCCAGACTCAAACTACTAACATTTTCCCTATGTTATATAATGCAGCTCCTATCAGTCAGTAGAGTAACTCCAGTAACACAATCCCCAAATCTCCGGACTTTAGCAACTCAGATTCACATCTCACTCACTCTGCAAGTGAGAGGGCTCTGCTGATCACAGTCACTCAGGCACAGACCTGAGGGGTCCGGCCCCATCGTGACGCATACTTTCAGGATGACTAAGGCAGTGGAAGGAGAAACAGAAGATTACAGACAGGCTGTTAAAACCCTGCCTGGAAGTCACACCCATTACCTCAGCTCCTTTCCACCAGCCAGAGTGAGCCACACGGCCAAGCCAACTTCAGGGGGATGCAGTTGTACATTTTTGTGTATCTGGAAAGACAAGCAATGGAATATTTGAAGACAGCCCTTCACTATTCCATAACTGTGTTATATTCTACCACAAACCATAATTTACTAAACTTATTTTCCTACAATTGAATATTCATGCTGAAAACAATGAGTTTATTTACGACTTTAGAGTATATGAGTATGTTTTATGGTACCATCACCAAGCAACATTTGTCTGCCCCTGTATGAGATCTTTTATGCACATGGACACACCCACCCAGATACATACATGGTCTGTGAAAAATACCCTCACCAGCAGCTTCCCCCCCCCACCACTTTGCAGTTTTGTCTTGCAGTAACGGAGGTATAAATCAGGCATCCTGTCACACCCGATTTCTCTGTAGCTAGACTTTCGCCCATCTCTGTGCAGTCTTCCTCTTTTGTAGTAAAGAATTATAATAGCCTCTACCTTCCACGCCAGCCGGCTGCACTCTGCGCACACACGTCAGATCCCCTGTTTGCCCTGTGGCCACAGAGTGGAAGATCAGACTCTAACAAAACCCAGCTCAGCTGTGCAACCCAGTGTGCTGACATGTTCTAATTTGCTCCCATTTCAACTCAGGTTGTTGTCATAAGTCCTCACCTCCTCCCTGCTGCAGCCTCTGACTTTGTGCCTTTTTCTAAGACTGCCTTTTGCACCCAGCATTTAAAGTGTCCAGCAACTGCCCCCTCTGCACAGCTGCCCAGTTCCTAGCATGGCAGTCACGTCCAGGTGAGACGGAGATGACTTCATCAGTGAAATGAGGGCACACTGAAAGTCGTGCTGCCTCTGGGAAGGCAGTGGCATTTCCCAGTTATAACACTGCCCCTATTAATCCAGGTCAAAGAACCATCGTGGCTTTTGAATTGAATTATGCTGTGTGGCCAGTCTTCCAGATTATAAAAATGTTAGTGGGACACCAGAGCCAGCTGGCCTGTAGTGGAATAATTACATTAAAACGTTAATGGCTGAGAGGGTCGGCCTGAAGTTACATGGGAACTGGGGAGCAACTCAACAGCAGTGTGAGTGAGACAGGGAAGGTGAAGGGCAGAGTCTAATAGGACAGTTAGAATCACACAGAGCAGGGTGTGAGGCATGGGCTCCCGAGCTCAGGTGGTCTGCAGAGCAGGGGCAGAGGGCTCCGAAGCTCAGACCAGGCTCGGGAACACTGGTACCACCAGACCCAAACTGACAGGCAGGGAAATGGAGAGGGATTCCAAGAGGAATCAGCAACAGCTGTAGTTTAATGAGGAAATGTGACCATGGTGGACATATTAGAAGCACAGAGCACTGAACTTCCTCCCCTGTGGAAGGAAAGCCAGGAACTGCAGGAACTAAGAGGTAGTACAGGGCGCGTGGGGCTTCCCAGCTGCTGGTTCTGGGACTAGCGCTTGTTACCTGGAGTCCTTTGGCATGTTACTTGCCCTCCCTCTGCTTGAGGTTCCTAATCTTTAAAATGGGATTAATAATAGTACCTATCTCACAGGGATGTTGTGATGATTAAACAAGATATGTGCACAAGTATGTGTATCTTATTTATACAGATTATATATGTATGTTGTATGTATGTAGTATTATACATATTATAAAATATGTGTGTATTGTTCAGAGCAAGGACCACGACACAGTAAGTGCTTTACAAATGTTAGTCCCCGTGAGGGATTCTTGGATCCCAGATGCTAAATGGGATTTAGGACAAGGTCCCAGAAATAGAGGCAACCTAGGGTTTACTGTAGAATAGAGCCAACTGTACAATGGAGAATCAGAAAGTGAACTGACACCATGGTAGAAAGATCCAGAATGTGCAGAAACACGCCCTTCTGAAGTCGGTTGAAGATGCAGAAAATGGACAACATAGATAAACGTTATGACGTGATGCTAAGTGAAATAAAACAGTCACAGAAGGACAATTACTGGATGATTCCACTTACTTGGCATACCTAGCTCTGTCAAATTCATGGGGACAAAAAGTAGAATGGTGGTTGCCAGGGGCTAGGGACAAAGGAGAATGGTGATTTATTGTTTCATGGCACAGTTTGAGTTTTGCAAGGTAAAAGAGTTCTGGACGTGGATGGTAGTGATGCCTGTACAATAATGTGAATGCACTTAATGCCACCAAACTGTACACTTAAACATGCTTAAAATGGTAAATGTTATATATATTTTACCACAGTTTGAAAAAAAACTAAAGTCTATAAAATATGGACTTTAGTTATAATAATGTATCAGTTTCAGTTCATTGATAGTAAGAAATGTGTCATACTAATAATATCAGAGATCACTAATAGGGGAAACTAGGTTCAGGGGTAAATGAGAAATATCTGTACTGTCCTCAAAATTTGTTTTTGTAAATATAAAAGGGGAGAGGGTATAGCTCAGTGGTAGAGCGCATGCTTAGCATGCATGAGGTCCTGGGTTCAATCCCCAGTACCTCCATTAAAATAAATAAGTAAATAAACCTAATTTCCCCCCAAAATAAAATAAAATAAAAAAGAGATCATCTCAGTCCTTTTACATTTTTTTTAAAATTTTAAGTAAGTAAATAAAACTATTCTATAAACAAGTTTTTTTTTTTAAAAAAAAATAGCTGTCAAAAATGGGAACAACCAGATAAAGAGTTGCTTTGACTAGAGTAAAGTACAGTTGAGACAGCTGGAGAGCTCATTATGAGTCTGAAAACAGAGACTGCACATGTGTTTCGGAGGGAACGTGGTAAGGAGGAAAGGGACTGAAGGCATCAGAAGACTGGTCTCAGCAGCAGGTGAACAGATGACCGTTGACTCTGGCTGGGAAAGCATTCAGGTCACCAAGTGGACTCATGCTCACACCAGTCCCACCTTGCACGTGTGTCGGAGAATGTTATAAAAACACACTTATAATCAGTCGAAGGTGTTTCAAATTCCAAATAGGAAGATTACTCAACCTGAATCCTTGGACATTTTCTTAAAGCAGAACAAAAAGCACACATTTAGGCACAGACAAAACAGTAAAGAGCAGGGCACAAGGCACTGGCCCCGGGGCCCCAATGGTCTGGGGGGGTCCAAGTAAATCTGAGCACCTAAATGTGTCAGGACTGAACTGCAAAATGCTGATAATGCAAATCAGATGTCAACTTACAATAAGACTTACCAGTTTATATTCTTGTCCTGTTGTGGAAAAATGTGTTACAGCTCGCTGTTACAGCTCAGTTGTGACAGCAACCTGGATCCGGGCTACAGGCCAAGGAGCACTCAGAGAATTGGAGAACTCAGGTTTATTACGCCAACAGGCCCAGATAAGTTAACACTCCAAGCTCTGGACCCTGTCTGTAGGTTTACACAGGCCTTTATAGGCTGCCAGTTTTACACTTTGCAACATCATATGCAAATAAAGTATAACAGAAGTTGACCAACTAGGAACAAGCTTTGTAGAAATAGACCCACAGGAGTGAGAGAAATAATCAATCAGGAGTGAGGGGAATGGACCAATCAGGAGTGAGCTCCATGCAAATGAAGTACTACAAATTGACCAATCAGAAGTTAGGGAAGTGGGCCAATCAGAAGGGAAAGTAATAACCAATCAGGAGTGAAGGAAATAACCAATCAGAAGTGAGCTCAGGGAACCAGTAGACTTTTAGGGCTAAGTAAGCCCGTTTCAGAGGCAAAAAATGAGATAGAGTCTCTGGGCCAGGGAACCGGGTGGTGCTGGTTGGAGAGTAGTGGCCCTGCTTGGGGGTCCTGCCGGTCTTTTTATGCGGCTTCCCACCTCAGTCCCTAAAACTCCCTAGGAAGTCTTTACGAATCAGCTCTAAGTTCAGCACATCTTTAGCACCCATGAAGTTCTGTATTTGGCGTGCTGGCCCCTGTTGTTTTAGTTGTCATAAAAGCTAGTACTGTTGTTACATATGGTATTATGAACAAACTAGGGTCAAATCATTTGAGTAACAAGCGACAGAGGAAGGATTCAAACTATGACCTTCTAACAATATGAATGAATTGTGAGTCTCTACCCTCCTTCTGTAACAACTGTTCAGCCAAATGAAATCAAATCATATATGGTGGTGAGGAGTTTGCCCAAAGGCCTGATCAAGCCAGACATCCTGACTACAAAGGAGGTGCTAGAGGAGGCCTTGAAGAGCAGGCGTGGGCACAGCACAGCCCTCTTTACAGATTGTGTGCCCTGCTGACCCCTTCTGGGTGCCAGATGTCATCGGGGTGGGCATCATTTTGAATATCTGCATGGTGCTGTAAAAAGTGGGCATGCGCAGATTCTGACCAGTTGACGTGGGAGGAGGCTGAGGAAGCTACGGGGGATGCAGGGACACAAGTCACAGTGAGGTCAGAATGACGGGAAAATGATGTGGGCCTTGTGTGAGGGGGCAGAATAAAGGGAAAAGGCGCTCAGCAGCTGGAGAAAAGTGGGCATTCGGGTGGGGCTGTCAGAGGGACGGCAGGCCCTGGGCTAAGGCAGGAAATCAGCAAATAAAGTCTATGCCAACAGTGAAGAAATCTTTAGAAATCAGTAATATGCTATGAAAATGTCAATACTAGACCCCTCACATTTTTGAACTTTCATAGTCAACTTCATTTATTAGGATATTTTCCATGTGGCCCCCAGAAAAGAAAAGACATGCAGCCAGGATGCAAGGATGGTATGGAAAGGTTAGCATGAAACCCTCTAATATTCCCCAGCTCAGCCTCCACTGGCCATGATGGTTAAGGCACAGAGTAGGTGTTCAACAAATGCTCTTTGAATGAATGATTGCAACGTGGAATAAACAGCATCAGCCTCGTTTGTGTGTGTGTGTGGGGGGTGTCTTTGTGCAGTTTTGGTTACTATGTGAGTTTTTTTTTTTTCACCTTGGGAAGAGATTTTATTGTCCATCATTATGTTATACAAAAATCTAGAAGTAACAGGTTTGTAGGGAAATAGAGGTAAATAAGAGGCAACAGAAAGGTTAAGATTAAATTATTTTCCATGATATTGGGCTGAAACTCATTTCAAAGCATGTGGGTCTGGCTTCAGAGTAGGATGAGTTTTTCTTTTTAATGCATTTATTTACCACTATATATTCTGCCTTTGAGGTCAGGAATCACGTAATTAATACCATCTTTGTAACTATTCACAGCTTCTGTGATGCTTTTTCCATTGTGGGATGGGATCTAAACTGATACAGTTTTCTAAATTCCAGACTAAGTTAACATGGTGTTTTTTTAATTGAAAATGCTTATCTTAGCCCATCCTATTTCATGCTGGTCCTTCATTAGAAGCACTCAGGTACAGGCTGGACAACCAACTATGGTGGATGGGAATTGGGATTAAAATATTCAACAGGGGGATTGTGTAGCTCAGTGGCAGAGCACAATGTTTAGCATGCAGGATGTCCTGGGTTCAATCCCCAATACCTCCATATAAATAAACAAATAAATAGAAAACCTGATTACCTCCCTCCCCCCAAAAGAAAATTAAAAGAAAAAAAAAGATTCAAGGATCCCTTCTGACCTAAGTCCAGTTTTTTGTGAACCCCAAACCCCTCAAGGCCAATATTCTCTTTGCAGTGTGAGGTGGATTGTGGTACCTGAGTATATTGTCTTCACATCACAAACCAATATTGTTTAGCCATCCATTCAGTGGAATGAAAACTCAAACCATTCAGCTGCAACTCTTACAGAATGTGTCTGGGGACATGGATGGAGATAACCAGGAAGTTCCAGGGGCCACTGACAAAGACATTGGTTTCAGGAAAGGGTGAGGCTCCTCTTAGTATAGTAAAATGTCTCTCTTTTAATATTTTGAAAAACTGGGGGCTGTTGGCTAAAGCAATAGGTAGTCACTTAACATTGGATCAGATCTGATCTGATGATACACACATCTTTACCTTTCTGCTAATCTCTTGTGCCTTCAGCCAGTTCAGAACTTCTAACAAGAGGCAGTTTTTGAATCTTAGCATGATACAGAGATAAAAATAATTTCTCTGCACTAATTAACTGAAAAGTCTTGGAATATAACAGCTTGGAAGCTTCCCATTTCTAAAATCGGTGCGCAGAACATTGCTAAGTGGTTTGCTTTAGGAAAGATGTGTTGGTTTTAATCAATCCATCGTTGAGCTTTTCAATAGAAATAATTCAATAAAATCTTTGTATTGCCTTTCCTCCCAATTAATAACGAGAGCATAAGGTAGTTTGGGAAGGATAAATGCATGACACCCTTCACTCCCTTGTCTTTTTCTTATGTATCTTTTGATGTCCACATATTTGATTAACCACCTAAATAACTACACAACATGGTATGGTTATTGCTTCTTGTCTTGTCCAATTTACAAAATCAGACAGCTACATTTTCTCCTCCCACCACCTCTGTTCTTATCAATGGTGTATCTGGTGCGAGCAGAACTAAGGCTGACCAAGAGACAGACTGCTACCCATCAGGATGTGGAAGAGACTCCTGTCTCAGAGAAGTTCTTTGCCCCTCTTCCTGAGAAAACCAAATAGATAATCGTGGCTAGAAGAGAGGGAATTTGAGTTCATTTGATGCAGACACTTTTGAACACAATTGAGTTTATAACTCTACCTTGAATACTTATGTCTGAAGTAGTTGAGGTAGGATCAAGAACTTTTGGGGGAGGGGATCACAAAAAAAAATGTCAAGTCAAGGTCATGGGTACTCGCAGAAAGACAAAGTGCCTTTTAGAACTTGGTTCTAGCATATGGGAAAGAAAAGACAGTTCAAGGACCTTCCAGCAAATTCTTAATGCAGAAGAATTAAGTATATTAAACATTTTAAAGGCAGTAAGGCGAATAACCCCAAATATTCTTGCTGCTCCTCTGACCCCGTGTTGCATCAGAAGAAAACAACAGCAAACACAATGACGATAGAGAAAGATGTTTTCTTTTTTCAATCAGAAAGCAGTTTGAACCCCTATGATCCCAATAGTAATCTCACTTATGGTTATTTTTTCTTGATTAGTGATGTGGGCATTTCTGATAATAATTTGCAAACTTAGGAAAATATATTTATTCTTTTTAATAGAGGGAAATTAAAATGCTTTAGTAGTCAATGAAGTATCTGTGAAGATTTAAACTTGTTCAAATCCGTGTTTGTTTAGTGACTTCTTGATTTAAACAAAGCCAGGATCTGTGTGTGTGTGTTATGCTGGGGGAGGAGAAAGCAAGAAATCAATGGGCTTACATATAAACAAGTCACTTTTATGTGAATTTAAGGCCTTGGCCCCCTCTCCTAGTCTCTCTCCTTTTGGGATCTCATCCAGGCTCAGAATTTTAGCTATGTCATCTGTGGAGATAATTAATTTGGAAAAGAAAGATTCACAATAACCATGATAATATAAAATATTGGATAGGCTGTTCTGGGTAAAAGAGATTAGACTTCATTTCAGAGACAGCCAAATTCCATCATCTGGGAAGCCAGCCTGGGGATGAGACCGTTTCCCATCACTGATTAAAGGAGAGGGAGGAGGGGGCAAGAATGTACAACTTCCGTCTACTTTCTTGCTCAAGCTTATGCTGTTTCCCCTAAACTGTTTATATCATAGTTTGAATACAACTGGCTTTTTAACATATTGCTTAACAAGTAGGTGAGAGGACAGCCACTTTTTAAGAGTATGGCCAGGGGAAATTATCTCTGCCTTCCCACTCTCCAGCCTAGCAATGCTCTTAGTAACTGTGTTACCATGGAGAGAAAATACTACAACCCAGAGATTGAATTTACAGGGAAGTCCATTTCCGTTAAAGCTACCTGGTGACAAAGTTGATGGCCTAAGAGATTATAAGGTGTGAGGAATTAAGTGTTGAAATTGACCGGCCATCTGTCATAATTTCTGGAAAGGAGATTCCTGCTTTAAATTGGAGTTTATGCTACAGACCCTCTGCAGTCACTAAGAACTATGAGTTTCCCTCACTATCAAATACGCATTTGCAACCCTGACCTCCCTCTGGGAATCAGGGAGCTATAGATTTGGCCATTGACCTCAAAGGCCATCTTATCCAACCCTATACAGAGGTTAAGAGACTACCATGGTTCCCTTTGAGCTCCAGTCCCACTCCTTCCAATTGCTGTCCCTTAAGTCTCAGAAGGGAGAATTCCCCCCCACCTCAAACCAGCTTCACCTCTACTTTCCATCAGTGGGACCACTGTCCTCCCAACTCAGAGGTGTAGACACTCAATATCACTCACTTTCTCTTTACTTTCGCTTCTCTGCCTTCCACAGCTAGTCACTAAGGTGACTAGTGCTTTCACAATGTCATTCTAAGCCTCCCGTCCTCATTCCCACCACCACCACCGCAGTATCGCCTCCAGCCTGTCAGTCACTGCCTGTGAATGTCCCAGATTCCAGCCTTAACCCCTCTAAGCCATGAAGCAGACTCTCACCAGCTACTACCATCCACACACAGTCTCAAGGCTGGAAGAAACCAAAGAATTCATCTTCTACCTCCTATCCCGTGCCTGACCCATTACTAACACATTTCCTGTATCATCAGTATTCCCTTTCTCAGACATCATCATGGCCTCTCCTGCCTATAGGACATAAAGTTCTTATTCCCTAGCTTTGCGTTCATGCCTCCTCTCCCATCTCCTGCAAAGTCTGGCCCCAGTTTATCTTTGGGGCTGTCCTTTCACCAACATCAACCAGTGAGGCTGTTCTGCCCACTCTTCCGTGAACACCCTTATACATTTACACTTGCAAGTTACAAAAGCTAATCAGCCAAATGAGCTTTAAAAAACAAAAACAAAACCAGCTCACATTAGGTAAAGGGAACAGGGAAAGAGCTCGTTTCCTCAGTCTCTGTCCTCAGGTGTCCACTTCTGTCTTGGTTCTGCCTCCCTCTGTGTTGATTTCAGTCTCAAGTCACCCCATTCCAGGTAGTAGTAAAATCGCCACCAGTAGCTCCCAGATTATACCCTCCAAGCAAACAACCACAGAGAGAGGAGAGCTTCTCTTTACCCATGCTTCCTGCAAAAGTCTCAGGATCGAGTCTCATTGGACTGGCCTGCATCATGGATCCATTCTGAACCCTCACAGTGGCCAAGTGGAGAGGGTGCTTTGGTGAGCAAGGTCAGATTCAGGCCCACCTGAATCACAGAGCTAAGGGTAAGTCTGAGGAAAATCAGGGCACTGTTATCAAAAGAGGTGGGAATGGCGACTGCAGTCATCCCCTCTACCCCAAATGCTCTGCCAGCTCTCCTCAGCATCTCCAAGGCCCAACCCAGGTCCCATTTCCCCCAGGAGGCTGTTTTGTAACCAGCCTACTCACTGTGAGCCCTGAACTCCTACCATACTTGCTTTCTGGAGCACCCCAAATCTCTATAACTAGGTGCTAAGGTCCTTGAACAGGGAGACCACATCTTATGCATCTTTACTTCTTGGTTTTCCTCATTGCACCTCTGACTGTGCTTTGCACAATTGATGCATAATAAGTTTTGGTTGTGATGGTGACATTTGCTAATATTACTGTGTGTGTGTGTGTGTGTGTGTTGTCAGAAAGAGGGATGAGGTGCATGGAAAAAGCAGATGTGTGTCTCCATGGAAACGTAGCAGCAGGCAGCCCCTGAGCCCGGTGGCCGAATGATTGATGCAGGCATTTGGCCATCTTGGTAGCCAGGGTTGAGGCCTCCGCTGAGGGGATTTTGCATCCTTCCATGCTGGGCAGGAAGATGATGAAATTACAAGGTGCACTGAGTGCAGGCTATTTTGTCACTGTGACCTCAGTTTCAGCAGGAAAGGATAAAAATAAATAAGCCAAAAGACAAATCAGAGGAAAGAATGAAGACAAAACATAAGAGGGGCACTTTCGGGAGAAATGAAGATGTAAATTAAGAAGAAAAGTCTAGACCATGGGCCAGTGGGGACAAGAGCTACTCGTTCTCAGTGAAAACAGGGCCTCTTGCTCTCACAGCTTCACTTATAGCCTGATTTTACCTGTTTTCTTTTATGTATATGATCTGAGTATGTGTGTGTGTGTGTGTGTGTACATAAGTGTGTTTTGATTTAGAAATCTCTCTCTCTTTCACTCTCTCTCATTGTCAGTATTCTCTGATCCAGTGACTCTTTTCTCAGTAACTAGTTCCATGTGTTTGTTGACTCTGCTTGTAAAGTAACTTTAAGAAAATTCTTTTGGCTAAGGTCATGTCATCTTGTTTTTGCATTCCTTCTAAATGAGAGGAATTTGTTTCATATGTTTTAAACATTTTAGAGAATAAAGAATTTGCCTGTGTCTTACAGGAAACAAGATCTTATGTTGTATAAAGCTGATCTAAAGAAGATGTGCAGGGTATCTGGGGGTTAACTTTGGGTCCAATGGAAGAGAAAAGCTTGCATTCTTGAAGAGTCTCTAACAAAAGAAAACCACAGGCCATCACAGTGCATGAGATTTAGGAATCATCTACCTGGGGTTCTCAGGCTTTAATATGCTTAAGAATCACCTGGGGTTCTTGTCAAACAGATAGATTCCTGGGCCTTCCCCCAGGGATTCTGATCTTGGAGATCGGGGTGGAGCCAGGAGTCTGCATTTCAACAAGCACCCCTGGCGACTGGGGAGCATGGTCTATGCACCACACTTTGGGAAATACTGCCTCAAGCCAACCTCCTACTTTAAGGCGTGAAGAAACTTCAGCCAGTAGTTATGAAGTGACCTGCTGGGCATCACGCTGCCGTTACAGACTTTCTCTCAGTGAGCCTCAGTTCCTTACTCAGTAAAGCAGGAGTAATAGTATTCTCTATTTCCAAAGGTCATTGGGAGGATGACAAATGACAGTACATGGAAAGCACTGTGCATCATGCCTAATACAGACTAAGTTCAGGTTGATGCTTAAGTATTATTATCAGCTTAGTGTTAGTATTTATGGTAAATTATTTCCCTGCTTGAACTCTATGTACCGGTAGAGCTTGCCAAAAGAGCAGTACTAGGGCCATATGGGGTGGCCTGGCAAGGAGTTCCCAGGGAGGAAGACAGGTTCTCCAGAGCTGCACAGAGACCCCCGTCCTCAGCTCTGGCCACAAGTTTCCTCCTGCAGTTCTGCAAGTGGGTGACTGACGTAGGACTCAACGGTCCCCAAGTTGAGGCTGCCCAGGTGGGAGATTTCCTTCATCCTGTGGCGGCTGTGAGCAAGGCAGCCTGTGGTAGACATGGAGATGTTGGATCAGATGGCAAGCAGACAGAAGTCAGTTGCTGGGGTGGGGGCGACATGCTAAGACACATCAGTAATGAGAACTTCTCAAGCATTTTAAAAAAGTCACCATGTTATAGAAGGTTAGTACTGAAAGGCCCACAGCAAACCCCTTGTCCAACACCCTCCCTTCCTCAGTCAATAAGTGAGAAAAGTACCTCGTTTGAGACAGAGCTGGGATAAGACCCCAGTTAATTCCCTTCCTGACCAGAAGAAATAAACTCATAGTACCTTCCTCATAGTACCAACCAGAGGGCCTCGCAGCCCAGGCAGATTTAATATGTGGGTACAAGTTCATAACCTTGTAACACAGACCAGGATCAAGTGTCTACGCAGCGGCATATTTCCTCATTGCACTCAGAGTGTCATTGTTTCCCCTTCCCACCTTGGGGAGCAAAACAGCCCCTTTTGGTCTAAAGGAACACTTCTGATGCAGGAGGAGAAAATGAACCTTTTTTCTTTTGTGTCTGACTTTATTTCTCGTACAAAGAACTTATGTTCCGAGAAGTTGCCTAGAGATGGCAACTGGTATCGTAACAATCACATATACTGTTTGACTCCACAAGGAGGCCCTCTGTCTGTTTAATGATCCTCTCTTAAAAACAGCAGCGACCCGCCAGTTAATGAAAAAAACAAAACAAAACCAAAACCAGCCCTAACTAAATCCTGCTTGGGCTGGTTAACTACGGTTTATATTAACTGATGAAAATAGAAGCATCCCCTCGGTCTAATGTGAGCACATGCCTCTCTACTAGGTTTGGGGTTTCAGTCAGAGCTGCAGGCAGAAGTCTCGTCTCTGGGGACAAAATCAAATGAGGAACGGGTCAAAGGAGTCAGGCACGAGGAGAATGCTTTTACTGAGATCCCCACGAGCCCGTCTCCTCCCTTTCTCTCTGGTCGGGGCACCTGGTGCGCGCCTGCCATTGTGAGGCTGCTGAAGAGAAGGGAACAAAGGCTGGTAAACATGCTCGGTGAGCGATGGCCATTGGAGCTGCTTGGTATGTGGACCTCGGCCTTTGTGAGGGGTCAGCGGGGATTTGTGTGAGCCCGTAAACTGCCACGTCAGGAAGACCACTGCTATTCGCAGCAACACAGAGCTGGCAGCCACTGCCAACACTTTTTTTTTAAACTCAGACCCCATACCGCTCAGATGCTGCCGATTCTTTCAGTGTTCCTCTCCGAGTGGCATGTTCATCTGATGTTTTTGCGCTGGACCAGGGTTCTTGATGTCGCCAGACTCACACACCCAGCACACGCAGACCTAGGTGCGTGCTTCCCGGGCTGGCTGTAGGAGCGGCCTCTACACCGCCCAGGTGGAGGCACTGAGCCCAGACTGGGTACCTCACATGTTCCAACCCTCCTGGCATATTATGGTCACATCCTGCTCCGCTGGAAAGGCAACATTTGCATTTGAAGCTCAGAGTGGTTTCTGGAATTGTGGAGTGTCTCTAACCCACTTGCCCTCTTCCCTTATGTGACTGGTCCCCCAAAACATCGAAGTCTTGAGTTATGAAGAAGTATTTCTTTCTGGCCTACAATCCAATTTTGCTAGGATTTTAGTGATTCTGTCCCCTTTGTCACTTCGCCTTGGTCACCCTGAGGCAGCTCTCCGCAGTACTGCAGAGGCCTGAGGGCCCGAGACTACCAGATCCTTTGGTGGCCATCTGTGGCTTTGCCTGCTCTGTGGCAAAATTCCTCTCTTTGCCTTCAGATGATTTAAGTTGGATTTCTGTCTTGTGATCAGTAGTCCTAGTTTATGCAGTCACCTTGACTTCGGTTAGGCAGTCACTCCACTCTCCTCTGGCCTCTCAGCAGCATTTCCCCTTCCGGTCTCCAAGGGGAAGGTTTTCCTTCCAAGATTGACAGACAATTCTGACGTGCTGTTGGAGACAGCCACGGTTTCCACGGATGACAGTGCTTTGAGCTCCTAAAGGTGGGCTTCTTCCAAACGTAGGGCTCTGGCCGTAGGGAAATTAACACAAGGACCCGCATGTGATACTTCAGAGACTCTGAAGCCAGGAGGAAGATTGGAACACCCCCTAGCCTTCACTTTACCAACAAATCTGAAGTCCCCACAGTGTTGCTGGCCACAGCAGTAGGTGTCTCAACCTGTTGTGTGACCCTAGCTTAACACAGTCAACCATCTTCTGTCCTTGGGAAGTGTACCCGTGGCCAAATAGCTGCCTTTCCTTGAATACAGCATTCTATTTCAGGTTGGTTAAGGGCTGTTTTTCTCATTCCCAAATCATCATGGCTGACCACTGCCTTTGTCCTGCAGTACCATCCCGGAAAAGCATATGTTTTTCTCCTTCTGTGTATGTAAGTAAATGTGTTATGTTTTCTGTTCCCAATTCTGAGGCAGAATCTGCTGCCAGAATCGTTTGATGAATGTCCTACAAGGTTATGACAAAATGAGACCGATTCTCAGTGGTATTTAGAGTAAAGCTAAGAGCAAGGGCTGTGGAGTCTGACCGTCTGGTTGGACTCTTAGCTTTGTCACCCACCAGTGGTGGCCCCTTATGTCAATCACTTAACCCTTCCACGGCTCTGTGCCCACATGTGAAAAGTGGGGACAATCACAGCATCTGTTTTGTAGGACCATTGTGAGCGGTGAATATTCTAAAAGACAGAGGGCTTAGCTAGGTTCTGTCCACTAGCAATCATTTAATAAATATTAGCAACAATAATAATAGTTGTTTCACACGGAGCCTATGGGATCTGATTTCTTATGGCCATATGTTTTGCTTCTGGGCAATAGGACTTGGCAAATTTAGCAGAAAGTAGACCAACACAGTATAGGAAGAGAAGGATGCTGGCATTACCTCTTGCTATGCTAAAACCTGTGGCCCTAAGCCCTTCTGTTCAATACAAGTACAAAGGGAGAATCCTTGAACACCAGCTGCCAGCTGGGGTTGGAAAGCCTGGCCACCTATCTGCTCCCTGCTTCCTCCCAAACAGACTGCCTCTGTGGGAGAGAGGGGATGGAAGGTGAACCTTGAAGGGTGGGAGGAAGGTCACCGACAGATGGAGTAAGGCCGTTTGGAGAAGAGGATACAGCGTGGGAGAAGGCTTGACGTCAGGAGCAGGAGGGGTGGGTGAAGAGGGTGGGTTGAGATTCTCTTTTGTGCATCAAAAGGACCGAGGAAGAAAAGCAGCAGATGAAAGAGGGGTGTGCGGCCGTGCAGATAGGCGCAGGCTCCCTGGCTCCCTCCCGAGTCTCTTTTATGGCCCTAAAAAATCCGCCTCCTCTTCCTACTTCTTAGACATGTACATCTGCAGATCCACCAGCCCCTTGAGCTAATGTTTGTGCTTAAAAGACATGATTAGATCCTGGACTTAATTTATGCATTTCTTTGATACTGATGCAGCTGTGTAAGCCACGGTTATTTTATTTACATTTCATCAGACTCTCCCTTTCTGATTTTTGCTAGACTGCCTGTTCCTTTTCTTTTTTTCCTTGCATTTCCAAGCTTTGGATCTGTTCCCCCATGTGTATGAGGTTGAAGAACATGAAATTGCTGATTTTCCCCCATATTGGACCTACCAAAACAGCCATTTCATATGGTTCAAGTGAATTTTTTTAAATTTAGATTACAACCGTTAAGTCTCCAGGGGAATGGGGCCAGAGCCACGTGCCCCGAGGACCTGCCACTGAGTGTAGCCTGATGAGGACAGAACACTGGTTAACTGTCCAGAACCAAGAAGGGCTGTGAAGACAGCTCGCGCTTAGACAGTGGCGCTCTGTGCCCGGCGCTGCTCCTGCGTTCTTGCTCATAATCCTCACACCAATCCCATGACACAGGTACTTGGAGTATTCTCCTCTGCAATGAGGGGACAGAGGCACAGAGAACAGAAGTTACATAGCCAGGAGGTAGCAGAACTGGGATTCGAACCCAGAGAGCCTGGCTCGGGATCAGCAGTCTTAACCACTACACTACAAAACGTTTGCCCAAACAACTGAGTAGTCACCAGTGCTCTTGGGGCCACTGTTACTATTCATCAAATACCCCTGCCCAGCCTTCTCAGTTCTTATTGGCTTGGATGAAGTCGTTTTCTTGATAAACTCTAATATAAACCCATTAGTAATTCCCTACTTGAGGATCTTATTTTTATCCAACATGTTACCACCACCCTCCCCCCTCTTTCATCTCCTCACCTGTGTGCAGCACCTGAGCCCTTCCAGAGCCGCTCACCTTCATCTTCTCATTCGTCCCTCAATCCCTGTCTCCCAGATGAGGAAGCTGGCGCTGTGACAGTCGAAAGGACTTGGCCAGGTCACACACGTGACTCCCACCTCAGGCAGGCATTGGCCGTCCTCCGCGTGAGGCTCTCCTCACTGGGTACGGGGAAGACGCACGTGACCCCGCTCCACGCTTAGGGCTGCGTGACTTTGGTAAGGCGATCTCCTGGAGCTTCTGGGGTTTTTTTGTTTTTAGATTGGAGGTATTTATGCCAGGCAGGATTCACCGTCTGTGAGCTTCTTTACGTTAGCAGACGACACTAGAGGTCTCCTTCCTTCCTTTGTGTTCTACTCGAGGCTGGCTGTGCTGGGATAGTCCAAGTCACAGTCATTGGCATAAACTGACACCAGGTCTACAGGGTGTAAAACAAACCAAGGATGCACATTCGTCACCATTCCATCCTTGTAAACTAACGTAGTGAGAGGCCTGCTTTTAGAGTTTTCATTTGCCAGGTGGGAACAGTAATAATGTAGTAACTCCCTTGAGGGCTCTTCATGAGGTCTGGGGAAGGGGCTGGGGGAGCTCAGGGCCTAGCGCTTGGCAGGTGCTCAGATGCCGTAGCTGTTGCTGTGGCTGTTTCTGTTGTCTGTGATGGTGTTGCTTTTCCAGTTGGTCTTTGTGTTCAGCCTAACCAGCCCAGAAAGTTGCTAGTCCTATGGGACGTTATAAAGTTGTTAACGCTTTTCTGCTATTCTGTGGCTACTAAAATAATATTCTTCCTAGATCTCAAGATAACAGTTGTCATTTTATCATCCGTTCCCTGGTATTTGGTGACTTTCCCAGGAATTAGCTAGGTCACGTGAAGATTTCTATTTTTATCTGGGAAAAAGCGGGGGGAAATTTAAGTAACTTTTGGGGGAATGAAGGGATTAGCATTTTTCTAATGGACCTGTTTTCAGCATGTGCCCCCTTATCACCAGGAGACTGTAAAGCAGTAGAGCTTCCTGTTCCACGCTCCATCACGAGTTCCAGAGCAGGAAAGAAAAATCCCTTCGGCGATCTGGGCGGCAGCTTCCTGCTGCTCGTTTCACCTAGAGGTTGCCCATGTGTGGTTACTACTTATTTCAAATGATATTTTAAAATTGACTGTTGCAGGAGTAATGGAAGTATTTGAAAGTCTATGTTTAGTATGAGCGGAGAGGGAGAGAAACTTTAGTCCAGAGTGAAATTAAACTGACCTCCTTTAGTTTATTTGCTTTGTTTCCCTCCAAGGAGTTGTTATTCTTTCAAAGATGCCAGCTCTTAAACTCTTCACTTGCTTTCAGTAGACTTCAGAGGGCTGCAGAGAGAAGAGCAATTACCCTTAGATTGTCCCCTAGAGAGATTCTGACTGCAGTGTGTTACTGTCTGGGCCCCACATGGGACCGTCTAGGGGAGAAGGTGGGAGAGGGTGGGGGTAGCGAGTGGCTTTTAGCTATTACGTAGACAGACAGAGAAAGCAAAAGTGTGGCTTTTCCTGCTTCCCACTTATCTTTTGCCCCTTCTTGTCGTCGGTTCAGGCTTCTCTTTGCCAGCCTGGCATCTGAACGCACGTCTAGGTACTAGCTCTAAGTGCAGACCGGCACGCTGCTGCCTGTCACTTTCACCTCCTTCAGAAGGTTGTTCTTAAAATACTGGGAGCAGAGCGCCTTCTCCTCTGAACAGTGTTGGAATGCATGCTAATAACCCAGTTCCCCCTTTTAATCCATCATGATTTGCACCATTGGTCAGGGTAGTCTCTGTTTCACTGCAGTAACAAAATCACTCCAGAAGTTAAGGGACTTAATTCAATTAAGAACTTACTTCTTGCTCACATTCCCTGTTGATTGTGATTAGTGGCGCCAAAGATTCAGACTGACGGAGGCTTAGACATCTTGAAGCTTTACCACCTGGAATAAGAGACCTCCACAGACATGATGGTAGGGAAAGAAAGGAGCTGAGCTGACAGGTCACAGAAGCTCTTGGAGTCCCTCTTCTTATAGCCTATTGGTGAGATCTAGTCACACAGCCTCTCCTAACTGCAAGGGGGGCTGGAAAATGAAGTGTACCCTCTGGATATCTGGTATGCAGATGATGTCTCTGCCACAGCCCATCCCCTCAATTTTCCATATAACTGGGTGGATGACAGCTTTCTGATCCTAAGGTGTCTTCCTATGGGTACTGGTTAAATAGATAGTTGCCAGTTTTCAATGACTTCCCAGTCTCAGATGAGCGAGTTCTGCTCTGTGCTCCCAGACCACTTGGTCTGCAGTTTCGTCACAGACCTTATGAGTGTGCGTTAGATTTAGTTGTTAGTATCTCCGTTTCAGCCCTTCCCTGCCTCTCTCACTCTGAGCTAAATGGCTAAATTTTGAGGGTAGGAAACAGCTGTTTGAGGTTTGTCTTTAAAAAGCGTTGCTAGTATTCAGCAGAGTACCTGGCTGTTCAGTAGGTCAGGGAGGAAGAGAGGGAGGAAATGAATCAATCAGTCAATTAATCAAATAAACAGAAAAACCCACCTCTTAGACTGGGTTAGTCATAAATTAGACTCATCTTTTAATGGGTTAATTTTTACCAGTGTACTGGGTACCAGCAACGTTTAGGTATATAAAAAATGCAACCTTAAAATGTTTTTTCTTTAGCTTTCTTAATTTGTACATGTGCTCCCATTCCCCTGGGTGGTGGAAATTTCCTGTCTGGCAATTGTGGCTCCTCCCGCGTTTTCCCCAGGGCCATGTCTAAGTTCTGGGGCTCAAGGCTATGAGGAGCCGGTACTTGTTCTACATGTGCTCTCTGTCCTTGAAGGCACCCACCCCAATAGCTTCCTTGTTCCTCAGAGTCTCCGCTGTCAGTCCACAAGGCCGTAATGGGCAGCTGCTTAGAAGTCTCTTTGGGCCCAGCTCACTCTGTCTGTGAATCTCTTTGAACTCCCTTAGGCCAAGAGATGCTTTCTGCAGCCCTTGAGCAATGACCCAGGGAGCTCTGTGAGTCTGTTCAGAGCTTCACCTATGACCAGGTCTCTCTGGGCCACAGGCAGTGTAGGCTCTGGAAAGTCCTGTCACCTCTGACCTATGACACAGCCACTGCCACTCTGGGTCTTCTGCTTTCCAGGCTCCATTCGAGAGGTGCGCAGACACCCTTTGTCCTATAAACCTACAGATGTGTCCCAGGGTCCTCTCATTCTCCCCCAGGACATCTCCAACCCAGGGACCTTTCTCTAGTCTTGAGGACTAAAAGCCTGCCTCTGCCTCTTTAAATCCCCTGAGTATCCTCAGAACATAAATGAGAGGATGGGGTTGTACAGTCAAACGAATGTGCTTCTGTGCATGTGTGTGAAATCCATTAACATTTCAAATTATGATCTTGCCACACTCTCATCGCTCTCGGGGTAACTTACCTCCTCTTTTGTCTCCAGATTTAGTCTAGCAGCATTTTCACCTTGTCTCAGGCCCTGTCCTGCTGGGTGCACAGGTGTGTTTGTTGAGGCCACCGGTCCAGCAGCTCTGCCCGGAGTAGATGCACAAGCAGCTTTACACAGCACATCCGAGACACTTGCTGCAGTGCCCGGCTCCCGCTGCCCAGCAGGACACTCTCTCCCCAGAAAGTGGGCTTTCCTCTGCTCTCCTGGGTTCTGCACCAAGGTTCAAAGACATCTTGCCCATTCTGACATTTCGGTGGTACAGGCCTAGTGTCTTTAGGCCCTAAGTCAAAGAATAAAAGATATGTCCTTTCATTGTTTGCATAGAGCACTTCGGTCTGGCCCCCTGTGTCCCTGCATCTTCCAGGAAATGGGAATAATCAAGGCTTCAGGGTGGTCACACCAGCCTGCAGTTCCAACAGTGGAGCCAGTGGACCGGGGGAAATTTCTTTCTCTGCTCCTGTCAGTGATCTGTAGGAAAAACTGTCTACACAGAACCCTGAGGGAAGGCGGCTCATTAAAAAAAGAATTTGAGAACACCTGTTAGTTAAGTCAGAAATCAAAGTAATGGGCCTCAGACATCAAAAGGGAAAGTGGCCACTTTTGGAAACAGCTGAACCACAGATGGTTGTTGGAGCTGACAGCTGTCCACCTATAAAGAGCAGTGCTGCGCTGTCCCCGGTTCCTCGGCTCTGAACACCGACCCAGATTTTCGTAATGCACATGTTGGAAAAGATCCCACTCCTAAGATATAAGCATGTAAGTATTAAATATAAAAAATAAACTCGTGTATGTATATAGTAAACTAGTGTTCTGAGGGTATCTTAATGTCCCGTGAAACTCACAATGAGAATGTGGAGCCCCACAGAGGGCACGTGGCCTCGCCTGGGTCTCACAGAGATTGGATGCTCACCAACACCTATCCAGGTCGGCCCCTTCTGGCTGCTGGTCCTGTGTTTCTCCTCCACAAGCTGCTGTGTTCAGAATTTTATCTCAGCCTGATGATGCAAGAGAGTCTTTTTAAGCCCTGTCTTAAAATGCCTGCTTTTAATTAATTGGTATTAAAAGTGCCTGTGTAGAGAAAAGAAAATAAAAGACAGGATGTGGGAGAAAGAGCATATACATTACAACCCCAGGAATAGATACAGAGGAAGAACCAACCCGCCCATTGTTTTAAATCTAGCCCGTCCACCCACCCCCAAGACAGGAAAGAGAATGGATCAGCATGTGCTCCTGTTGGTTGCTTATGCTGGGGGTGCATCATCCGAGGTCATAACTTCATACATCCAAGGAGTTGGAAAAATGGTATTTCCATGGGTGAACCGATGGTCACCACCAGCAGTGGGAGATCAGCACCGACTTACATCTGTGTCGTGCAGCTGGTCCACTTTAAGTTGTACTTTCACTGGCTCATTAGCATCTTCAAGATCACACTGAGGTCATTGTAGTTTTTCTTTACAGAAGAGGAAAGTGAGACTCAGAGGTAAAGCATCTGCCCAAAGGCCCGCAGTACGTCCAGGCCCTCTGACTCAAAATCTCTCGTTTCTTTTGCAATGCTGCAGCTGCCTCAGCCGTGACTTCCCGGTCTTTTAGGGATGCTGGGCCTCGTGAGAGCATGAGGGGAGCAGCAGGTCTGCTGATGCAGAACCACTCTCCGGTGAGATAGAAGAGGGCAAAGGGCACATCTACAGAGCACCTGCTGTGTTCTGGGCACTCAGAGCCTTCATCTCTTTGTCTTATTTACAGCCCGCCCTCTCTCGCCTGAGGCTTCCTGCCTCTGCCAGATCCCTGATGGACCTCAGTCGTATCGGGCTTTTATATCCGTGTCATTCTCATTTCCCTGTCTACGTGTCAAGTTGCATCTCTGGGCACGTTTTTCACCATTCTCATGATTATTTCTGTGATACAAGTCTTCATATTCTTGGCTTATTTTTTTCTTGGTTTTTTTCTTTTTTCTATTGATTTTCTTATTGATTTCTTCATTTGTCTCTCTAGTCCTTTATTGATTTTCTATGTTACAAATGTAACTAGCTTAAGGCTTATCTTCCACTTTGTTTATGGTATCTTTCTTTTTTTTCCTTAAAATTTTAAAATTTGGGTTTTTTTATATTTAATTTTTTCACATGGGGCCTTTAATATCTCTGGATTTTTCCCCATATAATATAGGGATCAAGTTTCATATTGATTATGCCCGAACACCACTTGTTGAGTAATTCATCCTCTCCCCACTGAATTTCAGCATCATCTTGGTTGCATATCAAGTTTCTACATATGTGTGGAACTGTTAGTGAGCTCTGTTTCACTACTCTGTCTATCTCTGTGCCAGTACCACACCATCTGAATTACTAGATCTGTATAATGAGCCTTGTCCAGCTTCAACTTTTCCTTGGTTATTGTTTTTTTTTAATTGAATTACAGTCAATTATAATGTGTCAATTACTGGTGTACAGCATAATGTCCTGGTCATGTATATACATACATATATTCATTTTTGTATTTTTTTCATCCTTGGTTATTCTTAACCCTTTGCTCCCCAAAGAAATTTTAAAATCAAATTGTTAAACTTCACACACACTTCTCAATTTGCATTGAAAGTATACAGAGTTAATAGATTAATTTGGAGAGAATTGGTGTGTTTACAGTCTTAACCCCTAATGGAACTTAAGTTCGATCTGCCACAGGTGCATGAAGGCCAGAGCTCACTCAGAATAAGGAAAGGATGCTTGGCTTCTGTCTGGCAATTTCCCTGTGAACGGACAGCTCTTTCCAAATGGCCATCTTGGCTGAACTTTGGGTGCATTACAACTGATATTTTTCTCCACGGGGAGCCAAGGTGGGAAATGATTATTGTAGTGCAGTTTGCCAAGATTTTTTTCCAGCTGAGTGATCAAATATGTGTAATTAGGGAGAAAAGAGCATGTAAGAACAGTGCAAAGGCCAGCTCAGCGCTCACAGCTGGATTCCCGTGATGGCTGCACGAGAACACTCACAGACGCCCGGCCACAGGGAGCAGTCTTCACAGGCTGGAAACCGCCAGCAAGACAAGAGAGTTAACATAGAATAATGGGAAAACAAGAATAGTGTCTTCAAGCCTGCTGAGCTTGACATGTCCCAGCCAATTTCATTCCAAAGATTATTACCCTTCTCCTCTGATGAGTACTTTCCTATTCCTCCCAGTTTTCCTACCATAAATACCTGAGTCAAAGAAAAACAATCCCTGCATTCTAAAGAGTTATTATTACACTCATCCTTTCTTCGGAAGGCTCCAATACTATTAAGTGGGGGACTTTTAAAGGATGAGAGCCTATTTCTTTTAACTCTTAAGATTTTCAAGAAAATAAGTATCCTTATTATGTTCAACTGCAGAAACATATATAATATTTCTGAGTGGGGGGATAAAAACTGTAGTGATGGCTCATGACTTTAATCATGGTCATGTCATGGTGCGTCATTTGTAGCTCCAATTATCATGAGAACTGTAATACTCCTTCCTCTTTGTTCAAGAAAGAATACTGAATTTGAGGTTTATTCACCAAACATTTTTTAGGAGACAGATATTCCCAGCCTTTTTGGAGTTGAAGTACTCCAGCCCTCGGTAATTTTGAAACACAGCATTCCCTAACCTTCTAAAAGTATTTGATGGAATATATTTATTTTTTAAACGAAAAATTTTAAATATTTTTCTATGAGATTCTGAGGATATTTTTGGAATTTTTCCATGGGTGACAATGATTTATTTGAAGATAAATTTTTACCAAGAAGGAAAACATACCTGGCTGGCCATCAGAACCAACCATGGCAGTAAAAGTACAGATCCCCATGTCCCACTCCAAAAAAAAACTTTGGTATTAACATCTATGATCATTTTCATTGCTTTTGATTCAAGCAAGCATCTTATTCCAAACTTCTTACAAGTAATACATTCCATTTTCCCACTATAAATAATCATTCAAAATTCACAGGCTTTTATTTTCTCCTTTAACTATAGGATCTAGAAGATGATTTAAAAGGATGCGGCATTTGCTTTTAAAATCCAGCTAATTTAAGAATAATGGAGTGGGGAGACATAGCTCAGTGATAGAGTATAGGCTTAGCATGCACAAGGTCCTGGGTTTAATCCCAGTACCTCCATTAAACAAACAAACAAACAAACCTAATTACCTTCTCCCCCCCCAAAAAAAACAAAACAAAAGAATAAGAAAAAAACAAGACAAAAAATGCTTGATGCAAAAATCCCAAACTCATTTTTCCTTCTTGAAAAAAGAGAAAAGAGGATGACAATTCTCATGAGTTCTTCTATAAGTAGAACATTGAAGAAAGAAAAAGAGTTAAAATCAGTAAAAGAATCGTTCCATTTGAAATTTAATGCAGTTTTTCATTTCTTGGAAGGTATGCCCAGAAATATCTGATAACAGAAGCCATGTTCTAATGGGAGCTGTAACTTTTTGTCGATAAGGAATTCTGTCCCTTTGGTTTTGTTGATTAGTGGCAGTGTTTTTTGGATTTGAGGGGTTTATGCCCTTGACTTTAGCAGAAACACATCTCATTTTCCCATGGATTACCACTTAAGAACTGATGAAAAAAAGAAACATTTATGAAAAGGTCAGTGTTACATCCTCATGTTTTATTTCCATGACAAGAATTTGGTATGGTTTTGCCTAAGTTCCAACTGTATGTGCTGGGGGAAGAGGATTTGGGGGGAAAGAATCTTAAGTGGAGGCTCGAGCTATAGAAATAAGGAGGCAACCAGATTTTGGAGGCTAGGTCTTCAGTTCCCCAAAGAAAGGGACATTAAGTATAAAATCAAATTCAATTATAACTCTCATAATATATGAATATAGTCTCATTGAACAAAATTTAACCAATACAGGTAAAAACACAAGTTCCTTGTGATGTCCCCCCTTTTCTAACTCCACTCCTCTTTCTGTAAGTAACCCCAGTCATCAGTTTGGAAGTAGTCTTCCACATTCTTTTCCAAGTATGCTCATCCAAATGCACATGCAAAGGTATACCTAGAAGTATACAGGGCTTCTTAGAGTAGATATGGTATCGTAGTCTACATATTATTTTGCGACTTGCTTTTTCCACTTAACATGTCTTAGGGTTCTTTTGAGTGACCACATACAGTTCTACCCCATTCTATTTTTAATCGCTGCATAGCCTGTGTTATTAATTTAATCACTATCCATTGATGCACATATTAAGTAATTGTTTCTTATTATTCTCAATCACAAGCCCACGCGTAGTGACCACCTTTGTACATGATTCTTTGTACCCAAGTTAAATTTTTCCTAGGGTAGATGCCTAAAAGTCGAGTTGCTGGGTCAAAGGGCCTGCGTATTGGTAACTTTAGTAGGTGCCACTCTGTTGCCCTTCAAAATGACTTTACGAGTCTGTATTTCCACCAACTCTTTACATTTCCACCATGCTTGATATTATCAAGCTTTAAAATGCTTGCAATTAATGGTGAAGGGGGGAAAAAAACTAGATTTTGATTTAATTAAGTAGTATTTGATGCCTTTTAAGAAATGTCATATTAATAAATTCCTACACACACACACACACACACACACACACAGAGGAGCCCTTTGTCTGCCCATACTCATGTTTAGCTTCATTGTAACTACGCCTTGTTATAGCCTGAAGTTAGGACTTCCTCCAGAGCCCAATTTGAAGACAGACTAGGTGGCTACCATGGCAACCTGCTTTATGCTAGATTCTAGCAGGAAAAGAGTTGACCATTACATTACATGATGAGAGGTGAGGTAGACAGTGGCTTCTAGAAAATATCCCTACTGGTGTAAACTGATGCCTGGAAATTTCTTTAGGAAAACAAGTCCCTTTTGATTAGGCACTGACCCTTTGCAAAGAGACCTTCACTAAACAGAAAGGAGTTGGTCTGTAATGTGAGAGCCCTGCACGGCCTCCATAGGCCCTGTCAGCTCCAATGTTCTATGATTCCTCTATGAAATTAGCCAGTTGACAGGAATAAACAAGGCCTTGAGGGAGTGGAATTCAGGAGGGAGGAGGAGGAGTCAAGAAGTATCTGCAGCTAGGGTGGATGCAAGGTTTCATTACTTTGGGGGGGGGTGCTCAAAGACATTGAGCAACTGTGGAAGGGACATCGACAGGAGGACACCATCGACCTGGACGTCACAAGCCTGCCTGCAGCTCTGCTCTGAGAGATGTGTCTGTTCAAGTGTTAGATGACAGCATCCAGCTAATCAACTGAAATGTACTTAAAACCAGACTAGGCAGTAGAAATAGCTCATCTATGACGTCAGTTAAGACACATGAGAAGAGAGGCCAGCCAATTATGTCATTGAGAGCAAAGTTTGGATGATAAATGTATCATTAGGATGACAGATATAGGCAGTTCGACTTTCTTTTATAGAAGGGTCATGGCATCTCTTTCTTTATAGGGTTGCATGGTTCTCTGGCATGGATTCTGAAGGGTTGGAATAATGTAGCTTGATATTCTTTTTTGCCTGCTAGTCTCTTCCTTTAGCGCTTAACCCTATTTGTTAAGGTTCTACTCTTAAATCCCAGACATTTGGGGCATGAGTGGGAGCTAAACATTTTCAAGACCTGGTTGTTATAAAGCAGTATCATTTTCAGTGTCCTTCCCGACCACTGACCTTCTGGGTGATGAATTCTATAACACTGTTGCAGCACAGAAATTTTTTAAATGAGATAATATGTCATTTGGATGAATAAAGAAATAAAAGAATCCTCAGTCTTAGTCTCAGTTGACATAAATAAGCGTTGTGAGGTCTTATGCTTGATTATATTAATCGAGACACAACTAAAAGAGATAGAATGTGTTTCAAATTACAAGTGGTATCTGTCCTTCAATAAAATTCATTGAGAATATTTTTAGCACATATTATCCTTGTCAATTTCTAAAGACTTATCTGCTGAATAATTATCTACACCATTGACATTTTGACATCCTGAAGCTTTTATGATTCGGCTCTCATTTCATTATGTTGTTTGGTAAATAGAATGTTCTCAGTGGGCTAAAAATAACAGTGCACCATGTGTTTGATTTCACCCCTCCCTTGTGGTTCTAGTTTCAGCATCCTGGACAGTTTAGAAAGGACAGGGAAGTCGAGATAGATCCTATAGAGACATTGTGATGTGAGTCACGGTCTCTCTTTGTCAGCCCTTCTATGCTGGGTTTTGGTTTCCATCATGGAAAAACCCAATGCCCATCTTCTACAGGGACTAAAAAAAAAGTGATTAACACTTTAAGATGAGATTTGAGAGTGCCATAGGCCTGCTCTAATTTCTAAGGCTAGTGAAGCTGAAGTCTGCCCCGTGCTTTCGTGGGTTAGGCACACCATCTTGAATTGTTGAGTTATTCTCACACCATTGTTTTATGTATATTATTATTATTATTATCATTATCATTATTATCATCATCATCATCATCATCATCATTATTATTATTATTTCTTTTTACCATTTTTAGAAGGGACAAGTTACTCAGCCTCTCTGCCTTGTTCTCATCTGTGAAACGAGGATGATGATAGCATCTACCTCACAGGATAGTTCTGGGGATTAAATGGATTAATACATATGAAATCCTTCAAATAGTACTTGGCACATAGTAATCGCTTGATAAATGTTAACTGTTACCATCATTTTTAGGCAAAGTGGGAAAATACCAAGGAGGTCTGACACAGGCAGGGATGTTTACGTTCTGTCTGCTGTCATATCCCAGGCTTAGAACAGTGCCGCACATCAGATACTCAGTAAATATTTGTTGAGTGAATCAGTTTCTACCCTTGAGAAATTTAAATCCAGCCTAGTCCTTGATTCCTTTCTCAGAATAAGAGAATGTCCTTCTGTCAGAGCTACCTTAGGCAGCCTTGAATTTTCAGGTCAACACCAGCTCACAACCTCCCCGACTAAGGGTTTTCATTTTCCCTTTGCTGACTGCCTCTCCTACACATTTCGGCTGTGATGCCAATCTCGGCTTCCCGGGCTCCCCTTCTCTCCGCACCCTCTGTGGGTGACTCGGGCACAACAACATTGAGCTCTCACGGCAAAGGCTGGTGGCGGTGGGGCTGCACCAACGTGCCAGTTTCCTCCCGTGGCAGTTTGGCAGTTTGTGTCACTGGTTGTGGGTTTTTTTTTTTTGCCCCACTAAGTTTTCTGTGTTCTCGCTGTCAGGAAAGGATGGGGAGACAGTGAAAATGCTTGGGCATGTGAAGTCAAAGCACTTGTGCTCCAGCCAGGAGACCCTTCCAGGTGGCCTGCTTCTCTCCCAGGCCTACACGTTCCATTAAAACCCACTCATCAGCACAAGAAGGTATCTGGCCTTATAGCTATACCTTCCTTTCTAGTTTTCTTCATCCGTGTGCGTCTCTTCCCCTATCTGCCATGGGGAAGGCCCCACGTGATCTGCTCTGCCTGTCCTTCTGACTTTTCCTTCCTCTGACTTCCTTTGCCTCCTCTCTCCCCTTGCTCCTCCACTTGGGCCGCTCAGTCTCCTTGCTCCCCTGAAACCCCCTCAGCCTTTTCTGCCTCAGGGACTTTGTACATACTGCCCTTAAGCCTAGAAAGCCTTTTCCCAGGTATCTACCGTGCTTGCCTGCTCACTTCAGAAACATCTCTGCTAAAATGCACCTCATCCAAGAAGCCTTTCTTTACCGTGTCTAAAATAGCTCCTGCCTCTATCTTTCTTCTGAGCACTTATCACTAGGGACATGTTATGACTTGTTTATTTGAATATTTATTTACATGTTATCTGCTTCCCTCCATTGAAGTGTAGGCTTCATGAGAGCAGTCACTATCTTCAGTGCCTAGCAGGTGGTTAGCACTCAATAAATATGTGATGACAGATCAGAAGGGAGGAAAGAGATAGGGGAGGGAGGGAGGAAAAACAAAGAAGGAAATGCATTTATATGTATTTATAAATGTTGATAAAGTGCTTTAAGAGCACGGCAACCTGACTGAGATGGGGTGATCAGAAAAGGCCTCTTGGAGGAGATGATGATCCAGCTGAGACCTAATATATGGCTACAACCAGAACAACTAGAGGGGAGAAAAGTGCAAAGAGCCTGAGCTTGAGATCTACCGGGGAACAAGAGAAGGCTGGAGTGGCTGGAACCCCGGGGGCAAGTTGGAAGGGGAAGCGGGGCCTAATCATAGCTATGTAGCAAGGAGATGGCCTTCAGGGGGCTAGTCTGGTACAAAGTAGTTCTGACTAAAGGCAGATTTTGGGGTGGCGTGGTCATGAAGAAGGCCTGGGAGAGCACGACGGTCCTGCAACAGAGGCATCTGCCTCCCTGGTCTCCTGAGGCTGCAAGGCTGTTTCCCTTTTAAAGGAGATGGTTATTCATTAAACAGCCTTCCTCGAGACATCACCGCTTCCGCGCTGTCATCTGAAAAACGAGCTTATCAGCACCTACTCCGCGGGGCTGTCGTCAGCACAGTTCCCAGCGCCCTGGAACCACCTGGTTACAGTTGGCTGATTCTCAGTTTGCCGCATGCCGCGCTCGGTGCCGGCAATGTCGCGGGGACAGAGGGAGAGAGGACCCTGCCTCTGAGTAGCGGATGAGCTTCTTAGGAAATATCCATGCTCCTGGCACTGCAGGAGAAGAGCATCAGTCTCACACCCCCCAGCACACGCCAGTCCAAAGGGTGGTCTGCGAGAGGAGTTCGGAGAGTGCCAATGAATATTTTCTATTTTCAGCTAGGTTTTTTTCTGATGCATGTTAAAATAAGCCAATATTAGTACATCCAATCAGCTTACGTAGAACTAATAAATGAGTTGATTTCTAGCTACCTTAGGGAGAAGACTTAGCACATTATGGAACAGGCAGTACCTGGAAGTGGCAGCAGTGAAGGTGACAGGTGAACAGCTGAGGTTCAGGAAGCAGGGACCTGGCAGGCAGCATCTGAAGGAGGCAGAGTGGAGCGGTCTCGAGTCAGCTTCTAGAGTCAGACTGTGAAGAGGATCAGATAGGACGTGAGCTGGAGGGGCCAGCCTGTCGTCAGAAGCCGGGCAGTGACATTCTTTGAGGCTCATAGAGGGAACTGAGTGGGTGTTGGCAGGACTCAGACTGAAAGGAGACAGACTGGACGGTCCAGGGGGGGAGAAGAGGTATCTTAGGGTCTTATGCTGAGACTCTCATTGACCTAGAAACGTTGTGTGAATTAGGACCCTGGCTGACCCTGTAAATAACAGAGAAAAGCATGCCTGACCCCACAATTAATAGCAGAGACAGTCTTTTCTGTCAGGTTTTCTTCCCCACTAGGATATAGACTCTGCTGTTGACCTCATTCAGGGAGATGGAAATGCTGAAAGGAGAAAAATGAAATTGAGTGTATGATTCTGCCATGAATCAGGAACAAAGGAGTGAGGTTAGGCAGGTGGGACTGTGGCACCCAGTAATGTTCATTTGGGGAAAATTGGTGCAGCTAGCCAGGAATAAATACACTGCTACCCAGGGGCCAGGCTCCCCCACCAGCCAAAGAGAGTGGTACTTTGGGCAGCTAAGAAAAAGAAAAGGATGAGTTTGGTGTGTATTGCACTTCAGAATTAGAGTAGCTTTCTTGCTTTGCTATTTTAAAGCCTAAAATATATGCGTACTAAAAAATCAAAATGACAGAAAAGTACATAAACTAGAATGCAGAAGTCTCCCGTAATTCCCTAGACAACAACCTTTGACAAGCAGTTGTTTATTTCATTCAACAACTATTTACTGAGCGCCTGCCATGTGTCAGGGACAAAGATTATCTTAGGAGGTTCAAATACATCAGTAATTAAAGCAAAGGTCTTTGTCTTCGCCGGGCTTACATTCTAGAGCTGTGTGCAATTACTGTACAATAATACAGTAACTGCTAGCCGCATGTGGCAATTCAATTAATTAAAATTACATGCAATTTAGAACTGAGACTCCACCAGTCACACTACCCATATTTCAGGTGCTCAATATCCATATGTAGCTGGCGGCTGCCATATTGGACCACACAGATGTAGAACATTTCCATCACTGCAGACAGTTCTATTGGGCAGTGATGTTCTAGAGGAATAATGACTGTTAACAGTTTGCAATGTGTTATTCTGGACTTGTATACACAAATACGTAGATGTGTGTATGTATATATGTGTGTGTGGTTGTGTACACGTGTGTGTATATGTGTGTATATACTCTGTATGCGTGTGTGTGGATATATATGCGTGTGTGTAGATCTACTATTCAGCAACCTACTCTTGTCACTTAACAATCTAGCACAGGCGTCTTCTTTGATAAGTAAATGGTAGATCAAACACATCAATTTTTTTCTCATCAGACAGGTGAAAGCGCCTGGAAGCCCACAGGCCTCAGCCTGCAGCCCGCTCCACCCCCCACCCCACCAAGCAGGAAACCTGGCTCCATCCTCAGCCAGGGAGGCGGGGAGAGCATCTGTCTTCTCTGCCTCTTCCTCTGCCAGCTCTCGCCTCACTGGGACCTGAGCTGTGAGTTGCAGGAGGCAGACTTCTGCCTGTAAGCTTTCCTGATTTCTCCGCATTTGCTTCTGGGGTCCACCCTCAAGGCTGCTCCTGCTTCCAAGAGAGACGAGGGCCATGGTGGCATTTCCGCCCTTCCCCTCCATGCCAGGGTCCACTGGCAAACCTCTCTGGACTTCGTCTCATCTCCGAATCAGGCACAGCTAACCCACACGCTAATCCATGCTGCCACCAAAAGAAAATACAGAAAAGCGATAGATAAGAGGCCTCATTTAGCAGAGGCTTAAATTTCAGGCGTAGCGATGCTGGCTCGGTTCAATGGAGATTTACAACAACAGGTGCAGGGGCACCTTGGGTTGAGGCTGAGAGTGATTTTTGTGTGTGTTGGGGGAGGGGCGGGCTGGGGATCTCATTTGATCTGTCTGCTACTTGAAGAAAAATAAACTCCATTTGCTCTTCTATTCTTTTAAGAAACAAAAGGGATGAAAGAAACTTTAGGTCAATAAGCTTCCCTTTCATTCTTCCCTTTTTCTCAGATAGATCAGAAAATGATCCCGCATTATGAACCACCTAGCCTTCCCCCAAAATACAAACAGGCACGGCTGTCCCTCCGCGCTTACAGATCTCGTGAGAGCAAGCTCAGCAAGGCTGGAGCCCAAGAGGTATAATGGAAAAGAAGAGATGGTTAGATTTTGTTTTAAACTCCTCTAAATGGCAGTGAGAACAAGAGGCAGGGGAGGGCCAGTCATTTAAAAGGCTTTTAAATGTGCCATGATTTGGACTTATGATTTCATCCTTTTCTACGAATGAGCAATTAGCTGTAGCACAGATTTGTGTAATTAGTAGACAAACCAAACCCTGGGTGATGTTTTCACTGTAACTTGGCTAGGGAAGCATTGCCCAGGGGCCCATTGCAGCTAGAAACCACACCATGTTATTCCCACAGTCTCAATTTAATTGCCATTTCCAAAATAAAGTACAATCTTACCGCTTAAGAATCCTTCATGGGCAACAGACCTTTGGTACTCTCTGTAAAACCAGCAGCAAGACTGGACCTGGGGTAAGATTCAGAAAGGAGCAGAAAGAACGCAGCTCACTGTGGTCCCTCACAGCTTCCTTCTTGGTCTGCCCCTCCAGGAAGCCTTCCAGGTGATCTTGGGGAAGCCCTGGGCCTCTGCTGCAGCTGCATCAGGTAGAACCCCCCCCTCCCCCCAACGCACATACATCGCTGCACTGGAGAACAGAGGCGCAGAGTGTGGAGGGAAGCGAGGTGCAGGGCTGGCGGGACATCAGGCACACATCCCGGAAGATAAGTGGGATCAGCCTGCAGCCCGTCTTGGAGCATCTGGGCCTCCATTTGGCTCTCTCTGAAATGCCGAACTGGTTCATTGCTTCTCAAAACTGTGCAGGGGGATATGATTCCCTGCGAAAATCAAATGATGGTCATCTTCTCTCAATTCAAAGACAAATAAAGTAAGCAGATCCAACTTTTCCCGCCATAAGTTGATATCTACCCTGTGTTTTCTTACCTTTGCTGCTTCCACATGTATAGCGCCCCAAGAAGAACAAACAAGAAACAAGCAGATATTAACAGAAAAGCTGCTGGCTATTCTGAACTCCCAGCCGGGCTCTGGTGCCACCTTTCCGTGCGTGTAGGGTAGCCTTGTTTTCTCCTCGTTTGGAAAATGAGCCCCCCAGCAGTCACTGTCACTGTGGTCTCAGGCGCAGCTGGCTCCTGGGGACTCTGCCACCTGACAGCTGGTGAAAACAACCAGCAGCCAGCTGCAGGTCATCTCTCAAGGCAGCCACGCAGAGCTCTTCAGAACTACCAGAAATGTCAACGTGCTTTGAAAGGGGACTTAAGGTATACATGGAAGTTTGTCGTTCAGTAGAATTAATTCAACAAGATTAAAATAATCAGCCTGTTCAGAAGCCCTGTCAATGAGAGACGGGTTTTGAGAGTAGGTCTGTAATGACTGTTAGGAGCCTGTGTGCCGCCCCTCTGGGGACTGGGAAGGGTTGTGAATATCTCCGGCGTATGTGGCTATGTGGGCATTTCCCCAACTTGTGGCAGGTTTCATTTCTGGAAAAGGGGCCCAAAGTCAAAATGATACGAGAGAGATCGGATTTTTCCCAGGGTGACAGCCCCAATAATAGGAGACTGTGCAACCCATCAGAAACCAGCGCCTACCTTGTTAAAGAAATAGCCTCAAGCATGGGATTTCAGTCACTCCGAAAGCTGAACTTCATGACACCTTTGTCTAAGGTGATTTGGGTTGATTTAACAGGATGACATAATAACTGACCTATGAAAGTTGTCTTATTTAATATGATGCAGTACACTTAACTAACCCCTCCTTAACTACATGAAGTCTTGGGGGTATAGCTCAGTGGTAGAATGTGTGCTTAGCACGCGCCAGGTCCTGGATTCAATCCTCAGCGTCTCCATTTAAAATAAAAATTTAAAAAAAAATTAAATCTTAAAGAAACTTTGTTGGTATTGTTAAGGTAGTCAGAAAAGCTACATTGGAAAGGTTTTTTTCAGAAGCATATTAGAGGAAATGTTTTGAAACAGTTGGGGCTGTTTGCTCATTTCGGTGGTGACCCAGGATCATCTGTCTGGCTGCCTCCTTGGCCGGCACTTCCTGAAGCAGCACAGACGTTCAGGATTGAGAGGCTGCTTGCCGCACTGCCAACATCCTGCTTTCTGGGCCTCACTGGCAACTTGACCTCGTTCCCTGCCATTAAAAATGCAAGTTCCAAAGCATATTCCCAAGCGTTCCTTCCTTCAGGCCTCCCCACCACATACACGTTTTCTCACAAAAAGCCTCGGAACTTGGGCTAGAATTCTGGGCAGTCACATTTCCTCCTGACTGTACAAGCCTTTCCACACCCACCACACATCCCCAACCTGCCTAATAATAATAGATTTCAGCTGTCATTTCTTCCCTTTTTTCAGCTGTTATAAAAGGCCGAATTTGCTGGAGGCTTAAAAAAGTAGTGTGACTGGTTTTTTTGCTTTGCTTTTTTAAGATGATAGCTGATACATTTAAAAGATTATATGCTATATATGTTATAAAGCATAATTATGTAATAAACATGCATGAACCCACCACCCTAGCCCAGGGGGTTGCCTACCCACTCACCCCACCCCCACAACCATTTTCTAAAGCTTGTATTTATCACTCTCTTTCTTTCTTTTTTTAACGGAGGTGCTGGGACTGAACCCAGGACCTCGTGCTTGCTAAGCTACACTCCCCCCATCATTCTCTTTCTTTCTAAAAGAGTTTTCTCTCATATGCATGTATACCTAAACACATAGAGTTTAGTTTTGCTTGTTGAGCAATGTATGCATCCAGTCGAGGTTGCTCTTCTTAAGCTGCCTTTTTGGGAGTTAATCCACTTCTGCATGGAGAGTGCAGTTACACAGACCCATCTGGGAGCCCTTTGCTTGAAATTTCCTGCAGAGACAGTTTCTCAGCTCCTCAAGGATCAGGGTTGTTGCTTTACAGCGCGTTTGGTCTGATTCAGCTCTTTTCCTGTCACCTCTCTGTTTTCATTCATGTATTCAAGAAACATTTCACGGGTATTTCTGTGAGCCTGGCAACGTGTGAGACCAGCAGAGAACCAAAGCGCCCCTGCAGCTTGTCACCACCCCTCCCCTCCTGTCTTCCTCCATCATTTGAGCCATAACCAGAGGTCACAGGCCAGAAGATTCCAGGACATTGAGTAGGATCCAGTGAACCAAGGGGCCGTGGGATCAGCGTGGGCTGAGAGCCCGAGGGGAGACCTAGGGAGGGACTTCTGGAAGTGGTCCAGTCCCCCATGAGCCCTGTCTCCAGCCTTTGCGCCTCACCTGGATGTTTCTGGCCCTGATTTTCTTTGTTAGGCCAGCCTCACTAACACTCTCATCCAAGCACATTTACTTCATTACCTCCACACCTGCAGAGGAGCCCCTGCCTTGTGGTGCACATCAGGGGCTCCACAAGGGAAGAGGAGATCAGCCCTGGACCACCTGAAGGCTGACAGTGCAGACTATGGGGGGTTGGAGGGGTGATGATGGAAGGAGTTAAAATTCACACTAGGTCCTTAGGTACTTGATTGATGACACAGATACAACTGCCTGTGTGGTATAACTGTGGAGCCTCAGAAATATGTATATATATATTGCTTTCATTTATATACAATATGATATATAATATAAATATAATGAATATAAATAATACATTACATATAATTCATGTGTTCTCAGCCAGCCTCCACATGACCTGCTCACCAAAATAACTGACATTCTGCAGTCCATCTATAAAATAGGCTGACTCCTGCCAAAGTCCTGACCCCTCTCAGCGCTCTAAGTCCATCTCCACGTGCCCAGGCACACCTCCTCTTTCTGGGCGAGTCACATGATTCCCCAGACCAGGATGTTTGCTCCCAAACCTGCTTATGCCAGTCATACCTGTCATTAAGTTGCAAACTTTAATTAAATGTTCTCTGAAAAAAATGTGAATTCCAAAAAACTTGGTTCCATGAAAACCAAATTGAATGCCTTTGAAAGATTCAGTAAAGATGAGTCATTTTTAAAATGCTTTAGATCCGAACAAGGTGATTATGAAAGATTAAAGGGAAAAACAACATTAAAATCTAGCAGGATTCTGCTCTCAGATTGTGCTATGGGTGTCTTTAATTTCTTATTCCACTTTACATGGACTAAAATTGGAAATTATAAATGGTACGTAATAGCTTTGTTTTTTTTTTTTTAAAGACAGAACTCTAGTCAGCAGATAATACTCAAAGAAAAGACCTTGGCCTTTTCTCAAAAGATTAGTGGATAAGCAGACATTTATGTTTTAATTTTAAACAAAATTATACATATACTTACATACACAAAAATATATGTATATGTGATATATATGTGTGGGAGAGAGATCAATTTTTCATGATCTCCGTCTTTAAAGGACTTCTAATCACCTATTGGTCCCAAGCACCTTTGAGAAAGAGGGCCTCCATTATATATATTACCAGACTGACCTACTCAAGAGTAGTTTTATAAACTCACAGACATTGAACACAAACTTACGGTTACCCGAGGGAAGAGGGGCTGGAGGGATAAATTGGGAGTTCAGGATTTGCAGATACACACTACTATATATAAAATAGATAAACAGCAAGGTCCTACTGTGTAGTGCAGGGAACTAGATTTAATACCTCGTGATGGCCTATATGACTATGAAAGGGAATATACATATGTATAACTGAAACACTATGCTGCACACCAGAAGTTAATACAACATTGTAAACTGACTATACCTCAAATTAAAAAAAAAGGAAAAAAAGTTAGATTTTACTTTAAAAAAAACAAATGGTTTTATACAGCCAACCTCCCTAGAAGATTTCAGATATGATACCACTTGCTAAGGTTTACTTGGGCTTTTATTTCGTTTGGTTTTATTTTCATTTGCTAGCCTTTTATTGAGAGCCATGAAAAAGGACTCCATCTTTAAAACAATGGTTTGGAAAGAGAAAAGGCAGTGTCAGACTGCCGGATGGATGAGGGAGGTCATGACCTCCCAGCACGCTGCCCTTTCTGGCCACGTCACAGCCCCAAGCCAAGCTTTTCTCTGTCTGCCCCAGGAGCCCGTGGAGGTGGGCCCCCCGCTGCCTGGGGTTTGCTGACAGGCAGGAGGGCAGCGATGAAAACTGGAAAATGGGCCTGATGTTCTCAAGCTCTGGTCCAGAAGAAGGATGAGGAGGCCACCGTTGGATAACTTGGGTCCAGATAAGAATAGGGCCTCTTGACCAGACTCAAAATTCTTGGACCCTAGCTCTTCCCAACCAGAAGTGAGGGGACTTTACAACCATGAGGAGAGTAACATCACTAAATAGGGAGACATTTCAAATCCTATTCCAGCCATGCCCCCTAGCTTATCCAGCCCCACAGGTGACATGCTTTATGTGTGACGTGTGTGTGTGTGTGTGTGTGTGTGTGTGTGTGTGTGTTGGAAGGCCCTAGATGAGGGCCTACATCAGCTCGAATCCAGACTGAAACTTTGGATACAGCAGACTCTCGATATGAGAAGCTTTATTTTCCTGACTACCTAAGAAATAAAACCAAACTGGAAGCCAGGTTCTTTTGAAAAGGTTTCCCAAGCCCCAGAAAGGTTCGAGCCTGCTCCGGGAGAGAACCAAATAGAAGAGGAGCACTAGGCAGAGTAGGAGGCCAGCTTCAGTTCAGCCCTCCCAGGACGGTCACTGAGCTACGCAGGAAATGTGGGTCCCCGCAGCTGCAAATGGGGGTCCCTGCGGTGCACAGAGCCACAGAAACCACTTGTCTCCCTCTGCTCAAGTAAAGGGACTTCAGTAAGTGGAGACGGCTGAGAGAGGGGCAGGGGAGGGCAGACACGGACACCGGATCCCTGTTTTGTTGCTCTGACGAGTAACTGGACCCCTGCCCAAGAGATCCCCAAGCCCTCCAAAGAAAGAAATTGCAGGGCCATGGGTCATCCTCCATTTTAGGTGAACACAGGAGTGCCCTGGGGGACCGGCGGCCTCCCTTATCAAGAAGTAGGCAACTGAAGTACACAGACTGTGCTTGGCCCAAGGCTGGGATCAGCTTCTGCTTTATTAACTATTTAACTAAGTGGATTAAATGAGAATTGACTGGAACTGCACACTTCGCGTTCCCTTACAAAACATCCTTATCTCATAAGCTGGCTTAATGGAACGGGCTGTCAGGGGCTTATTAGAAGTAACTGAATACAGCACCTGACGGGGCAGAGCTCCGGGCAGGGTGTGCAGCAGGCCCGCAGCTCCCACACCTTGTGTGGCTACCACAGCTGGCCTGCAGTGGACTGCAAACCCCACTATTGGCATCTCCCCCAGGGACAGGCCCAGGTCTTCCCAAGAAGAAGGGCATTTGCCACTCACTCCGTTTTGAAAGCATTTCTTCGCTATTAAGGGTGAACTAAATGCTTTACTGATCTTTTATGCGTGTGGTCTCAGCACATATGAAAGACATCAGAGCCGAGTGGTTAACAGGACCATTCGGGGTTAGACTTCAAGGATTTGAATCCTAGCTTTACTGCTTACTCCTTGAGTGCCTATGTGTTACTTAACTTCTCTATGGCTCAGTTTCCCTACCTGCAAAATGGGGGCGATAATAGTACCTACCTCACTGGGTTTCTGTGGCGATTAAATGAACTAGTATGTTTAAACTTCTTAGAGTAGTGCCTTGCATAAGTGATTATATAAGTGAGCTTTCAGTGATTATAGCCCTTACACAGGACAGAATTCATCCCATTTCCTAGCTTTTGCACCCACATCTCCTTTAGCTATTAATTGCAGCATGAATTTGGAATGAGTCTCATTCACAGAGGAGATACTCTGAATGGTGGGAGGCTGTGTTCACGGAGGAAGTCAGGGCTGTGATCAGAGGGATTTTGAACCCTGACTTTGCTGGAGATGGTGATGTCACCTTGCATGTCCTTTATCTTCCCTGATCCACGTTTCTGTGTGTGTGTGTGTGTGTGTGTGTGTGTGTGTGTGTGTGTGTGTGACTTCCATTATAGGATTTGGGTAAATGAATGTAAATCCTGCTTTTGGTGAAGGTTGATGTAATTATGAAAAATGCTCAGAGACGATAAAAATGAGAGCCCTGGGACCTGGTGTCCCAGAAACATGTACACTGTAGAGCACTTGCTTAGAGAATAACAGACACGTCGGAAAGGGTTGATGGTTTGGACAGAAGTTGCCTTTGTGCAGTTGAACAATTAAGATAATGGACTTTTTGAGGGGAAAGTTTTACTTTATTTGTAAGTGTAGGACTTTTTTTGTTCCAAAATTTCTGCTGGGTTCACTTGATTTCAATTTACCTATAATCTGTAATCATTTCTGTCAAACAACTACAGTTGACCTAACCCTTTGGAATTATACAGCTTTTGCTTAAACTAATTCCAATGAATAATCAGTAATTTCCCTATATAATCTATAGTTTTAAATAATGTATAATCCAGAAGATGATTCTATTCAGCTTAACCTAATGGATAAACACTATAATCCTCACCTTTCAAAAAACTGAAAGGGGCCTTGTGAAAAATTGGATGAACCTTTTTGTCCTATAGAAAACGAGCTACTTTCAATTCATCATTTTAGCCTATTAGCTGAATTGTATTTTAGAAAAACTGAAACACTATGCATGGTATTAGAACTGGTAATGTTTTCTTCTTGTTTTCATGTCTCTTCCAATTTAAAACAGTAGTACATGGTATACAACAGTTAGATACAATTGATGTAATTTCCCATATTTTAAATGGCTCAGCCTAAGGGTTTAAGGAAAGGAGTCACGTGAATGAGGGAGAAGCCGTAACCTTCCAGGATTTCTTCTGCTTGATTATTGACTAACACGCTGATGTATCTTGGCTGAGCTGCAATGCCAAGGGTAAGCATGGTGTGACGTCAATAGATGCTCTGTATCTGTGCAGCTCAAGCTCTGTAAGAGTTAGGAGGATGTTATGGTCATGCTCAGAAAATGACACATTTTCTCCTTTCCACAAAGCTCAGCACAGAATTCAGGGGAGTGCACGTGAACATCCCAGATTCCCTCCATCCACTTCCTCCATCCCCACCACAGCTCACTGAACACAGGGAAGCTTCCTCTCACTGGCTTGGCCATATGTTTGATTTTTTTTAATGGCAATTAGCAGGACATTTCTGGAAATCAGGACATAAAGACTGGTCAGAGAATTTTTATGGTACAATAAGAAAGATACATATTGTCTTTGTCCTCAGTTCCTAACACACAGCTCTTAAAACTCTTGGAATCTCCAGAGTGATGAGAGTGTCTTGTATGTTAATACGATGATTGGTGGAGGGAGGAGGGTGGGGGGGATGATAACTTCGAGATGGGGCTAGTTGCCAGAAAAACCAAGGCATGTTTAGAGGACTGGAACTTTCAGCCCTACCTCCCAACCTCAGAGGGAAGAGAGGGGCTGTAAGATGAATTAATCACCAGTGGCCAATAATGTAATCAATCATGCCTATGTAATGAGGGCTCCATAAAAATCCCTAAACAATAGGGTTCGAAGAGCCTCTGGGTCGACGAACACATCAAGGTACTGGAGTACCTAGAGTGGGCATCAAAGTCCCGTGCTTCTTTCCCCATTCCTTGCCTCTGCATCTCTTCCACTTGGCTAAGTTGCATCCCTTGGGATAAACTGGTAGAGTAAGTAAAGAGCTTCCCTGAGGTCTGTGAGCCGTTCTATCAAACTGCTGAACCTGAGGCAGGCGTCATGGGAGCCTTCAGTGATAGGTCCGGAGTGCAGATGACCACCTGGGACTTGCATCTGGCATCTGACGTGGGGGCAATCTTGTGGGGTCTGCACTAAATCTCCATAGTCAGGGGCAGAATTGAGTTGAATGGTAGCACACTCAGTTAAGGTCTGGAGAGTTAGAGAATCGGTTGGTAGGGGGGAAATCCCCACACATTTGGTGTCAGAAGTATTGTGATTAAAAACAGTTCGGAATTCTGCCCTCCCTTAAGGAGTTATTACATACAGCAGTCCGCAGTTTTGAAGAGTCTGGGTCAACTACACACACGCCACCTTGCTGTGTCTGCTGCATTGGGATGGCCCAATGCACCTCATTTATTTTTTTTCCCCGATGCGCTTTAGATCCACTCCATTTTAGTTTGAGCTTGTTTGGGTCTACCTCTACTCCCTGAAAAGAACTTCTCTATCAAAATTAACAAGTATCTCCTTACTTCACACCTGCCAGAAAAGCTACAATCAAGAAAACATGGTAACAAGCGTTGCTGAGGATGCAGAGATATCCCAACCGTCTTACACCGCTGGCAGGAATGTAAAATGGTGCAGTCGCTTAGGAAAATAGGCTGGCAATTCCTCAGAAGGTTAAAGACAGAGTTGCCATGTGACCCAGCAATCCTATTCCTAAATATATACCCAAGAGAAATGAAGATGTATGTCTACATAAAAATTTGTACGTGTAAAACTAGAAGCATTATTCATAATAACCAAAATGTGGAAACACCCGAATGTCCATCCACCGATGAATGGCTGTATAAAACGACTATTAGTCAGCAATGAAAAGAAACAAAGTCCTGATGCATGCTACAACCTTCAGGATGATCCCCGAAAACATTATGCTAAGTGAGAGAAGCCAGTCACAAAAGATCATATAGTCTATGATTACAATTCTATGAAGTGTCTAGAGTAGGTAAATCCGTAGAAACTGAAAGCAGGCTAGTGGTGCCAGGGCCTGGAGTAGGGAAAGAAGGGGAGTGCCAGTTAACAGGAATGGAGTTTCTTGTCAAGGTGATAAAAATGTTCTAAAATTGATTATAGTGGTGATGCTTGTACAACTGTGTGAATATATTAAAGTTACTGAGTTGGACACTTGAAGTAGGTTAATTGGATAACATATGAATCGCATCTCAATAAAGCTATTCTGAAAAAAAAGAATACAGCGTCTGGGTCCAGGCTGCCTGTGCTCAAGTCACCCTGGCGGCTCTGGTGTCCCGAGACAAGGATTTGGGTGCAGGGACTATATTTGAAAGGGCCTCCCAGGCAGCATGGGCAGGGAGTAGGGGAATGAGGCAGGAAGGAAGGAAAGCCAACAGAGGGGGCATTCGTGAGTTATCTTGCGGGTCAGTGGGGCTCAGTCTTACTGCCCCCCCAAAAGGCTATGGAGACCATACTTCAGAATTGTCCCCCAAAGCGATGAGAAAGCTACGTTGTTTCTGAGCGCTGACTTCTCAGCACTTCCAGCCTGCCCTGCACGAAGGCCAAGCCTCCTTCCAACCAGAGAAAGCCCCATGGCAGGAGGAGAGAGACACAGAGGCCGGGACAGAGAAACACAGAGACAGACGTGCAGGTCCTTGAAGTAGGGAGCAGACGGAGGTCATGAGAACTTTTCCCCAAACCTGCGGGTGACTCGGTCCAGGTGACTGAGCACATATGGGCTAAGCATCGACAGTGTCTGCTGACAGGACTGTTACTTAATCTCTCTGCCCCTCAGCTCCCTCATCCTTGAAGGGAGAAGATAATAGCTCCTATGGCATTGGGATGATAATGAGGATCGATGCGTCAATGTATCTGCGGTATTCCAACTAGTCAAAAATACTCATCTTGAATCTTCCTCTATTTTTTGATCTTCTGAGTTATCCACGGTCATTTGTCTTCTGAATGAGCTTCTAACAAGAGAGAGAATGAATCCATCTATTCTAAGTTTCAAAAAGAAATAGAATCATTGCCGAGAACAGTCTCCTTATTAGGTCCCCTTTGTGTTTTACCAGCTTTGAATGGCTGCCTTTTGAAATACGCCATATGCTTTGTTAGCACATTAGACAGATGCCCATCCCAGCAAGTTCTGTCATTAGAGCAACACTGTGATCTTTCTCATCCTTGCTGTTCTGTTTTATGGAAACTGTTGGTGGGATTCAAGTGAGAGCGGTTCATCACAGTCCTCTCTTGTATTTTCCTTTGTGTCTCCTCGTATTTTCCCAAAGCTGTGTTCTGAGGATTGTAGACCCTGGGGAGCTTTCTTTTCGTGAAACATCTGCAGTCTAGGGAATTGAAGCCAGGGGCTGCAATCACGGGCAATTCTGAGTTCTACTTCTGTCAAAGGCATTTACATTCAACACGTTTCATTGCTCATGGGTGACTGAAACAGCCCAGCTGGTGAACAGCTAGGTAGAAAAAGGGTTAAAAAAAAAAACCCACGTTACATGGAGCTCAACCTGTCATGATTAAAACTCAATTTAAAGATTTGTTCACCCAAGAAAATATCTCTGGATTGTTTCAGGCTGTGACTCTTCAGTTAACCTGACATTTCACAAATCCAAAAGTGCCATGGATGAACTGTTTACTTCGCTTCGGGATATTGCTGGAGCTCGGAATCTCATGAAACAGTTTAAGTCTGTATATGTTCCTGGAAATCAGACCCACCAGGCAAGTACATATGTTTTAAAGTAACCATCTAATCTGTGTTGTGTTTTTAGGATTCAGAGACTAAAAGAAAAGTTTCCATTTTAACCTCTCTACAATGAAGGATTTGTTCAAGATGCTCTCCAAGTCCCCTTCAGCTCTGGCTTCCCCTAAATCTAAAAGCACCCCAATTTCTTTGTACCACAAGCTTGATGCAGTGAGATGAGCACTGGACTGGGGGGTCAGCGCTGCTGTAGAACTGTACAGGCCTGTTCTGTAACCTTAGGCAAGTCTCTAAGTGCCAGATGAGGGGTTGGTCAGAGATGATGCCCAAGTTTCTGGATCTAAGACTCACAGAATGACCTAATAATGTTATGACAAGGAAAAAAGAAGTCTATGACAGCAAAAACATTTGCTATTTAGAATGTCCCCACCACTTTCTAAGAAGAGTAGGGGAACCTTAGAAGGATGTTTGACCAAGTAGTAGAAAGATGGTATGAGAATCCAAGATGGAAGGGATAATTTCTCTATAAAAACTGTGTGGGAGGAGGCACAGAAATGACCAAAGAAAGCCTGAAAGAGTCATCAAGGCTGGAGCCATTGAGGCTAGCAGTCTCTGTTGGACAGGACTCAGGTTCCTGGTAGGCAAAGATGAGCTTTCAAGGAAGAAGAGATGCTTCTGACAGGAACGATCTTCTGACAGGAAAGATCACTAGGTTTTACTGTGGAGTGAGTAAAGAAATCTTTCCCATCTCCCCCATGAAATCATCAGTAAAATTCACTCTGTTTGCAGTGGGGAGGGTAATAGCTCAGTGGCAGAGCACATACTTAGCATGCATAAGGTCCTGGGTTCAATCCTCAGTAACTCCATTAAAAAAAAATTTACTTTATTTGCTAAGGCTTTTTGGAGAGTTGAATGAGCCATTAGTGTAGATTCTGACACAGTGAGGGGTTCAGCTTCAGGGTGCTGATTCTTTAAAGTGGGTGTGTAGACAAGAACTAAAGTTTCCCACTACAGCCTAGCAAAAATCCAGATTTTTCCTCTGGTAATTTGTATAGCAGCTGATACTTGAAGAGCACTCCTACATTTAGTTTTTCCTTTGATCCTCACAAGCAAGTCAGAGAGGTATTATTATCCCGAGACCCAGGAAGGCCACAGTGACTTGCCACAGGCACACAGGTGGCCAGGGCTTGATGCCAGGTCTCTGCTGCCAACACAGCCCCTCCTCCCGCGCTGTACCATGGTTCTCACGGAGGCTCCAGAAGCACTGACTGACGGTGCTGATGGGTATCTGAAGTCACTCACCAAGATACAGAAGGCCTTAGAAGTTGGCACTCAACTTAGTAACATAAATTCCCATCCTTTGTTCAATGATCTGAGAATATCGCTAGTATAAAAATGCAGATAAAATCGCTCAGATAATCATTTGTAGTTTTGTCATTTAAAAAATTACCAGTCTTAAATACTGCAGAATGGACTACTTCTAGAAGACATGATAGAACTGGTGATATATGATGAAATTTAGACCAAAGGATGTCAGGAAGCCAGTGGCTACATCGTTGACAAAGGGAAAATAAACCACTACAGTAATGTGGTCTTTTCAGTTTTATGATCATCATGGAGATTGATTTGGCCACCTTCACATAAACAAGAATTAGGTATAAATCGTGGGCATGATAAGGACAATGATAAGTTTCCTAAATTTGATCTCCCTGCCACCAACACTGTCGCTTCTCCAGACCTCAGAACCCTGTCCTGCAGCCATCACCTTTGGAAAACGAGCCTTCCCTTGTTGCGTATATTCTTCTTACGATGACTCAGTAACGTCAACACGTTCACTGAAAATCCTAAATGTCAGCAAGAGAAAGTGGGAGCAAGGCAAGGAGTTTATGTTTATCTTGGGGAGATTAAATAAATAATGATACAGACAGTGAAATGCTGTGCAACCATGAAAATGGATGGGATTTAAATATGTTTGGCAGGGACAGTATCTGAATCTTGTCTCAGGCTCTCAAAATCCTAAATGTCAGCAAGAGAAAGTGGGAGCAAGGCAAGGAGTTTATGTTTATCTTGGGGAGATTAAATAAATAATGATACAGACAGTGAAATGCTGTGCAACCATGAAAATGGATGGGATTTAAATATGTTTGGCAGGGACAGTATCTGAATCTTGTCTCAGGCTCTGCTTGGAGAATTCAAACTGAAACAGAGGTTCATGACCTATTAGGTGAAAAAATGTTGTAGATCACTCTGTAAAATGTTATTCTGTTTTTTGTTTAAAAAAATAATAATAAAATAGGAGAGGTGGGTATAGGTGGGTATAGCTCAATGGCAGATTGCATGCTTAGCATGCATGAGGTTCTGGGTTTAACCCCCGGTACCTCCATTTAAAAGTAATAACAATAATAAGTATAAAAGTATATGGGTGTGTATATTTAATAAGTCTTTAAAATTTTAGGAGAAATTTATAATGGTTACCTTGTGAGGAACAGGAAGGGTTGGATGGACAAGGAGGAACTCTGGCTTCTTGCTCTGTATTTACAAATACAGAGGAAGAGTTTTTGATAGTATTATGGACAGTTTTTACCTGTTTGGGTTTTCCAACATTTCTTGAATTTAAAGTTTTCAGTCACAGCTGTAAGCCCCGTGAGGACAAGGATTTTGAGCTGGCTTGTCCACTGCCATATCCTCAGTGCCTAGAGCGGTATCTTGCACATAGTAGGTGCTTGATAAATATTTTTTGGATTCATCTTGAATGCACTACATATATCTTCATCATATATTGAAAGATTTGTTGGTAGAAAAATGTGTATACATAGAAAAAGACAAGTGTCCAGACTCAAAACAGAGTCTAGCTATGTCTAGCTTTGAAGATGGACCTTGGCTGGGCAACTTTCTGTCCAACCCTTCTCCTAATTTGGTCCTCAGCCCAGTAGCTCCAGGAAAAAAATCGTATTTTCTCTCTAGCTCCATGCTGTTTCCACACAGAATCTAGTTGGGATGTCCTGGGCTCCCTGGGAAAACTGGGAAGACAATAGACCTGGTCTGGCCAGGGGTTCCTGTTCCAACTCTGACCAGTGCTGCATATCTGGGCTCTCTCCTCTGGATCTTGGGGTCCTTCCCAGATACCTCTCTCCTGCTCCAAAGCAAATGAGTTGGCTCTCGGAGCCACTCCTGTTTCTTCTGCTAGCATTAGAGGCACCTCTTATTTAACCTTCATCCTTTAGCCCTTTAGGAAGGGCTGTGTCAGTCACAACTCAGGTGCTGAAAGCAGACATCACTCTTGACATTTTAAGGAGAGCGTGATTTCATACAAGGAATTAAGTACATATAAAATTTCATGAAGAGCTGGAGGAATGGGATCTAGACTAGATCTCTAGGAATGAGCCCGGAACGTTACCACACACCTGGCCCTCCAAGGGAACCAGTACCTCTCCCGCAGTCAGAAGAGCAGGAGTGATGGAGTTCATGAGGCTGCCACTGAAGCTCTTGACTTGAAGAACATACCACCAAAGCTGGAGACAGCTTCTGTCTGTTCACCATGGTAAATGCAGAGCTCCACTCAGTGCTTGCCATCCAGTAGGTGGGTGGGTAGGTAGGTAGATGGATGGATGGATGGATGGATCCTGGACTGTGGGTCTTATCCAGAATTGCATTTCTCACATTCTTAATTCTTAGTAAGAGTGATGTTAGCACATAGATTAACAGCAGCACTTGGGTTCATAGCCCAGCTCTGCTCCTTACTAACTGTGTGACCTTAGGCAAATTACTTCACCTTTCTGTGCCTAGTTCCTCTTCTGTAAGAAGGAGCTCCTAATAGCTCCTTCCTAAGAGTGCTCTGATGATTAGGTCAGTCCATACATATAAAGCTCTAAGGACAGGAACTGACGATAGACAGCCCTATGTAGGCATTTGCTGTAACAGTTGTAGTAAAGGATGAAATAGGCCTTCCCTTTGTCCTCTTCCATAGCATCCTGTCTTTTCCTTTGTTGGGAGATGGGCTACACAGAAAGGGAGTCGTTCTCAAGCTGAAGGTCCTATTAGCTGCAGCATATGGTCAGAGTTTACTGCCGACACCCATTGGTTTGGAAAGCTCATGTTTGTCTATAGACTCTGAGGACTGGAACCTAAGCCCCACTTTTGCCTGTGCAGCAAGTCTTCTTATGCTTTCATTTCTTACTGCAAATGTTCCAGTTTAATGGGAGGCTTAACCTCCTTCCTAGATGCCAGTGTTTGATGTGCTCCGATCCCTCGGCTGCAGCATTGGGAGGGTGTTAGGCAGATGTCTCAGGGCGAGGAGCTCATGAGCCCTTTCAGACAAAATATTCAAGGGCTCTCGCATGGCTGACTTTGGCAGAAGTCTCAAAGTGCTGCCCTGCACTGGAGAAAACTTTCCACAGATGCGTACTGTCTTCTGTGCCTCTGGCATGCTGAACAAGAGCCTTTAGAACCAGCAGGGCCCAAGGAGGCTTGATTCATCTTGTGCCCAGTGAAATGTGGCCCTCTGAACAGTCTGTAGGCCCAGCCTCTTTGTCAGCAGTCCCCAGCCCTGGCCCCCAGCTGTTCTTTTCTAAGCGTTAAGCTCTGTTCTTCCTCCTGATTCCATCTACCTAACCCCACACCTGCGAGCATCCTTTTCAAAAGAATCAGCAAAAGATAGGACTAAATAGGGGGCCAGGAAACTTGGCTCTGTCCTGTAGTCTAACTTCTAACTGCCTGTGGGAATGACAGCAAGTTGGTTAAGAGCTTTGGGATTTGGTTTCTTCATACTGAAGTTGAAAGGACTATACTCAAAATTTTAAAGAGTAATCCACTTCTCATTTGAAGGATGGATGAATGGATGAACAGATAGACAAATGAACCACTTTTTAATCTGCAGAGCAAACCACTTTCTTTAAGCAGATGAAAGGAGGAAAAAAGTCATGGTGTAGCAAAAAATAAAAATAAATAAGCCACAGAGTAGTCAAAGCCAAGACCAGCTTAGAACAAATGTTTTTCTGTACAGTCTTGGATTGAAATAAAGTGAATACCCTCTATACAAGTCAAGTTTTCCTGAGGAGTTGGTTGTTTAGAGTCAGTTCTGCAGAAAAGAAAGAAGCACCTTCAGTAGCAGGACCGAGAGAGTCCCTGGCGGCACCAACACCAACCAGCAAAGCCAAGGTCAGCAGCACTGACTGATGAGGATGTGGCTGTGGCAGCTACGCAAGGTTTCTTGGAAACTGATGTCCTAAGCCATCTTTAAGGTATGCCACAGTTGAGAGATTGGACCAGTTTCTCAAAATTGTCTCTGCCTGATGTGTAATGTCAGAAACCGTTGCTGTACTCGGTACCTTTCTTCAAGAGCTAGAATCAGGTCAATACGTCTTCTAGACCTAATCATTCATCATCTCGCCCTCAAAAGAGTAACCAGAGACATAGAAACAAGTATTTTATTTTTCATATTTTGATCAACTGTACTGTTTTTAAAAGCCCAGCTTGTTCTGAAAGAGATATTGGCCATTTAAAGAAAAAAAGAGTGTTTCTAGTTATAAGATCAATTTTTTTTGCAACTTCAACTATTTCGTGTCTAACACCCATGGCGGTCTCAGCAGACTCTGCCAAACCTTCAGGCTAGCCTCACGAGACTGTCATATAGAGCCACCTTGTGATTTTCACGGCCCTAAGCACTTTTGCCTTCATAGAGCTCTTTCTGTATAAATAGAAATAAATATATATTTAAATAAATATTTATTGAATATTATACATAAAGTTAAAATTCTATATATAAATATATTTATTTGAATAAATTTATTAACTATATATTCATATGTGTATTTATATTCATATATATTTACATGTATTCAATTACATATATAATTATATCATACAATTGTGTCAGTGTAGAAACAAATATATTAACATTATATATCAAAACATTATCTTTGACCTAAGAGTTCATTTTTTTTCTTGTGATTTTCAAAAGAAATTAATACATTTTCATGGGTCCCTAACAGTCTTGTGGGCCCTAGGCATCAAGCATTCTGTGCCTTGTGGGCAAGTCAGCTGTGTGATCGTAGTCCCCAGTTGGACCAGTCTGCCCAGGACAGAAACATAGCTCACCACAGGGAGCAGCAGATGTGTTTCTTGTTTGAAGTAGTCCTTGCAAGCATCCGTGAAGCAGTCATGCAGCTACCTAGGAGCTATCGGTTTGGTCTGAGGTGACAGCTGAGGAGTGAGGGACTAGACTTACATGAGGGGATGGCTAGGGGCAGGATTCCACTCGCTTAAAAACCTCATAACCTACAGGAACCAATTTCCCTGCAACAACTCCACAGACAGAGCTTCCAGCATTCCTCCAAGAGACATGGCCAATTAGACAAGAGTCATCGTACTCAGCAAAGCCCAAAGCCCTGGCTTTCTGTCCACTATTTATAGTTCTTCCAGTCTAATGCAATTGACTAAGCAGGGGTCATTTTTATCATAAGCAATCTTGCCTGGCTAGAGTTTGACATTCTTCCCTTATCAGGTTTCCAGGGAAACAGAGCTAGAAAGTTAACTAAAGGTCAAATTCTTATGCAGAAGGAAAAAGAGGTTTAATAATCCTTTGCCTACAACATGCAACTTGCCCATTGTTAAGGGAATAATTACATTAGTGTTTCAATTCAGACTTTCTGGTGTGTCTGTGGCAGAGACAATGCTACGTATGTTCCCCAGACTCCATTTCCTTTTCCTCCTGGCACAGTTAGAGCACATTTTCCAAATTCCCTTGCAGGTAGATGTAGGCTTGTGACTAATTCTGGCCAATGAATAATGGGCAGAAGTGATACAGATCACTTTCAGGCCGAACCCATAAAATCTCTCTGGAAATCCTCCATACACTCTCTCTTTCATCCTCTGCTGATGAGATGCAAAGCTTTAGTGTGGGATTCCTGTGCCCTAGGGAGTGGTGGAGCCTCTCAATAGCAGGAACCTGGGTGTCTGAATGACTGTGTAGGGCAGAGACCCCCTGATGCTACCACATACTGGATGTGGTACAAGTGAGAAATAAGGATGAATTGGTCTGTTTTTAATTCCTCTCCTTCCCCGCTAAAAGGTGAACTGACAGTGAATATTCAGTTACGAGAATTAAAATACTCTAGTTAACCTTTTTTTTCTTTTTCAGTTAATGGGGGTGCAGAGAACTGAAACCAGGACCTTGTGTATGCTAGGCATGTGCCGTACCACTGAGCTCTACCCACCCTCTAGCTAACCCTCTTATGTTGAGGCAAACTACAGGAGTATGCTCCCCTCTGGCCCTCTCTAACATGTGAAGAAAACTTTGAGCAGGGCACTCAGGGAAGACATCTGTCTCCCCATCACCACTTTCTATGGTCCTTTGCTGAGAAGTGGGTAGCTTCTGGCTGAATAGAAAATTCCATGACAGTTAGCGGGTCCTGATCTAAGAAGCTACTGCCAAAGCAGTTCATTCCACTCAAATTTCAGTGACATGATCTGGGGCAGAAAAAAATCCTAAGTGCGGAAGGAGCCAAAAGTTCTCATGATTAAAACCCTAATTGGGAAGACTAAGAAATGCGTTTGCTAAGAAGTCACAAGACAAGGACTGCTTTGTACCTGAGGAAGTCTTTCCCAAATCGTGCTCTTTAAATGGACGTTGTTATTCAGTTGTGCTGTGCCTAGTTGTTTTAAAGAAGAATCTAGAGGTCTTTTTTAAAATATAATATTTAAGTAAGAAAACCTATCAACATCTCTTTAAATTAATAATACTTTTATCATTTAATGGGCTTTTGATTACAAGTGAAAATAGAAAAAGGAAAAATCTGAAACCAGCTTAAACAAGAAAGGTAGTGTATGGGGTCGTATGTCTTAAAAATCCAGAGACAGGACAGCTTCAAGTGGTGAGGGGCCATTGCTGGAGTGATGGGGAGGACAGCAAATAAACAGGGAGGAGCAAGTTCCTGCTTGCTTTTCCTGCCTCCAGTCTCCTTCCCGTGCCCCCTGTTGGCGGAGTCTAGCAGATCTAGATGGCAAAGCACAAATATGTTTTGCAGGCCAGCATCTCAGAACTGAGTAGAGGAGGGAGGGTTTGGGGTCTAGAGACAACAGCATAATGGTGGGGTGTGGGTACAGCTCAGTGGTAGAGCACATACCTAGCACACACGAGGTCCTGGGTTCAATCCCCAGTACCTCTACTGAAAAAAAAAAGAAAGAAAGAAAAGAAAAAAATGCATTTTAAAAAATCTCATCTTTCTATAGAAAATTATGTTTTAAAGTTGCTATCATGTGAGAAGACAATCATATGAAAATGTCATATAAATGTCAGGAGAGAATGCAGTCAAGAAATGTGAGAAATGAGTATTATAGAGGCATGTCAAGCAGTTTGTTAATAAAAGCATTTTGGTGACTTTTCTGGATTATGTGATGTGTTTGTTATCTGCTACTTTTCTGTATTAAAATTGTAGCTTCTTTTCTCACTCTAAATACATGTTACCTACATACCTTAAAAAAGAATAAAAAAGATTGACAACATTGCCCAGTAACATACAAGGATCACAAAGTCCCAGGAGAGAAAGTATGAATGGAATAGCACTCACAAATCTCTGCTCACCCCGTCCCCAGGGGAACCCTAGCTCAAGGGGCATCTTCTCCCTGGAGTGTCACTCCCCAGAGCTTAGCTGAAAGTGGAGCAGGGGAGAGAGCGGAATTCCTAACACCCCACACTGCCTTCTTTCTCCTGCCTCCCAGTCTGTGGGGGGCTTCTGGAGCCCCAAGAGCCATCCTGTCTCCCTGGTACACTGTGCCTGGCACAGAGGAGGTGCCGGGCACAGTGTTTTTGCTGGATGACAGGACTGGCTCTTCTCAGCATCACTACTCTTCCTTCTTTTGAACGTACATCCTATGGAGAGCAACGGCCTTTTTAGTTTTTGTAGGTTGGACGGTATACTCCCTTCCTCTCTTAAATGTGACAGCCTATGTGTATTTCTCTGTGGTTCTGCTTGAAGTTATTCTACATAACTGTATATAGACGAATAAAACAAATTAATGTAACCATAACATGAAAAGATCTGTTCATGTTATGGTTATGATGGCTCCACCAGTCATCACCCACCTGGGTTTCTTCCAGCTCTCTGCTCCAGCATCTCTAAGGAATGGCTCTGTCTTCCACAGTGGTTGCTGGAGCTCCAGACATCACTTCCATGTTCCAGGCAGCAGAACAGAGAAAGGGGAGGAAAGCCTACCCTTCCCTTTAAAAAAAAGGAGACTTCTGAAAGTCCCACTCCCCTTTTATTCATGTCTCATGGCCCAGAACTTTCATACCCAGTAGCAAGGAAGCCTGGAGAATGGAGTCTTTCAACTAACTGATCATGTGCCTGGCCAAAAATTGGATTCTCTTCCTAAGGAAGAAATTGATGACTATTTGATGATAATGCTGGTAAGACAACAGAGTTTTAGCCAAAGGACTTCTCAATGGGGAGCATTTTAAAGAGATTAAAGTTTAAAAGATTAAATGTCCAGAAAGGCTGAAATGATAGAAGAGGTCCTGGGTTCTGGGTTCAATCCCCAGTAGCACCACTTATTAAAAAAAAAAAAAAAAAGAGTATTTGTAGAGTTCAGAGGCCATTCCATGACCCTTTTTTTAACATTGAAAATATTTTTGGATTATTTTATGATTCCAGAGGCATACCTATTCATTTTTTAAATTTTGGAAAAAGAAGAAAACAATGTCCCCTACTCCCAGAACCTAAAGTTAGCCCTAATCTAGTTTGGCTTCACTATAGTCTGTTCCATGCATAAATGATTTATTAATTTTTAATATAAGAAAAAAAAAGATCATTCTTGCTGTATGCACGTGTAGTGGTGGTTTAACTGTGCTTTTTAAAAAAGCAGTACAATGAAAGGCCTTCCTCCCACCTTTGTCCCTGTCCATTCCCCCACTCCATGATCACTGCTCACAGTGGTCTCTGTATATCACAGCAGAGTTTATTTTCTGCATGTTTCAGCAAATGCAAACTTTCATATACCTTCCGGCACATGTTACACAAATGCCAGCCTATCATATACAGCAGGCCTCACCACCTTGCTTTTTGCTTTATCAGCACAGAACTTCCCTCTTTGCATGCATCCCATTGATTAAACTGCCCCCCTACTGATGGGCACATGAGTTGTTTTCAATCTTTGCTGTTATAAACAGCCCTTAATGGATCTCATTTGCATATATGAGCATATTTATAGGATAAATTCCTAGATTTGGAATTGCTAGGTCAGATGTATGTGTTTTATTTTGTTTTTGTTTTTGTTTTTTAACTGAATAATAGTCAATTTACAATGTGTTAACTTTTGGTATACAGCATAGTGATTTACATATATATATACACATATACATATATATATATATATTCCTTTTCATATTCTTTTTCATTATAGGCTATTACAAGGTATTGAATATAGTCCTGTGCTATACAGTAGGTCCTAGTTGTTTATCTATTTTATATATAGTAGTTAGCATCTATAAATTCCAAACTCCCACTTTATCCCTCCAACGCCCCCTTCCTCATACCCCGTAACCACAAGTTTGTTTTCTATGTCTGTGAGTCTGTCTCTGTTTTGTAAATAAATTCATTTGTATTCTTTTATTTGTTTATTTATTTTAGATTCCACATATAAGTGATATCATATGGTATTTTTCTTTCTCTTTCTGGCTTGCTTCACTTAGTATGACAATCTCCAAGTCCATCCATGTTACTGCAAATGGCATTATTGTATTCTTTTTTATGACTGAGTAGTATTCCTGTGTGTGTGTGTGTGTGTGTGTGTGTGTGTGTGTGTGTGTGTGTGTGTGTGTGTGTGTAAAATAGATCAGGTGCATTTGTAATTTTGATAGGTATTGCCCAACTCCTCTCCACACTGGCTGTAACAATTTATACTCCCACCAGCAGTATTGGAGCATGTCTGTTTCCCCAAGTCCTCATCAAAAGAGTGTCTTTTCAAACCTCTGGATTTTTGCCTGTGTGATTAAATATTACAAATCTATCTTGGCATTACAGCTTTATTATGAGGAAAGTTGACTCATAGTTTTTGTTTTTGTTTATTTTAATTTCTTTGTTATTGGTGTCTCTGCCCAGTACTTTCTGTTTTATGAGTGTTTACCTATGAGATCTGTGGCACACAGTGGTCGATTTGATGAATAAACAGAGGAGAGCTGCACCCTCAAATCAACACTTGCTATTTCTTCCAGCATCTTTTCCATGATCAATGCACCAGTTACCTTCTAGCTAAAGGATTTTTTATGATTTTGATGGTTTACACCCTGCTTTATTCCTAAAATAGTTTAAGTAAGAAAGTTGGAATAAAGGGAAAATAGGAATAAAAGATGACTAAGACAGCAAGATGAAGACAGAAATGAAGTTAGTACACCAAACATCTTCCACCCTGGCTAGAAGCAAGTCACAGATTTCGCCAATGCAGGGAAACAGTTCAAGACACCTCGACAGTGTGGTCAGAGCCTGGCTTTTCTGAGCCTGTCGGAGATAGAACCGAGGGCTTCAAGGGAAGACATCCCTCTTCCTTCACCCTTCAAGCTCCACCTTGGGTGCCGTATGGAACTGGATCAGCAGAGGCAGCAACAGGACTGGGAAGAAGGTGGTTCAGTTGATGGGGAGGGAAGGAGAGAGGAAAAGGTTGGTAGTAAGGAGACCCAAGGAAAGAGGTGGGGGGAACCTGCTTAGAATATACATTGGTCAGAGGCAGCCACCTCCAAATAGTACCCAACCGTGGATAGATTTAGCCCCTTTACCAAACTACCATTGTTGCAAATTCACATCAACTTAATTTTACTAAAATTCTGATAGTACCATGTGGCCAGCTTTCTCTAAGCCCTGACCTTGGTCAGATTCCTTTCTGGCATCTTGGCTTCTTTTTCTGCCCAAGTTTGTACTTGGAGTTGACCTCTCTAAAAGAAGGAGGGATTGCTTGGGGCTTGGAGATTGACAATACATTGAAAGAAAGCATTCGGGAGCCTAGCGGAGAGAGCATAATTCCAAGAATGTTTAGGAAATACTAGAAACACTGAAGACCATCTTCATGTCTATATCAGATGACAGTGCTTTGCTTTTCCATATACTTCAGGCATAAAATTGTCACTTTAAATTTGCATTGAAAAGTTAGTCAGACTATGATTATACAGCTCTGGTAAGAGGTATTTGCTTGTGGAAGGGAATGTGAGAAAAAAAATAATGCTAGTGTAATGGGGTAAAAATTTACCCCCAAAAAACCATGTTGTTACATTGTCCTTTCACACACACAAAATCAAAGCCATTGCTCAGTATCAAAATAAACTTGTTTTGCTTCATTTGGTTCAGATAAAGCCATCCTCTCTCCAGACAAAGCAACAAACCCTCTTACTTACAGCACAATATTTTGTCTTTCCAGGCATCCTACAAGCCATTGCTGAAGCAGGTTGTGGAGGAAATATTTAATCCCGAGAGGCCAGATCCAGTTGATATTGAACACATGTCTTCAGGCCTCACTGATCTCCTGAAGACTGGATTTAGCATGTTCATGAAGGTAAAGTAACCACGACAAGGCAATCCTGAGCATAACGCTCTCCTTGCTAGGCATGTAAATGCTGGCACCCGCTTTGCCCTGGCGAGGACCCCAGAAGATAACGTCTGGTATTTGGCTCTTCTGAGATCGGTCGCAGTCTTTATTTAACTTTCATTTATAAGCAGCCTGAGCTTCCAGCCTCATACAGCTTCTCTTGACCTAAGCCTTCTGATCTTTTCTGATCAATAGGTCAGGACACAGGCCTCCAGGTTAGCACTATCAAATACTTCTCTCATGTCCCACAGTTTCGCTCAGTGGGAATCCACATCCCATTTACAGATCTTGGTGATAGTCCTGTGCTTTTAATTCTAGAACTCATTATGTGGGATAAGGAAGAACTTTGCTCAGTCATATAACTAGCATCACCCTCAAATCCACTTGAAAATTACTTTTATTTTGGCTTAGCAGACTCCCGGGGGACAAGCACGAGAATTTCTCTGGCTAATATTGAGGGTAGGTCAAAATTACTGAACAGCTTTTGCAGCGGAGATGAAAGGAGGAAAAGTACACAAATGTGATCTATTTTTAACCCACTGTAAAGTTTCTAAATTTAAAAGAGCTAAACAAGATTACAGTCTGACCTCTTTGTCTATGCCAGGATTTCAGTTGTAATAACTCTTGGAAATAACAGAATGTTTTGCCAGCTTCAAAGCCTCTTTGAAATCATGAATTAATCTACATAGAAGATCTGGACTTTCAGAGTTCAATAAATGCATGTGCCAGGAAAACCAGTCCATTCCAAAAGCCAGAGGACAGAAGGCAATCAGACTGTAAACCAACCAGTAAGTGGCTGGAATGGACACCAGTTCTCCTTCCTGCTACTCCCAATTATAATCAGCTTCTGATGCAACGCATGGCTAGTGCATTTTCCCTCTCTATTTTTTTTAACTAATGCACACAGATCACTGTCTCAAAAGTGTTCAGGGGCTCCTTTGTTAAATGTAAGCCAAGGATTGTCCAGCAGCCCTTCATGGTGGCCAGTTCATATAGAAGCTTCCAGGTTAGACGTGGTCTCTGACCTTCTCCACCCAGGCACCCTATTCCTTCATTCATTAGCTTGGCCTTAACCTTGAAGAGAGACTAAAATAACAAGTGTGGACTTTCCGGCCCTAGTCAGTCAGGTCTGAGGACGGCCCATTGAGTACTCTCCCAGTCAGGCTGCTGCCTCCATGGTCAGGCCAAGGGCACATGCATCTGCTCACGGCAGGAGTTTCTCATTTGCAGGGAGGCATGGTGTCAATGAGAGGAGGCCCTGACTCACTCTTTGGCCAGTGATGTTCCACAGAAGGAACTTTTTCCTGGCAAAAGGTTTCCGTGAACAAGTATGTTTGGGGGAACACTGGGTTAAACAGACAATTAACCCCAGATTCTTTGCTGCAGGATTTCACAGTGCCTTTAATATGCTGATGGACTTTGTAGCTCTCCTGAGGCTGATATAGAATGTCTGTGGTGGGTGGACTGTCTGTTTGTATTTTCCATCACTGATTCATGAACCGTGAGACATCACGTTTTTAAATTACCCTTTTAAACTCTGCAGAGTGTTTTCTGAAGCTCTTCCTATGGCCAGAAGCTTCGCTATCATAGGCAGGCTTTGCCTGGGAAGATGTTTGGAACTGTCCTAGACCAGCACTGGATGGCTGTTTCTCTCCACTCAAACCCCTGGAGTTAAGGCTTCTGCGCCTGGAGACTGATTGCAGAGGGATGTTTTTCCATGTAACAGATTTAAGAAAAAGGAATGTGTGTTCTCCCAGCAGCTGTCAAGACCCACTCCTAGACATCCAGCTGCCGGGCCTCTGCTCTCAGTTGCCAGGGGTGTCTCATCTGTCTGCTGGGGGCGGGAGGGCTTGGTGGGCTGGCCCTTGGTGGGCTGACCTACAGCCCTCCCCACCCCAGGACCCCCAGAGAGAGCCGTTTTGTTCTGTTTCTACACGGGCCTCCGTGGCTGGCCCTTCCCACCATTCCATAGAACTCGGCAAGGAAAGGTACTTCTGTCTGGCCCCCGTGTTCATGGTTTGAACAAAACTGGGATAAACATAAAGAGGAAAAGGAGGGCTTTGAGGAGCTAACCATGATTTCCCAGAGCTACATCTCTGAGATGAGGTTGAAACCATCAGGAGAGGGTATCTTCTACTTTGCTTTCAGGCTGATGGAAAGAAGAGATGTACAGCCATTTACAGTCTCCCCGGTCCTGATTTCCCATGCTTCTCACTACCCAAATTTTGAAGCTAACCCGTCGTCAGCTGTTCCTTGGGACCAGCCATTCTCATGTTCAGACCTCACAACACCCCTGTCATTATCCCTCCTCTACCCATGAAGACTCTGAGGCCCAGAAAGGCGAAGCAGCAGATACGAACTTCCAGAAGGCAGGGATTGGGTCATGCTCCCTTCTGTTCTCAGGTATCTTCCAAAGAGCACACGGGAAATGGGACGCCAGGATTTAGCCCCCCATCAGGCTTATTGTAAAGCCTATGCTCTTAACCACCACATTTCTTGGCTTCAAGGATGCTTCCAGGTCTTTTCTTGGAAGTTGAATCTTCCTGTGTCATTAATTCTTTTCTTCATGATGACTCATTGGCACAGACACTTTCCCTATCCAGTATCTATTGCAACTCCTCATAAACTCCATGCCTGGACTGGTCACCAAGACAGCCCATGTGAGGGAGCTCTCCCAGGGGTCATCCACTGGTACCCCCTCTGCTTCTCCGGGACTTGGCCCCAGGAGTCAGTGCAGTGCAGCCCCAGGAGAAGAAATGTGTGCTTAGCGTTGAGTTGCCCCTACACACTGCATCCTCCCTCTGTATCAGCAGCCATAGCCATTACTTTCCTGCCACTGGCTGCCCTGCTCTTTGCCCCTGGGACTGTCTTCCCCCACTTCTCATTCAAGACCCACTGGTGACCAGGGAGGGTACAGCTCAGTGGTAGAGTGAGTGCTTAGCATGCAGGAAGTCCTGGGTTCAATCCTCAGAACCTCCATTTAAATAAATAAATAAACCTAGTTTCCTCTCCCTCCAAAAAAAAAAAAAAAAAGCCCACTGATGCTGAGCCTGAGAGGAACAAACAGATAGAGCCTCATAAAATAAAGGAGTTCATGTGGGCCCCTTCTGTGCTTGGGGTACCGTCGTTCAAAGGGGAGAGTTCTACGGCAGGAAAGGGCGCTGAGCTGCTAGTTTGTCCCTGTCCTGTCTGGACTCGCAGGTGGTTTCACATATGACGTTGGCTCAGAGTCACCAAGGGCAAGATCTATGGTCTGTGCAGGGGGTGAGGGCGGACTGAGAAGCCGGCAAGAGACGTGCTGAGAAACAGATCAGCAGACGCCCCTGCAGGACGTGCTGCGGATGCCACACGACAGCAATAGAAAGAACATGGGAGAGGATTTTCCCGGCCCCGGGGCCGTCGTCAGGGCTCCAATACCTTCTGTGCACACTTCTGTGGCTGCACGTATTTTGTTGCATCATTATACACATTGGGTATCTTTCTCCCAGTGTTAGATTAGTGTTTTCTAACCGGACAGCTTGAGCCACTGCACATCAGTGGATAAAGATCTCAATTCATTGCAGTCTAATCAGCACTTTTTAATGATGAAGAATAGAACATGCAAGCGAGGTGAAGCCTTGCATCTAATGATGTGAAACAAAATAACTGAGTCATACCTACGTACACACTTGTGATTTAAATAAATTCCTTGCTGTAGGTGTCAATCAAAAGGACATGAAAGTGATAGCTATGAGAACGGAGGGCTGATCCAGCTCGTATTCTTTCTTGAATTCTCAGCGCTTGGCACCTGCATGGGCCTACAGCAGGCGCTCGCTGAAGGCTGGGAGGGAGTCACAGCAGCCCTGTTGGGCGCCCATCCAGAGGGCAGCAGGCTTCAGTCAGTGCTTCCTCCTTCCAACTTACTGCTCTTGAGCTGAAAGCTCCATTTTGGCAACTTTACGAGGGATAGAGGGCAGCAGCTGGACCAGTCAACTCCAGTGACCCTCAAAGGAGTCCCTGACCCTCTTTTCCAGCAGCTACTAAGCAAGGCAAAGCCCATCTTTGTTTCATTATGTTATACCGGAGAAGCAGGGCACCCCTACTCCCACCCACCACCCAGCACTGCTGGGTCCAGGGACACAAAGCTGTCCCTGCCTCTGTCAGTGGAACCTGGTGGCCTCTTTTGTCCACAGACGGCATGGACATCTGTTTCTTCCAACTCTTTGTCTCTCCAGAGAACAGAACAGAAGCAAAAGGGCTAGTTTTGCAGGGTGAGAACTCAAAGTTGTCAGGAGAAGCGTCCTAACAGAGTGTTAAGTAGGAGAGTGAGCACGGCCCAGAGAGGTGTGGGGATGACTTCTCTATTTCCCATCTCTCACTTTTTCTTTTGGTTTTGTAAATAGTAGAAGGCCATTTTTTTAAAAAAAAATTTTATTTCTTTCTAAAGGGTATCTGAGTCAGCTACATCAGCTGGGCTCAGCTGAAATCCAGATTCTAGACTTCAAGTTTTGGGTTGTGTTCAAGTCTTACCCTCCTTGGACCAGCAGCTGTCGGAGGCATGTTCTTCTCATTGGGAATGGCAGGCATGCAAGAAACCGAACTCAATTGCACAAATGTATTTAGGTCCCCATTGCTATCGAATTTTCTAACATTCCATTAGGTAAAGCAAATTGATGGCGAGGCCCCTTTTCAATAAGGCAAGAAAGTGTTTTCTTTTTCTTTTTTCTTTTTTTTTCTGCTTCTCAAAAACCTATTTCCCCCATTTTTTTCATTGAAATATAGTTGATTTACACTGTTATAGAAAGCCATTTTTATATGCAGAAATAACAGCACTCACTTTATTCCACTGCCTAGATTTGTTTTTAGGAGGCAGTGGAGAGTAGTGGTAACATCCAGAGTCAGATGGTCTGGGTTAGAACTCGAGCTCCACCACTTACTAGCTGTGTGACCATGGATAGGTCGCTTGGCCTCTCTGTGCCTAAGTTTCCTCATCTGTAAAATGGCGATGATAATATTACCTCCTTTATAGGGCTGTTCTGAGAACCAAATAAGTTAATACATACAGAGTAGTCAGAACAGTGCTTGGCCTATAGTAAATGCTAAATGTGTATTTGCTATTGGTGTTTCTACAAGTTTGTGACCCTGGCCAGGCTGTGGCTCTTGAGAAAAGAGTTACCTTTAGTATCTTTGTATCTGTGTACAAAACTATTGCTTGGGCTTTTGGGGCCTACAGATTAACTGCTGAATGAACAAGTGAATGACACAGAATAGAACAGACACCTCCCCTGAAAGTCACAAGCATTTCCTATTTCACCACCGACTGGCTCTTGCTAAGAGACTTGGAGGTCTGAGCATATTCTGTGACCATGGGAAACCACATCTCTAAGACTGTGCTGTGTTTTTCCAGACCCCCTTTTCCTTCTCCACTGTGAGTCTGACCTTGACCTCCTCAGTCTCAGGGGACACAGGCTGTCCCTCCTGGGGCAAGCCGTAAGGGGATGGTGAAATTCTGTGCATGTGCCGTGACAAGATAGTTCAAGGGAATAGACGCCAGCTGTGCTAGACCGTGGCCACCCAGGGCACGGAGGTGAAGTCCAAAACAACCTAGGCCGCCGACTGCACCAGGAGCGCTTTAGATGCTCGGTCTCCACGTCCTGGGAGAGGGCAAGTGCTCTGCTCCTCAGGTGTCTCCTGCTGCTCCTCAGACAGCCTCAGTGCTGCAGGAACCTGGGGGCCTCCATCCCAGACACTCGGAAGGGGCTCACAGAGATCAGTCTTACTTATGTAAATTTCTGGAGACAGTGAAAGTTAACAAAGATGCCTGTGTGTCCAAGATTCTCTGCATCAGACAAATCCTCTGTGAGAGGGAAGTCAAGGCAGTTGGATTTTGCCCTTACTAAAGTTAGAACCTCATTTGTGTTAGGCTGCAACCTGCTTTTTAGGAGGGGTGGGAGGTAATTAGTTTGTTTGATTTATTTGTTTGTTTGTTTGTTTGTTTGTTTGTTTACTTAATTTATTTATTTTAATGGAGATACTGGGGAATGAACTCAGGACCTTGTGCGTGCTAAGCACACACTCTACCACTGAGCTATACCCTCCCCACCCCCCAGACTGCAACCTGTTAAAATCACTTTCTTAATGTTATTTCAGCACATTTTCCTGTATAAATCAGAGTCTCCAGAGAAGTCCTTCATCCCCACCTGTTCTGACTGTCAATTGGCACATAAGAAACCATGTCCAAACACTGGCTCAGAAATATTATTGGTCATTTATTTTGTTCATGAATCTGCACTCTGGGCAGAGCTCAGCAAAGAAGACCTCTCCTTCAAGATGCCGCACTTGCATGGTCAGCAGGTTGATGCTAACGTTCTGCTGGTAGCTCAGCCCGGCCTGTGAGTTAAAGGGCTCTGTTCCTCTCCACGTGGCCTGAGCTTCCTCACAGCATGGCGTCTGCCTTATAAGGACAAGTGTCCTAAGAGAAAGTGCAGGTGGGAGGCTCAGAAGCAACGTAGCATCACTCCCGCAGTACTCTGTTGTTCCAAGCAGTCAGACGCCCACCTGGATTCAAGGGGAGGGACATGCTCTCTTCCTATTTAAAAGGGAACCAGAGCATAAGAAGCAGAAAATACTGATGTGGCCACTTTTGGAAAAATACAGTCTGCACTCCACCTAGACGTCCATTTCGCTATCCAGCCCGGCGAGAACAGTGTTTGGCTAATTCCAGGGGTTTTCCCTCCCATCTAGAGGACAGAAAATTCATTCATGCTTCTGACCTGGTTTCAAAGTAAGTAAGCCCAGAAAGGCTTTGAGAATTAAAGACGTGCCTGCTATGTGCTCATATCTTTTTAAATAATATCATCTCAAAAGGAAAAAAAAAACTTCTTGAATGATGAGAAACTGAGTGGCAGGACTTTCCTCCCCCAAGCCGGCCCCATCCGGCCCCATTAGATAGAGCAGACGGGCTGGGGCGGAGAACAGGGTTCCCGGGAGATCATTCTTCCTGTGGTTCCGAGAAAGTGATTCGAGTCAGTTAAATGCCCTCCTCAGCCAGAGGGCAGACTTGTGGTCAGCCTCTTAAAGCTGTCGGCTTCAAAGGGCAGTACCCAGAGGCAGTGCCCTGGGGGACGGGGGATAAGAAACTGGAGAGAAACAGTTCTGGTCGAACCTGACATTTTTAAAACAGCCTTCTCTCCAAATGCTTGTGCGTAGGCCCCCTTGATCTCCTTCAAGAATAGCTCGATAATGATCTAATAAATAAATCGAACCATACCTTACCGGACTCACTACAACGTTAATTTAATTTAAAACTAGCATGTCTAATAGGCAGCACTTTGAAAATGCGTTTCTGGAATTTGTGGTTTGGATTTCAGTCTCCTAAAAATAATATATTTTATATCTACTCCATGTGTTTGGACTCCCGCTTGTTTTGACTAAAGGACATAATTTGTCAAGATGTTTTCTCCACTGCAATCAGCCTGAGGAGAGTGGGTTTTATCTCCTGAAATTGCACAAGGCCCTTTTATGAGCGGTTTTGAACTTTTCGTTGTGGTGGTCCCATTTCTTATAAATTCAGGCTTAATGGGAAAAAAATAAAAGATTTATGAAAAAAGACTCAAAGAAGACCCAGTGCTTGCCTCTGGGCCCTTCCCTGGAGTTCACATGAGCGCTCCGCCGCCTTAGCAGTGGAAAAAGGCCCACAAGGAGAGAAGGAACAGCCGCCAGGCAAGCCCTGCGGAGCTGGAGGTGGTGAGGGGAAAGTAGTTGAAACACTTCCGGTGGCAGCTAAGCTGCCAACGTGTTGTACTAACTGAATCAAAGAAGGTCCTCATTGTGAGGACCAAGGGTGTCTCCAGGAGCCCAAGGGCAGCAATGCAGTGAGCGTCAGGGAGAATTGGGACCAAGGACTGGAAAGCAGGCAGGCCTTTGAGACTTGCTGTGGCCTGCAGAAGATGCTGAGAAGTCCCAGCATCAGAGGGTACTCAGCAAATGTGAGTTGAGTGAGTGGCTGGGGAACTCTGCCATAGCTTTTGATGCTTCTTAAGAGCTCAGCTCTGGCTGGGCCTCATGTGTCTTAGGTCAAATCTTGATTCCCAGGAAGGGTCTCGAGTCGGCCCAGCCTGGGTCGAGGCCCATTCCAGGGCTGTTCAGTCGAGCTTGAGGGGCAGGATCACACTGTAACCACACGGCTGCGGGAGCCTATCCCATGACCATGCAGATGGAGGAGACTGTTCATGTGTGGGCTGGACATGTCTGTCTACAGACATGGAGATGCGTCTACAGCAGGGGTGAAGGATGCTGTGAGGATAACGGGCAAAAGTGATGAGCTTCAGGTGCAGTTTGATGTCAGATTCTTGGACTGTGAGAGCTGGACTGCCTGAAGGTCACCTCATCCAGCTCCACATTGTTTACATAAGAAAAACGAGACTCAGAGACAAACTGTTGGCTTCGGTCCATTGTACTTAATGGCACTTCTGAGAAGAGGAGAATGTCTCAGCATTTGGTGTCGGTTGATTAAATCGGCACAAGTCTTGGAATTTGTTTGCAATACTATTTATAACCATTGTTTATATTTTCCTTTTCTTAATTATGCTCCATACTGTGGTTTGATTTTTGTCTAACATTCGCTAAATCTGACCCATAAGTTCTAGTGGGATGGATTTGGGTAGGAATCATTAAACAAAAACTCAGTTTTGGCAGGCAGCGAACTTTGTCTGCCTGTGAGCAATTACAGAGAGCCTCTTTTGTGTGCTAGTCCCTGTTGGGGATAAGGACGATGAAGAGACAAACCAGACATCCTACCTGCCGCGGCATCGCTTACATCAACAGCTTACCGTTTGTTAGGGAGACGGATGGGAACACTGAGGAGTGCAGAGCGAAGGGCTAAGTGGTGTCTGGACGGGGTGTGAAGGCACAGAGAACGGGGAGCTCAGTCAGGGAGTCAGAAGAGCTGAATGTGTCTGACCAGAAGAGTGAGAAACAAAGTGGTGAAATGCCAGGCTGTGTTGAAGGAATTCCAGGTAGCTCCCAATGGCTGGAGCTAAGAGCGGCATGTAAGAAGTGGAAGAGATGAAGACAGAGAGATAAGGGGGAGGGTGTAGCTGAGTGGTAGAGTGTATGCTTAGCATGCATGAGATCGGGGGTTCAATCCCCAGTACCTCTATCACAAATAAATAAATACCTAATTACTCCTCCAGAAAAAAATTTTAAAAAGGGCTAGAATTTGGAGTTTGACCAAAACCAATGAAGTTTCATGAAATATTTTTTAGGAGTATATAAGCAGTACATACTTTATAAAGATCACCCTGGCAGCAGTGATGGGGGGAACAAGGCCAGACTGGCATCAGGTTGGGGAGGGAAGGTGAGAAGATGAGCGTCAGGGCTCAGGTAGGCAGAGGGAATGGGAGCAGGGGTGCAGTGCTGGTGGACCCCACAGGCCTGCACATGGATGGGATGTGGAAGCAAAGAGAGGGTGTTGTCCAGCGTCATTTGCCCAGTAGGGGATGACTCGATGGCCAGTATTACCATTGTTTCTGACTTGGAAGCGGAAATGGAGAAGAAGATAATTTGCATTTTAGAGTTTAGGGGCCTGTGAGGACAGCTTTGCAGCTCAGCAGAGCCTGGGCCAAAAGTCGCAACTTGGGGCTGCTGATGCGTGTGAGGCACGGATCATGGACAGGACAGGGCCATGCAGGAAGGGAGAAGAGGCCCCAGCAGTTGGGAACACAGTACATGATGGGGCAGGTCGAGCAAGAGGAGAGTCCAGGAGGAGGGAGAGAAACTGAGAGGGCTTCGAAAGCAGAGAGGGTCGGGAGAGAAGTTTCTGGAAAAGGGAAACCATCCACTGCACCAAACTTGGCAGGGAGGTCAAGCTAAAGGACAGAGTGGCCCTGGCAGCATGGAAACCTTTGCCATGTGATCAAATAAGTCCCAGGAGGAACCTGGTAATCGGCTAATGTTGCTAAAGATCTAAAAGTACAGCGTTTTAACAGATGAAAGCTAGTAAAAATGCTTTCAGCTCGAAGAGTCTGTTTATAACTGAGGGTGTGTGGAATGCACCCCACTCTGCCGTGAGGCAGACTTGGATTTGTCTCAGCCCTGCAGCTTACTTACTGGAAGACGTTAGATAAGTCACCTCTGTAAGCCTCGCTGTCTCTGTCGGTCACACGGAGCTCCTGCCTAATTCATAGAGTCTGAGGAGTGTGCAAAGTAATGCTTTCCCCACCTCCTGCCTTATCTTCCTCCACAGCACTCCCCACCATCCTCACTTACCAATTTACCTACGTATTTTGTCATTCTCTCCAACTAAAATATAAACTCTGCCACAGCAAGGATTCCTCTCTGGCTCATCCCCTGCTGAGTCCCTGGTGCCTTGAGCAATGTCTTAGCACGTACTAGCTGCTCAGTAAACCTTTGCAGACCGGATGGCTAAATGAGTAAGAAGTGGTGCTGGATATGAAGTGGTGGGTGGCAGAGCTGGAGCGGCCTTTTGAGGAGTTATTTCTGGGCAGAATGCTAATTACTTAACTGCAAACATGTAAATACTTTGAGAATAAATTCATCACAATAAAAAAACAAAAACAGAAAAATCCCGTTGGAGGAAAAGCCATTACAAAGCTGTCTTCAAAGTCAGCATGGCTGTTCCCAGTGCCCTGGGGGCCAATGCTCCTGTTAAGTTTACTCCCTCCGACGAGGCCTTGCCCATCTTTGGAGAACAGGGGACCTGACCCTTGTCTGCGCTGGGGACAAGCGAGTCACATACAAAGAGAAACAGAGGATTCCAGGAACGCCTAGTAAACTCCAGAGAAACTGGGAACAGAGGAAACCCTTCTGGTAGAAACCAATCAGGACATCAAAGGGCGCTCTGGGGCCCACAGCTGCAGAGAAGGTGTCGGCAGCCTCTGCTTCAAAGGCTGGGATGGACGGTGGGGAGAGACTGTCTTCTCTGCCCAGAACTGATGTCTTAAAATCACAGCCGGCAAAGGTTTAGCAAATGAAAGAAAGAGCAGTGAGTCTGACTTGCTTCATTAATCTATGTGTTTGTGATGGCAGTCATGATGCTTAAATCTTTCCTCTTCAAAGTGCCTTACACCGTGAACTCACATACAAATGGGACTCAGCCGAGTGTGGCTGATTAGAAGGAATGTGTTTTTCGGATGGAAAAGACTGAAGAGATGCCACTTCCCAACAGCCTGCCGACTTGACACGTTCTAAAAGGAAATCTGGTATCAAAACATAAATCTAAACAGAAACCAAAATAGCAACAGCAACGTGCAGTAATGGGACCTGTTAATTTGTACCAAAATCAACATTCCCTCAGCTTCTTGGCTCAAGGGTATTATTCTTTGTTGTTGCTGTTCATTTCTTTTTTCCTTTTCATCTTTCAGTTCATCCTTCCAAGATTCTCGCAATGTACTTCAGAGTCCAGACTCTCTTATGGAAAGCATATGTCTTTGGGAACATACTGTACCACTTGAATTTCTGGAGTAAGTTGTATTTCTGTCCCAGGATTAAGTGAGAAACAATTGTTTGTAGCGTTGGAAGGAAGCTTGGGTTAGTTACCCAGCCTGGGGGAACCACGCATAAAGCAGAGTGAGTGTCTAAAAGACATCTAAGAAAAGAAAGATATCTCCAGTTAACCTATGGACCTCAGTCATTCATTCATCCATTCATTTTATTCATGCAGCATTTGTTCAAAGTTGTCCATGATCTCGCTCTATGCTCGGAGCCCAAAATGCCAAGACAAATATGATTAGTCCCTACCCCCCTGTAGCTTACAGTCCAGAAGAAGAGACAGGCAGCTATGTCAAGGTCTCAGTCCAGTTTGACAAGGCCAAGGCAGAGGTATCTGTCAGATTCAAGTCATAAGTCAAAAGCTGAGAGGTGGTTAGGGAGAAAACTTTAGAGGAATGGATGCCTTTTAAAGAGAGAAAGAAGGAAGGAGGTAAAAAAGGGGAGGTGAGGGTACTTCACACAGAGGAAACTGTACACGCCACAGAAAGTAGTATGATGCAGATGACACTAAAACTGGTTAGTAACCAGAGGCCAAAACCCTCTGGAATGGTCCCAACCAATGCCTATGGGCAACAGATCTTTCCCACTAATATGCAGAAATCTCCAGGATGTATTGTTGAGCAAAAAAACAGAGTGCCATGTTAAGTGCTAGAAGTCAAGATGGTGGTTACCCTTGGTGAGGTACTGACACGAAGGGGCCTAAGATGGATACCAGGGTGCTGGCTTTCTGTTTGTTTCTTCATCCGAGTACTGGTCCCATGGATTTGTTTAGTTTCCGGAAAGAAACTGAACTGAACATTTGTGATAAATGCACTTTTCAGTGCAAATGTTCAGTAAAGTGTTGTTTGTTTAACAAAATGTTAAAAAAAAATGCCATGCATTTATGTTGGCTAAAGTCATTGTGAGTGACTCCAGCAAATGGTGTGTATGGAGGAGATGCAAATAGGGGCAAAAAACAAAGCCATGTTAGAAGAGCTTTATATACTGAATTGAGGATTTTGAATTTATTTTCATTCCAGAGAGAATGTGGGCATATGATGGAGTTGTGGAGTGTTTAAGAAGGTGGCCTCTGGAGGCTGGCCCCTAGCTCCCCGATTTAGTCACATGGTTAACCTTAAATCTCTCCATCTGCAAAATACACCAAATATTGCGTTTGCCTCCGAAGGATTTTTAAGAATCGGATAAGATAATGAACGCACAAAAAGATTTAGTATAGTGCTCACTATATTCAATAGTTAATATTTGCACTTCAGAAAGCTTACTTGGGCAGGAATGAGGAGAATGGATGGGAGATGGCCAGACCAGGGGCAGGGAGACAAATTGGAAGGCTGTAACGATAATCTAGTGAGAAAGGAATGAAAGCTGACCAGAACAGGGGGAGAATTAACAGGACTTGATCTGGGAGATGGAAGAGACATCAGAGTCTCAGATGACTCTCAGGAGTCTGACTCCAGTGACTGTGAGTGGTGATACTGTTAGAAAGTCAAGAGAAGGAGTAGACTTAGCAGGGAGATCGTGCATCAGATTTGAAATCTGTTGAATTTAGGGATCCCAGTTGCCATCCAGGTGGAGATGGCCACAGGAACTCAACAGAAGTGCTAAAGACATAGATTTGGGCAGTATATAAAAGATTATTGAAGACATATGAGTAGACGAGGTCCTTGAATGAGAAGAGCAAGGGGCCAAAGATGGAGCCCTAAGTAGTGCTGACATTTAAAGGGCAGACCAAGAAAAGGAACCTATGAAGAAACTGAGAAGAGACCACTGGGAAGGTGAAGGGAACAACTGAGAGTGATTTTGTGGTAGCCAAGAAGGGTGCCATCGACTGACAGATGCCACAGAAGTGTCCAGTTAAATGAAGACAAGGATTGTCCACTGACTCTACATGCGATGGCCATTGGTGACTGCAGCGGGCACAGTTCCAGGGGAATGGTGGGACAAAAGCAGGGCTGCCATGGGTGTGTAGGACATGGATTGGAAGAGAGCAGTCAACAATGCAGTCACGGGAGGGAGCTGCCTACCAGGCAGAAAGCTGATGGTGGCTGAGAAGTCCAGTCTTTTTCTAAAGATCAAAGAGTTTTGTAACTTTTCCCAGTATTCACCTCCACCTATTTTGAAAAAATGTAGACCTATCATTTCTACTTTCTTTCTGCCTTTCTTTCCTCTCCCTCCCTCCCCACTCTGAGTTTCCTCTCTAGAAGACAAGGAGAAACATATAACCAGAAACACTTCATGTGTTACCTTTTTAAGTGTTTTTAAAATAAGACACTGAAAAGTGGATGTATTTAAGCAAGGAAGTCAGAAGAACCCAGTTGAGAAAGGAGTTGGAGCTTGGGTAAGAGAAAGGGCTTCCTCTCTTCCTCCTGCCCCAGCCTACTGCTTCTGGGGACTGTCCCTTGGCCCAGAGATGGCGTGTGTGTTAGTGGGTGTGAATAAGTACATACACTCACCACCTTTGTCTCCCTTCTCCTTGCTGGAGTCAAGCCTCCCGCCTCTGGCTTCAGTAGCCCTGAGGCATCGTTCCTGTGATGACTGCACGCTGCTCTGTCCTGGCTGGGTCTCCAGCCTGCTCCCCAACCTGGTGAGCACTCATACCACCTCTGCTCACTCCTCCCAACCTATCCCAGGCTGCGGGTAGGGCTCAAAGCACACTATCTTTAGGAACCCCTTCTTGTCCCTTTCAGTTAGTCGCTAAGTCTCCGTGTTGGCATACTGCATTTCCTGAAAGGTTACCCGGAGACAGTCTCACTTTAGTTTTTTAGAATACTTCACCTCACTGGTAAGGCGCCAGGAGGAATTCTCCAGGACATACAGTGTGGTGTTCTAGGTAGAGCAGGCCTGCAGCTGAGGCTGGTTTGCAGAAGGTAAAGGCGTGAAGTCTGCACTCACACTTGGCCCTGGGCCCTTGCATCTTTGTGCATCTTCCACCACCCCCTCTCTAGGGCTTTGACTATCCGTCAGTTCCACAGACATTTATTGAGCATCTACTCTGTGCCAGAAACTTCACTGGGTACACTGGGAATTCGGCAGTGAACCAGGCAGACAAGATCTCTGCCTCATGGAGTTTACGTTCCAGTAGAGGAGACAGCCCTTGAGGAAACAAATGTATAAATGAACAGACGATGACCCCAGGCTGTGGCATCGCTTGGAAGGAAGTGCACAGAGCCCTGTATGGCAGGAGCACGTTTATGCTGAGACCTGCAGACTGGATAGGAAGGAAAAGCTGCCCCTCATTCCCCAACTCCTTTAACGTTTCTTTCAATAAAATATTTATTTAAATATTGCATTTATGCTATGCATGTTCCTGGTCAGTGGGTTCACAGACCTCTAACACATCTGACCCCTACGGATCATAATCTCTAAGGGGGGTTCATCTCACCTGAAGACACCTCTGACGCTGGTGGGGTTTGTTTTGCAGGTGAGCCGGCCCCATCCCAGCGACCACCCTCTCCTGATCCTCTTTGTGGTGGGCGGAGTCACAGTCTCCGAGGCCAAAATGATCAAAGACCTTGTGCCGACCCTGAAGCCAGGAACCCAGGTACTGAGTCCTCTGTGATCACTCTGAATGGGAGCCCCGAGGCAGGAGTGGGAAGGGTGGGCCGGGGCCCTTTGTTCAACTTTCCAGCACTTCCCATCTCCATCCGCCTGCCTTCTCTCCCACCTGCTCCTTCTGCTGGTTCCAGGACCGGCCACATGCTGGCGTGCGTGGAGGGAGCGGGGAGGTCTCTCCTACTCTGGGCAGTAAGGGCTAAGATGCTATTCCTGATTCCTACAGGGCATGTATTCTCTGGTGTCTGATCAGTGCTTAGCTACTCAAGAGTTTTCACTGCTTTCCATCCTCCAGATTATTGAGGGCGGCTCCCGGGACCATCTCTGCACTGTGGCAGGGAGAGGGCGGGGCTGGAGGAATTTGAGAAGGCATGTTGTTGGGACAATGATGAGCGTAGTATCTTTCTCCCCTGTAGCCTCCTGCCAGGCACCATCTCACTTCAGACACAGCCTTCTTGGTTTTACAGGCCTGGGTTTGATTCCTACCTCTGCCTTCTACTGGCCATGTGATCTGAGTGGGAAAAGCCCTCCGTATTCTCCTGTAGGCAACCAGGCGGGGTGGCAGTAAACCTTAAATCAGAGAAGGGAGAAAATGTGCCTCTTAGCACAGTGTGTGGCACCTGACCCTCCATAAAGGTGGCTGCAGTTCTCATTATCAGCCATTCCTGAGCGGTCACCACCCTGCCCCACAGGAGTGGCTGAGGCTACTGGCAGGAGGCAGCAGGGACCCAGGGAGAGGGACTTCAGGCAAAGGCAAGGACTTCCCGGGCTCTGGCAGCTCTAATCTGGCTGGGGAAGCAAGGCCTGTAACTAGCAAGACTAGAATTCCCTGCCTTCGTGGGTTCCGCAGAACAGTGCCTGAGACGGATGTGGGAGCAGGTAGCTGACGTGGAGATGATCCCAGGAAGCAGAAGGAAGGGGTCAGAAGAGACAGTGGAGGGAGAAGAGCCAGAGAAGAGAGCTCTGTGGGCTGGTTATCGCTGTGGTTGACTGAGGTTCTGTCCTCTGGGGGCCTGAAGAGCCTCAGAACTGTCCTGCTGGGGGACAGGGACCCGGGACATCTTCCCATTCACTCTCCCTCCACCCCGCCCCCACCTCATAGTTGAGACTCGCCTCCTGGGACCTGTCTTCAGCTTTGTGCTGGGTCTGCATGCGGCCAAGCAGCTTTCTGTGGTTTGGAGGAAGCAAAACAGAGATGCGAGTGTGGTGCCTCAGGCAGGACCCCGGCTTGGGCGTTGAGGGGACTGTCCACCATGGGACACAGAACCCGGGTGGTATTCCAGCCACGCCTGGCTGCTGGGGGTGCCGCTGCCACGTCGCCACCCACCACCGTATATACCCACCCACCACTGTGTATATCCAGTCATTCAGCTAAGGAGCCCCCATCCTTGCCTTCTGTGAAGTCCTACCCATTGTTCCAAGCCCTCCCTGCATCTCTGCCAGTGTCCAAAATCTGTACTGTGTATGCAGCGGTAGACAGCTCGCTGACTGCCTCCCACTTGCTGACGTAGCCTCTTCAAGCCACCATGAATTCCTTGAGGACAAAGGCTGGGCCTTCTCAGGCTTGAGCACAGTGCAGGAGTTCTGTAAGCCTTGGGGTCTTGACTTGGGGCAGGAGAACTGGTGTGGTGTTTTGAGGGTGGCTGGGCCACCTGGCAATGTAGAGAAGGCCTGGTTCCTAGGGGTCTCCAGACACCCAACTAAGAAAAGGGACACAGGTATGTAGGGAGCCACTGCAGGTTCTTGAGCAGGGGAATGACTAGTCATTGGCTGTGACCATTTCTGCTGTTGCTAACACCTGTCATGGTCTTAGCTGGTGGAATTTCTGATAAAGAGGTAAATTCTGCCTCGTTTCACACCCTCTCTGTCAGCAGTGTATAGGATCTGTTTAGTGAGTCGTTTCACACCCTCTCTGTCAGCAGTGTATAGGATCTGTTTAGTGAGCAGTTGTCTTTTCGAATAAGACTTTTTTTTTTAATCAGAAAGCATACTTCTCACTGCCCCTCACATGGTAAACCCAGTTCTTCGCTGTTCCGAACAGTGATGCATTGTAACAGCCCAACAGACGTGTTAATCCCCACTCTAAAAGGATAAAATGCAGACGTTTTCAAAGCCGTGTGACCTGAGTTTGACAACAGAGGCCCGGAATCTGCAGTGGCTCAGAGGCTTGGCTGCAGTCTGACCACCCTCTGCTCAGTCATCTACAGAGAGAGCAGCTCAGAGAAGTTAGCTTTGTCTGCTACTTGTCCTTTGTGCCAAAAGTTCCCCCCGGAGGGTTAAGAGACCCTAGGAAGATTCCAAAGGGGAGTGTTTACCGTAGTGCCCTCACCTCCAAGTCTGTGAAGGGAGGTGGATTACCTGCCTGTTTGCTGGAGTGACACCTGCGGGGGCAGGTCTCTATTAGACCCCAGCAGGCTCGCAGCTAACTCTGCCCAGATCGGAGACGTGACCAGCGCTGGGTCTTTAAAAGTGCAGCAGGAATTAGGCCTGGCCATTCTAGCTACACCCAAAAAGGCAGGTGGTCCAGTTCCGTCTCCTACTTAGACTTCTGTCGGAGTACACGTAGCAACTGACTGAAGGGGCAGGTTCCTCAGAATCACCCCCAAACACACATCTGGCGACTGGTAGTGACTCTGACTTGTCCGCTGATGTAAACAGCGATAGTACGTACCTGATATGCCCCTCCCCTCTCAGCCTACCTGAGCCCTCGGCAGTTAGGACCATCTCCTCCCTCCGAGTCTGGGAGCTCTTGCTCCCCAGTGCTGCCTCTAGCTCTTGGGCCACACAGAATCTACAAGCAAATCAGGCTCATCCCTCCTCCACATGTCCTCCCCCAGGGCTACTCCTCTCTAAACTGAGTATCTTCAGTTCCTACGCACCCCCAATCCCCACCTCAGCCCATGGCCCCCGTGCGACTCCGCTGGGCCCCGAGTGTCTCTCCCTCTCTCACTCACTCACAGCTGAGAGCCTTCCTTGCTGATCAGTGCAGAGGCAGTGGGACCACCTCGTTCCACCACAGGCCCTGCCTGCCTCTGGGCCTTTTCCTACCACCTTTCTGCCGGTCTGCTCCCCTCCGGCCTCAGGACTTTGCACTTACTTTATTCCCAGCACCTCAAACAGGATCTGGCGCTGGGTGTCATGATTGTTGGCTGAATGTCGAATATTGAACCCTAAAAACTGTTCTTGCATTATTGAAGCATAAGATAAAAGTAACTTTTCTGGAGAACTACACCAACCTGTTATTAATTCTGAGATTATGAACAACCAAAATCACTCTGTCTTTTATATCAATTGCTATGATCCTGTATCCACAAGGGTGCTTTTTGGACCCAAGTACAGGAACTTAAAATCATGTCTCTTAAATTACTCAGTGAACATTTATTGAGCATCTTCTCTATGCCAGGCACTCTTCTTTATGCTGAGGGTAGAGGGGTGACCAAGCCAGACTCTCTCCTGCTTTCATGGAACTTACATTCCAATAGTGAGTGACTGATACTAAACACAGAAGCTCCAGCCGGAGATGAGTGTTCCGGGGACAGAGACAGGGACTGTGGTGGGAGTACCTGGGGGGGAAGTCCTTCAGATGGCACTGGCTCCCCTTGGAGGAGAAGGCTGGTGAGCTGAGATCTGCAAGACATTCAGGGGTCCGCTCTTCAAAGGAAACTGCTGATAGAATCCACTAAAGGCACATCGAGAAATGAATTCTTGAGGGGTGGGTATAGCTCAGGGGTAGAGTGCATGCTTAGCATGCACGAGGCCCTGGGTTCAATCCCCACTACCTCCATTTTTTTTAAAAAGTACAATTTTCTAAAAAATGAATTCTCTTTCACAAAAAGTAATGAAGATAGTTTGAAACAGTGGAATCCAGAAAGCACATTAACACCTGCTAGTCCAGAGGACAGTCATCATACTCTAATATGGATGTGTTTTCTCCACCCTCTGCCCCAGGTTGTTGCTGATAAGACAAAGTGGGTGGTAGGAGAGGGCCCTCTTTCCCGACTACAAAAAAGGGATCAAAGAAGCAGCCTCTCAACCCCACCCCAAATAGCCACAGCGGGAGCAGGAGACTTTGCAGGCTGGGCCACGCTCTGCAGCGCGCGTGCCCAGCACTGGCCTCTGTCTCACTCACTCTCTGCACCACACCCAGACAGCTCTGCAGGCTGAACCCTGCAGTCGGCGGTGGTCAAGTCTGGGATTGTGGGAGGAAAATAACAGGGAGGGACCCTCCCAGAAAATACAGAGAAAGGCCAGCTCAGGAAACAGAGGAAGACCAAGTGGGCTAGCTGACCCTGCGGGCACGGCGCTTTGTGGACTAGAGCAGGTTGCCCAGCCACACTTTCATGTGGGTCTGTATTTCTGGGGCTGAATATTTAGTGAAAAAGTAATAGAAAAAAAGTAGGCCCAGAAATATGCTCATATACACACAGTTTTGCACAACCTTAGGGGTTCAAGGATACCTAAATCCTGGCTCTAAACCCTGACTCCAAGTTATTCTAAAACTGATGCAAGATCCAAGGAGAAAAAAAAATAAGTCCCAAGGAGAGGAGTCAAGCAACTTTTTTTTTTAATTTTGAAGTTTCTTACTCTAAGGAAAATGTCAGTGGGATTTAAAATTTTTCTTTTTGCCTGAGTGAGCTTCAGGCCTTATGCTTTGAAGTAGACACGTTAGAGGAGGCAGGAGTCCTGGTATTGGATGGCATTACACGTGTTCATAGCAGTCCCGGTAACGGTGCCCTTTATTCCTGTGCGTTTCTCCTGCGTCTTTGATATTCGTAGCAATCCTCTTAACAGGGCTGAAGTCGTTCGCAATGTAAGGTTTTTGTTCTCCTGGTTATTCTCCCTCAAGTGACGGCTTTTTAAACAACTATCACAAGGGACAAAGTGAAGAGACATCTGGAATCTCAGCCGGTTCTTTAGGAGCGCCTAAGCACAGCACGCCCGCCCTGGAGGCAACGTGAAGGCAGCAGTTTCCCAGGAAGCTTAATCACATCCTTTTAGCTAATCCACTGCCCCACCGGTTTAATACACACGCTCTATGTTTAACGCTGTGCGTGGGTCTGCGTGTGTACAGGAGCAGCCTCCGTGCAAGCAGAGGAGGGTGGTGCCTCGAATATGATCTGTGCTCAAAAACCAATTCCTCAGCTGGCTGAACATGCATGTTGGTGCCCGTGCATCTGAGTTGCTTTTACTGGGGAGCATCTCCCAAGTTTAAAAGAAAAATGGAGAAAAACCATTGTTCTCCCCTGCTCCTTTCAACTCACAATATTCACAATGTTCACAATTAAATCAGAAGGATATGGAGTCTAAATCCCAGATTGCCCCGCTTCCTCCCTGTTCAGCAGAAATAGAACAGGAAGATGCTGGCACCTACAAATTATAGCGATGGCCCGCAGAAGTGGAAAGAGGAAAGAAAGCGAGGGGGCTGGGTCATTGCTGCGCGGGAGCCAGGCGGGCTGGCGGGCTGGGCAGGGACTCCGTCCCTCTCAGGCCAGAGTAGAGCGCCTGCCCTGGGTGGAGCCTGGGGGCTGCTGTTAGGGGCTTGGTTCAGAGGCTCTTGGGAACCGTGGTGTCCTCCACCCCTGTCTCCCAGATGGACGTTTTCATCAGTGCCCTGGCTTGCCTTGGAGAAAGCCAGTCTTCTGAAAGGAATTCTCTTAACACTTAATTTGCTTAATAGTGCACATTTGATGACTGTGTTTATGAAATTTAAATTTAATATCAGACGGGCCAATTTCAGACTCTTTTAAACATTTTCTTTTTCATTTTCGAGTGCCTACCCCCTGCCCACTTAGCTATTCTTTTTTTAAAATAATTTTAAGGACTATTTTAGTCAAATAATGCAGAGATGCACCTTAGTTGAATACGCTAAAAAACTGAAAATGCTCAAAAACGTTCTGAAGAACAAAAGATGCCTAAGGTGTGAAAGTGTTTAAGGACCATCAGCTATTATACTACAAACAAAATGTTAGTAGAGCAATCCTGCTTGTTCTTCAGTATAGGAATTTTAGACAAATGGATTTTCAGTCAAATTGATTTGAAATGAATTTACCCAGAGCTATTTGAGCTCTCTTTCCAGAGCCTCCTGCTAACCGTTGCTAAACTCACTGCTTCCTTCCTAGTCTTGTTTTCCTTCATTCATTTAATCATTCACTAACTCACTGTATCAAGGACCTGCTAGATATCAGGTCTATGCTAACAAACAACAAAAAAACTCAATTAAGGAAACAAGAAATACAGTGTGATACCAACAGCCATGAAAACACCCTCAGTCTTCAGGGAGGGGTGATCTGGGAAGGCTTCCTGGAGGTAGTGATGTCTGAGCAGATTGTTGAAGGACAACTAAGAGGTCTTCAGGCAAAGAGAAAGGGAACTCCCCTTCCTGATAAAGAACCATCCCCAAAGTGCCACTTGTGGAACTGCAAATTATTTAGGGTGGCTGGAATGTGGAACCGGTGGTGAAGGGGATTGGGTGTGGAGTGCTGAGCAGACATCAGATTCTCAAGTCCTGGAAAACTCTCTAAGATGGCTGGATTTATAAAGGGTGGGGAGGAGGCAGTCAGGATTTGAAGCCTATGGGTAAATATGATCGGATTTACACCCAGGGTAGGTGGCTCTGGCAACTCTGCCTCCCCTGTATGGGCCTGGTGACTGCTTCAGTGACTGCTATGAGCTGAATGGAGGGGACGCAGCAGAGGGTGAGAGCAGTGAGGACGGTGATGATAAGAAGACAGTAACAGCGAGGACCATTTTCAGCCCCTCTAGAGCCTGTCATTGTGCTAAATATTTTATGTAGATGTTCACATTTAATTCTCAAGATAATTATGAGGTGGATTCCCACTTTACAGATGAGGAATTTGAGGCTCAGAATGAGTAAGCAAATTCTCTAAGCTCCATCATCTGGAAAGTGACCAGCTGGGGCCCAACTCAGTTTGAACACTCCTAACTCTGTGCCTTACCCTCTGTGCTGTCCAGCGAGAGTCCTTGGTCTCAGCTTTCTCCCCTCCTCAGAGACCTGACCTTCTCAGTTCCTTCACAGACTGCCTTTGTTTTCCATCTGTTCCTTTTCAGCCCTCCACAGAACATGCCCCAGACACTCTGGTTCAGCCCTCATGTTGTCTAAATACCCTCTTGTTTAGATGGGAGGGGTTTAAATGGTTTTTGGTTCCAGCTCAATGGAGGCAACTGAGCCCACAGTCACTGTCGGCCGTGACTGGAAGCCCAGCACATGACCTGAGAGTGATGGATTCTTTTGGCTTAATTATCACTGCTCTAGAAGTGTCCACGTCAACCAAGTCTTCAGCCTTTTCTCTCCAAGTTCCTCAGTCCTGTCAGTAAGACTTAAGCATCCTGGGGGCCTCACTCTAGCCAGGACACTCAGCCAGAGAGGAATCCGCCATGTTGGCTTTGCAACTAGGACCCGAGGGGCTGGCAGGGGCGGTGGGGATTGGCAGGCACAGGGCAGGGAAGGGGCCTGTGGCCCAGTAGCTGCACTGGCCTCCTACCTCACCGGAGTCTACCACAAGAGTGTGCAAAGGGTTTTTGTCTTTATGTGGGCATTTTTTAAAATATCTGATTAAGGCTTTCTTAACTTGTATTCTGTGAATCCTGGTTGTTTATGAACCTCACCTAAAACTATACTCAAAGTCTTGTGTGTAGGAACATCTGCATATTTTTCTAGAGAGGTCTTAGCTTTCATAAGATTCAAAAGAAGGCCTGTGACCCAATCACAAAACCACAAGAAAATAACAGCTCAGAATTGTTGAGCCCCTCGCGTGCTCTACACACGTGACCTTAAGTCATCCTTGCCACAATGCTATAAGCTCTAGGCTGTTGGGTGTTTTCTGGGATGGATAGGGTAAGGCCCCAAGTGAAGGGACCATCCGTGGGGCATGCAGCCGGTCAGCTGGGAGCTGGGCTCTGCCAGGGTCTGACGCCTGTGCTGGCCTGGGCACCGCTGTTCTTAACCACCTGTTGGCTTGGCCTGGAAGACCCTGAGGAATGAGTAGAGACCCCCTCCAGGGACACATATGCAAATGGTGTCTACACTGCATGACAAGGAGATCCTAATATTGACTCATTGCCCTCAAATTCTCATCACATGACTCAAGGAAAAATGTGAACACAGCGCAGTGTATTTTTTTCTGCCCACAATATGACTTGGCTGACATTAACCATATATTTTCAAGGATAATTGTCTTTCAAGAAAAAGTAAAATCACTGCTTTCAAAGGTTCATTTTTGTTTGAAACAGAAAACTTTGTAATAACCCTCATTTCTTTAACAACAACAACAAGAAAGTTATAAAATGCTTCCTTCTCTCTTTACCTCCCTCTGCCTTTCCTCCACACTGGATTGTGGACTCTGTTTTTGGCCAGTGAGTTGGCTAACTTATTGGTTTGGTTCCTCCTGGGACAACTCTGGGGGCAGGAGGGGAGAAGTGTGAGTGTGAATGCCCACTTGCTCGCTCCGGAGAGGCCAGACCGGGCGGTGTGGCCCAGGGAAGCCCAGGCCAGCCGACAGGCGGAGACGCCCCCACACGCAGCAGCTGGACCCCGGCATCAGACTCCAGTACCTCCTTCCCCACTTCCCAAGGTCACCTTCATCCGGTGGGTGCACCAACCCGTGCTTGGACAAACCTCACCAGCCTGACAAAGCACGTTGTTGCCCCGGCCCAACTCTGGGAATAAGCTTTCCCAGTGCTGCATAGGGAAATCTGCCTCAGAGGACCGACCCAGACTCAGGGACACAGGAGGGGACACCACAGTGACAGGCCAGAGAGGCCCAAAGGTCCTTGGGGATGAGGGGAGTGAGCAGCCCTCCCAGAGCCCTTGACAATAGAGAAGTGGCTGGGCAGGCACTTGGACACTGCAGCCAGCCTGCCTGGGTTGGAATCCTGACTCATCTACTTCCTGTGTGTCCTTGGACAAGTTACTTAACCTTTCTGTGCTGTATTTTCCTTCTCTGCAAAATAGAAATAATAGATGCACCTGCTTCAGAGGGTTGTTATGAAGATTAAATGGATATTAAATGAGATCATCCTCAATGCCTGGAACATCAAAGGACTAATAAATATTAGCAAATATCATCATTATTATTGTCATTATGGGTTGAATTGTGTCCCCTCCCAAAAGATGTTCAAGTCCAAACCCCTAGTACCTGTGAATGTGACCTTATTTGGAAATAGGTCTTTGCAGATGGTCAAATTAAGATGAGGTCATTAGGGTGGGCCCTAATCCAATATGACTGTGTCCTTACAAAGGAGACATTTGGACATAGAGGCTGACACACATAGAGGGAAGACAGTGTGAAGACATAAGGAAGCTTAGGAGGGAAGATTCTCCCTCACAACCCTTAGAAGGAACCAACCCTGCCAACACCTTGATCCTGGACTTCCGGCCTCCAGAACTAGGAGACCATAATTTTCTGTTATTTAAGCCACCAATTTTGTTTCTAGAAAATGAATTCAGTCACCATCATTATCACCTGCGACAGCATCCAGCTCTTGTGTGTGCCTTCTCACTTTCCCTGGAGGAGCAAAGGCTCTCTGGAAGAGGGAGAACTCTCTATACTGAGGGCAAATTACTGGATTGCAGAGCTACAGTCTGATCAAATTCAATGCAGTAATGAGGAGGTGTCTCGCTCGCCCTTCTCAGCACCCACTGGTTAAAGGTTCAGCAGGCACGGCCCTGCCCTCCCATGAGCCATCCTTCCCAGCCTGTGCATCCTCCTTCCACCCGGGACACCAGCATCCCTAGGCATTCAAGCTGCCACCTTCTGCCTTTTTCTCCACAACACCCCATCCCATGGCTTCCCCCAAAGAAATATGTTGCATTTGATTTCTCATCGTCTAATAAACTGGAACTGACTTCCCTAATTGTCTGCGGTGTGTTTGCTCCTCCTGTTAGGTAATTGTGCTGTCCACGCGACTCCTGAAGCCACTTAACATCCCTGAGCTGTTATTTGCGACTGACCGGCTACATCCAGACCTTGGCTTCTGAGCATCTGCTAAGAAGATGAGACCTACCGGGCTGGAAATCCCAACACTGTTCGCTGTCACCATCCAAGATATGCCTCCAAAATCAGTGTCCCTGTTTCTAATCATGGATATGACTGAATTCTGCCCAGAAGGTCTTTATAACCACACAGTGAATTACTTAGCTGGAATTTCTATGATTCTTAAAAAACAAAACAAAACCTTTTAGGGATGAGGGTATAGCTCAGCAGTAGAGCGTGTGCTTGGCTTGCACAAGGTCCTGGGTTAAATCCCCGGCGCCTCTATTAAGGAAGGGAAAACAAAAACCTTTTTCATTTTTCTAAAGATGTCAAACTGTCTCTCAGCTGGCCTAATTCGTGATAATTCCCCTTTATCCTTAACCCTCTATCTGTGATCTTTCTGATTCCACCTGCAAGTTCATTCATTCTAAGTAAGTGCCTGTTGGTGTGTGTTGGTAGATGACAAGCCTTTTGATCTGCAGTTGCTCAAGGAAGAGTTAGACATGCTTTAGAATCATGAGTGCGAGGAAAGGTTGGTTTTTAAGATTATATAGCTGAGGAGGGAACATTGCAAAGAGGATCGGAGGCTTTGTTTCTCTCTTGATCTGAGCCATTTCTGGAAAGGCGAGGGAGGGGTAGTGGCCAGGGCAGTGCTGATTGTCTGCCCATTTTGTAAATCGCCTGCCAATACAAAGGGCTGCATTGTTCCAGTTCTCTTACTGGGCAGGGCTGCCAGCCTGCTTGGAACAGTAGTGGGAGAGAGGCTGATTGGAGGGCTGTCTCTGCCTGTTAAAGCTTTCCTCTCCTCCCCAAGGAAGGCTCCAATAAAAATATCTGGTCCAAGGAGTCTAAGTTGGAACCCCAACCTCTGTGACTTTTGTGATTTCACATTTCTACTGAAATATAAAGCTTTCTTTTCTGTGGGTCTAAGTCTCCCTTCTGGCCATAGCAGAAAAACCTAGACCCATAGAGTGAAATTATACAAGAACTCCAGCCAAAATTAACTGCTTGGAACCGCACATTAATAGGTGTACAGTTGGTGGAAATTCCTAGCATCTCTCAAAGATGTTTGTAATAAAGAGATAAACCTGTAAAACAGTGGCTAGTGCGGATTAAACAGGTGGAGGAAATAAAATGTAAACCAAAATCCTCTATGTCTCTGCTTTCAGTTCTCTGCAAAGCACTATCACCATGTGAGAAAACCATGGAGCTGGAAATCACTTTGAGATGTAATCAGAGCAGGTTTCCTAGACCCTGGCTTATTTATTTTGTCCAAGGATGTTTTCTACCTAACACCAGTTCTTTCTTGGTGCTGAAATACTGGCTGCTTCTCCTGTTCTGCTTATTTCCAAATTTGAACTTGAATGAGGAAGAAAAGGCAATAGCAAAGGAAATGATAATTAAAGCAAAGATCGCTGTTTTCTAAAATAATGAAGTAACCTTTTGTGTGTCTGTCTCCAATCTGCATTCGTTTGTTCATTCATTCATTCATGCATTCATTCCCACATATCCAGCAGCACAGACCAGGCCCCCTGCTAGGTTCCAGGCCATCCTGGGGAAGAGCCAGGTGCATCCCTGACTCTCTGGTTTTACAGAATTAAGCACCTGGTGCTTCTCCTGATGCTCAGGCCCTCTGTGAGTATTTGCTCGAGGTTAACTTTTAAACCATATGTCTATATGCAAAGGAAACTTTCTGGAAATAGAAAAATCAAACTGCTCACACGTGGTTCCCTCTGGGAAGGAGTACATTATAGGAAGACTAACGAAAGGGGAAGTCTTGCTCTCAATCTACTTGTGTCATTTGAGTTTTTTTTTATAGTCAACATGTATTTGTATATTACTTCTGTGGCCTTCATGTATTTTTACAAGTTAATTTCCTCTTTAAAAAAAAAGACATCTCAAAGGCTTCTGATCTGAAATGATAAATGGAGGAAGTTTCTGGTTGTAAATGTTATCATGAAGCAGTTACTATGTCCCCAAAATACTCTCAATAATAGATTAAATATGGCCAAAGGCGGTCTCTGAGTGGTGGGGAAAACATCAGAAGTTTAGTTAATGATCTTCTTTTTCCATCTCTGTGGTCGCTGGCTGGAGGAACTGAGCTAGGCAGGCAGTCAGGAAGCAGAAGGCTTTGGAGTAAAGGTGGGCTGAAAGAAGTTTATGTTGACCAGAGTCTGGTTTGATTGGAAGGTAGGAGGCCCAGGAAAGTGTGCTGCTCTTTGAGTTAAAAGCAGGAGCATCATGAGAACTTGGTATAAATCCTGCAAAGGCCCTTCACCGGATCAGGAAAAAGAGGGGACTCGGGAAGTAGCACATGGCCCCCGGCAGAGCTTCCTGAACCCTTTCTGGTGTTGCCTTCTTCTTGTGCTCGCTTCCCCGGGGGGGGGGGGGGGGAAGTGGGGGAGAAGGGGATCACGCGCTTGGCACCCTGCAGAGGAGCACTGGTTAGAACAGAGCTCCAGAGTCGTCTCTGGGTGTAAGTTCCAGCTCTGCCGCTCCCAGCAGCGTGCACCTCTCCAAGCCTGGTGCCTCCGTCTGTAAGGTCCAGATGGTAATGAATGGTCCCTGAGAAGGCTGCTGGAGAGGGAAGCCATTCCTCGCACAGTGGCTAGCATGTGACCCCAACAAGCGTAGGTGTTTACTGTAGAGGACACGAGGAAAGTCACCTCACAAAATGATATAGTCTCAACAGGAGAATAATGTTATATGAAGAAAAACTCTGGAGCCCTTCCTGGGGTCCACAAGGAGATGCGAAAATGGAGGAGGAATAACACCCTGGTCCCACATTCAGAATAATGCAACCAGGAGCGATGCCTGGAGCCCCTTCAATGACTTGGGTTCGAATCCCAGCTCCTCCACAGAGTGGTTCACTTCTCCTGGTCTCAGTTGATTATGAAATTGGACAAGGACGGGACGTACTGTGTCGGGTCATTGTGAGAATTTAAACACTTGATACCATGCTGTTTTGATTACTGGTATTAAGTCTTTTAATTCTCACAGTGACCTGACACAGTATGTCCCATATTACTCAGCTATAAAAAATAATAAAGTAATGCCATTTGCAGCAACATGAATGGACCTGGAGATCGTCATTCTAAGTGAAGTAAGGCAAAAAGAGAAAGAAAAATACAATATGATATCATTTATATGTGGAATTGAAAAAAAAGACAAATGAACTTATTTACAAAACAGAAACAGACTCACAGACATAGAAAACAAACATATGGTTACCAGTGGGGAAAGGAGGTGGGAAAGGATAAACTGGGAGTTTGAGATTTGCATATACTAATACATATAAAATAGATAAACAAGTTCATACTGTATAGCACAGGGAACGATATTCAATATCTTGTAGTAACTTATGGTGAAAAGAATATGAAAATGAATATATGTATGTTCATGTATGACTGAAACATTATGCTGTATACCAGAAATTGACACAACATTGTAAACTGACTGTACTTTAATAAATACATATATATTTTTTAAAAGACAATACATGTAAAGCACTTGTAACATGTCACTTGGCAAGCTGGCTACGAAGTGTCACCATTTCTGGTAGTTAATGTCGACTGATTGTCCATGCGGAGCCCACTCCCTGATAGAACTTTGTCCATCACTAGCGTTAGCCACAAAATAGTTATGTGGATTCTGAGACTGACCCCTGACTTACCATTTCAGCCTCAGCCATGTGCCAGTTCTAAAGGGATTCTCCCCCTACCAGAGGCCAGCCACCTGCAGCCGACTTAAAAGACTGAGCTGAGTGGTAAGTGCGGATTTCTCCTCTCCCAGCCTGGGTCAGAGTGTTTACTGCTGAAACCCTGGCTGGTGGGAGCCAAAACCATCACATGCAAATGTAAGCCTCCTGCTAAGGATCTCACAGGCCACTCTTGATAAACACAATTGATGGAGATGAAAAACTCCTTAGCAATTTACTTCCACCTTTGTAAAGCCTCCTTTTAGAGTCCGCTTCCCGGCAAACACAGCGGTCACTGAAAAGTGTGTGGAAGTGCCCCGGGGGTGCTGGAGATCTGCGGCAGCTAAGGGGTGTCCCCTGAGGGAAGGCCGGGGCCTATGGTATGGCTCTGTGTACCCCAGGGCCCCCTCCATTACAGTGTTATCCCAATAACCAGGAATTCCACCAAGCTCACCGCAAGACTACTATTATTTACTTAACCCCGGTTACCAGAAACAGAATCCCAACAGCAAATATTACAAATGTCGCCTGCCATTGCTGCCCAAGAAACGTTAAGAGAAACTCCATCTCTATTTTCAAAGGGGTTTTAAAAGACAAAACCAGATGATGGAGGGTATTTGAGAAGGGAGAGTGGGGGATGGTTGCTGGGATCTTGCCACAATCAGTAATAACCCTGATCCTGTTCTCTTCTCATCAAATTAGGAGAGTAATGAGGACAGTAAGAACTTTCTGGAAGATTCTCTCTTTAGATTCTAAAGGGGGTGCAGAAAACTCTAGTTCTCCTGGGTTATTCATTGTAATAAATAAAGCTCTGTAATTCCTTCGTGGCCTTTTCCAAGCGCTCTGTCTTGACTTACCGGCAGAGACTCGGCAGGGCAGCCCCATCCCCCACCAGTACAGACCTAGGACCAGGAGTTACCCAACTGCTCATTCCTAAGGGATTTGCCTACAACTTTGTGCCTTTGTCCAGAAAACACATCTGCTTTCTCCCTCACAGGGAGTGTAAAATGAATGTCGAAATCCCATTTTTCACCAGAACAAGGGGCTCCCTATAGATAGGCCTGCAGCTCCTGGACCTGGGGCTGGAGGCGGGGCAGTGGCGGGGAGCTGATGGGGAGCCCGAGGCCAGGGGCTTTTAGCCATCGCTGCTCACGGCACAGCGCCAGGCTGGCTGCAGAGTATGCGGATGGTTTTGATTTGCAGCAGGGAGGAAACTCGAAAGCCAGACATCACGACAGACAAGGATCCGGTGCTGAGGCAGACGGGCTGTGGGCTGTTCTGGGCCCCCGCCCCAGCCTGGACGTCTTTATTACTGAGCTGGGACTGGAGGCCGGGGAGCAGCCGGCTGATGGCAAGAGCAGATGTGGCCGTGGCAGCCAGGCGGGTCTGGGGCCAGGCCCAGGGCAGCAACAGAGAGATTGAGGAAAGCCTGACAGGGAGCACGGGCCAGGGCAGGGAGGGCCAGCATCTGCAAGACAGGGGATGTGGGGGCTTTGCTCAGAGGAGTCAGAGCTGTGAAGGGTGGGCCAAAAGCCCGACGTCTGGATTGTGGCATCAGGCAGACCTAGGTGGAGTCTTGAATCTGCCACTTAGGAGCTGGACCACTACTTTGTCCTTCTGAGCCTCCCTTCTCTGCATCTGTAGAAGGAACTAAAGATGGATTGTGGGTTTGGTGTGGAGAATGGAAGTTATTTCAAACACCCCCTATAGTGCCTGGCATGTAGGTTTTCAATCAAAAGAAAGTGATTGTTATTGCCTGTGTGAACTCTCTCTGAGCCTTAGTTTTCTCATCTTTAAACTGGAAGTGGTAGTATTACCTTCCTTTCTTCAAAAGATTAAAGGAGGTAGATTATAATCTATAAAATAATTTAAATTATAATTGCACATTGTAAATGCTCAATAAATTCTGATTCCTTTATCTACTCCCCTGCGCGCCTCAACAAACATACACACACACACACACACACCCCTCCCTTCCCTTACCCAGGTGGCAAAGGAGGCATTCCCTACCTAGGTGGGAGGGGACCATTTTTCATGCCCTATGATTGTAGTTCAGAAATTTAAAAGAGAGGGATTAAGAGATGTAATGAAAGAGATGAACAAAAGTCATGAAATAATGAAGCTAAATTCATGAGAAGAGAAGAAAACGTGGTGTATTCTAGAACTATAAATAGTCAAGTCAGCCTGGGACAGTGGACTGAACTGGGACTTGGGTGGCTTCCAGCTGGGAGTCTCTCTTTCTCCCAGAGTGGCCTCCAATAAACCACTTTATACCCGGGGGGAGACCGGGAGCACTAGGGCTCTGAGACCATCCCACCCCAGACTTCTAAGATGAAGTATGAGAGACCAGGGTAGTGGGGGGTGACTGAGAGACACCAGGGGGTCAGTAAGGGCAGCTTGCAAGGGAGGAGGAGAGGCTTTGGTGGGGGCGGGGATTCTGCAGACTCGTGGTGCAGGTGGAAAGGGGAGGGAGGAAGCAGTGTGTCACTCAGAAATGGATGTCCTGTGCTGCTTATCACCTTTGCAAGATGAAGCCCCCAGAAAAGTTACCTTCTTTAATCCCAGAGCATGAGCAGAAGACCATTGTTCAGTATCTCAAGATGAACCTCTCACTCACTGGACATTAAAAACCATGTAGCATAAGTAAAGACCAACACAAGCAGAATCTAGTTGGAGATCCTTGTCACTGCCTTTGGAATGAAATGTCGTTAGCATCTCATGTTAGCACCGTTCCCTCCCTGCCCCCAACACATAGCCCATTCTCAAAGGTTAGGTTAGGCTTGGAGGTAGAAAATTGCCCTCTGTGTAAGGAAGGTCTGGAACATCACCAGAAGGCCTGTCAAGAGCAAACAGGGCATTTACCCCGTGGGAAAACAGATTTGGAAGTCTGACACCGTCCCATAATAGGCCCTCAATAACTATTCATTATGGCCGTTTCCTTTGGCTGCATGGCCCCACATAGGCAGCAGTAGCCTATATATGAGCTATTATAAAGGACTAAGAACACCAAATACAGTCGGAAGCCATTGATTCATGCCCTTTGTGTGAACTTGAAGCTATCACTCAAAGCCCAGAGCCTGTTTTTCTCATCTGTGAAATGGTGGCGTTACCTCCCCCACCATCCTCACCGGGTTGTCCTGAGGATGAAATGACGTCAGGTATGTGAAAGCACTATTCAAACAAATGTAAGGTGTGATTATTTGCCCATAAGGGTGGTGACTCACTTCGCCTGTATGAAGGGTCTCCCAGGCCCAAAGGAAGCAGACGAGAGGCCCAGGAGTCTTCGCATTTACACTTGGGGCAGGAGCTTCATGGGAGGGGTTCCCGAACAGCCCCAGATCAACAGCTATGAGCTTCTACAAAAGGAGAGCAAAGTACACTTTTTGAAAGCAGCATACCCAAAGATTATTTGCCAAATAGAGCCCGTATCGAGAAGCAATCATCTTGTGGAGAAACATGGTCTTCAAACGGCTTCGCCAAGAGATCTCGTATCAGCATAAAACACAGAACCAGACATTTGTCTTAGGTTTACCTGGAGGATCGTGAGGGAAATGAATAGATGTGTTAGTCTTTTTCCCCGCCTTTAATGGAGGCACTGGGGATTGAACCCAGGACCTTGGGCACTGAGCTACACCCCCCCGCCCCCGCAGATGTGCTACTTGTGACTATAAAGCAGCAGACAAATTACAGCTTATAACACTCACAGGCTGGGACTTCTGACAAGTTGTTTCACTTGTTTTCACGCCTGTGTCCTCATCTGTAAAATGAGGATGATAATAGAAAGCACCTCATTGGTTTGTTGTGAGACTTAAGAGCTAGTCCTAGGAAGGCATCATGCCTGACTTGACGTGCTCAAGAAATACAAGGTGCTGAGAAATACTGTGTCTGAAGGACAGAAGGTGAATGTCTCAATCAGGACCAAGTCAGACGTCTGCTCTTTTCAAATGAGATTTATTGTACGTAAAATAAATTAATTACAGTTAAAGCCAAAGCATGAGTGGCTTTTTAAAGTGCATCCGTGTAGGGGATTTGGCGGTTGCCCCCACATCTGTTCACTCGCTGTAAGATATTGTTTCCGTCTTTAAGCTACAACTCAGCCAAGTGGAGAAACAACCCAATGTCATTGCTGGGAGCTATTTACACAAATCACACCAAAATCAATGGACACATTTTGTTTTTCTATACCTGATACAACAGTTAAAAGAAAACTATACAGTCTCACAATTACTCAAAGTCTGAGGCTGAAGAGTTTGAATTCTCAACCACTCAACACATCCCCCACCCCGAGACTCATCCCGGGACGGGAGGAAACGGCACCTTCCTGTAGGCCCATAAGCTTACACATGTCTGTATATATAACGCTTGGCCCATAAACTCCACCCTTTTTAGGGGTCGGGGTCGTATCTTCCTCCTTACTCTTTAACAAAGAAATCTGGGTATCCTTCAGGTTAGAAAGGCATTCTATAAGGAAAAGTATTCCAGACACACACATCATACTTGGATGAGAAAAGCAATTCTTCCACTTGAGAGAGGAAGGAAAAAAAAAAGAAGAAAAAAAAAAAAAAAGAAGAAGAAAGCCTGTGAATGCTTAACTGTTCTTTCATTCCCATTGTAAATCACATCAATATATCTGGTGAATCTACAACTGACCATCATTTACAAGGTAGTTAACAAAATCTGAAGCCATCGTGCCCCCTCCCCACTGCAAAGGAAAGATGTGGGAGACATGTCACATATTCAGGGGCTGGCTCAGTGAGCTCGTTCAAGCCCTTCAATTCTGTCCCCCTGCTCAAGACAACGCTTCCTCTCCTGCAGCAGTTCCATTGGCCCTCCTGGCCCTCCTAGCTTCTCCGCTTCAGCCCTTTCTGGAACCATGAATAACTGCCAGCATCCAATGTTCCCGCTCTGGAAGAACCTCGGGCCTCTTCCTGGGAAAACCAAACCCCCTTAAGCGCCCCTGCCTCAGACGGAAGTGACGGTCCTGACTTTGGCAGAGAGGGCTTGCTTGAACCTCCTCTTCAGGTCCTGCATGTTGGGGGACTTGGGCCTGGGGATGAGGGAGGTCCGTCGCTTCTCCGGCGTGCTGCTGGGCTGCTGTTTGTGACTCACTTCTTTGCACAGGACGTGGAAAGCATTGTAGACATCGTTGTCATTCTCGCTGACGGACACTTCATAGAAGGAGCAGCCCAGCATGCTGGCCAGCTGCAGTCCGAGCTGAGGGTCCACCTGCTTGATGTGCAGCAGGTCAGCTTTGTTGGCCACAACCACCACAGGGAGCCGGGTGCCCAGGTGCAGCTGCTGCACGTGCTGGTGGAGCTGGCTGGTGAGTTCATAGCTCTTGTAGTCGGTGATGGAGAAGACAATCACCACGGCGTCGGCCCAGCGGATGCACCTATTCAGCTGTTCAGTGCAGCTCAGGCCGTTCTCGTGGACCTGAAAGGGAGGGTTGATGCCAAGGTGAAGGGCGAGGCCTGGAGAGAGCCCTGGCCTGGCTGGATAGAGAACTCAAAAGAGCCCTTAACAGGAACGCCAGGTTGCAGGCCATAAACAAGTTCTATCCCCCTGCACTTCAGCTTTCTTGACAATATGTTGATCCAGCTGCACGGAGTTGGAATAAATAACAGAGCAGCTCACCACACTCAAGTGGAAAACTGACCTGCAGAGAACTCCATGCAGAGCGACTTTGTAGTTGCACAAAATGGGAAATTAACTGGCTAGACAGTAAGTCTGGGGAAGTAAAGATAGGAGCTGGAAGCATTTAAACCTGGATAACTGCCCAGTTCCAGAGGGAAACACACACACACACACACACACACACACACACACACACACACTAGCATGGCTCTTTGTCTATAGAGTAACTTTCCACAATATAAAAGTGATTCCAAGTGTTTGGAGACTATACCTAGATGTTTGATTTCGAATGCCAAAAGCACAAATGCAAAAACTGACCTTTTTAACCATAGCTAGGGCATTTTGCGAATTCCAAGTGTGTCTGGTTTGGTCTCTCTGCTGGGTAGAACCCTCCTAAGAGAAGATTTCTGCCCCGTGGCCAAATCTCCCAAATTAAGCCAGGCTAAGACTGACCAACAGTCACATATGACTGAAGTGTCAACATATAAAAGCCTGGACTTGACTCCCCAAGTTTCTCTCCTCCTTCAGCATGAGGTACTTTGAAAACAACTGAACAATTCCACGACCAAGCAGACTCCCCTTGACCTAGACGCATGTCTCAGAGCTTCTCACCTGAATACCTGGAGTGTCTTGAACCTGAATAGCCAAGGTTTCACCCTCTATTTGGACTTGTCTTGTATAGAGATTACCTGTGAAGGCAAAAAAAAAAAAAAATTATGTTCTTCCTTCTTGTTACTTTTAAAATATTGTGGGATTTTTTTTAACTTAGAAAATATAACCTGAACCAGTACACAAAAATAAGCTATAGTTTATTCTATTTAATGGGCTTATTTCAGATTTTATTTTCAAACAAATGCAATTTTTACCCCGTATTAGCAGATTTATTAAAACTAGGACAAAACTTGTAAGTTTTTGGAAACTTAGTTGTCTAATTTTAAACCAAGCTTCTATGTTTAGAGAATTTCCTCAAAAAAAATGTTCTTGTTCAGCATGTGTAGGGTTTCTGTTTTATTTTTAGTACTTGTCACTCTTTGGCATAAATTTCTATTTTAGCCATTAGATATAATGGCTTGGTGGGCAAATATTATTAGTGAATGCAAGGCCAACATTATCAGTTGGAATAAAAATGTGACATAACATAGCCAACTCTACATCAAAGCAAAAGGCTGCTATGCCTTATCTTGGGATGGTTTATATAGCGCATTTCAAATAATCCCCTGTAGGTACTTCATGTGGCCTAAGGAATTAAACAATTTGCTAACAGAGCATAGGCAGAAAGCCCTTATATCTTCCCAGTGGATATTCTTAATCACAGGGATTGAAAAATAGTGGCCTCTCATTTATGCAGGAACTCTCCCCCTAAAATTTTACCATCTAGTTATTTTTCTTTGTTAAGAAAAGAGAATGTTAGGTTTACAACCCCTCTCCTTTGGCCTTTGCATTAAAAGGTCATCTCTGAAAGGCAGCCAGCAGAGAGGGTGACTGGTTGGGGGGAGGAGCCGGCCATCTTTTTTTTTTTTTTTTTTTATGACTTTTGCTGGAGTGTTTTGAAGGGAGAGGCTCTTGAGTACAAAGGGTGCTTCCAACCGGGGTCCCTATAGTTAAAACATACCAAGAGGAATACTTTCAGGCACTTGATAAAATGATGAATGGGCTTGGAATGGAATGAGGCCAGATGGCAGGTTGGGGGGTGGGTGCTGGGAGCACGGGAGAGGGCAAGCAAAATTGGAAGTGGCAGGATCCTGGTGCTCAGACTGTCACTCTGAAGAACCTGCCTGGCAGATACTAAAAAATTGGGAACAGCAGTACTGGTGCAAGCTGACAGCATTTTCTTCAAATACTTTCCTCACCTGCATTCCTTTCATAGTCACCGATGAATCGTTTGGTGAGGAACCGGACCACCAGAGCTGCAGGTCAGAAAAGAGAAAGGGAAGAGGGTTAACCTTGGCACAAGAAGCTAGATTGGTCTCTACCCCACCCCCAGCCTGAAAAATAACTCTCTCCCAGAAAGCCAGTCGGCCACCAAGTGAAATTCCTACAGTGCAGCTAGCTCCTTGACCCTTCTTCCAGACACAACGGAGAGGGGGCCAGAAGGCATCATGAATTATGGCTATGTCCAGCTGGAAGGGTCATTTGGCCCACCCCCATCCTTTGAGCCCGGCCGAGCCACACCTTCCTCTTTCCTAACCTTAAAGATCTCCAGGAGGGGTTACGTTCACTAACTCCCCTTTCGGTGTGCTGCACTGTCAGAGGCTCAAGAAGCCAAAAATTCGAATCTCAGTTGTGCGGATGGTGTAGAGGGTCGACTGGCCATTCAGGACCACAGTTTGTTTCCCTCATCTGATGAAGGAGAGGGTTGGAAACGATGACGGCTAGGGTTCCCCCCGGGGGACAGCGGATCAGCGGAAGAGGGTGGGCGGTCCTGTTGCAGCTCCCATTTCTCCCCCATGCCTCATTTAACCGCAACTTCCAGAGGAGGCCGCCCAACTCTAGCCCCGGAGATAAGCAGGTTCTCGCCGGAGCTCAAGGACTTACCGGTCTTACCCACACCGCTGGCCCCCACCACGGCGATCTTGACCAGGCGGCGGCCCGCCGCCCCCAGGCAGCAATCGGCAGCGGCTGCGCTGCCCGGGGCGGGGTACTCGGCGATGGTGCACATGTTCTGAATGAGGCGCATCGCCGCTTCGGCCGGGGCTGCACCGCGAGGGACGGGACCAGAGCGACGGGAGAGGCTTGCACTGCGCGGGAGAGGGCAGTTGGACCCGGCAGGGGGCTCCGCGGTTAAAAAAAAAAAAAAATTGCCCTGGAGCGCGCGCGGCGTGCAGCTCTTAAGGTCTCAGGCTCCCGGCTGGGACAGCACCGGGCTGCGCGCGCGCTGTTTTCTCTGGGGCTGGCCCCGCCCCATGCCTCCCGCGGCCAATCCTGGGGCGCCCTGCGCGAGGCCCCGCCCCCGGCGCCACCAGCGCGCGCCGCGCCCCTGGGGTCGCCCGGAGCCAGCGCGGGGCCCCGTGAGGCGCGAGGGAAATGGGGCAGCCGACCCAGGAGGTGGGCAACGTGTGGGCCGGAGCCGACCGTGCAGCCAATGGCGGGCGCCGGGGAGGGCAGCTGCTGCGCCGGCACGGGGCAGATGCTGTGGCTCCGGGGTTGTGGGCGCCTCGTGTTCCAGGAAATGGGGCGCGGTCCGGGAGCAGCCGTCAGGGAAGCCTGCCGGCCTTGTCCGCCTGCCTGCCCGGGAGGGCGCGGCCTCGGCCCCCCATTAGCATTCCCAGGCGTCTGCACCGGCCTGGTTGCCCAGCCCGCCCGCCTACTCCCTGCAGCCAACTGACCTGTCAGCCCCGCCTTGCCCACCCTCAGGGAACCGCGCCCAGGAGGCCAGCGCCTCTAGGGTGTGAGCGCTCAGGGTCGCCCGTCCGGGTGGCCGGCTCCTTAATTTGGGGCGTGATTGCACTGACTTGGTTGCATCCGGAGTGGCATCCCGGATCATAGATTTGGCCACAATGGTGATCAGTAACAAAGACCCCTACCCAACCCCCCCAAAATGTGACTTTGACTTTGGGGAGAAATAATGTCACGCCTTTTGCTCTAGCTCTTGTCAGGAGGGTGACACTCACCGACACCCACCCTCTGACAAGCTCACGTGAACACGCAAACGATCGGGTGTATGTACAGCACACCCAGAGGCAAATCAAGAAGTAATTATAGAACAAGCTTTCTAGCTCCTTACACACAGTCGCACTTCTTCCTCCAAGAGCTGTGAAAAGGAAAGAAACAGCCCCGCTGTCTCTGGATACTGACTGGATTGGGAGGCAGAAACTGGACCTTAGTCTGCACTTAGTCTCTAGTCAGAAGGAATGGCAAGATTAGTTAAGTGACTTGATGTCAATTTGTGCTCATAAAATCCCAAGCTCCAGCCCCTTACATTCTTGCCAAGGAAAGACATCTTCAATAGTAGGCTGAATTCTCCATCCAAGCAACATTCCATAAGCTGGAACTGACTGCACAATGTCACCAGACACTCAGGCTGACCACCTCCCCATCCCCTCATCTCTCCGCCTGTCCCCCCACCCTTCTAACCTTGTGGGCCCCCAAATGTTCCAGAAGCTTTTACCCAAGAGGCATAAGACAACAAACACTGTGGTATTGGGTCCACACCCACATTAAAGGTTGAAACGTAAAAGGAAAGTAAACCAATTTCCTTCTCTACACATGTCAGGCATCTAGTTTGACTCCCCCTTCCAACCTTGACTTAACTGACCAGATATGTGACAGAATTTATGATTCTGACACAGCTCAGATGCTGAGATGAACCCTCTGGCCGATCACAGTTTAGGTGTTTTCAAGAATTCAAGGGAGAAATAGAAGAGCAATCTCAAATTGCTTGGCAGCAAGTCTTCTAGGACGGACAATGTGATTAGCAAGACACACACCTTAACAAGAAACATAATGAAAGGTTGACTTCTAGGGAGGTCACAAGAAGGAAAGAAATTCAGCCATTTGAGTCAGAAGGGAAACGAGTACATCCAAAATGCACTCTGTTTTTCTGCATGGTTTAAAACAAACTTGAATTTTGCTGTTCTATAAAATCAAACTTAGTAAGACTATAATTACAGGTAACCATGTACTTTTAAACCCCTACCCCACCAAAAAAGCCTGTAATTCGACCATGCTTACATGGTAAAATTATTATGTAGTCTAAAGTTTTTATTGAATTGCTTTTTACACACACAGACATGATAAAAGTTGTCAAGAGGAATTTTGCTTTGAATCATTTTAACTTCTTGATTTTCAGTACCATGAGCCAGAACCAAGCCTATGATTTTCCTGTCTGAAGCACAAAGGCTGAATTTGGTATTCTTGTTTTAGGTCTGAATGATCTGGCTGTGCTTTAAGAACCAGAAATGAAAGAAAGAGGAGAAAAGTTCTTGAAATTCCAAACATCTAGCAAATAGGCCACCTCCACCCCACCCAGCCTCAGAGGATGATGCTGAGAGTTACCCCTTCTTGGAAATTCATAGAATTAATGAAAAGGAAGGGGAAGGGACAGGAGAATTGATAAATGTTAAAGGCTTGTTTTATTCCAGGCTGTGGATTAGGGATTTAGCAAACAAAAATCTCCTTTACCTTTGTGACGGTCCTATGAGGTAGAAGTCATCATTACCTCCTGTTGCAGTTTTCCATTGCTACATGGTAAACCACCCCAAATCTTCGTGGCTCACAGTTCTGTGGGCTGACTACTCAACTGGGCAGTGTTCCCTTGGGGTCTCTCGTTTTGTTGCAGTCTGATGGCAGCTGGAGCTGGAGTCAGCTGAAGCCTCATCTGGGCACATCTGAGATGGAGTCTTCACTGACATATCTGCCTTTCAGGTGGAATGGCTGGGAACAGCTGGGACCAGCCAGCATCTCTGTCTACCCTGCCTCCCAGTGTGGTTGGCTCAGGCTTCCTCACAGCATGGCTTCCCTTAGAAGGAGTATTCTAAGAAAGGAAGTGAAAGCTGTCAGTCTCTTTACGCCCATGCATGGAAACTGGCACAGCATCACATCACGTCTGCTGTATCTGTTGGTCCATGCCAGAGCCCACCCAGATTAAAGGGCAAGGAGCACAGAGCCCACCTTTAGGTGGGAGTAGTGCCAAAGAATTTGTGGCCATCTGTAATTCACCACCATTCAATTTTATAAATGAGAAAACAAAGTTTCACGTTAAAAATTCCTCCAAGGTCATATGTCCTATAAAGAACAGAGCCAAAATCTGAAAAAGATGAATATCTTAAATAAAATCCAGGATGTTCACAGTGAGATAGTCTCCTATGATGCAACGCTGCAGTGGTTAAACTGCTTTCTCTTGCTCTCTCCCTCTTTGGTTAACGTAACACACTAGAAATGGAAAGGAGGCCGAGTGTGAACTCACCATTTCTTCCACACTTCTCCACCGTCACAAAGAACATAAAAGCCCAGAAAAGGAGAGATTGGGCCCTGCCAGTCATTTAATTTTCAATTATAAAAGAGTATGATGAGGTTCTTTTTCAGTTGATTTTTTTGAGACCACTGTTCAAGACCACTATTTTCATTGCTTTTCTGTACTATGTATTGACACTTAGCTCTGCTTTATAGAACTGTTTTCCTACAGCCTGGCACAGGGAGTATTTATTGATGTTACTTGCTCAGATCTTTTTCCATTCTTTAATACGAGTACCCCAATTTTGCTTTGGAAACCTCTCCTGCTTCATTCTTATGTTGCTCTGGCGTTGGTGGTGGGGAGACACACATCCCTAATTCCAGGAGTCGATACCAGTAAGGCACAGGGATTCATTCAGGGCTGGACCAATGAAATACCTCCCAGAGAGTTTTGCTGGGGAAAGGGGTACTTCACTTGCACTGGTGTTAATCAGCTGGTAGAAAGTGAGCCAGGAGCCCCAGGTAGCCATCCTGCCACCTTGTGGGGGAGTCAGGCTCAGAATGAAGCCAACCCGAAAGAAAGCAGTTTAGAGGCAGAGAGGCCAGGACCCTGATGGCATCTTTTCCTGCCCTGCATTCAGCCACACCTGAAAATCCAGACACCCCTTACAATTCTCAGTTACAGGAATCAACACAGTTGCTTTTGAGAGTATGCCAGTTTGAGTTGGATCTCTGTCACCTCTACTGAACAAGGCCTCACACATTCTGGTTGTGTGGCGTTGTGGTCTCTGCACAAGCCACACCAAGACTGATCCCAGTATTAGCAGCGCCTGTCATTCAGAAATCTGACCTCGGCCTCCTTCACTGGAAATCACAGCCGTGGGGCTGTCCCTTCCTTTTTATTTCACCCTGTGACTACCCTATCAGTGCTGTCCTGCAGTCTGTAGAAATCAACACACACCCTGGAAGGATCTTAGTACATCCAGACAATGGACTGTTCAGCACTAGATATAAATGAGCTATCAAGCCACGAAAGGCCATGGAGGAAGCCTAAATGCATATTACTAAGTAAAAGAAGCCAATCTGAAAAGGTCACTTACTGTATGATCCCAACTGTATGACATTCCAGAAAAGGCAAAACTAAGATGACAGTAAGAAGAACAGTGGTTGCCCATGGGGAGGAGGGTTGGAGGGATGAACAGGTGAAGCACAGAGGATTTTTAGGTCAATGAAATTACTCTGTATGATACTATAATGGGGCATACATGTCATTATACATTTGTCCAAACCCTTAGATTCATCAGTTGTAACAAATGCACCTCTCTGGTGAGGGATGTTGATAATGGGGAAGGCTGTGTGTATGGAGAGGGCACGGGCTACATATGGGAAGTCTGTGCCTTCTGCTCAACGTTGCTGTGAATCTAAAACTGCTCTAAAAAAATAGTCTATTAAAATATATATATATATATATATAGGATAGGGCATCTAGTCCAACTTTCTCCTACAGTATCCCTGCTGAGAGATTGTTCAGCCTAATCAAGAATACTTCCGGTGATGGGAATGCCCCATCATCCACAGCAGCACGTTTATCCTGAGCTGGTATCTTTGCTCCTATAGCCTCCTTCCTGAAAGAGAGACTTTGACGTCCTCACCAGCTTTCCAAACATCTGGTCCATTGCTCCTTTGCCTTCCATGGTAGTTTGGAAGGGACTAAAGAACTGGTAAGGAAAAGGAAAGGTGCTTCCTGGGACATGGAAGTATAAAGGAACAGAAAACATGGGAGGCGTGTCTCCTGCTTCTTTGCTGAGGACAACTTTTAATAGCGCTTTTATCATTCAGTTTCAAAAATTAAAAAGAACCATGGCTCAGAAGCAGCGTCTGGATTAAGGAGCGGATAGAATTCATTTTAAGCTGCTCATTTTCTAGGAGCTCTCTGGGTGTGAAACTAGCAACAGATAGAAGTAAACATAATAGAGGGTTTTCATCTGATGGCTCCATGCACTGTGTGTTGGATTTCTTACAGTCCCATGCATTTCACTCCAGAGAGCTTTCCTGGTACACAGTGGGGACACAATGATTTTTTTTTTTTTAATTGTCAACCTTCTTTTTAGTAGAGGCCGGACTGAAAGACAGAATCATTAGGTTCAGAAGACAAAGCAGGAGAGAAGGCAGTTTGGATCTTAAATACAAAGGACACACACGCTGAAACATACACACACACACACACACACACACACATCTCTTGCCATTAGAAAGATCACCTATTGACCAGAATACTTTAACTTTGAAAAAAGTAGATCTTTAAGTTCCTCTAATGGGCCTTCCCTCCCCCCCACATACCTTGGTTGGTTTCCATGGTAGCAAATAGCCCACAGTCTCCCCTTTCCACACTCAGGGAGAAAGAAGAACTAGTGTTCTACAATTATAGTCCCTTGCTACTGTATCGGATTTTATCTTTCTTATTCTGGAAGGTTTCTTCCACCCTCTTTCTCTATTTCAATGTAACATATAAACTGAAGGTAAAAGAAAAGGTGAAAAGAGTTCTCCTTTTCATTCAGGGCAAAATCTGAGATTTTCTTCTCCTCTCAATGATGTAAGTCTTAACAGCTTGTCACTTTTTCTGGGAATGTAGAAGACCAATATGATAAGTAATCTGATGACAATAACTCAGAGTACATTCAAGTTTTAAACATGACTTAGAACAACTAGTGAATTTCTGCTCTTTTCCTGGAGAGTAGGAAAACTCACAGCACCCATTTTCCGAAGGACTTTTAACACACTGAACATTAGAAACTGACCTGACTGCATTATTAACAAATACCGTTATTTATTGTTAGGAGTTCCCTTGGTGAAATGGAAGGTCTGACAATATTGCAACTAAACGGCGCTCGTGTTCCCTGAGATCATTTTCTTCTTTTCTCCAGCGGGAAGAATCCTACAAGCTTACAAGGATCCTGCCCCTTCTCTCTAACTCATCATTTATATAGAAGACTAAGAAGCAGAGAGAGGTAAGTATTGGTCCTCCATGAATGAATGCTCTTGGGAAATTTGACAAGATACTCGGATCAGGTGATAGGCACCAGCAGAAACAGTTAAAAAAGATTTTGAACAACTGAGCCAATTGTTTAGCAGAACCTTTGGTTCCAAATTCTTAAGTAGATTGAACACACCTAATCTTTGCCCTCTAACTTCCCCTAGGGGTGCTTAAAAGGTCACCCAAGGACACTTTAGGCATCCTTATTTGTCTTTGCGCAGAAGACAAAGCCTCTCTCTGCAGCCTTAACTCCTTAGCTAAAGGAAAATCAAAACTCTTCATAAATATCCACCTATGTCATGAGGACAGAACAAACTTCGCTTCTCTTCATTCCCCAGATCACCTGGATGGTGGAATTCAGAGGAATGAAGTCTTGCTGAGGACCAAAGCCACTGATTCTCATTGCTTTATCTGGTTCTCAAAATCACAGTAACCATCAAACGCTTTCTAAACCCTAATTAGCACCACTGGCTCAGGTCATTCACGAGTGTCTAAAATACCATGAGTCAGAGTGTGATTTATAGAAATGGGGCCCCAAGTTAGCAGAGGTACGTAAGTTACTTGGTTTGTGAAAATGGAAACGGTGATGTGATCATTTCTTCAACAAGCATGAAATTCAGTCACTGCCAAAAAAACATTTTTATTCTAACAGTGCTCTATGAGAGTTTAGGATTTTCACCAAGGTATTTGTATTGTTAATGCATTTCCCTTCTGATTAAAAAAGAAAATGGATAGCAGATGAGAAAAATTTGGTGTGATCGCTTCTAGGAATTGCACAAATGACTCATGTACTCGCTTGATTTGACAAGGGTACTGGTTTCTATATAAAGAAACAACTCAGTCCCAAAATAGAGCTGCACACAGCAGAATGTAGCTCGTAGAGGAATTACACATTCCAGACCTGAGGAACATGAGGAGTGGTATGCTGGGGCATCTCTGCTGGGAATGCGGTGTGAAGTCCATTATTAATTCGTTTGGAATGTCAAGTTAGCTGCTCCAGGACCTTACATTTTTCAAGATAGGAAAAAACCCAGTGTAGTTTGAGACCATTCTTAATTGACTCTAAAAGCAAATAATAACAACAGAAAAAAAAACTTAATTTTTTTTTGCAGAAGATGTGTATTCTAATGCTAAATAAAAAATATATTTAGCTCAATGGTAAGTAAGTTATAACAGATTTTGTGCCATACACCTGTTGACTATCTGATAAATTTAGACATATGAAAGTGCTCTGTAAATTATAAAAATATACTTTTATATCTTCATTATGAGAATGAAGCAGATTTATTTTTCCAGCCTGGACTGTCCCTTAATCAGTTGTTGAGAAGTAATGTATTTACAACCCAATCAAAGCCTCTTCCAAATCCCTCCTTACCTGGGCTGAGTTGAAGAGATAGACTGAAATCTCTCTTGTGCTTATTTGCCAAAACACGCAGTTACAGCCAAGAGCCGAGGCATTCCTCTCTCCCTATCTTCAGGCAAGAGATGGAATCATTTCTTTTAGAAGAGCTAGTGCACTGCTTATTAATCAGGCCCACTGTGATTTTAGGGCAGAATGTGGCAGCCTCCCTAAGGTTACAGCGCACTCCAAGCCTAAGAACATGGTAGAGAACAATTTCCAGACCGTGGTGCTGGAGCAGCCGGCTCGAGGAATTCCTCAACAGGTCAACGAAGCAGCGTCTTGAGGGAGCCCCTTAGCAGCTTCTCCCTCATCATTACAAAGCAGCTTGACCCACAGGAGGCCCTTCCATGGCGCGACCAGCCCGCCACCCCCACCCCCATCCTTCTTCTCCAGCTCACTTCTGGGCCCAGGGCCACTGGCAAGTGCTTCAGCTCGCTGTGTTCTTCACCCCCAATGCACTAGCTATTTATTTCTTTATTGTCCAACTCTCCACACTGCAGAGTAAGCTCCTTGGAGGTAGAGATGTGTCTTCACTGCTCCAGCTCCAGAATCTAGAAGTGTGCGCACAGCACACACTAGTACTTAGTAGGTGTTTGTGAAGAAATGAACGGATGAATGAATCTGTGCGTTTTCTGTGCGCTGAGAAAGGAGGCGGTAGAGGGAAACTGAGGAAGCTAGAGGTGTGGACGAGGACAGCGAGGGAGTCACGACCGGAGACGGTGCAGGGAGGGTGGGGATGAGAACACAGAGATGGGCTTTGGAGGTGAGACAGACTTCCGGGCTGCTCCAGGCACTGGCTCAGTCCTGGTTCACTCTTTCCATGGATGCGGGGAGACAGATCAAGAAGATGGCTTTGTAGTCGGAGGTCATGGCCGGGGGAAGAAGATGGAGTGCGTGCTACAGCTGGCTGGCTGGGGTCTCAGGAAGCAGAATTAAGGCCACTGGCCCAGGTTGAGGGGTAGACTGGGCAACGACAGGGTGGAGGTGGGGTCGGCCCAAGGAGAACAGAACAGGCAGGTCACATCCACGGAGAATGCTTCAGGAACCAAAGGACTGGCTGATGTGAGAACAGGAACACGGTGTGTGTGGCTCAGGCAGCGACATTCTGTACAGGGAAGCAGAAGCAGGGAAAGGGGCGTGGCGTCTCAGGGGGCCGAGGAGGGGAGTGTGCCAGGATGTGGATGAGTGACTGACTCTGGAATTTACATGGGAAGGATGTCCACGAGGAAGGAGAGTAATGGTGAGTGACTCCTGGACCTTCTAGGGGCTGGCCACTGTGCTGCACAGCCAGCGTCCACAATGCGCAGGGACAGGCTGGACCATAAGCTCACAAGGGCAAGGATAGTAGCATCTTTCCACCTCTGTATTCTCTGTGCCTGATAAATGCCTGGTATGTGCTAGGTCTCCATAGCTGCTGAATAAAATTAATGAACAGAGCTGCCTGTGGGCAGGAATAAGCAGATACAATCTGACTCGTGTGGGTCTTATCCTGGTCCCTGGCCCTAGATTCACGTGCCTTCCCCAACAATGATAATGAATACTGATTAAGCACATACCATGTCCCAGGCGCTGTTCCAAGTGCTCCATACATATTGACTCAGTTAATTGTTACCACAAACCCACAAGACAAGGCTAATGCTGTTGTCTCTTTGTTTAGTGCCATGAAATCCAGGTCTAGAAAAGCTAAGCAGTTTATTCAAGATGATATAGGTAGGAAGTGGAAACAGCAACGTTTGAACCCAGACAGTCTGACTCCTGAGCCCCATCGCCCACAGCCTGCTGCATACTTCTCAGGGTGCTCCCCGGGGGCCATATCCCACCCATTCCCCAACCCCTGTCCTCAGCCTTCATCTCACTTCTCCATCTTCTATGCAACTTGCAGGTGGAGAGGGTTTGCATTGGGAAAGGAAAGTGTGAAATGCAAGGAGGAAGAGGGCAGGAGGCTGGGGAAAGGCTAGAGTCCCAAGCTCTGTGTGTGTGCGCGTGTGTGTGTGCGCGCGTGTGTGTATGGTGTGGTGTGGTGTGATAGGGGCTGCAGTTGTTAAAAATGACTTTTCGTATATTAAAAAAAAGTGACTTCTCATATAACCCACCAGGGTCAGAGCATTTCCCTGACCACGGCTACAGGACTGGAATTTGACCAGAATGTTATCATGTTAATTTAGGGTCAGCATATAGAAAGTTGAGAACTGGTTAATCAGAAAGGCAACACCAAAACGAAGAGTTTCAGCTTATCCCAGGGTGGGAGGAGGAAAGAGTATCATTTCTTGAATATAACTTGAGCATTCAGTTCAACCACCTCTTCATTTTGCCCAGAAGTCTCAAGACCTGAAAAAGAAACTGCAGTCTGCCATCCATACCTATGGATGCAAAACCCGCAGAAACGGAGGGCAGACTGTAAACACCATTTAAATAAGGGACTTAAGCACCTGCAGATTTTGGTAACTGAGGGGCCAAAATCTGGACCCAACCCCTGGCTAGTACCAAGGGGCAGTGTGCTTAGAACGGGGTCTGCAGAGTGAAATTCAGTTTAACTCCAGCCATAAGCCAAGTACTCTGCAAGGTGCTTTTAAAAAGGAAAAATGGCCAATTCATCTATTTCTTGGTGTTTTGCTTTTTCCACCTTCTGTCCTTGTATCACATGATGCCAGTCCCATTCAGAGCGGAGAAAAAGCTTCACAACAGGCCCGGCGCTCAGTAACCAGCAGCACATTTGCCGAACGCTGGTGGCTGTTGACAAACACCACAGCCCTACTTGAGCACTTAATCATCCAAGAACCTTCAATTGCTTCCTGTGTTCTGCCCATGTGACGGTTATGTATAGGTAACAGGCTCCAGCAGGGGTTTAGAGGAAGTATTCTTGTCTGCTCTGCAGCCCTAGCAAATGGACTTAGTCCAATTGTCCTCATCAACGTGATGCTGAAAAGTTAAAAAAAAAAAAAGTTGGTGCTTTTTCAAACGTTAAAACAAAAATACCCCAGAAACACTAGGTATTTAACTATGAAGTAGGATCGGTTAACGTTTATTTGTTTAAATCAACGTGTATGGGAGGCCGTGTGAAGGTCACTGAAAAAATTTGGCATGATCCCTGCTCCCAAGGAATGTATGGCCTAGTTAGGAAGGCAAGATTTACCGAGGAAAGAATGGATAATATATTGTGATGCATAAAAAGCATGTCAAGTTGTCCTTAAGGAGAAAGAGGAAGATCAGTAGGGCTGGAGTGGCCACAGGAGGCATCTTCAAAGAGCTGGAAGATGAGCCAGGCCCTGTAGAATGAGGGAGATTTGAATGAGAGGGTGCATTTGAAGGAGGAATGAAAGTGGCATCTTTGGGGGCGGGGGAGAGGCTGCGCCGACAGAAGGAATCATGTCAGGATGGAGTGGGGACCTGGACTGGATGAGTCAGATGTTACCAGATGACCAGAGGATTTGGCAGCGTGTTTAGACATGAGTCTTGGTACTCTCTAGTGTCCAAACTCAGTGGAGGATGCCAAGGTTCCAGGAGGCACGAGATGCTCTCACAGTAGCCAGCTAACCCTTCTGGAGCCTGTTGGCAAAAGAGATGCACCCCAGGATCTGCTAAAACCAAAAAGTGTGAGGGACCAAAGGAAATAAGAGAAGAAACATTGCAACCATAGCTAATGTCAGAAACAGACCACAGTTCAATGGCTGATTTGAATTATTGTTCATTTCTGACATTTGTTTTTCCACAAGAAAGCAAGGAGCTAAAAGCACTGATCCTGGTGCCTTGACACTCCAGGGGCAAAAATCCACATGGGAGATCAAGCAGGAGTAACAGAAAAATAGGGGAGAGGGGATACAGGGGACCACAAAACAAGAAAAGGAGGATGGCAAAGGCCAGGAACACAAAAAAATGGCTGCTGGAGCAGAACTTGTCCAGAAGCTGAAAGAAGCACTCAAATTACTTACATGGAGAACGGATAGACATGGGAACAGAATTAATTTACAGGCTGATACCATCCAGCCAATATTTATGAATACAATTTAAAGGCAAGCTAGTAAACAGGAGAACCTTGTGTGTCTAAGGAGAGAAGCATGACCAGCTGGATTCACTCACTCACTCATTCATTCATTTATTCATGTATTTGTCTATTCATCAACAAAATCTATCAAGTACAATCACTGAGTTGCCCAGTTCCTGGGGGCTCCATTCATGTTGTCTTCTACATAGATGGCATCCCTGGAGCACCATGTAGAATAAGCATGAATGTAGCTGTGCGTCAAGGTAGCCTGGGTTGCGTGGCTCCTATGTGCCAGACACGGTTGTAGTGCAGGAGAATACAGGTGCAGAGGCAAGTCTAGGAAGAGGAATCAGCCAGCCGAGGTTGGAGGTTGGAAGAGCATGGAAAGACCAAAGAGCAAGATATGAAGTCCACGGCCCAAAAGCAAATCCTGCCAGACCCCAGGGACTGGGCCGGCTCATTCCCGTCCTCCCATTAGAACAGATGCAGAGAGAGCTGCAGGGGAAAGGTGCCGGAGAGGGAGAGGGGACAGTGAGAGCACATTTATAGACAGTTGCTAGACTTACATAGTAGCCTCTCCAAAGCCCCTGGGGCGTTGCCCTCCTTCCATGATAAAAGTTCAGCGCGAGTCCAGACAGATTCAGCCCCTCTGGAGACAGACCACTCACCTGTAATGGCTTGATTCGCCAGCCTGTGCTGTGGAATAATTGGCTTTACGCCCGCTGGAAGGCCGGTGGTAGAGAATAATTCCAAATCTGTGATGATGCCTTTCCCTCTACCTCATTAAACACTTACTTGAGTGAGAAAAGTGAAGTCAGTAGAAATTTATGGACTACCTTGCCCTAATTTCTGCAAAATTTCAACTTTTCCTTCTCGTTGGCTGCATGATTTACTGAACAGGAGCTGACAGTCACAAGCCCGGTACCCAGTGAGCTCAGGGATGCTTTGGGGAAGTCGATACTAATGTCACATTGATGGCTTATGTAGTAGAAAGCTGGCCATAATGTCACAGCAGATGTGTAGTTGCTTACAACAATGAAGAGAGATTTCCATAGAAAGCCTGAGTCAGCAAAGCAATAGAAAGCCCGAGTTTTTCCCATAGAAAGCCTCTGCTCACAGCTGCCCCCCACTCAAACTGAAATCCCTCGATCCTTGGGTCATTGTTGCAGATGGGGTCATCATGGTGTCAGCCTTTGATGCTGACGAATAATCCGTGATGCCTTCAGCTGAGAGAGCAGGACTGGTCTCCTCTCAGGAGTGGAGGAAAATGAGTGGTTTTCATCTTATCTAGGGAAGATAGGAAAAAAAAATCTCTCTTTTCAAAGTGGTCAGGATACGTTTTGCAGAAAAAAATCACAGAAACTCAATTCAAACCGGCTTAAGGTTCACAATGGAATTTCTGGGCTTGTGCAACTGGAAAATCCAAAGGTAGACTTGGTGGGTTCAGGCCTGGCTGGGTTCACAGGCTCTGATGGCATCCATTGGTCCATAGGTCTCAGGCCAACTTCTCTCTTACCTGTCCTCCTTCCCAGGTGGGCTCTGGCCAGGTAGCTGTGCTTGGAAATTCTGGACTTACCTCAGCCACACAGCTCGCAAGTCTCAGCTCAAAGAGAAAAACTCTTTCCCAGTAACTCCAGCAAAAGTTCTAGAATTGAGTATCATTGGCCCAGCTTAGGTTCTATTCCCAACCCAAAAGCAATCACCTTGGCCAAGAGGATAGAAAATGCTAACTGGCCAGGCTGTAGATCCCTTGCCCAGCCCTGGAGCAGAGTGGGTGAGGTCAGCGCTGCTGAATCACTGGGACCAAGAGTGAAAACAGGTTGCTTGTAATTAGGAAATGAATGCCAGGCAGGTCAAAGAGCAGATCTCCAAGTCATGCTTCCCCCCATGTGTAAATGAGCCGTCTCTTCTGGGGTCTTATTTGACTTATATGAGTCCTGGCTCACGACATTGAAATAGAACAGGGCCTGCCCAGGCCAGGGTATGCTGTCCTAGAGTCCCGGAAGCTTTCTGTTTCTCTTGTTTGCTTTTAGTGTGTCTCTTTGGAAGACAGAAATAAATGGGAATTAGATGGCATTTCTGAAAGGGCTTTCATTTCCAATGACTGGCCCACATGCACTGCACAATCAAAACATCACGGGGAGGGCTTAGGGCAAGGGTAGAGATGTTTGTATCTCCAGGTCTAAGTTCCACGTCCACCACCTGCTTCCCATGTGACCTTAGGTTAATCAAAGGAATTACTGTATGTTCCCTACCTCAAAGACTGTGAGGATGTGAATACTTGAAATTATGAGAAAGTCCTTAATGGCTATTATTAGTAATAATAATAGCTACAATTTGCTGGGCCCCTACTGTGTGTCAGGCAGTACCTAAATTATTTATATTATTTACATTTTAAAGTTAAAAGAAATGAGTCCTAGAGAGGCTAAAGAACTTAGCCACAGTCACCCAGCTGGTAAACAGTAGAGCTAGTATTTGAACCCTGGTCTTTTTTAACCCAGAGCCTCCATTTCCTCCACCATGTGGAACGAAATCTGTGGCAGACACTCTAGGCTGCCTCTGGAAACCATCCCCTTGCCTCACCATCCTTTTTTTCCTAACCAACAAGAGCCTATTTTGTTCTTGGTAGAAATGTGCCCAGCCCCAAAGAATGCATCATGATTGTTCTAAGCCAACCCTAACTATCGTGTTTTCCTCTGCCAATTATTTACTGCCCTAGGCTCCCCTGCCACAAGAAGTGGCCAGTGAGATATAAGGAGAGGAGATCTTCTGAGGGAGCTTTTGGGAATCACTTTCTAACTAGATAAAAATAAATATAGTTTTGTCCCTCTCCATTCTTTTCTGCTTGAAACACTGGTATGAAGACAAAATGCCTGGAGCTGTGGCAACCATTTTGTGATCATATGGCAACAAGCATGGGGATAAAAAGCTAACTTGATGGCAATGCAGAAGCCTGACTCTTTGTGATAACTTTGAGACCATTAAAAAAAAAAAAGAAAAATGAAATCACCTCCCTCCAGACTTTCTGTAGGTAAATAGTAATGAATGTTCTTTCATTTAAGTGGTTGCTGTCAAGTGCAATCCAACTGGTACAGCCTCTAGTTTTAATTTGAATCTGAAGAGAATGATAATCCCCAATATCACATCACAGAGATAAATTGAGATGAAAGCGGTCTGAACATAAAGAGACATGGAATCTGGTTCCATTGACCAGTGTGGTAACCTTGGATGAGATGCTCTACCTTCCTGCACTTCACTTTTCCCTTCTGTCAAATAAGGTTGATGGATTAGAACATTTCTAAGGTCGCCTCATGACTCTGAGTCTCTGATTCTGGGACTGCTTCTGAGCCGGGGCTGTTTGGGAGCCCTGTAGGACATGCCATCCAACAAAATGACAGGCTCCGAAGGAGGAGCACTTGGGGTTACTTCAGGGTCCTTGGCCTGAGGGGGCCCACTCTAAAATTTGGCTTCAAGGGCCAAGTACTGCTTGGCTGAATTCATAAATCTGTTTTAGCCAGGAGTGGCACAGGAAATATTGATCAATCTTATGGCACAAAACCTGAGCAATTAGAATGACCCATCAGAAGGGGCCCTGGCTGCCATGGAGCACACACAGGATGGCCGTCAGCCCTGACTGAGGAGCAGCTAGTGCCCTGTCACTTTGCTCTCCACCCCTGCCAGGGCTCGTCTTCCAGCACTGATTCATGTCCGCCCCCACTGTGGCTCCTGCCACTGCCCAGAGCCAACTGGCTCTTGTGGTTTTGCCAGAAGAGTGACGTATTACCATCTTAGAGCCAGAGTTTCTGCCTCCAACATTTTGGTCCTTTCCTGAAACAAAATTTGAAGACTATTATAATTGCCAAAGGCATTGTAGCACCTGCCACTTCCATCACACCCACATTCATTCACCTTCTCTGCCATGGCTGCCACCGAGACCACTATAACCACTGAAGATTTTGCCCATCAGTAAAGTGGGTCCTGTCAAAATCAAACCTCAGGCACCACCAAAGAGTCCACCTTGGGCTGGGTGAAGCATTGGCCAACCCTCAGTCAGACAACGTTCCTCTTACTTCACAGCCATGGCACATCTGTGGCCATCCACAGTGTGGTCTTTCTGAACAGTGTTGGAGCCACAGAATCATTGTCATTGAAGGATACCAAAACCACGCCTCTCTCTCATGGCCTTACTTTGATCCTTTCACACTGTTCAGAATAACCTCTTGAATGGAATTTTTCAGGGTCTTCCTTAACCAGGTCAGTGGGCCTTCAAGAGTCTTCTCTCGAGACAGGCCTATTTGGCTCACCCAAGGGTTTCTCGTCCACCCACCTTATGTGGCCTTGTGTGCATGGCTGCTTCTGCTTCTCCCACGGTGGCACTGTGACAAATGCAGTGTCCCTGGAGTGATTGGCATTGGCCTCTTCTGACAACTCACAGGTGACGGACATTCCCTGTTGTTCACAATGACTCCTCAGGCTCCCATTGGTCACCTCTAGCTTCAAGCCCCCAGTGAGGAGCCTCTGCCACTGTGGGACTTCTACATGGTGGCAGTTAGAGCTGACACTGCCACCACCCTTCCTCAGGGTATCCACGACAGAAAGGAGCTGACCCAGACGCAGATCTCAAAGCTCAGTTATTTTATGAACCAAGTTGATGGACTGGGGAAGCACCTTTTCATTCTTTGATGGCTCCTACGCACTGTTACATCTCCCAGGAAGCTCAGACCTGAGACTCACACTTAACTGCACATGTGTTCCTTGTCCTGAACACCCTGGTATGACTATTCCACACCTTCATGGCTAAGCCTTCATTGTTTTAATCAGTTTAGAGTTTCATCATATCTTTGTCTTTTTTTATAACCTCATGTCAGTTCCCATAAATAAGTAGTTGAGGGATTGTTAAGAACTACCTACCAATCCCCAGGAAAGAAACAAACCAAACAAAACCCCGACACTCGTGTTTAGGTTGTAGGGACTGAGTCCCATGAATTGAATAAAGTAGGAGTTAGAGTGTTAATTAAGGTTGAGGTGGAGTTAGAAAGTCAAAGGGCCTGGAAGAGCTGTCCCCTTCCTCTTAGCCTGGCTGGGATCCTCCTCCAGCTAGGACAAGTGTCCTTGAGGACCCCAGACTTTGAGGAGGGGGGACCCTCCAGGAGAACATCATATAATATAGGCAACCTCTTGGCAGCCATGAATGAGTCTCAGAGAATAAGACTGTATTTGTGGCAGACACTCAAACAGCCAATCCCAACCCCCTCGCCCTGCTGCTTTTGCTACCGAAGCAGGAAAGGCTAACCTCTCCTTTCTCAGTCTCCTTTGCAGCGAGAAGGATGCAACATAGTTCCAGCCAATGAAATAGAGGAAGTAGAGGTTGGTTGAGAGTTTCATGAAAACCTCTGGCTTTGATGCAGATGGCACTGGCCTCTCTCCTAATGGGCAGAGGTCAGCGTCTGGGAGCAAAGCAGGAGGAGGGTGGAGGTGGCAGGGGACAGCACGTGGGAGTTCTCTTCTGATGGCTCCGTTCTCTCAGGGAATCAAAGCAAGGCCACCCACTGCGAGTGAGTGAGGATGGGGGAGAAGAGGTTGGGCTGTCGAGGACAGAAGAGAAGGTGTGAAACAGTCACAGGGTGGGTGGGGGAGGTAAATAAACTAGGACACATACTAGGATCAGTGGGCAGGCTCAGGACTGACCTGAGGTTAGTGTGCAAGCATATAAAGTGAAAGAAGACATCCAGATGGCCAACAGGCACATGAGAAGATGCTCAGCATCACTAATTATCAGAGAAATGTGAATCAAAATGTCAATGAGGTACCACCTCACACCAGTCAGAATGGCCATCATTAAAAAGTCCACAAACAATAAATGCTGGAGAGTATGTGGAGAAAAGGGAACCCTTCTACACTGTTGGTGGGAATGTGGTTTGGTGCAGCCACTGTGGAGGACAGTATGGAGGTTCCTTTAAAAAACTAAAAATTAACTTAACATATGATCCAGCAATCCCACTCCTGGGCATATATCTGGAGAAAAATATAATTTGAAAAGACACATGCACTCCAGTGCAGCACTATATACAGTAGCCAAGACATGGAAACAACCTAAATGTCCATTGACAGATGACTGGATAAAGAAGTTGTGGTATATTTATACAATGAAATACTATTCAGCCATAAAAAGAATAAAATAATGCCATTTGCAGCAACATGGATAGACCTGGAGGTTGTCATTCTAAGCAAAGGAAGCCAGGAAAAGAAAAAAAAAATACCATATGATATCACTTATATGTGGAATCTAAAAAAAAAAAAAAGAAAGAAAGAAAAGACACAAGTGAACTTATCTACAAAACAGAAACAGACTCGCAGACATAGAGAACAAACTTATGGTTACCCAGGGGTAAAGAGGGTGGGAAGAGATAAACTGGGAATTCGAAATGTGCACCTCCTGGGGAGAGATGGAAATGTTAGCTATCTTGATTGTGGTAGTGGTTTCATAAGTATATACATCTATCAAAATTCATCAAATTTGTACATCTGAAATATGTGTAGTTTACTGTACAGGAACCATACCACAATAAAGGTATATATACAAAAAAAAATGAAGACAAACAAGGGAAAACATGTAAAGTGAGACCAGCCAGCTCTGGCGTGGGTTTTCCTTCAGCCTTGTTCATCGGTCTGCACACAGACATGGACCAGGACTTTAGTAGGGTTCATGTTTTGCCAGGGAAGTACAACAAAAAAGAGAGAGAACAAGGGGTTGAGCGTTCTTACAAGGAAGTGACTATAGATGTGTACCGCGGGCACTCAACTGGGGATGGAGGCAATTGAGAAAGGAAGGCAGATGGGGACAACACACTGCTCGTAGACTTCAAGGAGTCTTCCACCCACTGAAGCCAAAGAACCCTTTGAGACGAGCTATAGGAGGAGCTGGAAAAGTGGGAGGTGTTGGTCAGAAGGAGGATTCTGGAAACTGAGCCCAAGAAGGAGGTGGAGTTGTTGGTCATGGCTAGATGGTAATAAAGATGTCGTGTCCAGAGAAGCAAATGCAGGCAGAAGAGATGATGCTCCCTCCTTCTTTGAGGTTAGATGTCCAGCCCTAAGACCTACATGGCTCTAAAGTTTAGAAGGTGAGGGCTGAGCCAAGCCGGGCATTGGGTTCATAGTCAGGATTCCAGAACGGGAAGGGACTTTAGAGAGCATTAGGATTAGATGCAGCTGCTAGTAACAGAAGTCTTAGGGTAGACATTTCGGGTGGTCCATGTTAGAAAGTCACAGTCGCGCCACGATTGTCAAGGTCCTGGGTTAATTTTTTGCCCACAACCCTACCTGTGGCTCCCATTCTAGTGATGTTATTTTGAGTAAGTTGCTTTATTTTTCTGAGCCTCAGTTTCTTCATCTGAAGGATGAGACTAATTACAATACCTACATTGTGAGGCTAATGAGACTAATAAGATGACATACGAAAAATTCTTTGCACCCGTACGGACACAATGAACCTAAGCTGTGATTGTTTTGTTCTGCAGTAGTCCGGTGCCAGGTGTGTAACTGGAGTTCAGTAAATACGGAGCTCCAGAAAACATCCGTACTCCTATAAGATGTATCCTGCACCATTCATAAGTGAAGTGACGTGAGAGCTGGGATTTGAAAAGGCAAACAGTTGGGTGGAGCTGGCTCAGGGGAGCCGATGAAGCAAGAGAGGCAAAGTCCTGGTGCAGAGGACACACTGGTCACCAGAGTTTATTACCCTGTGGTGCTGTATTATGCTGTGCTGTACTGTTGCTGCTCCAGTATTAGTGTTTCAGTCTCACCACTTTTGTGTGTGTCTAAAAGTCTTTGCAATAAAAATACTGTTTAAATAACATGGGAAAATCTAGAATCAGACTTAATACATGTTTTGTTAAGTAAATAAATACGAAGCTCAACTCATATTGGTTCAGTTGATTATTATTATTATTATTATTATCATTATCACCATCATCATTATTATTGAAGTGGCTTCACACAGTGCTCACAAGCTGTATCCAGAACCCAGTCCATTACCCAGCACCTAGGAAGGGCTTGATATCCGTGACCCGGCGCTATTTCTGGATGACCAGGGGCCTGAATTAGAACTGGCCAGAGGAGCAATCATCAAAGGGCAGCTGATGGAGGGACCCGCCCACGTCAGCCCCGCAGAGCCCGAGGACTGCCTGGGCCAGGCCAGACCCGCTCACGGCTTTTGTTCGCCTGCCAAATTCCCCCGCCAGGCCTCCTCTGGGAAGAAAGAGCAGACATGACTGAGTCCTTGGGAGGCCAGCCCGGGCCAGAGGCTGGGAGCCTGGGAAGGGGAGTGAGGAGACGGTCCCTGCGGGGGACCGTTCTAGGGGGTTCTGTGCGGGCCGGGGAGGTGTTTTCCTTTCTCGTACCCTCGGCTGCATCTGTGTATGCAGCCCTCACTTCCTCCCCCAGGGTCACAGAGGGATTGTGGCGAGAAAGCTTGTGGAAGTCAAAACAAGCCCGGTGATATGAAAACCATATGAGAACTCGGGGGGCCCCACATCAGCCTAATGGGCCTCCCAGCCGTCACCGAGCCCGCAGACACTGGCCCTTTGTGAGGTGGGGGCCCTGGCTCCCTCACTCCCATTCACAGAGACAAAAGTGAAAAAGGAAAGAGAGATGAGGACGGCGGCCAGGCTCTTCCATCTTCTCTGTGCTCCCCGTACGGTGACGTCAGGCCCTTTCAGTGATGAATATTTATTGAGCGCTTGCTACCTGCCAGGCTCACCCATGCTGGTTCTCATTTCTCCTCCCACTCCTCTCACTGATCCTCACGGTTTGCCTGATTCCCGTGTCGAAGCACAGGCCTCCCAGGTTTGTGGAGGGCCAGTCACCAAGGTGACACAGCCAGTAAGGGGTGGGTTCAAACACAGGCCCATCTGGCTGAAAACAGTGATCTTCGATTATCCCAGAGCTGCCTCCCCAGTGACCTTTCAGTTATTTCAAACACGCTCACTAACATTCAAAATTTTGTGTCAAGGTTTCGCTTTCAGAAGATATTTCGAGAGAAATGGAGACGTGTTTTTTCCTTCTCGTCTTGTTATCCAAAGACAGTACTCTAACTTGCCAACTGTTATTTGTACCTGAAGTTACTGCGTCTGAAAGCCTGTCAGGGTGGGAAGAAGGCTATTTTCCAGAGCTTTCATTATTGTGATGCTAAAATTAAACGTTCTCTAAGAGCAACTGGAAAAAATCAAAAAACCCTAATTCAGAAAGTGAGATAAACAGCCATGCATGTATAATGGCTTGTTCTTTGGGTTCCTAAAAACCAGAAAAACAAGTGTGATGTGCAAATATGCATGCAGGCTCTCATCTGTCTATGATCTGCAATTATTGATACATCCGAAATCTACCTTCTTGGAATGGTTTCTTGAAAATCATTCCTATCCGTTTTAAAATTCGACAAACTTTTCTAATGTTTCTGACCAGACCCAGGTATTCTGAGTTTTTCTCATAGACTTTAGGGAGGGCGGGCAGCCTGGAGGCGGAGTCTGCTTCCAGAAGCTGCCCGGCTCTTGTCCAGAGTTAGCTCGGGGCCTGATCATTTCAGGAGACCTGAGGGTCTGCTTCAACTTTCTCACAAAAAGACTCATGGAGGGATGGGGGAAGGGAAAGAGCAGTGGGGTAGGAGCCAAAGCCATCCCGGCAAAGAGGATGAAACAACCCAAATGCACTACGGCAGGTTAAAGGGATCACTCTCTGTCCAGGCGGAGGGGCCTCTGCAATTGTGGAGAATGAGCTGGATCTGTAGGGATTCATGCAGAACAATCTTTTGATTGTTTTCTGATTTGCAACAAATCTTTTTCTTATACTTAAAAAAAAACTACAGACCAGTGTATAATATGGTTTTGGTTTTGACTGGGAGTTATCTGTATCTGTAGCTTTCTCTCCCTCCATTGTGTGTATGTCAATATAAATGACCATATCTGCACTGAAAAATATGCTTTGGATGGCTCTTGACTGATAGCTAGTACACTGGTAACCGTGGGGCTTCTGGAGAGGGAAACTAGGAGCCTTCAGATCAAGTTCAAAAGAACTTTAACTTTTCACTATATATGCATTTATAAAGTTTGAATTTTAAAACTTTTCCGAAGGTATTGTTACCACTGCTAACACTGATTTGCCACATATTACCTACCAGGTACTGTTGTAAGCACTTCACATGTTTAAACTCATTTACTCCTCACCATACCCTAAGAGGTCGGAACCATTATTGTGACCATTTTACAGATGGAAAACTGAGGTACATAGAGTGTAGACCTCTAGTAAGTGGTAGAGCTGGCATTTGAATGCAAATAGAGGGGCTCCAAATACCATATGCATGTTCTGTTTTCGAAGAATAATAAAGACATTGGTTGTTTTGGTTTTTTTTCGATGTCAAAGGGAGTTGTTGCAGCCATCTCTGATCTTGAGGGAGACACCATCCCTGGGTCCTGTTCTCAGAGTAAGGCGTGAGTTGGGTGATGTTTGGAGGGAGGTGGGGGTGGTGAGGACCATAAGCCCAGTGCCCAGCTCCCCCAGCTCCTCAGATAAGAAACTGGGGGTTCATTCTCTTGATTCCTACTATTCTATTACTAATTTAAAAATATATAAATAGGTCTTGCTTTCATCCTCCATTCTGTTAGTGTACCAAGGGGAGGAATTAAATGAGAGCCTCTCCTATTCTCAAGTGGATGCATAGAAACTGAAACCCCTCTCCCCACCATTTTCCTCACGGCATTAAAGATGCACAGTAAAGATGGTGGCTTTTCCAGATGGCATTTAAGATGGTGATGTCTGAACCCATGGCGGGAGGAGTGGGGGCTACAATGAGAATGGCACCCTCTCCAGAGTCACTGTGACCCTGAATCAGGTTTAACTCGCAGGCCATCTGGCCAAGAACCCCACAGTCCTCTACTTAAACTCAGACAATACTAATTGCCTTGTTAACAACTTTCCTCTCCAGAGAATGAAATTTAAGCAGAAGAATATCAGAGCATGATTTCCAGAGAAGTGAGCTGATTCAGAAACTAATAGTATTTCCAGCAACCCAGTCGCAGAAGGCCCGCAGAGCAAATAAAGAGCGTTTTCATGGTACTGTCAGGAGGATACGACTTGTCAAGGCAGATTTGCAAACAGGAAAGGGGGCAGGAACCGTTCTTGTCTAGACATCTGATTAGTGGGAAACTGTAGGATTATGAGGAGGGTGGATTTTTTGGCTGCCATTTCTGGGGTAGTCAGGCTTTCTGCACATGGGGCTGGATGAGAGAAGCATTTGTCTCGGGTAGAAAACTCTGTCTGGTCCTCGTCCTCCTTTGTGCTCCAGCAGCCAGTCTGGGACCGAGAGAAGTATCAATTTTAACCTGCTGCTGTTTGGAGTAGTGGGCACTGGAAGAGTCTGGGGCTCAGAGACAAGAGACTCACTGCTGGGCATGTCACCCTTTCCTGCCCTTCCATCAGCAGTCCCAACTCACTTTCTGATCATGCTGCTGGCTGATCCCCTGGACTAGGGACCACTGTTCTGCTTCAGTAACAGTCCAGATTTCCCCCTTCACCCCAGGACACCAGGGAAACCACAGCACTTCTGGGTGAGACTTGAGGATTGTAGGGGGAGACAAATGATGCTTGGATAGTGATGCAGCCAGGTGAATGGGGGGTGCAGGTGGAAGGATTGCCCTGCCTTGGGTAGTGGGTGGGACCCTGGAGGTGACAGGTGGGTTCTAAAAGGAAATGGGCTGGGAATCAGGAAACTTGAAGGTCTAGGACAGTTTCCTTGCCTCCACAGTGAGGAAATTAACATCCCTGCCCCTGTCCCACCTGAGTACTTTCTGCTCAGTGCTGTGGCCCTCTCTGCTCACCACCCGGGGCTGCAGGCTTGTGCCATGACCTAGGACAGGGCACAGCAGGCACCGTTCATGACAGTGTCACAGCTCAGCTCCATGTGAGCAGCAAGCCCTACAGCATGTGTGATAGTTGGGGTTGAAAATGCAAAGAGCAGTTACATCAGTCTGAGTCCATCTAGGCGAAGAAAAAGCTCTGTGGTTGTCCAACAGGGAATGCATTCCGAGGAATTTGTCACGGGGTGATGGAAGAGCCAACCAGGAGACGGTCCTGAAGTTGGCAACAGCAGGAAGCAGCTACCACTCGAAGGCTGGGGAGACAGAGGGAGGAGATGGGACAAGCAGAGCCAAGGCGGGAGGCCCCAGACAGGAGCCATACCCAAAGCAGGCCTGTCTGGTGGGAGCTGGGGTCACGGAGGAGATATCACCCAGCCAGGGAGGGAGAGGGAACAAAAATATCTTATATTTTCTCCCCACCCTCCAGCCTCCTCCTGGCAAACAGCCTCAGGGGTCAGTCCCTTACGGCTAGAGCAGGACAGCGCTGGCGGGTAGGGAGCAAGCTGGGACAGGTGATAGGGTCAGATATTCTGTCAAACTGCCTCCTCGCATCCTGTGCTCTTCCCTCTGCAACAACCGGAGTTAAACCATAGAATTCAATATTGTGTAATGATTACTTTAATATCTCTTCCACCACCCCACCCAGCACCCCCAGCCCCGCAAACTCAGCTCCACGACTGTAGGGGTGGAGTCAGCCTTATTGCCGTAACCCAGCACCCAGAATAGTAAGTGATTCATAGCTAATTCTTTTTAAAAATATATTTATTTTAAAAACTTGGGGGGTGTAATTAGGTTTTTATCTGTTTGTTTTGATGAAGGTACTGGGGATTGAACCCAGGACCTTGTGCATGTTAGGCCCATGCTCTAACACTGAGCTATACCCTGCCCTCTGTAGCTGATTCTTTACAGTATCTATTAAGGATAATTGAATGAATGAATCAATGTGTGCTGCTCATTGTGCAAGCAGCAGGTTCTCAGGGTAGAGTGTGCAGGATTTCAGATGTAGAAGCAGCAGCATTCAGACTCACCACAAGCTCTATGATGTCTAGGAGATCCCCCAGCCCCTCTAGGAGCTCAACTTCACCCCGCTTCTGTGGGAGTTAAGAATTTAAGCAGATTTTACTTCATTACCAGGATGGGATTTTGCCCCTTGATAAATATGAAATTACTTTGTAAACCACAAAATGATGTATTTATGTTCAAGAGTATAGTATATTTTGCACAAGGAAGCCCCCCTTCTACATCTCCTGACCGTGGCAGGGAAGGATTTTAGGGTTCTCCTTCCTAAGACCCGTTAACGTCTGGAACAGATAGAAATTCCAGGGGGCAGTTTAAGCCAATTAGTCACAGCAAGAAATAATAAAGGGGAAGATGAGAAGTTGGATAGAGAGCAGGACTCAAAGAGGGAATAAAAAGACAGCATGGAGTCGCTACATGTTCTCAGGAAAGAGGAGGGGAAGTGGACAGGTGGCAAGACAGCAGCGAGAGAGAACCAGGCGCCACGGTTGCAGTGGGTGCTGAGGACTGAGTGCTCTGAAGTCAATCAGAGGTGAAGGAAGCAGATGCCAGTTAGGGCAAAAGCACTGCTGACACTTGGCTGGTAGATTTGATCAGGGCAGGAATGGACGAGCAAGCTGAAACTGTAACAAACAACTAGAGCAACACCTAACATCTGTTGATTGCTTGCCATATGCCAAGTGTCCAACACCACGTGCATCCTCAGGACAGCCCTGTGAGGGAGATACTAGTGGGCCCCAGTAGATATCTGGGGGGTGGTGTGTGTGGTATGTTTCATTTTGGGTTTGCAGCATCTAATCCTCTTTCCTAACCATACGCCAGTTTCCTTGAGAGGAACGTGGTGACTAGTTTCCAAGATGGTCCCCATGTGCCTTGTCTTCGGGTATTCAGCTCCTTTAGAGTCCCCCACCACACACACACACACACACATACACACACACACACACACACACACGTTAAATAAGGCTCACCAATTCTGAGTGTTTGTATGTATTAACTTGTTTAATCCTCCCAATAATTCACTAGTCTGTCCTGTTATTGTACACATGCTTACAGAGGAGGACATAGAGGTACAGAGGGAGCAAGTAACCTACCCAAGATTGCAGCACTAGTGGTGGTACTGGGATTTGAATCCCATTTTCTGACTCCAGAGTTGGTGCTTAACTGAACCAAAGGCAGCGTACTGAAGGATATTGGGTGTACACAGAACTGATGGAAAGCCAGGAGAACCAGGCTGCGGTGGCTTCTTAACTCCCAGCAGGAAGCCATAGTCCTTGCTCAGACCCCCAGGGTCACTAGAAGGTGATCTCACTGTCGTTTTAACCGGTTCATTCTGGCTGCCATGTTGAGAGACAGAAATGACCAAGAGTGGGAGCCAGGTGGCCTACTAGGAGGCCACTGCAATAAGGAGAAGAGAGTGACTTGGACCAAGGGAGTGGCAGTGAGGATGGCAAGAGTGTCAAATTCTGGAAATATCTTGAAAGTCGAACCTATAGGATTTTCTGAGAGTCTGGATGTCAGGTATGAGAGAGAGAGAGAGAGAGAGAGAGAGAAAGTCAGGGATAGCTCCAAGGCTCTTGGCCTAAAATCTTGGAAGATGGTTTCTATTAACTGAGTTGGGGCAGCTGTGGGCGAGGCATCTACAAGGAGATGATGGGGCATTCCATTTGAATGTGTCGGTCTGTGGTGTCCCAGGACATCCAAGCAGAAATGGGTGCGTAGGCAGTCGGATGTGATTGTGAGAGTTGTGGGTGAGATGTCACTCGGGCACGAGATCATAAAGGGAGTGAGTCAGATGAAAAGAGAAGGGGTCCAGTGATGGCTGTCAAATAAAGCACCTGAGCATGGGCCACCTCACCAGACACTGGGTGTCTCCTTAGTAGCCTGGGCCAGGTCCACTCTTCTGTCACAGAAAAGGTCACTAATCCCCAGAAGCTCCCTCACCCTTGGAGATTATGTTTCAGAATCATAAATACAGATATCCATATTTAAACAATGCTTATATTAAAAAACTACATTTTCAAGAAAGAAAAAGTAGGAGGTGAGAGCTGACAATAAATAGTCCCCACGGACCTGCTATTGGTCAAGCTCCTCTCATGCATTTCTTTCTTTTTAATTTTATTTTTTATTGAAGTGTAGTTGATTTACAGTATTAGTTTCAGGTGTACAGCAAAGTGAATCAGTTATACATGTACATATTTTTTTTTCAGATTCTTTTCCACTATAGCTTATTACAAGAAATTGAATATAGTTCCCTGTGCTGTACAGTAGGTCTTTGTTGTTTATCTATTTTATATGTAGTAGTGTGTATACGTTAATCCCAAACTCCTAATTTATCCCTCCCTCGCTTTCCCCTTTGGTAACCATAGTTTGTTTTCTATGTCTGTAAATCTATTTCTGGTTTGCAAATAAAATTTGTATCTTTTTTTTTAGATTCCACATATAAGTGAAATCATATGATATTTGTCTTTCTCTTTCTGATTTACTTCACTTAATTTGTTAATCCCTGGGTCCATCCATGTTGCTGCAAATGGCATTAGTTTATTATTCTTTATAGCTGAGTAGTATTCCATTGTATATACATATATACCACATCTTCTTTATCCAGTCATCTGTCAATGGACATTTAGGTTACTTCCATGTCTTGGCTATTGTAAATAGTGCTGCTATGAAGTCCGGGGTGCATGTGCCTTTTCAAATTAGCATTTTCTCTGGATATATGCCCAGGAGTGGGATTGTGGATCATATGTTAAGTCTATTTTTAGTTTTTTGATAACCCTCCATACTGTCCTCCATAGTGGCTGCACTGATTTACATTCCCACCAACAGTGTAGGAGGGCCTCTCGTGCATCTCGAACGGGATCCTGTGTGTAGAAATAAAGCACCAGCTTTTTATCATGGTGCCTGTTGTTTAAAGGGTCACTGGTCCCCAAGTAGAGATACTCAAAGGTCATCTGCTTACACCACCCTGTGGGAATGTTACATGCCAAGCTGCCCATTCAGGCCTTCCGGGCCCAGGAAGAGGACGAGGGCAGAACAGGCAGGGAGGAAGAAACGAAGCCTTCCCTGCTTCTGGGGCCCTGCCCCCCAACACCACATGTGACTCCAGCCTGTCACTCAAGTCTCTCTCTCCTGGGCACATGCAGAGGGAAGCTCCCCATCACCGGCAGAAACTAGTAGATTTTGTCTTTTCAAAAATGACTCTAATTTCAAGGCCATTTTTTAAAACATTTTTTATTGAGTTACAGTCATTTTACAGTGTTGTGTCAAATTCCAGTGTAGAGCACAATTTTTCAGTTTTACATGAACATACATATACTCACTGACACATTCTTTTTCGCTGTGAGCTACCACAAGATCTTGTATATGTTTCCCTGTGCTACACAGTACAATCTTGTTTACCTATTTTTTAAGGGCCTGTGCTGTGGTAGAAGGAACGTTGGCCTGAGGGGCCCCCATCCTGGTTCTGCCGTGAACCAGCAGGTCGGCTTTGGGAGGACGGTTAACCTACTAGCATCTCAGTCTCCTTGCCTGTGAGATGGGGCTCTGAGTGCGCCACGGGGTTGTTCTGAGGATCAGAGGAGTTGACATGGGTAAAGAACAGAGAAGAATGTCACAAAACAAGTGATTATATGTTATGCTGTGTTAATAATCATACAGCTCTTAGTTATAAGCGTTACTGTCATTATTGAACTGACTCTGCTAGAAGAGCTTTGTGATCCTGGGCAGGTCGGCTCACTTCTCTGAGCCCTCGGGCTCCTGCCCTCAGAGGCGCCCGCACAGCAGTCCGCCCACAGCACTCCACCGTGAACGTCTCTGAGATCGGGGAAAACTCCACAACCGCACGCACGTCCGAGAGGCCCAGCGACTGACGGGGCACTTACGGGAGACGTGATGGCACCATCAGAAGAGGGGTGGTTGCACAGGGGGCGAGGGAGCCAAGAACTGGCGAGTCTGCCTCCACTCCTCTTACTCTGTCTCCCTTTCCCACCAGAGGACGAGTGTCCTCTCTGATCCCCTCACTTCTCCCTTGCACCCTGGGTCCCTCCCTGGAGGAGCTGCACAAAGTGCCCTGAACATCCTATCCTGGTGGCATTCTTTGTAATTTCAAAAAAACAGTCACATTTCATCAATGTATTCCAGGAAACAGGTTCCATGGTAAACAAGAAGCCCCAAACTTCCGAGAAAGTGTCCCTCTGCTGATAACAGTTGTGGAGTCTTGTTTATGTTCATTTCCCCCTACGAATAACCGCTTTGGCACCCCATCTCCACTGCGCACAGATGCATGACCTGAGCCTGGGTGCACCTTGCCACGCCGGGAGGGAATTGCTTGCTCCTGGGCAGCCCACAGGGGTCATGGGTGCCTGAGACCGTGACAACGCGGGGAGAGGAACGCAGAGAAAGAAAGAGTGAGGAGAGCCCTGGGCCAAGGGCCAGGAGCTGACCCACCTGCAACATGTAACAGCCAGGCAAGTGAACCATTCGGCCCAAATCAATTAGAAATAGCATTTAGTTATTAGCATCAGCGACCTGATTGTGGTACCTTCAACAAGAGGTTTATTCTTCTCTCATATGAAGGAAGTCTAGAGGCTCCACAAACTCATTAGGGACCCAGGCTCCTCATAGCTTTCTGCTCCACTATCCTAGTTCCCTGCTTTCATCTTCAAGTTTGCCTCGTGATCCTATATGGCTGCTGGGAGCTCCAGCCATTATATCCACATTCCAGGCAACAGGAAGGAAGAACCAAGGAAGGTCAAAAAGAGTATTTACACCCTTTATCTTTTGCAGGGCCTTCCTGGAAGTCCCATACAACAGTTCTGCTTGCATCTCAAAGGCCAGAGCTTGGCCACAAGGCCACTGCTGACTGCAGATACACTGAGAGTGGTTTGAGGGAAAAGAGAGGATGAGGGATGCTAGTAGCTGCACACTCTCCAGTTTGTTGTCCTGAAGCCATTCTGCTTTGGACCCAAATTTGCACACCCACCTAGCAAAAAAGCACTTCATAAAGCACCATATTTACTGGTTATTCAAATATTCCCCGAGAATGTTAAGTTTTCTTTGAACCATGTTATACTCTACTCTCCTACAGACAGATTCCAGTAAGTAGTTTTCTCCATGCTGGCACATTTCCAAGGATGCCTTAGCTTAACAGCAATGTTTAAACTCTCCTCAAAAACTCTTGGTCTGGGAAGTTTCCTGGCTCTGACAAGAGACCTAGGTCCCAGTCTTAGCAATGTCACCATCAGTCTGGACCCTTTATTCATTCAACACGTATTTGTTTAACATCCAACCTGCCCAAGACATTGTGCTAGGTATTGTGGACCCAAGAATCAACACCTGCAGTGTCACTGCCCCCACAGTCCTCACGGTATAGGAAATTCGCAGGCACTTGTAATGTGTAAGGGGCATGCCCGGGGCCAAGGGTGAGGCTCCCTGGCAGTTCACTGGCAGATCCTTGGCCCTATCCAGGAGTGTCCAGGAAGGCTGCCACAGGGCTGACCTCCAGGTGGAGATGAAGGTCAAGTAGAGGTCATTCAGACTGTGAATAACCAAGAAGTCACAAGATATAAGGCTGAGAGAGCCTTCTGGCCAGTGCAGAGGATGAGTTGGAGAGGAGCAAGCATAGAGACAGGGAAACTAGTGATGGGGCCATTGCTCCATCCAGGAGAGCGGAGACAGGCAGCGGCAGTTTGGATGGAGAGAAGGCAAAGCACTCGAGAGCCATCCTGGAGGTGGCATCACGAGAACCTAGGGATTGGTTGGCGAGGAGGATCTGTTTGGGACAGGAGGATGTATTCACACCTGATGGTGGGGGCCTGGCTCAGGGTTTCTGGCTTCAGAAACTCTGGTGATGATGTGTCCTGGGGCTGGATAACACAGGGCCAGGACCTGCGGCTAAAGCCTGTCCCTCTACGGTATGGTGGGGAGACTTACATGTGCACCCTCTGGCCTACACCCCACCCCCCACACAAACAGCATCTCCTGCACCAGCAGCAGAATGCATCCTCCAGTAGGAGTGGTGTGGGGGGCGCTGACCGGGTCCAGAGGCCTGCACAGATGCCAGGAGAAGCTTGGAGCTGTTTGTGTGGGGAATTCTGGGCCTTGGCACATAAGATTGTTGGGGGCTTGGCCTGGGCTCTGGGTGGGCACAGCCGAAAGACAGCAGGAGGGAACTTCCAAGTGCCCTGGGGCAGAGGCCCCAGGACCCCCAGGTGTCAGGGCAGTACAGCCAGGAGGAAGTAGGGTGGGAGGAGACAGTGACTTTAGCTCTAGGCATGTTGTGTTTGATGGGCTCGTGAAGATAACCAGGAGGTAGTCGGGGCTGTCAGTCGGGGGTACAGAAAGGAGATTTTGAAGTCACATATCTATCTTCTCACATTCACTCCCCTCAGCATCATGCCTGTGACCTGGTCCCCCAGGTGCCTTCCTCCTCCCGCATTCTCTGCCATAAACCAGCTTCCCCCACCTCACTGCCCTGCCCCAGGGCCGGTGTGCCGCGTGGGGGCCAAGCCTGAGGAAGTCTGTGCAAGAGGCCCAGCCTCACCTGATTCACCAAATTCTTGTAATCAGTTTAGTTACACAACAAAATTCAGATCAGAGTGGGGATTAGCGGAGGAAGTTTGTGAACGACGCTTTGAACTTCACAGATGGAAGCCCCCTCCCCCACTCTCACAAAGAAGCCCGAGGTGTTCAACGTGCCCTGAACACACTGCCGGCCACCTCCCCCCACTTCCCCGCCTCACTGCGGCTCGCTGTCGCCCGCCGGCTGGGTGACCCGTTGGCATCCCAAACTGCCTTCCCCGCCATGGCATTCCACCCAGGTCTCCCAGAGGGGGGAGAATGGATTCTATCCTCAGCCTGCTGCTCCTGGAATTGCAAGCATTCGGTGAGCCGGCCCCCCAGCCCTGCCTTTTCCAGGACTCCTGCATGCAGCCAGGGACTGTAGAGTAACAGGGACATTCATGTCCCCACCACCTCCCCACTCAGAGCCCATGGCAGCGGGAAAGCAAGAGGGACAGAGCCAGGAGGCCTGGCCTGCTGCTGGCGGGTTATTGTTCCCAGATGGAGAGTGTCAAACCCTGTCAGCCTCAGATACACACTGAGCTCTACATCCGCATTCCTGGGATGTGTAACTGCCTGGCCTCACCTTCTGCAGCCCTCAATTCAATAACATGTCAAGTTTCTTCAGTCTCACCCAGAGCTAAAATCCTCTCACCCACTCCCAGCCTCTGCATTTGGAACACATATTTGCCGTAACTGTCTAAATATTTAAGCTGGGCTAAGGGGAGGCATATTTAGTTGGATTGATTACACTGAGTTGTCTGAGCTGAGTGGGTCTCACCTGTGAGTGCTGGTTTCATGATGAGATTTGGAAGCCGAGAGTCACGGGCTCCAGGACTGATGACCCTGGGTGCTGTCCGGGGGGTTAGCTGCCGCCGGTACCTGGCGGGGAGCACGGTGATTCTGATGCTGATGCTCAGTTGAGGACCTGGCTGCCGGAGGGATCCTGTGCCTTTGATTCCCCACTCGAAGTACCCAGTCCTCTCTGGAGCCCATTACACAGTCCCCTCCACCCCAGTCCTGGCATCAGCAGTTGGTAATGAAGCTGGATCTATAATCCCAGAGCTTTGACTTTCTATCTGTTATGGGTTGAATTGTGTCCCCCTAACATATGTTGTAGTCCTAAAGCCTGAGTTATGAAGCTGTTTCCACTCAGGCAGACCTTTTCTCCACCTTGAGTCTGTTCTCTTTCACTGATCTGCAATAATTTAGGCTTTTGTTCAAACTGCACTGAATTCATAGGCCACAAGGGAAACTGTGGGGACAGATGAGGGTGCCCAGGGCCCAGGGATGGTAAGTGACTTGCTCAGGATCACACAGCAATTGGTGATGAAGCTGGATCTATAATCCCAGACCTTTGACTTCCTATCTGTTATGGGTTGGATTGTGTCCCCCAAAGATATATTGAAGTCCTAACCTTGAGCGCCTGTGAATGTGATCTTACTTGGAAATAGAATCTTGGCAGATCGAATTGAGTCAAAATGAAGTCATTAGGGTGGAGCCTAATTCATGTAAAGATGAGGGGTTAGAGTTACACAGCCACAACCCAAGGACACCTGCATGAAGCCACCAAAGCTGGAAGAGACAAGGAAGTGTCCTCCCCTAGGGGTTGGAGGGATCACGGCCCTGCCAGCACCTGGATTTCAAACTTCTAACCTCCAGAACTGTGAGAGGATACACTTTGTTGTTTTAAGTCATCCAGCCTGTGGTACTTGGTTACAGCCGCCTTAGGAAACTAATACACCATCTGACAGCATTTATGATATGAGAGGCGGGTGAATTCTGGGTGAAAATGCAGCTCCTTAGAAGTGATGAGTGATGGCTCCTGCACACCACCCAGGTCATATTTAGTGTGCAAGTCTCCTCTGAGCAGGACCTGACACTCTGTGCCTCCTCCTATCCTGAGAAACGCCTTCAGCGAGCCCAGTGATATGGGCTCCTTATCCATTTTTAAAGTTTATAAGTTGATGTAAAATTGGAAGAGTTTTCCTCCTAACCCTTCTTTTGGCTGCCCAACGTAATTCTGATCATTTGCATTTAAGCAGCCTTCCCATCTGAGGGATTTCAAGGCACCTACCAAATTGCATGACCCATAGGAGTGGCTTCTGGGATTGGGAGTTCCTTGTTTCCATCTGCCCTCTGACCCCACTCTGTCCAAACGACTTCACTAAAGTGAGTCCTTTAGTGGACTCAGTCAGGAAGGTAAGAGCTGCGATAGAAAATGCTGTGGCTCAGGCGTGGGCTGACTGTGGGCCGTTTGGGCAAATGATGCTTTGCAATTCATCTTAATGTTTATCCTAATTCTCAAGAGATGAAGATTATGAGCTGGCAAATTTCCAAGAATCCATTGGCCGACTCCTGAGTCTGTGATGTTTCTTAGTTGGGGGTTTGCATCCAGGGGTGGCTGTGTTTAGGCCCTAGAACTCGGCAATTTTGGTCCAAGAGAACCCTTGAGTCCACTAGCTGAGGTTGGTTGCCCAAACCCCGACTCTCCCGGTTGCATAACTTTGAGAGTGGCTGTCCTAATAGACATGTTCTATTTTCTTGCCTCACTGCTCTTCACCGAAGCTTCTTGATTACTGAAGAATTGCTAGGAATCTAAACATGCCAAGAGATGGTTCTTCCTGCCCCACAGGCATGAGTCGAGGTAAGTGGAACCATATCTTTGCTTTCTTCCAAAAACAGTGGGTGGAACCAATTTAAAACCTCAATCATGCAATGTGTATGCAGAAATTTCCCTGTGTGTTTTAACGTTCCTCCTGAGAAGCACATAACGTTCTTGCCTGTGTTTTATCTACCAAAGACAGGCAGTGGCTCCAAAGGCAATAGGTCTAAGCAATTGGCCACCGCTTAAACCCACGATGGTACAGCCATACAGTGCACCCCAATGCAGCCACAGAAAGTCATGCTTTGGGAGCAAATTTAATGACACGGGGAAATGTTTATGGTCTGCTATTAAGTGAAAAAAAGCTGCTTACAAAAACAGAATGTATAATATGAAAACAGTTATGCAAAAGTTAGGTATGTATCCATAAAAATCTGGAAAGCTATACTCCAAAATGTAAACAAACACTGATGAAATACTCAGGGCCGTGAACACACAATGGCCAGTCCGTGCACAGCCCACGGGTGTCTACTTGACAGAACAGCAGTGATTGACGTCTTGGAAGTGACATCTTTTCCTAATCACACAGGGCACCTTAGGCCTTGGCATCAGCTCTGGGGCTTGTAGGTGAGTCTAAATTGTCTTCTATGTGCTTTCTCATGCTTCCCCAAAGTTCTTCAATAAATATGTGCTACTTTTGTGTCAGCTAAAAGCAATGGTATATAATACAACCAATCTTAAGATAATCAGTGGAAATTTGAACACTGAATATTTGATGGTATTAAGGAATTATCTTTAAGTGTACTAATGATACGGTGGTTATATTTTTAAATGACTCATTGGCTTTTAGAACTGCATACTGACATATATAGATGAAGTGATATGTCTGGTATTTGCTCCAAAATAACATAGGAAGTAGTTAAGTGGGTAGATGTATAGTGTAAAAAAGAATGTTCATGAATCAGTAACTGTTGAAGCTGAGTGTTAGGTACCTGGGGGTTTGTAATACTCTTTTGTCTTTTTTTGTATATGTTTCAAATTGCCATAATACAAAGTTGAAGGAAAAACAGAAAATTAGTGTAGGTCACTGTGGCTGAGATTGACCTGAGTTTTCCTGTATCTTTGCTGCTGGTAGAATTGTGCAGACCTTCTCAGTGCCTTCCTGAGTGTGCCTTCCTGAGTCGGGTGTTGTGGCTGGTGAGGGCATGATGCTATCCGGCTTGGTGAGGCTGAGAGGAAAAGCAGCAGGACACATGCCACCTACCCACATCTGCCAAAGCCATCAGGAGTTTTGCAGAGTAATGACTTTGTCAGCACCACAGCTGAAGATAGGCAAACAGGCCTCATAAACTGGATTGTGAGTAACTAACATTTAACCCTTGACGAGAGCTGTTTTATACCTAACAGGTTTAACAATGCAACGATGGGTAACCAGCAAGTTGCTGTGTCCATTGAGACAAAATAAGAGGAAAAGGATTAACTTACAAATAGGAGGAATTGGATTTAGCTACATGGGAAAAAAATCAGTACTAGAAAAGGAATGTTAAATACCCACAGGATTATTGTATCAGCTAGGAATGCTTTCAGCTGCAAGAAATAAAAAAAAAAATCTTACAGTGTTTTAAGCCCTAAGTGCATTTGTCAGTTAGTTAACAAGGAGTTAAGAGGTTGAAAAAAAAAATCTCAGGGTTATATAACAACTTATGGTGGTATCAAGACATCAAGAAGCCAAATGTTTTCCATCCTTCCGTTTCTTTCTTTTTTTTTTTTAAGAAAACCTTTTTTTTTTTTCAACTGTAGACTTATTGCCTCAGGGTTACAAGATTGCTGCAGGAGCTCCAGACATCCCATTCTTAAGTAACCATATCCAAAGGCAGGAAGCAGAAAGAGGAGAGCAAGAGTAAATTCTCCTGCGTAACTCTTTTTTTTCTTTTCTTTGTTCCAGAAAGGGAAATTCTTGCCCAAAAGCCCTTCATCAGACTTGATTTTGTATCTTATTGGATGATACTTTTTTTGCCTTGTCACCTCCAGCTGCAAGGAAGACTAGGAAGATGAGTATCTGGCTCTTTAAGACCCTACAGGAAGGAAGAAAAGGATTGGGTATGGCTGCCACAATGGAAGAGAGCCCTGCCATATCTTTCCTCATTATTGAAGCAATTTTAGCTAAGTCTAGAAAAGTTGAAAAAGGCAGGAAATTACCTATAACTACATCATCCAAAGAAATCCATTGATAACATTTTGGTGTCAGAGGAGCAACTTTTAAGACAGCTGAAGCTCCTTTATTGGGTATATGAAGACAAATGGAGTCAGAGCGGGTCAACCCAGGCCTCCCAGGTCTTTTGCAGATTTGGGAGTCAAAATAAAAGGCTCTGTCTTGACTTCTTACACTCCTCAGGGGGAGAGAGAGGATTCAGATAGAGTTTATCGTTTGTGTATTGCTGCATAACAACCCAAAGCTTAGTGGTTTAACACAACAACTGTTTACTATTGTTCATGTTTCTGTGGGTCAGGAATTTGGGCAGGGCTCACATGGCCTTGGCTAGTTCACTCTGGCAGCTGCATTCAGCTGACAGTTCAACTGGGCTGGAAGGTCCAAGATGGTTTCGCCCATCTGTCTGGGGCCCCAGTGCTGCCTGTGCTCACAATTCTTACAGAATGAGTGAATGAATGAATAAATGAACGCCACATGTTACAGGGAGCCAGTGGCCCAAATAGCTCCAGGCCACCAGGCAGGAGTCAATAAATAATGTTGAATAAAATGAGATTACACAGTCTTGAACCTGCCCTTAGGAGAATCCAGGGAGATGCTATTGAAAAGGCAGAGTTACTCTCTTCCCAAGCTAGTTTTTCTAGTTTTAATTTTTTTTTTTTCTCATCAGATTTCCAAATCATCAGCTGCCCGCTTTAAAGCAGTGGTTCTGCACTGGTGACTCAGTGTTACGTGGCCCCTGAGCTGGCTGAGCTGAAAAGTACTCCCCCTAATCAGAAAAGTTTACATTTCCAGAGAATATATCTTGGCCTTTTAATAAGGTATAATTAATCACAGCATTGAGCATAATGACCAAAATAGTTTCCAAAGAGCAACTGAATGCTGGATAATTATAAATCAGGGGGTTTGGCAAGTCCAGGATCCTGCTAGATGGGGCACTGGTGGCTCAGGCTGAGCAAACCAACATTCCACTGAAAAATAAAAGCGGGGCATGCTCTGCAGCTCTGCCCCTGGTTTCCAGACTCCTGCCACCCCCTTGGCACCTCATTCCAATGCTCACTCTCACTTGGCCTTTCTAAGCTACACTGGGATATGCTTATTTCTTTTTTTCCCTAAAAAACAGCCTTTAAGATTGGCTGCTGAGAATGCAGGTTTGGAGCCTGGGTTTTGCTTGGTGGTTTTGTCTTCTCTCAGTTTGGTTTAGTTATTTTCATTTTCTGCCAAGTTCACAGCACAACTGAAGACTTTAAATAAAAATTCATTTCTTATTTTTAGTAAAACGGTAAGACGTGCTTTGGAGGATATCTAGAAAATGCAGATGAGCAAAAGGAAAAACAATATTTGCAATGGCCCATAACCCTACTGCCCAGAGAAAGCTGCGACCATTGTCCACATGGTGTCTCACCACCACCTGTTTGCATCTCCTGAGCTTCCTCACTTCCTGCCCACCTCACTCATTGTTCAGATAGTTTAGCTGTGTTTATGATGGTTTAAAGTGGCATGTGCCGCCGTAAGCAAGGAGGCCAAGCACAGCTAGCTGATACCTCCCAGTCTTTTGTCCCATGTGTGTGGAGAAGGCATCTTCTCCTTGCATTCATCTCATGAGGATTAAACCACAGGCCTTCAGTTAGGATGCTGTAGCCCAGGGCCGGAGCTCCACCCTAGGACACATGCCAGTTCCAGGTCTGTCTCAGGGTTGCTGTGGATTGTTAGCTTCCCACAATCAAAGGACAAAAAGAATAAAACCTATCCATCAGCCATTTGATAAATGGCTACTCTTTGCCCATGTTCACATTATCTTGCTGCGTAACAAACCACCCCAAAACACAGTGGCTTTATGTAACTATTTATTCTTACAGAGTTGTCCTTTGGCTGGGCTCAGCTCGGGGGTCCCTGCTTTGAGTCTCATGTGCTTGCCATCAGATGGAAGCTGGGCCTGCAGTTATCCAAAGGCTCCCCTGGGCTGGATGACCGGGACGGCTCCCTCACGTAGCAGGGGCCTCGGTACCTGTGGGCTGTCCTTCTCTGCCCCCATAGTGTTTCACTATCCAGGCCTTCTCCAATGGCTTGAGCTTGGTGGCTTCAGGGTACCTGCACTTCTTATGTGACAGATGACTTTTAAAGGGGGAAAGCAGAAGCTGCCAGCCCAGTTAAGGGCCACCCCTAGAACAGGTAGAGTGTCACTTCTGTCATATTCTATAAGTGAAAGCTGTCACGGGGCCTAGCCAGATTGGAGGAGGTGGAGACATAGATTCTACTTCTTGATGGGAGAGCGAAAAAATCACACTGCAGAAGCATATGTGGGATGGGAAATGCTGTAGCTAACGACAGTCTGCCACAAGTGGGCTCTGTGTACGGCCAGGGTGTACTGGGTTGAGGGTCCCCCAGTCCTTAGAACTAACATCTAGTAGTTAAGACAGACATTAAGCAAATAACCATGCAATAAAATATATATTTCCACACTGAAAAGCTAGGTGCTAGAAAAGAAAAGAGCAAAGGGAACGGAAAAGCATAAAAGGAGCTTGGTCAAGGAATGCCTCTCTGAATATGGGGCATGTAGACTGAGACCCCAGTGGGGAGCAGAAGTTATCCAGGTGAATGCATTCCATGCAGAAGCAACAGCATATGAGAAAGGAGAGTGGGTTAAAATGTAGGGAGCAAAAAGGAGTTTGATGCAAGACAATGCTGAAAAACTAAGCCAGGGCAGGGCCATGCAGGGTCTGGCAGCCCTCGGTGAGTATCTGGGATTTTGTTCTCAGTGCAGTAGAAAACCACTTGTTTTGTTTAGGTTAGGTTTGGCTGCAAGTGACAGAAACCCCAAATAATAATCCATTAAACAAGGCAGAAATGTATCTCCTCCCCACATGAACCGAGGTTTGCGTAATCCATCAGAAGCTAGGATGCCTGTCCACAGTATCAGGGACTAGCACCTTCTATCTTCCATCTGCCATCCTCAGAACACAGTTTACCTCTACCTCATGGTTCAGAATGGCTGCTTGATTTCCAGCTATCACATCCTCATGGCAGTCAGCAGAAAGGAGGAGGGAAAACATGTTTTCTTCTTTCCCAGATGCACATCATTTCCACTTACTCTCATTGCCAGAACTTAGTCACGTAGCTACATCTATCTGCTGGGGAGGCTGGGGAATGGAGTCTTAGTTGCCCGTGTGCCTAGTTAAAAATTGGGTGTTTTATTACTAAGGAATAAAGGGAGAATGGATAAACAGCAGTTTCTGCTAGAGTACTGAAAGGTCTTAAGGAAGGGACTATTTCTAACATTGCCAAAACATGTTACAGAACAGACACTGGTTTCTCTGTCAACAGTCCTGAGTTCTACAGTGCCCTCCCCCCAACTGCTGTTCTCAGGATGACCTTAACCTCTCTGGGTCTTTGATTCCTCATCTACAAAAGGGAGGCTAGCCTGCCCATCACATAAAAGTGTTCTTTAAACTGGTGGGGTCATAATAATGAAAGGGCTTAGCAGGGGGTAGGGAGTGAGTAATCATTCTTAGGGAGGGTGTTAATTTTGAGAGATTTCAAATCTGTGAAATATTTAGAGATTTGGAAGCACCAAGGAAGCAAACAACACTCTATCTTTCTGACGTTCATCTTGTAACACAGCAACCAGCAAAGAGGTCCTTAAGTGCACAGAAATGGGATAATGGCCAGTGTCCTTAAGTGAACAGAATTAGCTTTAGAATTATCATCAGCTTCCTTGGAAATGCCAGTACTAAACTGACTTGCTCCCTGAGCCGTGAGCAGTCACGAGCCTTGTTCACAGAGCTCAGATGGCTGAGATGAGTGACTAGGATGTAGTTTCCAGGAAAGCTGGACATGTTCACATGCCACACAGAAAGAAGCAGGATTTAGGATGAGTCAGTCCCTAAAACCTGGATTAGAGACAAAGGAGGGACAGAACTACAGTTCATTTGTTCTTTTTCTGAAAGGCTCCCTCTACCTAATAATATAGTAAGATTAGCTGTTGTTTACGGACTGCCCACTAAGCTAAGCGGCAGACTCTGGGCTAAGCTTTTTAAATAATTACCTCATTCAACACGCAACAGTCCAAAGAGGCAGGTGCCAAACACACCTCCATTTTAAAGATGAGGAAATTGAGGTCTAAGAGTTCACAGTTACTACGGAATAACAGTGTTGTGTGTCCCAAGAAGTCTGGCTCGATAGCCCTTGAATGTAAACCACTAATTACCCTGCCTCCAACCACCTCAAGTCTTAAGATGCCTCTCTTCCAAGCCACAGGTCTTGAAGGCCTACTATGTGCTGGGTCCTAGACTAGGTGCTGGTATTGTAAAGACTAAAAAACACACTTCCCTGGTCCTCAAGAAGTTCATGGCTGGTGGAGAAGTACACCAGGTAAATGTGCTGCTGGGTGTGCTGAGTGGTTGCTGCCTACACAGGAGGAAGGCCTGACCCACACCTGGAGACCGTGCCAGGAACAGTCAGGGAAGGCTTCCTGGAGGAAGCAACCCATGCTCCAAGTCTCTGATTCAAACACACTTGAATGTGTCTGAAATAGAATACAGGTTTCAACACACACACACACACACCCCTGCTTTATAACTACACCCTTTCGATCCACTAGACTGGACGTATATTTATACGTATATAAGATCCTCTTAATATACGTATAAACAGAACCCCCGGCACCACTGGTAAGGACAGCTGGGTGAACTTTCCTGAAACTCAGCACCCCTATTTTATGGGTCAGCTCATTTATTCTATCATGTTTCTCCTTAAATTCCAGAAGATTTCAGAGCAAAAGGCAGCCTCATATAAGCGTCCAGAGAAGGACAGAGGCAGGCCCACACCAGGCCCCCTGTGTCCGGCCCTGGCCCCCACCCCGTCTGCAGGGCCCGGGCCCCCTTGTGAACCAGACTGTTCTCACTGCCACTCACGTTTCTTCACCACAGCTTGTTATGACCTTCATTCCCATCTTTCATCCCAATAATTATTACAGTGGAGAACGTTTTCTTCTTTTGGAAAACATAAGGCTTGAAACTGAAAAAAGTTAAAGCCTGTGTTCAGTTTTCAATTGCTTTTCTGGGAATCCTCACAGGGGAGGGTCTGCGTCTGACATCCACCCATCTGAACCTTCTCTTTTTCCTTCTTACAGAGGGAGGAAAAATAAAAATGCTGGGACTCCAGTCGTTGCAAGTGAGAAAGATCCAAAAAGGGGACGGCTGGAATAGTGAGGGCAGCCTGGGTGGTGGGTCTTCCTTCCTAGGAGGCATGCTGTTCCGGACTCTCCAACAGTACCTAGTAGATGTGAAAGAACACAGGCCTGGCACCCAGCTTCTGGGAAGGATGGGTTGGGCACCAGGCTGGATAGAGGGGCGGGGTCGGGGACTGGCTTGGAAGCCGCACTTGACATGCAATGCAGAAAACTCCAACTGTCCATATTAGAGATGAAAGGCTGGGTATTATGAGGTGGGGGCTAAAAGCCTTCCCTTAAGATTAGAAAAAAGAGAAAATAAAGGGAGAGAAGACTAGAAGGAGGAAAAAGATGGATGGAGAGAAGGAGAGAAAGTAAAAAAAAAAAAACCTTAAAAGCCAGAATTCCTAAAACTAGCTTCTGTCAGAAATCCTTGCCACCATTTGTTAAAGATTTACCATTAGGACTGAAACGCTGATGTGGCGTTATGGGATGATTGAAAGCATCTGAGTTTTGGAGAGAAGCAGAGCTGATTTTAAATCCTGACGCTGCTGCTTGTTAGCTGAGTGAGCTAGGATGGCCTCCTTTCCTCCTGAGCGAAAACGCGTTTGCTGACACCTGTGCGCCCGACTGCGTGGGCTACAGGCAGGGGCTCCAAGAGGGAATGGAAAAGCTGGTGGCCTGGCCCGATGCTCCCCACTGCTCCCCGGGGAGAGGGGCCTCCTAGGAAGGTGTTTCCACTGCTGGAGGACGGAGGAGGTGAGACTGTGCTGAGAGCATGTGAGTGGAGCCAGCGGGGGAGGTGAGTGGCCACCAGGCTCCACCCTGACCAGGCATTTGCTGAAAACCGCTGGACCACTGGTTCTCACATGTTAGTGACTTTTCTTCTCTTACCGCCATTTCTAGCCCTGTGATACTCTGGCCAACAGTGCCCCTCTCCTTTCATTTATGTTCCAGCCTATATTCCAGACGTGGGGTTCAGGTCTGAAGCCACTGCCGTCCATTTCGGGGTTGATGGCGCATCTGTTCTTTCATCAGTACTGGAACCCTTCTCCTGGGCCACCTTGATCTCTGCTGAACACCCCCTATGGAGCAGGCATTTAGCTCATATTCAGGTTCTCAAAAGTGAAGCCAGTTTGCCGTGGGGGCCGTGTGAACAGCTGGGCGTGTGTGAGTGTGTGTGTGTGTGCGTGCTCGTCTGTGGTGGGTGTTCCCCTCCAGTGTGACCCCTCCTGTCAGCTCGTCCACTCTCTTTCCAACCTCTCTTTTAATAAATTCATTCCAATCCTTTCAAACATTTCATCTTTAAACCCACAAGAATGTGATGGGCTACAGGAATTATATATTTTAAAAGTCACTTCCAGTTGCATGACCATTAATCTAGGAACATTAACCTTGTCAGATCTTTCAGGTTGTTCTGTGAGCACATCTAAATATGTCCTTTTCCTTCGTTTAGTAAGTTAACTGATCATCCTGGCATTCTCCTCATTTTTGATGCTGAGAAACTCCACGGTGCTGCTTGCACTGTGTAGGTTTCTGACAGCTCTAAAATGGCTTGTGATCAGAAAAAGAAAAAGAAAAAGAAAAAAACCCACAAGTGACATTTTCCAAAATGAGCTTTAAAGAAGATTATTCTCCCAGAATGGAGTTAAAAAGAGAAAATGTATATGTAAGTAATTGCTTAGGAATGCACCTTAATATAGCAATTTCTTAATACAGTCTCAATGTTTTATTTGCAATGTTCTTGCAACCACTTATCAAGGTACTTTGCTGTGGAAATGAGATACTTCTCTCCAATTAAGAGACCCAAGTGCTCCAAAGAGAAATAGAATGTACTGTCTTTGGGGGAATCTCTCCAAAAGAAAGGAAGAGAAAAACTAAACCTTACTGAAACTTTGAAAACCCAGTGTGCTTAAATGAAATGGTTGAGTACGATTTCTCTAGATAAGGATATTGCAATACAATGGAACTATTTCAGTCTTAGTTATACGGACTACAGTTTAACACTACCTTCTTAGAGCTCTTGGGTGTTTCACAGGGGTCTAGTCTTTCATTTCAGCTACTCAGGTATGCTTACTTTTTTCATAACATTTCTTAATGTGTCATATAAATAGAAAAGCATATTTTTATGTTGAGGCAGAGATTCCTTTTAAAAATAACTTTCTTGTTATCAAAAGTTACACAGAAATTTACAGAGAAAATAGAAATCACCCATAATCAGACCATTCGGGAGAACTATTATTAACATTTTGGTGTATTCCTTCCAGTTATTTGTGTGTGTGTGTGTGTGTGTGCGTGTGTGTGCATAAATAATGGAATTTTTCCAGACTGGGGAATCATGATGGGTATACAGTGTTGTATCTGGTTTGTTGTCTTTGTTGTTCCTACTTAACTTACGCTGGGAAGGTTTTTCCATGTCATTATACATGTTTCTATAGCATCGTAATCGCTGGTTATGCAGTTTTCCATTGTGTGAAAATACCATGATTTTTTAAGAAATCAGTTCCCTCCTATGCACCAGTCGGGTTCTTCCCTGATTTTTTTTGTTTGCTTATTCCTCATTACAAACAATGGTGTAGTTGGGTCCTGTGCGTGTCTGTCATTAGTCCTCTAAAACAAAATGAAGGGAATGAACATGTGTGGAAAGCTGTTTACACGTAAGGCTGACTTACCCTCCAGAAAAGCTGCACCAATTAATACTCCGCCCAGGAACGGAGAAGGAGACTGGGGAAGCTGAACCTGCAGGCCGGGCTCAAACCTCAGCTCCGCCTCCCTCCAGTCACACGGTCTCGGGCAGAGGGCAGACATGTTCTGGGCCTCAGGCTTCTGATCTGAAAAATGGGGAAAATAAATGCATTGATGTCATGTGGCTGTTTCGAGGATTAAATGAGATAAAGTCCTGGGGCCTGGGAATGGCCCACCACCATCTTACAACCAGATTCTTCCACTTACCGATTCAATTCTCTCAACAGATCCTTATGGGGCGCCCACCCAGTGCCCCACCCTGTCCTCAGCACTTGAGGTACATCCGTGAGCCCAAGAGATGCAGACCCTGGCCCGCAAGGGGCACATATCCTTGCGGGGAGGAGGAGGGAGCCAGACCATACATAACAGAGGAGGAACTGTACAGTATATTAGAAGGCAATGTGTGTGCTATGGGAAAAGACCAAGCAGAGCAGAGTAAGGATTTTCAGGAATCTGGGTGCTCAGGTTGGAATTTTAAGAAGGGTAATCAGAGTAGGCGCCAGTGAGAAGGTGACAGTTGAGCTGGGGCTTGGAGGGGGTGAGAGCGCAGACAAGCAGATAACAGGAGAATGGCTCAAAGCAGGAGAGTGCTGGAGCCCACCCTTCCCCCCCAAGTCAGACAAGGGGGCAGTGTGGTGGGAGCCAAGGGCGCAAGGGGGGCGGGGTGACAGAAGGAAGATGGGGGTGGTGCAGATCACGCAGAGCCTGACAGGGCCTCTTCCTCTGCATGGAGTGAGGAGCTAGGGCAGGCTTCTGAGCAGGGGAGAAAAGGATGGATGATGTGGCTTCCATTTTGTAAAAATCACTCTGGCTGCCGTGCAGGAATAGACTATAAGGGTCAAGGATAGAAACAGGGAGTCTGTTGAGGGGCCTCTACAGTGAGAGGTTCTGGTGGCTCCCAGCAGGGTGGAAGTGGTGAAGGTGGCCCAGCCTGGTCAGATTCTGGACCTGTTGTGAAGTTGTCACCAGGAGGATCTCCCGTGGGTGTGAACTGGATGTGGAGTGTGAGAGGACCAGGAGCCAAGGTTTTATTTATTCCATGGCCTTTGACCTGAGCACCTGCAAGGATGGAGGTGCCTTTCATGGAGACAGAAGACCAGGTGTGGAGTCTGGAAAGTGCCAAGTTTGCAGAGTCAGTCAGACATCCAAGTGGAGATATTGAGACGGCAGTTAGATGGATGAACATCTGAGTTCGGGGACAGGGCTAAGGTGAAGATACAACTTCTGGAGTCGTGGGTATGTGCATGGTGATTCTAAAGCTACGAGATTAAAGAAAATCTCCAAGAAAACGTGTCTGCATAGAAAAAAGGGTCAATGACTGGAGCCTGTTGGCATTTCTACTTTAAAAGATTGGAAAAAGAAGAAAAAACAGCAAAGGAGAATAAGGAGAGCCAGCATCAAGGGAGGGAGCAAACTAAGAGAGTCTGACGTCCTGGAGGCCAAGAGAAATGATTAAGGAAGAAGGAGTGAGTCAGTGGGTCAAAGGCTATGAAGAGACCAAGTTAAAATGAGGATGGAGAACTGATGGGTTCGTGTGGATTCAGCAGCCTCGCCAGATGAGGCAGATGTGCTGGAGTGGGTAGAACAAAAAGCCTGATGAGAGTAGGTTTAAGAAAAAGTGAGAATATGAAAGTGAATATATGCATGTATATGCATGACTGGGACATTATGCTGTGCACCAGGAATTGACATATTGTAACTGACTATAGGTTAATGAAAAAAAGAAAGAAAGAAAGACAAAGAAAAGATGAGAGGAGACTTGGAGACAGTGAGTACAGACATACCTTTGAGGAGTTTTACTCTAAAATAAATGTGGCAGGACTAGCTGAGGAAGTATAATCAAAAGAAGGTGCTGTGTGTGTGCACGTGTGTGTTTTAAATAACAGCACATGCACTTGGTTATGGGAAGGGTACTGAAGAGAGAAAACTTTCTGACGTAGGAGAGAGGGGAACTGTTGGAACATCTTAAGTCGACAAGTGTGAACAGGCTCTGTGAACAGTGCAGAGAGGAGAGCTGGTTTTAGATGGGAGCAGAGGAAATCTCTATCAAGCTGTGGCTCCAGATGCCATTAAGTGGGCAGCTGTGGTAAAGGGATGCTGGGAACCTTCTCTTCTGATGGCCACATTTCCTCGTGTGCTTATTGAGCATCTCCTGCTGCCAAGCGCTCGGCTCCCCACTAGGTCATTTTGCCAGGTTCCCAACATCTTTGACATGCTTTCACCTCTCTAGAATAACTCAGGAATGTTTAAAGGACTTATTAGGTTTCAATAAGGGGCAGTGGTACCCAAGACGTCTGGAGGGATAAGCGTCTTTCCAAATGCCTCCCTGAATACCCAGGCTCATCCTGGGGTCAAGAATTTGAAGCAGTTACTCTCTCATCCATTACTAAACATTGATAGAAGCCTTGTGCTAAAAATAATTGTGCTAAAAATAAAAAGTCCCAGCCCTTATCTGAATTTTGTCAAATAAACTGCCAATAGCTACATCTACAAATTTGGAAATATCTGTACAAACACTTAGCTATTTGAAAACGTCAGAAACCTTGGCATCACTTGGCACTTTTAAAGCTTAATATTCCTTATCTATCTGTTTTGGTTTCATGGAGACAGAGCCAGGCAGTGTGAAGGATCCATTTAAAATCAAGCCTCTGTCCACAAAGGTCTGTTGCCATCCTCGTACAGATACTAAGGGGGAGAACACAGCAATCATGGGACTATGAGGATCCAAATGTCATTGCCACTGTACCTTGATATTGTTCATGAATACAGTCTCTTCTGTTTAGAGCTAAACTCATGAAATTTTCATATATGTGCATTAATTCTCATTCTGAACAGTTAAACTGTCTTGATGTCTCTGTTACCTCAAGCAATTACAAACCTTTCCTTCATCTTCTTTTAAATGTTTGATGAAATCTTAAACCTATTAAAACCCTCCTGCAACAGTGTGTACTCTTCAGGGTTCTTATCAAGCCTCATGGTTAAGTCAACTTTGCTTTTTATTGCCTTTGGATCATGTTACTGCAGTTCATTATGAGTATGCAGCATGACTGGCTAGAAATTAAATCCAAGGCACTGTCCAGGTTTAAAAAAAAAAACTATGATTCTTTGTAGTCAACTAGGTTTTAAATTCAGCTTCCTTTATTTATACAAGGTATCACGATAAAGGATAGGCAAATCTCTTATCCATTCTCCTTTATGCCCTTACGAGCACTTTGCAAACTGTTGTCCCATGTTTACACATACTTATTGTGTATCAAATGACACTCAACTCAAGGACAAGCAAACGTTTTGGTAGCTGGTCCTGAATCTTTGGCACCTCTCTGTCCCTTTGCTGTAGTAATAACTCAGGGATGTTTAGATGACCTTCTATATATGGTCAGAGTCCATGTGAAAGGAAGTGAGGGAGACAACTAGTCAACTTGCCAGCTTTCTACTCCTTCTGTGGATCCCTGTAGAATCTTTTAGACGATGTGAGTTTTCAGAGTTAAAAAACCAGTGAGGATGCTCACTGCCATAACTAGAGCTCCGAAGCTCACAAATGTTATTATTTTTTTAAATCACACATGTATAAAAAGAAGAAGATAAAAATTGTAATTGTTGATCAGTTGGTATAACTTGTATTAGACAGAGTAGCACTATTTACTCTTATTAGACAGGATGCGACAGGATGCCATAACAAACCCCAAATTTGCACCACACAGCACAACAGCAGCTTTCCTCTTGCTCACGTGACAGTTCAGGGCAGGTGTTCTTGTTCAGTCAATGGCTGTTCCTCCATGTGGTCATTCAGGGACCTGGGCTCCTTCCAAGTTGTGGGTCCAGTAGCCCTGTTTCATTGGAGTCCTCCGCTGCTGGCTGATAGATGGCAGAGGGGAGCAGAAAACAGGCACAGCTTAAAACCCCACCCGGAAGTGACACAGCACTTCTGTTCACATCCCATTGGTGAGAATTAGCCATACATCCTGAGCTGGATGCAAAGGAGGCTGGTTGGGCAGCTGTGTCCAAGTGATAACTCTAAGCTAAGGAAGAGTTAGCCAGCCACCTCTACCACACTGTGTGATGCAATTACATTTAAAAAATGTATTCGGTCTGCCTCCGACTATAACATTTTGGAATGTGTCTAGAAAATGGGGTCATACTTATTGTTTTATTCACTGGATCTTTCTTTGTGAACAATAAATCAGATCAGACATCTGCCACATGTATTTTAGATGTACACCATTTGTGTGAACAGAGCATGGTTGCAAATAGCAGCCAGGCCCCCTTCCCTATTTTTTTTTTTTTTTTGGTGTTTCCATTTGATAGCCAGTATTACAAAGACAGAGAGCAACAGGAAGCTATATAATACAGTGGGGCGAGTTCAGGCTTTGGGGTCAAGCAAATCTGGGCTCAAGTCCTAGCCCTTGCATTTGCTAGCTTGTAATAATAAGGAAGCCTTTTCCTTAACCTGTTGAATGTGGAAAGGAAACTTCTATTATTAGGTTTCTGTGAGGATTACTGAAATAATTTATGCAAAGAACTCAAATACCAAGAATAGTGACAACATTATTTTTTAAACCTTATAAATGATTTTATAAGATTTATAAGAAAAATTTTATATCATTGTCATTTTGTGGCTGAGTGAGATGGACAAACAAGTAAAGCAAATTGTAGACTATGTGCGAGTCACCTGGAGATCTTGATGCTGACTCAGGTCTTATGTGGGGGCCCCTGAAATTGAATTTTTAGCAGTTCTGATGCCTCAAAGGGAGGCCAGTGGATTGCAAGCAGTGGGAAAGCAGAAATGAAGAGAAATGAACAAATGACCCAGAGTCTTAAGAGATAAGAGGAGCATCTAGCACAGAGGCATCCTGTGAGGCAAATTTTCACCAGATGGGATCATTCCAAGCGTGGTAGATATTTTGCATTCCAGTCCCCTGCCCTCCAAGTGTCAACAGTGTCTCCACAATCACTGTGATAATGAAAAATGCTCCACATTTCCCCAAATATCTCACATGGGAGTTGAACCTCCCATGGTTGAGGACCACTGATCTAGTTCAAAAGGTTCACCTTTTCAGATGATGAAGATGCAGTTCAGAGAGGTGAAGTGACTTGCTTATGGTCACACAGCCAATTGGTGCGTGGCTGGGAACAGAACCAAGTGTTCTGCTCCTAGGTGGGGGCTCATTTCTACCAAGTGGCCATATTTGTTTAAAATGCTTTTAAATACTGGGCTGTTCCCCGTGGGTGAGAATGAGAATAAACTTAGCTAGTCACAATAAGAATCAATGATCCAGGCAAATAAAGGGGGCGGTTATCCAGTTGTAACCAGGATATAAGCGGGGGCTCGTACTGCTAATTAAACATTAAGCACATTTGAAGAAAAAAGTCTGAAAACCAGAAATAGTTAAAAAGTAACTCTAGTCATTAATTATATTTTCAAAGATCAGTAAAGGATTCTGAGTCATATCCCACAGCATCCTTGTCATCTCAGGGATCTTATTGGTTCATATCTGACAGTGCTTCAGAATCTCGATGCTCCCCTCTTTCTTGAAGCCTTATTCTCTTTTCTTTTCATCCCTCCACCCCTGCCCTGTCATCCATACCCATTTTCTCCATGTTGAATCCCAAAGGCCCAGAAATAAGCAAGTCAAGACAAGACTCTCCTTGATGTAGGGGAGGGGAGACATTGAGTCAAAGCAAGACCAGAGCAGGAGAAGGGAACACAGAGGGTGGGGACACTCCCACTGTATTAACCCTGTCTGTGGCAATCACTCTTGAATCATGCCGTTCACACAGTCATCAAGGACAGTCCTCCATGCAGAAACCCTGTCTCCTCCCAGAGCGGATCTCCATGGTCCTACCTCAGGGTCGAAGGAGGCACTGCTCAGAGGCACTCCCTCTCTCTGATGGGGCCACCTCTGTCTGGGGGTAATCTGAAAAATGAGAGCAAAGCTGAGAGCTTGGAGTATTAGCAACATACATATATGTACCAACTGGTGACTTCTAGTTTAGATGACAGAAAAAAACAGAATTCTGGTATACTTTAAATACATAGAAATGGACAAAATGTCTTTTGAAAAACATTTAAAACACATAGTCATGCTCATGCATAAGAAAAGAGTATTTCCAAGAGCTAAATGTGAAGTGGTAACTCATAGCCACAGAGCTATGCAGGGATTAAATCCATGCAGCCTACAGAGAGACAGGCTGGGTTAGTGGTTTCAGAGCTGAGCTTTTAATGCCCCTAAAGGGCTGAGTGTTAAAGCAGTGGACCCTGTGCAGGGCCCAGAGCTGAGACTGGGCTTCCTGCCTGGATTTAGAAGCCAGAAACCTGCTAATCCCTTTGTTCATCAGTAGATACCAAAAAAGGTCTGGGAGTTACGGTACAGTTACAACATGAAGGATCCACTCCACCCAAGAAATTCATAGAATAGAAGACAAACAGGAGAGTTGATAGAACCCAAAGCTTGTTCTTTGAAAAAACCAATAAAAGAAATGGACTTCTGGCCACAATGATTTTTTAAAAAGTATAAATAAGCAATATTAGGGCAGAAAATAAAATCATAACCACAAATACACTAGAGAGGAACACAGTATTCAATGAGCAAAGAATATTCTGTGCCAATAAAGTTGAAAACATATGACATGGGATAATTTTCTAGAAAAATATGAAATACTAAAACGTATTCAATGTGGAAAAGAAGACTTGGAGAGAAAATTATGTTAATCATTGTCCCTATGTTCAAGCGACAGAAAATAATTTTGCCTTGTTACAAAAACTGAAAAAAGGATAGTGCAAGAAGTGAATTACCAGCCAGTCTCTTATAAACATACCAGCAAATAGCTAAAAGAAAATATTAACTCATTGAATGCAGCAATGAATTTTAAACAAAAAAAGGATCCCAAGACAAGTCATGCCATCATTGGAAAGGACCGTGCTGCCTTTCCAAATGTTGTTCCTAAATATTTGATGTTACTTCTCATACCACTGCCCCTCACAAAAAAAAAAAAAAAAATCTCTATAATGTCCTTGATTCTTTGCTAATTTGCTCCAGGCTTAAAATCTTGGGCAGGAGGGTCCCATGAGCTGAGCCAAGAACATAGTTCCAGGTCCTAGATGCTAGATGGCAGAGGAAAGTGTATGTTTCATGGTTTCAACTCTAAACAATGGAATACAGGTCCTGCCTTTGGCTAAGATTCTTGCAGTAGGGAATTTCCCAACAGGGAGGTACTTCAGATGTTAAAAAAGTTTTTAAACCCAACAGAGCCAATAAATATTAAAGACATTTAAAAAATTTCTCCCTCTCCCCAAAAGGCATCATTTTCACATAATTTTTATGAGCAACTTTTGCCAAATGATCAATTATAAAATTGTTCCAAATATTTCAATTCTCCCCACATTAATCTATGAATTCACTGCAATCCCAATCCAATTTCCATAGATTTTCTGGGGAATTTGAAAAACTGATTCTAATACTCATATGCAAAGATAAATGTTTGAGAAGAGCCCCCCATCCGCCTCATTAAATCAGTGGCATTCAGGGATTCCTGGAAAAGGCAAAAGCCAATTAGGAACAGAAGAGACATTCTCAGCTTTTTTCTTCAAATTAGACTTTAAAATTTTAACACTGGGGTAATAATTTTCCAAGGGTATGACTTAACCTTACAGGGCATCACTAAAGGGTGGTACCTCTGATAACACACTAATAATAAAAAATTCATCCAATGATACTTATGCTCTGTGCACCGTTCCAAATGCTTTACACATTTAATCTTTACCACAAGTTTCTTTTTTTCTCCCATTTTTAAGGTGAGGAAACAGAGACCAGAGGGGTGGAGTAACTTGCCCTGTGTTAGAGCTCAGGCAGTTTGACTTCTGAATTAATGCAGACCCCACTCCAAATACAGACACATAGATATGGTGGACAAACATAAAAAGAGTATTTAAAAATGGCCACGCTCAACAGAAAGCTCCGGAGGTGGGTACGGCTCAGTGGTATTGTGCAGGTCCTGGGTTCAATCCCCAGTATCTCCATTTAAGTAAATAAATAAACCTGCCCCCCCCAAACAAACAAGCAACAAATAAATAAGTTCCAAAAACAGACAGAGCTTGGAGCCAGAACAGTGATCACAGCTTTGCCTGTCACTTCAGCCATGCATTTAATTAACTTTACACAATGCATCAAGAGCCTTTTCCCTCTCTGCCACCAGAACTAACAGTGTTCTAGGTATGTCCACCAGCCAGCTCTGGTCTGCATATTCTTTGTTACTAGTAGACAAATTGAGTAAATGCTTAGAAACTTTTTGGCAATTTGGCTTTGCTGCTACATTCGGTGTGTGATTAGTGGATGCATCTCAGTGAACAGGGTCTAGACCAGTCAGGAGTCGTCAGACTTAAGACACTTGTGGAGGGAACCAAGGACCAGGCCTGCACAGTAGGGCCACACAACAATATGTGACTTTTAAAGTATGTTTGTCATGGGTAACACAAAGGTGTGTAAAAATCTGAGAAAATGTAAGTGTTTATTTTTATAATTCGTTATTTTTATAATTATTTTAATTTCTAATCATCTGTTTTTTAACTTATAGGTTATTAACTAAATTAAGGAGCAAAAATCTGTATTTTTTAAAATGTTAATCCTTATTGGTAAATGATGAAACAAGCTTTTCTGGACATTTTTGATAAGAAATGACACCATGGTTCCAAATCTACTGGTAGTCAACCCAACGATGATGAGGAATGTGATTATGAAAACCGTAAGATGTAACTACTGAGGGAAGCTGTGTAACAGATACACAAGACCTCTCTGTACTTGCCTATTGCAACTTCCTGTGAATCTGTAATTATTTCAAATTACAAAATTAAAAAAAAAAAAGTCCAAACAAGACTCGAGTCCAGACAAAATTCTAGGAGACTACACTCCTCTCTCTCTCCATACATATATACAAAGGTAAATTACACTAATCATAACTGAACAGCTTGCTAAAAATTTAACATATGTATATATGCTTGTAAACATCACCCAGACCACAATATTGAGCATTTCTATCACTGGAAAAAAATCTTCATGTCCCTTCCCAGACTGTAGCCCTCTCCCAAGGGTTTTCCAAAGACATGCTATCCCAACTTCTGTCACCATAGTCCATTTTTCTCTACTTTGAAGCTCATATAGGTAGAATTACGCAGTATGATCTCTTTGTTGTTTGGCTTCTTTCACTTGGCATTTGGTAGATTCACCCTGGTTGTGCAGGGTACTGGTAATTCTTTTTGTTGCTATGTAACATCTCATTCTATGAATAAAATCCATGTGATTTGCCCTTCCTACTATTGATGGAATACTTGAGTTATTTTCGGCTTGAGGCTATCACAAATAAAGCTGCTAAAAAATTCTCATTTTTAAAAAAGAAGAAGAAGGGGAAAAAATGAACACCAAAGAAAGTTCATTTCAATTTGGGAGGGAGGTATATATTGGTCAGGATAGCAAAGCCACTAAGTGTTACAGAATAGAGGATTAATTATGGGATTTAGATCTTAATGATTTGGGAGAAGTTGGTCAAGGAAGGGTCTAAAATATGGAGTTAGTGGATGAGAGAAATAGTCACGACCAGTTGTTCTGCACACTGGTGTAGGTAGATGAGTGTGGAATGCTTGAGAAGCTAAGCAGGGCCAGATGTTGAAATGGGATCATAAGGAGGGAGCTTGTGGACAGATCTGTGGGAAGCTGCTACCTTTATGTAGCTATCACTCCTGTGAATCCACCAGCAAGCATTTGCAGTGGATCTGGAGGCTGCTGCTGGTCAGCAGGGCTAGCTCTTAAGAAGAGCTAGAAGCAGAGCAAAGGAGAGCAAGGACCAGCTGGAATATGCTGGTTACCCTTGAATCTGTTTATCACTGTATCTGGCTGCAAAGACCCACGTGAATGTTCATAGCAACTTTGTTTATAATAGGCACAAAACTGGAAACCACCCAAAGGGCCATTGGCAGATGAATGCATAAACAAATGATACTCTATTCATGCAATGAAATCATAAGAAATGAACCACTGAGAGGTGAGGATACAGGAAGGATTGCCTGCTTGGATATTGATATGCCACAAATTAAGACAGGAGTACAATTGGAGAGAGTATCAATGAAGTAGGAGCTAAAATAATTTTTAAATGAAGAGTAATGTGTGAATCAGTACAAGACACCAACCACAAAGGGCAGTGGGGTGGTAAAATCTGGGGAAGAGGGAGAAAGAGTGGCAGTGGGAAGCAAAGAAAATGCTCAAACAAATCTGCAGGCTCAGAGGTGGGAGAGCTGTGGGAGAAACAACAGCCAACACTAGGGATGGCTGCAGGGCGAACAGCGTCCTAGGGAAGATTCAGATTTCCATTGGATAAAGGAGGAGAAGGGAGACTTCAAAGAGGATGGGCATAATTTCAATGGCTGTGTGTGTGTGTGTGTGTGTGTGTGTATTTTTTTTTTTTTTGTAATTTCCGAAAGTTCTATTTGATTCTTCCTCAAACAAGTTTATTTTTCAGACAGGAAATGGTTCTTACATTAAATTTCTTTTTAAATTTTCTATTCCTTTCTTAATCCTTACTTTCATTTTTTAAATTTTCAAACATTTTGCATTGTTTATGTTCTGTAGCTAATAATTCCAATGTCTTAAATCCTGGGAAATCTACTTTTTTTGTTAGTGTTTTTGCTGACTTTCATTCTCAGTGAGTCATTTTTGTTGTGTGTGTGTGCTGGGTAATGTTTTATTGTGAGCCTCTATTGGTCTGCACTTGATCTTGGGGAAGCCCCGAGTGGCCTGAGTTGAGAGGTGGGTGCTTTCCTCTACAGGGGCTTTGCGGTTGCCTTGGCCGCAGGCTAGGAGGCATTTGCAAACTGTGACCAGCATAATATCAATTCTGAGCTTGGGGGTCTTCCTTGACGGCACTAGTAATGCAAATTTACATCCCACAGCTATATGTTGGGGAGTTGTCAATTTTCATCTGAAATAAGTTTTGATTTTTTTCTACTCAGAATAATAATAGAAACAGATGGTTTTCCTCATAGCCTCAAATGGCAGCAGCAGCAAGCAGAGTGGGCCAAATGCTCCCCGAATGACAGCCTTTGAATCTCCCAGCTTTACCACAGCGTTTCCTCTTGGAGAGTTTGGGAGAAAAAGATTAGAGACTTGGGAAACATAGCATCAGGAAAAAACAGTTTTTAAAAATATATAATAAAGGAAATTTTATCATGGTAAATTACTTGGCTCACTAAGTAGCATATAATCATAAGAATCACATTAGAATTAGGCATGTAATTGGATATATAAGTAGCTAACTACAATAAAATGAACATTGAGTATTCATTTCAACAAAAATTGTGGTAGAATTTTAGGGGAAGGGAGAGCCTGGGGAGAGAAAAGGTATTTGATGGTACCCAATCATCCATCACAAGATATCAATTGATAATGCCTAAAATGTGTGAAATAGTCATGTATGCACACCATTTAAAGGTGTGGATGTAAGTACCAGAAAAACAGCTAAAACGAGCTTTAGAAGAGAAACTCAGGAGTGGGCAGAGGTATGCTAGAGTTGACTTGTTCTGGCTTGAGACGCCAGTTGGGCACATTTGTCCCCAATGCCCTGCTCAGCAATGTCACACTGGGACCTTGAAGTCAGTCATGGTGGGAGTATTTACATCACTGAAACAGAAGACACTATAAATCAAAGCCTTTTATTTCCCCCAGAAAGTCAGTTGTTAAATCTTTACAAGCATATCACTAAGGGCCGAAGAGGGACTCCTTATTTAGTTACAAGCTTTATTGTACTATTTGGTTTTTCCAACTGTATACATGTATCACTCTGAGAAAATGCTGTTTTTCAAGGAGTAACCCATGGGGGTGTAGGAAGAAAGAAGAACAGAGAGAGGGGACTTGCCTTATCAAATATCAGAACGTACCATGAATACAATCTAATCAGTATGGTATGGGCATAGTGATGAGTGGAAGAGAAGAAGAGACTAGAGAATCCATAAGTTAGTCTCTTTATATATATAAAATTTATTCATGATAAAGTGGTATTTCAATTCAAGGGCAAAGTAATTAAGTCATAAATAACATTGACACAGTTGTCTGTCCACCTATGCTAGTTTGCTAAGGCTGCAATAACAAACTGCCAGGTGGCTTAAACAACAGAAATTTATTTTCTCACAGTTCTGGAGGCTAGAAGTTCAAGATCAAGGTGCTGGCATCTCTGACTTCTCCCGAGGCCTCTCTCCTTGGCTGGCAGATGGTCATCTTTTCGCTGGGTTTTCACATGGCCTTCTCTCTGTGTACACAAATCCCTGGTACTTTTTTCTATTTTTATAAGCACACCAGTTATGTTGGATAAAGCTCCACACTTGTGACCTGATTTAATGTTAACGACCTCTTTCCAAGGCCCTGTTTCCAAAGGCAGTTGCGTTGGAGGGGGTTTAGGGCTTCAGCATATGCCTTTGAGGTGGACACGATTCAATCCATAACACCACCAAAAGTAAAAACTGACCCTTATCTTATAGAACAAAACATTTAAATGTAAAAACTAAATCATAAGCATCTTAAGTGATAATCTAGGAGACACTGTGTAATCTGGGGTCATAGATGTTTCTTAACCAAGTCAGGAATCTCATCAACTATAAAATAAAAATAGTAGACATACTGACTCTATAAAAATATTACACTTTTCAGGGTAAAAAATATCTTAAAGTGTAAGAATCAGGAAACAGTGCAGGAAACATAACCACCTAAAGGTATTTCAAGAAGAGAGGCATTTAATATAGGGTATTAGGTGTTTACAAAGGTATTGAGAGGGCCAGTGAGAGTAAGGTGGCTGCCACTGTATGATGGATTTCAAGGGCACATTGACAAAGTTACAATCTCAATGTCAGAAAGCTGTTGCTGCTACTACTCCTGCCTCCTTGACAATCATGATCAGGAAGCTGGTGATCAGACAGTGGAATGCAAAGTGGGACCACAAATATTCATGTCTCTCTAACTTGCTTTCCAGCAAAAATAGCACCTCTATCTTCCAGATCTTGCATGAGTGCATCTCATTGGTGCAACCTAATTCACATCACATTCCTAGCTGAAAAGGAGTCTGTGAAATGTGTTTTTTTGGTTTTTTTGGTTTTCTTTCTCTTTCCAGACCTTGTGATCAGGGGTTAGGAATTATTACTGTACATCAAATGTCCTGACTATATCCAGGAAACAAAGTCCATTTAAAAAGCAAGACATTTGGGGATTGAGTGTGAGAATTACTGTTAATAAAGACAAAGACTTTGAATTTAAAATACATTAAGATCTCTTAAGATGGATAAGAATAAGGTAGACAACCCAAAATAAAATAGGCAGAAGATACGAATAGGCAATTCACATCAATGGCAAAGATAAAAAAAGAAAAAAATATGCTTAGACTCATATCCAAAATTACACAACACAAAAATATCACTTAATACCCATCGTAATGGAAGAATTTTAAAGAGCAATGACATATATTAATCATGGGATTTGAGGGGAGAGTATTTGAATAAGGTCAGAGTTCAGGTGCAGAAAAGAGGCGCCACTCTAGTTGTTTTAATTAGAAAGGAACTTAATGCCAGAGTTACCGTGGAAAGAGCTAGAGTAACTGGCTCTAAGCTGGACCTCTAGGAATGATTCCCAGAAAGCCACTGCTCAACTCACCACCAGAGACACTACTTTGTTTTACGTGGATGTGATTATGATATAGCATTTCTATATAATGATAAGACTATGTGTGCTTGCGTGACTGTGTGTGCATACATGTGTATCTGATTATGTGAGCCTGAGGAAAGTCATGCAAGGACACACACCAGGTTGTTACCAGGGGTTACCAGCACAAGTGGAGTCATGGAGTAGGAGTGGAGGGTTTGAAATGCTCTAAGTAAAATGAATAGGAAAAGAAATGATGAAGGTGAGCTGTAAGAAAAGGGAAAGAAAAGAGAAAAACATCCAAAAAAGGTCCATTATTTTCAGCATGGCTCATTCAGAGTTATCCTCTCAAAACCTATCATCTAAAAAGCTTGTGTCCAAACATTGACCAATAAGGAGACACCATTGTTCAGCCAGATATGGCGCTGTGATTGATATGCATGACATCAAACATTGAGCTTAAGTATTTTTTTAATTTTTCCAGGTGTTCTAGAGTGGAATCTTTTCTATTCTGGAAAGCAATTTGGCACAAGCCACAAAACTTTTCTGTCCATTGACCCAGAAATTACACTTCTAGAAGTCTAAGGAAAAACCCTAAGGAGATTCAGGTACAAAAAGTTTAAAGATGTTACTTTTGTATTAGTTAAAAGCAAAAAAATAAGGAATAAATGGTCTAAATGTTTAGCAAAAATTAATTTAATAGATCCACAGAATGGAACATCAAGTAACTACTGAAAGTCATATTTTTTTAAGAATTTTAATAGCATAGGAAATTGCCCATGATATAATGTTAAACAATTAATAAAACAAGACCTAAAATTATGTACTGCATTATTTCACTGTTGTTAGACACAAACAAAGAAGACCTTAAAGAAACACACCAAAATGTTCATGGTGATGAGCTCTAGGAAATAGATTAAAGACGATCATCATTTTCTTAATTTACTTGTGTATTTTCCAAATTTTCTAGAATAAGCATTTATTTGCGATGGAGTGTTCTTCTTTTGCTCTGATGTGAGGGAAAACTGGCTAGGAATTCAGCCATCCCTGTGAATCGTAGCTTACAAACTCTAGGAGGGTAGTTGTCTGCTTAACACAGTGTCCCCTCTGTTTAAAACATGATAATGGATGGACACATGGATGAATTTTGTTTTTCTGATGGGCCAGGCAGGGGTTTCCTTCCCTTTTCAATCTCCTGTTCTTTTCTCCTGAAGCTTTTATGGCCAGTAGGACAATCAGAGATTGGAGGATCATTCTGTTGATTAAACCACTACGTCTACCTTCTTCCACGCATATCAGGTTATAAATTAAGGAGAGGATAATATTTGTAAGAGAGAGCCAGAAATATCCAGAAATCATAGATGTCATTGTAGTTATATGTGTGAATAAATTAGACCTCAGGTTTTCTACCAGGTTTCATTTATACCTTTGACAAGTCCTGTCTGGCATCTGGCCTTCCATGGCCACGATGAAACACATAAGTCAACATTATACCAGGAAGAGCTGGGCAAGTTAGGGCATTTGGGGCATTTAGCACATTTTAAATTGATGTCATATCCTTTGAGACTTCAGAGTTAATATTTTGTGAAATGACTATTTTGCTCAAGATCAATACATCTACCATTTTGAGCATGTACTTATATATTAGGCACCTTAACTATGCCATTGCAGTTGATCCTAACACAAATATTGTCTCTGTGGAAACTGAGGAAACTGCGATGTTATTAGATGTAATTTCTTTGAGGGCACACAGCTTGTAAATAACAGAGCCAACATTCCAAGCTGAGCATGTCCAGCCCCAAAACCTCAGTCTCCAACCACCATTCCCAGCAATCAGACTCACATCCTGATAAGCTCCTGCACCAACTGTACCAAAGCAAGTCCTTTGGTTTTTCTTTCTTTTTTTTTTTTTTTTTTTTTTTTGCCATTTTGGTACATTCATTTGCAGTCAGTTAAACCATTTTTTTTTTTACATAGACTTTGTTTGTTAATGGAAGTTAATGCTTCTGTTCTGGAACTAGCTTTCCTCCAGGGTGCCCAGAAACACTTCAAAGCCACACTGAGCAGTAACAAATTATATTTTCCTTAACAAATTTCTCACCTAGTCATAAAGTGATTGTGAATGTTGCCAGTGTCTGTTGGTGTTTATATCCTGGCTGTGAGCAGGAGGACAGGAAAACATCAAAGTCTTGTGGGTGAGGAAGAATCACCTCTGATCTTCACTTCAAAGACAACCAAACAAAAAAAACCTCCCCATCAACACCTTAGGGATTAATGTCAATCAGGCTCCTTCCGCAACATGTCTATACAAGCATATGCTTATAATAAATGAAGCTTGTTGGGAAACCATAAACCTCCTCTAAAATAGTAAAAATACCACACACACAATTTTTCCCTGATGTATTTGTTATAAGTGAATTTTAGTGAATGGACCCTTTTTCATCCCTTAGCCCTGATTCTCTAACTCTGATTTATAAAAGGTGCCAACAATGTCCCATCACAAAAGGGGGTGAGCGCTGCGTCTAAGCCCCTAAGTCTAAACACCTGATATTTTCTGTAACATCTGCAGAACTTTCCTTTCCTTCCTCTCCAGATCCCGTGTCTCACTATTCCTCATAAAGCACAAGGTTAGCTTCACAAAGCCTTTTGGTCTGGATCTGGGCCTGGTTCAAAATTCTTAATTCCACCTATACCTCCATGTCATCCACCTCCATCTTTTCTGGGACATGGCAACCCGAGGAAGGATGCCTTCCTCCTAGAACTCTTCCTGGGCTGGGTTTGATGTCTCATTTCTGACTCCACAGTGCCTGGTGCTACCTTGACCACATCACTTACTGTACGGCCATCATCCATGAATTCTTGGAGAGTCAGGACTATATTTGGATCATCTTTGTATCCCTGGCGTGTAGTCCAGAGCCCAACACAGAGTCAGTGCTCAGTCAGGGCCTGTTGCCCAATTATGTGCATGAATAGAAGTGAGACCATCCTTCCAGAAAAATAAGAGTTTTGAAAAAACAAATGCTCAATTTACAAGGCAAACCTTTCACTGCCTTCCTACTGTTTTGATTATCACTTGAAAGATTTACTCTCTTTTTGTTTAAATTTAGAAACTGGAATTTTAAAGAGCAGCTGATAAAGGACATATTCCAGACTTTAAAATTTTAGCTTAATACATACTCATCAGGAAAAGAAAACAGCTGATTTTCATTTTTCATGAAAATATGACAATAAAAATGCATTTGCAGTTACAAAACAGGTCAAGGTCATTTGTAGCTCTCATTAATCCTGCCACTTCTGTGAAAAAGGCTAAAAGCATTGCCTACATTTTGCTGATGGAAAAAAAGTAACAGGTTCCATCTTGCTCTGGGTATAATAGCAAAGCCTGTGGTAGAGCCAGAAATAGAACCCGGAGGGCTTTGTGCTCCATTTCTGATATAGAACAGGACTCAGCTGAAGCAGTCTCTCTAAAACTGTGCTACAGAAGAAGCAAGTCTGTCTCTTCACTCAATGTGCTCTAACTGAATTAAACAGTCCATTTTTGCCATACTTTCAAATAAATATCTTAGACTAATTAGTTTAATTGACCAACCAAGTATAATTTATGTAGTACTTTCATAGAGTACATTGACTGCTAAGCATAATGGATAACATGAAATCATTTAAAAGAATTTTTTAAAGGAAAAACCATATTTCAAATCCAATGTCATCAAATGCTACAGGACAGCAAGTACTATTGTTTAGGTTCAGCCGGTCAACATGCAACTTCTGATATGGCTGTCAACATAATTCTGGGTTTTTTTCAGAGTTCTAATTGAAATCCCACAAGCACTTTTAAGGAAAACACCTTCAAAGTTACAGAAATTGAGAATTCCATGCTGCCATCCTGTGTCCACCATCTGGCCATTGCAGCTGATTTCAGTTTCCTTCCCTGAGTTTGTGTGTGTGTACAAGCGTTGGGGAGGAACTTGACGCGCTAGCTGCTACACTCTTTGGATGTGCTTACAATTCCTAATATGTTCACCAGCCATCTAAACTGTTCGACTGGGAGTAGAACCGCTCTCAGAAAACATCAGCAATACGTGGATTCTCTGGTGCAAAATGAGAAAATTTATTGTGCCTACTGTACACAGCAGGTAGCTGAAAGGATTAAATAAGATAATCTGTTAGAGCAGTTCAAGGAGTTCAGAGCACATAGTTAAGTGTGCAATAAAAGCTATCTCTTATTATCTTTAACATGCTGGGCTGAACACCTTGCAAACATCAACTTTTTACTGACATGTATGTATACAACACAATTTTTATTTTTATTTTTTATTGAAATGTAGTTGATTTATAATGTTAGTTTCAGGTGTACAGCAAAGTGATTCAGTTATATGTATATATACATATTTTTTTCAGATTCTTTTCCATTATATCTTATTATAAGAAATCAAATCTAGTACCCTGTGCTATGCAGTATATGTCCTCATTGTTAATCTATTACAGCACATTTTTAGTAAGTACCATGTATGGGCAATTTTTACATGGTCTGCAAGGTCTGGAATGATCTGGCAGCCACCCAGCATCTCCCGGTAACCCACACTAGCCCCCTACCCACCAGCCCAGTATATATCATACCACGTCCTGAATCTCTTTCCACACTCATCCCCTGGCTTTCTGTGCAGAACTCACAGTATTTTCATGAATGCACTGACCTCTTTCCTGGAGTTCACACTCTGCACATGCTCTTCCCTCTACCTGGAACTAAACCCCCAAGTTCCTTTCCTTTGCCTCATAAATTCATCTTCAATTTTCTACTTAATCATCCCTTTCTTAACCTCACAGCTGAGTCTTTGGCCTCTATCTTAGCCTTTAAGTGGTAATTTCACATTTTAAAAATATGATTCTTGTATTATGTCTGTTTTACCCGCTAGACTAAAAGATCCACAAGGGCAAGATTCATGTTTTGTTGCCAGCTGTTTACCTCCAGGTCTACCACAGTGCTTGGTATATGGTAGTTCTCAATATATGGATTCTATAAATGAACGAATATATCCCAGCATGAGGCAATTGCTTCCAAAGACTGAGTATTTCTCTCTTTCCACTTTATTTCACAATCACTGAGTTCCCTGCACCCCTGGCCTCATTCAACTATACTGTGAAAACATACATATGTTGGAAGGTAAAAGTTGCTTGGGGGGAAAGAAAATGTAAAATTAATTTAAAAGGGAGAGGGAGGAAAAGAGATATCAATGAAGTAAACCTAGTTACAAATGGGGTGGTGAATCAACATTAGCAAAGGGCAATATGAGTAGTGGTCACATCCATTTCTTGAGCCAGACTGAAGCGTAAAAGAGAGAGAAAAAGTCATCGAAGAGGCAGGAAACAAAAAATAAAGAATGGCCTGGGGAGGGCTGAGGAGGCCACTGCAACTGGAGCCCAGACCAGAGCAGCCAGAGTGGTGCTGCTTCGGGGGAAATGTCCCCTCAGCTGGCAGACAGCTGGGAAGGATAAAGCACACTGCAGGCTGATTCAGGGGCTGGGAGACGAGGGGCTGGGAACCTGTTTAAAGACCAGTGTCCCATCTCCATGATAGATAGCCTCCTTCATGAGTATCCTTTCACTAGTGACTGCCACTAGGTCTGTGGACCATGTGTCCGCACCCCCGGGAGATGGGCCTTGTCCACCTTGGTCTGTGCATTACCAAATATGAATCCAAACAGACCCTACTCGGGTGCGCAGGGCACCACCCAGACAGCCCTCCTGGTAAAAGAGCCTGTCATCATATTTAGTCATTTCTGCAGTGAAATGTAGTTTCCGACGCTGTAACTCCAGTCATGATGAGTTTGCTTCTTTGTTTCTTGTGTCAGAAGGGACATTTGTTCACAGAAAAGACTTTTCTATCTTTAGTTTTCTACATTGAAATAAATATACAGGTTTTTCTCCTTACCACTTATCATTATTTTATATTTACATGTTGACTTTTTTGTTTTGCACTAGAATGTTAAAGGCCTTTGTTTCGGTCTTTTGAGGAATAGAAAGGTGCACGGCACATTGTAGGCACTCAAAACGAATAAAAATGTGGCACAGGCAAGAGCAGCTCAGCGTTCTAGGGGGCTGTGTGACCTGGAGCCCTGGGCCAGGCGCTGGCCTGAGGAGAGGATAAGGGCTATGGCCTCGCTAGGAGAGCCGTGGAAAGAGCGTTGGCCTGGGAGAACCATATCCACAGGCGTCCAGGCCTGGGGAGGCACCAGATAAATCCGGTTCCCACGCTGACACCCTGAGGCTCCAGGTACGGTCAGCTAGTTCTCCCGCCGCAGCAAGTTAGAAGGGGCCCGCCCCACCCCGCCCCTCCCCGCCCTGCCCCAACCTTCCCGGGGACTGGCTGTCTGCCCCCCCGCCCACCTCCCGCCCCGCCCCGAAGCCCTCCTCCTGCCCCGCCCCTCCCCAACCTTCCCAGGGATTGGCTGCCCGCCCCGCAGCCATCCTCCCGGCCCCACCCCGCCTTCCCGGTCTCTGCGGGCCGGGGTCTCTTTGTCCCAGCGAGTTAGGCTGTGAGTGTTACTTTGGTTTCGGCTCTCTCGGTCTCTCCTGGCGGGGTGGGCCCCTGGCGGGTCTGAGGGGCCCAAGTAAGGCTGGATGCCTTCGAGCTTTGCCCGCCCGGAGCTCCGCTGCTCCCGGCGGCCAGAACGCAGGGGTAGAGCAGCCCTCGGCGGCCCGGGTGGGGCGGGCGATTGTGCTCGTCCCAGGGCCGCATGAGGCACACACGCCGCGCGGGTCGTTCGGAGGCTTCCCGGAGGGCAGGACCCGCACAGTAACAAGTTTGTGCTTTGCTTTTTCCCCAGGGCGCAGCCGCCGCTACTTTGTAGCGGGTTCGGGGCCCGACCCCGGCTGCGGCAGTAAGAGCGGATCTCGGACCCACTGTGGGCCTGGGAGTCTGTCTCCGACGTCTGCGGTGCAGCGGCCTGAGTTCTAAGCGCAGGTATGTCCGTCCTTGAGTGACGTGAAATGACCCGGGCCCGAGTACGTGGCCAATGGCCACCAGAGCGTTTCCAGGCACGTGCTTGGAGCAAAGGCCGGAATCCAGCTCTCCTTTAACAAAGGAAACGGATGTTCACAAGCAGAACAGCTGCTTCTAGTGGGTTTTCGGACTCGTTAAAGGAACTGCTGAGGTCCAGGTGTATTGACGGGAGAGGAGTTCAGGAAATCGTAGAGAACTTTGTGAAAAACCCAGATCGCCCTTTCCTGTGTCCTTTTAAGGCTGACTCAGTGCCTTAAGAGGCTAACACAGGTAAAGTAAGTCTCCATAAAAACCAGAGAAGAGATTGTAGAACTCCTCTTTGGATCCTGTCTGGAGTCACAGCTGAACCAAAAGAAAATTTCCTTTCATTTTAAGCACCTTTGTGATATTTTTACACAGCTCAGAGCACAAGTGGTGAATTCAAATCTAACCTTGGCATTGATGGTACCAGTGTTAATATTTGTCACTGAAGCATGGTCTTCACTGACAGGCCTTGCCATCCCTTTCTTCCAAGAGATGAGTATTCGAAGAAAACATACAGTGCCACCTCTCTGGGAGAGGCCTTAGGAAGGACCACTAACTTACATCTACACTGTCATTAGAATAAAAGTCCTCTTGGATTCACAGGAGACACCACGCTAGATCCAGATCATCACCCCCAGGACAATTAGAAACCCATCCCTATCAGTGACCTCAAACTGAAGATTTTCAGTGCTTGCTCAGGCTCCAGAAGCAGGCAATGCCATGAAACAGACAGCTTTACCCAAGATCTCTCATCAGGAATTTTGTCTCCATTTATGTCCCCTAGAAACCTTTCCTCTCCCTGACCTGGAAAAGTCTCTGAACCTAGAAATTTAAACAGAACCCCTCCTGTTACAATTATAGAAAGATTAGCTGGAGGTTGCTTGCCTTCACCAGCCCTCCCTCTGCTCCTCCACTATGGGCTCCCTTTCAAATTGTGTTGTTCTAGCTAACTTTTTCTGCTTTCTCAACAATTTTAGCTCAGCCCCCACCAATCTTCCAAACCCTGGCACCTTAACTCATGAGTCTGATTGCTGGTTATGTCAGCATCTAAACAACACACACGAACCCGAACTAGTTTTCATTCATGCCAGTGCAAGCACCTGGTAAACCCATTCCGGACAGTGGCTGTAGGAAAGGCACCCTGCCTCCTATGTATGGCAGGGTGGTTTGGCACTGGGGCACTCCCATGGAAGCTCAAGGTCTATCCTTCACTCAGGTGAGGCTGCTGGAGAGGAATTTTTCTCTTTGCATTGAAAATAGAAACGGCACTGGACCCTTCCTAGGCAACATACCAAAACAATACTGTAATCAAACACTGGTTTGATTCCATAGATGGCACCTTCAAACCCTCCACAGATGTTATAAATGAATTCAAGGCTGATTATAATAATACAGATGTTTGCCTAGGCACTGGACAGTATTCCTGGTTTGCACGCCACCCAGATGTGACCTGGAATAGCTCAGCTGTTCCCTCAGTTGGTCTGCCTGATACCCAAGGCTACACATGTGTAGACCAAAATTCTGGCATGACTCGGTCTGGGAACAATGCCTATCTTGATAGCTGCCAAAGCAGACTGCTGGTCTTCGCAACCTATTTTGCTCTTACAGCCTGACAGAGGCACGTGGGAAACTGAGATGTACAGATGCCAACAGAACCAATGACAAAGGCCACCACGGACACTGAACTCCAACCTGACAGGTCACAGTCTCCACTCTGACCTTCTCTGTTACCTTGTCTCTGGTCTGTTTATGTGGCAATAAGATATATAAAGAGTTCCCACCTAAATGGTCAGGGCGATGTGGACTTGGATACCTGACACCTTCCCCCACAAGGTACCCCACATTAAATGCTACAAACCTGGGCTCCACATAGATGCACCCGATAAGACATCATAGGCAATCTGCCCATGCATTGCAATTCTAATTCAATAAAGACACTCTTTCCAAATTTGAGAACTTCTGACCTAGAAGAAGCAATTCTGAACATTTCCAAAGTAATGGAACAAGTATTCACTGCCACCCTGCAGACCTCAAAAGCACACCAATTGGGTCGGCCATTTCACATCTGTGCTCCAACATCATCATCTCCTGGCTATGTGGGCTGCCCAACAATGAACACAGCGTGCCGTCACTGGCATACAATGCTGCTTGTATGTGAATAATTCAGGAAAAGACACAGTATCACCTGAACTGTTTGAAAGAACATGTCAACAATCTAGGTCGAATGGTGAAGCATGGTTTATTTGGAGGGACCTATTCTTGAGAATGAGAGGCTGGTGCAGGGAGAGATGGGGCTATGTGTTGGGATTTGTTCTTTAATACTCCTTTATCCTCGTTATCTGTGTTTTTGTTCACAGTTCTCTTACCTCCCAACTTCTAAGCCAGGTCTCTCCACAGCAGTCTCTCCAGCTCCTTGCCTGTGAAACTTCGTGACAAGTTACATGCAGGAAAATGAAGGGACTAACCCCACTAAAATGATATAAAGACTATTTTAAACTGAGGACATCTGGACAAACAATAGCTGCAAGAGAAGGGAAAAAAAGCCTTCTCTAAACTTCCCTTTGATGAGTAAAACAGGTCTTTCTGAGAATTCAGCTGCCATAAACTCCTCTCTCAGGGAGCTTTCTTTAGGGTGGAGCCTGACTTGGCAGCAGGACCTGCCAAGGAATTTTGTAAATACTTCCTATGAGAACCTTCCACACTTTCCCACTGCAGCCTTAATACCCTCCCCCACCCCTCATTAAGCTGGCATATAGAGCCTTAGTCCTTATTCCTTGCTCCTGCATTTGTGTATAATAATCTTTGTTCCTATTAATCTGTCTTATTTCACAGCCCCCCTCTCCCAATTACTTCAACCTAAGTTGGTAAAGAAAAAGTTTTCCTCCCAATAATACTTTCTAGACTTTTCTTGATACACAAGAGAGTATGTTCAAATAACAAAAGGCATTTCAAACCTTGATTTTGTTGCAAGGTGAAAGAATCCAGTGTCATGTGCACAGGCCTCTGGAAATCTTTTAAATTTGCCTCAAAGAGTACATTTTAGGTATTTAGCCTTGTCTAATAACTGATGGAAAACTTTCTCTTTATTTCCCTTAGGGAGAAAGCTATAAACCATTTAATCTGGGATGACCCGCTGTATTCTCCTGATTTCCTGTGTGTATTTCATTTACAGTCTAAAGTGTTAGAAAGTGCCAGACATACAGAAAGACACTTCACAAATGTTTTTATTATTGCTTTAAACTTTAAAGAGAGCGTTCTAGGCAGAGGGAACAGCTGGTACAACACTCAGGTAGTATATATGTATAGCTGAATCACTTTGCTGTACACCTGAAACACAACATTGTAAATCAACTATACTTCAATTTCAAAAAAGACTCAGGTAGGGGAGTTCAAGGATAGAGACTGAAGGGAGGTGAGTGATCACGTGGGGCCTCGTGAATTTGACTGGGGATTTAAATTTAAGAGCCATGGAAAAGCAAGGGAGAGTGCTAAGTGTGAAAGTTGACTCAGTCATAAGAGCTTTAAAAAGGATCACTCAGCTTGTCATGCAGAGGATGGATTTTTAGGAAGGCAAGGGTGGAGGCAGAGAGACCAGTTCCAGGAGGGGCTATTTCAGAGGTCAAAGTAAGAGATTCTTTGGCCAAGATGGTAGAAGTGGAGGTGGGGAGAATTGATGGATGAACTGTATGTCATACTTGCATTTTAAACTTCTATTTTGTTATTGTGCTTTTGTTTTCCATTTTACAGCTATTTAAAATTATAATATATATTTGAATACCTTTTTCTTTATATATGTATATTTTATTGAAATATAGTCAGTTTACGATGTGTGAACTTCTGGTGTACAGCATAATGCTTCAGTCATACATGAATACATATATTTGTTTTCATATTCTTTTTCACCATAAGTTACTACAAGATATTGAATATAGTTCCCTGTACTGTAAGTATGAACTTGTTTCAAATACCCTTTTCTATTGAGGTCTTCAAAGCAGAGAGAAATTGATGTTTCCTCTGTGGATGTGTTTCAGAAATCATTCCCTAATAATATTCTTCATTAATTTAAGCTTTTATGTTTAAATTCTTGTCTATGAACTACTTAGTTTTCAAATTTCTATCCGGTTATCAAAATGTATTTATTAGTTTTCTTTATCCCTTTGATTTTGAAAACTCTTGCACGGCCATATTTTCTGTTTCTTTTTTCCACTTAGGGTTGTGTCTGCTTCTGGATTTTTATTCACTGAAATAGAATTCTACTTTACCAGCACTATTCTGTAATTGCTGCATAATTTACTGTAAAAGTTGATAATAACCCTTCTCTTTCAGATCTTCCTTTATATTTGAATCCATTATTTTTTCCATTAAAAAATATTTTTTCTTTATATTTAGAATTCTCTCTAGATTTAATTGAAATTGCATTAAAATCAAAATGTTATATTTTCACATTTATGTAATTATAAATTAGAAAAGAGACCCATAAAGATGTTTAGTCTCAAGTTTCAGAATTCATTTCTTACGCACTCAATGATTCAATATTTATTTTCTGTCCCCCTCTCTTTATGCCTGTAAACTCACTCTATTCAAGAACATGTCATAGTTCTCCATCTTTCCAATTTCTTTCTCAAAAAAACTCACAGTAATAAAATTAAAACCTAGCACAGAAATCGTACTTACGATAGAGTAGGGACCATTTAAATAAGCACTTTACATTTTTAACTCATATAGTCTTTCTAGCTCTATGAGGTCGACACTATTATTATCTACATTTTACAGATGGATAAACTAAGACACAGAGAGATTAGATAACTTCCCAATTTCCCATAGTTACTAAGGGTAAAAGCCAGGATTAGCACTAAGCAGCCTGCTCTACAAGCCATTCTCTGAACATTGCCTGGTATGGTTTATAACTAAACAAATATACACTATATCTTTTGTTGTTTTAAGTATTATATATTTTTGTGGCTGTTTTAAATTGGATCTCTTATTTTTCAGCTGGTCATGACTGGTTATACAAGGATCCTATTGACTTTTATCTTTTTCTTGCCATTTAACCTTTTTTTATACCTCCAGGATTTTTTATTTTAAACCTGATTCCTTTGGATTTTCTAGGATTAGCAATTGCATCACTGGCAAATAGTGATTTCTTTTTATGTATTATTACATTAGCATGGAATTTTCAAAAAATATTAAATAATTGTATTACTGGGAGCTAATTTTTAGAGCTGAAATTAAAGAAAATGTGTCTACTTTTATTATTAGATTTAATTATATAAAGGTTTATTTTTGTATTCTTGAATGTGTTCATTTTTGCTGATAGAAGCAAACACTTCTGTAATAATGGTAGGTAGATCTATGATTCCTCTCCCCCCCCTTCCAAACTTAAATTATATGTGTAAGTGTTCTGGCTGGAAGATCTCAAAAATATAAAGATAAATTTAATTCAGCTAAATTGAAATTGGAAGTATGGAAACTCTAAGTGTGATTTAGATACTGTAAAGGGAAAATACTTTAGGTGAAATAGTGTTTACTAGTCAACTGTTTAGGTTCTCCAACTGGGCTGCACATTGGAATCAACTGGTAAGATTTATGAAGAATACTGATGCCTGTGTCTCACTCCCAGATAATCTGATATAATTGGTCTGGGGTGCAGCATGGGCATTGGGAGTTTTTAAAAACACCCCCAGGTGATTCTAGTTTATGGGCAAGTTTTATAATCACTAATTTAAGAAAGACATACCTATTTCTCATCCAGCACAAATTCTGGTTAATAGGTTTGCATAGCCCACTAATAAAATATACCATTGTCTACACCAATGTTCATAGCAGCATTGGTCACAATAGCCAAAAAATGGAAACAACCCAGTGCCCATTGATGGATATGAACGGATGAACAAAATGTGATATATACAAACAATGGAATATTCAGCCTTAAAAAGGAATGAAATTCTGATAGATGCTACAACATGCATGGACCCTGAAAACATCATGCTGCCTGAGGTAAGTCAGACACTGCATGATTTCACTTATATGATGTTCCTAGAATAATCATAAAGACATGAGTTCATAGAGACATAGAGTGGAGTAAAGGTTACCAGGGGCTGAGAGAAGGGTGGGTGGAAGTTATTGTTTAACTGGTGCAGAATTTCAGTTTGGGGATGATGAATAATTTCTGGAAATGGATAGTGGTGGTGGTTGCACAACAGTATGAATTTCTTAATGCCACTGAATTGTCCACTTAAAAATGGTTAAAATGGTCAATTTTATGTTAATGTATATTTTAGAACAAGAGAAAAATTTTGAACAAAAAAGTTGCCAGTGGTGAATTATGAGCCATCTTTTCCAACTGGTTTCTTTTTGTTGTTGGGCAGGGAAGTAATTAGGTTTGTTTGTTTGTTTGCTTATTTATTTATTTTGATGGCAGTGCTGGGGATTGAACTCAAGATCTCACGCATGGTAAGCACTCGCTCTATCACTGAGCTATTTCTCTCCCCCCACGCATGGGTTTAGAGTGTTGACGTTAAGGGATAGAACAGAGTGATTTAGTAATAGCCTTGACCGAGTTCGTTTGGTGGTGGTTTTTCTCTCCACACCATTTTCGAAGAAGGTAGCTCTTTCACTTTCCTAACAATTGTTAACTGTTATAAAACCTTCCCACGTGTGCAGAAAGGTTGAGGTGGAAGGCTGAAGTCTGCGAGGCAATGCCGTGAAGGCTGCTGTGGGTGTGGCCTTTTGAAGCAAAGATCAGAGGTGAGTCTCTTTCGCCCTCACACCTTTGATGTGCTCCTGCCTGGACCGCACATGTACACAGCAAACAAAACTGAGACGTCAAGATCATTGTTTTTATTAAGCGAGACATTTTGCAAGAGAAGGATCATTTGTATTGGACTTGCTGATGTTTCCGGTGTTCCAAAGAGAAAGACAGATTGAAGTGAAGCAACTCTCTTCGGTGTCAATTTTCATGAGAAAAAATGATGCCATTTATAAAGTGGCTTGACTATTTGAAAGAAATGGATCATAGTGTCAAAGAAAGGCCTTGATTTACTGTTGTCCTGATGATCTGCTTGCACGGAAGAGAGGTAAGCTTCCTTAGCCTGGTTTTCCTCTGCATAATAATTATATCATAAATTCATACTGGATGCACGTGGCATATTATTAATATTTAGAGTTTCTAAATTCTGACAGATGTATTTTCCAGGAGACATGCTTCCTCACCAAGCAGAGGATTCTAGCACTGCACTGGCCAGAAATATGCTCTTGAAATGTGGCTAGTGCTACTGAGGATACTAATTTCCTATGGCCACTGTAACAAATTTCACCAACTATTTGGCTTAGAACACACATTCATTGTCTTAAAAGTTCTGGAGGTCAGAAGTTGAAGTCAGTTTCACTGGGCCAGCATCTTGGTGTCTGTAGGGCCATGCTCCTTCTCAAGGCCCTGCGGAACAGCCTGTTTCTTTGCCTCTTCCAGGTTCTAGAGCTTCATTCTGTGCATTCATTGGCTTACGGCCCCTTTCTCCATCTTCAAAGCCAAGTTTGGCTTTGAAGCTTCTTGCCTCAGCTGTCACACTGTCTTCTTCAGTTCTGCAGTCAAATCTCTCTCTGTCTCCTTATAAGGACATCTGTGATTACATTTAGGGCCCACTCAAATAATCCAGGATAATTTTTCCATCTCAAGATCTTTAGTTGAATCACATCTGCAAGGTCCCTTTTGTCATATAAGGTACAGTTAATAGATTCTGGTACAATTAATAGGTTCTGGAAATTAGGATGTGGATCTGTTTGGAGGAGATTATTCAACCTACTAAGAAACGGAATTTTTAATTGAATTGAACTGAAATTGAAATATCCAGGTGGATAGAGGCCTTCACATTGAACAGCACAGTCAGAATATTTCCATCTTCACAGGAAGCTGGATAGCACTGCTGCAGAAGATATTTAGAGCCGATTCCAGAGGCCTCACGTCATAGTTACAGGCCATCTTTAAATTTTTTGTTGGGCTGCTCTTCAAAACAAAACAAATGTAAGTCTTTTTTTTAGAGATTCAGAACACATCTTCCCATAGATGGGCCAAGGAAAACCACTAGTGATCCTTCATCATTGAACAAAGACATAATGAGTGTTTACGATGGGCCAGGTGCTGAACTCTAAAAGCTGTTTGTAATCTACAGTGTCATTAACAACATTGTGATGGCAGGAAGCACTGGGAGCACAGAGTCGGAAACCAATCCTGGTGACGTCAGGGAAGGGATTCTGGAGAATGAAAAGCCTGAGTTAAGAGGTGACCAGGCCACAAAGCATGAGAAAGAACGCAGGCAGAGAGACTGGGATAAGAAAGACGTTACCAGAAGAGGGAGAAGCAAGCACAGGGAAGGAGGTCAAGAGAGGGCTTCAGGAGTAAAGTAGTGTCGCCATGTGACCGAACATGTGGGGTCCTCAGGGCGAAGGCAGGAAAGCAGTCAGGGGCCCAATCTTCTCTGGCTTAGTAGTTCATCACGAGGAGTTTGGGTGTTTTCCTTAGTGTCAGGATTGGTCTGAACACAAGTAACAGAGGCGCAGTTACAGAGCCTAAGGTTCTGATCACCAGTTAAGATGTGTGAGGGTTTCCCATACACATGCAAGCAATTCTCAGGCATTAGATGGCTGTCCCGTAATTTAACTCTGTTCTGATCCTAGGTACCTGGAGATAGAATCAGAACCCACAGGTTTAGGGCTCAGTCCCACAAGACTGTCCTCCACTTCTAATGCCAATCACAGGTCTAGGTTGTTACCTGTGCTTTTGACCAACTGGCTTAGATCAGATGTTCCCATGCCCCTAGCCTTGGGTTTGCTTAATTAGAGTGGTTCACAGACCTCAGAGAAACATTTCACTTACTAGATTACTGGTTTATTATAAAAGGATATAACTGAGGAACAGCCAGGTAGAAGAGATGCAGAGGGCAATGTATTCAGAAGTGGGGCAGAGCTCTTATGCCCTCTTGGAGGTCACCATTCTCCCCAAATCTCCATGCATTCACCAACCCAGAAGCTCTCTGAACCCTCTTTTGGGTTTTTAATGGAGACTTTATGACTCGGGCACACTTGATTGAATCAGCGGCCATTAGTGATTGAGTCAACCTCCAGACCCTCTCCTTCCTTGGGGTGTGGAGGGGACTAAAAGTTCCAACCCTCTAATCATATGTTTGGATCCTCAGGCAACCCCATCCCTAGGTGTTTTCAAAAAAAACCACCTCAGAACATGCCACTTTCACACTTAAGAAATTCCAAGGACTTTAGGAGCTCTGTGCCAGAGGGACAAAGATCCAAAATGTATTTCTTATACACCACAGTATCACAGTGCCTTAAACAAGGCAGGTGGTTATCAGGACCAAGGCAGATGTTGACGTTGTGTTCCATACAGTTCTTGGGGCTCAGATTCCTTCCACCTCATTTCTCTGCCATCGTTAGTGTATCTGTTTCCCAGGGCTGCTGTAACACAGTACTGCAAACTGGAGGGCTTAACTATCAGAGATGTATTGTTTCACAGTTCTGGGGCTAGAAGTCTGGTATGAAGGAGCTGACAGGGTTGATTTTTTCTGGAGGCTGGAAGGATGCATCTATTCCAGGCTTTCTCCCCTAGTAGTTCTCTGGCCACCTTGGGCATTCCTTGGCTTGTAGAAGCATCTCTTCCTTCATCTTCATGTTCATATAGGGTTATCACTCAGTGTGTGTCTGTGTCCAAATTTCCCCTTTTTATAAGGACACCAGTCATTTTGGATTAGGGGCTCCTTTTTCTTCCATATGACCTCTTCTTATCTAATTACATCTGCAACGACCCTGTAATATCACATTTCTAATAAGGTCTCATTCTAAGGTACTGGGGTGTTAGGACTTTGACAAATGAATTTAGGGGAGACACAATGCAACCCATAACATATAGGGTATGATGTTAATCCTTATGGTCCAAAATAGCAGCTAGAGATCCAGCCATCACATTCACAGGGTCTTCTTAAAGGGCCAAGTCTTTGCAAGTCTTCCACATTAACTTGGATGTTTGCTCTGGAGGGTGTCTCAAAGCAGCCCAGCACAGACAGATTCTGGTTCTGAGGTGGTCACTGGAGAGTTGTCCTTTTAAAGAGGACACTGGCCACATGTTAGCAATGGCACCTCTTCAGAAGTAGGGTCAGAGAAAAGCCTGGCTGAGGACTGAGGAGAGGGAGAAGGAAGATTGTTGCTTCTCCTCAGATCATTCATTCCAGAGGGACTTCATGGAGGAGAAAGCATTTCAGGAGACATTTACAAGACCAAATTGCTATGGCCACCTGGCTCATTTCCCACTTTGGCTTCAGCCATAACATCCTTCAGACTTGCCAGTAGGATTCAGTGCCAACCTTCATTTGTTTGTGCTTTCTTCCCTCTCCCTTTTGTAATGTTTGTTCTGCTGGATGTTGTGGTTATTGTGTGCTCATCTCCTCTACGAGATCATATGCTCCTCAAGAGGAAACAAAGCCCCTTTTAAGTCTGATAGTCTTGTGGAGGTGGTGGTGGTGGGATTCATAGCTTCAATCTCAGCTCAGCACTTATTACTATAGGAACCTAACCACCCCCCTGCCCCAAACCTTAGTTTCATCATCTGAAAAATGAGGTAACAGTACTTACCTTGCAGTGTTACGATCATTAAAGATAACAAATGCAAATGCTTGGACTATAGTAGATGCTCAATGGTAACTATTATTCATTATTTGTCAGAGTTGCTCTCCAGGGCCTAGCACAGGGCATCTCCCAGAGTAAGTGCTCAATAGATATTTATTGTGGCAATGGAAATTTAGATCATGACTAAAGCCCTGTGCTATATTCGAGTCTTGAAACTGATGGTAAAATAGCCATCACAGTGACTAGGAAACACAAGACACTGGAAAAGAAACAATTATCAAATGCCAGTGTTGTGGGGAGAAATACATACACCTGATTTAAAAAGGAACACGTGAAGGACATAGTAAGTACGTATGTATCATTTTACAAGTCAGAAGACTTCAGTGTCTTTTGACTTGGAAAATGTCAACAAGACAATATGGTTTGAGGAATCCCTTACACACAGTAGCCAGATCTGACCTCTAATTGTCTGAGGGCAAGTTCTCCCAACACAACTAGTGATGGCCCAGGAGAGCCCTCTAAGAGAGAGTTGGTAAGTACCTTGGAAAAGAGCTGATAATAAACTGCAGGTGATGGTATTACAGCAGGAATCTTTCCCTGTGAGTTGGAGATATGTATTTCATGGTGTCTGATCACAGGAAATGTCTCCCAAAGTTGGAGGCTCTCCTACACCTGAAATAATATTTTCATTGTTAAAAGTGCAAGGTCAAAAGAGCTGGATGTCTTACCTATTTTTAAGAAGATGTCTTCTGAATTTCTTTAAAAAAGATTTCACAGATATTTTTGAAGAGCAGTCCCGCAGTAAGCTCAGGGTGGCTTGTGATTATGAAATGAAGTATCTGGTATTGGCCTCCAGATGTCTTCCAGGGCAGTTCTATCAACAGAACTTCCCATGAAGATGTTCTAATCTGCACTGTCCAATACAGTAGGCACTAGCCACATGGCTATTTATATTCAAGATAAATTAAAAATTCAGTTCACTGAGACACTATCAAGGGTAATTATAAATCTATAGTAATGAAGACCATGTGGTATTGGTGCAAAGACAGACACAACTGACAGATAAAACCAACCTATCAAATAGAATAGAGTGGGAAGTAGGTCAACACATGTATGGTCACCTGATATATGAAAACTTCAAGTAGGGGAAGTGATCTTTTAAATAAACATGTTGGATTCACTGGATATCCACATAGAAAAAAAAAAGCATCTGGACCCACCTTTATATCCCATCATTCACAATAATCAATTCAAAATGGATTGCAGTTCTAAGTGAGTGAACTAGAATAGTAAAGCATTTAGAGGAAAACAGAAAAGGAATCTATAACCTGAAGGGAGAGATTTCTTAAATAAAACCAATCATCATAAACATTTGATACATTGGAGTATGAAAACTAAGAAATTTTTCCCTCAAAGGACATCATTAAAAGAATGAAAAGGAACTCAGAATTGGAGGAGATATTTGCAACACATACACTTGACAAAGGATGCATGTTTTAAAAAGTCCTCTTATAATGGATAAACTGTGGTATATTTATCCAATGGAATACTACTCAGCAATGAAAAGAAATGAATTACTGACAGATGCAACAGCAGGAATGAATCTGAAATACAGTATGCTGAGTGAAAAAAATCTTATACAAAACAGCACATCTGTATGATTCCAGTTATATGAAATTCTGAAACAGGTAAATTTCCCTAATTTACAATGGAGGGAAAAAAATCAGAACAGTGGTTGCCCCCAGGAAAGTGGAAATGGAGACTGAATGAAAGGCAGCATTGAACTCAAAATTCCTTTGCTCAAAACTCAGCAAATGTACACTGAAGATTTGTACATTTCATTTCATGTAAGTGCTACATCAAAAGAAACCTTAAATATGGAATTCTAATTAATTATATATATGCTGAAGTCTTTAGAGGACACATATTGCTATTTCCAATTAACTTTGAAATGCAGCAACATTAAGATGGATAAAATGAAGCATAGAAATGTAATAAAGCAGGTTTTATTAAATGTTAATGGTGGAATCTGTGTGGTAAGTTTACATATGGTTACTGTAAAATTTGTTAAATTTTGCTAAATATTTGAATTTTTATACTCAAATGTTAGGAAAAATCAAATAAAAACGCTCAACTCAGAAAAATTGGCAAAAAATGTAACAGAAACTTCATAAAGTTATTTCTAAGTAACCAACAAAAATGAAAAGGTGCTTAACTTCACTAATCAGGGAGATGCAAATTAAAATTACAAGAGACACAATTATTACCCACCAAAATAGCCAAAATGAAAAAAGATAGAAAATATCCATTGATGATGAGAATGTGGAACGACTGGAACGCTGATGGATTGCTGATCGGAGTGTAAATTTGTGTAAACACTTTGGAAAACTGCTTTTAAAACTGCTTTAAAACATCTACTAAATTTGAACATAGCACAAATTATGATCCAACAATTCCATTTCTAGGTATGTACCCAGCATGATTTGTGTGTTTACAGGTATATGTCAATAAGTAGCACTCTCTGCCAGAGTGGCAATTTGGAGCCACAGAAGGATTTGCCACTTCAGAGATCTGAGGATTTAAGAATGATCAGATTTGTATTAGGAAGATTAATCCATGGCTTTGTAGAGAATGGCAAGGAGAGGAGTTAAGCGGCTGTTTGTAGAAGTAATCCAGCAGTTAAGAAGTCCCGAATTAAAGTAAGGAAGAAAGGGACAAAAAGACAGAATACATTTCAGGTCACTAAATTTCCCTGTTTCTCGTTTCTTCACTTGAAAAATATTTTAACATACCTACTTCATTAACGATTATTTAGATGATTTCATGAGTTAATGCGCAAGGGGGCTAGTGACTGTTTTAATGAAATAAAGCAATTCTCATTGCATATTATGCAGCGCAATACGTAGATGTTGAGATGAAAAAGCTCTTAGAGAAATATCTTTAACTTGTTAAGGTCCATGGTAGCCTGCTTTCTCCCAAGCACAGGTAAAAATCATCTCCCTGCCTAGGACTGGGTCAGTTTGAGAACACAGGATAGAAGGCTGAGATTAGGAATGAGACAGAACATGTTACAATCTGAGCGTTAAATGGTACTAAAATGCCACAGGAGAAGAGTTAGGGTTCTACTCCGGAAACCTGATCTCCGGCGCACGGAACTGAGAGTAAAATAGGCCTTCCCTCCCCTACTCCCCACCTTCTCGGCTGAGAGGTGGAGCCCCTTAAGGGGGCGGGGATTCGTGACGAAGGGGTGGAGCTGGGGCCAATGGGGCGCGAGCTTTCCCGTGCTTAACCAATTGGGTACGCCCAACACCGCTTCTATCCAGTGACTGGCAGACAGCGCCTCCGAGGGTTCTCGCGGCTTATTGGGCAGTCAGAACTCTCGCGAGGGTGTTTGTCTTCCTGAATTTTGGGCCCTTGGTCCGGCTGCCGGACGGTGTTTTCCCGCCTCCGGTGCTTTGCTCTCCTGGTGGCTTTCGCCTGCTCCCCACCTTGAGCTGAGGGGCGTCGAGAGGCGGTGGGCGAGGCCAGGAGTTTGACGAGCCGCAGGCAAGGAGCTTCCCGTCCCGAATCCTGGACCAGCCGTGCCCAAGACAGAGGTGAGGCGCGGCCTCGGCCCCGGGGTCTCCTAGCCACCCAGGCTCGGGCTTTTCCTCGCTTTCCCCTGCCTTTTCCGCAGGAGCAGAGTTTCGCCGTCAGAGTCGCTCTGCTGCTGTTTGGCAGAAGGAACCCTGGTAGTAAGGCGTGACGTGATTAGGCCCTGCCAGGTGCTGACCCTTACGGGATTAACCGCCTTGCTTAAATGGTTGGTTCTTTTTCCAGCCTGTTTCTAGCTCGTGTTTATTCAGCTGATGTACAGATAGTTCAAGTGAGGGTGAGGTTACATCTACCTTTTGGAGTTCGTTTCTAATGCAGAAACTTAAAGCAGCCCTGTTCGCCTCTTAAGAAGGTAATGCAGATTCCTCCTGTAAAGGAGCATGTTGAATTCTTACACTTGGCAAACAACACAAAATTATCTTAAAGTACTTTATACTTAATACTATTAGGTCTTGAGCCTGAGTCTATGTTTTCACTGAAGCAAAAGCAGTGCCAGGAAAAGGGGGTAAAAAGGCATCAGGGATTGGGAAGAAAATACTTAGCCCTGTAGATATTTGAATCTTCACGTACCATTGTAAAGCTGATAGAGAATAACAAATGTTGGCAAAGATGTGGAGAAATTGGAGCCCTTGTGCATGGCTGGTGGGAATGTAAAATGGTGTAGCTGCTGTGGAAAAGTTTGATGGCTCCTTTAAAAATTGCATATAGTAACCATATGATCCAGCAATTCTGCTTCTTGATGTAAACCCAAAATAATTGAAAGCAGAGACTCAGAACGGTTGCTTTTACATCCATGTTCATAGCAATATTATTTACAATAGCCAAAAGGTGAAAAAAACTCAAATGTCCGTCTGGAGATGAATGGATAAACAAAATGTGGTATTATTCAACTTTAAAAAGGAATAAATAATACCCGCTACAATGTGGGTTAACCTTGAAAACGTAAGTGAAATAAGCCAGATACAAGGGCAAAAACTGTATGATTCCACTTAGATGAGATACTTGGTGTAGTTGAATTCAGAGACAGAAAGTAGAATATTACCACGGACTGGGGAGAGAACAGAATGGGGAGTTACTGTATAATAGGTACAAAATTTACTTGGGATGATGGGAAAGTTCTGGAAATATGGTTGCACAACATTGTGAATGTAATTAATGCTACTGAACTGTACACTTAAAATATTTGAAAGGTTTACTTTTGTTATGCATATTTCACTACAGTAAAAACAAAAAGCAATGCTCATCAGTAGATACAATCTAAGATCACAACCAGTCATTGGAAAACCTTGTTTTAATTCTAGCGTCTACATGGTACAATAATTTGTGAAAACTTTCAGAACTGAATGAAATTCATGTCCAGAGCTTACAAGATGTATGTGCCTTTGTTTTAAACTGAATACACTAGGTAGCATTTGCAGGATGTACATGGGTAACAGTACTTGTGTGAGGATTCCTGGATACCCATGCACATGTATTTTTTTGTATTAAACAGACTGGAGATAACAGCATCCATTCTCGTTATGTATTTGGAAAAAAACTATTTTGGTATCCTGCATTTGGCCTATCAACATCAACAGAAAAACAATCATTTCAAATTAGCTCATTCTAAATATATAGCCAAGTGGCAGCTTCTATGTTATTAGGATGTATTTTATCTTGGGTTCTTTTTGAGGGGTAAATGCTCACTGTACATGGTTAATATATTTCAATTATCATTTTCCTATTCATTTGACAAGTGAGAAAATGACTTATTTCCTCCCTTTTTGTAGGTGGGAAAATAGGCATTCAAGCTGAGATGGTAATGATGCTGAAACTGTCAACTTCTCCAAAACTTACTTGCAGTCTTCTGTTTTGACCAAGTTTTCACACTGTCTTATGAAATCAGAAAAGGACTGTTGCCCGGATGCTATGTGCTTCAGCTTGCCACAGCAGTGCTTTCAAGGTGGCCAGCTAACTTTTGTGAGTAGGTGTGAGTAGAATTTTTTCATTCACTGTTAAAATGAGTGACTGTTATTTAGAGCAAAGAACTCATGTTAAACTTTGTGTAAAGTTAAATCTGCAACTGAGACACTTGAAATGTTAAAAAGTAGCATATGGTGAAGAAGTAATGTCAAGAGCAAGTTTTTGACTAGCACAAAAGGTTTAAAGGCAGAGGTGATGTCCACTGTGATGCAAGAGGCCCTCCGGTCATCCACAGAACACGTGAAAATGTCCAGAAGGTCAGAAATTTGGTTTGCTCAAACAGCCAATTAACTGTAAGAAAAATAACTGAAAAGTTAAATTTAGACAAAGAATCAGATTAATTCTGAAAGAAAACTTGCACTGGAGGAGTTTTGGGCAAGATTCTCTCTCCTGCTATTGTGGTTGATGATCACGTAGAGGCCAAACTAAAATAGAGCTGCACAGGAACTTGCCACGGGGGTGTGTATTCAGGGCACAGTGCTGGTTTCATTGTTCTTGAAGAAACTTCAGGCTGAATCTAAAATGAGCTGAGCTTCTTTATTTTTCATTGGCTTTGTAGGTACCTGATTTAAGCAGAGTGAACCTGTAGAGTTGAGTGTGACAGAGTAGAGAGGGTGGAGCTAGTTCATTAGGAGGAACTGGGAAGCTAATGGGAAACTGTTAGCTCAGAAGGAGGAACTAAACATGGAGCACTTCTCATTTCATCAAAATGAACTTATTTGAATAATCGGTAAGTTACCTGTAGGTTGGGAGTTAAACCTTAAACAGGGAGCTAGAGATCACTGTTACTCTGTATGGAAATATCTCAAAAAATACAGTGGCCACTTTCAGGCAAAAAAGACTTGTAATAATGAAACTCTCGTTGTGGGAGATTGAACTCAGATGTTGGAAAAAGGTATTCAAATCTGTCAGCCAGAAAAGGGCTGCAAGGAATGGTGGGCAGTGACACCTCCCCCCCCCCAAATCAGGACCTGATTTTGGTCAAAAACTCATAAAACCTATTCTTTATGTAATCTAAATTCCAATTTTAAACATTTATTTTTAGATACATTGTTCAGGTCTGCAATTTGGTATGAGAGGTAGACAAATAGGGCTCAACTTTGAGCCTAACTTATTTCATCAGAACAAGTTTCCATAGGTTGAAAAGAGTTTCAAAAGGCATTACTCTGAGTAGCAACAAGGACTGAGTTTTGACCTTCACGGTTTCCATGCTGTACTTAAATTTGAGTGTGGTGGTCAGATCCTGAGCTCCAGCTCTAATGCTATTAAGTATTCAAAAGGAAGGCATCACTTTGAGTATTCAAGAGGCCACAAATAGCTTCAAGTCCGTTATGGTCAATTGGCAGTTTTGCTGAAACACTGTCTCTGCCCCAGCTTCCTTACCAGTCTCTAGTATGATGCTGCATCATTCAGTATCAGTGTTGCTGCAACCAAGAAACAGCACAAGTCCTGTACCTGGAGAAGGTGAAGTCAGAGCCCTCCGGCAGTGACCCTGAGACTAGTTAACTATACTATTCCTTTTTTTTAGCCTCCCAGAAATTCAAGTTTACATTTCATAAGAAACACAAGCCAAAACTAAATGAGGTCGTTTATGGAAAAACTCTCATTTTGACAGCCTTTGTTACCTCTGGGACACTGCTGATCAAAGCTGCAGGGCCTACAAGGCAAAAATTACAATTAGAGTAATTTTTTCCTATTGTCTTAGCTTCTGTTACTGATTTTTTTTTTACAACTTGAACTTTGGATGCTGTTTTTAACTGTGTAATGAAATTTATTAAAGTACACATAAATAATTCATATTCCAATAAACCATACAGATTTTTATACTTGTTTTGATAATCTGTTGTATTATATTTTAGCCACATGCATATATCACCTGTGAAATAATTTACATTGACTAGTTAAGATCTACCTTCACCCATCCACCAATAAGGCACTAGTGAAAACAGTGTGGTGTGGTGAGGCTCCAGCTACAGCTTATTTGTGACCTTAAGCTTTCCATCCACGTTACCCAGGCGGCTGGAACAGATTAATGCAAACTTGGTGGCTTAAACAAGTTTATTCTCAATTCTGCAGGCTAGGAGTCAGAAATCAATCCCACTGGATCAAACCAAGTGTATGCTCCCCCAGGAGATTGGAAGTTTGGGAATCAACATGTTCCTCCCACCTTCCAGCAGCTGCCAGCATCACCCCAATTTCAAGGCCAATATGAAATCTGCTGCACCTTCATATGGCCTCCACCTTTGTGCATGGAACCTCCTTGTGCCTCCCTCTTATAAGACACTTGTGATTAGATTTAGGGCCCACGGAGATGATCCAGGATGGTCTCCCCATCTCAAGACCCTTAACCTAATTGCATCTGCAAAGACCCCCTTTCAAGAAAGGTCACACAGGTTCTAGAACCTAATCTCTTTGGGGGCCATTATTCAACCTACTACACCATCTCTCTAGGTTTTTACAGGTTTTTCTTCTGTCTTCATATAATCTCTTGGACTGCCAATGAACTTTTTGCAGTAATGGAAATGCCCTTTACCTGTTGTCCAGTACAGTAGCCCCTAGCCATAGGTGAGCACTTGAAGTATGGTTAATGCACTTGGGGGGCTGAACTCTTATTTTAGGTTCGATTAAACAGCCATGTGTGACTAACAGCTGTCATATTGGACAGTGCACTTCTAGTATTTCTGTAGCTCTAAACTCTGGACTCTGAACTACTGTTTAGTCTAGCGGACTTCAAACTGTAGCTAAAACCCTTGTTGCCAAACAAGTTATTCAGAAAACCAAAGTATGAACAAGACTGCACTGGTTGAAATTGGCTGGTGGGAGAGGGAGGATCCGTGGCAGACCCAGAGTCTCCGTGTGTTCATCCATCCCACGTAAGTCCTCAAGGGGCAAAGAACTGCCACCAGGACTCGGTGGAGTGGAGTTATTTGTGAAAAACCAGTGGTTATCCTTGGGGACTTTGCTAGAGCCTTCAGACTAACAATTGTTTTATATCTTTCATCATGACGGTAGCTAGAAGAGATTGTCATTCTCTTGGTCCCATTTTCACTTTCACTGGACCACTGTTGACATGGTGTCTTGCACACTCCTTGTTCTGCCAGAACAACCTTCTATAGCCTATTAAGGCTTCAGGACTGTTCTCTCTCAATTTTTCTTCCCCTTTATATGTAGCATTTGAAGTCACTTCATGTAAGCCTTTTGTCCTACCAAATACCATCTCCTCACTGCACTCAGCTAAGGAAGCATCACAGGCCTCCATCAATGGATCCACTGGAAGCCTCCATCAATGGATCAATTGCGATCACACACATTAACTTTTTTCTGCTTTGTTCACTGATGTTTTCACAATACTTATAATAGTACTTGGCCCATAATGGATGCTCTGTTATTTACTGAATGAACATTAAAGCCAGTTATTTTAGTCTTATATAAATACTAAATATCAGTATTGTCATTTTACTCCATACAGTATTATAAAAATGATCTTTTAGCACTACCAAGTCCTAACTACTTACCAGGTAGTTAGATGTACTGTGTATGAACTAACTTCAGTAACTATGATTACCAGCTTACAGACAAACTGAAGCTAAGTAACTGGTCTAAGATCACATGGAAGGGTAGGGAGCTGAGTCTAGGCTCTTACTGTGCTCCTGCTAAGAACAGGTGGCTGTAAGCCACCCACTTGAATGCCATTTATAATTCAACTCAATATAATTAATGATATTAATCCTGATTATAAATGATACTGCTCCTTGTACTATAGTCACCATGGGTTTAGTGTTCAAGTTAAATATTTGAGAACCTATGCCAGGTCTTGGTTAGACCCCAAGAATATGTGGACTTCAGCTGTAAGAGTCCAGAGGAGGGGGCAGTCAGGCAAGTACACAAGCAACTACAAATGTGCTCCCAAGTATGCGAAGGCCATTACAGAGTGCTACAGAAATCCAGAACATGAGCACTTGAGAGGGGAGAAAGACAGTCACAGAAAAGTTGGATAAGACTGGGAAGGCGTATGGGTGAAAGGGTGCACACCAGTAAGTTATAGCATGATAGAGGCCAGAACAAGTTGCCATTTTAGAGTGGTCTAAAATATCCACCTTAGCCCTGCACACAAGATCCTCCCTTAAGGCCATTGCTCTGCAGCTTCACTTTACTTACCCCAAAACCTTTAAACACATCCCTCCCCAGGGCCTTTGCACTTGCTCCCCCTCTGCCTGAAATGTTTTTCACCCACACAGACAGTTGATCCTTCAACAAGGCAGGGGTTAATCTGGATATAATTTACAGTGGGCCCTCCTTATCCACATACTCAACCAACCATGGACAGTATAGTACTGAAGTATTTACTATAGAAAAATATCCGTGTATAAGTGGACCGACAAAGTTCAAACCCATGTTCCTTAAGGGTCAACTGTGTATCAACTTCATAGAGTCGTGAGAATCTAACTGAAAAGATGAAAATAAAGCACATGCTACACTGCCTTCTCACCAGCAGCATTACCCCACTGCACTAACACATGTGCCAGTGCAGACACGTGGCTGCTCCATATTATGTATGTGAGGCTAGCTGACTTCATTAGAGGCACTTGCGTATAAGAACTGCAGAGTGATAATTGGTGTAAGTCAGTTAAAATACCAGCATCAGTGCATTCCAGCTTCAATGGCTTGTATCTGTAGTTTTCAACCTATATAAGGAAAGCAAAGGCTTAAATTACCTTTTTGAACAAATAGGAAGAGTAAAACACTTTGAGGTACATTCTTTTCAGTTTGTCTCAAAGGATGTCCAGAAGAAGCCGTTTGTATACATTTCCCATCAGCTAGCTTATTTTTTTCCACCTTCAAAGACGACAAAAGTATTCAAATTCCCATAACCATTTGAAAACCCTAGACGGTATCCCCAGAGTCTAAAAAGTCAGCCTAGAGGGGTGGGAGCTATAGCTCAGTGGTAGAGCTCATGCTTAGCATGCACGAGGTCCTGGGTTCAATCCCCAGTATATCCATTTAAAAACAAAGAAAGAAAAACATTTAAAAAATAATAAAAAGCAGGCCTGAAGGTATCATCAAAGGTAAAGTTTAAACGTGACACTTTGCTTTTAACTGTATAAAAATATCACAAAGCACAAAGGTGCTTAAGATGAAAGGAAATTTTCTTTTGGTTCAGCTGTGACTCCAGACAGGATCCAAAGAGGAGTTCTACAATCTCTTCTCTGGGTTTTATGGAGACTTACTTTACCCTTCTGTGTTAGCCTCTTAAGGCACTGAGTCAGCCTTAAAAGGGCACAGGAAAGGGCGATGTGGGTTTTTCACAGGGTTCGCGACTATTTCTTGAACTCCCCTCCCGTAAATATACGTGGACCTCAGCAGTTCTTTTAACGAGTCCGAAAACCCACTAGAAGCAGCTGTTCTGCTTGTGAACATCCGTTTCCTTTGTTAAAGGAGAGCCGGATTCCAGCCATTGCTCCAAGCACGTGCCTGGAAACTCTCTGGTGGCCATTGGCCACGTGCTTGGGACCGAGTCATTTCACGTCACTCAAGGACGGACATACCTGCGCTTAGAACTCAGGCCGCTGCACCGCAGACGTCGGAGACAAACTCCCAGGCCCACAGTGGGTCCGAGATCCGCTCTTACTGCCGCAGCAGGGGTCGGGCCCCGAACCCGCTACAAAGTAGCGGTGGCTGCGCCCTGGGGAAGCAAAGCACAAACTTGTTATGGCGCGGGTCCTGCCCTCCGGGAAGCCTCCGAACGACCCGCGCGGCGTGTGTGCCTCACGCGGCCCTGGGACGAGCACAATCGCCCGCCCCACCCGGGCCGCCGAGGGCTGCTCTACCCCTGCGTTCTGGCCGCCGGGAGCAGCGGAGCTCCGGGCGGGCAAAGCTTGAGGGGACACGGGGCGTGCCCAGCCCCATCCAGGCCTGTATGCCAGGCGGGTGCCCAACCCGTCCCACCCGCCCTCACTTACCGCTCAACTGCGAAACTGAGGCCGGTGACTGGCGTGCGGCGCAGACACGGCAGACGGGGCGGGGCGGGAGGAGGGCCGCGGGGTGGGCAGCCAATCCCCAGGAAGCCTCCGGACAGGAGCGGGGAACAAGGAGTGGACGGCAGGTGGGTGCAGACAGCCAATCCCCAGGGAGTTTCCGGAGGAGGGCGGTGCGGGCCCGGCCATTGGTGCCCGCAGTCTCCGCCCGCCCGGGTCCTTCTGGGTTTTCCCTGCCGGGAGGACGAGCCAAGGCTATGCGGAACATCCTTCCCGGAAGCTCTAGAAGTTTTGGCTCCTCCCCAGGCCTTGGCCCTGGGGGATCCGGTGTCTTCCTCCGAACTCCCCTTGGAAGGCTCTAGCGGTTACCCCAGGGATGGGCCAGGACCCAGAGATTTCCCTTCCTACAACGATATCAGTTTAGAACGTGTCCCGCTAAACTATAAGCTTAAAGAGAGGCCAGGACCACGTCTTCTTGAACAGCTCACCCCATGATCCCTCCTAAATCTGGAAGGACCAGCCTCCTCTCCACATGCGCTGTGTTCATTCATTCACAATGTTCACTAAGGCTGTAATCAGCTAGGCGGCGGAAGTGGAGCGGGAGGCACCATAAACCTTAGCTAGGTGGTGGACTCAAACTTGGCAAACAAGTAAGTGGATCAAAATTGGAGTATATGCTAAAATGAGAACTTGTATTATTGTTTAAAGGATTTACCATCTATTAACAAATTTAACCCTCAAAATATCATCCCCTCATTTTAGGTGGGAAAAGTGAGACATGTTGAGTAACTTTCAAAAGTCACAAAGCAGCTAGCAAGTGGTGGATCTGGGGTTCGAACCCAAAAAGCTTGAAGGCAGAGCCCCTCAAAACACTATAGTACACTGCTCTCCCCAGGTGGGTGGAGTGGAAAGGGAAACAAATGGCCTACATTTGATTGGCTGATCGAGGTAGGCATCTCGGGGATTGGGGGTCTACAGGCACAAAGACCTGCCTGTAGTAGAGCCTGGAGGAAGAACAGGAAATGGGAAAACGCTTGACCTGTTAAGGACCCCAAAGTGTAAATGGAACTTAAGGATGTAGGAGCAGAGAGGCCTGTAAAGAGAGTGGATTGGGGCCAGTCCATGCAGGAGGCACTGGAGGAGTTTGTATTTTATGCTGAGAACAATGGAAAGCTGTTCAAGCATTTTTAAACAGGGGATGATAGGACCTGATGCAGGCTGTGGTTTAAGGATGTGATTAAGATGATCTCGTGGGAAGAAATGTAATACAATTTATCAATAATCCTAGCAGCCAGCCACTACTTGGCAGATATTCATCAGATTACAGTAAGATGGGTTAAGATGGCAGAGAGAACACCAGTTTGCTGTCCCTTCACCTTTCTCATCTCAGAGTCTTCCAAACATAAAGCAGAGAGCAGCATCTGGGTCACCAAGCTGAGATTCAACATGACCCTGGCTGTAGGAAGAGCTTGGTATGAGCAGGCAGGACCACCAGTGACCTGACAGGGTGCTAGGCGATGGATCCAGTTACCAGAAGTGGGCAGAAGGTCTCAGCCAAATCTGGGAGTTGCGGTGGTGGAGAAGCTTAGTTCTGATGCTCAGCAATCTCTCCTATATAAAATGAGGTTAGTTTTACATACTTAGATATGATGGGTCACCCCACAGAAAGTCTCCCTAAAATCCAGACTCGAACATAAAGATGGCCAGTTGCTTCACTCTCTGAGAAGCCACTAAGCCCTCTGGACATAAAAGCTGCTGGGAAGTGATCTGGAAACAGTCTGACACTGCTTTTCTCCACCCTCTTTGAGATGGACTATATATCACATGTTCCTCTTCTTTTTTTTTTTTTTTTCACTGTCTTGCACAGAAATATTAATCCCAGTATCTTCTTCAGGCCTTTTTTAAATTCACTTTTTTTGTTGTTTTCCAACAGAAAAAAATCCTAATAAAAAATCTGAAGCCCTCTTAGTCCCTTCATTCCATTTGTGTGGTAAAACTCAGCTCGTTCATAGTTGATAAATGTCAGGTGGGAGCTTGACATCCATGTATAAAGAAAGAAGTGGTACATATTAAAAGGGAGATGGAATTAACCATGAACTTGAAAATGACTTGTATTTGTTTGTAATATTTTTTGTATTTGTTTTTGTATTGTAATTTTTCTTCTAATTTATTGTTGTTCATTCTTTTGTTTATTCATTGTTTATATCCCATTTTAGTCCAAAAAGAGTGTGAATGTAGTTTACAAGAATACATTACAATGGTATTTGAAAAACACAGTGAGGAAATTGGACTGCAGGGAAAATAAGATAAAGTCTGAGGCTAGTACACAAAATACAACCCATGAAACTCTGTATCCTTGATGGAATACAGCCAAAAAATTTGCTCTGATTTGCCTGGCAGTAAAAGTAAAAATCAGAAAATAGAAACAAATCAGGGAGATACTCAAGAGAAATACAAAGATTCCAGATGGAAATTCTTCATGAAGAGGGCACTGCAAACAACCTCCTCAGTATCAAAAACCTAAAAAGAATGTTTGTAATTCATATGTCCAAGATTTTTGATGCCCAGGCAAAGAGGACTTCCTAGTCAAGGTGATTTCACGTGCTGGCAAAAGGGTTATCATGCCAAGTGACATTTGAGAAGAAAATTGGATCTGATTATGAAGCAGATAGGCCACACTCTGTAATACTGAAAACAGTGATTGAAAACAGGTAGCATGCTCCTGTAAGAAAGACGTAGTCATTTGGGTTAATTCTCTGGTCAAAGATTCAGTATTAAGTTGGGTATGTGGGAGTGTGTGTGTGTGTGTGTGTGTGTGTGTGTGTGTAGCATTAGGTTTTTAAGACAACTAAATCTCTAACAAAGATTATAAAGTTGGGTTCTGAAGCACTGTATCACCTTAGGAAGTTCTCTACAATAAAATGTTAAGTCTAGCACCTAGCCTCAAAGTAAAAATTGATTTTGATATGAAATTAATTCATTGCTTAGAGTAATTATCAACTGCATATTTGGTTAACAAGAATTCATCCTCTTAGAACTTAAAGTGGCTTTTGAGGAAAGAGTGTGAATAGCTTTTCTATTTTTTAAAAATGACCAAGTAACTGAGCTCAATGCCTTTCTGTTCTGTCCATTAATTTCTCTGAGTTAACGGAATTATTCTCAATTCTCCCCTTGACCTTTTCCTGCTGAAAATCTAAAATGTAAGAACGTGACTCTAATATTTGCCCCTCAGTCTCAACCTAACATTGCAGGTACAACTGAAATTTTTGGAATCAAAACAAATTAAAATAATCAAGATGCCCTGAGTTCCTTCATTCTTAAATTTTTATCATGAAAATTTCTAAATATGCACAAAGATAGAATTCAACAAGTCCCTGTGTATTGATCTTCCAATCAACAACTATCAACCAAAACCAGCATTTATTTTGCACACTTGTTCTGTTTATCTCCCTTCTTTGTCAAAGAAGATAAGATCTTATTTCACCCCCAATATTCCAGTATTAATCTCAAAAGAGAAGACATAATCGTACCTGACAACAATGCCAGCATGATTGCTAGGAAAATAAACAGTAATTACAAGTTCATGTTCAACTTCCCTCATTGTCTAAAAATGTCTCCTTTACAGTTTGTTTGAATCAAAATTCAAACAAGATTTACTTATTATTTTAGTTATGTCTTCAGAATTTGTTTTGAGCCTTTTAGTCTAGAAAAAAAAATGCCCTCCTATTTTTTTGTTCCAATGCCTTTAATTTTTTAAATAACAGTTTTGGGAATGTAATTCAGATATTATAAAATTCACCCTTTTAATGTGTTCAACTCAGTAGTTTTTAGTGTATTCATAGAATTGTACAATCACCACCATTATCTAATTCCAGAACATGTCCATCACTCCAAAAAGAAACTCTGACCCACTAACAGTTACTTCCCATCCCTCCTCCCCACATCCTCTGACAACCACTAATTTACTTTCTGTCCTTATGGATTTGCCTATTCTGGACATTTCATGTAAATGGAATTATACAAGATGCGGTCTTTTGTTTCTGGCTTTTTAAATTTAGCATAATGTTTTCAAGGCCCAACAAACAAGAGAAGTGCTATGCACTGCTAGACTTTACTCCTTTTATGGCTGAATAATATTCCATTAATTGGATGTACTAAGTTTTGCTTACCTGTTTATCAGCTGGTGGACATGACTTTGACTTTTTGAAGATATCAGGTCAGTTGTCCTGTGGTGTGTTCCACATGCTGCCTCATTGCTTCCTTCTGCTGCTGTTCACCTGTGTCTTTATCCTCTATTTTTCTCAAAGACTGAGAGAAACCTTGGTTGTGAGACTTAGTGGGTGAAAGAACTACGGGGCACACTTGCTAAAGGTGCAGAATTTCAGGCTCCATCAGTGGGGAGTCTGATTTAGTCTGACTTGAGAGGGAGCCCAGGAATCTGCATTTTAAAACACCAGCTGATTCTGATGCAGGTATTCCCAGAATACACCTTGAGAAACTCTGCTAGGTGTCCCTAAATCTTGATTTTAATAGCGTTTGACATTTCACAGAAAAGCGGTAAGAGAAACTGGTAGTTTATTGACCAAGACTTTTTAGAAATAAAGTTGGAAATATTACTTACAGAATAACGAAAAAGGGCCTAAGTTAATACCCTGGCTGATGTCTTCTGGGTTGGAGATGGACATCTGAAAAAACGATGTTCATCCTTCACTGTGGGAATTGTGGATGTTAATTAGCCACCCTGGAGTGAGGGAAGTAGCCAAATTTAGCTTTAAAGGCTATGAAAGCCAAATGGCCTCTAAGAATTAAATTACTGCATCGATATTTACAGTATTGACCTCAACATTTACAAACGCACTTGGATTGATTAATTGGACTAACTTTTGATTCAGGAAATTTTAACCCTTAATCTGAAGCCATTTTCTGTTAGGTGACCAAGAACAAAGTAAGTTGGAAATACTCTAAGAGAGCTCCCCTTTTCCTCTAGAAATAGGCTACAACAAAGTACAACCCTTTTTGCTTCAACACTTTTTCTAATTTGTTTCACTACCTAAATAGTGTATTTTAAACACCAAAAACTCCTCAGTATGAAGAGTGGTTTTCCTTTAATTTAATGACAAGGGTTTCCTTTTACTTAATAGATGAGTGATACTTCTAATGGTCTTTTAATGGTTCTCATTCAGCCAAAGCAGCAAATGGAGTTCCACTTACCTTGCGCATCTCATTAAGCTACTACAGAAGAGGGTAACAGGGGCAAAAACCACCAGTGATTTTTGGGCTGTGAGAGAAAAAAAAATGGATTCCAGGATATGAAAACTTAGTGGGCATTTATAGGAGAATTACCAGTAGAACGTAATGTTTAATTCCTGAGTAATAACCTAAACTTCTTGACTCCTAGCCTGACTTGTAAGGGGTGAGTGCCTACAACTAAAGTATACTTTTGGAACTTTTTATTATGGAAAATTCCAAGCATGCCCCCAAATAAGGAGAAGCTTCACACACTCAGCACCAATCTTCAGCAATTAGTAATATTTTGCCAATCTCATTTCCTCTGCCCACCTACTCCAGATGTGGTGTCATTTCACCTGTAAAAATTTTAGTGTGCATTTCCAGGTTGATAAAAAACATTTTAAAACATAACTATATGCCATTATCACACCTGATAATTTTTTTTAATTTGAGGGGTAGGAAATTAGGTGTGTTTATTTAATGAGGGTACTGGGGACTGAACCCAGGACCTTGTACATGCTATGCATGTGCTCTGCCATGAGCTAGATACCCTATACCCTCCTGCCTCTATTTTTTTTTTTTATTATCATCTAATACTAGGTCCATATTCAGATTTTCCTGATTGTCTCAAAACTCTTTTTACAGTTTTTTTTTTTTTCCAATCAGAATCCAAACAAGATCGGCACATAGCATTTGGCTATGTCTTTATGTCTCTTTTATTTGAACAAAATTCTCCTCTTTTACCTGATAACTGATTTGTTGTAGAAATAGGGTAATCTGTCCTGTAAAATGACCCACATTCTGGATGCATCTTTTTGTTTCCCCTTATGGTCATTTAACATGTTTCTTTATCCTCAATTAACTTGTTTCTTTTTATCTAACTTGTTTGTTTTCTATTAACTGGCTTGATGAGATTCAAGTTGAATGTGGGGGCAAGAAGACGTCAGTGTTTCTGGGTGCGTCACATCACAAGGCACACTTGTCCCATTTTTCTAGGCTTCATCAGTGGGTTGAGGTGGTGTCCTCCACTACCAAGTTAGCCATTACCCTTTCACTGAATGGCTTTTGTTTCCACTTATGTTCATTCCTTAATCTCTTTATTCTATTAATTGCTGTAAAATAGCAATTAGAAATTTAAAAAAAATCATTCCTTCTGTACTTACTAGCTGGACTTCTACAAAGAACAACTTTCCCCTCAAACACTATTTGATTACCCCCAAAAATAAGTCATAAGGGAAAAGCAAGATAAACTCTTCCTTTGCCTTCCCCTCCCACCCTGAAATTTCAGAGTAATACAGCCTCAATGATACAGTGGTTTCATATTATCATGAATTCAAGATTTTTATGTTTTACATTTCATCAAAAATATGTCCTTAAAATTGATGCTGGAGATGGAATCATGAAATGTTGGCATCAGCCCTCTGAGACAGCATTTCTCACAGTCTGGCCACAGATCATAGCTATCAGAATCCCCTGGGGCATTTACTAACGATTAAATTCCTGGTCCTCACCGGGATCTACTGGGCCAGCATCTTCGGAAGTACAGCTCTGGAATCTGCATTTCTAACAAACTTCTCTAGGGATTTCTAAAATGGAATGAAAGCTATGGAATGGAGAGCTTTATGGGATGACCTCCTCAGAGCATGGGGACAAAGCACCAAGGAGGTACACATCTGAGCAGTTACTTCACAATAAGGTCACAAGATCAATGACCACTGATAATTTAAGAAAAGAGAGGATGGATAAATGAGCTCCTTCAAGAAGGACCCAGCAGACAAGAGTAGTGCTGTGCAGTCCTGGACGCCTTCCAGTGCTGCACCCTGGCTGGGACAATCTGGATTCCGAATACCTATTGTTATTAGAACTCAGGAAACCTTCACAACAGCAAATCCTGTACAATGTGGCTCACATGGGTCTAACTAACCACTCCTGTGGAGTCCCATGGACCAGTGTTACTCGGGTCCATATCCTCAGATCCTGCACAGCTGTGGTCCCCTGGGCCCCAGAGGCTTCCACTGCATGATCTGTGCCATCACATCAGTTGACATGGTTCCACATCCATTAGGAAATGGGGTGCCATTCGTACTTGAAGGATCCCTTAGCACTGTTATCATACGGCCCATTTTTGAATTGCTCATCTCCTCCAGAGAACACACTTTCAGTATTTTATTAACGTCCCCTAATGCTCGACATTTTGAGGAAAACACTTGTTTAGTTGGTTTTCCACAAAAGTGATGATCCATTTTTGTAATTTCATTTGCCTTTATTTATTGAATTTTAAGTAGCATTGTTGAATGCACTGACTCACAGGGGTAAAAAATACAGATGCTTAGAAGAAGAGCCAAACTTGCAGATCTTGCCAATTGAATTTTCTGCAAATTAGAGAAAGCTAAACTACTTCTCTCAGCATTTTTCTGCCCTGTACTTGGGAAGAGAGAATGGCAATCAGGTTCCTGGGGCGTAACGGAAGTCCCAGATCTCTCTGAATGAATGCAGCCCCATTGTGTGCCCGCGAAGCTCTGCGTTGTGCCAACATCCAGCCCATAGAAAGGGCATGGCAAAGGACAGCATTGAGCAATCCAGCAGGGCCCCGCAGGGGACCAGAATTGTACCCAGCCTGCTTTGAGATTCTTCAAGTTGCTGCCAAAGCCCTGGCACTGAGCTCCCAGCAGAAACCTGGCCTTGATACTATTTGATGAGGGCAGAAGTCATCAATTCAAATGCCTATGGGGGCTGCGAAGGCAGCCTAAAGGAGTGAAGAGGCCTAGATAGGAGACTGATGAATTAGGGAGACACGTTCCCACTGAAGGCAGCCATCCCAGTCAGCTTCTCCTGGCTATTACCAGGAATGAGGTCCCCGAATGGCAAGAGTTTCTGATATTTCAAGACATAATTCTGATCATCTAAATTTTTATGTGAACTCTCTAGATTTCAGATGTTGGCATTAATTCAAATAGACTTCAAACACCATGATGGTTAAACTAAATATGTCTGTGGGCCATCACTTTGGGGCTTTTGATTTTAGGGGATACAGTACCTTAAATTAATATCGCAGTGAAATAGTGGAGAACTTATTATTTCCCAGACCAAGATGGTGAGAGAGTCTGTAGCTGGTTTTCTGATGCTGTTAGCAGAGACTCAAACCACGAACCTTCTAGGGATAAATTAGCTATATTTTCATCAGTAGCCAGAGGCTAGACATTTGCAGTTGTGTGTCATTTGTCATCTAGAAGCTCTGGATGAATGTGTATGGATGAGTGAAGAGCCATAACTCAAAGTCCACGGTCTACTGATCGTGGGTCAACGGTGACATCTTCCTATAAGGAAGCTATCGCATTACAGAACTAGTGCCCTGACCCCTTGAGTCCTCAGAGAAAGACAGAGTTGAATATTTATATGGATTGCTTTATAAAACTCTAAGCCCTGACTTGCTGGCAAAGAAAGTAGTGAGAACTGAGACAGACTTTTGTCTTTCTGAAGAGTGACAGCTGGATAGCATGTTCTGTTGGGATTGGATTCCAGTGTCAAGTTGTCTTCTAATTAGTCAGAGAGAAAACACAGCTCTATAATTACAACATGTGGACGCAGGGTTCTCTCATGGTTAACTAAGTGCACTTACAAAATTAATCCATACTTTGGGAAATTAAATTGAGTTTAAAGAGAAATTTTAGACTTAAGAAAGTACATTGAGTAAAATTTTGGGTATCCTATAAAAGACTAGGGGTGTATGGACTAGAATTCTAGTTCTGGCTTTGTTTGCAGTTGGTATGGGTCTTAATCATTTAACCTCTCCTGGTTCCAAGTTGGTTGAATTAGATGAATCTAACTGTAAGACTCAATTATTCTATAGTTTACCCTTCATTTTTTAAAAGCTGGTTGTTTTTCTGTTGTTGCTTACAGTTGTTGACCATTCATTTCTCTATCTTGCTTTGTTTTGAGGAGACATTTGATGAATCCTTCTGTTTGCTAGATGGTTCACATGTCTATGTTATTGGTTTTATGTTAGTTGGGACATAGACTGCTCATGAGATGGGTCTAAAAGGAAATAGGATGGTGTGGACTCAGTATCAAAAATATTTTAAAGAGCATTATGAAGTTATATATGGTTCTCTCTGTTCCACTATAAAAGGAAACTTAATTAGTTGTTAATTAAAATACAGTACTTTAACACCACAATGAAATACAAATATATATACATATACACATATACATACAGTCACCAAAATGGTTGAAGTTAAAAAGCCTGATAATACTAACTGTAGGGAGGATGTGAAGCAAGGAGAGCTCTGATGCTGCTAGTGCAAATGTAAGTTAGTATGACCAGGTTTGGCATTATTGGTCCAAGTTGAACACATGCATACCCTATGACCCAGCAACTTACACCTAAGTGTATACCCAACAGAAATGTGTGCATGTGTTTACCAAAGGACACATACAATAACATTCACAGAAGAATTTCTGGTAATAACCTAGAAATGAGTTAAATATCCGTCAGTGTTGAATTTGTATATAAAGTATGATGTCTTCATACAGTGGAATACTATACAACAACAAAAACTAATGAGCTACAGCTTTTCTGAGCAACATGGCTGAATCTCATAAACATAATATTGAGCGAAAGAAGCCAGGGGGAAAAAGAGTTACAGGCTGCATGATTTTATTTATGTAGACACAAAAAGAACCTAGGCAAAACTAAGCTATGGTTTTAGAAGTCAGAAGAGAGGTTACCCTTGGGGAGAGAGAGGACAGTGATTGGGAGAAGCATGAGGGAGAACTTCAGTGATGGCAGTAAAGTTCTATTATTTCTTTACCTGGGTAGTGGCTGTACAGGTGTGCCTGTTCTGTGACAATTCACTTAAGATTTATGCATGTATGTATATTTTAATTAAAATTAAATATTCTCAGGGGGAGGGTATTGCTCAGTGGTAGAGTGCATGCTTAGCATGCACAAGATCCTGGGTTCAATCCCCAGTGTTTCCATTAAAAAAAATTAACAACCAACATCACATAAATACAAAACCCATAAGAGATACTATGAACAACTATACGGCAACAAATTGGACAACGCAGAAGAAATGGACAAAGTTCCTAGAAACTTACGCTCCACCAAAACTGAATCAAGAAGAAATAGATAATTTGAACAGAGCCATTACTAGGAAGTAAAACAGGATCAGAAATAAAAAATTCCCTGCAGACAAAAGTCCAGGACCAGGTGGCTTCACTGGGGAATTCTACCAAGCATACAAAGAAAAACTCATATAATCCTTCTCAAACTTTTCCAAAAGACTGAAGAGAAGGGAATACTCCCAAAATTCATTCTACGAAGCCACCGTCACTCTAATATTAAAACCATATAAAGACACACTCAAAAAAGAAAATTATAGGCCAATATTGTTGATAAACATAGATGGAAAATCCTCAACAAAATATTAGCAAACAGAATCCAACAACACATAAAAAAAGACAATAAAGATCATATATTATGATCAAGTTGGATTCATTCCAGGGACACAAGGACGGTTCAACATACACAAATCAATCAACGTGATATACCACATCAACAAGAGAAAGGACAAAAATCACATGATCATCTCAATTGATGCAGAAAAAGCATTTGATAAAATTCAACACCCCATTTATGACAAAACTCTTACCAAAGTGGGTATAGAGGGAACATATCTCAACATAATAAAAACTATTTATAACAAACCCACAGCCAACATAATACACAACGGTGAAAGACTGAAAGCCTTCCCCGTAAAATCTGGAACAAGACCAGGATGCCCACTCTTATCACTTCTACTCAGCACAGTATTGGAAGTCCTAGCCACAGCAATCAGACAAGACATAAAAGGGATCCAAATTGGAAGAGAAAAGGGAAAATTGTCACTATATGCAGATGATATGATACCATATATAGAAAACCCTAAAGGCTCCATATGAAAACTACCTGGGCTGATAAAAGAATTCAGCAAGGTAGCAGGATACAAGATTAACATACAGAAATCAGTTGCATTTCTTTATACTAACAATGAAATATCAGAAGAGAAAAGTAAAGAAATAATCCTTTTTAAAATTGCATGAAAAAAATACTTAGGAGTAAATCTGACCAAGAGGTGAAAGACTTATATGTGGAGAACAACAAAACATGGATTAAGGAAATTAAAGATGATTTAAAGAAATGGAAGGATAACCCATGCTCTTAGATTGGAAGAATTAACATTGGTAAAATGGCCATATTACCCAAAGCAATCTACAGATTTAATGAGATCCCTATCAAATTACCCAGGACATTTTTCACAGAACTAAAAAAAAAAATCCTAAAATTTATATGAAATCACAAAAGACCCAGAATTGCCAAAGCAATCCTGAAGAAAAAGAATGAAGCTGGAGGAATAACCCTCTCAGACTTCAGACAATAATACAGAGCTATAGTAATCAGAACAGCATGGAATTGACACAAAAACAGACATATGGATCAGTGGAACAGAATAGAGAGCCCACAAATAAACCCACAGAATTTTGGTCAAATAATCTTTCATAAAGGAGGCAAGAATACACAATGGAGAAAGGGCAGTCTCTTCAGCAGGTGGTGTTGGGAAAACTGGGCAGCTGCATGTAAATCAGCGCACTTAGAACACTCCCTCACACTATACACAAAAATAAACTCAAAATGGCTTAAAGACTTAAACATAAGACAAGACACTATAAACCTGCTAGAAGAAAACATAGGCAAAACATTTTCTGACATCAATCTTAGCAATGTTTTCCTAGGGCAGTCTACCCAGGCAATAGGAATAAAAGCAAAAATAAACAAATGAGGCCTTATTAAACTTATAAGCTTTTGCACAGCAAGGGAAACCATAAGCAAAGGAAAATGACAACCTACAGACTAGAAGAAACTATTTGCAAATGATGTGACTGACAAGGGCTTAATCTCCAGAATATATAAATAGCTGATACAATTTAATGACAACAACAACAGGCAGAAGAACTAAACAGGCAATTCTCCAATGAAGACATACAAATGGCCAACAGGCATGTTAAAAAAAATGTTCAATATTGCTAATTATCAGAGAAATGCAAATCCAAAGTACAACGAGCTATTACCTCACACTGGTCTGAATGGCCATCATTCAAAAGCCCACAAATGATAAATGCTGGAGAGGGTGTGGAGAAAAAGGAACCCTCCTACACTGTTGGTGGGAATGTAGTTTGGTGTGGCCATTATGGAAAATAATACGGAGATTCCTCAAAAAACTTAAAATAGACTTACCATATGATCCAGCAATCCCACTTCTGGGCATATATCCAGAGGGAACTCTTAATTTGAAAAGATATGTACACCCCGATGTTCACAGCAGCACTATTTACAATAGCCAAGACATGAAAACAACCTAAAATGTCCAACAGATGACTGAAAAAAGAAGTTGTGGTATATTTATACAACGGGATACTACTCAGCCATAAAAAGAGTAAAATAATGCCATTTGCAGCAACATAGATGGATGTGAAGATCATCATCGTAAGTGAAGTCAACCAGAAAAAGAGAAATACCATATGATATCACTCATATGTCATATCTTAGAAAAAAAAAGGACACAAATGAACTTATTTACAAAATAGAAACAAACTCACAGACATAGAAAACAAACTTATGGTTACCAGGGGAGACAGGGGGTGGAAAGGGATAATTTGCGAGCTCGAAATTTGCAGATACTAACTACTATATATAAAATAGATAAACAAGTTTCTTCTGTATAGGACAGGGAACTGCATTCAATATCTTGTAGTAACCTACGATGAAAAAGAAGATGAAAATGGACATACGTATGTATATGTATGACTGAAACACCATGAAGTACAGCAGAAATTGACAGATTATAAAGTGACCATATTTCAATAAAAAACATTTTTAATTATTCTGAATGTTTGTTTTAATTAAAAGCATTAAAAACATACAAAAATTTCAAGCTTTGTGCTCATGCTCTGAGCTAATAACAAGAGCTCTTTTAAAAAGTTGTAATAACCAATAGGAATCAGCAATAAATAACTGTTGCTGAAACATTATTTCATAATAGTGATTCCAACTAAATCTCTCATAATTACCACCCTGCTAAAAGGAAGATAAGCTACGTTGAATTGTCATTTTTATTTAAAAATAAAGTCTAAACAATAATGAGCATTGTGTGCTTAAAATGGAAGCATCTACAGTGTTATTGTTTCAGAGGTTCCAATTGAACCAGAGACAACATAAATCATTTGATAATCGTGTGACTCAGTTAGTACTTGTGGAACTTTTGAATCCATTTACCTAGTTCTTGGGGATCTTGAAAGGCTTATCAAATGAGTGTGTACAGCACTCAGAACTGTCAGCGCCTCACAGCCCACCTTTTTGGCCACTGCTGACAGCAGGCAATGACCCACATACATGTGAAGCTTTATAAGGTACAGGGCACCACAGTAAGAAGTAGGATCTGCTCCTGTGGTCTGATCAGTGTCACCCTTAGTCTGGCTGCCTGACCCTATTTTCTGAGAAGAAATGCAAGAGCAGAACACTAACCCCTGACAGGCGACAAAGCTGTACAGTGAGAGAGTTCAGGACAGCCTTATCTTGTTTTCAATGAACCGCATGGTTGTTAGCTTTCTAGACGGGCAGGGCCAAAAAAGGAGAATTACAGGTGAGGCCCCCTGAGGGAAGTCTCATTCTAGGTGCACTTGTGAATCCCTGCCCTCCCACCGGGTGGCAGTGGTGGTAGGGAGGTTTTCAAAGCTATGGAAGTGATGACACCTGGGCTGGGAGCACACCACGGGATAATCTGGGGAGAAGGCATACATCTTTCCCTTATTGTGGGTAGTGTTTATGGACATGAAAGGAATGTAAATACCCCCAAAGACAGCCTGTTCTAAATCCCATTAGGCTATTAGAACAACTATTCACTTACTCCAGAGAGTCTATTCTTAGAGCTCTTTCAATCTTATCCTCTTTCAACCACTCATTCAACAAATGTATTAAGTGCCTTATATGTGCCTTCCTATTCTGAGGATGTGGCAGTAAACAAAACAGTCCAAACCCCTCGGGAGTCATGGAGCTTCCATTCCTGTCCACTAAGAAAATGTGGGCATCTCACGTTAATTTCCTCAACCCAATGGATGCACTTCCTCCTTTTCAAAGCTCTTGGGCCCTCAATCTGCCCCCTACCCCCGCCTTCTAATAAGACTCACTTCTAGGTTCACTAGCTCCTCGTGTTTTGATGACAAATGTACTACTAATCATGATAAAAAGGGACAAATAAAATGACCAAACCCTTCCACTGATTCCTTTGCCTCCCTTAAGCTGCTGAGATCTCTCCTAGAAAGTTTCATTTCTAAATGAGGGAAGTTCATTTGCTCCAACCTCCTCACCACACACTTACCACCTAAACCCTCCCCTCCCCATACCCATGAGGGCTGAAAATTCTATATAACTCAGATCAGAACTTGGAGAAAAGAGCAAACCCCCAGGAAAGCAGGATGGTGAGTAAAAAGTGAGCCAAGTGTTGCAGGTAAGTAATTAATTACCTGTTAATTATCTGAGAGCCTCCTGTGTGCACCTAGCATTGTGCCAGGTATCTTAGGCTTCTAAAGAAATGTCAAAAGTGACCCTTGATAAAAACCTACCAAGGAAGATGAGACTAAAAAGACTTCCTCTGGGAGTGAGGTCTGAACTGAGTTTTGAGAAGTGAGTGGACTTGAAATAGAAGGGACAGTCATCAGTTGAGGAGGGGAGGGGTGTGAGGCTGCAGGCCTGGAAGCAGGAAGGGAGAGTGCAGCACTTGATTTAAAGGTAAGAGGAGGTGGGGCAGAGCCGGATTTGGGAGGTCTCTGCAAACCAGGCAGAGCTCCACTCCTTGAAGGTAACTTTGAGCTCTTCCATTGTCTACTACTCTGTCTCTCCTTCCCTTGAAAGCCACATGTCTTCAGTCTCTTTTCTCACCTCCCTCTCATTTATTAATCCATCCCAGTATGGATTATCCAATATCCAAACCATTCCATGCAAACTGCCCTTGACAGAATTCAAATAACTCTTGAGTAACAGGCTCTGGTGAAATAATGCTTAAATGAACCCAGGCAAGTTACTGAAATTCTCTGAGCCTCAGTTTTCTCTTCTTTAAAATAGGGTTTATAATAGTGCCTTCCTCAAAGAATTGTCAGAAGGATTAAATGCATTTTAAAGTCATGCTGAAGAACTGAACATTGTTACTATGATTATTTATCTTCTTTAATTTCTTAGCTGTATTTGATACTTTTGACCACCCGCTTCCATCCTGAAATACTCTGGCATTTGCGATGCTGGATACGTGTTTGCTTTTCTTCTACCACTTTAGAAGCACTGCAGTAGTTTTCTTTGGGTCCCCTTCCTCTGCCTGATCCTTGCACGGTGGAGCTCTTCCTAACTACCTCTTTGTCTCATCTCAGGCAAAACTCCTAGGCAAAACCCTCCCTAGGCAATTTCATCCACAACCACGTGTCCTCTGTTATCTTATATATTAATTGCTCTTAGATTTACCTCCAGCCCAGACCTCTCTTCTGAGCCCCAGACTGGTACCTGATGTAACTCTGCAGGTGTTTCATGGTTATCACCGACTCGGCACCTCTGAAACCAAGCACACTTCCACCCAACCACCTACACCTACACCTTCTCCGTCAGCATTCCCTAGCATAGACAATGACATTCCCTTTCACTCTGGTCAGAAACTTGAGATTCATCTTTGACTCAGCCTTGTCCCTCATCCCAGTCAATCACCAAATTCAGCTAACTACGTCCAAAAAAGTCTACAATCTGTCTACTTCTCCCTTTTCCACTGCTACTCTGTACCTATTCCTGGGATACTGACAACTCTGCGACTCTCTCCACAGATTTCTAACTGGCCTCCCCTAGACAGCAGCCAGCTGGAGTAATCTTTCAGTGAATCAAAATGTATTAGCAAATAAAATCTAATCATGTTCCAACCTAGGTGAAAAGTCCTTCAATGGCATTTCAGTTGACACTTCAAAATACGCCAAATGTTCCGAAGACTTAGGGAATTCTAACCACCCATAAATGCACTCATGATTTTCGATGCTGTTTCCTTACAGCAGGAACTCACTCCAAAATCAGCTTATCCTTATTTTATACTAACTGCATGCAGAAAGGGGTGAAGACGTTCATAAACAACGCCAACAAACACCGCATTAGAAATGGAGCAGGGCAAGGGCTGTGACTGCCTTCTTTTATCCTAGGGTCACCAATGCCTCACACAGCATCTGGCATTTATTAAAGTATGTCTTCAATAAATATTTGTTCGACACAAGATGAAAAAGGAAAAAAGGCTGACATAAAGTTCCTCATGAACTGAAATATAATCCTCAGAAACCAGTTTGATTTTAAACTCCCACAGCCAGGAAAGTGTTTTTCCCCCCAGATAGTCAAATGTTTACTAGCATTTGCATCTCAAATGAGCTGCAGTAACCTATTTGGCAATGAGGATAAAAGGAAAGGGATGAATGTGCCAGGCACAGTGCCTGAGGCCGGATGAGATTTTTTAAATGCCCAAGACAAGGTTCCTTCCCTCTAGAAGCTTCTGGGATACTTGGAGAGAGGCAATTATCCAAATATTCAATATTTGGTTTCTTGGCTGCTCTTACGGACAAGGCACTGTCTTTCTTAGGTGTAAAATGGTGAGCAAAAACAGACCTCTGTCTCATTTTACATCTAATGAAGGGCTGGGGAACAGACATTAATCAAACAATCACATGCACAATAATAACAGCAGCTATCACTTTGGTGGTGGTTAGCATGTGCCAGGCATATTTTTAGCACTCTACAGAAACTAACACCATCACCATCTGTGAGGGGGCCTCATCTTCACTTTATAGATACAGAAACTTCGGCACAGAGAAGTGAAGGCACTTACCCAAGATGATACAGCTAGCCCAGACAGTCTGGATGCAGGATTCATTTTTTAACCATCCCTCTACTACCTCCATGCTGTGTGCTGTACGACATAGCCATATTTACAAATATAAGGTCCACAAAGGGAAGATCCATGGTGCTGTAAGAACATATGACAAAGGCATCCCAACTTGTCTCAGGTCATCTGAAGGCTGAGTGGTGTTAACTAAGCAAAGAGGGGAAGCAGGAGGAGTGCCAACACAAAACTGGTAACAACAGAAGGGCTAGAAAGGAACCACCTGGATACATATCATTAGTGGTGGTGGGAAGCAATCTTGGAAGGCATCATGGAGGAGGCCGATCTGGAGGAGGAAGACCTAGAAAGATCTGTTTAGCGGGTAGAGAAGAGAGCAAAAGAAAACATCATGAATTCAGAATGAATTAATGAATTCGGGCACAGGGAGACAATGGTGTATTAAAATTGCTTCAGTTGTGAGTAGCAGACACCCAATTTGAACTGCCAAAGAAAATAAGGACTTTACCACCTCGAGTTGCTGAAGAGTCCAGGATACAGATCTGGCGGCAACAGGATAAATGACGTTGTTAGGATCTTTTTTACATTTCTTAGCTTCATTTTTCTTCATTCTCAGGCAGTGGAAAGATGGCAGCCCTAGATTTTGTCATACCGGCTCAACTCAAGAAGAGGGGTGCTTCTTTCCTGGAAGACCCAGAGCTGACTCTTATTGGCTCAGCTTATATTACATCTTCCTAGCTGAACCAATCACCGGGGCTGGGCCATGACGTTCTCTCATTGGCCAGGCCTGGATCATGTGCCTCCATCTGTTTAGTGCTAGCCTATGTTCCATCTTTCCATTTGCTTACTTTCCCCAGTTCTAACTCTATACCTTCATACCAACTGGCCCCTATATGCGAAACACTTTTCCTCAAAGTTCTTTCACTAGCTTGTCAACATTTTCATCATTTTACCTCTTATTACCTCCAAACAATGTTTCCTCCCTGAACAAGGCTGGGGTTACAATTATTCTTCTTTAACTGATGCCTTTCCAATTTAGACCTGTGAATACCAACCTTGTAGTAGTGTAAAAATGTCTTTAATTATTCATTGAGTCTGACAAGAGCTGCTGTGTTCAATTGATTTGTTGTGTGTGTAATTCACTGCCTGAGTTTCAATCTGGATGTCTGTCTATATCGAACACTTCAGTTTTAGACCACAGGCTGTTAACAGGCATGCAAAGGATCCGTTTAACTTGCTGACAAGGCACTCTGTAGTCAGATGATATTCAATGTTCATTGTGTCAATGGTGTTTTCAATCCTGTGGACTTTGTGATCCATCGTGCCAATGTTGGCAGAAATACTGAACTCTATTATGGTATACAATTTCCACACCATTTAAGGCTTTGGATTAAGCCTTTTACAGGCGAATGTCTGTGAAACTGAGTCCCAAGGTCTCAGTTTTAGCTTTGAGGTTGCTCCTGAACTTGTTTTGTGGCTTTCCTCAAGTCTGTACACCTTCCTAGGTATCAGTTACCCAACTGGTCATAGGTTGGGTGTTTTGCTGTCTTCTTTCCCAAGATGCTCAGCTAGGTTAGCACACTGGCTTCATTTGTAACATGTGGGTAACACAACTGAGGTAGGATACTTGATACCCTAAGCCTCATTTTACTAATTGACAAAAGGTGATTATAATAGCATTGATTACCTGATGGTCACGGTGGTGCTGAAGATCAAGGAAGTAAAGAACATCATAACTGACACTGGTAAGAAATCAAAGTGAGCTATCATCATCGCCATCATCATCATCATCATCATCATCGTCATTGTCATCATCAGGATCTGCTGGAAATAAGACGTAGGTGGAATGACTTAATATAAGCAGGAATTTACTCCTTAAATCCACTGAAATACACAGCCAAGATTACCCCAACGAAACTTTAGTCGTTTAGCCGTTTTCACCCCAGGTCCTAGGGTTACTAGCAATCAGCGGTTCTCAAACCTTAGGTGCATTAACACCAAATAAGTAACGGAGGACAGGAAGCGGGCTAAAAGCTATCTTCAATTAGATTAATTTCTCCTCTAATTCAATTGTAAAATATTTTGGTTTAAGAATTATCACGCCTTTCACCTGTACAACTTCTCCGTTGAAAGCACTGAATTGCAAACCTTGCATGAAAATTGTTTCGCACCTTTGGAAATGGGCTCCTCCACTTCATAGGAACAGATCTGCTAAGTGGTGTAGACTTGAGCTTTGAGTCAGAAACCACGCTTTTTTTTTTTTTTTTTTGCAGAAAATGTGTATAAGCCAATACAAGGACCCTTCTCAAAACCTAGAGAAGGTGGACATCCCTGAGAGAGGTATGTTTTTCTTGAAGATGGGGGGAAGTTTGGTTTCCGTCCTTTGCAGATTCAAATCGCTCCCTGGACCGTCCCTAGTCCTTGCCCAGAACCGAGACCTCTCCTTTGTACCTGCTAATGTCACAAATTGTCCGAACGCGCCGTGGCTGGCCTCCGCCCAGACCCGGATTCCTGTCCCCTCCTGGCGCCCTGGACCAGGCATCAGGCCCGCTGCTGGCGAGGGCTCTCTACACGCTCGTGTCCTGACCCCGTTTACTTTTTGGGTCCCCGCCGGTGCCATCTGGCTGGAGCCCCGAGGAGAAACGAAAAGTTGGACGTTGTCACCCCTGCCCCTTGCCTCTCCATTCGCTAAAACATAAAAACCCGGGGCTGCTGGGGGGCGCGCAGCAGGAAAGAACAAGTGGAGACAGAAAGCGGCCCCTTGTCCCTGGCGGCCTCTCCGCGGCGACGTGCCCGGTTGCCCAGCCCGTTGGCGGCCAGAAGTACAGCCCCTTCCGCCGGCCGGCGCCCCACGCGGGCGCTGTCCCTGCTTCCCCCGGGCCGGAGGGCAGAGGAGGCAGCCGGCGGGTCGGGGTCCGCCTGGGGGACCTGCCGCAGCCGCGCGAGCGAGGGCCTGGCCGCGCATTCCAGCCAGAGTGAAGCAGGAAACAAAAAGAAAAAAGAAAAAGAAAGAAAAAGGCCGGCCCGGAGTGGCGGACGGGCGGGCGGACGAAGGAGGAGGAGCCGCAGGGCCCGGGCCGGGTCGGGGCCGGGCGCACGGCGGGAGCGCTCGGGGCGCGGGTTGCACGCGGCGCTCGGGCCGCCCCGCCTCCCGGCGCCGCCGGCCGCGGCCCAGGCTCCCCCGCTCCGCCACTCCCCGCCCCTCCGCTCTCCCGCCCGTCTCCCGCCCTCCCCGCCCTCACCGCCCTCCCCGCCTCCTCTCCTCCCTCCCGGCCTCCCTCTCCCAGCCAAACTGAAAGCCGGACCCCAGGCCGCCTCCCCGCCGCCGCCGCCGCCGCCGCCGCGCCCGGCCTCCCCGCGAGCGCTCCACTATGGCCGGTCCTGTTTTCACCTTATAAAGATGGCGGTGCGGGATCGCTGTAACCTTTAGACTAATGACTGTCCGAAACATCGCCTCCATCTGTAATATGGTGAGTGGCCGCCGCCGCCTCGGGGGTCGCGCCCCAGGCGCGGCGAGGCGAAGAAAGGGAAGCCCGAGCCGCACGCCCGCCTGGGCTGGGGGAGTGTGGGGCGAGGGGGCGGCGGGGCCGCGAGAAGTTCCGGGCCCCTGGGCTGGGCGGGCCGGTCGCGGCCCCGGGAGCGGCCGAGGGAGGGGCCCGGAGCCCCCCGCCTCCCTCTCGGCCCCGGGACCGAGGAGCCTGCCCTCCGGCCCCCGGGCCGCGCCGCTGCGCCTCCGCCCTCGGGTTGCGGTGGAAGCGTCTTGGGGGGAGGGGGCAGGCCGAACCCGGACGTCCCGGGGGACCAGGTTGGAGGAGAAGCTGGGGGTGGAGGGGCACCCATCCTGTCCTTGCGGTGGATAAAGCCCTGCCGGACTCCCTGGCTGCCGTCGTCTCATTTTGAGTTCACTCTTGAAACTGCATTTAAAATTCACTTTGCAGAGCAATCCGTGTATATGGAGAAATTTGAAATGTGATAAACCTGTTTAAAAAAAAGTGCTAAATTGTGGTTAGGGAAGTGAACTTCTGCCTGGTTTGAGAAAGCATGGCCATTTGCTTTGGATGCCTCAGTTTTCCCATCTGTGAAAGGGGGACAAGGTTATCTGGCAGTAACATTTAGAGGCCCTAGGGGTGGGGCCGTTTGCGGGCTAGGAGGATATCTCCAGGGCTATCCTGCCTGATCTACTGTAGACCAAGCGCGGGCTGCTGGGCGTGGACCCAGCAAGGGGACATCGCTGGGCTCCAGTGAAGACTGGGTTCATGACGTGGTGGTCACTTTAACTCGGGTTTTCTCCCATTGCTTTCCCTTCCTTTTCAGTTTCTGCAGGAACAGCTTCCAGCCCTGGTGCACCCTGCTGGCACCCCCACTCGTCAGAGCTTTGGGGAGCATAGCTTGCACCCTGGAGTAAGGAGGCATTGCCCTCCTGTGCAGGAATGCGTGTGCTTTGCGTTGGCTCTCCAGGGTCTCCCCACTGTCATCTCCCCTCCCCACAGCTGGATGGAACACATGCTCTTTTAATGCCAGTTTGGGGAGAACCTCCCTTGAAACTAATAATACACACCCCTAAAGGGAATCTGAGGAGGCTTGGTTGAGAAGCCTGGGAGTAAGGTGATCTGGCTGCCCTCCTCCCATCACACAGCTTTTAAATTCTTCTGTCCCACATTCTGTTGCAAGATTAACACACGGCAAAGGAGCATTAAGGAGCCATGTGTTCGCTCAGGGGTGGAATCAAGACCCACTGGTGCTGGCTTCAGTTTTCAGCGCTGTTGGATGTAGCTACTGCTGCGATCGGCAGAGCAAATGCTGGGCCTTCCCAGAGCGATCGCTGCAAAGGTACTGGCGCAGGACCAGTTAGATGTGGTGGGTGGCTCCTGGCGTGTTGCCATTTCCTCCCTTCCTTCTCCACGCAGAGACAGGTCTCCTGCTTCTGCCTGTCCAGTGGCATTAATGTTGCTTGGTGCAGTGAAAAGGTGATACCTTTCTTCTCGGTTTCTGTGTCGCTAAGACCAGCTCCTGAGGGGAACTGTGAAACCAGAGCAGCTCTTTCGTGCCTGCTGGGGTGGCCTCAGGCTTACAGGGCGGAGAAGCCACTGGTGGTGTTCCCGTCCTGCTTGTGTGTGGTGACCCCTCTCTGTACTGAAGCAGGCTGGAAACTAGAGAGAGCTAGCATGCCCCAAGACAGAGCCAGCCTCCAGCTTTTTTTTTTTTTTTTTTTTTTTTGCCCTCAGTGCAGCTGGGGCTTCTTGGCACACCTGAGCAGAATGTCACAACCTGTTTCCAGTAAAACTCAGCCAGGGAGGCGAGCTGCAGGGAGAATATGAGAGGAGCGGGCCAATACTGTATCTGGAGAGTTGACACCTCCTGTGGAGTCCCTAAAAAGGCACCAAATTTAGGATCATCACCCTGGTGAGGTGAGGAACTGATAATTCTTAAGTAGGGAGTTTTACCTTTCTCTGTGGACCCTGTGTCTGGAGTAAGTGATGAAGAGTTTGGGCTCATAAGTCAGATTTCCTGGATCGATGTCCTGTTTCTAACACAACCTGCTTTTTGTCCTTGAACAAGTTGCTCTCTCTCTAACTTACCTAAAAATGAGGTTGATAATGGTTCCTACCTCATGGGACTGTGGTATTAAATGTTACTGAGCCTAGTCGGTAGCAAGTACTTGTTGAGTGTCAGCTGTTATCAGCACATCTTTCTCATTATTGTGTCAGTTGCTTAAAAAACAGTGGTGATAATGTCTGCTTGGACCTGATGGAAGCAGTCACTCATATAAACCCACATGTTCATTTATGCAAACCAAGGTGACTGCAGTATACAAAGGCTGAGGTGGGAATCCTTAACCCCGCCCCTTATAAAAGGCTACTCAGGTCATCCTGGTCCCTCCCAGTCCGACTTCCTGCAGAGGAGGCTCGGTGATGAGACTGCTGTCTTTTCACTTGATCAGAGATACATTTTCACTGGTCCCCTCTTTAGATTTTTCACTCGGTGATGAATTGTTTCCAGGTAGGTCTTCTGTGGGTCTCCCTTCACCGTTTAGTTTGTCTTTGAGACTCTTAACTGATCCTTCTCATGCCTGACTCCTTTTGGTCCCAGCTGGTTTGAGTAGTAGTAGTAGGAGCAAGTAGCAATTGCATTTTTTTAAGCAGGTCACTTGACATATTTTAAACAGGCTGCTGTGTGTCCAGAGAGAGTGTTAAAAGATATCCTTCTAGGTGAGGCTTGTACAAACCAAGACCTAACATTGAGAAGTGGATTTGCTTAGTCCAGCAGGCAAGAAAGGACCCAGCAAAGCAGGAAAAAACCTTGTAGCAAATCCTTAGTGTGACTGAGAAATAAAACCTTTTCTTTCCACCACACTTCTTGTGCCAGTTTTAGACATAGGGGTCTTGGAAAACATTCACATCCCTCCACTTGTCTCCTACCTCACTGAAGTTTTATTGTCCATTGGCAGTTTAATGCGAGTTCCCATTTGTTTTAATTTCAGTTCATGTGAATTCCTGCCATAGTGATTCTTGATCAACTTGCTTTGGGCTTGTCAGCTTAGCCACACGGTATATCTGGTTCAGAGATAGTAAAGCTTGTTTGGCTGGTGTGTTGTAATTTTAAAAATGTACTGCTGCCTGCTACCAAGCATGAGAAAATGTTCCTTGTTGATAATCCTCTGACTTTTGTCCAGACTAATGGACTTAACTTACTACATATTTTTTATGGCCCTACAAATGGAAGGTTTTTGGGGGGTAAATTTTCTGCTTGAAGAGCCTTGGAATTTTCTAAAGAGGAAGCATTTGTTAGGAGAAATCAAATGTGCCTTCTAGAAATGTGACTTGTACTGATGCAACATGGCCTAAATCATCAAATCTTAATTTCATTTGTTAATACTGCTGTAAGATGTGCCATGGAAGAAATGCCATGTGTCAAATAGCTCACATTTTTGTTCTCAGAAATGACCATCTGTTGAGGACATCCATGTTAGTGGTGCTTAACTGAATGAGATGAGTCCCTATTCCCAAGGAGCTCAGTGGTTTCTTATCTTGTGGGCATATAACATTGGTGAAGATGAAATAATTTCAATACAGTGTGATATCCACATGGATAAAGGTTGAACGAAATCTCAGAAGCAGTATAGTAGAAAGACTGATAAACATAGCAGGGCCTTTCTTTAATATAATTTACATTTGACCCAAAATTGACTGTTTTTTAATTTTATATGAGGACATTATGATAGTCAATGTAATCTGGAACTGGAATCTGCCTTTCAGTGTCTCTCCAGCTAAGCATGAATCTAATGGTGCCTCTGGATAAATTGTTGTATTTCTTGGGCCCTTAGTTTTTCCCTCAACTTGTAAAGCTGATATATGTATTTTTGGTTGTCGAAAGTGTCTTAGTAGTATTTCTTAGAGTCTTTACTTGAGTACCTAGCTACTTTGTTTAAAATGGAGCTGTATTTACCAGATATTAGCATTTCAGCATCCAGGATATTATTGGGCACTGTTGTGAGTGCCAGATTTGAATTCTTGTAAGTAGATGAAGTCGCCTTGATATGAAGGGAAAGTAAAATTAGTAAAAAATTTGTAGCAAAGCTAGGGGATTTTTATAGTGGTCATTTTATATTGGTAAGTCAATTACTTATTTGAGGAAAGTATTTTGAGACTAGTTGGAAAAAAAATTTTTAATTATTTAAAAATATGTAAATCCCAAAATTTGGGGGAAGAGATAACTTGTCTCTTCCTCATTACTGTTACTCCTGCTTCCCATTGTCAGAGATAATTGAGGGGGGTGGTAATAGCTGAGGGTCCAGTAGAGCGCATGCTTAGCATGCACTAGATCCTGGCTTCTATCCCCTGTACCTCCATTAAAAAAAAAAAAAAGGTAATTGGAGACTGTAAGCTAAGTCTAATGTATCAGCTCAGAGTGGTTAAAGTCATGTGTGAGCTTCTACTCTGATAGTTGTCAGATTTAGAAATTGCAGCCTGAAGTGGGGTGGGTTAATATTTAAAGAAAATTCTGTTCTTCTGGCCTCTCAGATCTAATATGGAGGAGTTTGTGTTGGGTCAGGACCTGACAATTAGGTCTACAGAGTCTTCTCTGTTTTATTTTGGAATCGTAGGGGAAAACAAAGCTGAATGCCAATATTTAGTTAGAATTAAAGATTGTGATACCATTTTCTGGATGTCAACTTAATGTGTTCCAGTTCACCCAAACAGTAAAACCTATTTATTTATTTTTCACTAATGTGGAATTTTGGTCTGTTTGGGTTGTAATTGAAAGTAATTTTCAGTTTTGATTTTCTTTAGCAATTAAGAGAAAATTCTCTAGTTTCCATGTCTTTTCTGCCCTTCTACCCTGGGCTGTCCAGTTCGTTCGAATGAGTTGAGGTTTTATGATGGTGTTTAATTCTGTGGTAGCATCAGGAGGGTATCTGTCTCTTGGTGGTTTTATCTCTAGCCTCCCCCGGAGCCAGCCCAAAGCAGATTGACTGGAAGAGTTATAAAAGGTGGTGTCTTTTAGTCTAGTTAACTTTTCTGGCCTAAATATTTTTAATGCAACTTCTTATAGTAAACCTTCAGTTGTGGTGAAACTAAATGCTAGGCTAAGGGTTTGAAAGGCCTTGCTGATCTTTAAAGAGAACAGCCACCCCAAAATGAACAAGGATAAACTTTTCTTAAGGCAGATAAGTTCTATATCAGCAACCAACCCTGGCACTAAAGGCTTTTTGGAATGTTTCTGTTCAGGGATTCTGACTTAGAGTTTTTGCACAAGTCTGCTACCTGGAATTTTACCACAATTCTGAGAATAACGATTTGCTGTGGAGAGGTCTAAGAGTGTGCGGGAGACCTGTTGGTTCTCTAAGCTCTCAACTCAGAGGTCCAACCTTCCACCTGTCCATCAAGTTCTGATTCCTTTTTCAGAACCCTCAAATTCTTTAAAGTAGCTCAGACTTCGGGCTTTTTCTAGGTGATGATCAATGTCAGGCATACAGAAAAATAAGGAGACTGATAGAATGAACACCCAGGATCTATCATCCCGTGAAGGAATATAATATTACAAATACAAGCAAGCCCTTCGCCATTTCATCCCCCTTCCCTCCAGACAGTGACCGCTATTCTGAATTTGGTGTTTTTCACATGTTTTTATACTTTTACTAGATACGTATGTATTCATAAACCAGATATAGTATTGCTTCCTCTTGTTTTAAACATGCTCTTGTAATACTGAACACTGCTTTTCAGTTTGCTTTTGTTTAAATTATGACTTTGAGATTTATCCATGTAAACACATGTAATTCTAAGTTATTTTAGCTGTTGTGTAATATTCCATCACATGACTGTGCTACAGTTTATCTATTCATTTTATCGTTGGGTTTATGGTGTTGCATGTGTGTCAGGACAGTTTTGAACTTGTCTCCCTGTGCATATGTTTAGTTTTTCTCTGTGGTCCATACCAAGAGGGGAGATTGCTGGGTCAAACGAAGTGGGCATCTTTGACTCTAACATGTTGCTGGATTGCTCTCCAAAGCAGCTGTGCCCATTTGCCTTCCAGCCAGCAGCCTTTGGGAGTTCCAGTTACTCCACATGCTTACAGACACTCAGTACTGTTAGACTTGATACTTTGCCAGTCTGATGAGCATGAGATGGGATCTTTGTGGTGTAAAATGTGCCATTTCTTGTTTACTAGTGAGGCTGAACATCTTTTCATGTGTTCATTGTGCTAGGTTGTTTTTAATCCAGGGGCTCCGGAGCGGTTTTCTAAGGCTTGCAAGTCTGGATTGCAGTGTTGGTTTTGTCTGCACAGGGAAACAGATGAAGGGGAGCATCAGGGAGACCAGAGAGAAACTCAAGAAAGATAAGGATGGAACTGAAGGTGGAGGCTGAGGATGTGATAATAAGATGAGGGAAAACTTGCAGCAAAAGGATTATAGACTGGAGTCTAGATGATAGCTTGAGTATTGAGAGGAAATTTGGGATCTGTTGCTGTGCTAGCCAGGTCTCAGCTCAAGTGACATCACTCCTGCTTTGTTTAATTGAATTTGGCTGTGGTGAGTATCGTGTCTGGGGCCCCTTCCGGTGAGGACAGTAGCAGGGCTGGACCGGTGGAGTTTTCCTGTTTACCCAGTTGCTTTTTGAAGTTCTTTTAAGAAAGGCAATGCGAAGTTACATTCTTCCTAAAATACATTTCTTCGTCTCTGGGTTAGATACACTATGCGGGAAGTCAGCTTTTATCAGGATCTACTTGAATGTACTTGTGGAATTACGACCTCAAATATTTAGAAAACATGCCTTGTGCTTTATTTTAATTTTCAGAGTATGACGAATGTCACCTTCTTGAACATAGACATGTATGGTTTTAAAAATATGATTAACAACAACTTAAAATATGTTATACATGAGTCATTTCTTTAGTGTACCAAAGAATTGTGCCCTCAGGTGCATTATTTTATTAAAAATTCAGACCCTGGGTTTCTGCCCCCAGGGATTTTGATTCAGTCTAAGGCTGGGAACGTGGAATCTGCATTGTAACAAGTACTCCCTTCCCTTCTCACGCCTTCTTTCTGCTGCAGGTGAGGGTCCCACTTTGAGAAATATTGCTTTCCTTTGGTAATAACCTCAGTCTCCTAAAAATATATATATATGTACCTTATAGAAATTATCTGCCACGTGAAAGTTTTTAAAATTCTATGTAAGACTATTTAAGGTAGTAATTTAACTGCAAGAGCTATAGATCATTGCTGTTTTGTAGATGTATTTCCTGATATTAAATTGCTAGAGTTTTATTACTTTATGCTCCTAGAACAGGGGTTTCCAACCCTGGCTGTAAATCACATTCTCCTTGAAGCTTTTGAAAGAAATTAAAAAAAAATTAAATCACGGAACATTATTAACACCCAAAAAAGTATGGAAAAAAAAGAATGTAATTTAATGTATCTTATATCCCCAAATGCCAGCCTTTCGGATTTAACAGACATAATTTAATCGTCCTTGGCTAAGATCTCTTTTTAGAGATACTATCTTAAAAAAAAAACCCTTAACCACCCCTGCCCCTCTCCTCTCCTCCTAGAACTATCTATTTTCCTGAAGATGGTATGTGTTTACCAGGCATGTCTGTGTACTTCATATTTATGAATCCATAGCAGTCTATCAGTGTGTGTGTGTGTGTGTGTAAAAATATGTGGCTTTTTGCAACTATCTTTTCCACTCAACAGTTACCCTCGAGAATATGTTGACACGTATCCATCTATTTATTTATTCATTCTAATGACTCCTTAACAGTGTTCTTTGACTGAACCACGGTTTACTTATCCTTGTCCTTATTTGAGAACAATTGGATAGTTTCCAAAATATTCTGTCTGGAAACAGTGCTGCAGTGAGCATTCCTGTCTTCCTTGCCCACGTGCCTCCATTTCTCCAGGATTATCGTCCTGGAAGGGGAAACGCTGCCCTGGGATATGCCCACTGCAGCTTCCCTAGATATTGTCGAATTGCTCTCCAAGGTAGCTGCATGAGTTGGAGCTCTTCTGAGTCACAGCTTCTAGGACTTGAAGCTGTTTCTGACTGTGTGGAGGTGTAGGTAGGTTGAGGTGGGTTTTAGGCTCCCCCCCCCACCTTTTTTAGAGCCATAGTTGATTCTGATGAGCATCCAGGGTTGAAAAACCTCTGTGTTAGACTCCACGAGGACAGGAGCTATGTTCTCTTACCCACTGTTGATTTCCCAGCATTCAGCACAGCACCTAGCACACGTGTGGTAGGCGCACAGTATGTAATGACTGGGTACATGAAAGGAGAGCTGTAGTGTGGTAGAGCGGGGGGATTGCCTTTGCAGCAAAGCAGTGCTCCTCAAATGTTGCTGTCCGCAGGAATTACCTGGGGATCTTGTTAAAATGCAGATTCTGATTTAGGAGGTCAGGAGTGGGGCTGAGCTTTTGCATTTCTAGCAAGCTCTCCGGTGGCCAGATGCTCCTGGTTTGGGGTGCACAGTTAGAGTATCAAGGCCCTAAGAAGAAAAAGAAAACAATTTTTTTCTTACTTACAGATCTAAAGTGGAGGAGTTTGGGGTTTGAAATCCTGCTTGCTAAATCTCAGAACCTGTTTCCCCATCTTTTTACAACACAAAAAGACATGATGAAATACCCTCCTCCTCGTGTTTTCAGGAGAATCAAAGGCTGCCGTGCCTACTGAAGCATTTTGTGAGCTGTGATGCCCTCTTGCATATTTTCAAAATTATCTTTTAGTGTTGAACATTTTCCTTTGGTTTACTCAAAGCACAGAGCCATTGGGTTGGTAGGAATTCTTTCATTTTGACCTGCTGTCTACATTTAGTGGGCGTTTGGGAAGGAGTAGGACTGGGGAAGGAGGCTGGGCAAGAGCAGAGGCGAAATTCACCAGATGGTGTCATTCTGACTGCAGATGCTGGGAGATTGGGGCGGGGGGAGTGCTGCTCACTGTCTCTGGGGTATGCAGGGCTAGAGAGAGGTTCACAGCTTTCTCCCAGTCAGCTCTCCAAGTCAGAAACTCAGAGAGAGGCAGAGTAGGAGGCAGTGCTCAAAATAATTATTCGGTACCAGTTGATCTACTGTAGGTGGAATTAGTGCTATTCCGGTTAAGCTGCCACAGGACACTGCCCTTTAAGTACAGGGTTTCAGGATGCTCTGCTGACTTTGTCCTGCAGAGGCCGTGTGGTATGGAGAGGGGAGGGCAGATGAAAAATGAATACACATAAAGCGACATTCAGAACTAATGTGCCTTGGATGCTGAGGTGTCCCCAAGTTTCTCTCCCTCTAGAGGAACACCACGGACTGGATCTGCTTGCTTAGCCCAGTGATTCTCAAATGTCAGCCTGTTGTCCTCCATGGTTTTCACTGTATCTCAGAACCACCCAAACTTATTTATTTAGTAGTTGTCCTTAAATCTGTTCAGCTTCTTTTAATTTGGCCTCGTTCTGTGCGGAGACATCTGTGAAGGAATGGGTTTGATGAGCTAGTTATATGCTTTTCTAATACATATCAAAAGCATAATTGCCAAAGTTAAAAATGTTCATACTCATGCCACCTGAGATTATCTCCCTTCCCTCGGGGATTCCTGGTCCATAGTGTGGGAGATGTTGGCTCAGATAAGAGGTTCTTTATGGTTTACCTGGTTGGCAGATTGCAGGCTGGCGAGCTTCCTCTGGAGGCAGGTGAGCACGTGGATGGGATTTGGTTGGAGTTTCCACAGCGCTGTTGGGTGGGTGTGAGAGCACGCCGTCATCCAGACTCTCAGAGACTGCTTCTCATCCATAGCGCGTGGGTGAGGAGAGAACTTCCCTCCCTAGGGTGTTGTGGGACATTAGTGGAGTCATTTTTGTCTAGTGCTTAGCCCAGTGCCTGGCTATTTAATTGCTGTTTTCTTCTAGTGCCCCCTTCTTTCCCACTAGCAAAGGAGTCCAAAGGCTGTAGCAGAAAGAGCCCTGAACCCCAGATCCCAGGTCCCAGCTTCCAGTCCTGACCCTGCCGCTTTGTAGCTTTCGTGACATTGGGCAGGTGAGTTAGGTCTTTTTGGGTCTGTAAGGTGTTAAGAACTGTGACTTCTGGTGAGCGGTGCTGAGAAGGAGATGAGCTAGTATGTTGTGAACTCAATGCAGTTTCCAATCAGAGGCAAGACTAGGGAGGGGAAGCATGTGGAGCAGACAAAAGGAGGAAGAAGCTGTGATTTCCGACTGAGATCTTGCTGGAAGACACAGGGCTGATGGTGTGTGGCAAAGCCTTTGTAATCATCAGTCAGGATACAGTGTTTTTCCTTTCCTAGTAATGAGGGCACTTCATGTAGTGAAAGATTTTCAGTCATCTGATAAGCATACAACAAACCCTTTTGTGTTACATGGTGTACACAGTTAGGTGTTCCTGACAGAAACATATGAGTAGCTACACTCAGTTTCTTTCTTTTAAAAAGATTTTTAAAGTTTTTGAAGAAGTCCTGTGAGTTCATCTGGTAGAACTTTTAGATTGTACAAAAAGACATGTGTTGCAAACATACCCAGTTCTTGTCTCTGGCATCCATCAGTATTTACAGTTTCTTCAGCTTCCATTCAGAGGTATCTTATGTATATACAAACAAATATGTTAATATTTCTCTCCGAGTTTTTTAAAACACAAATCGTGCTCGTAGCATATGCTGATCATTCCTGATCTGCCCTTTGCTTTTTGTATCTTGGAAGTGAATCCATGCTAGTATGTAAAGGGCATCCTCTATTTTTTTTTTTTTTTTTTTTTGATGGCTGCAGAGTAGTCAATTGCCTGCAAGTATTGAATTCACTTAACTAGCCTCCTGCTGATGGGCATGAAGGTAGTTTTCCAGCCTTTGGTTTTTACAAACAAGCCTGCAGGGAACAACTTTGTCCATACATCATTTGGTATATGTGGGAGTATATCTATTAGCTGACTTCCTAGAAGTGGATTTGCGTGTATTACACAGATGGGTTTTTGCCACATTGCCTTCCACTATCAATATGTGTGACTCTTGTTGCCCTCAGCCTTGCCAAAGTGGGGTGCTATCCAAAAACCTTTTGATCTTTGCCAGTAGAGGGAAAAAATGGTGTGTTCGTTTATTTTTAGTTTGCATTTCTCAGATTAGGAGTGAGCTCGAGCAGCTATTCACACATTTCAGAAAACAAGCTCAGTTTCATTTAACTGCTTTGCTGTTGGCAATTATTTTCAAAGTCTGTGGGGAAGGACCAGTTTTATTTTTATTTTCAATATGTCACAGACTGATACTTTTGTAAAATGCAATGAAAAATTAATCGCAAAATGGAATAGAAATCCCAAAGATACGTAAGACACAAACCCCGTTTTTGTGACTAAACTTGACAGATACAAAATTACTCTGTCCATTCATTATACATGTTTTCAGTTTTTGGACTTCGCTCATGGCAGTGTGAACACTTTGTGTCATACTGCAGTAAAGATCCCTTGCTCGCTCTCTTTTCTCCCATTGCCACCCTGTTTGGGGATGGAAGAAGAGAGCATGGAATTTTATATTTTATGTTTCCTAATCAGTATGTTGCAGAATGTTTTCGTTACATTAGAGTAACATAGCTCTGATGTGCAATACTGATGCAAGGGTAGGGATTCCACCCTGTGAGGTGGGGATCCTGGTGTTCTGATTTTTCGCTGATGAAGACCTTGAGTTCTCTAGTTGAACTAGAGAGTTGTGAAGAAGGTACTTGGAAGTACTCTATTAGTTAAATTTGCAGAGTTGGCTTCTTTGACCTGGGGCTTTGCCAGGATCCCATGCCACCAGTGCTGCCTTCCGGGGAAGTGATAGGAAGGATACCTCTGGGTAAAGTAGGAGCTTAAGAGACTTCATAGTCAAGGAGGCATCTTGGTGCCTTTGCAGACATTGGGTTGGGAATGGGGTTCTTGCCTCAAGCTCACTGAATTCAGTGACTGGGTGAACATGTCCTCCTTCATTTTCAGCTGGAGGACAGACCCAGACCCAGTTTTCTTTGTTCAATGTTTGAGTTGAAATTTTGTCTTTGCCTGGGGACTTTGTTATGCTGTCTCTAGACAGGTGGAGAGTTGTTTTACAAGCCAGAGTCTCTAGCTGCTCTTTACCATCCCTTCTGTGAGGACTTGGGATCATGATGTATCCCCAGGTCGCCTTTCTTCAGTAGCAGACGTCTTTGCTTCTGTTATGGTTTTTAAGTGACGTCATGTTGAGGTTTTTTTCCAGCTATTTTTCCCTACTCGGGATCGTAGAAGGTGTGGAACTGTTATGCTGTCATGGTGCAGAGTGAAACTGCCCTTTAACTACCTTCCTGTGGATGCCTGGCTCCTCATGGAAGCCGGGAGGGGAACGGGAGGCAGAGGAGCACCATGAGCACAGGAGTTGTATTTGTAGTGTGATGGGATTAAGATCCTGGCTTCACAGCTGACCTGTGCCTCATACTAACCTTGGCAAGTCATTTAACCACCTCATTTCCCCCACCTGTGAAATGGGGCGAGTGAGTCTGGGTGACATTTGGAGGGAGAATGTCGCTCAGTGTTGCTTGGTGGGACCACGTGACCTGTCTGCTCTCTGAGCAGGATGGGTGGCATTGTAGCCCCTCTGGGTACTGTGCACACCTGGTTATGTGCTGTGTGACAGCCAACAGCCCAAGAGGACATGCTCAGAAACAGACGTGACCCTCTGCCCAGTCCCTACATCTGCAGCTAAGGAATTACTAGAGATGTGAAAGAAGAGATGATCTTTCCTAACTGTGGTCAGGAGCTCACACTATGGAACCGAGTGGCCTGGGAGTTGAGTCCCGGCACCGCCTTTGCTGGCTGAGTGGGCTTGAGCAGGTCCCTCCGTTCCTGCATGAGTGGAACTGCCTTGCTTAGTGGACAAGGTTCAGTGAACACAGAGATGTGAGGTGCTCTGAACAGTGAGTGGCATGTACTGCTTACCCTGCTTACCAAGTTTATTTAACCAGCAAATTTAGTAAGTGCCTTTTATAGGCCAGATGTTCTGCAAGGTCCTGGGAACCCAATCAGACGTAACCCCTGTCCTCATAGAGTTTATGGTCTAGTGTAGGGGTTGGCACGTTTGTTGGTAAAGGGCTTGATGGTAAATATTTTAGGCTTTGTGGGCTGCAGTGTCTCTGTCACAACTACTCTACTATTGTATTTGAAAGTAGCAGCAATAAGTAAATGAATGATCGTGGCAGTGTTCCAATAAAACTTTATTTACAACAGCAGTTGATGGGCCACATTTGACCCATGGATTGACATTTGCCAACCTGTGGTCCAGTGGGAAGACAGATGTTAAATAGCCCCCCCAAAAGTATGTTATTACAAATTGTGGTAAGTTATGTGAAGTGAGATACAGGATTCTGTGAGAGGGAAGGGTCAGGGGCTGGGGTGGTAGCTTTGACATTGAAGACGTTGCCATTAAAGCCAATGCTGAGGAGGAGGTGGAGAGGTAGAGGGGATGGCTCTGGGGGCTCAGAGAACTGCATGCACTCCTTCTGAACCAAGAGGCTCAGAATTGCAGCCTGCATTTCTGTCTCTGTAGAGGCACACAGGTAATTTTACAGCTTTCTTTGGGTAAGAAAACAATGGCAGTCCTTCCCCTGATGGAATTCACAGCACTTCTTCCCACTCACCCCTCCAAAGTAATCCCCACACTGAGAGATGAACTGTATCAATGCATTAGCATATTTTGTTCTGCATACTTCCGGTAAATTCTTTCTCTCTGGTCCATTGTTTGTTTGTTTGTTTTATATACATGTCAGTATCTACCCCAAAATTTAGAAGTTAGGGAAGTAAGAGGGCACATTATTCCACTGTTAGGAGTAAAATGGTTTACTCCTCAGAACTCGTTTCTACTTTTTGATGTTGTTTTCTTTCTGTCTTAAACAATATTATTTTCTTTTCCTATTTGGCTAAAGATTCACAGCCTGAAACCATTTTGGGGGAAAAAAAATCCACTTCTTGACTACATCTGAAGTTTCTCCTGACTCCCAACCTCAGTGTTACATTTTCATTAAACAGGTTGCAGTATTCTGTGGTGATTTTACAAAAAAGGATACGTATGTTCCTCATTCTAGTATATTCTGAGGGGTGGCTCAAAAGTAGGGGTTTACCTGTATAACTCAGTGACCCCTTCTATTTCCTCAGTTCTTCAGTTCCTGCACTTCTGGGGTTCGGAGGGGACCCCGCCACCTTGACAGTCAGTATTGTGTAATGGCTGGGAGCATACGCTCTGGAGACAGACTCAGTTAAGTTCAAATCCAGTTCCAGTATTTATTGGCTGCATTCACCCTCTCTGTGCCTCAGTTTTCTAATCTTTAAAATGGGGTCAGTAGTAGCACCTACCTCATGGAGTTATTATGAAAATTTAAATGAGTAAAGTATATATCAGGTGCTTAGAGCAGTGACTGTTATCTATAATTATTATCACTAGTTACATCTGGGGGTCAGTGACTGTAATTCCTCCGTAACCAACCTTGAATTCTGACAAGAGGCTCCTGACTCATCCTGAGATCTTGGGCTGTATCACTTCATTTTTGCTTCCCTTTCTCTGTAAGGCTCAAGGAATGACCCTTTGTCCTCAGAAGTCTGGGAATACTAGTCCTTTTGAGAATTAGTCCTCTATGTACTTTTGTACTTTGAAATCATACTTGTAAAGTAAGTAAAATAGCCTTATTTTGAACATAGAGCTAAAAATGTGGTTTTAGCAACAACATTCACCTCCCCTGTCATATTTTAATTCATGGTTTATAATGAATGAATTATTCTCTATGTACTTAGAAATCCTTCCATGTTACTTTGGACCTTTCTCTGCTTTATACAAACTGGAAAGAGAGCCTGCCTGCCTGCCTGCCTCAGGATGCAACAGAACGGGTCGCCTTGGGTGTGACAAATACATTTACGTCTCTGGGCCTTGGTTTTTACATCTGTGAAATGGTCTAGCTGATCTCCAGCGCCCCTTCCTGGTCTCTGTTTTTGGTTTAGGCTCCTGCATATTATGACAGTGTTCTAGTCAGTTTTTATAGACCTTGCAGTCCTGTTGTTTTCATTATGTCCTCCTGGGCAAGGATCTGTCTCCTTCCCCCTTCCCCCAGAGGAAGAAATTCTAACATGTTTTCCTTTTAAATTGCCTTTAGAATTGCTTTAAGAGAAATGCCTTTCTATACCCACCTGATACATTTGTGATTCATCCTTTCCAAGGTGTTGCTATTGCTGGTTTTGTGTTTGTAGCACCCCTCGGCAGTCACACAGTTGCTTTCAGAAGTGCTTTGAAGAGCCAGCATTAGTCTTCTTGTTGGAACTTGTCCCAGCCCAGATTCTATTTTTAATAAAGTGTGGTGCATTGTTTTTCAAAGGTTATCAAATTTTTTCACTGATGGAAATGAGAACTCTGTTTCTCATCCCTCCAGACCCTGTGATTTGCCGCTATAGCTCAGTGTTTTGTTCCACGTGTGGTCAGTCGTTTTCAGCGCCTCCCGCTTGCCTTTTGTGCCGCAGTGCTGGGTGCCAGCGGTACAAGTGCAGGCTCTCAGGTTTGCGATGCACCTTGCAGTTTACTTCGATAACTGGTCTGCAGGATGTTAGTTTGGGAACTTTTTATTAAATTTTTAATGACGAAAATAATATATGCTCATAGTAGAAAATTTGAACAGTTGAGAAAACAAAAAGCCCCCTGGTGGCCTTGTCATCTGCCAGTCCCATCTCTAGACACCAGTGACAAGTGCTAATAACTGCTCAAGCATTCCTCCTGGAATTTCCATTAAAATGTAGGTATTGAAGGCAGGCCCAGTCTGCTCTGTTCACTTGGTGTCCCTCAGATGTAGAGTCTCCGTGTCTGCTGACTGACGGGAGGACGTTTCCAGCACCGTCCTGCACGCAGAGTCACGCTGTAACATGTTTTCACTTATCACTGCATCTTGGGCAGATTTGCATAGCCACACTTGTAGAGCCACTTTACTTTTTTTAAAAAGTAGCTACATGATATTCCATCCTGTTTATTACCATAATTATTTAACCAGTTATTTCTAACTTTTTGCTGTTACAAACCTTGCCAGGGAGGAGCATCTGACGCATTGACTGCTGATTGTTCCTTCCATGTCCTTTCTCCATGGCTGATGCTAGCTGCGTGGAGCTGCTCAGGTAAAGAGTATGTTTGCCGAGCTTGCCTGGCAGCTCAGTGTGTCCGTGTGTAGGATTCTGGCCATCGGGATCATGAGCGGAAGGGATGCGTGCGGCTTCCAGGAGCATTCCTGAAAGGGGAGGAGTGGTCCCTCCCCACCTTGTCTGCTTCCCCCTGGCAGAGGGTGTTTGATGGGAGGGAGCTGGAGTGGCCACGTTGCTTCCAAAGGTAGACTCTGAAGGACGACAGAGCAACAAGATAAAAGGAGCCTGAGTCCAGGTTGTGTCTTTGGGAGTGGGTAGCTGGAGTGGAGTGGAATATAAAAAAGTGGAGAGGGATAAAGGCAGCTGGAAAAGAGGACATGGGATCACTGAGCGAGCAGGATGTGGGAAGATGCTGCCACGTGGATACTGAAACCACCCAATGTGAGGACAGGAGATGGGGTGGAGAGCTAGGTCGTCTGTGAATTGCAGGTCAGACCAGAAGAGGAGAAAGGAAGGGGTTTGTACAGTGCTGGGAGGCACAGGGCACAGAAGGCAGGTATTTTGACCAGCAGGTGAAGGTGCAGTGGTCTGGAAGCTGCTCTGAGGATCAGAGTCCGGCTGACCTCCTCTCCTGACCCTGCTAGAACTGGTGTGCGCTGAGCAAGAAGATGAGCACGCCTGACCTGAAGGGTGGCAGGAAGTGTGGACCTCAGGGGAGAGCCAGGTTTCACCGAAGACACTGAGCTCACTCTCTTTCCCCTAGCTGTGCTGTGGGTGCTCCCGCACTGCCTTCGTGGTCCCTGCCTCTTGTCCAGGGTGTTCCTCTTCATCACTGCCCCTGGGTCACCGTACTTGGTATGAGTCATAACTAGCCGCCCCCGCCAACTGCCTCTTTAGTGGGAAAATATTAAGATAGGTAGAAAAAAGCAGACTCCACCCTAGAATTCCCACATAGCAAAAATCATGGATTGAATACATGGCTACCTCATAAAGAAAGATTTAATGAAATCTGTCTCATGTGCTATGTATACTTTTATATCTGACATCCCTCCTGGGCTCGAAGCCATATATTCTCATGCTGCTTCAAAAGTGGCTATGGATGTATTTAATACACATTATTGACATCGATTTATGACTGAGGTGTAGCTTTGTTGAAAAATTTTAGTGATTTTTGTCTATACCATAAAATCCTGCTTTCTTATAAGTATTATTTTTAAAAAATTCAGCCTTGTATATGGAGTCACATTATTTTGAAGGCAACAAAAACTACACACACACACACACACACACAAGAAAAGATAGTGAACACTGTCGTGCACACAGATGACCACCGAACTCAAAGTTTCTGATGATGGGGAAAGGAATTTCGATTGGTGAAACAATGTAATGGACCTGGAAAACAAGTGGAAACAAAAGAGATTATGATAAGAGGGTGGAATGTGCTATTTCTGCTGGGGTTCTGTTTGCTTAGAATTGAGTTATTCTGTATTTAATATTTGCTTTTGACACGTGACCATTTTGACCAGTTCTCAGCCTGCTTTTTGGCCATTTCTTTCTTTGATGGGAGATTCTAATTCTGTGAGCCCAGAGTAAGTAGCAGCAGCAGATTCTTTTTTTTTTTTTTTTAAGTAAAACATAGTAGTCTCTTTCTTTTTAAAACACCTGTCTCCCAAATCTTTGAGGTTCTGTGAACAGTGAGTCTTCTGCTATTGCCTGGGAACGTGAGAAGGCTGTAGAAGGATGGTGGAGCCACCAGTCCACGTGGGCCTGGCCCTCCCCACCCCCATACCTGGTTGGACTGAACTTTGGTCACTTTTCCTTGTCCCAGCAGACTGACTCATCCAGGCCTTGGGGGAAAATGGCAATCTGTGTGGATCACCAGTGACCGCTTTGCCCTCAGCAGGGCTCAGTAAATGCTTTTGTTCAATAGGATTGCTCTGCGTCGCATCTGGTTAAGACCATGGGCTCCCAAGTCTGACTCCTGGGTTCAGGTTCTAGCTCTGCCACTTACTGACTTGCTGCCCATGGCCCTTGGGCAGATTCTTAACCATTCTAAGCCTTAAGTTCCTGTCTGTTAAATGGGGTTTATGATAGTGCTTACCTAATGGTATTGTTGTGAGAATAAACAGTGCAGCTCCTGGCACACAGTGGGAGTACCCAGTAACTTCTTATCACGTTGGAGAGTTGAACTGGGGTTCATATGGCTTACCAACTTGATCTGTTTGGGGACTGTTAGGTTTTAAATTGTGTTTCTCCATTATTTACAGTATTTCTTGGAGATCTCACAGTTCCCTGACCCCCCTATTTAAATTGAGCTCCAACTGTCTACCCTCCACACCTCCTCCCTCCTCTCCTCCTCTCCACTCCCTACTCCCTGCAGTCCCACCCTCGTTTTCTGCTTTGTTTTTCTTCCCTGCACTTAGCACCTTCCAACCTGCCGTCCGCTGTGCTTGCTTTTTCTTTCCGGCTGTCTTTGCTCTTCTGTTGTCAGAGCCTAGAGTGGTGCCTGGCACATAGTGGGTGCACGATGGATAAACCTCTATCAGAATGATGCCATTGACCTTGAAAATGGTGGTATGATTCTGTACACCACTGAGTAGTATAAAAGCTTAGAATGTTTTATTCGGAAGTTCTGAGCAATAGTCTGCTTATCTGCCTGTCCCAAACCTCCTTTCCTGACAGAAGATAGTTGAAGCTGGGTAGGACAAGTTCGAGGGAGTGACGAAGTTGGATGAGGAGAGAAATAGGCTGGCCTTACTACCTCATCTACTGGTCTACTTCTGACACCTGTTCTTTCAGCAGGACCATCACCAAACCCTGTGGCGACCAGAGGGGATGCTGGTCTCCATAGTGGATTCTCTCAAGTATCATTTTGCTTTCTTGTCTATTTTACACACAACAGAACTTTTGTTGTTTTTCTCTCTTAGGGCACCAATGCCTCTGCTCTGGAAAAAGACATTGGTCCAGAGCAGTTTCCAATCAATGAACACTACTTCGGATTGGTCAATGTAAGTATTTTAAAATGTACTATTTTAATCAAATGTTTTAGAGCTCTTGGAGCAACTGCACTGCCATTTTCATCATTTGCAAGTTTTAAATAATTGTTCATGCTCCTTAGTTCTAAGAAGTGGCAAATATTGGGGTGGGAGAGATTGAGACCTGTTCTTGAAGGTATGAGTTGCCCCAGAAAAAAGGATTTAATTATTGCATTAGTAGGCCAGGTTCTCTCCTCCTCCCCCAACCCCACTTTTAAAGGATTTCCTTTGCATGTGTAACTTTCAGAGCGATATTAATAGCCTTTGTAGCAATATTTGCTTTTACACATTCTCCCTTTACAATCTGGATGGGCTCCTAGGAAGTCTCTGTTTCAGTATGCATCAGTTCAGCCAGAGGATTGAAAGTGTTACCAGCTCACCACCAGTAGCTGTTCAACAGCAGCACTTGGTGGTGGTATTTGAAGCTTGATTAAGTTGTGGTGGAGGTGGGAAACTGGGACCAGTTTACCTTGAAATCCCTTGGCCTCATTTTACTTGTGCTCAGCAATGGTCCCCTTGTATGTGGCCAGACTTCCCAGGCTCTGTGTCCTTGACAAGTTGATTATGACCAAGTAGTAAGGCAGTATTACCCAACACCCCCCGAACGTCCTCACCTGATCCTTTCTCCCTGGGGTGGAGGATTTAAGTGACATCTAGTGTTAACTCATAAGCAGTTAGTTTTCTGGAACAACTGCTTTGAGCATCCTCTGTCAGAGCCCAGGTGTGATAGGTTGTAATTTCCACTGGAGAAGCTGGAAATATTCTCTGTGAGTGAATGCTGCCTATGGTATAATAGGGTGGACGTTGGCTTCAAAGGAATACAGACCTGAGTCTGAATTCTGCCTTTGCTGTTCACTAGCTATGTGACCTTGGGCAGTCACTTGACCTCTCTGAGCCTTCATTTCCTCCTCTGTGAAGTGGAGATCATAACGGTGTCTACATCTTGGGTTATAATGAAGGAGCCATGAGAGCGCCTGTTGAAGATCCTGACATGAGGCTGAGGCACATTGTGGACACTCAGTAAAAGTTAGCTCCTTTTCTTTCCCAGGAGTTATCCCCTGGCCCAGGGCCAAATGTCATTAAAGGGTGTCTGGGTAGAGGTGAGGTACAGAGTAAAAGAGATAAGAATGGGAGGAGGAAGGCTAACGTACTGGCATATAGAGCATTGTATCAGTGACTAATACTGACTTCTAATTTTAATACCATTTGTTTTAGTCATTGTGCAAAGGCCTCAAGCTTAAGCTCTACAAAGATAGTTCTTCAGGTTGTGGGAATTCTGCCTCGTCTAGGGACAAGACAGTGAAGGCTGTGGAGGGAAGAAGAATAAAGGCCATGTCCTAGTCTGTGGAAGCGTTGTGAGGGCTAAACTTATTAATAATTTCATTTATGTTTACTTCGAATGGTAATTCTTGAAAGTTCCAGCTTCTCCTTAAAAAGAGGTTTGTCTCATTACATAATTGTGTCAGAGTAGATTAAAATGTATAAAAATAGGAAGTGTTCTGTCTTAGCATACGTGGAAATGTCACACTAAGCATGGCGGTGCATCTGCCATGCTCTTGGGCAAACGACACACAAGCCGACAACCAGTCTTGAGAAGATGTTCATGTTCTATTTTAATCTTACACAGCATTTCGTCATCTGTGTTATTAATCTTGTGATTTTCTTAGATTGTTTTCATTTTAGTGTGTATGAAAAATTCTAAAATGAATGTCTCAGCTCCGTGTGCTCCCATGGGATTGGTTTTATAGTGGGTTGAAAACCAGTGAGATGGTGACTTTTTCCCTCATTAATCATAATCTTGAATATCCAGGGCATTTGAGAGTTGCAAAATCTTACTGCGTGGGCCCTCATCTGATTGCAGGAGACCAGGAACTGGGTAGTACTGTAGTGGGACAGTTGCCACCTTAGCAGAAACAAGATTGCTCTGGAGAAGGTGAGGGGATGCGGTCTGAAGCCAGTGGCAGGGGTGCTAGGATCCTGAAAAAGAGAAACCAAAACAAGTCCCCATTCAGTTAAGGCTGTTGTAGCGGAGCAAGTGGTGCCTAGTTCCCCGGGTTTCTTCCTGATTGGGATTTTTATTTTTCCTGCCATAGGAGTTCTGATGTGTAGCAACGTGACATCTTGTGTGTAGCCAGCTGCTTTTCTGGGTCTCCATATTACGCTGGGTTTTTTTGTCTTCTTCAGAGTCTCCCTCTTTTTTAAGCACCAGAAGGTCTCATTAGATTTTTTGAAATCAAGGTCGAGTGCTTCACATCATTTTAGAGACGTTTATGGGCTGGAGAGCTGCCAGGCTTGCGTACTTGTATTCGTTTCTGTGGTGCTCAGGTGGGCACTGGTGGTCAGAGTGACTTACTGGTCTTCTAACAAAGACGGGGGAACCTGGGCGGGTCCCCAGAGGGTGGCCTTCTCCCTCTCCCGACCGGGTCCATAGCGGCCCCGGACCCTGCTGCGAACCATCCCTGTTGTCCTTCCGCAGTTCGGAAACACATGCTACTGTAACTCCGTGCTCCAGGCCTTGTACTTCTGCCGGCCGTTCCGGGAGAATGTGCTGGCGTACAAAGCCCAGCAAAAAAAGAAGGAAAACCTGCTGACCTGCCTGGCAGACCTTTTCCACAGCATCGCCACGCAGAAGAAGAAGGTTGGCGTGATCCCACCAAAGAAGTTCATTTCGAGGCTGAGAAAAGAAAATGGTGAGTAGTGTGGAGACAGAGCTGTTTCAGGCTCTGAAATTAGGAGAATCGACAGTTCTGTGTCCTCAGAATGAATCTTTTTTTTTTTTTTAATGGGAAAATAGTACGGCCAACTACTCGGATACCATTTTTTTTTAAAAGAAAAGATAGTTCTCCTTTCCCACCCAGTATATCAAACAAAAGTGGATAAAAAAATATACTTAAAATTTTGGATTTATCATCGCATTTTGGAATGATCTTTTTATTTGCTCCACACTGGGAGTTTTTTGCGGGGAGGGTCATTGGAAGAGGAAAGATTGCCCAAGGCAGGACACTGATTATAAAAATAGGTTGATGCAATAATTGAATAAAACAGTACTATCTTCTCAACTTGTCATAAGTGATTAAAGTAAATGCGTATTATCCAATCGGAGCCTCTGCTGATTTAGAAATAATACCTCTGATTTTTATTTGCCAGAGACAATTGAAGGATATCAGATTGATATTTTTATATGATAAAAATGACCTACTGTCAACTGATTTTCTTCTGTTTTTTCCTATCTCCTTTTTTGGGGAGAAGGGGTGGTAGAGCCTGGGTTCTTCCAGGAGTTTTGCCTGGGTAATTTTTATGACCATACACATGTTTGACACGGCAACTTGTGCTTATTCTGGGTTGCAGCCCTGTTACAACAGACTGGCACAGCTAACCAGCTGTTTGTTTTATAAAGTCTCATTTAATTTGATTGCTCTCTTTTAAAGTTGTTGTAGTTTATACATGTCAGAATAAAAATGATCTGGGAAGGAAGCAGAGCGCTCCTGAGTCTCTTTGTGACTGTGATTAATAATGAAGGTTCGCAGCTGCATCCGTCTCTCGATTGTCTGTCCTTATGGTAGGGAAGAGCGGCAGGCTTCTGGAAGCTTTTGTATTTGGTTTCAGAACACTGTCAGACAGACAGATACATTTTCACACATAACCCTCGTCTCCCTTGTGTGTTTCATTTAAGCTGCTTCCAGCCTTGTCCAGGGTTTAATATGATCTTTGAGAAGAGACCCTGTTGGTCTGAATAAATTACAAAATGAATAATTGATCATTGGTGGTCACATCATATTAAATATTGATATTTTATCAGGGAGCTTATTAAGTAATTCCTGCTATTTTTTTTTCTTTTGTAGAACAAATGAAAATGTTGGTTGCTTTTTATATGATGACTTTTAGGGGAGATATAGGACATTTAGTTCTGGATGGGTGGTAAAAAATGGAAATGAACAAAAATTTTTGAAAAGCTTACCCATTGAAGTTGCAAAATAGAGATGAATATAGTCCACACCTGTCCACTCTTTCAATATGAATATTGAAGTGTGGTTTGTAAAATTAAGCATTTTCTTTGCTTTTCAAGTACCGGAGATTGAAATAATGATCTTCTTCCTTGCAGATCTCTTTGATAACTACATGCAACAGGATGCTCACGAATTTTTAAATTATTTACTAAACACTATTGCGGACATCCTGCAGGAAGAGAAGAAACAGGAGAAACAAAATGGAAAGTTAAAAAATGGCAACATGAACGAACCTGTGGAAAATAATAAACCAGAACTCACCTGGGTCCATGAGATTTTTCAGGGAACGCTCACCAATGAAACTCGATGCTTGAACTGTGAAACTGTAAGCATCGGGAGGGCTTTCGTGTAATTTGCTCGTGCATATCTGTACCAGCGACGTGGTGCATGAGTGCAGTGCCGTATCAGAGCACCTAGCAGTTATTTTCAGTATATGCAGGCAATTCTGTGCATGTGTATGAACTTCAGGTGCAAACATTCAGAAGCATGTCTCCACCCAAGATGTCTCAGCTGTCTAAAGTAGAGGGATGAGGGAAAAAATATCTCAAAAACTAGATTGCTTTGCATCGTGGGCTAATTTTGAGGTCTACAAATTGAACTAGTAAACTGGACCACTACCAGTTATCTTGAAAAGATTTTGGCCACGAGGAGATCTGTGTGACTTAGAACAGACCATCTCCCCAGCTTAAAGGGAATCAGCTGTGGTATGGTGAACTTGAAGTCAGAAGACAGGCTTGACTTCTGATTCTCCAACACCCAGCCAGGTGTCCGGGATGGTCCCCTACAGATGCTGTTGTGAGGGTGGGGTGAGCTGTGTGTCTGGGTGAGTCTGGCTCATGGTAGGCATTTAGTGCTAGCTGAGTTAGTGGATGTTTTATAGAGCCGGACTGAGAATGTTGCGTTGGCTTCATATATTTGATTTAACTCTATGAGTGGCCTCCTCATGTGGTAATTGAAAGGCCAGCTGTAGAGCCAGGCTGCTAAGTTTGTATGCTGGCTCTGCCAGTCGACCGAAAAAATCAGCAGCTATGGGACTTTGTGCAAATTATTCAGCCTCTCTGTCCCCACTCCTCATCTGTGAATTGGGGGTGATCAGACCACCTATCCCGTAGAGTTGCTGGGAGGATTAAATGAGTTAACACTTGGAAAGCACTTAGGAACATGCTTGGCACATACCAAGTATGCAATAAAAGTCAGCTATTGTTATTTATTATAACTGCTAATAACATAGAAAGTATGGGTTCATCTGGGGTTTCAGAGTTTTTTTTAACATTGTATGAAAAATCCTGTAGGATTGTGCATTTTTCTGGGGAGACAGTAGCTTTCATCAGATTCTGCAAAGGGACTGGGACCCAGAAATGGTTAAGAAATGTGGATTTAAGTGGGAAGCTGTTTTTTGGCAGTCTTCTGTCCTTTTAAACAGTGTTTGAAACATTCTGATTTGTTCACTGTAGAAACAATTACAAAACATAGCTAAGCCAGAAGAGACTGAAAGTTCCCAGTGATCTCCCCACCCGGAGATGATAAATTTGTAACATTTTCTAAAAATTGTGATCACGTTATCCCAGAGATAACCATTTAAACACTTTGAAATATATCCTGCCAAAACATTTTCTATACATACGTATCTATCTAGAGGTCCCTCCTCCCTCCCTTTCTCCTTCTGTTCCTTTATATTTTACATTCCAGTAAAATTCAAATGAATACAGAAATAGAGACAATACTGTAATCAACCCCATGTAAGTATTACTTGGGATCAGTGATTGTTAACACACTGGTCCATTTCCATCATCTTTCCTTTTGAGCATCCCCCACCACCACCGTCACCAAACTGATCTGTATTTAGGCAAATCCCAGGTAACATCATTTCATTTGTAATTTCTTCATTACTTTGTTATGTATCTCTAAATGGTAAGGAATCTTTTCTTTTTTTAAAAAAACATTGGTATGATACCATTATCACACCTAAAAATAATTCTTTTAAATCATTTTTCAGTTAATGTTCAAGTTTCTCTCATTATATATATATATTTATTTTTTTGAGCAGCATTAGTTCAAATCAGGATCCAAACATGGTCCACACTTCGCATTTGGTCAGTATGTGTCTTAATCTTTAGGTTACTACCCCTCCTTTTTTTCCCCTTGCAATTTAGTTGTGGAAGAAATCAGGTTGTTTGTCCTAAGGAATTTCCCACATTCTGGAAGGATCCTGTGGTGCTGAACACATGCAGTAAAATGACAGTACTTTTCTCCTGTCCTACTCTTTGCTTCTATTTAACCCACCTATTTGTAGTCTTTTTTTTTTTTCTCTCTTGGCTTTATTTGTATCAATGAAACATTTTCCTTTCTTTTTTGACATCTATTACTTTGTTAGTTTCTAATTCTTCTAGAGGTTATGCTAGAGACTACAACGCACATCCTTAACTTGGTTTGGTTTTTTACGACTTTCCCAGCAATGCTAAAACCTTTGAAACCCTTCATCCCCTCTTTCTTCTTTTGTGTTAAACCTCATGAGTTTTAACATTTTATGTGTTTTAACCACCATTGCAGTTTTTTCTTCTTTTTGATACTGAATTTATTTTTAGAAAAGTTCATATACTTTAAAGCATCAGAATTAGGACTGTATTGTAAATCGTGTAATTTGCAGATTTGCAGTCTTTTTTCTCTCTTCCTTTCTTTTAATAAGGGAGTATTCCCTGGCACCATTCTCACCTTACGTCTTGTGTCTGCTCTATCACCAGTCCTGTCTATTGTGTCTCTCTTTAATCCTCTGCTTCCCTCGGTCCCACTGCTCCCACCCTAGCTGGGGCCAACCGTCACTACTTTATCCTGTTCATCTGTCCCATGCCAATTTAACTTTCAGAGCAGTCAGAAGAACCTAGGTGGGTAGAAGAACCCATCAGCCCTTGCCTGGCAGTCTCCGCTAAACCACTGCAGTAACTTCCTACTGGATTTTCTGCGTTTTTCCTCCTCCTCCGTGGGACTCTCCCACCCAAAGTACAGTGGTAGCCTCCAGTTTCTTTCTCTTCTTGGGGAGAATTTCTTGTGTAAGTTTTGAATTATCTGTTCTTCGAATGTTTGGTAGAACTCAAAACTTATCTTTGCAGCCCTAAAATAAATAGTTCAGTTTGTCTTTTTTTTTTGATCTTTATATGAATGGATCATACAGCATGTATTCTTTTGTGTCCTGTGTTTTTTTTTCTTCTCAGCATCTCTTATGAGATTTACTTGTGTAATTGCATGATGCTTTAGTTCTTTCATTGCCATGTAGTATTCCATTGCCCAAATATACCACAATTCATGAATCCATTTTACTGTTGGTGGCTATTTGGTCGTTTCCAATTTGGGGCAACTATGAACAATGCTGTGAATGTTCCAATACATATAATCTAGTGTACATAAGTCTAATTTCTCTAGGATACAGACAGAAGTAAATTTGTCAGGTAATAAGGTGTGCTTATCATTAAACTCATTAGAAAAATACCAAATTCCCAAAGTGGTTGTACCGTTTTATACACTCAGTGTATGAGCATTTTCATCCCTCCACATTCTTGTCTTCTTTTTTTTTTTTAACTTTTTTACGAGGAGGGAGGGGTGATTAGGTTTGTTTGTTTGTTTGTTTATGGAGGTGCTGGGGATTGAACCCAGGACCTTGCTCATGCTAAGCACCCACTCTACCGCTGAGCTATACCCTCCCCTCCTCATTTCGCCACATCCTGGCCTATGCCCACTGTTCTCAGATGTCTTCACTTTGGTAATACAGTGGCTGTATAGATGAGAACTCTTTTATTCAGTAAATATGTTTCTTACTTTGTTTTTCCACATCTGCATGTAAAGGTACAGACACTGAGAATGCAGTGAGAGCCTTGCCTTTCTGGAACTTTCAGTATGGAAGACAGACAGTTATAACAAAATGAATAATTGGTTTTGTAACTACAATTGCAAAATGCTGTGAAGGAGTGTGGAGAGAACCCTGTGAGCTTATGATACAGGAACCAGAACAATGGGGCATCACCTCTCTACATTTAGCCAGGAAACCTGCCCAGACTGGACAGCTGGTCTAATCCTTTTAGTTATCTTTGAAATTAACAGTTACTAAATCCATCTTGTGGTACTCTGTGTGGATTTTCACATAATAGGCTCAGTCACATTTGTAATTTCTTTTTTTGTCTGTGAACAGGTCTGTTGATCCCAGCAAATGCAGACATTGCACCCCCCAGATAATTGTATTGCAGAAGCTGTTACCCACCCTGTGATTTCAAGGAGAGTTACTGTGGATCGAAAGTCTGTGTGCCAAGATTCCTCCCATACTTTTGGGTCATGTCGTAGAGTTTGTCAGAGTGGGATTCCAACCATTTATGCTAGGTTTGTGGAAGAGAATTGGAATGTGTGGGTGTGTCTTTATGGAAGAGGGTGCTTCCTGAAAAACCTACATTTTTTGTCCCCTGAAATGATTAGATTTGTGGCAAGAATGTTACACCCCAACCCCCCAGAATTAGTTGGATAATCACCTCCATTTTCTTAGATCCTTTAACTGGATGGGAGTCACCTAATCCTTTCTCTACCAGTGCCCGAGTCCCTTCTGTGATGTCCTAGCCAGTCGGTCACCAGCATCTGCTGGATCCCGTCCAGGGAGAGGGAACTCAATCTCCCGAAGTGATGTGCTCCATTTTTAGAAAGCTCTAATTGTTGGAAAGCCTTCTACTTTCTAAGAAAATACATAGCCTGTGGGCTTTGTTGTTATTGTTACTGTAAAATGCTTAGAACTTAGTATAAAAGAAGGAGTAAGTTAAAGTTTTACTTCACAGATTGAGAAATACAGGACCTGCTTTGAGTAGCGTCCTCTGCCCAGGGCAAGCAGCCTTTACAGAGTGCTTCCGTCAGAATTGCCAGGACCATTAGTGAACTCTCACAGTGGGATTAAACTGCGCTAGATCTGGAGCGGCAAATTAGCCCCTGGGGAGCCTCTCTGTTGTGATGGCCTCAGCTGGTTGTTCCTCCAACTGTGCAAAACTCTTTGTGCCAGTCTTCATGCTTTCAGAAAACAACATTTTTTCTCCTTTTCCAGGGTCTCTCGCCCTTTGTAAATGTTGCTTGTGATTGCAGTGCAAATGTCAACTGAGGGGTTTATGGAGACGAATGGTTTCATTCTGCAGTAGTCTTGGAGAGACGATTTTAAGGGGGCCATTCAGTCTGACTTTCCCAGATGACCTTGACCAAGGCATTTTAGAACTGAGGCGTGGGAATTTCCCAGTCTAGCCTCAGTGCTCCGTTGGTGGTTCTCTGCTTGAATCATAAGATTTGCTAGGCCAGTTGGAGCTTAATTTTGTTGTTGTTAATTTCTTCCCTTTCCATTTAAACTGAGTTAGTTTTTGCTTTGCAAATCTGTGGTTTTCAGTGCTTCTCAGAGGCTTTTTTTTTTTCATTTCTTTTTAAATTGAAGTATATTCAGTTTACAATGTTGTGTCAATTTCTGGCGTACAGCAAAATGTTTCAGTCATGCATATACATATATATATTCCTTTTCATATTCTCTTTCATTATAGGTTACTACAAGATACTGAATATACGTTCCTGTACTATACATTATAAACTTGTTGTTCATCTATTTTATATATATAGTAGTTAGTATCTGCAAATCTCGAACTCCCAATTCATCCCTTTCCACCCCCTTCCCTGCCCCCAGCAATCATAATTTTGTTTTCTATGTCAGTGAGTCTGTTTCTGTTTTGTAGGTAAGTTCATTAGTGTCTTTTTTTTAGATTCCGCATATGAGTGATATCATATGGTATTTTTCTTTCTCTTTCTGGCTTACTTCACTTAGAATAACAATCTCCAGGTCCACCCATGATGCTGCAAATGGCATTATTTTATTCTTTTTATGGCTGAGTAGTATTCCATTGTATAAATATACCACAACTTTATCCAGTCATCTGTAGATGGACATTTAGGTTGTTTCCATGTCTTGGCTGTTGTAAATAGTGCTGCCGTGAACATTGGGGTACATGTATCTTTTCAAATTAGAGTTCCCTTGGGATATATGCCCAGGAGTGGGATTGCTAGATCATATGGTAAGTCTATTTTTAGTTTTTTAAGAAATCTCCATACTGTCTTCCATAATGGCTGCGTGAAACTACATTCCCCCCAACAGTGTAGGAGGGTTCCCTTTTCTCCACACCCTCTCCAGCATTTATCATTTATAGACTTTTTAATGAGGCCTATTCTGACTGGTGTGAGGTGATACCTCATTGTAGCTTTGATTCGCATTTCTCTGATAATTAGGGATATTGAGCATTTTTTCATGTGCCTATTGGCCATTTGCATGTCTTCATTGGAGGATTGCTTGTTTAGGTCTTCTGCCCATTTTTTGATTGGTTTGTTTGTTGTTTTGTTATTAAGCTATATGAGCTGTTTATACATTCTGGAATTAAGCCCTTGTCAGTCACATCATTTGCAAATATTTTCTGCCAGTCCGTAGGTTCTCTTTTTGTTTTGTTTATGTTTTCCTTTGCTGTGCAAAAGCTTATGCATTTAATTAGGTCCCATTGTTTATTTTTGCTTTCATTTGTATCGCCTGGGTAGACTGCCCTAGGAGAACATTGCCAAGATTGATGTCAGAAAATGTCTTGCCTATGTTTCCTTCTAGGAGGTTTACAGTGTCTGGTCTTATGTTTTAAGTCTTTAAGCTATTTTAAGTTTATTTTTGTGTCTGGTATGAGGGAGTGTTCAAATTTCACATGATTTACACATGGTTGTCCAGCTTTCCCAATACTACTTGCTGAAGAGACTGTCTTTTCTCCATTGTATATTCTTTCTTCCTTTTCCAAAATTAATTAATCATAGGTGTGTTCGTTTATTTCTGGGCTCTCTATTCTGTTCTGTTGATCCGTATATCTGTTTTTATGCCAGTACCATGCTGTTTTGATTATTGTAGCTCTGTAGTATTGTCTGAAGTCTGGGAGGGTTATTCCTCCAGCTTCATTCTTTTCTTCAACATTCCTTTCGCTATTCCGAGTCTTATGATTCCATATAAATTTTAGGATTATTTGTTCTACTTCTGTGAAAAGTGTTCTGAGTAATTTGATAGGGATATCATTAAATCTGTAGGTTGCTTTGGGTAGTGTGGCCATTTTAACAGTATTAATTCTTCCAATCTAAGAGCATGGGATATCTTTCCATTTCTATAAGTCATCTTTAACTTCCTTAATCAGTTCTGTAGTTCTCCACATATAAGTCTTTCACCTCCTTGATCAGGTTTATTCCCAAGTATTTTTTATTTTTATTTTTTGATGTGATTTTAAAAGGTATTATTTCTTTCCTTTTCTGATATTTCATTGTTAGTGTAAAGAACACAGCTGTTTTCTGTATGTTAATCTTGTGTCCTGCTACCTTGCTGAGTTCTTTTATCAGCTCTAGGAGTTTTTTTATGCCTGGTGGCTTTAAGACATATTTATATCTGTTTCTGGAGCTAGAAGGTTGCCTAAAGACCTGCTTTATTAAGTACCAATTGTATGCTCCTTCCTGACTTGTTTGCAGGGGTTAAAGTTGATTCAGTAGATGTTCTGAGTCCTTCCCAGGAGAGGAGTTAAGAACGGGGGACGCAGTCAGGTGGGATCACTCACTGAGCTGAGGTTCGAGTTCCCAGGACTCAGGTGGGCTGTAGCCGCCATTTTCCCCTCAGCCCAGCATTTTGGCACTGCCTCTGAGCCAGCACATTTTCAGTTCCTGACTGGACAGCTTGGAACTGCCATCTGGTCACCTTTTCTACTAAGCCCAGCAAAGGAGTCTTTGGAATTTAGAAGCACATTTGAATAGAACTTTAATAACTCAGGAACTTAGCAAAGCTTATGATTTACATGTATGCCCTATGTATTATTCTGTTAATTGATTTGTAATTAATTAATAAGAGCAAATAGTGTCTCTCCCACCCTTTTAACACTAGTTTTGGGGGAACTCCAACACTAGAGTTGGGGGAACTCCATGCCCAGAATTGCGGGAGAAGAAAGGAGAATAAGATGTAGCCTGGACCTGCTGAGAGTATTGGAGTCTTAGTGATATATATGTTTCCTTGGAGACAAGCTGTGTTTTCAGTTAAACCAGAATGAGATCCCTGTGTGTGGGAAGAAAATGGTTTTATTTTCTGGCAGCTTTCTGGGAAGAGAGAAAAGGAAAAGAATATTGCTTGATCATCAGTCATTGCTTTTGACTATGTCAGTGTGAGACGGGGGAGAGAGAAGAATCCGAATAGAAGGGTTTAGTGCCATGTTTTGATGTCCCCAGTGGAGCTGGTCCACCTGAGCAGTGCTTTCTCACATTCTTAATTCTGGAAGCAGTTTGCCCTGGGAATTGAGAGAGTTACAGTAACTGTCTCCAGTCAGTTAATTAGATTTGTACCTTTCTTCTCTCTCCCTGTAACAATTAAGTGGAGGAAGAGATTTGCATCTAAAGGGAGACAGTGTTTCTTTGTTTTTGCCCTTCTTCAAGTACAAGAGCTTTAGTAGAACCTAATTTTAACTATCCAAATTATGTATGGTTTCAGTTGGTTATAATCCTTTTATTATCTCCCAGAGGAGGGCCATTTAGATTTTTTTAAAAGCTTTACTAATTAAAAAAATATAGTGCCTGTGAATTATTTTTAAAAAGTCAGACACAGGAATGTATAAAAAGAAAATCATTCGTAATTCTGCCACCCAGATGCCACTGTTGGCACTTAGACATCTTTTCATTTGTTCAGTCTTTTGTTCAGTTACATATTCATTTATTTAGTAAATATGTACTGGGTACCTATTAAATGCTAGAAATTACTTTATGCACTAGGGATATAACAGTTAAAGCAAACAGAAGAGACAGTCCCTGCTCTTTGTATTTACTAATATACACATTTAATGCTATACGGTTTCCTTTTAGCACTGTTTTAGCTACATCCCACAAATTTTGATATGTTTTCTTTGTCACTAGTTCAAAATATTTTCTAATTTCTCTGTGGTTTTTTTCTTTGACCCATGTATTACTTAGAAGTATGTTTGATTTTCAAATATTTGGTATTTTCCTAAATATCTTAATGTTTTCCAGTTTAATTCTGTTTTGGTTAGGGAATATATTCTGTATGATTTCAATCTTTTAAAACTTATTATGACACGCTTTGTATCCTAACACATGATCCATCTTGGTAAATGTACTTGAAAGCAGAGTCTTTCAGTCATAGAACCATATACTTGTAGGATCAGATCATTCTTTGTGGTGGGGGCTGTCCTGTGCATGTTTAACAGCATCCCTGGCTGCTTCCTGCTAGATGCCAGCGGCATCTCCCAAGGTGTGATAACAAAAATATCTCTAGACAGTGCCAAATGTCCCCTGGAAGGAAAGATTTCCCTTGCTGAGAACCACTGGGTTGAAAAGAATGTATATGTTGCGGTCATTGGGCATAGTATTCTGTAATTGTTAATAGGTCATGATGGTAGAGTTATTCAGGTTATCTATTTTAAAAAAAATTTTCTCCCTAGTTTTATATCATTTGCCGAGAAAGGGATATTAAAATATCTAACTGTAATTGTGGGATTGCCTTGTTCTTCCCTCTAATTCTGTCAGTTTTTGCTTCACGAATGTTTTTGCTTTTTAAAAACAAACTTCGTTGAGGTACCATTTATGTACCACAAAGTTCATCCTTTCAGTGATTTTTTTTTAATGTGTGTGTGTGATTTGCTGAGTTGTGCAACTATCAGAATAATCCAATTTTAAAATATTTCCATCACACCAATAAGATCCCTTATATCCAACAGTTAATCTGTTGCAGGCCCCAGGCCACCACTGAGCTACTTTCTGTCTTTAGATATTTGCCTTTTCTGGACATTTTGTATAAATGGAATCATATAACATATGTCTTTTGTGTCTAATTTCTCTCACTTATGTAACATTTTTGAGATTCATTATGTTGTAGCATGTGGTTTATTCCTTTTTATTGGTGAACAGTGTTCCCAGTTTCATGTATTTTTGAGGCTCTATTATGAGGGACTTCCATACTTTGATTATGTTTTTCTAGTAAGTTGACCCAATTATTAGGAAATATCTTTTTATTTCTCATAATTTTGTCTAAAACCTGTTTTATCTTATATTAATATAGCCAACTATATGCATATGTTAACTCTTTGCACAGTATATCTTTTTCCATCCATTTATTTTCAGCTGATCTGTGTCTTTATGTTTAAAGTATAGCTCTTATGGACAGTGTATAGCTGGTCTTGCTTAAAAACAAATCCAACTCAATTTCTGACTTTTACTTGAGAAATTTATTCCATTAATATTTAATATAATTATTGATGTGGTTGGGCTTGAGGCTTCCATTTTCTTATTTGTTTGCAATTTATTCCCCCTCAGCTTTTTGTTTCTCTATTCCTCCTCCTCTGCTTTTTTCCTTTTCTTTTTGGATTATCTGTGTATGTGTGTATTTAACAGTTCCATTTTAATTTTCCTCTTAGCATATCTTTGTATGTTGTTTTCTAGCAGTTGCTCTAGAGATTATAATTTATATTCTTCACTTATCACAGTCCTCTTACAGTTTATAATGTTACTATTTCACATAAAAGATAGATAATTTACCACTGTGTGGTTGCACATTTTCTTCCACCCCTGACCTACCTTGTCCTTATGCTATAGTTGTTACATGTATTACATGTGCGTATAATATAACCCCCACAGGACAATGCCATGACTCCTATTTTTGATGCTCTTCATTCTTTCTTGAGGACCCGGATTTCCATCTGGTAGCATGTCCCTTTGGTTTGAAGAACTTCCTTTAACCTTTCATGTGGTGCAGGTATGTTAATAATGAATTCTCTTCATTTTGTTTTCACTCTTGAAGGATTTACCTACAAGATATGGGAGTCCTTCAATAGTTTTTTCTTTTAGCACATTAAAGATGTTCCACTGTCTTCTGGCCTCTGTAATTTCTGATGAGAGACCAATTTCCAACTGAATCATTCTGTTGTAACGTGTCATTTTTCTCTAGATATTTTTAAACTTTGGGTTTATTTTTTACCTTTGGCTTCAGTAGTTTGACATTGGCTGGCCTTCTTTATATTTAATCCTGCTTGGTTATTTGCTGATTATCTTGAATCTATAAATGTATGTCTTTTACCAAATTTAAGAAATATTCAGCAATTATTTTTCAAAGTTTTTCTGCCCTATTCTCTTCCCCTTCTAGGACTCTAATTACATGTATGATATTATCAAACAGATCTCTTGAACATCTGTTCATTTTTATTTCCATCTTTTTTTCTTTGTTCTTATTGGATAATTTCCCTTGCTCTGTCTTCAAGATCTTCCCTCTGTCATCTCCAGTTCTCTGTTCAATCCATCCAGTATATTAATTTTTTAGTTCTGAAATTTCCATTTGATTCTGGTTTTTTTTTTTTTGGTTTTTTTGACTTCTTTTTCTCTGCTGAGATTTCTTATTTTTTTATTCATTATGAGTATATATTTCACTTTACCAAAGAATGTATAATCGCTTTTTTAACATTGTGATTTGTTACTTCCAGCACCTGGGTCATCCCAGGGTTGGTCTCAGTTGTTTCATTTTAACAATGTCTTCCATTTTCTTGGTTCTTCACGTATGGTAAGTTTGGATCTTATCTAGGACATCGAGAATGTTAAATTTGAGAGACTCTGGGTTCTGTTGTTTTTCTTCAGTGAGTTTTGAGTTTCTTTAGTTTTAGCAGGTAGTTATCTTGGTTGGACTCAAACTTACAAACTCTGTTTTTCAGGCAGCAGTTTGACTCTTAGGGCGGCCCTTCTGTCTCTAGCTGAGTTGCAGTGAGTGTACGCTGTGCATGTGTGTGGCCCAGGGGTCAGCCAAAGATGTGGGCAGACCGAGTTGGGGATACCTTCTCAGATTCTTTCCCTTCTTCCCAGTAGCAATGGTTTCCCGATTCGTTTTTCTGGCTCCTAGTCTAGAAAGACTGCATTTCTCCCTCACGGATCCTCAGGTAAAAGCTGTGAAACCATGAACTGATTCTTTGCAACTCTCCTCCTCCAAGTGTAGACTTCTCATCTGCCTGTTGGTCTTTGTCCTCCATGCCTTCAGGTAGCTGCTGTTTGTAGTTATCTGAGTTTCTAGTTTTCTGGAGGAGTGTTGGAAGGTCAGGATCTTAGTCATTACCGAAGCCAGTCTTTTGAACTTCATTTTAATAAGGGGGAAAGAGACAATAAACAAGTAAAAATAAAATATACAGACACACCTTGGAGATATTGTGGGTTTGGTTCTAGACCTCTGCAATAAAGTGAATATCACAGTGAAGCGAGTCAGACAAATTTTTTGGTTTCCTAGTGCATATAAGTTATTTTTATACTTTTTGTAGTCTGTTAAGTGTGCAATAGCATTACGTCTTTTAAAAAGTTCATACCATAATTAAATACTTTATGGCTGAAAAATGGTAACCGTTATTCAAACCTTCAGTGAGTCATAGATGTAGATCACTGATTACAGATCACTGTAAGACCTATAATAATAATGAGAAAGTTTTAAATATCGTGCAGATTACCAAAATGTGACCCAGAGACATGAAGTGAGCAATGCTGTTGCAGGTAGACTTGCTTGACACAGGGTTGCCACAAATCTTTAATTTGTAAAAAATGCAACATCTGCTAAATGCAGTAAAAGAGGAACGCCTGTCACGTGTTGGTTATTTGTTGCTCTGTTCTAAGCTACCCCAGGACTCTGGGCTTAAATTGACTCTGAATTTTTACTAAAATTCATGCCACCATGAGTTGGCAGGGGGTCGCCTGAGCCACCTGGACCTGGCCAAACCCATGCATTTGTACTTAAGCTGTCATACGCGTGTGTCTGCAGGCTGGCGGGGGCTGCGCTCTGGACCAGGCATGGCTGGGGCACCTCAGGGAGAATGGCTCTCCTCTGGGGGCCGCTCATCTTCTGGGGAACAGTGGGTAGCCTGGGTTACCCTTCTCATGGTGATGACAGAGTGCAGGAGAGCAATCTCAGGTTTCATTTAATGTGATACCCACAGCGCAGTAGCCCATTCCCAACTTTTGGACCATTTTAGGCCATTACGATGTTTTGCCCCTCCCTGATTTGTTGAGTGCTTACTTCTTTAAGCACTTTACATGTATGAAATAGATACTCTTGCTGCCCCCACTTTGCAGATGAGAAAACTGAGGTGCAGAGAGGCTAAGTACCTGGCCTAAAGTCATCGACTTTCTAAGTGACAGAGAGAGGATGTGGAGCTGGGCAGCCTGCCAGTACCCATTCTTGTGTGTACTCGGAAAAGTATAAGGGATTGTGTCCGCATCCCTGAATGTTTCTTTAGATAATTTCCCAGCAGTGTAGTATTGAGTCACAGGATAGTTGTCACATTTACAGGAATATTATTTTTGTTTTGCTGCCTGTTGCCTGGGCAGCTCAAAGTTGCTGCTGAGCTAGTTTGTCCCTCCCACTCCAAGAGAGAAAAACACCAGGCTTGCTGGTGGGCTGCTGGGAGGCAAGCCTCAGTTGGTGAGCTTCCATGAGCACAGACCCCGAATTGGGGTGGTGTGAGCTGTGGAGGCAGAAAAGCATCAGAAAGCTGGTGACCAGCTTGGCTGAGAGTTGTCCGCAGTCTGATGGGCCCACGTGAGCCAAGGCTCCCGGCCAGCTCCAGGTCTGCTTGTTCTCACGGACAGCATGGGGGGCGGTCTGCAGATGATGACACTTCCTGGGCCAAAGGACAACTGTATGTGTAGTGAGTGTGACCTTCCAGCCCATAGCACACTAGGCTCCCTGGCCACACTCGCAGTTTGAGTGATGGCACAAGAGGAAAGGACTGATTTTAAGGGACTGGCAGAAAGTACAGACAACTTAACTCAGGGTGATCATCTGAGCAGGAGGCTTTTTAAGGCTGTGGGCCTTCTTGCATTTCCATTGTTACCGTTCTGACAGTCTGAGCCCTGTGGCTACCTGTGCAATCCTTCCTACTTTGAAACAGTGGGGGAAATGAATGGACAGGAAGATAAATCTAGTTGAGGTTTAGTTATGAAAAGTCTGAATCAAAGCTGAGATGCAGATAAGGTTAAATTGAGAGTTTAGGGTTTTCTCTTGTTCTGGATTGTTTTCAAGGTAACTGGTTGCCAGTAAGTATACATGTATAAAGCCACAGATGACTTTGCCTTTGTGGTTTTTGGTTACTGTAAGTGTTCAGAGTTTTAGCTACTTGAGTATTACGTATTATGTTTCTAATATCTTCTTTCTTTTTTCTTTTTTTTTTTTTTTGCTTCAGGTTAGTAGCAAAGATGAAGATTTTCTTGACCTTTCTGTCGATGTGGAGCAGAATACATCTATTACCCATTGTCTAAGGTAACCTCATGAATTCTGACTGTGGTCTGAGCTTTTGATCAGGCTAGTAAGTAAGTAGGAGAAAAAAATCCTGTATTTCTTCAGGAGATAATCTTTTTGTTAAACCAATATAATCCTATTATTTTCTATTTCTTCTTTCCCAAGAGAGATTAAAAATAAATATATGTGGTCTGGAGAAGAGTCCTGCTGAGAAGAGAGAGGATCAAGTGGAAGTCATTAGTCATTATGTTTAAAATAAGTTTTTAATCTTTAGTACAGATGTATGCTTTGGCCTCCATCACTCTCTCTCTCTCTCACACAGACACAGACACAGTCACAGAGTCACACAGTGAAGTTGAAAAGTGCTATAGATGCCCGCCATTAACTTTCTTTTCCTAAGCTAATCTGTTATTTCAAAAATTACGCCCTTTTGAGCTGAGAACCGATGAGGGCATTGCCTTCCCCTCCGTCCTTTAGCACTGTGTGGAGATCATTCATGGACAAAACTTTGGCCCCATGAGAGGTGAGGGGAGATAAGGAGCCGGGAGGGTAAGCACGACACATGGCCAGGATGACTGCAGGTACTGCATGTTGCCTTGTGTGCTGAAAACGTGCGCAGAGTTGATACAAAGACACGATTCCCTTGTCCTGTCCTTACTGCCTTCTCCTCCTTTCAACAGGGCGTTGTGAGCACTTATAATTAGCCTGGCCTTGTTCTGGACACTGGAGGTAGAGGAGGGAGGGTTGGAGACACATCTTACAAGCACTTACATTCCAGTGGGAATCCTCGGACAGGGACCCACGCTTTGAAGGAGAGTGCCTGGTAGTGGGGGTGCCGGTGTGGACTGAGTGGTCAGGGCCGGCCTCCCCACTGCTAAGGATACCCCAGCTCAGAGACGTTTTATCGTGTCAAAACAAGGCAGTGTTGTTTTATCAGTGGGAACTGGGTGACAGAGTTGTTCTAGCTGGAGTTCGGTTCACTTAGAACTCTTTAGCACGGACTACAGGGATTTGCTGTGGCTGTTGACCGTCAGAAAGTCATCTTTCAGGGCAAAGGCACCAACTTAAACCTGGAAGAGCTTCTTGGTTCATCGGGTGTCATGTATTGTGCGAGCTGGGGGCTGACTGCTCTCCGATCCCCAGGAGTCTGAGCCTGCCCCGACACCCCATAGTTACCTTAGCGCCTCCTGTTGGTTTGGCATTTCAGTCCTTGTCTCAAATTCCTTGGGTCCAGGTGTGTAGGACACATTTGTTACCTCTTTGTTTGCAAAGTGTGCTGTAGGTCAGGATGGCCCTTTTTCTCCTGCGTGGTTCTCTTTATGGCGTGGGCTCCTAATATTCCTGTGAAAAAGAAGCCATTTTCAATTTCCCCAATGTTTTGTGGTCACGGGGAGTAGAAAAAGTTAAGGTTGTGCCCACGCTGGTCATAGGTGCAGGAATGGGAGGAAAGGTATTCCTTCCCCATTCTCCTTCTTTGAGAAGGGGAGTTAAGGAGAATTTGGAGTTTGGAGGCTGACTGCTTCCCCTCCCATCTAAGAAATTCCTGAGCTGTTCAAAAGGACAAATGGCAGTTGCTGTAGCTTTGAGACCAACCAGGTAAAGGGCTAATTTTAGTTATAATTTCAACCTTTGGGGAACCTTGTTATAAACAAATGTGGCCCAGAATTATGTTTCCTTTTTTTTTCTTTTTTTTTTTTTTCTGGAGAAATGTCTATATTGGTGATACATACCTGATGAAGGAGGCTGGAGGCACTTCGAGATGTTAAAGCTGGGAGGGGTGGATGCAGAATAGCCTCAGAGTGCCTTTTCCGCAACATCAGATTCTCCTCTGATTGGACTGATATTCCTGAAGGCCCCACCCCAACCCATTTTACATCATCCTTATACTAGACCTTGTCTGACTCACTTAGACCTGCCCTCATATATGCCTTAGAGCTCACCTGCCCAACAGAAATGCAGAGAGGTCTACTGGGCGTTGCCTGCTGCTGCTCACTGCTGAGAGTTCCGTGGTGGGGGTGGCAGCTTTCCAGCCTCCCCCAAAAGAACCAAGTGCAGGAGAAAAGCCCAGGGAATAGATGATGCTGGCTGATCCTGAGCTTTTTCTGTTTGAGACAAAAGAGGAAATGATTCTAATCTTTTCTGGCCCGCTTTCATGCTTTAATTTGGTTTGCATTCCTCTTTTTTTTTAACTTTATATATATTTTTATTGAAGTATAGTCAGTTTACAGTGTTGTGTCAATTTCTGGTGTATAGCACAATACTTCAGTCATACATGAACATACATATATTCATTTTCATATTCTTTATCACCGTAAGTTACTTCAAGATATTGAATATAGTTCCCTGTGCTATCCAGTATGAACCTGTTGTTTATTTTATATATATTAGCGTCTGCAAATCTCAAACTCCCAATTTATCCCTTCCAGTCCCCTTCCCCGCCCCTAATAATCATGTATGTTTTCTATGTCAGAGTCTGTTTTGTACTTAAGTTCATTTGTCTTTATTTTATTTTATTTTATTTTATTTTATTTTATTTTATTTTATTTTATTTTATTTTATTTTTAGATTGCACATATAAGTGATATGATGTGGTATTTTTCTGGCTTGATAATTTTCTTTTGTATTAGCTTGGTTTCTTTTTGGTTTTTGTGACTCTAATATATACTTTTAATTTGTGGTTACCCTATTTTTCAAATATGTTAACCCCTTACTATATCTGTTTGCTTTAGACTGGTAGTCATGTAGGCTCAAACACATCCTAAAAAGAATGAAGAAAAAAAAGAGAGAAAATCCATGTTTTCTTTCTCCCCCCTCCCACCTTTTATGATTTTGATGTCCTTTTTTTTTTTTTAACATCTTCATGTTTATTCTCTTGCAACTCATTGTAGTTATTGCATTTCCAATTATGGTTTTCTCGTTTCTATAGCTTCTTGCTTCTTTTCTATTTAGAGTAGATCTCTCAATATCTCATTTAGCATAGGTTTAGTATTGCTGAATTCTTTTAGTTTTTGCTTGTCTGTGAAATTCTTTGTCTCTCCTTTTACTCTAAAGGGTAGTCTTGCCTGATAGAGTATCCTAGGTTCCAGCTTTTCCTCATTCAGAACTTTGAATGTATCTTGTGATTTCCTTCTGGCCTGCAGTGTTTGTGTAGAGAAATGAGCTGAAAGCCTTATGGGGTTCCCTTGTAACTAACTCTTTTTCTCCTGCTGCCTTTAGAATCGTTTCTTTATCTTTAACTTTGGCTATCTCAATTATAATATGTCTTGGTGTGGGTCTGTTTGGGTTCTTGTTTGGGACCCTCTGTGCTTCCTGTACTTGGGTATTTGTTTCCTTCTTTAGGTTTGGAAAGTTTTCAGTCATGATTTCTTCATACACCTTTTCAATCCCCTTTTCTCTTTCTTCCCCTTCTGGGACCCCTATTATGTGTAGATTGGCACGCTTTATATTATCCCATAGGTCCCTTATATTGCTTTCATTGGTTTTTACTTGCTTTTCTGTCTGCTGTTCTGACTGGGTGATTTCTGTTATCCTGTCTTCTAAGTCACTTACTCGTTCCTCTGCATTATCTAGTCTGCTTTTTACTGCCTGCAGCTCAGCTCTTACCTCAGCAATTGAATTTTCTCTTTTTAATTGGCTCTTCTGTATAGTTTCAACTTCCTTTTTAAAGTATTCTGTCTCTATTGATGGTCTCTTTTAGCTCCTTCATTGCATTGATCATCCCCTTTTTGAAGTCATGATCTAATAGACTATCGAGGTCTATTTGATTGATCATTCCTTCAGGGAATTCTCTTGTTCTTTTAGTTGGGAGTGGTTCCTCTGCTGATTCACTTTACTTACATTTCTCTGGCTGTATGGTCTTCTAGACCCATTTCTGAGCTGTGGTGTGTAGTAGGCAGGGTTGGAGCTCTCCAGTTGGGAAGAATAAGCTGAGATGTCCACTGGGAAGTGCCCTTTGTGGTGCTGACTGTCACTTGTTATAAGGCTTAGAAAGGACTCTTTGTTCATGCTGCCTTTGTCCCCCGCCTAAGCTGCGGGAATGTCGGCCACCCACTGTGGTGTTCCCCCTAGTTCTGGGCCCCAAGAACCACCAGTGCAGATCTGCCAATGTCAGGCGCTAGGGCCCGCCTAGCGAGCGTGCGGTCACACACCTGAACCCATGGAGTGCCACAAGGTCAGTGCAGACCCCAGCCCAGCCACCAGGCCAGCCTGCTGTAAATGCCCGTACTCGCCCCTGCTGTGTGCCAGAACTGCACTCACTCCCTGTCTGTCCCAGAGGGTCCAGAGAGAGGAAATCCACCCTCTCTGCCTGGGGCTGTAAACAAATCTCAGTCCCACTTGTGAAGTTGCAAGGCCACAGGGTATGGATTCAGCTTTCAGCCCCGCCTTCACACACCTCTCTTCAAGGATGGAGCCAAGCAGAGACGAGACGTGGGCTCTGGTGTGGCTGTGTTGGGCCCCCCGCCCCCCATGCATAACAGCAATGGTGCTTTTTTATGGGGGTTGCAGGCTGTTCTGTTTCACATACACCCCCAGCCAGAGCTCACACCTCCCTCCAGTCCCCTGTGGCTGCCTTGGTGCAATGGGCCCCAGCCCTCTCCCTGGGCTCATCACTGATCTCCAACAGGCAGTATCCGCTCATCCCTGCTGGCTCGTGTCTAGGGCTGGGCATTGCAGGGGCCCTCTGTGCCAGTGTCTCCTAGTTCTGTCTGCCAAGCGGCTGCCACTTTCTCCTCGGAGCCTCGGAAGCTCCAATTCTGTCCGCGCTGACCTCCTGCCTGGAGAGTGGTGTCCCAGCGTGAGGGTGCCTTTCTTCCTTTGCTTCCCTGCAGGACTGGTCCCACACTGATTTTTTTCTTTTTTCTTTCTCTTTTTCTCTTACCGGATTTTGTGAGAATCCTGTATTTCAAAGCAAGAGACACTGTCAGAGTTCAGTAGGTGTTCTGTGCAGTTCACTGGGTTTGTAGATGCAATTCTCAGTGTATTAGTGGAAGAGGGCAAGCTGTGAGTCTCCGCTCTGCTGTCCTGGCACCTCCCCTGGTTTGCATTCTTGAGGGTTTGCTTCTCAAATTAGAATGATGAATTTTCTTCTTTAACATCATGCCTGCCTGTTGCTTCTGATGTGATGTTTTAATCTGTCATTTATTTTGATTTTGAAAAGAGTTAAAAAATCAAGCTAAAATTGTAGGATTTAAATGTAAGATCTCTGCCGCCTCCTTCCAGAAGGGATTTTCGTGATCAATTATAATGCGTTTTCAATGCACTTCAGTCCCAGAGAAATGATGAAATAAATAGTGGTTAATTTAGGATACAGGTCTAGAGAAGCCATGAAATCCATATTGTAGCTGAGCTGTAATTCTGACATTTCAAATCTCAGCACTGTGTTTTAGGTAGCATGAGCCCTCTATCATGGGAGACTGAGAAAATTTTTTCTTTTGAAAAGTTCAGGGATGGCCTCAGGCAAAACTTAAAATACGTGAAGTTTATCTTAATAATCCTTCCATGGCCTTTTTGGTATTTTTTGCTTTCCACTTCAGTGCCTTAGTCCCTCCCTGTGGCTCCTGCACAGAAACTTACCTTTCTCCTCCAAGTGCTATGTGTTCTGAAACCACTTTCCTCTTCCTGTGTCCTCCTCTTATTAGAAATTCCCATTCTCCCAGTGTCGGGGAGGGCAGCTAGGTATTAGGAGAAAGTAGCCTTTTAATTCTCCCAAAGCTCTCTTTTTAAAACTACTTTTCTTCTTCTTTTTTTTTAATGTCTTTTCTGTTCATTTTGAGAAACTTCTTCTGTGTGCTAGGTTTATATATAGCCCCATCACAAGTCCATGTCAAATGCTTATCTCTTAGTTTCTCTGACTCTTGGTAATCCAATGACTAGGAGGATGGTTTCAGATAGTGGTAAATGCTCAGAAGAAAGCAAGACAGCAACAGGACAGGGGCTGGATGGGTTTGGAGAGAGTGGCTGGGGAAGTCCTCCCCAAAGAGGTGACATTTAGGCTGAGCTCTGGGCCAGCCATGGAAGCATCTGGAAAGGAGCTATCGATGCAGATGCCCTGCAAATGCCCTGAGGCAGGAGGGCATGGCACAGCCGGTGGGGACGGGAGCAGAGTGGAGGTGGGGCTGGGTAGGAGGTGAGTCGGAAGAGCAGTCAGGGTCTGAGGACACACAGCTGGTTGGCCATGGCAGGAAATTGGGATTTTATTCCTCCGTGCACTGAGACTATTGAAGGGGTTTAGATGGGGGGAATCAGTTGTGAGAAATGGTTTGTTTGACCTGCAGTGCACACTAAATGGTGTAAATGGCTCATTGCCTGTGTCTCCAGTAGACTGTGAGCTGTGTGAGGGCAGGTGTTCTCTGAAGACCTAGCACAGGGTACTCCCAGTCCACGTTGAGGCATGTAATGAACGAACAATCTATGTTTTCTTTCGATAAGCCCTGTTTCAATGGCTGAGTCATTAACACCATGTAAATAGCATTTACTGTTTAATAAAGTCTGATCATTCGGGTGCTAGGACACTCCCTGTGAGTAAGGAAAGACGCTTTCAGGGCTCGAGGGTATTACTGTATTCTGGCTGTTCTTTCAGCCTTTGAAGCAGTACCACAGGAATGTTAAGTAGACTCGATGACCAGAGAAGAATGAGAAGCCATGACATTTCAAAAATGAAAACTACAAGTAGTCCAGTAAAACCGCCTGATAAGGTGAACATGGATGTCACCTCACAATGGCCTTTGTTCTCAGAAGGAGGCAGGGCTGAGCTCTTACCTCCCGGCATGTGGGAGGTGGGGGCAGGCAGTGGCAGGAAGCAGCCATCTGGGAATTTGGGACTTTCTTAGTTCAAAGTGAAGGCCATTGAATATGGCTTAAATTTTATCATCTCTTATGCTCTTTGGAAAATAGAGACCACCTGAGACATACTGTTTTTCATTAACTGCATAATAATGTCACCTTGCATTTTGTGTGATTGACATTTTTGGACTCAACTCTCACTCTAATGGTGGGCTTTTTACTATAGTTAGTATTTGTCTGTTGTAATTTTATCTCCATTTGCAAGTAGGTATTCTCTGTTAAACCCTGAGGTTTTCTCTGAATCAGTTGGAAACCCTAATTTAGATCTCTCTGTTCCATTAAATAAAGCTGTCCTTGAAAATCTCTCATGGTGGAGTCAGCCCAGCCCGGTGCACGTGCTCTGCTGGCATCACAGCACCTGCTCCCGAGAAGGCTCTTTTCTCCTCACCTCTTTCCCCACATTCCCTTAAACATCACCCTGCAGGTAATAGAGAGTTTCAAACATGGTAAACGGAGTACACATTGGACCTCTTTTAAGTTGAAAATATTTTTCTTTGCAGAGACTTCAGCAACACAGAAACACTGTGCAGTGAACAGAAATATTATTGTGAAACATGCTGCAGCAAACAGGAGGCCCAGAAAAGGTGAGTGAAGGGTTTAGCTTTGGAGGGTGGCTTTGTGTAGTCAGAAGGAACCAGACTGGGGCTGCACAGATCTGGTTGTGAGTCCCAGTCCCACGGGCTGGTTGCCAAGTAGCTTTGGAGAAGTCAGTTACCCTCCTCACTGGAAAACTAGGGTAAGAATGCCAACCTGGGGGAGTGCACCCATTCATCCTATTGTTCGTCCATCATTCTGTTCATTCGTTTGTTCAGTGTGCCAGGTACTCCTGCTGGGTGAACAAATGGTGAGCAGGTATGATCACTCTCCTCTTAGGATTAAAGCGGAATTATAAAAAGGACTTAGCCTAATGCATAACACATAGTGACCACCTGATAGTGTTGTTAGTATTGCCTCAACATTGGAACTTCTTATTTAAAAGACGTAAGAGGTTAAAAAAAATCAAATGTTTAATAAGGAATCACGAAGAAATCAGTAACGTCGGTTCTCTGGGTAGGTGATGAGAAAGTTGCCCCATTCCAAGTTGCTGCAGAACCTGAGGTTGCGCATCTGTTCACCAGCACTAGCCAGTCACAGCTCTTAGACAGTCTGAGATAACCAGCCATTGCCTGTGTTCTGCCCCCAGAAGCCAAAAAAACTTGACATTTTAATTATCCTGGGAAGCCCTATTGTGAGTTAAATTTACCCTGCCCGTGGCTGTGGCACACTCAAGGTAACTCACAGAGGCTCATTCCTGCCGTCTGAAGCCTTCAGGGGTGAGCATTGTCCAGACTTGGCCCCAGAAACCTCACATCCGTTAACATCTCCAGTGCTCTCATGAGCCCATTTTGGGGAATGTAGCCCTAAGCCAACCCCTGTGTTTACAGGTGAGGGAACCGAGAGCCAGAGAAGGGAAGGAACTTGCCCAGGGGCACAGGAGGGGAGGGAGTGTGGGCCCAGCATGCTGTCTTATCTGCTGGCCTGCAGCGGGCTGTGTCTCAGGTTTCCCTGCCGGTCCGTCCTCAGAACCTGTGCAGTCAGACCGCACCCTTCTGCTTGTCCTCTACCTCCTTTTTCTTTGGGGGGATCCACCAAATCCTGTTCCTCCCTGGGAGGCAGAGGGCAGTGATGTGGAGTTGCACAGCATAGTTTTATTGGTACAAAAGTTCTGCAACGTCTCCTTTGAGCAGAGTTTCCCCTGTTGCCCTTTTCTGTGCTGGCTGGGCTCCAGTTAGCCAAGTCTGCAGGAGAAGTCAGCTCTGCATAAGCGAACATACTTCTGTTCCTTGAGCAGTTTGGCTGTTTGCTGGTTTGAAATCTGCTGGACCCGCTCCTGCTCTCCATTTGTGCAGGCAGCGGTGTATCCTGTTCCCCTCACAGGGTTAGGTACCATTGATTCTCTACTTCATGGTTTCTTAGGATGAGAGTAAAAAAGCTGCCCATGATCTTGGCCCTGCACCTCAAGCGATTCAAGTACATGGAGCAGCTGCACAGGTACACGAAGCTGTCTTACCGCGTGGTCTTCCCGCTGGAGCTCCGGCTCTTCAACACCTCCAGTGATGCGGTGAACCTGGACCGCATGTACGACCTGGTCGCGGTGGTGGTTCACTGTGGCAGGTGAGCGCGGCGGGAGCGGGGTGCGCGGGGGAAGTGCCATCCCCGGGCCAGAGCAGACCCCGCCACGCCCTTCCTGGGGGGTGAGGCTCAGCAGTAGGTAACGGTGCTTTAGGGGGATCGCCTCCAAGCTCCAGTCTGTTTATCAACTCTAAACAAATCTAAACATACATCATAAAATAAAATAATAAAGTAAAAATAAAAAACAAATGCATCATCATAATAATGTTCTATCACAAGGGAAATAATTTAATCTCCATTGGATACAAATGATACTTAGGAGGAGTTTGAAATAACATGGAGAAATAAATGTTTATGCTATGATTTTAATTTGTTAAAAACCAGGTTACGTATATAGTAGGATCTCAAAAGTATTTTAAGATGTATGAATAAAGACTGGAAGCTTCTCTTAAAATTTGGAGAAACAAAATATTTTGCTGAAAGTCTTTGAAGAAATATTTTTTATTTCATAATTTGGTGTAAGCATGCAAAAGTCTGTTGAACATTCACCTGTTCACTATCCTTCGCTCAGCTGAGAGGCGTCTGTGTCCCCTCCCTGGGATCAGCAGGCTCTCTCCGGCTTGTAGGCTTTAGATTGGGGCCTGTCACCAAGCAGGCGTCCTCTCCTCTCCATCCACCTGGATCCCATCTTGGTGAACAGACCGTTACCAAGAGGATATGTGGTTCCACATGGAAGAATGGATGGATTGATTTTTTTGCCATACTGGGTGGGTGGTATCAGAATCTGTAACTTCACATCTGAAGCACCTCATTTTTGTTCTGTGCAGAGTAGCTTTAAGTCACAGGTTGTTTTCTTACATTCTCAGAGAGCTGTATTTATTGGTCAGTTTTAAGCTACCTTTGTATTTCCCCTGAAGAATGTGTCTAACAGTCTTTTTTGGGGGGAGGGTAATTAGGTTTATTTATTTATTTATTATTAGTCAGCTGTGTTTGTTTGTTTTTATGGAGGTACTGGTGATTGAAGCCAGGACCTCATGCACGCTAAGCAGGCACTCTACCGCTGGGCTACACCCTCCCCCAACAGTCTTTTAAAGAATATGGGGTCCAGTGATCTGGAAACTAGCCGTGAACACTGGGCTGGGAGGAGGTCTTGGGGCAGGCAGAGCCTGGTACCTGGAGGGTCCCTGGTGGCCGAGGTGGGCGGCGTGGACGGGTGACAGGAAGCAGACCACCCTGGGATGTGGGGACCAGAGGGGGTTTCAGAATGGATCTCTCTGGTGCCAACTCTAATCCGTGGGGGCACTGGTGAGGACGAGGCAGAGACCCATGAGAACTGGGGGACGAGTGGGAGGTGGGGTTCAAGAATGCTCAGCTTCTTTAACGGGGGCCCAAGGTCAGAGCAGCCCTGGGAGCAAGGGAGAGCTGGTGCCGAGTCATGCATGCTACTCACGAGGATGCTTTAAATTCCTCCCCGCTAGAGTGCTCGCTTTGGCAGCACATATACTAAATTCCACCCCGCTAGAGGTGGGGCTGTTCTCATACACAGAGCGGGGCTGCCCGTGCACAGGGATCAGGTGGCTTCCGGCCTTGGGCACTGGGAAGCTCCGAGGTTGGGGAGCTGAGCGCTCCCTTCTCATGCCGGGACCTCCTGGCCCACTGTTGCCTTGGGTACACAGCCTCATTCATTGATCTCTCCTACAAATATTTTTCAACCCGTATTTCCTGGGTTCTGTGGCAGGATCTGAAGGTACTGCAGTGAGCAAGACTCACAGGGGCCCTGCCCTCATGAAGCTGAGGATCTAGCGGGAAAGACAGATAATTAACAAGTAAACGCACCAGCCTGCCGCCGCCGAAAACCACTGCCAAATAACTGATTATCTTGATTAGCGCTCTGAGGAATGAACAGGGCGATGACAGAGAGCAGCAGGAGGCACCTCTCCAGGGAAGGTGGTCGGCAGAGATTTCTTTACCGGGGTGACATTTGAGCGGAGGCCTAAGGAATAAAAAGGGCCAAGAGTACAAACGTGGCGGGGGGGGGGGGGACCATTTCAGGCATTTCTGGCAAGTGCAAAGCCCAAGGCAGGAGCGGATGATGTGTGTGAACAGAGGAGGCCAAGTGGGCTGGAGGGGAGGGGTGGCCGGGTGAGGTTGAAGAAAGGCAGGAACAGAGCCTATGGGTCATCTTGTATTTAAAGAAAGGCAAATACAGCTTCACTTTGATGGTGCATTGGAAAAAACAACCCAAAACTCAAGATTTACAGTTAAATTCCTCTCAGTTGTGCAAATCTGATGACAGTAACTGCTATGTAGTTGTTCCTCCTGCTTTTTTTTTAATAGTGTGTAATAATGTAACTCTTTGTTTTCCTACTTGTTATCATTATGGTTTAACATCCTCTAAAACTTCAATCACATTATGTCACTCCTCAAAATTCCCAAGCGTCTTCCTGGCTCACTCTCAGAGAAGTCCGGAATCTTAACCACGGTACCCCCTTCGCCTCCCCTCCTCCATGTCCCGGGCCCGCTGGGCTCTGGCTTCCTGGTGTTTGGTGAACACGCCGAGAGCTCTTCCCGCCCCTTCCCCCCCTCACACTTGCTCTTACCCCTTCCTGAAACGTCTCTCATATGGTCACATGACTTGTTTAACACACACATACTCTCACCTCTTTCCTTCAGGGAAATTTTCTTCTGCTAAAATCTCATGTTATCGGAGAGGCTTTCTGTCATCACTTTGTATCAAGTAGTGCCTTCTCTCTGTCACTCACCACCCCGTGACTCTGCTTTATTCCTCCCAGCACTTAGCACCACCTGAAATCTATTGATATTATAGTCTGCTTATTACCTCTCCAACCCTCACCTCAAGAGAGTGGGGGCTTTGTCTTGTTCACTGCTTTTTTTGGCCTCACAGCCAGAATGAGTCTGGCACATCATAGGTGTACAGTAACTGTATGTTTCTATTTGTTGCATTTGAATGTCTGTTTTCCCCCATGGGTTGTGAGTGCTTAAGAGACAAACGTTTTACTCACCTTTCCCTTGTGCCCAGCACAGCATCGGCATCTGGATGTTACTCCATGAGTTGTGGCCAAACGAATGTGGACGTAGACACGACCTATACTGTCCTGGTGATAGAGTTTTGGTTTTTTTTCTAGTGAATCACTGTATCTAAAGAGCTACATAGCGTTTTATAAAGCAGTAAATGTTAACCTGGTAACTTGCTTTGGTTTGTTCTTTTCCAGTGGTCCTAATCGTGGGCATTATATTACTATTGTGAAAAGTCATGGTTTCTGGCTTTTGTTTGATGACGACATTGTAGAGGTTGGTATGCAGATTGGTATCATCGGGGTGGGGCGTAGACATTTTGGGATGTGTATGTAAAGTAGGTTTTTCTAAAGTAGGTCTGTTTTCCCATAATCTGAGTTGAAAACAACCTTCATTTCTCTCCAAGCTCAATTCTGCTGCTCCCCATCCTCTCTGGAAGGGGCGAAGGGGTGTGACCGTGGGCTTGTGAGTACTGTGTTCTTGTTCAGTTAACTGATCAGCCATAGACATGGGACCTCTTTGCTGTCATATTTACATGTAAATCCTGTTTACTACTGTGACTAAAGCCCTGTCTGGTACAGACCAAATAAACTTTGAAGTTCTATTAAAATTACTTTGTTACACCAAATTTTTCTTATATTGATTATTTTTTAAAAATTCTTTCAGTCTGTTAAACCTGGAAATCTTTATGTTACACTTAAGTATTCTGTATGTTGATTTTTATTTTTTGTATTTTGATTTTGTTCGAAAGGAATATCAGCTGGAGAGAATTCCACACTCAAAGACATGATCTATTTTAGCCCACTTAGGGTAGCACTAAAGGGAGTAAACTCTGCTGACCTGGAAGAATTAACGTTATTCCCAAGAGCTCCCCCAGTTTATCATTTGATAGCAGAAGTCCTGGCTTCTTCAAAGAGTGCCCACCTATGGCTGACAGACTGAAGGGTGACTTTCTTCCCTCACAGTTCACAATGCATGTAATCATGTCTCCCTGTCAAGTCTGTGGAATTCTGTTTGCTATTGAAAGTCCCCAGCTGTGAATTTATGACAGTTTCTTACATTTTCTCGTGCATTCCATTACCTTTTTCTTTTCTTCTCCCAGAAATCATGTTAAACCATTGTATTGTTTTATTTCTCTCTTTCTTGCAGAAAATAGATGCCCAAGCTATTGAAGAATTCTATGGCCTGACATCAGATATATCAAAAAATTCCGAATCTGGATATATTTTATTCTATCAGTCAAGAGAATAACTCGCAGAGCTGTGGGACTGATTCAAGTGGGGGAAATGTTCAAAGCTCTCTCACCTGGTTTCCCAGACGTTCCTCTTCCCCAGCGGCCACCAGGTGTTACCCCGAGTCTGGGTGGTCTGGCCGTGTTACACTCTCTCTCCCTCGTTTTTCTACATGCAGCACTCGTGGTTTTGTTTTAGTCTGAGGTGGAGTTAACTACAATCAGACTGTAGTAAGGGTTAGGGGAATAACTTTTGTTAATTTTAGGGTTGGGTACATGCTGTGCCACCTGCTATGTGTCTGGCTGAATTAGAATGACAGTTCCTACGAACGTCGAGTCTATTGGGGTCTTAGCTAAACTTCCTAAATGGCTTCCGGGGTCTCCTTCAATGCATTCCTTTAACTTGTCCCTGGAAACACTGCTGCCCATCTTTAGCTTCTCTGCCTCTTTTCTGACAGAAGGACAGAAGAATTGGGTAGACGTTCACCTCTTAGAGCTGGAACTATAGCTTTAAGTTTGTGCGAGTGAAGATGTTTAAAAGTGAGTAACCTCAAAAGTGAGACCGCCCCCCAGGTGGAGCAGGGCGAAGAGAAGCCGTGCCGGTGGCCCGCGTCTGCCCGGGCTGTGCTCACCTCGCCGGCACGATTCCCAGGCCCGGGAGGTGCGGAGCTCAGGGCAGGCGAAGCCAAGACGAGGGAGCTTTGGTGCACAGTGGAGACTTTCTTTTCTTATCTTTCTACCAAAATCGAGTTTCAGGAAAATAACTCTGCTCTTTGTTTTTAGTGACACTTTTCTTCTGTCCCGTGAGTTGTATCTATCTTTTATCCAGCACTGCTAAGTTTTCCAAGGTATCTTTCCGATCCCGCTGGTGTTTCACGGCCAGTAGTGGCAGGGCTGAGACCACGGTGACTGCCTCAGGTGCAGCTCTCTTTGGCCAGTCGGCACCGACACCATCCTTTATGAGAAGAACCAAATTACTCACCTTGCCCACCATCAGCCGCGTTGGACAGCTGTTGACATTTGAACATTTCAGTCTGTTTACTGAGGCGCTGGCGAGCCCCAGGGCTAATGTGGAAACTTCTCTCCAGGAGACACTGGAGTTAGCTGGGTTTGAAGGTGGGGAAAAGGAAGTGTCAGTCGGCGAGTGGAGGGATGGACAAAGTGGTAGCGTGTCTTTGGCTCAGACTCCTAGAAGGCTCGACACGACGGAGCATTTTGGAAGAACCTCATCTCACCGTAGTTACTTTTACCTTTTTCACTTTTGTTATATGTGTATTTATTAGATCATTTGCATATTGGTACCTTTTATTAAAAAGGGTCGATATGGTGTTTTGCTGTTGAGCTGGTTTTTGGTTTCTTACAAATATTATGAGTTGCAGATCTTGGCTTCCTTTGGGAAGTCCATTGGCTTCCATACACTATAATATACTGTGAACCTGTTACTTTGTTACCTAATAAATCAGCGAACGAACATGCAAACTTTTGGCATAATGTGAACTAAAATTGCAATTGAAAATATTACTGGCCATTTTGCAACAAGTAAGAGCATAGCACTTTATCTGTATGAAAACTGGATTTCTTATCTTGGAAATATCTTGAACTGTTTATCGCTCAGAACTTCGATAAGCATGCCAACACTTCATCTGATCATGCTTGAAGTGAACATCTTTTACTTTTCACTGGAGAAGACAAAAACAGGGTGATCTTCACATTATTGTTTTCTACAAGTGATGAAAATATACCTTGCCTTGTATAGAGGCGAATTCATATTTATAAACATTTTGTCTTTTTTTTTCCTCCATGAAACATGCAGTAATCACTTACCTGGAAGGTGAGTTTTTATTCTGTTTTTAAGGAGAGACACTTTCCAACTGAAGGTGAATGATACAGGGAGCTATTTGTACTACACATAATCCCTATGTCTGACTGCAGGTTGAAACTTTAAGAAAATGATGATTGATCTCTAATATATTTGAAACTGATACATAAGAAGAACTATTAAAATTATCTTTGAAATGATTCTTGAAGTTAACGTATTAGAAAGTTTCAGTTGGAAGCCTACAGAAGTCATATTTACATGCTAAGTCATAGTTTCAGTGATTTTTTTTTCTGCAATGTGTAAAAGGTTTTTCCCAGTGACTTAACTGAAGTAATTCATTTCAATATTAAGAAAGGATCAGGAAAAAAAAGTCAATTAAAATTCAGTATTCATGGATAAATTTTTGGAATTAAAAAATACGTATCGAAGATAATACAAAGACATTAAAATGGTCATGTGATGAAGGAAAAGAAAACTGAAAAAAGACCAAAACACACTTATCCGCCAACACTCCATCAGTTTTTTAAACTTTAGAGCTATCCAGGAATTTCTTCCCTCTTCCTCTTTAATAAATGACAGAAACACAAGGCAGCTACATTCCCCACCCCCACCCCCAGTCATTTCACTTTATGTGAAGACGATAGCACATAAACACTTCTTTCTTTTCCATCCCTCATTCGCTGCGTGAAGCAGAGAGTGGAGTGGGATACGTGAGACCATCCTGAGATCAGACAGCACAAAGGCTCAGTGGTGTTCCCACAGTGGCCAGCTTTTTGTGTCACTTTCTGGCAGGAGTGAAGCCTGCTGTATTTCTTTTAACTACTGGGTGTTTTAAAATAAGTTACAGTGTTTGACACTTAAAAAAGAGAAGGACTGTTTGCTTTATTGGTTACTTCCTTGTTTAACGTCTAGACTATGGTACAGTGTGCTAAAACGTCGTTTGTTTAACAGCCCACGTTGGTAGAAGGCTGATATTTTTTGTCTTGTTATTCCGATGCATTTTCCATTCCGAGGCCACGTGAAGTGGGCTGTTTTGAAGGGAGCCAAGGAACCACACAAGAGGGTGGTAGGTTTGACTAGGAAACTAGTCTTGTTGGTTTTATAGCCTGATATATTTTGGATTTCAGATGAAATGGGGAAAAAATGACAGAAATGGTCCTATGCGTTTATTTTCATGGATACCCTGAATTTTCATGGGCATGCCTAACAATGAACTAGGTTCTAACTAGAGCTTAGGGCTTATTTTAGATATTGGAGTGTAGCTTTATTACAGATGGATTTTATCTTTAAACACTGCATTTTGATCAACTTTGTATATTCATGTGTATTAAAATATTGTGTACTAAATGTTTTGCCCTCGTTTGCTATTATATGGTCAAGGCATTTATCAGCACTAGTGTGATTAACTCATGTAAATGGCATGGGTCAGGGAAAATGATTTCCTATGTTTCTGCCTAATTAAGTTTCTGTTTTCCAGTATTACATTAATTTATTTTTGGCTTCCACTTATGTATAACCAAAATAGTTACTGTATTTGTGTGGCATTCATTTATTTGACTTTGTTGCTAAAAAAAATTTTTTTTTAGTTTTTATTTAAAATAATCTGTACCTTATTTTTTTTTATGTAACCAATTCAAGCACTTTAAGCAATAATGTCAATCTTGTGAAACTTCAATCAGTTTAACACCCTGCCTCTAAAATTGTTTGCAAAAAATAAATAAATAAAATAGGAATTCTCTTCCTAGAGAATTATATCTGGATAGTGTTACACACATGGACTTTAAACCCTTTTTTATAAAATGTGAGTTATTGGCAAGTCTCAGGTAACCATTCCAAAGTTAATTTTGAAGCGTTGAAAAGAATACTCTGGTCATTGCAACAGGTAAAGCTCCTGCTGCTGTCCAGGTTTGTAAAGTTAGTTTTCTGAAGGTAACTCACCACTTTTTTTGAGTGAGAAAGATCAACAGAATGAATCCAGAAACCTATGTCAGGGGAATAGTCTCAATTTGCTACCAGTGAGAAAAAGAATTAGGGGCAGGTATGTTAGGCATCCGGCGAATTGCTTAGCTGAGATTTTGCATAGAAAATGCCCTTTGCCAGTTATGAAATAAAAGATCCATACCCCAAATAAGGAAGTGGCTTCCAGCTCTTTCATCCCATGGGCATCTGGTTTCTAGGAAAGAGTAGGAGTGTGGTCCTGGCCGCAGGTACGGCAGCCAGCCCCAGGCTTCCGGGCGATGCCTGAGCTGTGGAGACCGCGGCCAGGTGCATGCCGCTCCCTGCACCGGCCTGCCCATGTCCTGTGGTCTCAGAGTGTCCCCCCCCCCCGCCCACTAGGGCCGAGACTCAAGCTTGCTGTTAAAATGCTTAAGGCTTCTCTTCCCCCACCCCCAAACAGTCACTTCAGGGGTCTGTGTGTGGGCAGACTGTCATCTGAATACTCTTGCCTGGGCCCAGTGATGGGAATAAAACCCCACAGACCACGAGCAGAGCGATGTGCCTTTAGGTCTCCCAGTTCATCCATCTTCTCTTGGGGCGGTTCAGGGGGACCTGACTGAACATAACAGGGGCTCGGTGGGGGACCACCTGCACCAACCTTGAAGGCTGTGGGGATAGAAGACCTCAGGAAAGTGTGTTCTTCTTTCCGGCCTCCTTTTGTCCGTCTGTCAAATGGGGTTTATAGGATAGACTTGTCCCCAGCAGCATGACACTTTCTGGCGAATGAGAAGAGTTGCCCATTTCTCCAAATTTCCCTCCCTCTGTTCATTGACACCTTGAACAGAGAATGAAGCCTTCTATTTCCATGCTTTATATTTACATGAAGATAAAAATGCTTGCTGAGTCATTTTCCCCCCCCGAGGGAAGATTTCGATCTTGGGGATAGTACTTGAGACAAACTTCTTAGACTTGTCCTAGAGATGTCCCAGGAGGAGAGTTTTTTTTTTTTTATTCTTATTTTTCATTGAAGTGTAGTCAATCTACAATGGAGAGATTTTTAATTAAGCGATTGTTTAGCACTTGTTGTGTGCTAGGCATCGTGATAGGAGTTCGGGGATTAAAAAGGTGGAGCAGATAGGATCACCTTCAGTCTCTTGCCTCTGAAAAAAGGTGTGTGGAAAAGACATTTACAGTGTGGAGATGACACGTGGGGGAACGGAATTCATCACAACTTACCAAGCTCGGGTATTCGGCCCGGGTCTCCCCGAGCAGACAGGGCTGCTTCAGTTGGTGCTGTTAGATAAAGCAGGCCGGTCTCTTCTTCCCTTGGATCCCCTGGGAGTCCCACTTTCTTGCCTGTTCTGCCTCTTATTTAGCTCCTAATAGGGACGACACAACTTTAAAAACAATGTGTAAATCCATTATGTTACAGCAATGGACCTGAGCATTTTGCCTCTTCATTTTCATGTTCAAAGAGCCAGAATATTGAAGGTTTTAACAGTGAATTTTATGCATAAATTATCTAAACAATCTCTTTCCATTATTACCGAATAATTAGAGCCTGTCCAGAACTTACCAGCATCAATGAGAGTATGAGTTTTTAAGCTGTGTGACTCATGATTTTATTGGCTTATCCACCTATGTTCTCTTTTGGGGCTCCCTTATGTTTTAATAGTTTAATTAGGAGCTTACGAACAGATGAAAACCAGCTTCATTTTGGTTCTGAGACACCAGAGTTAGAAGTGGCGTTAGATTTTTGTAAAAAGGATTCCTAATTTTGTGCTCATTTCTCCCGTGATGATTTCTTCATAATAAAGTATTTATTAACGACCTGGAGGGTACCGTATTCATGTTGTGAGTTACACGGATGTGTCCTTCACTTTTTTCTTTGCCCCAAGGGAGCGTGCATGCTGTAGCAAGGCAGTGTGGAATTCCACCGAAACTCTGCCTAGAAACGTTGGGCATTTGTGCTGTGGGTGGAAATCCTGGTTTGTTCTTACTTCCTCATGGTAGTTTGGGAGGTTGGAGAAGAAAACTGAGACGTAGATTTGACTTGGCAGGAAGCAAAATAATTTAACAGTTGAAACCACCATTTCTATATATTTAACCAAATCCTCCTCTTATCATCCAGCTCAGCCGTATTTGTATTGCAGGATGTCTTTTAATTGACCTTGCCTGCGAGAACATTCTGTGCTGAGGTAACAGAAAATAAACAGAAGAAAAATTTGAGAGCAAGCCTTCCTGTCTTCAGCAGCAAGCTGTCCCTTCACTATAGCACCTGTCTCGGGTTGAGAAGTGCCTGTTGCCTGTTCCAACTTGGACTTCTGAGGCTTCAGTGGCGGTAGGGGTGAAGGCTGTGGGAGAGAGGAACCTCCTCCTGGATGTTCATTGATGACCTGACCCTCAACCCAGGTCACTGGACAAGTCTGGGAAGGTTACGAAGCACAAACTCACTCAGAATCTGTCCTCAGATGGGAATTTGTACAGAATATAGAAGAATAAGGAGGTGGGGGCAGGGTAGGAGGAGGGAATAGGCAAAGACCCTTCTAACTTTACTGGGTCACCGCTAGCCTCAGGTCTCACTGCAGCATCTGTGCCTTCGCCCTGCAGGGTTACATGGTCCCAGGGTGCCCCGCCAGTGCCCTTAACTGACAGGCAGCCCACAGACTCAGCACCCTTTCTGTTGTTGCCTGGACCTTGATCTCTCATAGGAGAACTGCAGGCTCGATAGCAGTGTGAGAAAGCCCTACTGGGCTTGGAACGGCAAGTCCAGGTTCCAGGTGGGCTGTGCCTAGCTGGTCCTGTCATCATAGCACATGGGGCAGCAAAGGAACAGGAAGCAGAAGATCTGAATTCAAGTCCTGACTCCGCCTTCCTGGTTGGATGATATTAGAGGTTTGTCCCCTAAGTCAGATGTTGGACATGACCTTGGGGTTAGGATGCTAAACAGTGGTATTTGGCAAAGGAGGACCCTTCTCCGCAGAGATGCAACTGCCAAAACCATGGACAGCATATGATAGCTAGTTACTCAAATAATTAGGAAGTTGTGGGGTACTGTGCTATACTGTTTCATTTAATCTAATCCCCATGACATCTTCTAGGCATAAAAGATAAGACTAAAGACAGGTTGAGGGGGGTGGGCGGGAAGCAGCTTCTGACATCCAGAAAATAGCCAACAGCAGCTGTGCTTAGGATGTTGTCCAGAACTGACCCGGCACTCCAGCTGGGCCATTGTGTTTTCTGGTAGGACAGAAACAGTCGCTCAGAACACCAACCTCAGACAGGGTCATGTTGTGACCACAATGAAGTGAGACGATAAACATGACCACTGCATAATTTCACCGAAGCATGGACAAAAAACAAGGTCACTGCAAATCGCAAAATACCAAACATCCCTCTCCTGCCAGATCCAAGTCACTGCTGCTGCTTTACCAATATTGGCGTTAGCACTGCTCCCATCTGTCCTAGGTGAGATTTATTAAGATATGTGATCAAAGGATTAGCCCCACTTCCTGACAGCACCCAGTCCAGCACCCAGAGTTTCTTGGACTCTCCCCAAAATCACTAAACCAAAGCCCCAATCCTGTAAGTTCTAACACCCTCTTACTAAGATGCTCCACGCTTCCCCACAGTGTGTGGCCTCTTGCTGCTCTGAGATTACACATGATTTTGTTAACCGCAGTTGTGCTCCTGGAGGTCTGTCTGGAGAGCATGGATAGAGGACTGTGCTAGACTGAGAGAGAAGGCAGCTTCCTGGGTCTGCGGGTCTCATGGCTGGAAGGAGAGGCAGCCACACACATTCCAGGTCATCATTGGGGTTCTGATGCCTAATGGATCTGCAGTGACTCCTGCCTAGAGGGGATGGTGGAGGTGGTGGGCTGCGTGCCAAAGAGGCTTCTTACAAGTAACTTTGGATAAATCTGGACCTCAGTTTTTCCTGACCTGTAATATATAGTTAGAGAGAGCAGGGTTGTGATGTGTAGAAACTCCTGGAAAGCATGAGAGGTAGCTAATGTGATTATGGGCAGGATACGGTAAGACCAACGAGCTTTGTTCTTTGTTTATGGATTCCTGGCACCTCCACACCTACCTTTAGAATCCCTCAGGTGCGGCTGTGTTGGCCTCCAGAGCCTTTGAGTCTACTGCAGTGCCAGAACTCCTCTTTGAGGCAGAGTCTGGAACAAATAAGATAGGGCCTGAGCCCCATCTGTAGGAAGGGTATAAAATCTATTTCAGGAATTCCAATTTTCCACAGCAGACAAGGTCGTAGTTCCATCCAGATCTTGTGGTGCATGCGGAAGAGCTTTTTAGAATCGGAGGGTTGGGGTGGGGGTCAGGGCAGAGAGTGGTGAAGGCAGGTGGCAGAAGAGGTGACTGAGGACATGTGCAGGGTCTAGTGCCCTCTAGTGGGAATGGCCTAAAATGCTCCCTGATTTTTCTCAAAAGAACGGCAGGACACGTCTTGCTTTCATTTTGTATACGTTGTTTGTCCGTGGGTTTCTGTTAGAAACAAACTCCAAACCTGACAACAGTTATCTTGACTCCAAACCAAGACTTAAGTTACAAAGGCCACCATCTTTCAGCAAGAAAGGACCATGGAACACAGGATCCCAGGGTCAAAGAGAGGAGAAAGTGACCTCCTTGAAGACAGAGTCACCTCTGAAGCTTCCTGGCTGGAGAAGGTCATTGAGTGAAAACACGTGCATGATATCAGGCAGCGCTGGAGTGGAAGAACCAGGACAGGAGAGTAGAGGATAATTGATTCTTGGTCCTACGTAGCTTGTTAATTTTACAAAGCAGGAAGGGAAGAAAGAATAAGGAAAGAAAGAAACATAGCATCTTTGAAAAATTGATATAAGCATTTAAGTCAAAGATCTAAGAGCTACTGTCTTATTTTGCGAAGTGTCAGGAGAGCTCCCCACAGCAAGCCAGGTGATGAGGCATAATTTTACTCCTCACCATCTGACCAACAGTGAATACACCATTTTATTTTGCTATTCACATTTTGGCTAAAATCCTCTACAAGCTACTGATTTTTATGATAAACACCGAGACTTCCCTACAAATGGACTCAATGGTTTTGGAATTTCTAGAAAATTGTTTTGCATTTTGGTGTGGCCTTACATCATTTTTATAGAGACTTTTATTTGTAATTCTATCTGCTGACCCCGACTTAGAACATCTAATGGAACTTTCATTTTATCAGGCTCAGTATTTCTCTCTTCTCCGCTTGGATATATGGGGAAATGAGATAGAAAGTCTGTAGTGACATCTGGGAACAGGAGTGTGAATCAGTGGATGATGGAAATGTGAGAAGAACATTCAATAAGGAAAAAATTGCAAAAATTGGATCCAAAAGGAACAGGGAGAAAGAAAGTGCTAGTCTTCGTAGGCGAGGCTGGTTAGTGTGTGACTTCTGTCACGTGAAAAGTTAGATGAAGTTGGCTGATGGAATCTACTTTAAAATAGATCTCAAGGTAGGCAGATACATTTTATTTTTAAAAACTATTAGGAGAGATTTTAAACATGCACAAAAGTAAGATAAAAAATAAAATAGATTCCTGAATCTCCATGAACCTACGACTCAGCTTTACCAGTTAACTGTAGCCATTCCTGTTTCAGACTGGTGGAATTCTCCAATAGTGCTGGAAAGTTACCAAACTAACAAGCCTTCCACTCTCCAGGATCTCTGAACAAGAATAATGTTATAAATCAACTACAGTTGTCCTCTGAAAGGACACCTATGTGAAGTTAGTACAATTCAGATTAACAACCGTCTCTCAGGGATTATACACTTATTTTGTCATTTCTCTAGCTTGAAATAATGTGTCATTCCTCTAACTTGAAATGTTTTCACATAAATGCAGGAAGTTTTTTTTTTTTCAATACAGAGATTTTCTAGTTGAAATTGGCTTACTTTGTATAGTGGAAGTGACACTGCAGTTTGAGGGTGACCATGTTGATGCAGAAAATTAAAGTGAAAAGAATGGCACTTTATAACCACTGTAGAATATAGAAGATGGTCTTAGGTATCTTTATGCAAAAGTGAAAACAGCTCACAGTGCTCACATGCTTGCTCTTCTAGGTTTTCACCTTTCCATCTACTTCCTTCTGGAGTTTCCCAAAGAGATGGGACCAGACTCAATATTCCTATTTGTCTCTGCCTTCTCCTGTTGGTATTTTTCCTCATGGCCTGTCATTAGCTGCTTTCGCTGATCAGTGGACTAAACGGAAGAGTGCCAGAGAGGGAAGGCGGTTCCTGGATAACAGTGCAAACTTTCCATAGTCCTGAGATCTCAGCAAGACTTCTTGCATTGTTTCCTAAGTCAGTATTACCTAGAATAAGGAAGGAGGGGCTGGGGGAAGTCGCCCGGCGTTGAAGCAGGGTCACTACTGTGTGTGGTGGACCCACGCAGCAGAGGAGAGATTCCGGCTCCATTTCAGCTCTCTGAATCCCCCTCTTTCCGCACCTGCAGAGCTGCAGGGGTCTGGGCAGGAAAGAAAGAGGTGGTCTTAGCAGCCGGGTGAGGGGGTGGGAACCAGAGAGTCACTCTCCCTTGCCCATTGTCCAAATGATCAAGGGCTGAGGTTTTCAAGCTTTTCATTCGGTACCACAATCTTTTTTGGAAAATAAAATATTATACAGAACCTAAACTATGTATGTATGTATTATTTTGTATGGTATTTTATTAGTGTACATTTCTTTTCAACGTTAATTTTATGAAGTTAATAAGATCAAAGAGGCTCCTTGAAGAACATGAAATTTTAAAACTGGCCATCTGTTATTGGTCTCGGCACCCTGTTTGTATCTGAATTTTATTTCACTCAGAGGATTAGGAAAATCCAAGTTCACACAGATATATGGTTGCAAATACTGTTTTTGTTTTGTTTTATTTCTGCTGTTGTTTCTTAAACAGTTGTCTTGCAATATACCAGATTCCTTTCAATGAAGAGAGGTAGTGGGTGAACTTTTACTTTTGAGGTCATCATAAAAATAAGTGAACCTCCCAAGTTTTCTGAGTTGGAGGGTCTCCGATGAGTTTAAATTTGATTTATAACAACCTTGAGTACGTTGATTATATAACCAAGTTATAGTTAAAAAGTGAAATGCTAATGAAAACATTTGTGGAACCTCTGAAGCAGGGTTCCCTGGAACACAGTTTGAAAATCACCAAGCTGGTGTTAAACAGGTAATGCTTCCTTTTATTTCCTTACCCAAACATCTTTCAGCATTTAATGCTGCCCTTTCATGGTTTTCCCCCTTTTAGAGCTGGCACTGAACTATTTTTTTTTCAGCTTTATTGAGATAGCATTAACATATAACATTGTGTATGTTTAAGATGTACAACGTAATGATTTGACATGCATATATTGCAAATAAATGCCATAATAAGATTAGCTGACACACCCATCACCTCACATGGTTACAATGTTTTGTTGTGGTGAGAACTTTTTCTTTTAATCAGGGATTGAACCCAGGACCTTGTGTATGCCAAGCAGGCGCTCAACCACTGAGCTATTACCCTCCCCACTATGGTGAAAGTTTTTGAGATTGACTGTCTTAGTAACTTTCAAATAGCATTGAGCTCATTTTCATTCGATTTCAGTAAGATGGCACTGTTGATGGGAGGATGGAGAGGAGGACCCAGCCAGCTTGTTCTGTCTGGTCCCTGTGTTACCATCTCTTTCCCTCCTCTCCACTCCCTCACCCAGCATCAAGAGGGTGGGTTCTAGTTCCAAGTAAAACTGTCAAGTACATGGACTGACTTCTCACAGTCTCTTCAGTCCTTCCATCAAGACTTCCTCAGTCAGTATCCCATGACTTGGACCCTACTTTCTGTGCGGTGTTTGTTGGCCATATTGGTAAACTAACCAGCTGATGTATTTACTGGCTTTTGCAAGTATTAGTTATTTTTATAACATATTTACTGAGCAATTTCTTTTTTTATTATTAGATCACACATTTGCTTTATTAATATTTTGGGTTTTAAAATTTAAAAAAAATTTTTTATTGATGTGTAATTGATTTACAATGTTAGTTTACTGAGCAATTTCTACATGACAGATACTAAGCTAAGCATTTTGCTTGCGTTACCACCTTGGGTTCTCACAGCGCTGTGAGATGGGTCTAGTGTCACCATTCCCATCTGGAGACTAGAAGACAGAGGCTTGGACTTCTGGAGTCTTTGGAACTCAAGCTATGTGGTTCTAATTTCAGGTACAAATGAATAGGGGTTTTAGAACTTTTGTTCAACTGAAGAACAGATATTTCCCCCAAATACCCAGCAGGTAAGAGCACAGATGTTGAAATCAAACGAACACAAATAAGGATGTAGGCTCTACTGCTTACCAGCCATGCAATCCTGGTCAGTCTCAGTCTCCTCATCTGTAAAATGAGGATGGTAATATAACACCCATGTCTAAGTGTTGTGAAGGTTAAATAAGATGAACTATGTCAGGCGCCTAACACAAAGCCTGCCACTGTGTTCAGTGCATTCAATATCTTCAGTGCTTGACCGTCAGTATTTGGAAAGTATTAGCTGTTATTTTGTCATTATTAATTCATTAATAGGCCTGGCTGGACAAAGTGGTACCAGTCAAATCTTCCACTTAATAACATATTTAAAATAGGAATAAGTGACATTGCCCAGATTAATTTAAGAGAAGAAGTAAGACAATGCTAAAACCATCTAGCTTAATTCTTTGACTCTTTGAAGGTGTGGTCGCCTCTTTGAGAGACATCAACTCATGTGGGGTCTCCGCTGTGGCCTGGTTCAAAAGTTAGCGTTTGATGCCTACTTTTCCTTTCGGGCACGTTGGAGTCTCAGGCATAGGTGGATGCTATCTGGGTCAGCCGATGACAGACAGAGCAGAGACAGCTAAGATCATCAAGTTGTCATTCATGCACTTTGTACAAACCTCTATAGGCAGCTCTGGGATCAATTCGGCCCCAGGAGCGGTTCCTGCAGTTGGCATCTGATTAAGTCAGCGTTGTCCCCACAAGTGCTGTTTCTGCCCTTGCTGAAGGACAGAGGGGCTTGCTGGCTGCTTCCTCCCTGGAGAACCCACAGTGAGCAGGGGCCGCTGTGAAGGCATCTCAGTCCCTGTCGGTCCCCTGAAGGTCGGCTCAGCAAACCAGCTGCTCCAAACTTGTAGGAACCTTGTAGCAAATCTGAAGCAAATTTGGCAACACTTTCCTGAACCATTTAGGGATCTCCTACTGGGCTTTTATTCAGAAGCTCCCTGGCTTTCCCCAGCTCCAGTTAAAGGACATGATTATCTTTTCTTTTTAAAAACACTTTGTATTATTTAAAAAATAAAATCAAAATGTTCATGGTCTGTAATTAGGAGAACATAGTAGAAAAAGAATAATCTTCACAGTGCTTTTTTGCTATTTATTTTTTATACATTTGACTTAACGTACAAATGTTTTGAAAATTACAGGAGTGATGCACAAATCATGATTGTAGTTAAAAATTCAACAAGACCCGGTTAAATCAAGTAAAAATGAAAGTTTCCCTTTGCTTTCTCCCAACTCCATTTCCTTCTTCAAAGGTAAACTACTGACGAAAGTTTGTAGCAGGCCCTTCCAGAACTTTTCTTGCATTAGCACACATACATATGCACAGAGAGAATATTAACATGTACATATGCATTTAGTTTTGATTTTTTAAACATAATTGTTTTTAAATGTTATTCTGCAACTTGCTTTTCCCCCCAGGTTAATAGTCTTGTCAATCTTTCTACACTAGAGCTTCTTCATTAAATATATATAGATATATAAGGGGGGAGGTATAGCTCAAGTGATGGAGCACGTGCCTAGCATGCCTGAGGTCCTGGGTTCAATCACCAGTACCTCCACTGAAAAATCAAATAAATAAGTAAACCTAATTACCTCCCCCCTGCAAAAAAAAAAAAGAAAAAAATTTAAAAAACAAAACCAAAAAATAAAAAGCAAGATACAAAATGCCATTCAGAAAAAAAATATATATATATTGCAATGGGGAAAGAAGTAACTCAGTGGTAGAGTGCATGCTTAGCATGCACAAGATCCTGGGTTCGATTCTCAGGATCTCCATTAAAAATTTTTTTTTCAATTAATTGCATATAAATCTATCATATAGATATACCATAACTTATTTAAAGAACATTTAGGGGGTTTTTTTTGCTATTATAAGCAATCTTTCAGTAAGTATCTTTGCACACATATCTTTGTACAAATAGTATTTTTTCATTTAAATTTAAAACTTTGCCCCCAAGGCAGGAAGGATTGACACTAGCAGGCTCAGAAGGTTGAGCTGTAGCTACATGCAAATGTTGAATTAGTCCAGGAAAGTACTTAGGGAAATTAGAAGAACTCTAAATCTTTTGGACAAGAACGAACACTGAACTTGAGAACTAGTTGGTTTTTATGAATGCCAAACAAGATTTTTTAGTTTCATGTTTGTTTAATGTATTCAGACCATGGAGCCATCATCTAAGGATAATTATCGGAAGCATAATTTTAAGCTTGCTGGAGGACAGTGTGATGGACTTGATGTCTATCCTCATCTGGTGTCGAATTCTCTCAAGGATCCTAGAGCCAAGAGAGAGGCTTGAAAGTTGATCATGTACATTTTTCCGTTGTTTCCCTTTCACCAAGGTATAGAGTTTCCAACTGGTCCAGTTGTGAAATTTGTCTTCTTGCTGAAATGTTTTTCCTTGATTTGGGGTTGTTTTGTAACTGTTGCCAAAAGTCACATGATTTAAATTGTAAATGCCACCAAATATATTCTTATTCTGCTATTCTTGAGATCAAATTTAGAAATCTGAAAGTTGAAGGGTAGGGCTGGAGAGGGAATTTAAGGAGCTATTGTTTCAAAGTCCCTCATTAGAGTAATGACATCACCCCCTGCTTTGACTTCAAGATCTCTTGAATAATCTTGTTTGTCTATCAGACAATCCCTGCTTCCGGGACAGTGATTAATGGACCCACTTATCCTGAGGGCGGGTTTGCCCTGAAACACTGAGAGGCACAGCACAACAGGGGTGAGAGCCTGGAACTCAAACCTGGACGAGAGAAGGCTGGGTTTCTAGAGCAGAGTTTCTCCCATCCGACTGTGCATCAGAACCAGCAGGAGGCTTTTGGCATCGTTTCCGGGGTCTCACTGCACACCTCTTGGATCACAGGCTGTGGTTATAGTTCATCCAAGAGTTTTTGTTATCTCAGTGGAAACAAGTTATTAGTTTGTAGCTTGTAATAATTACATTAACAATAACAAACCATTTATGCTGATGATGATTTTAATGATTATTGTAACGTGTTGAAAGGTAATATTGTGCTAATATACCAGTTAGAAAGGAACTGACACGTAGACTTGTGGCAATGATAAGTGTAAATGTAATGCCTTCTTCCCTTCATTCCTTCACCTCCAAGACATGTGTCAGCCACACAGGCATCTCTTCATTTCCACTGCCAAATGTCTAGTCCAAGCCACCTTGCTGTCCGGCCTGGACCAACCTTCTTTACTGCCCCCTCCAGTCCAATCATGGTACAGCAGCCTGAGGGATTTGTTTTTCCTTTTTATCTTAAAAAATTGCAAACCTACAGAAAAGTTGCAGGCATAGAATAATAAGCACCTGTATATTCTTTACCTGGATCGATTGGTTACAATATTTTGCCATATCTGCTTTATCTCTTTGAATATGTATGTCTTAGTGTTATTAATATTATTATTACTATTTATTATTATAATTTTTGCTGATCCACTTGCGGGTATACTGGAAACATCATGGCCTTCACTTCCAAAAATTTCAGCCTGTATCTTCTAAGAACAAGGGTGGCCTCTTAACATAGTAACTACAGGGCAATGATCAAATTCAGGAATTTGACATTGATTCAATACTATTACTTAATATACAGTTCATATTTAAATTTCACAAATTATCCCCAAGATGCCCTTTATAAAATTCCTTTTCCTCCAGGATCCAGTCCCCAAAAGAGATTTAGCTGTCCTGTCTTTAGCCTTTTTTAATCTCAGACTTTCTTTGTCTTGTATAACATTAGGATCTTTGAAGAGTGCAGGCTGCTCATTTACACAACACTCCTCTGTTTGAATTTGTCTGAGGTTTCCTCACAAGTAAATAAATGCAGCTGATTCATTTTGGGTAGGTTCCTTCTCAGAGCATCACATTAGGGGTCAGAGGGACCACGGAAAGACTTCAGACGGTGTTTCTGCCAGGTTCATCACCCTCAGTGGCATCTCATGAAATGAACCTCTTCATAGCATGGCAGCAAAGCCATGTCCAACCTGGTCCCTGCCTCTCTGAGCTTACATCCTCCCTCTCTTCCTCCTCTCCCTGCCCTCCGGCCACACTGGGCTTCCTCCAATTCCTCAAGCCGGTCAAACCCTCTCTGTGGAAAGCTCTTCCCTACTTTTTTTTTTCTTCCTTACTCTGTTCTTGCATTCAGGTGGTCCAAACATTCCAGGAGTTCACCCACGGAAGAAAGAGTGAGGATTTGCTATTACCTGGAAATGGAAGTCACTGCCAGGTGATTTGTGTTCAAAACATTTTTCCTTCCCTAAGGCTGTCTGTCTTTTGTCTTCTTTGCTTCACTCCTTTAAAGCTGGATTACTCAAAAAGCATGATGCTCCCTAATGTACTGGGCACACCCTGCAGTACGATCCCTCCCATGTGATACGCTTAAGTTGTGGTTTTGTTTCTTAAAGAATTTTGCAGTGAGAGAGTCTAAAAGGCAGCACTTGAAAAATAAACCTTTAATTTTGGGATAACTTAGATTTACAGAAAGGTTGCAAAGATATTCCAGAGAGCTCCTATATAAGCCCTCACCCCTTTCCCCTAATGTGAACAATTCACATCACCTCGGTACATTTGTCAGAACTAAGAAATCAAGATTTGGTACATTATTATTAACTAAACTCCAGACTTTATTCAGATTTTACCAGTTTTTCCACTACTGTCCTCTTTCTGTACCAGGATTCAATCCAGGATACGATATCACATTTAGTTGTCATGTTCCACAGTCTAGTCTGGGACAGTTTTGCCTTCTTTTCTAGTTTTTATGATTTTTTTTCACTCAACAAACTTATTCTTTGAAGGCATCCAGTGTGATGATTTAATTTATGTATACATTGTGAAATAATTACCACAATCAAACTAATTACCCTCTTTTTTCATGATCTTGACGGTTTTGTCAGATATTTTATAGAATGTCTTTCAATTTCGATTTGTCTGATGCTTTCCTTGTGATTAGATTGAGTTTATGAGTTTGGGAAAGAATTGCACAGAGTTGAGACGTCTTCTCATTGCAGACCATCAACAGGACTTGTCACTGTTGATGTTGGTCTTGGTCCCTGAGTTACGGGGGTGTCTGCAGATTTTACCACTGTAACATTATTGTTCATATTCCGCACTCCCTTCTTTGGAAACAAGTCACTAAGTCTAGTGCACATGTGGGGAAGAGGGGTGGGGCAAATAGCAGCTTAAAAATTTTTAGCATATATGTTAGTTTTGCAATTTAGAGTTTAATATTGCTTTTCTATTCAACTATTTCTGGGGCAGAGAGGCTATGTTCTTTTGAAATGCTTAACTGGAGCCCTGCTTCCATACCTCCCTCACACTAATTGCAAATGCCTTTATATGATGTAGCATTTCTGAGCTGGCTCAGAGCCAGAATTAGCAAGGATTTGCTAGGAAGCTTATGTTGAAAATATTTTGAATTATATAAAGAAATCCCTATATTCACTTACTCATTTACTAAGTAAATATTTAATGAGTGCATACTATGTGCCAGGCAGTGCTGGGGACCTACGGACATGTTTTTCCATCCTGATGTTTGATGTGGGAGAAGAATCACCACCACTTACTGAGTGTCTCCTGCCAGCCAGGCACTGGGCTGCGTGCGCCATACGCACCATTAAATCCTTTGGACAGTCCTGCATGTATGCTTTTACTACCCCTAGTTTATTTTAAAATTTTATCTTTTCGGGGGGAGTAATCACATTTATTTATTTTTTAAGGGAGGTACTGGGGATTGAACCCAGGACCTCATGCATGCTAAGCACACACTCTACCACTGAGCTATACCCTCCCCCTTAAAAATTAACTTATTTTTTAATCAGAAAAACTCAGCATCAAAAGATTTACAGTGAAATATAGGAGTTCATCACCTGTAAGCCATTCAACCCCCTAGAAGGAACTACCCTCGCCTGTTCTAACCACTTCTCCTGGTTACCCCTGTACTGGGCAATAATATGCTTAAATTATTCTTAAATTAAAAAGATGTGTTTAAGGTAAAATAAAACACAGACACAGAGCACCACATAAAGCCAATGAGTGGTTTCATGGGATGTGGTGAGAATATTGAATCCCTGTAACCATCACTCAAGACAAGAGATAGAACTTTGGGAGACGCCCAGAAGCCCCTCCACGTGCCCCGTCCTAATCATACCCCTGCTTCCCCAGAGGTAACCAGTCTGCTGACTTTCCAGCTATCACTTTCTTGTGTTTTTAAAAACAGTTTTATTACCTGATGTGCATCCTTAGACACTGTGGTTTGTTTAGTCTTGATCATTTAAGAAAACTGCTATATCTTTTAAGTCTCCTTTAATCTATAGGTTTCTTCTCATCCCTTTTTTTTTTTAAACAAAATCCACAATCTGGACTTTCTTGGTTTTAATCTTGGAGGGTGTCCTTCATGTGACCTTGCCCCAATACCTGGAGTCCTTTATATACTTGCTAGATAAGTAAAAAGAGACCATCTGCCCTAAGAAACAATTTTATACCTAACATTTTTGGGAGAAAGACATTAAATTCAGTCAAATGATCATTTTGGAAGGTAGGAAGATGAAGGCTGACTAGAAGTTTGGGAACTTGGTAGAAACTTGCAGGATTTTACCCAACATTTTTGCCTTGAGCAGAAAAATAACCACTATTTTGTATATACATATGTATGTATATATAGAGAGAGTTTTAAAATAAAGAAGACTTTAAAAATTACATGCAGATTTAAAGTAGGTGCTCTGAAGTCTGCCTGAGTTCAAATCCTGGCTTCTCTACTTAGAGGCTTTACAACCTTGAGCAAGTTACTTTTCTCTTTTTTTTTTTTTGCAAGTTACTTCTTGTTGCCTCAATATTCTCTTCTGTGAAATGGGGGTGATAATGGTCACAGCGTTGTGAAGAGTACATAAGATAATACATGTAGAGTGTTTTGAACGGTGGTTGGCAAGCACAAGGCAAGCACATTCAACGTTGTAAGCTGTTACTATTATAATTCTTTGCAATGAGTAGATTGAAAATGATCAGCTCAAGCCTGATGTACATGATTAGGATTTTCAGTTCGTTTATTTGCTTTTCCTCCTGGTACATTTTCAGTTCTCAGCCATGTGTTTGGGGAAAAATTAATTCATCCACAGCTGTTCTTTAATCTCTGGTTATTTTCTGACTCTTTGGCACATAAATTATCAACCTTTAAACTAAGCAATTAGTCTTAGTTTGAAAAAAAATTTGTATGTGTCTCCAAGGCCATGCACAATGAATCAAATCCTTTGTTTACTCTGTTTATACATAAACTTTGAGATGGAACTACAGAAACCTCCTCTCGCCTCTAAGGCATTTGGGAACAGGAAAAAAAAAAAAAAAGACCACGGTAATTAATGTTTGGCAACAAAGAGAAAACTGGTGTTTCTATGCACATCTTTGAAACCCAGAAATGTCTCTCTCCAAGTCTGTTTCCTGAAATCATGTTTTCTAATATTGGTGGTTATTCACTTGTAATGGGTTGAATGGCATCTCCTGAAAGACTTGTCCAAGTACTAACCCTCTGAATGTGAATTTATTTGGAAATAGGGTCTTAGCAGGTATATTTAAGTTAAGGATCTTGAGATGAGATCATCTGGATGTAGGGTGGGTCCTACATCCAGTGACTGGTCCTTACGGGAGACCTTATAAGGGGGAAAGCCGGTGAAGACTGAGGTTGAGATAGGAGTGGTGTGTCTGCAAGGCAGGGAAGGCCAAGGATTGCTGCTAATGACCAGAAACTAGGAGGGGACACGTGGGATGGATTCTCTCTCAGACCCGCCAAAAAAATCCAACCCTGCCAACCCCTTGATTAGGGACTTCTGGCTTCTGCAACTGGAAGCCAATAAATGTCTGGAGTTTTAATATGTTATGGCAGCCCTAGGAAATTAGTATAACTCTCATGATGATGAAGGATATTCTGAAAAAAATTTTTTTATCAGCAACTGGTGAAATTAGAGAGTAGACTTAGACATGCTACTTTGACCAATACAAATAACCCCCCTCCTCACACACACCTTTTATTCATCCTCAACTACACATAGGCAGGAAAAGGGCAAGTTCTGGTTAACTACTGTGTCCCACGCCAGTGTCCAGGGTCTTATAGAATCCAAATATTCAAACAATGTTGCACACAAGCTATTCATTCTCAGGTGATTCGGAAGGCACTACACCTCTTTGGGGACCTGGAAGTTACCTGTGATGTCCCCATCACCCTCACCCTGCCGTCCAATTAATCACCAATAATGGTTTCCTTCTAAATGTCTCTGCAGTGTATTCACTTCTTTCTATGCCCTCTGTCCCTCTCCAGCCCAAGCCATCATTCGCTCTCACCCTGACCACCGCAGCCCCCCAGATGGTCTCTGCACTCAGTCACCTCACTGCCAGCAGCAAGTCTGATTTTGTTATCTCCTGCCTAAGATCCTCCCATGGGGGTTTTCAGGGCTCTGGATGAAGATCAAACTCCTTAAGGGAAGAGAACTTGCTTTCTTCTCTATTTCAATGCTTAAAACAGCCTGTGGCACACAGTAGGTGCTCAATAAACATCCATGGAATGACTGACTTAAACCTACACCTGTTACTGGGTCCAAGCTGATACTGTTCACTGCACAATAGGCCAGTAAATCAAGGGACGCGTTGTTGGGGCAAGGAATAGTGATTTTATTTGGAAAACCAGCAGACCTAGAAGATAGTGGACTGGTGTCCCAAAGAACCACCTTGGCAGAGTTAGAAATCAGGCTGCTTTTATGCTAAACGGGGTAGAGGTAAAGTCAAACATTTCCTGGTTCCAGTCAGCCTCCGGAGGGGATGTGTTAACGTCTTCCCTCCTACAGTCATTCACAGGTGGGCCTGGCCAGCGTGTTTCCCGTGAGCTAAACAAAGGTATTCAGTTTAGCGCTCATTTCTTGGGAGGCAGGGTTACCAGAGATGGGCTATTACGTACAATTTAAGCTTATAGGCAACATCCCTTTAGTGAGTAGCTTGTAGCAAAAGCAACAGAATAGAAAGGTTCAATAAAAGAAACATCCAAATGGAGTCGGATTTGTTCTCCCCTGTTACACGATGGTCTGCCTAATCCAGCCTAGGGGCTAGTCCAGCCCCCAGATGTCCCGGCTGTGTGACTTCGGGACATGTTGTTGAAATTCTCAGTCATCATCCAGGTCCTGCTCCTCCTGGCCCACTGTGCCTTAGTCACATGGGCCTCTCAGGTTTTTGCATCTGTTGGGTTTCTTCCTGCCTCAGGGGTTTTACCAGGCAGTCCCCTCCTCCTCACACCCCTTGTCTTAGACTGCGCAGCAAATGCCACTTCCTCAGGGAACTTCCCAGCTGAGGCGCCATCCCCTATTATAGGCTCTCACACATTTCTTTCACTTTGACTGTGACTCTGTAATTGTATATTTATTTGGTGTTTACTCTGCCTCCCCCACTAGGCTTCAAGTTCCCTGAGAGGAGAGACAGGCTCCGCCTTATTCACACTGCCTTCTATGTAGCAGTTGCTTGGTATGGGTTTGTGGGAGGAGTGAGTCGCCCTGTGGTGTCTTAGTGTTGTCATGACGACTGTCCGTGCGCAGCATATTTCTGGCTTGGGGGTTCAAGATATGTGAGTGTTCACAGTAACATTCACTGGGACCCAAGATGGGTAGGAGATTCTGTCTGATGCAAGTTGTCTCATGGCTACTGCTGGAGTATTCTGTGGGGTACACTGCTGGGGTACACTGTGGGGCACACTGTGGGGTGTACTGCAGGGGTACACTGCTCTGATACACTGTGGGTTTATACTTCTGGGGTACACTGTGGGGGTACACTGCTGAGGTACAGTGAGAGGTGGGAGAGGGAGGAGGTGGGCAGTGAAGACTCACGGCAGACAGGACGCAAGAGGAAAGGTGTAGAAAGCAGCAAGAAAGTTAGAGCTTTTCCTCTGCCCCTGCCCTTTGCACCCGGTGGTCCTGGGCAGAAAAACTGCCAGTCCTGGAGGAGGAGCCACAGGCTGGAGGCAGGGAGAGGAGAGAGGGCAAGTCCACACACAGGTTGACAGACTACAGGCCAGGGAGACGCTGAGCCTCTTTCTTAGGGAAACACTTTTTAAACTCTGTACTTAGTGGCTCCCTGAGAACGAATGAATGAAACAGCACTTAACAGTGCTTAAAGCTTTCCTTTTCTCCTGGTTCGGTTATCACAGTGCTGTAGTATGTCATGGGTCAGAACCAGGAGGCAGGGCGAGAACCAGCTCTTTTTGAGAGCCTTCCATGGAGCAGGTACTCACACAATTAGTTCTTCCTTCCTTCCTTCCTTCCTTCCTTCCTTCCTTCCTTCCTTCCTTCCTTCCTTCCACTCACTCACTCACTCATTCATTCCCGAGCACTGCTACATGCTGAAAAGACACTGATGAGGACAGCACGTGTGGTCCCTGCTGTCAGGGGCTTACACTTTCGATTTTCTATTTTGTCTCCTCCCAACAGCCTACTGCAATACATATTATCTGTATTTTGCTGGGGGAATAGGCTCCGCTAGGTCAGTGTGGTTCACCCAAGAAGATGGCAGAGCTGGATTCAATCCTGAATCTACATCCCTGTCTTCAGCTACTTCTAGTCCCTTCCCTCTCGGGAAATGTGTGCAGCCCCTGGGAAAGTCCCGTCTCCAGTAAGGACCCCTGCAGAGGTGTCAGCGGGCACAGGTTGGGGGCTGGGGAGAGGTCCTGGCAGGAGGTCTCTGGTCCTACCCAGAGCCTGCCCGGATGATGTGGTTGGAGCCCCACCATGTCCCCTTCACCACCCCCATCCCGGCACACATCAGAAGCATCCTACTGCAGGCCCTGAGACTTCACACAAAGGCCTGCTGTCAGTCTGAACATGAGGTGGGCTGAAGGGGCCCAGGAGTGTATGCCCCTGAGAGGACCCCCAGGCAATCGCAGCTGGAGGTTCAAAGACAAGTATCCCTGGCGAGTCACGCTCTGCGCAGTCTCCTGGGCTCCCAGCAGGAGGGCCCACGGTTGCCCATGGCGACACACTTTGCTGGCTCCCGCCCCTTCTCATTTCTCCACGTCCTGGCGTCGCCTCTAAAAGGAACCACTTGCCTCCAAATTCTTGTCTCAGAGCCTGCACTGGGGACTCCACACTAAGAAAGGCAGTCACACTTCATAGCCTAGCGTAGGTCTAGTACTGGCCCTGCTATTTAATAACCATGCAACCTTGGAAAGGTCACTTAAGTGAGGTTCAAGTTCCTGAGCCTTAGAAATGGAGAGTAATAACATCTTCCACGTCTCCCTCGTGGGGGAGACATGGGGCAGTCAAGTGGGAAATGTCTTTGTAAATTATTGAGTCTACAGGAACTTGGTGGGGTCTTGGTACAGTTACTAGTTACCCACAGTGTTGAAATGAAATGGTCCAAGTGTCTGCGGGTCCCCACTTGGAAGTCACCTTGGGCTGGGTCTCTGGGCATGAGTCCTCATCACGGGCCCGTCAGAAGCAGTTTCCAGTATGGAGTCTTCCTCTCTGGGTCAAGTGCATCCTGGCAATTGATGAAGGGCTGACGCGACAGAAGCCTGAAAAGAGAATCCTAAGCCCGTGGGTCCCTCACTGAGAGACCGACACCAAGGACTAGAGGGCTCCCCTCTGTGGTGATGAAAAGTGGCAATGCAGCTGAGACAGGAGGGAAGGAGGCAGGACACAACCATTAAAAGAATGACACAGCCATTGAGGTTACGACATAAAGTGGTTTGACCCAAGATGGCAGCAGATTTGACTTCCAGTCGACCTTGAGCCTCGTTACAGGCTCACTGTAATACACTAGCGTGCTAAATAACACGCCCACAGGTGCCGTGACAGTCCCAGGTTGACCATGAAAGGCCAAAAAGTGGGCGATGGCCCAATTCCTGGGAACCTCCGCTCCTTCCCCAAAGTAGTTGGAATAATCCTCCCACTTGTTAGCATATGAACCCATGAACACTAACAGCCCTGCACCTGGAAGTTGCTCTTTCTCACCTTCCTGGACAGCCTGCACTCTGTCTATGGAGTTTGCATCTCTCTGAGTAAATCTACTGTCACTCACCTATGGCTCGCTCTTGAATTCCTTCCTGCAGCAGGAAGCCAAGGACCCTCATTTGGCTGGATGGATCCCAGGGACTTGCCCGTGACCATCCTCCCACATCTCTTTTTTCTGTATCACAGCCAGGTCTTTTCTCTCCATGGAAATGAAATTTATGAAAATGTCCTCCATTAGCAAACCCTGGAGCTTGAAGCAGGGGCCCTACATGAGTTTGGATGCTTTCTTAGTCTTCTTCCCATGGCTGCAATTAGCAAATCACTGACGAAGTTTATTATAAGCCAGGTGCTTTGCTGGCACTTTGGACGTCACCAGCCGGAATTCCCACAATGAGCCTGTGAAGGAGGTACTTTTCCAATTGCCCCATGCTGTAGACCGGTGCCCGCAGATGTCAACAAGTGCCCGGGATGGTGTGGCCAACTAGGGCAGAGCTCAGATTGCAGCCAGGCAGTCTGGTGCCCAAGCCAGGTCCCTTAGCCATCTCACCACACTGCCTCCCTGGGGGAGTAGAGTGGTTGGAGCCATAAGACCTGGGCTCAAGACCCAACTCTGCTGCTCGTTTACTCTTGCCTCAATTTGTTCATCATTAAAGTGGGGATTAATAATTGCTGTCTCTTAAAATGACTGGAAGGATTAATTAAAACAGTGCACCAGCAAGGGCTGTATAAACTACAAAGTATTTGCAAATATTGTGATTTTGGTAAGAATTACAGAAAAGACAGAGAGGGATGCGAAGCCAGTGTGATAACCTAGAGTGATGGACGTCACAGAGGTGCCAGAGTCCAATTAAAGGGTCACCAGATCCACACCCTCCTTTTCCTGGAGACAGAGCAGGACTGCATTTCTCATCAGCCTCCCTTGCCCCCAAATCCTCCTGCATGCTCCTTCCCTCCTTGTCTGTGGCCAGAGGCAGAGGGTCTAGTGACAACCCCAAATTTCAACTAGAAGATGATGGCCCCACTAGATTGCCTGTCCTATAGCCAATTGAGATTTGCATAAGCAAGAAAGAAAACTGACTAATGGTAAGTCACTAAGATGGGGGTTAATTGTTGTAACAGTGAGTGTCCTGTAATAGAGAAGATAATATCTACCTACTTTTCTTTTTCTTTATCTTTTTAACTTGGAAATCATACCCCGGAATTTAAGGACCCATCCCTGGGTAGCGAATGCTTTGTTCGAGCAGACTAAAGATGGAATTCTTGCTCCATATTGTTTTCATTAACAAACAAGCCAATCGATAATTTGCTGTCCCTTTAACTTCATTTTCAAACAAAATGGAAAACAGGATTTAAAGAATAATAATTCTTTGAAACTCTGGGGGTACGTACTCTGGTGTTCATCCTGTCTGCAAATCTCATTATCCCATGGAGAATCCCTGACAGAATTTCCAGGAGCTTGAGCTCTACTTAAGAGACAAGAAAGTGCAATCATCTTCTTTGAATGGAGGGCTCTCCAGGGGTGGGGCTGTGATCTGTGGAACGTGGTTTAAGTTAAGCTTTCACAGCAGGGGTCTTTCATGTCGCTGAGGACTACTCTCCCAGCTAAGACCCTTGAGAAGGTCACCATCAGCCAAGGGCAACATATCTATTTGAGAAAACAGGTCCAAACTTGGAGTTGAAGGAAAACGCAGAGGAAACCCGCCCACTCCATGAGAATAGGGTCGTGTGGGTTTTGGGTGCTAGGTCAAAACGGAGGGTCAGGAATCTCAGCTGTCAAAATCGCCACAGAAGCCTCTGAAAAACCAGGAGGGGTTTGTAATAGTATGAAATTTAAATAGCTGCACCAGCCAAGAGTCCTCTGACCTTCTGCAGCATCTTGGTGATTGTTATGGACTGAGGATTTGTGTCCCCGTCACCCTCTCTGCCCTACTGCACACCCCCATTTTTATATGTTGAAGCCCTAACCCTCAATGTGATGTAATTGGGAGGTGAGGCCTTTGGAATGTAATTAGGTTTAGATGAGGTCATGAGGGTGGGGCCCTCACGATGACATTAGTGCCCTTATAAGCAGAGAAAGACTTGCTGAAGCTTCCTCTCTCTCTGCCACTTGAGGACACAGCAAGTAGGCAGTGTCGACTAAAATAAATGCACAGTCTAAAAGTTAAGAGTTATGTTTTATTCGGTGGGAGGACTCAAGCTGGGATGACAGCCTCTCAGATCATTCTGAGGGACTGTTCTGAAGTGGTAGGGGAGGAGCCAGGATATACAGGAGCTTTACAAAAAAGACCAGGTAGTTGGAACAGTAAAAGATTACTTGTTACCTAAAGAAAACCAGGCAACTCAAGTTACAAAATTTAGTGCTTTTCTATGTATGGGAGGAAGCAAACATTTGGGCTCATTGAATTCATTCCTTTGACAAGCACCTAGCTATCTAGGGCCAGTGTCCTGTCCTTTCTTATTCTGAGTCCCCTCAGAAGGCACCATTGTGAGTGGCTGCAGAGGCTGGGCTGCAGGCTTGTCTTCACTAGGGGGTGGCAGCAGGGGCTGATGACTTGATGGCTTCAGCATTCTTCGTTTACTGATAAAGTTTGCAGTATTTTTCATTCCCAGCAGCTACCTGCAAACCAGGGGGAGGGTTCTCACCAGAATCTGACCATGCTGGCACGGGGATCTCAGACTTCCCAGCCTCCAGAGCTGTGAGAGGTAAATGTCTGTTGTTTATAGCAGCCTGAGCTAAGAGAGCAGTTTGCTCCTTTTTTAAAAAATTTGTTAATTGTTCAATTATCAAGAAAAACTATTCCTTAGCCCAGATATTCATAGTTCAGGAACACAGGTAAGTGACCAAGTTCCGTGGAACTCAACCCGCCCCCCCAAATTCTTTACATTCCAAGATCACGTTGCACTCTGCAAGATACCAGCCTTCCTCATCTCTTCAAAATATATTATGGAATCATAATTTCTGTAGAAATCTGCATATGCCTCCTTTCTTGCCTACTTCAGAGGAGAAAGAGTTTCTGGGGATTAGAAAGTGAGAGCTGCATCCTTTCCCTTGACCCGGCAATCTTTTGATGAATGCATGTGTTTGAACCCTATGAGAATCATTTCCTTTCTGGAGTCTGAGAGACTTAGGAACTTTACCTATGAGGCCGTTTGTTATTTTCCTAATTGCAATCATTCAAATCACATGTCCTCTTCAAATTTATAGACATGTAGGCACAATATTACTTGACACAGATAGTGTATCTTCTTTCCAAGCTCCCAGTGGTCCCAGTTCCTGGAGGATGGCCAGGAGGGTCTGCTGTGTGCACATCTCTCCCATCAAGTCCGCTGGTCCTGGACCTGGTTTCCTTCAAGTCACATCAGTGAGGCATCCTTTCCTCCTACTCTGTGTTGGCAGCTGCACCAGCTTATCAGCTAGGCTTCTTTATTTGCAAATGATGATAAATGCAATGTGAGCTGGTTTAAGTAGAAACAGGAGATTATTGCTTCACATAATTGAAAAGTCTAGAGCTCTGTCTCCAGCCCCCAGCACAGTTTGACCCGGGGCTCACATAACGTCAACGAGATCCAATCTCTCTTCCCTCTTTCCTTTTTTATCCTTTGTCTTTCCTATCTTCTCTCACCTTTTCAGCTCTACTTCCTCAATTTTAGCTCTATTTTCAGGGCCCTTATGATTCAAGATGGCTGTGACCCTAGATCTTCCAATGTCTGAGGTTCAAGTTCATCGGGAAAGAGCAGTTGTTTCTATGCTAGCATTTCCACAGAAGGTCTCATTGTGTTTCCCTGGCACTGATTAGAATGTGTGTTGGGACCTCAGGCCAATCACTGCGGGTGGGGAGTTTGAAGGAACTGCATAGCTGAAGTCAAGCTTCACCCCTTATGCTTTGGGGGATGATGGGGTGGGGAGAAGTGATGGGTGGTGTACATCTGAACTACACGGTATCTGAATAAGGGAGGATGGGTTCCCCAAAGAAAGTGAAACAGGGTCTATTTGTGGAAGTAGGGTGAATGGATACTGGACAACCCCAGATCAACAAGTCCATTACCAGTCCTGCCTAAGCCTGTTCTCTACATTTCTCTATACTAAGATAACAAAAGAAGTCATTACCACCCTATTTATAGTAAAAGGAGGCCTCAATTTTCCAAACGTTTTTGCTCAAGGTTAAATGAGAAATTTTATCCAAGTGTAAATCTAAGTGCTTTAGGGGAACAAAGTTTCAGATAAGAGGAGTGTGTCTGGGAACATGCGTGAAAATGGTCAGCCCTGAACAAGGGGTAGAAAGGAGGCCAGCTCATTGCAGCAGCTGAAATGTCAGCATTTATCCTTTGAGCATTGTGGTCAGCACTTTACGTGTGTTTCTGGGTCCAACAGAGAAAGTACAGACATGAAAAATCAGAATGTTAGATCACCAGCTCAGCAACAGCTGGAGAGGACCATCTGGTCCAGACCCGACTGGGGCCCCGGGGACGCAGCTGGCGCCACAGCTTGGACTGCTGTTTCCCACGGAGGTCCCTGCAAAGGGGCAAGGGTCACCTGCAGTCTCTAGGCATCGAGTCTGGGAACCTCAGAGTGCCCTCAATGAAGCACCATGTGCTTAAACTCAACTCAGGGCATAGTCGGGGCTCTGCAAATTCACTACGTGCAAACATAAAGGATGTATCTTTTCTTCTGAAAAGACTCCCTTCTGATACCCCCAAAGTATCTGAGCAGTACGACACAGGCAGAGTCCTCTCTTCCTGTTCCCAAGTGGCCCAGCAAAGAACTCGATCCCTTTATTCAAAATGGTTTAGATAAGGGGTCTTGCGTACCAACGAGGTATTTTTAGTTTAGATACTCTAGTGCACTTACTTGCAGCATACACTAAATACCTATTAAGTGCCAGGCACTCTGCTAGGTGTCATGATACAATGACAAAAAGACCCTGCCCTCCTCAAGGGGTTCACGGTCTAGTCAGGAAGCAGACAAGTACATGAAACTTCACCATAATATACTGTGATCAGGACTTTTAAATAGGTTTGTACAAAGTGCTGCGGAAATACCTGAAGGACCAATGACTTTTTCCTGCAGGGCTAGGGGTGAGCATGAGGAAGGGTGATGTTTGGGAAGACTTTGTGGGGCCATATTGTATATATTCTAGATACAATAAAAGAATAAGAAGAGCCAAATAGTTGAATTTGGGCATCTATTGAGTGCTGGGCAGTGGAGACAAAGAAAAATAACATAAAATTCTTGGTCTTGAGAAATGTCTTAACTTCTTTTGGGCCCGAAGTCTTTTTGGTTTCCTGTAAACAGTATTCACTAGGAAACCACACACTTCACATGTGTTGATAACTATCCAGCTGCCTGATCTAGAGACTAGAGAGGTGATTTGCTGGATCTGGGAAGGGAGGGTGTGGCTCACTCAAGGAGTAATTTACGGAATAGGCATTGGGCTCATCTGCGTAGCTTAGGAAGGCAGAATGGGGGCCAATGGGTGGAAATAATTGCAGGAAGGCAAATATGAACCCATTTTAAGGAAGATTTATTTTTCTGATATCTATTAGTTTCTAAATCTGGAACAAGCTGTCTTGTGAGGTGGTGAGTGCCTTGTTCCCACCAAGTAAAACAAACATGATAAAATGATATTCAGGCATTGTAAAGGACTGGGCCAGATTAATTCATTCAGCAATTATCTATCGTGTGCTCAGCATTCTGCCAGGACCGAGGCTTTTAATAATGAGTAAGCCATAGATTTTGCCCTCAAGGAAACAGACAGGTTACAGACAAGTGCCTATAGTATGAAGTGTGGCAGTAGAATTAACGTGCTGGAGGGGACTATGGAAGCCTTCATAGAGGAGGTTACTTCTAAGCTAAGCTCCAAAGGACAAGAATACAGTCAGGGCAAGGTAGGGGCAGGGGGCAGGGCCAGGGGGGAGGTGCCAGGAAATTTCTTCTAAGTCTAATAGTCCATGCACATTTACTGGCCAATATACTAAAGCAATAAATAAAACTATGCTTCACTTTTTACCTGGAGCTGGAGATAAATAGAATGTTTATTGGGCATCTTTTAAAAATTGTGAGTAGCCTGATCATGTAGCTTAGTAACTGGAGTGCCAATTAAAAACAGAAATTCATAGAGGGTTAACTTTGCCCTCTCCCTGACACCCAGATCTACCACTGCTTAACAGCCAACACCACCCACTGATTGATAAGGACTGCCTGGCCTTCATTCTGCTTTAATTAAGAACCTAGTTACGCTCAACAGGTGGGGCCACTGTAGGGACCAAAGGACAGAGTGCAGCCAGACCTGGCCATTATAGACACAAGAATCCATCAATCAAACAACAAATCGAGCATAGGTGGAGCACCAGCTGGGTGTGGGACACTCTGTTCATATCACAGGCACTTAACATATGGTTCGGTGCCGACTTTCAAGGCAGGGATGCAACAGCTCAGCTATAAGAAATTCAGAGAAGGGGTAGACTAAAGTATCCTCTATTAGAAAAAACTCCAGTGAGAAAGGGAGATTTAAATGTTAAAGGATGAAAAAAAAAAAAAAGAATGAGTTTATAAGTAGCTTTTCATAGAAAATAGAGATTTATAAAGTTATTTTACATAAAAATTTTGGAGTCTCTATCATTGATTTTTATCATGAAAAGTGCTTATTTTTATTTGTATTAAATTCAGTATTCACTAGCCACCTAAAAAATGTCAGATGTTATTTAGCCTCTTAGATATTTGTAAGAAGATTATGACTTGACCCCGCTTTCAAGATGATTACTCTCAAGGGAGGAAAAACAGAAAATTAAAATACAGAGTGACAAATAAAAATATGTATAAGTTGCAATTACATAAAAAAAATAAAATAAGTGTTAAAGAATGAGTGGTCCAGAGAAGAAGGCCATTCCAAGTGAGAAGGTAACACGGGCAACACTCAGAGGCGAGATGGCGTAGAGTGGGGGGAAGAGTTCCTGTGAAAAGCTTGGGTCTGGGGATCTCACTCCGCTCTGAGTCTTGGTGTACCATTTGCCTGCTGCATAACTTGAGTTATTTAACCATTCTGGTCCACGCTTTTAAAATCTAAAATGTGGAGGTAAAATAACAATCCTCTCCTTTTGACTTCACCATTGTCATCATCATTGGTAAGAGCCAACATTAAGTGTTTACTCTGTGCCAGCTACTGGGGTAAAATAGAAGGAGACCCTCCGTACCCCAGGAAGAAGGTTCTCACCAGACGTTGAATCTTCTGCTACCTTGATCTTGAACTTCCCAGCCTCCAGAACTGAGAGAAATAAATGTCTGTTGTTTAAGCTCCCCTGTCTGTGATGTTTTGTTATAGTAACTCACATCAGCTAAGACATTCAGAGAAGCCTCTGATGACCAGCCAGTGAGGAACTGAGGACTTCAACCCAACCCTTCCTTGGATTTCTTCGGGATTCCTAGTAGCAAGAAATATTCTTTGCTCTAGCTGTTACAGGCAAAAGATCTATTAGGGCATTCTGACTCAAACAGAATCTCCAGAAGGGGCAGTGAAGCAGATATGAAGCTTGTAGTGAGGAAATACACACACTGACGCTGTCAGATTGGCCCGGGGGAGAGCGGCCGTTGGGCCTCTGGCAGGGGCCCTGCGGTTCTCACGGTGGTACCAGGCATCACTGATATCATGAGGAGCTCTGTGTCCAAGGCCTCTGACAGGCCAGTGTCATGTGGCCCCCTGCCAGAATCAGTTCCACCCTGTGCTCTTCTAAATAATTCATTCATCTGGGTGCATCTGAATGGTGAACTGGCTGTATTCCTGTGCTTTGGCAGCAAGAGAGACTGAGCATCAGGCAGCTGGCTTTGGCCCAGGGGAGGTGGAGCTAAAGGTGGGAAATCCTTCACGTGGAGGACAGTATTCAAAGGGTATTTGGTGGCTAAAAAGCATAATGAATGTTCACTCCAATACCCAGGATTAGAATTTCTGGTTTGAAGGCATGTGTCTCTTCTGCCCTACTAGATAATGCTGAATTGCCCTCCAAGTGGTTGTACTTTCATTGGCAGTGTGTTAGTTATCTATTGCTGTGTAACAAATTACCCTCAAACGTAGCAGCTTAAGACAACAAATACCCAGTATTTCAGTTTCTGTGGGTCAGGAATTTGGGTGTCAGTTAGCTGAAGGTCTGCTGAAGGCTTGGCTGCAAGAGGATCTGCTTCTAAGCTCACTCAGGTCATGGTTGGCAGGCAACAGAATATTTATTTCCAAGCTAAGTCCCATGGCTATTGTCCCCTGGCTTTTATGTTTAGCCTAGCCTTCTAGGGTAATCACACTCTCAGGTGTCATTCTCTGGATGGTGGCTGGGGATATCAGGTCCTTGCCTCATGGGATTCTCCATAGGGCTACTGACAATATGGCAGCTTGCTTCCCCTCAGCATGACAGGACAGAGAGAGAATGGAGATGCTGTAAACAATTGGTTCATACAACAGTCATTAGTGGAGACTGACAAGTTCAAAATCTGCAGGGTGGGCCGGCAGGCTGGAGACTCAGGAAAGAGTTGCAACTTGAGTCCAAAGTGGGTCTGATGGCAGAATTCCCTGTTCTACAAGGGAGATCAGTCTTTGTTCTATTGAGGCTTTCACCTGATTGGACGAGGCCCACCCACCTTTTGGAGGATCATCCACTTTACTCGCCGTCTACTGATTTAAATGTTAATCTAATCTCAAACTACCTCCACAGAAACCTCTGGAACAATGTTTGACCAAATATTTGAGTATTGTGGCTTAGCCAAGCTGATACATAAAATTAACCATCACAGTATGGACATGTGAGAGAAGGCGGGAGGGTTAGATTGTGGGGAGGAGGAGGTGCAGTTGTACATCATTCCTCTTCCCTGTCTTCCTTATTCCTCAGCCAAACAGGTCACTCACCTGTGCCACAGCCCTGCCAGGAATGGGCAGCTCCTTCAAGGTGGGTGACTTGAATATAGGGGACGGCTAGGGAGTTCACAGGAGGGGCAGAGTGGCAGAGTTTGGCCCCAGTGGCCTCTGCAGCACACCAAGAACCCTGTGCAGCTGGGTAAATGCTTCCTTGCCTGTCTTAGTCGGTCCCCATTGTCGCAGCACTAGAATCATCCAGGGCTACACCTGGCTGGGGCACCTCGGTGACAAGAGAATCCTGAAGGGGGATTTAACTTCCCCCACACCATCCTCCACCTCCACCCTCAACAGATAGCTGCACCCGCTCCCTTCTAGTCCACAGCACTCACGCATTTCCTTTTTCAGCCCTGTAGATTCTTTAACTCTCCTGGTTGAACACTTATTTGGGAGAAAAGCAAAACCTAGCAGTTAGATTCATTTTTCTGCCAAAAAAGTTACTTTTCCTAGAAGAATGATCCAGCTTACTTTTATGTTTAGTCTAGCCTTCCAGGGTGATCACACTCTCAATATGCTCTTTGAACATCAGCACTCAGAGGCCTTTGGGGGATCATGTATATTTCTTATCCCTGGAAAAATGCTTAGAGACCCTTTCAGCTAGAGCCATTGTGTATGCAGCTTAATTATTATTTTAGAACATCTTAGAGCCATGTCTTGTTGCAACACTTCCTATCTATCAAGCCCAGGACTGAACTGCAGAAGAGAAAATGCGGTTTGACAGTTCAGTGAAAAATGGGTTGCGTTTCGTCCTCCTGCGCTGGGGAGAGGAGAGCTATTTGTGCGGGAGGGGGTGGACAGCCAGCCTCTCTGGTGCTGACACTCTTTGTGTTACCAAGTTCCTTTGTTTCTTTTGCAAGCACAGGAAAGTTCTTTGAAGCTAAATAAATTTACTTCTGCCTCTTTCTCTCTCTCTTTATTTCTCTGGTTATATAAAACATTTAAATTGAAAGGAATTCTGGAGAAGGCAATTTTTATGTTTCTGTAGATCCTATGATAATGAGGTAGGTTCTTCATATTTGGCTTCCAATTTCTGTTTTAAAACGAAGGTGGATTTTTTGGACAAGCCAAGTCTGCCTGTTTCTGACTTAGTCCCATCCAATCCATCTCCCATACTGCACCAGAGTTTTCTACTATGTCCCATTATTCTTATTGAATTAAATAATATGATGAGGAGGAGGAGGAGGATGACAGGGTGTGTGTGTGTGTAAGGGTGACCGTTGTGAAGATGTGACATGGAAATTATCATATCCTCCTTCCCCTCCTTTCCCTCTCCTCCACTCCCTGTTGTGTCCTGCACAAATCAGTGTGCTCTCTGCATCCTTTCAATGCCTTTCCATGCCTTTCCATGGCTCTGCACTGCATAACTTGATGCTGCCTGCCTTAGCAACCTCTAATTCTCTCATTAAGTAAACAATAGGTCCTTAGAGTTTAAGCCAGTTTTTTCTGGAGAGGGAGATTTGCAGCCAAAAGCAATCCTAACTGACACGTGACCTGAGTACCAGGCACAGAGCGCTCACTATATATTTGTTAGATGAATGAAGGACAATGAATGAATGAATGAAACTCCTAGCTCTACCACACCGTCCCACACTCCAGCTGTCCCTGACTGCTAACACTTTTTCCAGGCTGGACCTTGCTTTCTGGCTTCAGCGTTTTGCACATTCTCTTCTGTGTCTGGAAGAATAGCCCTCCACTGTTCACCCAGAGAATTCCTTGTGCATTCTCCTTCAGGACTGAGCTCAAATAGAGCAGCACTGGACAATCTTATTTGACTTCCCTAAACAGAGTGAAAGATTTCATGCTCCCGGAGTGGCTGTTCTGGTTACTGTACCTGTGTAACCATCTACTCTAAAACTAAGTAGTGCGAATGACCGTTTATTATCTTCTTGGAGTCTAGTGGGTCTGGAATTTGAAAACGGCACAGCAGGGACAGCTGGTCCCTGTCTCAGCTGGAAGGCTTGAAAACAAGACTGGGATCATCTGATGCCTTGTTTATTCGCTTGGCTGGTGGTTGATGGGAAGGGCCAGACCTCGGGGGAGGGTGGGTGGTGCGAGGGGGCTCCTTGGGCATCTGTCTCAATATTCATGTTGTTTTCCCACATTGTCTCACCAGTATTGCGACTTCAAGGTGGCTGGGCTTTTTACTAGATGGTTCAGAGCTCCAAAGATGGGGAGGAGGGGAGAGAGGGAGAGGGAGCAAGGAGGAAGCTGTGTTCTGCGCACCATCTAACCTTGGAAATCACAGAGCATCACTTCTGTCATACAGAATCCGTCAGAGCAGACAGGAGCCCACTGAGGTTGGAGGGAGGGAGGGGGGCAATAGGCTGTGCCTCTTCATGGGGATTCTGGAAAGGCATGGGGAACTGAAAATACTGCCATGGCCATTTTTAGAAAACCCAGTCTGTTACAGTGCCTTATACACACCTCAGTTATAATATTTACTGTCTTGATACAGTTAGTTTCTTTCATGTCTATTCTTCTGACTGAAACGTGAGCATCTGGAGGCTCTGCAGTCACTTTAGTGTCTCCAGCACCTTTATGAATATTTGTTCAATAAATGGCTTAAACTAACGTCATGCTGTGAGTCTGCTTCTCTTGAGGGGGATGCGAGAATAGCAGGTCAGGCTGGTGGAATTATTAACCTCGTTTGCTTTTCCACCTGTCAAGCTCTACAGCAGTGCTGCCCAATAGAATTTTCTGGAGTGACAGAAACCATCAGTATCTCTGCTGTGTTATGTCACGTGTGACTATCGAGCCCGTGAAATGTGGCTGGGGTCACTGAGAAACTGAATTTAATTTTTTTTTAATTTCCATTCATTGTAGTTTAATTCTAGATAGCACACAGGGCTGGCGGCTACCTTACTGGACTGAGTTCTAGGGGCAATTCTGGCCCAAGTTTGCAGGACCAGATACTATTGATCTTTAATTTATCAGGGGAAAAAAAAAGCCACAGGGGTGTTTGGCATCCCTCTCCGCTACCCCCCTCCCACCCAGACACCCCTTGAGACAGCCCTTAGTTGCTGTTTCCAGAGACTTTCCTCTTCAACTCACATCCTCTCTTTCTTCCCTCTGGTCCTCTGCCCAGTTGGTCTCAACATGTAATGGCTTTTGTTCCTCTTTTGTTTTCTAACTGTAAAAACGCTTCCTCACATCTAATCTGTATCACACACACCAATGTAATTGTCTCTGTTGAAAGGCCATTGATGTTGTGTAAGCCAGTTACTATGTTCATGCACTTTCATTAAAACCCGCCTTGAAACATTCCAGTTGTTGCCTGTGCTCACTCAGAATCTTTAATCTCTGGCCCCTTGTTTAATTCCAGCTGTCATTCTCTGTAGGCTTCCTTTTGGCATGTCCCATGTTTTATGAAACTGTCCCTGGAATGTTCTCGCCTTTAATGTGGCTTTTTGGAGAGTCATGCGCATTATCTTTTTCATAGTTTGGAGAGGGGCGGGTGGTAATCTTGACTTTACTGTCAAAATGTGTAGCTTTGTAATCCTATTCTGAACAATTTGAGAGTGAAAACCAACAGCTTTTGTTCCCTAAGCCCAGAAGTACTGGCACACAGAGCTCAGGAAGAAGTTGGTAGGTAACACATGTTGTGAACAATGCCTGGCTCAGAACAGAGAAGTGAACTCTGTCTACTTCCACTCAATGCACGTGTTCTCCAGGTGAGCCGGAGGTGGGGTGCGGGAATCTGCTGCCCCTTACTGAGACCTTGACCTTGATTATCCCTTCACAATGAATGCTCTCAATGTCAAGGATTTTCATCCACCTCAACTCCCAGGTGTAAGCCAACAATTTCACCAGATGTTCAACTGAGATTTAGTGATGCGTTTCAAGGCCAGAGGAGAAACTGGCCTGATTGAATTTAGTGAAATGTGCCTTTATACAGTATTATGGTTTCTCTGTGCTTTCTCAAGGTACGTAAATGCAAAGCCTGCAGAATAGACGTCTGTCCGTTGAACTGAACTTGTACATGTGTGTTAGGTAACGGGGGTGGGGGAAGGTTGCGGAGATTTGCAGAACTCGGGTAGAAAAGCCAAGTTTCCCTCGCTTCACAGTTTTGCCTGGGGCTGGCCTGGTAGGAGAATTTTAATAATGAACATTCTTCATGGCTCTAAAATTATTTAATTTCATGGTGATTTTACAACTCCTGTTTTAAGACTTGAGGCACAATGAAAGCAGATCACTCGTCTGAGCAACTCCAGAGTGAAAACAGCAAAGCGAATAAAAAGTTTTGTGCTGCCAGAAGCCTGAGCTCTCGTGCTAAACACCAGATCCAAATGACTGAGTCTAGAGGACTCAGGGTTGATTAAATAATTCATCCACTTATTTGAAAACTGCATTTGAACACTGTGTGTGAGACCCGGAGGCGGCCACCAAAGAGCCTTGCCTGCCATTATTCTTGTTCTTGGGCAGTAGAGCTGCTGGTGACTAGGTTCTCGTCTTGTCGCAGAAAAAAAGTGCAGAGAAGGGACTTGGAAGTTAAGAAAGTAAAGTGGGGATTTATTAATGGATGGACAGTACACTCTCAAGGGGAGAACAGGCAGGCTCAGGTGAGCAGCCGCCCTGAGTTTCTTTGGCAAGTTGGTTACCTAGAGAGTAAAAATGAATGAATGGAATATTCATTGGGGAAGGAAAGTTTGAGGTCATATTCCCTGATTTTCATCCCAACTCCACCTTCCTAAAGGGAGGAGGGATTTTTGATCTCATTTAGTCTGGATCCGAAGTCTCACGACCTCGGTGCATGCTGGGTACCTATAATCTGCAAGGCTAAGTTTTTTGTGATGAGGGCATAATGAGCAAAAGATTACATTCAAACAATGGAGACCCCTGCCTCTTCCCACCTTTCTTTGTTGGCCTCCAGGCCACTCATCACCCCAAAAGGTGTGACCACTTATCAGCCCAGAGGTTCCTGCTTTTCTGTCTCTGCCCAGGCGCTTACATGATGTGTGGTTTCCTGCACTGGGCCTGTGCCCCTCTCCTTTTCGCCCATTTCCTGCCATTTGGCCTGCGTCCCCCTTTCTCTGCTCATATCTAGCTACCTGCCTGCTGTAAGAGTAGTTCTCTTCTGTAAATGCTGGGTGACGAACAGGACTTTGTGGAAATGAGAGGGTGTGACTTGTGAGGCTAGGACATGAAACACATGACCGTTTTCATCTTGCTTTCTTGGGACACTTGCTGTGGAGGAAGCCATCAGGCCCAGAGCAGCCCCCAAGGAGAGGCCTCAGTGGCGAGAAACTGAGGCATCCTGCCAAAAGCCAGCACCAGCTTGGCAGCCGTGGGAGGGAGCTATTTCGGAAGCAAATCTTCCTGGCCCACTCAAGCCTTCCAAGGACTGCAGCCTTCCGAGGCATCTTGACTGCAACCTCCTAGAAAGACTCTAATCCAGAACCATCCAGCTAAGCTGCTCCCAAATTCCTGATTCACAGAAACAATGAGATAATAAAATTTGCTAGAATAGCTCACATACTGAGGAAACACTTTACTTAGGTTTACCAGTTTATTGTAAGGATACAACTCAGGAACAGCCACATGGAAGAGGTGAGCAGGTCGAAGTGTGGAAGAAGGAGCCTGGAGCTTCCATGACCCCTCTGGGTGCACAGCCCTCTCAGCACTCCAGTGTGTTCACCAAGCCAGGAGCTTTCTTTTAAAATCATTTTTTAAATTTTTTAATTGAAGTATAGTTGGTTTACAATGTTGTGTTACTTTCTAGTGTACAACAAAGTGATTCCATTATACATATATATACATATTATTTTTCAGATTCTTTATCATTATACGTTATTACAAGAAATTGAATATAGTTCCCTGTGCTATATAGTAGGTCCTTGTTGTTTATCTGTTTTATATATAATATGTGTATCTGTTAATCCCAAATTCCTAATTTATCCCTCCCTACTCCCTTCCCCCTTTGGTAACCACAAATTTGCTTTCCATATCTGTGAGTCTGTTTTGTAAATAAGTTTATTTGTGTCATTTTTTTAGACTCCACACATAATTGATATCATATGATATCTTTCTTTCTCTGTCTGATTTCTTAACTTCACTTAGCATGATAATCTCTAGGTCCATCCATGTTGCTGCAAATGGCATTGTTTCATTCTTTTTTATGGCTGAATAGTATTCCATTGTATAATAATACCACAGCTTCTTTATCCAGTCATCTTTCAATGGACATTTAGGTTCCAAGCCAGAAGCTCTCTGAACCTTGTTGTCTAGGGTTTTTTAAAACAGAAGTTCCATTACATAGGCATGCTTAATCCTATCATTGGCCATCAGTGAACTCAACCTCCAGCCCCTCTCCCTTTCCCAGAGGCCTAGGTGGGGCTGAGAAGTGATTAGGGGCGTGGGGATGGGGTGTCTGAAATTTCCAACCCTCTAAACATGCCTTGGTCTTTCTGCTGACCAGCCCCCATCTGGAAGCCTCTAAAGGTCTTCAGCCACCAGTCATCTCATTAGCATAGAAAAGACACTCTTGTCATTCTGGAAATTCCAAGGGTTTTAGGAGCCGTGTACCAGGAACTGGGGATAAAGACCGAATACATATTTTCCATTGTATCACAATATTTTAAAGTCAAATTAAACTAAGAGGTAATATTTTGCTCAGTTGTTGATAACAAATCCAGATACTGGGGATGCCACCACAACAAAATTCTGAAACTACGGGTATAAATTTGAGATGGGAGAGCAGACAGAAGGACTTTGAGAAGAGTGTGCATGCAAGCTGGGAGAATGTTGGAGACACCAGAAGTCAAGCTCTGCTGACCCTGGATTGTAACTTTACATTTTAAGAGAAAGTTTTCCACTCAACCCCAGATGGCTATCCCTTTCTCAATGACCCTTTTGTCTGAAAGGGAAAAGTTTTCTTCGGTAATTTCCAAAATGAATGACTCCTAAGCACCAGGAATGGTGTGAAGCCAAAAGCCACCTTCATTTTGTTTTGTTTATTCGTGTATCTGACAAACAACGACTGAGCATCTACCACATGCCAGGAACTATTTTAGGGGGTGGAGAAGCAGCCATGAACCAAAAGAGTAAAAGCCCTGCTCTGATGGAACATACATTCCAGTGGGAGGAGATGGAGAGTCAATAAACTAATGGCGAAGATAACTTCAGGGGGTGAGGTAAGTGCTCTGAAGTCTCTGATAAGTGTCACCCTGATAAATGGTGACCCATTCATCTCACACTGTTACAACTTCTAGATTTCAAGACTTCTTTTTTTATTTTATATTTTATTGAAGTGTAGTTGATTTGCAGTGTTAGTTTCTGGCGTACAGCAAAGCAATTCATACATACATCTATATATTTTCTTTTCAGATTCTTTTCCATCATATGCTATTACAAGAAATTGAATATATTTAATAAGACTCAGGCTCCTTTGAGGGCAGATGCTTGTTTTACTTCAATGCAGTTAGGATGAGGTTGGGTCAAGGTTGGCCTGCAGCTCTGCTCATGGTTTGGTAAGAAATCCTCAACATCAGAGGTCACTGCCAGGATGACAGAAAAGCAGCAGCCCCTGGGGAGGCGGCTAGGGGTGTGCACAGAGGTTGGCCCTGTACTTCCGTGCCAGGCAACAATAACAGAACACGTAGCAAAGGCTGCAGAGGAGGGCAGAGTACAAACCACCTGCACCCATGAACGGACACTGGTGTGCACCCTTTTCTCCACCAGGGAAGGAGGGGTTCCAAGGCCTTTTAACCCCTCTCTGCTGGTGTCCAGGGTGGCCTTTTGTGTTCTCCATCTTGATGCTGAATCTGAAACTGCTCTCTTTTCCCAAGCATGTAAAAGTGTCTGGAAATCCTGAAAGCGATTTTGCATTTTCGGCTGCTGTTGTCAGGAAAGAGCAATCTGCTGGAGGTGTTCTGTTGGTCCTCAGTTAACCCACTCTGATGGCAGCTGCCTCTCCCACTAGCCCCTAGAAAAGAAAGGGCGGGCGGCTCTGTGAAAATCATCCCTGGTGTTTCCAGTGTGTTTGTGCTCAGCAGACTTGCTGATTGGGATGGGACCCTCCTGGGTCAGGGAGTGCGAGGTCCCTCTGGGAGAAAGCAGGACAGCCTCCTCCATCAGACTCCATTGGCCTTGACCTGACCGTGTCCACACTGTTTAAGAATAATAACAATGTGAGTGTCATGTGTCCTTCTGGACTTTATCTGAGGAAAAGAGGTGGAGTTAAAAGTAGGTTATTTTGAAACAGGAAGCTCTCTCTATATAAATAGATGAACAACAAGGTCTTACTGTATAGCACAGGGAACTATATTCAATAACTTGCAATAGCCTATAATGAAAGACAATATGAATAGGAATATATATATGTGTGTGTGTGTATGTAAAACTGAATCACTATGTTGTACACCAGAAAGTAACACGACATTGTAAACCAATTATACTTCAATTAAAAAAAAAAAAACACCAGGAAGCTCCTTTTGATCAAAGGTTATCAGCCCATTATATTCCATTTGTATAAAACATTTCTCCAGAGGGCTCTGGTGAGCATGGGTGTCTGGGCAGTGTGTCCTGAAGCTCTGCAAGGTCCAGAATGAACCTGCTGTTCGCACAGTCCAATACAGCAACCACCAGCATACGGCTTCTGAGAATTTGAAACGTGGCTGGTCAGTGCTGAGAGGTGCTGTAAGTGTACAATACACACCGGCTTTCCAAGACTTAGTGCAGAAAAAGAACATGAAAGATCTCACACATAACTTTTTATCGATTACTTGGTAAGAAAATATATTTGATAGATGGGTTAAATATTAAAATATTATGAAAATTAATTTCACTTATTTCTTTTTACCTTTCAAAAATTTTCTAGCAGCCTCTTAAAAATTATGTCCATGGCTTGGCCTTTGTGACTCATGTCTAGTGCACAGTGCTTGTCCAAATCATTGTACAGGTGTTTCTTCTTAAAGGTTGCTTGGGTGTTCTTTTTATAAGCTGTCTTCCTATTAAAAGTTTAGTCCTGCCTTCCAGAAATTCATAACCAACACCTCATTCAGATACTTTCTCTTTCCTTGATTGCTTTATGTTTGGTTCAGATGACTTAGCAATTTGCTACCAAATACTAAAATATAGATTTGAGTCTCTTTGCTTCTCTTCATCTATTTCTGGTTCTATTTCTTTAATTTTTCTTTTTCTTCATCTCTAAGCGAGGGTGTTGGAAGTGATGTAACCCCAAGGGCTCCTTTTATTTTATGATTGTTTTAAAGTTTGAGGTCTTAAGAGGAGGAGGAAAATCTCGACGACTCTTGGAGAGTCTTGACATTTGAGGTGTGATAGAGTTTTCCGAAGATAAAATCTTTTTTCTGAGTTTATTCCTGCTGAGCCAGAAGCCTGGAATCAGTGCCCGTGGAGAGGCCAAGGCCCAGCAGACAAGGAGGGGCTATGCTGCCTCCTACCGGACTAGCGGGGAACTGCAAGTCTACAGAGGTGTCCTGGGGCAGTGGCGGCTGTGCAGGTCCGGCCCAGAGCGAGGCCAACAGCCCAGGTGGCAGAAACAGTGTCGAATCCCAACAGCTCCCCTATCGTGCTTGCCTGGTCTGTCCCAAATCTTTTTCAAGGCTCTAACCTTTGATGCAAATAGGAGCTGACGGCTCCCTTCTGGTACAGCGCTCACTATAAGGGTCTCCGTGATCTGGGCGATGGAGCTGCAAGGATGTGGATGCAGGGACCGCCCCTTCACGCTCCAGCCCCAAGGAGACCGCAGGCCCCTGGGGAGGGGCCTGACTGGCCAGGAGAAGCCAGAGGTTAGTCCAGGATTCTTCTGTGCGGAAGGGCCAGTCAGCAGGCCCAGAGCGGAGAACTGGTGCTTCCTGTGCTGAGGCCGAGCTTTGGGGATTTTGCCAGAGCCCAGCTGGTTCTCGGACAGGATCATTGGACTTCTTGGGGGTGGGGTAGGGGGGCTATCAGAGGTCCCTTCTAACAGCTGTGCAGCCTGGGCCGGCTTGTTCCCTGCCAGTCTCTGCTCTAGATTTATGAATGATGCGAGGAAACAAGCTAAAACCGTAATCTCTGTTGTCCTACCAATGTCTCTAAGGCTTCTGAGATGGACTGTATTTTTCCAGGCACCATTTACTTCACATATCACTGCCAGATGCCAGGGGAGGGCTGGTGTTAAGAGGGTTATAAATATTTAAATCGAGGTTTTCCAGGAGCAATGGCCTCAGAGCAGAGTTAGAATGACAACTGTATTTGTTCATTCATTTTCTGAGCACCTAGGACAGGGTCAGGTACTGTTGGTGGAGCTAGGGATACACTTCTGATAAACCAGACAAAAATCCCTGCCCCCGTGGGGCTTTCACTCTATTGGCCAGACAATAAACAAAACCATTTAGTGCAAGACATCCTATGGCAGGTGATGATATATATTGAGAGAAAAATGAGGCAGGGAATGGAAATAGGAAGTGTCCCAGGAGGTGGGCAGCTTTGCATTTGTAAAGGGTGGCCAGAAAAGGCTTCACGGGGAAAGTGACACTTGAGCAGAGTCTTGTGGAAAGTGAGGGAGCAGCCATGCAGCTATTTGGAGAAAGAATCTTCCGGGCAGCAGGAATGTCTAGTGTAAGCTCCCCGGGAAGCAGCAGGAAAAGCCAGGAAGCCCGTGTGGCTGAGGGAAGAGAGCAATGGGATCACGGTCGGAGATAAAGTGAATAGCCAGGGGGAGGGCAGGCAAATCACATAGGGCTTTGGAGGCCATAAAGGACTTTACTGAGGTATAATTGACAAAATCATAAGTTATTTCAAGTATACAAGGTGACGATTTGATATACGTAAACACTGTGAAAAGATTTCTGCCATTGAGCTAATTACATCTATCCATGTTGACTGGTACAGCCACCATGGAAAACAGTATGGAGGCTCCTCAAGGAATTAAACATAGAACCACCATACGATTCAGCAATCCCACTTCTACATACACATCCAAAGGGGGAAAAATCATTATCTCAAAGAGCTATGTGCGCTCTCATATTCACAGCAGTATCATTCCTGATAACCAAGGCATGGAAACAACTAGTAAGACTGGGGTTTGAGCTGGGGTGGCATGACCTGACAACTTTTAAAAGAGTTGAGAACAATTCCAAAAAAGGCAAATGTGGAAGCAGGGAGACCAGTGAAGAGGCTACAGCAATAACCCAGGCAAGAGACAATGGTGGCTTGGACTGGGGTGGTAGCAGTGGACTGGTGAGAAATGGTCAGATGCTAGATATGTTCTGAAGGCAGACTTATTAGGGTCTACTGACAGCTTGGATGTGGGTTATGAGAGGAAGGCAGAAGACAAGGTTGACCTCAAGGTTTTAGGCTCATAATAACTAGAAATCTAGGGCTAAAGTACTAGAAGTATTCTCAAGAGGTATTCCTAATCAAATAGATAGATAGCCTTTGGAGTATCGGACACTCAGGCATCACTCTTCTAGACTACCCTATGAGTACTGAAGTATATAAAATGCTGAAATCCTCCAGTCTAGCTTCATAGTACCTGATGCCTACAATTCATTCATTTATTCATTCATTCATTCCTTTAATTCAATGTCATCTCAGAAGTCAGCCAGGAACTCCCTATTCTTTGAGATCTAGATGAGATTCATTTGAACACTGCCATTCCATGGTACGTGAAAGACCAAAGGTCTCCTGGGGATTTCCATCAAATACCAGGGGAACTTGGGTTCTTCTGGCCCCTTTTTATCCTGGACACCAGCAACTACTAATGTACCTCCACACCAAGCATCCATGGGCACTCTCTGATGGTTTGGGATGCAGCTCTTATTTCTTCACTCTTTTCCTTCATCTTCCCTAGCAGTGAAAATAATTCCCCTCATTGTCATCTGTATAGCTGTTTAGTGTTCTTGCTTGTGACTTAAGCTTGGTCTCCACCTCAAGATCTTACCATAGAGAAGCCATGTCCTTAGAGCAATCTGATAGGTTCTAGGCAGAGCTTGTTTGATTGTTTTCTAAAGATTCCTCTGGCTGCTGGCTGGAGAATGGATTGAAGGTTGGGAAAAGTGGATGGAGATCCATGCCCCTCCACCATCTCTCTCCGTGTGACTGTCTGCACTTCCATTGTGCCACACTCCGGGAAAGGTGCCCTATACTAGTGCTGCTTCTGCTCCCATTGTTAGTGGGTAAAGGGACCCCCAAATTGGAAAGCCCACTGAGCAGGTGGTGGGCAAGTACCCCCGACCACATGTGTGAATCCTTGCCCACTGACTAAGAATTCTCAATAGAGTCAGAGGGACACAGTGAAAAAAAGAGCTGTTTTCACTGCTGAGAGAGAGGAGAAAACAGCGGAGCAGGGAGCCGTCTGGTGGATAGCCAGTGGGGACACTTCAGCCCCGGACCGGGCCTCAAGGTCTTTTATTGAAGGTTCTGTCATCATTATCTTCATTCTGGCGGTGCCGAGCATTTTATTACTGCTCTTTTCTCCTGTGGAGCTCAGCCCTAAAACAGAAACTTCAGGGGGAGAAAGAGTCAGTGGGGTACGTCCTTCAGATTGATGCAGCAGTTGTGGGACAGAAAATATCTTGCAGTATGGCTATGTCCTTGGAACCAAGGAGCCAGCTGGGGGATAAGAGAAAGGTCCTGCCTTTCTTCCCCTTGGTCATCAGCTGGAGTCATTTAGCCTGCCTTATCATCTCCTTTACAGTCACACCCTCTAGTCAAGTAGCTGTTACAGTTTTTGCTTTCTTCTCCTTAACACTAGGACCCAGCTATGGGGTTGGACCATAGAGGAGCCACCCCTCCTCTCTAGTCACTGCAGATGCTTCACTGGGCCCAGTTGCTTTTATTCATCTTCTTCCCCCAGGACAAGTTCTCCTGGGAGGCCTTCCATCCTCCTGCTCGTCAATATTTGGCAGACCCACCCCACCAATTTGCCAAATGTGCCCAGACATGTTTGGCTCTCATTTAGACCCCAGCTGGAACCTATAGGTCTGGAGAATAAGTTTCTTCTTTCCACTTGGACTTCAGTCAACGACATTAATATTGGTCTCGAGTAAAACTACTTTTGTGTGGAAAAAATATCCTCCCTCTGAGATGGATGTGGTCACAGTTAACTAAACTATGTGTGATAATTGGTTTGTTTATTTAGTCTCCATATTCCAATCAATATCTTTTGAAAAATAGTTTCTGAGTGTCCTGGCGTTGCCCATAAGAGAAGTCAAGATATCCCTGTGATGGGCATCACTCATTGTCCATCTAGGCAGGCACCTGAAGATAAAGTCCTGGTCCAGGCCCTGCACCGTTGGTGTGTGGACGATGCGGAGGGTTTGAAGTATGCTTCTGATTAGAGTACACCGAGATCCAGCAAAAACTTTGTCAGGTGTCTTTGTCAGATAAGTGCTTTTTATTAAAAAACTGGTGGGGGTGGGGAAGTGCTGTTAAATTTACTAAAACATAAAACTTTTTCCATGAAAAACATTTTATTACTTATAAAATTTAATAGGATTAAGAGTGATATATGAGTAACAACAAAAATTTGCAAACTGAAAGAAGTTTTTGTAGTGCTGTATTTTTACGTGATACAATACATAATTATAATTAACGTGATAACTTGATCGATCATAAGATTTTTCTGGCTTACATCGCTGGAAATTCACTTATTAGTTCATGAAAATTTATCCCTTTAGCAACTTTATTTTCAACTGCTATCACTGAAAGAGGCATCAGTTGCTCTTGGAAAATGCAGGATTGCAAATAATTTTTGTTCAGTTTTAATTTTGAGAAAGATTTTATGCTAACACAACTGTTACTGGAGTTATTAAGATTACTTTACAGTTTGTAACAACACTGGGACACATTTTGATAAATTGTTTGAAAATGTAAATTTTTGTACATCTATGATTCACACAGAACAATTTTTTAAAAAGATTTAAGTCTTCATACAAATCTGCTCAGTGTAAGTCTGAATTTAATGTTAAGTATAAATTTATATAATAATATTTTAACGTTTCCTCTGACAGTGCTTGTAACTTGTAGAAGCAGCTCAAGAAACTGAATATGGCTTCATGAATTGTATATGTGTCAAAATGCCCTTTTATCTACTTTATTGCTGTATCTTACAGAGAAATTAATTTTAAATTTGTCTTCCTTAGTAATAAGTGGTTCATCTGAAGTTTCCTGTGAAAACGGTGCTCTTTTCCACTAAATGTGATGATCTTTAAATTTTAATTTCTAAGCTTGTAAATATTTGCAATGTTGCATCAACTTTCAAAACTGGACATTCTTCTTTGAAGACTTATAATAACTCCATGATGCTTTATTGCAATGTCCATGTGTGTGTATCTGTTTTGTAGTAATTTCCTGCACACTCAGCTCTTTTCTTCTTCTTTTAGGATTTAATTCAAACATCTTCTCAGTGAGGCTTTCCCCGACACCCAGTGTAAACCACGCCCCTTCCCCCCAGCACTCTCTGTCCCCTAAACATGTTTGCTTCACCGTAACGCTGTCATCATCAGGCATCCTAAGTATTTACTTTTTGTTTATTATTGTTCCTTTTTTGTTTGTTGCCTGTCTGTCCCTTTTAGACTGTAGGATCTAAGGGAGTGAGTCTTACGTCTCATTCACTATTCTCAGTGCCTAGAATTGGACCTAGCCCAGAGTAGGCACTCAGTAAATACTTAGGTGATGAGTGAGGTAGGATTCTTCAGCTTGGCTAGACTTGTTAAGGGTGCGCTGATTTCCAGGAAGGATGATGCGAGTCAAGCACAAGTCATTGTGCTTTCAGGCTAAGGCGGCATTTTGTAAAGTGTGGTCTGTGGACCTATGGGGGTCCCAGAGACTTTTTTTTTAACTGTGTTAATGTTTGGACTGATAGTTCAAAAACAATGCTAGGTAAAACTGCTAACGATGCAGCAAAAATGAAAGCAGTGACACCAAACTGTACTTTCACCTGATACCTAATTCACTATCATGTACCCATAGAAAAAAGAATTACCAGCTTCACTTAAGAATGTCCTTAGGGGGAAGGTATAGCTCAAGTGGTAGAGCGCATACTTAGCATGCAGGAAGTCCTGGGTTCAAACCTCCTCCAACAATGAATACATGAATAATTACCTCCCCCCACCAAAAAAAAAAAAAAAGAATGTCCTTGATGTAAAACTAATCATATTAAATCTCAACCATCGAGTAAACAGCTTTTTGACATTTGGTGTTACAAAATGAGATGTGTGCATAAAAAGCCCTTTTGCTGCATGCCAAGGTATGATGGTTGTCCCCAGGAAAAGCCCTCGTGAGATTGAGTTGCAAGCTGAACTAGCCACTTTTTTTAGGGGAAAACTATTTTTTGAACGAATGACTGACATGGAAACTATGGTTATTTAGATTTGAATGTTTGGTGGACATTTTCTAGAAAATGAATAAAATGAGACTGTTATTTCAAGAAAAATCACTAACAGCATCTGTTGCCAGTTACAAAATTTGAGTTTTCAAGTGGAAATTAGAATTTGACAGCTTTTCAATACTTGAAGACTGTGTGATAAGGTCAGTGGTATATTATTGAAATACGTACACACACAGACTTTTCAGATGTTGACATATTTCATTTTTTATATAATATTGATATTACATTAAAGTGATATTATATATAAAATGAAATGTGTCAACAATCGGTAAGATCTGCATAACTCAGCGAACCAATATTCTCTAAATGACCAATGCGTGCTGTTATACAACTCTGCATGGGAAAAGATCCACTCACACTATAAAATGGACCAAAGGGTTTTAATATAACCAAGTGTGGAAAATTAATTAATCTGGTTTAATCCACACTGAAATTACCCTTTAAGAAACTGCCATTTGTCAAGTTCTGTTGCGCTATCGAGAAAGAATATCCATAATCATCTGAAAAGGCTATCGAACTATTTCTCCCTTTTCCAACCATATATTTGTATGAAGATGGGTTTTCTTTATATATGTAAACTGAAACAATGTAATGCAATGTACTGAACGCAGCAAGCAGCTATGAGCATCCAGCTGTCTTTTATTAAGCATGACATAAAACAGATGTGCAAAAATGTCGAGCAATGACACTGTTCTCACAAAATTTGTTTTGGAAAATATAGTTATTTCTTTAAACAGCTTTATTAAGGTATAATTGAAGAAGGATAAACTACCCATGTTTAAAGGGTACAGTGTGATAAATTTTGACATATGAGCATGTTTATGAAGCCATCAGCCCAATTAAGATAATGGATATATCCTCCACTCTCAAAAGTTTCCTTATGTTCCTTTTTAATTCTTGCCTCCCTCATTTTCCTGCCTCCCTCGTTTCTAGCAACCACTGATCTTCTCTTTGTCATCCTGTTTCAGTTAGCATTTTCTAGAATTTTATATAGATGGAATGATAGAGCATGTGTACCTTTTTGTCTGCCTTGCGATTCACCTGTGTTTTTGCATGTAGCAAAAGCACATTCATTTTTACTGTTGAGTATTCTTCCATTGTATGGATATAGCATAATTTGTTTTTCTACTCACCCGTTGTCATGGTGTGAATGCTTGTTTTCCCCCTGAAATTTATACTTTGAAAGGTAAGGCCCAAGTGATGAATTAGGAAGTGGGGCCTTGGGGAAGTGATCAGGTTATGAGGACAGAGGCTTCATGGATGGGATGAGTGCCTTTATAAGAAGAGGCCCCAGAGAGCTTGCCTGCCTCTTCTGCCAATGTGAGGATACAGTAGAAAGCCTGCAGCCCAGAAGAGGCCCTCTGATCTCAGACTGCCAGCCTCCAACTGTGAGAGATAAATTTCTGTTATTCATAAGCTAGTCAGTTGTGGTATTTTGTTATAGCAGCCTGAACAGACTAAGGTACTTGTTGATGGGCAGCTGGATTGTTTTCAGGTTGTGATTATGATAAACACAAATAAAGCTGCTGAGGACATTTATGTATGTCTCTGTATGGACATAATCTTTCATTTCTCTTTGATAAATGCCTAAGAGAGAAATGCCTGGGTTATGTGCTAGGTGTATGTTCAGCATTTTTAGAAACTGCCAAAGAGGTTTCCAGAGTACTTACACCATTACATTTAGGTCTGTGATACATTTTGAGTTAACTTTTATATATGGGATGCTCTGGAATTGACTGTTTTACACACGAATATACCATCTTTCCAGCACTGTTTGTTGAAAAGACTATCCTTTCTCTACTGACGTGTCCTTACATCTTCGTTGAAAATTAATTGACCATATATGGGTAGGTCTATTTCTGGACTCTTTATTCTGTTCTCTTGATGTATTTGCCCATCTTGACAGCCAATATCACACTGTCTTGGTTTATAATAAGTCTTAAAGACAGGTCTTCAACTTCTCCTTTTTCAAAAGTGTTTTGGCTATTTTAGGCTCTTTGTATTTCCATACAAATTTTACAATCCTCTTGTCAACTTCTCTAAAAAACCCCCTTGAGATTTTGTGTTGGGATTGTGCCGAATCTGTAGGTTGATTTGCAGAGAATTAATATCTTAGCAATATTGAGTCTTCTGATCCAAGAACACTGTGTATCTCTCCATTTATTTGTATATTTAATTTTTCTTAGCATTTCCTTAAGTATTTGATAGAATTCCCTAGTGAGGCTATTTGGGTCTGGGGTTTTACTTGTGGGAAAGTTGAACTACAAGTTCAGTTTTTTTTTAATATATACAGAATATATTATAATATATATATATTCTTTTTAAGCATTAGTAATTTGTATCTTTTAAGAATTAGCCCATTTCATCTTAGTTGTTGAACTTTTGTTGTAAAGTTGTTCATAATATTCTCTTATCCTAGAATTCTAGTAATGATGTCATCCTGCCCATTCCTCATCCTGATGATTTGTGTCTTTTCCCTTTTTTCCCTAAGTCTGGCTAAAAGTTTGTCAATTTTATCGATCCTCTCAAAAAATCACCTTTTGTTTTCATTCATTTTATAAGTGTTTTTCTATTTTCTAGTTGATTAATTTTTTTAGTTCATTCATTTTTATTCCAGCTTTATGATATTTTACTTAAGGATAAGATACGCCAGTAGTTTCCCACTAACATTTTATCTATTTTAAAGCATACAGTTCAGTTGTTTTTATGATATTTACAATGTTGTGCAACCATTACCACTTTTTCCAGAATATTTCCATCACCCCAAAAGAAACCTCTTACCAATAAAAGTCACTTCCCGCTTCCCTCATCCTCCAGTCCCGGACAATTATCAGTTTACTTTCTGTCCCTATGAGTTTGTCTGTTCTTCACATTTCATATAAATGGAATCATACATATGGTTTCTTTTACTTATCATGATGTTTTCTGGTCTCATTTATGTTGTAGCATGTATTAGAAATTCATTTTTTGTAATTGAATAATATTCCATTGTATGGATGTACCGCATTTCACTTATCCATTCATCAGTTAATGGAAATTGCATTGTTTACACCTGTTGGCTATTGGGAATAATGCTGCATTGGATATAAGTGTACGAGTTTTGTGTAACCCATGTTTTCAGCTCTCTTTGGTATGTACCTACAGGAGGAATTGCTGTGTCATATGAAGCCTATGTTTAACTCTTTGAGGAATCATCAATTTATTTTCCATAATTGGGTATTTGTCTTTTTGTTTTTGCATTGGAAGGATTTTTTCAAAATATATTCTGAATACTAGATCTTTATCAGATATATGATTTGTAATTATTTTTTCACATTCTGTGTGTTGTCTTTCCACTTAACTGAAGTATGCTTTGAGATATGAAAGTTTTAAATTCTGATGAAATCCAATTTATGTATATTTCCTTTTTGTTGCTCACATTCTTGGTGTTGTTTCTAAGAGTCCATTGTCAAATTTAAGAACATGAATACTTATCCCTACATTTTTTCATTTATTAAGATTTTTTTTAACATTTTTTATTGATTTATAATCATTTTACAATGTTGTGTCAAATTCGTGTTCAGCACAATTTTTCAGTCATTCATGGACATATACACACTCATTGTCACATTTTTTTCTCTGTGAGTTATCATAACATTTTGTGTATATTTCCCTGTGCTATACAGTGTAATCTTGTTTATCTATTCTAAAATTTTGAAATCCCAGTCTATCCCTTCCCACCCTCCACCCCACGGGTAACCACAAGTCTGTATTCTCTGTCTGTGAGTTTATTTCTGTCCTGTATTTATGCTTTGTTTTTGTTTGTTTGTTGTTTTTGTTTTTGTTTTTTAGATTCCACATATGAGCGATCTCATAAGGTATTTTTCTTTCTCTTTCTGGCTTACTTCACTTAGAATGACATTCTCCAGGAGCATCCATGTTGCTGCAAATGGCATTATGTTGTCGGTTTTTATAGCTGAGTAGTATTCCATTGTATAAATATACCACATCTTCTTTATCCAGTCACCTGTTGATGGACATTTAGGTTGTTTCCATGTTTTGGCTATTGTAAATAGTGCTGCTATGAACATTGGGGTGCAGGTGTCATCCTGAAGTAGGGTTCCTTCTGGATACAAGCCCAGGAGTGGGATTCCTGGGTCATATGGTAAATCTATTCCTAGTCTTTTGAGGAATCTCCACACTGTTTTCCATAGTGGCTGCACCAAACTGCATTCCCACCAGCAGTGTAGGAGGGTTCCCCTTTCTCCACAGCCTCTCCAGCATTTGTCATTTTTGGATTTTTGAATGACAGCCATTCTGACTGGTGTGAGGTGATACCTCATTGTAGTTTTGATTTGCATTTCTCTGATAATTAGTGACATTGAACATTTTTTCATGTGCCTTTTGATCATTTGTATGTCTTCCTTGGAGAATTGCTTGTTTAGGTCTACTGCCCATTTTTGGATTGGGTTGTTTATTTTTTTCTTATTGAGTCGTATGAGCTGCTTATATATTTTGGAGATCAAGCCTTTGTTGGTTTCACTTGCAAAAATTTTCTCCCATTCCGTAGGTTTTCTTCTTGTTTTATTTCTGGTTTCCTTTGCTCTGCAGAAGCTTGTAAGTTTCATTAGGTCCCATTTGTTTATTCTTGCTTTTATTTCTTCTAGGAGAAAATTTTTGAAATGTATGTCAGATAATGTTTTGCCTATGTTTTCCTCTAGGAGGTTTATTGTATCTTGTCTTATGTTTAAGTCTTTAATCCATTTTGAGTTGATTTTTGTATATGGTGTAAAGGTGTGTTCTAGCTTCATTGATTTACATGCTGCTGTCCAGTTTTCCCAACACCATTTGCTGAAGAGACTGTCTTTATTCCATTGTATATTCTTGCCTCCTTTGTCGAAGATGAGTTGACCAAATGTTTGTGGGTTCATTTCTGGGCTCTCTATTCTGTTCCATTGGTCCATATGTCTGTTTTGGTACCAATACCATGCTGTCTTGATTTCTGTAGCTCTATAGTATTGTCTGAAGTCTGGGAGAGTTATTCCTCCAGCCTCTTTCTTTCTCTTCAGTAATGCTTTAGCAATTCTAGGTCTTTGATGGTTCCATATAAATTTTATTATGATTTGTTCTAGTTCTGTGAAATATGTCCTGGGTAATTGGATAGGGATTGCATTAAATCTGTAGATTGCCTTGGGCAGTGTGACCATTTTAACAATATTGATTCTTCCAATCCAAGAGCATGGAATATCTTTCCATTTTTTAAAGTCTTCTTTAATTTCCTTCATCAGTGGTTTATAGTTTTCTGTGTATAATTCTTTCACCTCCTTGGTTAGATTTATTCCCAGATATTTTATTACTTTGGGTGCTATTTTAAAGGGGATTGTTTCTTTACTTTCTTTTTCTGTTGATTTATCATTAGTGTAAAGAAATGCAACTGATTTTTGAACGTAATTTTGTAACCTGCTACCTTGCTGAATTCTTCAATCAGCTCTAGTAGCTTTTGTGTGGACCTTTTAGGGTTTTCCATATATAGTAACATGTCATCAGCATATAATGACACTTTTACCCCTTCTTTTCCAATTTGGATCCCTTTTATTTCTTTCTCTTGCCTGATTGCTGTGGCTAGGACTTCCAGGACTATGTTGAATAAGAGTGGTGATAGTGGGCATCCTTGTCTTGTCCCAGATTTTAGTGGGAAGCTTTTGAGTTTTTCACCATTGAGAACTATGCTGGCTGTAGGTTTGTCATATATAGCTTTTATAATGTTGAGATATGTTCCCTCTATACCCACTTTGGTGAGAGTTTTTATCATAAATGGGTGTTGAATTTTATCAAATGCTTTTCCTGCATCGATTGAGATGATCATGTGTTTTTTGTCCTTTCTCTTGTTGATGTGATGTATTACATTGATTGATTTGCGTATGTTGAACCAGCCTTGTGTCCCTGGGATGAACCCCACTTGGTCATGATGTATAATCTTTTTTATGTGTTGTTGGATTCTATTTGCTAAAATTTTGGTGAGGATTTTGGCGTCTATGTTCATCAGTGATATTGGCCTATAATTCTCTTTTTTTGTAGTGTCTTTGCCTGGTTTTGGTATCAGGGTGATGGTGGCTTCATAGAATGAGTTTGGGAGTATTCCCTCCTTTTCAATCGTCTGGAAGAGTTTGAGAAGGACTGGTATGAGTTCTTCTTTGTATGTTTGGTAGAATTCCCCGGTGAAGCCATCCGGTCCTGGACTTTAATTTGTAGGGAGGTTTTTAATTGCTATTTCTATTTCCTTTCTAGTGATCGGATTGTTCAAGTGTTCAGTTTCTTCTTGATTCAGTTTTGGTGGACAGTATGTTTCCAGAAACTTGTCCATCTCCTCTAGGTTATCCAGTTTGGTTCCATATAGTTTTTCATAATATTCTCGTATGATATTCTGTATTTCTATTTTGTTTGTTGTAATTTCTCCATTTTCCTTTCTTATTTTGCTAATTTGTGCTCTCTCTTTTTTCTTCTTTGTGAGTTTGGCCAGAGGTTTGTCGATTTTATTTACTTTTTCAAAAAACCAGCTTTTGGTTTGGTTGATTTTTTCTATGGTCTTGTTAATCTCTATTGTATTTAATTCCTCTCTGATCTTTATTATTTCCTTCCTTCTGCTGCTTTTTGGGGCTTTTTGTTGTTCTTTTTCTAATTGATTCAGGTGGTGGGTTAACTTGTTTATTTGAGATTGTTCTTCTTTTTTGAGGAAGGCCTGTATCGCTATAAACTTCCCTCTTAGCACTGCCTTTGCTGTGTCCCATAGGTTTGAGTGGTTGTGCTTTCATTAGCATTTGTCTCAAGATACTTTTTAATTTCAGCTTTGATTTCCTCATTGATCCATTGTTTTTTCAATAACATATTGTTTAATCTCCATGCTTTTCTTTTTTTCTCCTTTGTTTCTCTGTTGTTGATTTACAGTTTCATGGCATTGTGGTCAGTAAAGAAGCTTGAGATAATTTCTATCTTCTTAAATTTGTTGAGGTTTCTTTTGTGTCCAAGTACATGATCGATCCTGGAAAATGTTCCATGTGCACTTGAAAAGAATGTATATTCTATTTTTTGGGGGTGTAATGCTCTGAAAATATCCACCAAATCTAGTTTTTCTATTGTAGTATTTAATTTCTCTGTTGCCTTGTTTATTTTCTGTCTGGAAGATCTGTCTAGTGATGTTAATGCAGTGTTAAAATCTCCAACTATGATTGTATTCCCATCAATATCCCCCTTTATCTCTGTTAGTAATTCTTGTATGTACTTAGGTGCTCCTATATTGGGTGCATACATATTAAAGAGTGTAATATCTTCATCTTGTATCACTCCTTTAATCATTATAAAATATCCCTCTTTATCTTTCTTTATGGCCTTTGTTTTAAAGTCTATTTTGTCTGAAATCAGTACTGCAACACCTGCTTTTTTGGCTTTTCCATTTGCATGGAATATCCTTTTCCATCCTTTCACTCTCAATCTATATGTGTCCTTCTCCCTAAAGTGGGTCTCTTGTATGCAGCATATTGAAGGTTCTTGCTTTATTATCCAGTCTGCCACTCTATGTCTTTTGACTGGAGCATTTAGTCCATTAACATTTACAGTAATTAATGATAGATGTGTGTTTATTGCCATTTTGAACTTATCTTTGCAGTTGAATTGGTATATCCTCTTTGTTCCTTTCTTCTTCCTTTTGTGGTTTGGTAATTTTCCTTTGTATTATCATGGATTTTATTTAATTTTTGTGACTCCCTTGTAAATTTTTGACTTTTGGTTACCCTTTTTTGTAAATCTATTAACCTATTACTATAACTGTTTTTATTAAACTGATAATAACATGATCTCAAACCCATCCTACTGGTAAAAAAATTTTAAAAAGAAAGAAAAAAAAATTCTATATTTCCCTGCCTCCCTCTCCCACTCTCAGTGATTTGTATGTCTTCTTTTATAATTTCGTGTTTTCTTTATTTGTAATTCATGAGTTATCACCTTTCCAGTTGTGAGTTTCTCATTTCTCTAGCATCCTGCTGCTTTTCTATTTAGAATAGCCCTTTCAATATTTCTTTTAGCATGGGTTTGGTGTTGCTAAACTCCTGCAGCTTTTTTTTTTTTTTTTTGTCTGTGAAACTCTTTATTTCTCCTTCTATCCTAAAGGATAGCCTTGCTGGATAAAGTATCCTAGGCTGCATCTTTTTTTTCATTCAGGGCTTTGAATATATCTTGCCACTCCCTTCTGGCCTGTAGTGTTTGTGTAGAGAAATCAGCTGAGAGCCTTATGGGGGGTCCCCTTGTAACTTACTCTTTGCTTTTCTCTTGCTGCCTTTAGAATCATTTCTTTATCCTTGACTCTGGCCATCTTGATTATGATATGTCTTGGTGTGGGTCTATTTGGGTTCTTCCTGTTTGGGACCCTCTGAGCTTCCTGTACTTGGATATCTGATTCCTTCTTTAAGTTTGGGAAGTTTTCAGTCATGATTTCTTCAAAAACCTTTTCAATCCCCTGTGATCCTTCTTCCCCTTCTGGGACCCCTATTATGCGAAGATTGGGACACTTTATATTATCCCATAGGTCCCTTATGCTATTTTCATTATTTTTTATTTGCTTATCTTGTAGTTCTTCTGAATGGGTGCTTTCTATTGCCCTGTCTTCTAGATCACTAATTCGTTCCTCTGCATTATCTAGTTGGCTTTGCACAGCTATTAGAGCATTCCTCATCTCTGTCATTGAGTTTACCCATTCTACTTGGCTCTTCTTTATAGCTTCAATTTCATTTTTGACATATTTTATATCTCTAAACACTATCTCTTTTAATTCCTTCAGCAATTTGATCACACCTTTTTTGAAATCTTGATCTAGTAGGCTATCGATGTCTATTTCATTGATCTTTCTTTCAGGGGATTTCTCTTGTTCTTTTAATTGGGAAACGTTTCTCTGCTTCTTCATCTTGCTCATACCTCTCTGGAACTGTGGTTTATGGAGTATCAGTTGTCTATTTTGGATCTTAAGGATTTTATCTATCTAATGCTTATTTAGGAATAGAACTTAGGAACAAAAAGGAAAAAAAATAAGAGAGAAAGAATTTTAAAAGAAGGGAGAAAGAGGGTTTGAAAACAGTGTATAATGAATAATAGAAGAGCGAGTTGAAGCAGAGTATTAATCGGGTTGAGACATCTTTTTAAAACCTTTAAAAAGAAAGGGGGGGGGAGATGAATATATGTGTTTGAAACCTGTGTCTAATCAATAACAGGACATTAAAACCAAAGAGAAATAGAAATGAATTAAGAAGTAAAAATTAAGAGAGTAATAGAAAATAGAACAGGTAAAAACAGATTTAAAAAAAAAAGGGGGTGGGTTGTCGGTGTTCTCCTGGAGTCTGTGTGCTTTTAATGTGTAGTCTTTCTGTCTTCGTCCTGTTTTGGAATCTCAGCTTGTTTTCATAGGCCCTCCGTTGGCGCCCTCTTCTGTGCTGCTCCCAGCACCTGTCGGCAAGCAGATCGCGCCTCCTCCTAACACGGGGTCAGGTGCAGCTCTCCTCTGCTGCGGGCGGGCGGGTCACTGCCCCTCCGGATGCCGCAGTCAGATGTTGCAGACTGGCCAGGCAGGAGGGCGGGTCGTGCCCCCTCCCAGCACCTGGGTCAGGGGTTGTGTTCCTGCCCGACAGGCGGGCGGCCGCTCTCCCTCTACCTGCGCCGCCAGTAGCTCCGCTGCTCTGTGCGGCTGCACGCTCCGCCGCCCTGGTCGGCGCTCCGCAGTTGGGCTCGGGGAAGACCGAGGGACAGCCTTGTCCCTGCTCCGAGCCAAAACCCAGCTCCTTGTTTGTCTTTGTGGAGCAAGTTCTCTGAGGGACCAGGATGGAAGGATCCTATCTGCCCCGGGCTGTAGGCCCGTCTCAGTCTGGCCCTTGAGGCTGCTAAGCCCTTCGGTGCGGATGCAGGTTTCGCCTGTGCCCCCGCCTGGGTGCTCAGCGCCGGAGAATGTGGTGGCTGTGCCTGAGCCCCGCCTCTCTTCCCCCGAAAAATTTCCGCGGGTTTATCTTTTGAAGAGGGCGATGTTCTGTCGGAGTTCCGCAGGTGATCTGGTTGGCTGAGTGGATCTGTAGATGTGGGTCTTGGTGTATTTGTGGGAGAGGGTGACTTACGAGCTTCCTTCTACTCTGCCATCTTTTCTGTCTCTCGCCTATTAAGATTTTAAAATTTTCTTTTAACAATGTTTTGTAGCTTTCAGCATACAAGGATTTCATTTCCTCGGTTAAATTTATTCTTAAGTATTTTATTCTTTTTGATGCTATTATAAATGGAAATGTGTTCTTCATTTCATGATTGTTCATTGTAATAATATAGAAATATAACTGATTTTTATATTTTGGTCTTGTATTCTGCAACTTTGATGAATTCATTTATTAGTTACAATAATTTTTTACAGATTTTTAAAGGATTTTCTATACAGTATAAGATTAAATCACCTGCAAAGAAAGAAAGCTTTACTACCTTCTTTGAATTTAAATGCTTATTACTTCTTATTTGCTAGTTGCTCTGGCTAGAATTTCCAGTAGAGTGTTGAATAAAGGAGGCAAAAAACAGTATCCTTGTCTGTTCCTGTTCTTGGGGGGGAATCTTCTAGTCTTTCACCTTTGAGTATGATGCTATCTAGAGTTTTTCATAGGTGTCCTTTATCATGTTGAAGTTCCCTTCTAATCCTACTTTGTTGAGTGTTTTTATCATGACAGGGTATTGGATTTTGTCAAATGCTTTTCTACATCAGTTGAGGTGATCATGTGGTTATTTTTTCATTCTATCAATGCTGTGCATTACACTGATTTACTTTCATGTGTTTAATCACCCATGCATTTTGGGATAAATCTCACTTGATCATAGCATATTTTTCTGTTGCTTGATTTGGTTTGCTAGTATTTTGGTGAGAATTTTTGCATTGATATTTTTAAAAGATATTGGTTTATAATTTTTTTCTTGTGATGTCTTTGTCTAGTTTGGTATCAAAGAAATACTGGCCTCATAGAATGAGTTAGAAAGTGTTCCCTCCTCTCCTCTATTTTTCTGAAGGGTTTGAGAGGGATTGATATTAAACATTTGATAAAATTCACCATTGAAGCTATCTGGTTTTGAATTTTTCTTGATGGAAGTTTTTTTGCTGATTGATTCAGCTTTATTACTAGTTATATGTTGACTCAGATTTTCTGTTTCTACTTTGAGTCAGGTTTGGTAGCTTGTGTATTTCTAGGAATTTGGTCAGTTCATCTAGGTCATCAAACTTGTTGGCATAAAATTGCCTGGAGTATTTTCTTGTAATCACTTTTATTTCTGTTGCTTTGGGTTTAGTTTGCTTTTTTTTCCCCCTAGTTCTTTCAGGTGGAAGGCTATGTTAGAGATTTGAGATTTTTTTTTAGCATGTTTGTAGCTATAAATTTCCCTCTGAGCACTGTTTTTGCTGTATCTCACAAGTTTTGGTATGTTGTATTTTAGTTTTCATGAGTCTCTCAAAGTGTTTTCTAACTTCCCTTGTGGTTTCTTCTTTGTTTAAGAGTGTGTTGTTTCATTTCCACACATTAGTGAATAATCCAGATTTCCTTCTTTTATTGATTTCTAATTTCATTCCACTGTGGTTGGAAAAGATACTTTATACAACATCAGTCTTTTAAAATTTATTGAGACTTCTTTTGTGGTCTAACATGTGGTCTATCTTAGAGAATAGGAAAGAGAGGTATATAGTGTCAAGGGAACCCATAATGGGGGTCTGAACCTGGGCAGAGAAGTCAGGGAAGATTTCCCTATAAAAGTGATGATTACACTGAGAACTGAGAGATGGTGAAATGTTCACTTGGTGAAGCCATGAAGAAACAAGAGGTAGCAACAGGCTATCATCACAACCTCATCTGGCTTATCAGAGGCTGATTTGCTAGTCTTTTGCTCTCGTCCTCCTTCCCCTCCTATTTTCCCCCATTCTCTTCCTTTTACTCTTTCTCCTCCCTCTCTCTTTTCCTCCTCCTTCTCTTTTGATCTTTATCTATTTGAAATAAATGTTGAAGCTTTTCCTGGTTTGATGAACAACAATTAGAACTTTTGTGCATAGGATCTTTGTAAGCAATTATAAAACTGGAATGGAGAAGGCCTGTGCTAACCTGTGTGAGCTGACTGATTTTAGAGAGAGGTCAAGGTTTCAGGGTTTTGTTGTTATTTGGTTTATTGTTGGGGTAGAGGGCTGGAGGAAAGGCAGCGGGGTGAAAGAAAAGGAAGGATCTGGGATTAAGCGATTATAAATCGAGCCACTTCCAGCAAAGAAACTTAATTTTGGCAGCTGAATCAATGATCCACCAAAATAACTAAATGTACTGTGTATTTGTGTTTTAAGCACGCTTGGACTATTTATATTAACGTAGAATATGAAGATGCATGGTGTTAATGTCCCAATAAGAGAGAAATTTCCATGTTAGACTTTCGTCTTTTACCATAAAGAACCTTTCAGAATTGTGCAGCACAAAGGCATTTATTTCCCCAGGAACCATATTTGTAGAGTTAGAGTCACCTTGGCATGGCACCAGTGTTAGCTATAAACTGTGGAGATGCAGACTAGGATGGCAAGCCCTTTGGCTTCTTGGCTCTGTAATTAAGCATCAGTCTCTCCTTGGTTTGACTGGGATACGTGACCTTTCCAAATGAAACAGAGCTCTTAACTGTATGTCTAACTATCTTTCTTATTAGTGAAGAAACAAGCAGAAACAAGAAGGCCAAAGCAAGAGACCTCCTCTACTGGAATTGTTAAAAGCTATTGTTCTGTAATTACTGTGACTAGCACAACAGACAAACTCTGTTGAGGTTGAGAGCCACATTGGTTCAGTGCAGCTGAATTTCTGCAGGCTTTTCTTGCATGTCCTCAATGAAGGGTTTTTTTTTTTTTTTTTTTTTCCGCACAGAGCAAACAAAAGAGGTTAATAGACTATTATAACTCCAGAAGAGCTACTGTGGTATATCCTGCCAGTGTGAAAATTTCTTTTAGGCTAGTTTTGAAATGTAGCAGAACATCACCATATTGGGGAAAGAGTCTACTCCCCATACAAAATAATTAGAAGTACAAGAGAGTTGAAAATAAATTTTCATTTAAATTAGGCTAGCCTAGACTAGTCTAGACTGCCGCAATTCTAACCTAGTTGGAGACCATGAGATAGATATTCATTTTTTCCTCTCCTCTTTCATGGCACACATTACATAGTGGCTGCTCAAGAAGTGTTTCTTAAGTTGCACTGGATTGAGCTACTTTTGGATATCCAAAAGTTCTCTTTTTTCACTATAGAAGAGAATAGGAGAATTTGTGGCCGTATTTCTCACCCAGTGACATATTCATCCTTGAAGTCCATTTTATCATGGCTGCATTAGAATAGTAGCCACAGGCCAAACAGCATTGGAATTGGTACAGGGGTTCCTGGAAAGATTTTCTCTCTCTCTATTTGATTGGTTGCAGATTTACAGACTCATGAGTGTGTTAGTGGAAGCAGGTATGAATATATTGCCTATAAAATGTTTTTGAGTAGATCTTCCCAGCTCTCCTGTTACTGGCAAATTTTCTTTTACAAGACCACAGAAAAGTTTTAAACATCACAAAGCCATCAATATTTATAAAGATATTTTCATTATTCACCATGAAGGGCCTCACAGAATTCTACAGCACAAAGAAATTTATCTCTCCCCAAATCTAATTTAAGATGAAATCATTATATACTAGATCACAGAGAGAACTTGTTTGCTTTGTGGTACAAATCAACAGAAAACAGATATTTGTTAAATACTTAAAGCTTGCCAGGCATTGTTATAAATGATTCAATGGTGATTGAATTCTTTCCCTTATGGGGCTTGATTCTAGTAAGGAAGGCAATAGAAAACAAATAAATATATACTATAATGTTAAGTTGTGAAAAATCTTATGAAAAAATAATATGAATAAAGGATTAGAGAGTGACAGAGCTGCCAGGGAAGATCTCCTTGAAGAAAGGACTTTTGCACTGAAGAGCATGTACAAAGATAATGAAAGAGCTTGGCTCATTTGAGGAATAGTCATAAGGCCAGTGTGGCTACATATTAGCCAAGGAAATGACCCCAATTTGGTGAAAAGCATCATCACCCAGAACCAAGAAGCTCAATAATCCCAAAGAAGACAAAAATAAAAAGAAAACCATATGTGGACACATTGTAATCAAACTGCAAAGACAGAAAGAAAATCTTAAAAGCAGCCAGAGGAAAAGGTCATATCACATACAGGAGACCAGTAATGATAATGACAGCCAATTTCACACTGAAAACTATGGAGACAGAAGACAGTTGAGTAATATCTTTAAAGTTCTAAAGGGAAAATTGTCAATTGCAAATTATATATCTACTAAAAATAACTTTCAATAAGGAAGGTGAAATAAATATGTTTTCCTAAATATAAAAGCTGAGAGAATTCTTTGCCAACAGACTCATGTTTACTAGAAGAAATGCTAAAGGATCTTATTCAGGTAGAAGGAACATAAGACCAGTTGGATATTCACAAGCAATGAAGAAAACCAGATGGTTAACATGTGGGTAAATATACAATTTTTTTCTTTAATTACTTGATCTTTTTAATTATTTTAAAAGACAATTGACTGTTTACAGCAAAACCCGAATCAAACCAAACCAAAACCAAACCAAAGCAAACCAAAACAAAAAAACCCAAACCATATTTTGGAATTAATAACAAATGTAGAAATAAAATATAACACTATAATAGCATAAAGGATAAGAGATGACAAATCATATTTTACTCATGTAAGAGTCTTACATTACATATTTAGTGGCAAAATATTAATTCAAGGTATATTGTAATAAGTTAAGAATGCATATTGCAATCCCTAGAGAAACCATAGGATCAACTGAAAAGGAAAGCTAAAATGGTAGACATCAATACAACCATATAAATAATTAAATGTCAACGGTCTGAACATTCCAATTTAAGGCAGAGATTGTTAGACTCACTCTTTTAAAACAGAAAGAAAAATGTTTTTATTAAAGATTTACTTTGAATACAAAGACTAAGATAGTTTGAAAGTAAAAAGACATAAAAATACCATATAAACATTGATAATAAGAAAGCAGGTTAAACTATATTAATATTGTACAAGGTACACTTGCCGATAAGAAGTATTACTGGAGATAAAGAAGGACTTTTCATAATGATAAAAGGGCTAATTCATTAGGAAGACAAATAAATTCTAAATGTGTGTGCACCTAATCACAGAACATGAAACGAAACTAGCAGGAATAAAGGAACAAAGAAACAAAGCAACCACGACTGGAAATATTAACACCTGTTTGTCAATAATTGCCAGAAGAGGCACTACCAGTCCTTGCTAATAGTCATCAGAACAGTGATTTCTTCTTCAGGAGCAGGGGAGGGAGGCTGACTGGAAAAGAGTATGAGAACTGTCTGGAGTGATAAAAATGTTCTGTATCTTGGTGTCTCTCATGGACAAGTATAAACATCTATCAAATCTCCTCAAAGTTAATACTTAAACTCTATGTGTTTTACTATAGGTAAAATACCCTCAATATTTTAATTGAGCATAAATTTATAAAATCTGGTTTCTGATATGTTTGTTTTAGACATGTTAGACATCAAAGTGAAGACTGATCTGTTAGTTGGGTATGTGAATCTGAATTGCAAGTTGGTACTTACAAATCTGAGAGTCAATGCGTACGTGAATGGTGTTTAAATCTACAGGACTAAATGAGATCATCTAGGTACTAAAAATAGAAAAGGCATCTGAGGACCACGTCTTAAAGAGACATGTCAATCCTTAGAATGTTGGACAATAATGGGAAACCAGCAAAGGACATTGAGAATAATAAACTAGTGAGATATGAAGAAAATCACAAGGATGTAAAGTCAAGTGTAGGAAGTGTTTCAAAGAGGGCAAAATGATCGTTAAATTCTGTTGAGATATTCAGTAAGATAAGTGCTAATGACTGCCCATCAACTTTTCCAAGATGAAATTCATTGGTAACTTTAAAAGAGAAGATACATAAAAATAGAATGCAAGCCTGACTGGAGTGGGTTAAGGAGAATATTTGAGGAGACAACAATTATAGAAAACTCTTTCCAGAAGCTTTTTCTATGTTGCTCAGATGAAATGACACAACTGCTTTTTATATTTGCATAGTGCTGTGGGTCTTGGACACTTATTTTGGGAGAATCTACTAGAGAATGATGATGTAGAAGAGAGCTTAGGAACCATATCCTTCAGTGATTTTTAAGAAGAATTCTAACAAAACCCATGGAGCTACCCCTTAAGATGGGATTGGATGGATTCACAGTCAATGTGGGTGTGCTAGGACCTTAGTTCTTTTTCATATTGATATTTTTTAATGTTTAAATTTACTTAGAGAAGAAACTGAGCCCTTTTCTGTGTGTGGGAGGGTGGATGACTGATGGTCATTATCAGCTTTTTCTCTTTTGAGCCAAGCATTCCAACACTGACCCAGTGTGCCTGACTCACAGATATAAAATGTCTCCATTAAGCATGCCCTTTGTTAAAGACCTTACTTCTCTACTTCAAGTATTCCTTCTAAACATAACATAGTCGTCTCCCTTAGACAAGTTTCGATAGATTCATATTTTCTGTTACCATATAACTTCAACTCCATATAGAAGATACAAGACAGCAATGGCATAAATGAAATAGTACTTTATTTCTCACACCCAGAAAAATCTGTGCTGATACAACAGCTTTGCTCTGCAAGATCCCTGGGAGCCTAGGCTTCTTCACTCTTGTTGACACAGCAACTGTGTGGTGTAGTTCTCACCCATATGGTCCAAGACAACTCATCCCATGTTCATATTCCAGCCAATGGGAATGAGGAAAGAGGAAGGAGTAGGTATGTCCTTTAAGGGCAGGACCTAGTGTTCCACATATTGCTTTATTCTCATCCTTTTGACCAGCACTTGGCTGTACACAGTCACAAGGGTGCCTAAGACATAATCTTTATTCAGATTGGCCTTATGCTCAGCTAAAAAAATCACTGTGGGAGGCAGGAATATGACTATCTAAGGATAACCAGCAGTCTCTGCTTCATCTGTTTACTTTTCTTGTGATGTTTTAGGTAATTATTTCTGCATAAGATACTATTTGAAGAAAGAGTTACCCAGCTGTGATGGTTAATGTATGTGTCAAACTGATTGAACCGCAGGGTACCCAGCACTTTGATCAAACATTCTTCTGATTGTGTCTGTGAATGTTTTTGGATGAGATTAGCATTTGAATTGTTACAGTGAGTAAAGCAGATTGCCTCCCTAATACAGGTGGGTCTCATCCAATCAGTTGAAGGCCTGAATACAACAAAAAGTTTGACCTTCCATGAGTAAGACAGAATTCTTCCTGTCTGACTGCCTTGAGCAGGGACATAATCTTTTATTGCATTCCAGCTTGAATTGAAACATTGGCTCTTCTTGGGTTATGAGACTGCTGACTCTCAGACTGGAACTTACACCATCAGCTCTCTGGGGTCTCCAGCTTACCAACTGAAGATCTTGAGACTTGTCAGCCTCCATAATTACATGAGCCAATTCTTTATAGTAAATTTTTCTATCTCTTTGTGTATCTCTATCTCTGTCTCTACGTATATATCTCCTATTGGTTCTATTTCTCTGGAGAATCCCAACTAACACACCACTTAAAAAAAAAACTAAGAGCCCTTGATTTAATCCCTAAATGTAACAGATGGGAAACTGGGGCCCAGAACCATTAAGTGATTCCCACAAATTAGATAGCCACAAACCCAGGACTAGATCTAGTCTTCTAACAGTCAGGCTAATTTTCTTTTCGCAGACTATTTCTTTGTCTTTCAGTTCACATTAAGGTGAAAACACATAGTGTTTTTACTAAAAGGCATGTTCATGTGCTACTTCTCAAGTACAGTTGATCTTAGGCTTCCTATTATTTGAATAATCTCCATAGAAACTGTAAAATAAAAATTCACTTTTCATGTGAAGACTTTTCCTAGGCTCAAATGTTGGGAAAATGTGGGAACAAACATATTTTGCTATTTTAATGGTCAGTCTTGGAACAGAACATCCTTTAAAAATTGGTCTGGTAGCTGAGTTGGTGATTGAATCCCACAAGCAAATGTCAACATCACCAGAGTAAAAACATAAGTGTTAGAGCAGAGAAACACTATAAGCACTCTGCACAAAGTAGACTAGAATTTGATTTTATTTTCAAAGCTCAAAAATAAATTACACTCTCTGTGTGGCAATGTTTATATAAGTAACACTATGCCCCATTCTCCCTTGTGTGTGGATGGAAGGAGAAAAATGGTCTCCCTGGAAGAGACATTGGAAAGAATCATAATTTCTATGCATACAGTAATAACATTTTTTTGTACCAAAAATTAGGTCGTATCAGCAGTGACTTGACCTAGGCTTTTAGGAGAGGGTTAATGGAAACTCTAGTTTGATAATGACTGAGGCGTTCTGGGAATTTGGGCCAATATTATACTCCTATACAAGAAAAATAGCTTTTTTTGAGATATGATTCATAAAATGTAAAGTTCAAGTGTACCGTTCAGTGGTTTTTAGTAATTCATATTGCTGTGTAGCCATCACCACTATCTAATTCCAGAACATCTTTATCACCCCCAAAAGAAGCCCCTATTAGCAGTGACACCCCATTTCCTCCTCTCCCCAGTCCCTGGAAAGCACTAATCTACCTTCTTCTATATGGATTTGCCTATTCTGGAAGTTTTGTAGAAATCAAATCTTACAATATGTGACCTTCTGTGTCTGGCCTCTGTCACTTAGCATAATATTTTCAAGGTTTGTCCACATTGTAGCATCTATCAGAATTTCATTGCTTTTTATGGCCAAATAATAGTTCATTATATGGATATACCACATTTTATTTATCCACTCATCTGTTGATGAACATTTGGGTTGTTTCCACTTTTGGGCTATTATAAATAATGTTCTTATGATCATTAGTACAAGCTTTTGTGTGAACTTATGTTTTCAACTCCTTTTGGTACATATCTAGTAGTGTAATTGCTGGGTCATATGGTTTCTCCCATGCTTAACATTTTGAGAAACTACTAAATTGTTTTCCACAGTGGCTATGCCATTTTACATCCCCACCATCAATGTATGAGGGTTCTAATTTCTCCATATCCTCACCAACCTGTTATTATTTGTTTTTTTCTAATTGCAGCCATCCCAGTGCATGTAAAGCGGTGTCTCATGGTTTTGATTTGCATTTTCCAAATGGCTGGTGTTTTATTGCTTTCTGGTCATTTTCTATCTCCTTGTGAAGTTCAGATATTTTTCCCTTTAAAAAATTTCATTGTCCGTCTTTAAATACTGAGTTCTTTAAAGTTCTATGTTAAGTATGGGTATTGCAATGATTTTCTCCCAGTGTGTAGCTTGCTTTTTTATTTTTCAAATGTGTTTCAAAGAGGAGAAATGTTAATTTTGATACAAGTTTAATTTATCAATTTTTTTTCTGCTATGGTTTGGTTTTGAAGTCCTATTTATGAAATAATTTCCTTTTCTAAGAGTGTGAAAACTTTCTTGCATGTTGCACATGTCGATTTTTCATAGATGCTTTTTATCAGAATGAAGACATTCCTTTCTATTTGTATTTTGTTGAAAGTTTTTACTCATGCAGTCATGTTGAAATTTGTTAAATCTTTTTCTGCATCTATTGAGATGGTCATACAACTTAGCTCTTGTGTTAATGTAGTCAATTAAATTTTATTTTTGCAATACATGTTTATAAGGGATATTGATCTTCGGTTTTCTTATAATGCCCCTGTCAGATTTTGGTATCAGGTTCTGTCAGCCCTATAATATAGGTCAGGAGATTCTTTTCTCCTCTGTTTTCTGAGTGTGTATAAGATTGTTATCATTTCTACCTTAAATGTTAGAATTCATCAGTTTGGTAGGTTGGAATCTCTGTAAGCAAATACCAAGACGGAATTTGAAGGTGGAGGATGTTTACTGGTGATCAGCACCTCTACTGGGAGAGGGAGGAGCACTGGGTAAAGCTACAAGTTGAAATTCAACACAGGCCCAACGAGCCTTGGTTAACCTGGCAGGCCGGGCGCGCTGGGGCCAGGATTGCTATTTGGGGCTTTAGGCCAAGACCTTTCCTTGCAGGTTGCTCGAAAAGGTCATGACAGTGGGTGGAGCAGTACTCTGCAGTCCATCCTGGCCTACTCAGTCTGAAGTCCTAAGCCACATCCCTCCGCTCCCTGAGGTGGCAGCTGCCCGTCAGCGCTCTGCCCCCAGCACCTCAGTGCAGCGGGTGCTGGGCCGGTTGTGGGGCTCAACTCCTTTGCTTCCCTTCACTCCAGGATCTTAATTCTGCCTTCCTAGAATCAAAGAAATTAGTTGTTTTGTGTATCTTTTTCAGTTTTATAGTTGTTTTCAACAGGAGGGCTGGTTCAAGACCAACTACTCCAACAGGTCAAGAAGAAAAAAAAAGTCTTAGTTTAGCTTTTCACAACCAGTTGCAGAGATATTTATTTTTATTATCTTTATCAGGAATTTTTAGCATGGCATTATCATTGTAAGATTTTTTTTTTCTTAGCTGACTACAAAAACTTAACAGGTTTGGAAATACAAAAGGCTGCCCGAAACCCAGGTCACAGCTCAGGAGGTTTTGCTAGCGGAAGTCTCTTTTCAGGTGTTCACTCCCTCTACCATCACAGTAATATCCTTTTTTATAAAAATGAAATGAATTACATACACCAGTTTTACGGCAGATTTCCTGACTGCTCAGGCAAAACACAAGAGCTCCGTGGCAGCTTCCTTCACAGCCCAGGTCTGCTCCTGGGTCACTGCAGCAAGAACCTTCCTTCACAAAGCTGAGTGGCGTTTCCACATTTGCAAAGTGGGGTTCCAGTGGCCCACTCCTTTGACCTCTCAGGGTTCTCTGTACGGACATATTCTGGGCAGCTGGCAAGCCAAATTTGGGGAGCTCTTAAGCTTCATGTTTTTTAAGAAAGAATAGTTGGGATAAAAATTTGATTGGCTAGAATGAAAAGAAGCAGGAGATGGTATAGAGGTGGGAGGAACTTTTGACATATTTTCATTTTTCTGCATTGCTAGGTATACAGTAGGCACTCATGTAGACAGTAGACACTTGGCTATTGATTGACGTGGAATTTCAGTATTCAGTATAACTGGTACTTCCCCTTTATTAGCAGTCAGCTCATTTTCAGCCCTACATTTCCCTGTGGAAGAAATCATTGCTTTATTTTGGCACTTTTGAAATAATGGCAGACATTTTGAATGCAGGAGCACTAGCAACGGAATGGAAAAGAATTAGCAGCAAGTGAGATTTCTCGTGTGGGTGTTGAAAACTAATGAAATGCTGTATTATTCTGTGTTCTGCTCTGAAGAACTTTCGATATTCTTCTTCTTCAGTTAAACTTGACTCTATTACTTATTATCATTGCAGAAATGTGAAGAATAAAAAGTTCAGAAGCCATTTGTGTTTAAATAGAGTGCAATTAAAAAGTCCCAGGCAAGCATTATAAGCTCATAAACAAGAGAGCTAGCAAGAAGGAAAAAAATCAAAAAGCAAACGTCGAAGGGAGTTTTAACCTGCCAGGTATGAAAGGCAATAGAAAATCAAAAAGGACAGACAAAAAAAAAAAAAGAACAGTATGACCACTAATTAGCAAATGGAAAAAGATAATTGGGGGCCCCAAAGAAGGCTGAATTATTAAAACTGCTTCTTCAGTCTTAACAAAGAAATTCTAGGCAGTGACAAGCTTTTAAACATACAATGACGATTGGTGAAGAGAAAAGAATTGGTATCAGGATATTTTAGGGAACAAAAGAAATGAATGAATCCAAGCCACAATTTTTTTAAAAAGCTACTGGACTGAAAAATTTCTGCTAAAGGTAGAAGATGTCAGTGTACTCTCATACCCTCCTTTGAGCTTCCACAACTGTCTTGATTCTTGCATTCTGATGCCAGGTTTGATGGTCAAACCTCTGGTCAATGTTTCTCTGGGAAATGTTTTTGCCAGTTACTGGGTCACTGCCATCAGCCATAACCACATCCTTAAAAAATACACAAGCAAATAGATCCCTTATGAAACTTCATTTTTAAGATGTATCTGACTGGTTTCATCCATAGTTTGCAATGATCTTGATTGATGTCTGATGATTACTGTTACAATGAGCACTGAAACAAGACTGCAAAGCAGAGTCTTTTGGCAAGAATTGGTTAAAGAAACATCAACAATGCAACCGCTCCTGACAAGAAACATAGTTACCATTTCTTACGTGCCTAGTATTGGCAAGCCCTACACACATGATAGTTGATTTAATTCTCGCAACAATCTCATGATGTTTATATAATGATCTTTATTTTACAGATGAGGAAACTGCAGTTCAGAGAGATCCAACAACTTGCTTAAGACCTCCTAGAGCTGATAAGTGGCAGAACTGGATTTGACCCAGCTACTTCTGACACCAAACCACATGCATTTTTTTTAAAAATTGAAGTATAGTTGATTTACAATGTTGTGTTAGTTTCTGGTGTACAATACAGCATAGTGATTCAGGTTTATATTCTTTTTCACTGTAGATTATTGTAAGATATTGAATATTGTTCCCTGTGCTATAACAGTAGGACCTTGTTGTTTATCCAAGCCACATGCTCTTAGTGACACAATGTTCCTACTCTTTGTGAGTTTCTTTACAATTTTAAGTGCTTTCACATAAGAAATGACAGCTAGTAAAATCTGATGACACTTTTTTTTTATTAAAAAAAGCTGCTATAATAAGAGAGAAAACAAAAGAGAATAGGAGTGAATTTTAAATCAAGGGTTAGATTCTAAAGTCAGTGAGAAACGAGAAAATACCTTACAGACAAAATTAATTTTGAGTGGCTGTGATGGATTAAATATGCTCTACCCTACCTATCTCCTTGATTGCAACCAAAAACTTTGGACAGAATACATAAAGCTATCTGAGAACTCTGAAGAATAAATAATAGCAGGTATGTTGGGATGAAAAATAAAATCTTGATGAATGACTGAAACTTCTAAAAAGTGAAGGAGGAAATAAAAGCCTTCGCCATTTTAGAAACACAGCAATTGCATCTTGATAATCTTGAGCCAAAGAAAATGTACATTTTTATATTTTCCTAGAGTCTGTATTTTTCTTTAACTGAACTTTTAAATAGGCAGCTGAATTCGCATAAGACCATCCTAAGGGGGAAAATTATTGAGTCGTTATACATTTAACAAAATAGAAATTCACATTGGGGAGCATGAAATCTTTATTTTTTCTGTGTCTATGTTTTACCTGGAAAGTGTGTGGAGAATTGAATATAATTCCCTTTTACATGTCTCAGTCGAACTGAGATTTTTACGAACAGTTAAGGTTGAGAGAGGTAACAAAATGATCTAATGAGATAAAAATGCATGATGGTTAGATTGTCTATAAAATTTTTATCTTTCATTTCATGGACATGCCATGTTTAAGTCTGAATAAAGGAAATTATAAAAGATTACAAATCTTAATTGATAGGTAAGCTTTAAAAGATTAAAAGCAGTCCAGATATTAGAAGAAGAAATTAATGAAGTAATGTAGGCTATCATTTCTCTAGATTTGTATTACTGAAACTATCATCTTGGGAATTCATGCAGGTTATCTAACACGAGACAACTATATAAAATATGACCCCTCATTGCCACAGTACATCCTGTCTTCAAGATATATATGACAGTATAACATTAAGGATATCATTCAAGGGTGTGTAATCACCATATACATACATACTTTGACTTTATAAAAGTTTTCTAAAGCCTCTTTATTTAAAAGAATTTAATCAAAATGTTACATCTTTATTTTCTTAAACCAGACACAAATATGCACATCTTTTTTTCCCTTGTTACTTGCACAATGGAACCTGAGTTTGATAACAGTTCAGATGCTTTGACTGAGGGAGTGGTTGGCCCACTCACAATCAGGGAATTTGTGAAAGTAGTTTTTATTTTACTAAACATTTTATTATGGAAGTGTAAAAAATATAGAAAACGTGAAGGACTCTTACAGCAATCCCTCACATAGCTACCACGTAGGTTCTACAATTGACATTTTACTATATTGGATTTATCACATTTCCATCCATCTAGCCAATCCTCCATCCATCCATCAATCCATTCTGTTTTTTGATGCATTTCAAAGGAGTTGCAGACATCAGTATACTTCCCCTCAAGTACTTCAGCATGCCAACATTAACTAGAGCTGTGAAAATCTTTTAACATCAAAAGAATTAAAAATCACTTATCTGGAGAGGAAAATAAAGCCCTTGGATCTTTGAAAACAAAAAGATAAAATCATAATTTGGACACTTGGATGAATTTCAGTGTTTAATAGCTAAAGCTCAGAAAAACAGAGACAAACTGATGACACAGCTTATGATGATGGTAGAAAACAAACCTCTAAACCCTTGAACTTTCACCAGAGGGCTTCAAAAGTCATTCATCTCCCAAGAGAGGCATTTTCTGCAAAGCCCAGTTCCAATATGGCTGTGAATGAATGTCCTCTCTCTCTCTTTCTCTCTCTCTCTCTCTCTCTCCTGTTACATGCAGCCAAATCCTAACAAAGGCAGAGAAACAGAACAGAGGTTTCTACCTGCAAAGGCAGAAGGTCATTAGCTAACCTGGCTGTGGTTTCAGCATTCTGTATAATCTACTAACCAGTCAATTAGCTCCCAAGAAAGTGAGAGGCTACTATAGGCTAGTTCTAGTAATTTCTAGAAATCAAAGTCCTAAAAAATGTAGAGCTCTTAGCCCTTGCACCACCAAAATGTTACAGAAAAGTGGTCACATGACAAGGAATTAGTTGATTTGGCCTCTCTGCATTCTAAACACATCGGGACCAGTCTGTGTTTAGGAGAGAATATTTAATAAGCTTTGAAAATGCTAAGAGACAAATCATCTTGGTGTCAGTGTTGCTAATCCAATGTCTGACCTAACTGCATGCATAGAATTTTCTCAGTGGATTTAACATTCAATGAACTTCACAGAAATCTAATTTCCATTCCTAAACTTCCGTTCTGTAGTGAGCTGTGACCGCCTCCATTTACTGTTGAAGATAGTGCCACAGAGGTTTTCCTCTCTGATTGGTGCTTGATCATAAATGTAAGGCCTTGACTTTTCTGGCTTATATCCAGGCCAGACAGGAGGTGTCTATTAGGTCCCTGACCTCTGCTTGGAACTCTTTTGGAAGCTGAAGATTCAGAGCATTGGTTCCTGGCTCCAGGAAGTAGCCTCCCACTTCCTCCTACCTTTCTGTCTGGTCCCACTGCTATGACAAGGATTTTAGCTCCTGATGAAGACCTGGCTCAGGAAGGATGGAGGCTGGCTGCAGCCACTTGGCTCTAAGGGACCTGAGAAAGGGGACTCTTCATCTCCAAGGTAGCTCTCAGTAAAGGGAGGCCTTGTGAGCCATGGCCAACCACTGTCTCAGGAGGCATGGGGTCTAAGGAGGAACATTGGAATTAATGGTGGAGAGAAAGGAAGGACTCCTGGAAACTTCCCATCCCCTGCTAGGCATGCCTGCCCCCAGTATTTTCAGGGCTCAGGGCAAAGTACAAAGGGAGGTTTGTATACCTTATATCTCAATGTGTAGAAGGTATAAACTAACTTAACAAATTGTAAAGCAAAATGATATCCTCTGACCTTGACAGACATACCTTTATAAAGACCTAGAAGGGCAAGTTTGAATTTGGAATTCCTGGACTCCTCTGAGATCTGAGCTTGGACAGGGCAGCAAAGGAAGACCAGTTCCCAGCCACAGCCTTCAGCCTGCTCCTCTTTCCCTCCCTCCTACCCCCAGTCCTGCCTCCCGCATCCTTGCCTTTCTGTCTAGCTCCAGCCACATGCCTACCAACAGGGACACTGTGGTCACTCCTCAGGTCTAGGAGAGCAAGCTTACTGGGTGTGGTCCATTCTCAGCAGCACAGACTGCTGGGGAACATCTTGGACCACGGCTTCCTCACCTAGGGGGCAGGGATGCAGCCCAACATTGGCCAGAGCAGGATACTTTGGAGCATAAGGCCCTTTTGCCTGATTCATGGCAGTTTTACAGGAGCTTTTGTGGATGTTCAGGTGAAGCTTACTTCTCAAAGAGGTGGTGGGGACAGGGACGGGGTGGGGGTGCAAATCACTGCTTGGAGCTCATTTATTCATTTAACAAACATTTCTCTGAGTGTGTTTTATATGCTGCTGATACAGCTGCAAACAAGACAGATACAGGCACTTCCCTCAGATGGCTTTCAGTCTGGAGGTAGACATTACAGACACTACACAGCTCATCATGTCAATACTTTGACCATAAATGTATCGAGTGCTGTGGAAAAGAAATACATGGCATCAAAAGAGTGCTCAACAGGAGGACTTGACTTGGTCTAGGAGGCAATCAGAGGAGGCTTTCTCAAGGAAGTTATATTTAAGCCCAGACATGGAGGATGAGTAAGAATTATTCAAGAGAAGGAGACTCGGGAGTGGGTGGGGGAAGGGTTTCATACAGAAGAAGCAACATGTGCATAGGCTGCAGTGAAAGCTGGGATTCCCAAACTGTGCTGTAAATCAGGGGGAGGAAGTAGGGGTGAAACTCAAGAGGAGGAAATTCCTGACAGGTAACTTATCAGCAAGCCGGAAAGTGGAGAGGACTAAAGCGAGCTGAGTTTCTACGTGGGCCAGACTTTGCAGCACACGTTGTCTCCATTATCACTGAGCATGACTTCTGCCCGGAGTGTTAAGCATCATTGTCCCACGTTCATATGGGAAAGATGAGGCTCAGAGACTTAGGTAATTTTTCCCAAGGATGCACTTATATTCAGAAATGGGATTGTATGCTCTGTAAGTACTTAAAAGAAACAAATAACTCAGTGAATTGGGTTTTAGTGAATTGTTCTCTTCCTTTCTTTCTTTTTAACAGATGTAGAAATTGAAGCTCTGTTGAAAATAATATCAGGATGGTATGAAGGTAGATTGCAGAATATGTGTTTATTGGGTTTTCTTTTTGCTTAAACTTCTATTGACACATCATAATCAAGCTATTTGTAACTTGGAGAAATGATGTCAGTGTCTTGGGTGGTCCCTGACTTCTGGGTGGGGGTTTAAAAAAGAGAAGTGATATTCTCATAAAATATCTGTTTATTGACTTAGGTATTTAAAGAAAGAGAGTGAAAGAGTAAGCCAGGAGAGATGCAGGGAGTGAGGGAAGAAAGAAAGAAAGAAAGGAAAACCCCTCCTGTTAGTATCTGTGTTTGCACAAACACACTGACACACACACAGACACACATACTCACACACACACTGACACACACACACTGACACACAGACATACACACACACCAACACACACACACACACTCACACACACACTCACACCCCCCCTACAAAAATTGATGAGTTCTTCAGATTAGACCTTGAAATTATGACCTATTTCTGGAAACTAATGGGGCAAGGTGCTGGCTGTAGCCCAGTTTTCAGTACAAATGACATAGGATGTGAATGTGGGGCAATCAGTGAAGCACAGAATGACTCTTGAGAAACCCGGGGATCTGAAGTCATCCCACCTGTCTGAAACCTCACCTCCCACTTGTCTGCTGTGACCTTGAGAAAAGCATCTAGCTTTGCTGAAATTCTGTATCTGTAAAATTAAGCTAATAATGGTACCTCCCTCATAGAATTGTAGTAAAGTTTAAATTAAATGAAATCATCCATGTATAGTAGGTTCTCTTGGATGCCACCTCACTACTTCTCTATTTCTTCCTTGCTGACAGATTACAATTTTGTTGGGGGACCTCAGGATAGCTGAGCTCCATCTCCAGGCCCAGGGAGACCAATTAAAATGATTTCTCTCCTTTTGCCAGGAATATATAGGAACTAATTTCTTCTGCTGTTTCTTCTATGTTGTGATATTGGGAGCTGTGGCAGCCATTCTGAAGCCATGAAGGAAACTGGCTAAGGACAAGCCATCCCACTGAGAATAGAGTGGAAAGGAGAGAAGGACCTGGGTGGCCAATGTTTAGCCACTGAATTATTCAAACCTGAAGACATTTGACCTCTGGTCTTTTTGTAGATTGTAAATGTCCTATTGAGATATAAATGTCCTTGTTGTTTAGGCCAGTTTATTTATTTTTTGGCAGGAAAGTAATTAGGTTTATTTATTATTATTATTATTATTATTATTTTAATGGAGGTACTGAACCGAGGACCTCGTGCGTACTAAGCACACACTCTGCCATTGAGCTATACCCTCCCCCCCAGACCAGTTTAAATCTGGTTCTGTATAAATGTTGCCCAGAGCATCCCAAGGGGACACCACCACATAGATCACTGATGCACAGTGAAGATGCAGCAATGAAGCACAGCCAGTGGAAAGTGCATCAGACTTAGAGGCAGGAGACACAGTTCCAGTACCAGCTCTTTGGCCAGAAATCGACTTCACTGGCTGTAGCTCACCACTTCTACTAACGTGGGTTCTCTCATCCTCTGGACTCTTGAATCTTGCTTGCCTAGGCCTGTGGTATGGATCAGATTCTTCCTATGTGAGCTGACTTTACCCACTCAGTCTTCCCTTCCCAGATACTTCCCTGCAGAATCACCAGTTGGGTCTCTTCCTCTGTCCCCCATCCCCAGCCCACCCTGCCCTAGGATCCCAGCCCTTACCTGCTATACCTACAGTTCCTTCTAGAACAGTCCTGCCCACCTCCCAGGTCGATGCCCTCTGCACCAGCTTTGCCTGCTTTATGTATGTCTGAGTGAAACAGAAGGGCAGTATTACATTTTTGAATCACACTTGAACTTCTCTCTAAACTAAGCATGAATGAGGGGAGCAAAGCACTGACCCCCAGTACTCACAGGCCCTAAAGCAAGATTCTCAAGTTGCGGAGGGGAGAGCTATTTTGTCAATGAGAGGACACTGGCAGTGTCTGGAGGCATTTTTGGTCCTATAACTGGAGGGTGCTACTGGCATCTACTGGGTAGAGGTCAGGGAGGCTGTATCACATCCTCCAATGCAAAGGACAGCCTCCCATGATAAAGAATTAATCTGGTCCAAAATATCAGTCATGCCGAGGCTGAGAACCCTTGCTCTAAAAAGTGAAAATATAAAAAAAGACACCTCATTCCAAGGTTTTCATAGCTTTGCAGCATCTCCACCCTGCTTCTTCCACCAGCAGGAATCCTATACTCTTCTGCTGAATGACTCTTTTGTATTCTGTGTGGCTCAGACACACGAGGAGGCTTCCTGGACCCGGATATCACTTATCTCACTGGGCTTCCTCTGGCCTCTTCTGATTTTTAAAAAAGGACCGTGTGAATAATGAAAGCTTACTTTGGGGACAGGAGCCTTTGATCTTCCAGGCCTTTTCCTGTTTCCCAGAGGATTTGGTTTTCTCCTTCCTTCTCTTCAGCATGATTCTAAAATCATATAACCGGGTCCTTAGTCAAACTCTCTTTGTGACGGTAGCAGATTGTAGCCTCAGGAAATGAGACCGTATCTTAGATTGGTGCTGCCCCTGTTAAGGTTCAGATTTACAGTCTGCTCTGCTTTTGCAGAAGGCTAACATCTTAACAGCCAGGGTGGCCTTCATCCATCATTCCAGCGAAACTTTATTTTTGCAGAATTTCCTTTCAAGATGGTAGATTATTACACATTCCAGGGCAGGACGTGAGAAAGGCGAGTCCATCACTGATAGATAAAGGAGACTAGCGGGTGATCTCTGTGGGGGAATGTGAGGGGTCAAATCAGATCAGTGAATTTTTTGACTTGCTGGGTTAACTCAGAATTATCTATTAAGTGACCTCCAAGTCTGGAAACTTCCTAGCTCTGAAAGATGAGAGGTCACTGCTCCAAAACAAGAAGAAATACCATCTTGTGCCATGAAGGATTGTGGCGCTGTGGCGCCAGAAAGTCAAAACTGGGAGCTTAATTTTTATGTTCCATAAAATGGGACGGGACTTTTGTAACTATGACCTTAGATCTTACAGTGATTTAGACCAAAGAGGTTTCACCCACATGATGATTTCATTTGCCCCTCATCACAGTGCCCCCGTGTGGTCGGCATGTCAAGTGTTATTACTCATTTTGGGTCAAGAGGAAGGAGAAGCTATGAAGGTTAAATGACTTACTAAGATCAACACAACTTAAGCTGGATTGACTCACTGTGAGATGTGTGACTTCTGAGCATAGCCAAACAGTTCAGATCTCCCCCAGGACAGTTCAGATTTAAAGCTGTTCTTTATCCTGATATGTTCCTTTCTCAGATAACAAGTCCTAATTTCTTATTCAGAATATACAGTTATTGGAACATTGACCTGGAGTGGTCAAGTAGGAATTCCTTCATTTATTCATGCAGCTAACATCGATTTTGTTTTGCACGTTATGTGTGAAGTTTTGTATTAGGGGCTGGAGAGGGAGTGGGGAGACAATGATAAATAAGATAGAGAATGTGATTTTTGCCCTCAGGTGGCTTGTAGTCTTCTAGAAGATGCAGACATGTAAGCCACCAGCAGCCACATAGGCAGAAGGGCTTGAAAGGGGCAGAAGTCACAGTCTGGAAACCAGAGTGGAAGAAGTTCCTTCTGAGGGAGAAGAGCAGGCGTATCAGCTGGGTCTCGGAAGAGCAGGGTTCTGAAAATCTGAGAAGGTGAGCCGAGCACAGAGAAGCCGGAAACACTCACTCCAAATTCTTGGCATCGTCAGTGAAGCTTTACCCAGAGTTTTACATGGAATGTCAACTTAGGTGCTTTCCATTCATGACAGTGTCTTAGGCTGCAAATCTGTGATCTGTTCACACAAGGGAAATATTCTGTCGCTTTTCCTTCTCAGAAATGAGTGTGCCTTTTGGTTAAGGGCACAGACTAAATGGAACTTTTAAAAGAGAAAGTTATCTGATTTGTCATTTCAGTTTTCAAGGTCAGTGCGACCTTGATCATTTGCCATTTTTGTATCTTCCTTGCACAGTTTGGTAAAAGCTTCTATGACTGGATACAGATACAGGCATGGATATAGATTTATATGTAGACGTAGATACAGATATAGACATATGTGTATGGATAGATATACACACACTTTTTTTAAAATTGAGGTATAGTCAGTTTATAATGTATCAATGTCTGGTGTACAGTGTAATGTTTCAGTCATACATATACACACATATTCATCTTCATATTCTTTTCACCATAGATTTCTACAAGACATTGACTATAGTTCCCTGTGTTATACAGTATGAACTTGTTGTTTATCTATTTTATATGTAGTAGTTAGTATCTGCAAATCTGGAGCTCCTAATTTATTGCTTCCCACTCCCTTCCTCCCCTGGTAACCCTAAGTTTGTTTTCTATGTCTGTGAGTTCTGTTTTGTAAATATGTTTATCTGACACACATACTTTTGAAATCTATGTACCAGGCACAGTGATCATATCACGACTCAATCTTCATAGGTCTGTGACTTACGTAGGGTTGTTATTCCAATTTTCTAGTTAAAGAAGCTGAGATCCTGTGAACTAAAGTGGTATGTTCACAATCACACAGACATTAAATGAGAGACGAGATTGAGAAGTGTGTGTTTCATTCAAAAGCCCTGCTCTTTCTACTACACTTTACTGCCTCTATTTCTGTAAAAGAGGATCCACCCTGTGTCAGACACTGACCATTGTCCCCCAGAATCCATTATCCTTTTTTTCCTTCTAATGATAGAACTGACTCCCTCCTACCCCGACCAGTCTCAGCAGAGCCCCTGGCCTCCCAGCTGCGGCTCACGTTCCTAAGCTTTGCCTCGTAGCCAGGCGTGACCTTGGGATGCCGTTCTCCTGGGTAGACCTGGGCGGAGTAACTGTGAGCTCCCTGGGCAGCACATCCTTAAAGAGGGTTTGCCTCCTGTCCACTTTCTTTCTCTTCCCCTTCTGTAGCCTGGAACACGGTGGTGGTGCTGGTGGTCCTTCCTGATATGGTAGAGCAACAAGTTAGAAAGAATGTGAGACCCTGGACAGTTTGAGTGTGGACCTCTCACCTACCTCTGGGCAGTCAGTGAGAGAGAAACTTCTTCTTTCCTTGAGCCATTGTAGTTTTTCATATTCTAAATTATTCCCTAACTAATATAATCCATGATGCAAGAGCACTAGTCAAAATTTCCTAGGGTGTCAGAGCTGATCCACTCCAAACGCATAGAAAGTTTACATTGCGTATGTGACGTGGACCATTTCCTGAGCATCTACTCCATGCTGGTCTCATACCAGGACATCCCCACCATGCAAGGGGGGCTTGATGAATCTGTCTCAGTATCAACACCCAGTCCCGTGGCAGGGGTCCCAGCTGACTTTGAAAGGGACTGTTTCGAATCTTTTTCCATTGAACATATTTGCAACTGAGCTAAGTGTCTTTTCAAGAACAAATAAAGCCTTAATAGCTTCTGAAACACCACACACACACACACACACAAATGGGTTGCTAATTTAAAGGCCCATGGCAAAGGTCTATTTGTCTCTGGCATTATCAGGCTCACTCCCTAAACAGTGTGATCCCAGATGGCTCTGTTGCATTAGAAGCTGCTGCAGCCTTCGGATGTCAAACCACGTACTGCACAAACCTAACATCAAATGGCAAGAGACTGTAATTGCTCTTGCATCCATACTGCTAATCTCTGGACAATAAGTCTGCTTTCCCGTCACTGAGCAGAATGGCTCAGATCACCATTATATTGCCCTATAACCTTCTAATCAAATGAAGGAAACACACCAAAAAAAAAAAAAGCAAGCAATTTCATCACTCATATTCTGTGTTATCAGTTACCTCATTGACCTTCGCTGTGAATGCTCACCAAGCAGACATGATCTACTACCTGTTTAAACCTGGGCTTCTGAATTTTGCTCTAGTTGCTCTAATCATCCATTCTAGCCCTCACCAGGACACAGCGGAAGTCACGCTTACAGTATGAGACTGCTGCAAGGGGCTTGTGTGGAAGAGGCGGGGGATTTATATAGGAAATGGAGGTCCCTGGATTGGCACTAACTGCTGACCCAGGAGACTACGAGCCATCCTAAATGAGAGCCAGGCTTGTTTCTTGAGAGTGACTTGTCCTAACCCTCCTGCACTGTTGGTAAGAATGTAGTTTGGTGCAGCCATTATGGAAAACAGTGTGGAGATTCTACAAAAAAACAAAAATAGACTTACCGTTTGATCCAGCAATCCCTTTCCTGAGTATGTATCTGGAGAAGAGTTAATTCTAAAAGACACATGCACCCCAATGTTCACAGCAGCACTATTTACAATAGCCAAGACATGGAAGCAACCTAAATGTTCATCAACAGAGGCATGGATAAAGTTGAGGTATCTATATGGAATATATATATATAATAAATATGTAATATATATAAATATATATAATAATATATAATATAATATATATGGAGTATACAATGGAATACTACTCAGCCATAAAAAGAATAAAACAATGCCATTTGTAGTAACATGAATGGACCTGGAGATTGTCTTCTAAATGAAGTAAGCCAGAAAGAGAAAGAAAAATACCATATGATATCATTTATATGTGGAATCTAAAAAAAAAAAAAAAGACTCAGACGAACTTATTTATAAAACAGATACAAATTCATAGACATAGCAAACAAACTTATGGTTACCAGAAGGGAAAGGGGATGGGGAGGGATAAATTGGGAGTTTGGGATTTGTAGATACTAACTACTGTATATAAAATAGATAAATAACAAGGTCCTACCATATAGCACAGGGAACTAGATTCAGTATCTTGTAATGGCCTATAATGAAAAAGAATATAAATGAATTACTATGTTGTACACCAGAAATTAATGTAACATGATAAATTGACTATACTACAACAACAACAAGAGTGACTTGCCCTAAGAAATGGTGTTGCTCGGTAGATCTCCACTATAGTGAAGACCTAGCTTGTGAGTTCTAACCCTCTGGGGCATGCTATTTAGCTCTGCTTTTTCTCCAGGCCACACCTCTGGTCCTGACTGGCTGGCTGGTGAATTCTGCCTCACCACTAGTGCCCAGGACACTGGGAAATTTTAGTGTGATTCAATCACAGAATGTCTATCATCTCTAGATAATGAGAAATTAAACCATGAATGGAAAGATTTTTAATCATTGAGAGCTACAGACTTCTTTGATTAGCTGATGAAATCTACAGAAAAATGCATATTTGTACATAATTTTACACATCTGTGGCTGTCTGTGGAACTCTGTTGAAGCCCATCCATGAATATCCAGGTTTATATTTCATGCATTTGTGCCTGTTTGATAGTAGTACATTTGCATTAAATATGTCATAATATTCAATATTGTCATGCATTTAAGTTTGAAATTCCTTAAATTTCAGGAGTTATAACATGGACAAGAATTATAATATGTTGGCCTGGTGCAGTCCTATGTAGGTGTTTTATGAGATGTATAGAGAACCAAGTATCGTAGCCTTGATTTTTCCATTTGGTCTAAAGATTTCCAGTAAAATACTTATTTTTAGAAATATTCAGAAAATGAGGTGACAGAGTGAGTGAGGAAAATGGTAGGGACTCAACGTCCAGGAAATCTCAATTCCATCCATATGTAAATCATTTAATAGCTTATAAATGATTTAGCAGCTGGTCAATGGTCCCAGAATAAATCTTTTAATAGGCAAGAAGCCTGCCTCATTTTCATTGTTAGAAGATCCAGCCTAAAACTGATGTAAAACTTTGAGCTGTCTCATTTTGTCTAGTGGTATAAAAATTCATAACTTGATCCTAATTAAAAAACAGAAACCCCCCACTATTTTCTCACCTTCTGTGGCAGAGACTTAGTTTTCCCTCAACATCCATTTCCTCCATCCTCAGTGGAGAGCTCTGGGATGCTGGCTGGACACGTGACTGCCCAGAATAAAGACATTTCCCAGCTGCCTTTGCAACTGGATGTAGCTATCTGACTAAACTCTGGCTTATGGGATGGAATTGACTTGTGTAACAGTTAGGGAATTTAATGGTGGTGGGGAGGGTTGTTCTTCTCTTGTTCTTTACCTCCTTCATGCTGGTTGGCGTGTAGACATGAGAAAGGGCCATCCTGGACCACAAGGTCCAGATGCATGTGAAAGATAGCAAACCGAGGGCAGCGGGAACCCATCCCGTCATTGTGGGGCTGCCCCAGCAGTCCTGAACTGTTTCGGCCACCAGTACCACCCCCACGTTTGGAGATGTGTTAGGAGGACTCGCAGGACTCAGCATACAGCTGAGCACACGATTAAGATTCATTACAGCCATGTCGTCAGGATACACAGCCCAATCATAAGGGGAAGAACATAGGTGGAATCTGAAAGAATTCATGTGCAGGCTTCCTTGTGCTCTCTGCCTCCTTTAAGGGGTCACACAGAACCCCTCATCCCTCAACGGTGAAAATGTAGCAACATGCATGCAACGTCTGCACAGGAAAGCCCACCCGTCCAGCACCCAGCTGGGAGTCGCTTCTGTAAGGCACCCTCCGCCCAGCGCGTACCAAAGTTCCAGACTCTCTTGGGGAAATGGACAGGTGGTCGAGGCACAGGCTTCGTGGGGTAAGACCCTTGATCTCAGTTGTACAAAGGGATCCCCAGCTATTGTCTTGCCTTCCGTGCCAGAGATGGCTATTGTAGCGCAGTATCAGCTCATTGCTGACTCAGACGCCCCAAGAGCCAAGTTCCCAGATGCCAGCTTAGGGCTGACCTTGCAAGTAGGCCTTTCTAACGAGAGCAGTTTCAGAGCTGCTAAGTCAGCTCTTCTGCACATGCATGAGCTACATTTACCTGGAAGAGAAATCAACTTTCAACTTGTTTGAGCCAATGTTTCTCTGGGGTTTTTGGGGGAAGTCTCTTTTAGCCAAATCTAATTCTAACAAACACCCTTCCTTCTTCGTCTACTTGAAACCTAGGCAGAGCTAAATCTTGGTGTCCAGTTTAAGGCTGCAGGCTGGCTGGGATACGTTCATCCCAGAACCCGTGTTTTCCTTTCTCCAAATACTGCTTGGATAGCAGGTGGCATTAATGTACAAAAGCACCTGTGTTCCCAAGGTTCATTTGTTCACTGCGTAAATCAGCCCATGAAAGACAGCCACGATGAGTCTGTGGTGGAGCTGGAGGGATCCGCTTCCTGTGAGGAAATGGCAACTTGCTTCTTTCTACTTCCAGGAGCCCAGCGGTGGAACAGGCAATGACCGTGTGCAGAGAAGGACTTGAGAATAGCATTCTTCCAGCTTCTGGTAGATCTGATAAACCACAAAGCCTCTAACATTTCAGCTTTGCTTTAGGGGCTCAGCTAAGAAATACTGTGCTTCATAGACGTTCTTCACCAACATTTAAGCCCTAGATGTTCGGGTTTTTTAAATTATTTGTTTCCTTGTTTTTGGAACCTAAGAGGCTCTAACCCATTTCCTCATTTCACAGAGGGAAAATGTAACACACCTCACAAGACCCAGAATTTCAAAATGGAAATAGAAATCTGTTGTCTTGATCCCCATTCACACACGACTCCTGAATACAAATCATCTGGATCCTCTGTGAAAACAGATCCGGGCACATGGTTAGTCCCTAATTATTGACTCACCGACTGACCGTAATGTCGCTGACTCACTTGCAAGCTGTGTGGTACTTTCAGAGGCAGGAAGAAAAGTCTCCTAGTCGAGGTGTGTAGGTAAACAGAAGGCATTTCACTCTATGACATTGTCTTTGCTTCTTGGGCATTTTAAATGGTGCCCATGGGAGAGCAAAAAGCATCCTAGAATTCAGGGAGGAGCTCAGCACCTCGGTGCTGATTGTAACCACAGGACGTCCCTTCCAGTCGGCTTCAGACGCTTGTTTGCCAACTTCTTTTGAGGTGCTCCTGATATACTTGTTATTAATATTTAAGTCACTAAATTAATTGTCATGCACCCCAAACAAAACTGCAGTTTTCACATGCTTGTGTGAAATAAATGTTCCTCAAGGATGCTAATATCTATTCATCGAACCAAAAGACATTTCCCAGCTCCTGAACAACAACTTCTAAAGAAAAGTATATACTGAATGTGAAAACCCTAGTCTTAAGAGTCAAATGACTCAGTGGGTCCTCTGGAGATTACCTGGAGCCAGCACGGGGCATTTGCTTTTCGTCTGCTTATTTGCAAGTTCTGTGTGCTGACCAGAGTCTAAGGCAGCTATAACCATCAAATTGCGGAGGGCTGCTCTTTGTCACGCCGTGGCCATGCTGAGCAAAGAATAGAAGTCCTTAACGTGCACAAAGAAGAAAACACACACACACAATCACCAATGATCACTCACTTTACCTGAGAGCGGTGTGGATGGTGGCGAAGGCATGGCCACCAGAATGTCAGATTAGCCGCCCACTAGCCTCTGTGAGGCTGAGGTCTGTGTAAGAGTGAAGCCAGCGTTAACTTAGCTCTTAGGGCTGCTGTGAGGAGAAAGATGAGATCATTTATTTAAATCTCTGTGGAGTGCTGGGGAGGACACAAGGAAGCCGGTCTCATCCCTTCCATCAACTTCCCAAAGCAAAAATTTTTTCTTACTGTCGAAGACATGATTAGACTCTTAAAAGTGTGAGAAATCAGTTACACAAATTGGAAGGCATATGTTGAGGTTCTGTTTTTTTTTTTCCTGATGGAAGAGAAATACACACTTTCACGTTTCCACAGATACCGGTGCCTCAGTCATGCCATCACTTCCCAGATGGCGTGCTGTGTGCCTGCCTGCGACAATTTGCGTATTTATACGGGCTCTTCACAAAACTTGTGGTATCAAAGTTCTTCTTTTTCAGTTCCTTGACTTCTTGACCATGAAGCATTTATATGATCATTTATGGCTTCTTTCTTGCTAATATAAAGTAAAAAATGTAAAGACAAAGGTATTTTACCAGGCATCTGTCCTCATCTCTCAGCAGCTTTGCTGTGTGATCAGACCCTGCCAGTTTGTCTCTCACCCTCCCTCTTTCCTCTCTTCTCTCTTGTCACTATCTCTTCCCTCACCCCATCACTCCTAAGATACAGGAGTCCCCAGTGTTCCAGGTGTGCAGAAACCATCTTTTCCTAGGACAGTGTTCCCAAACTGTGCGATATGATTTTAGGTGACATACAGGTGCTCCATTAAGTGGCATTTGATCACATACTGAGAAAAACATTCCCTTTCAATTCTCTTTAATGCTTTTGATTTCATGAAGGGAGAGTATATAGTTTAGCACTATTTTGCCTTTAACACGTCTCCTACGCTTTCAGTCTTCATTTTTAAACACAGAAAGAGCAGATCACAGGTTCAGAACCTTGGGCCCATTAGGAATTTTACCACAAAGTTTTGTTTTTGCAGTGTTGAATTTTTCTAGTGTTTCCAATTTGTGTCAAAGAGAGACTGGTTTTCACTTATAATAAGAAAATCGAGTTTCCTTTTAAAAAGAAATTTCTCATTAATAATAACAAATAAAAATCTCCTTTTAAAAATGATATTCCTTGAATTTAAAAAGTGAGTGATTTAAAGAAGCAAACAATAGTGCAGATAATACACGAATATGTCAAAACTGTAAGGGTGGTACTTGTGATGGCTTAAGTTTGCCCTTATGTTCAGGACTGTCGAAAGAAGCTAAACATGTCAGGGATGGTGGAGTAGGTGCTACTCAGAACATACTGATTTTCTCTAAAGAAGCATGGAGGCCATTGCTTCCTCTTCTTCCACTGATACCCACCAGCACCATCACCACCACCATCACCACCATGATCATCAACACTCCCCCTCTATCATCACTTGGTCCATGACCCCATCACCATCATTAATGCCTGTCAACATCTCACCACCTTCATCACCCTCACCCCACCCCCACATATGGCCCAGGTCTTTACCACCTTGAGCCTCAATTACTGCAACCACCTCCTACCTGGGGTCCATGCCTCCCGTCTGTCTTAATTCTAGTTCACCCAGCACAGACATACAACCCTCTTTCATTCCACTGATTTCTTACTATGGAACTGACGATGCTTCCCACTTATCTACCTTGCCACGTCCAAATTCTTCTGCCTGTTTTTCATGACTTCCCCCTCTCTCTTTCTTCTTTCTTCTTTTCCATTTTGTCTATAGAGGGTGGTAACCTGAATAAAGGAAAAAAGAAAATACTTCAACTGAAATATTTATACATTTCAATATTAAAAAAAATAGAATAGAGAATATCCTCTGTTTACCACAGTTGGCTCCACAGTTACCAACCACCTCAGCATCTAACGAGAGAAAATATTCTTAATTTAAAATATCATGGTCTCAGAAAAGAGTTAATTGAAAGTGTCAATATTTTTAAATGTATTAATTATTGTATCAGTTAGCCATTACTACAGCAATGCTGGGTAACTCAGCCACACAATGTAGCATGTAACAATACATGTTTATTGTTCACAGGTCTAGGGTGGTCAGCGAGGGGCTCTGCTGATCTGGGCTGGCCTTGCATCATTGTTGGTGGCTGTTCAGATCTAGGCTGGCTTCAGCTGGCACGACCTCTGCTCTGCAGCCCTGTCCCCTATTCCTGACAGGTAGCCTGGGTGTGTTCTCATAGTGGGCTGTTCACGACTCTGCTTGCAGAACATTTGTTATCATCCCAAGGGTCTAAGGAAGTCATACGGCTGGTCCTGTAGTCAGAGTGTGAGGGCTTGGTGAAGTTAACCTGATGAAGAGCATGGATACAGGGAGGAACAGTAAACTGGGGCCATTCTGCAATCTACCGCGAGCTTAAAATGCATTTTTGAAAAAGATTTCAGGCTATGGTTTTGGAAAAATATAAAGCCAGATTGTAACAAATACACTCTTTAAAAATACCAATGATGAGATGTTAGATATACAGCGACTGATTAAACTGGATTAATACATACCAAAGCATGAGAGTAGGTGTCAAACTAATCACTGTTTACGGTATTTTTAAATAATCAAATAAATACAAATATAAAGAAGTTCCTTATGTTGCTTTAATGTACAGAAAGACAGTAGTTTTAGTTTTTAAGAATGGTTTTTAAGATAATTTTAAACCTATGTTATAGGCTTACTAATACAATAAAACCGTTGGTTGGTTAACAAATAACTATTTCAAAGTTTAAGTAATTTAAATTATTTTTGGTACCCCTTTTTATTTTCAAATAATGTTTCAGTTTGGATGATAAATTACACCCATATTCCCATCAATAGAGACAGCCACTGTTAACAGTTTGGGAATACATCCTTTCATTATTATACTTAATGGTGTTTCTTTAAGAAATTGGGGATGACCTGTTTTTAACAGTTAATATGTTTTATTGCGCACGTTCGTCTATGCCATTAAATGTTTCTCTAAAAGCTCCAGATTTTTAATAGCTTCAAAGTGTGTAGTTATGGACTTTCCATGATGTATTGGACCGAATCCTTACTGTCAGCTATTTTTGCTGTTTCCATTTTTTCATTATAATGAAATTCTTGTACCCGAACAGGGATCACGTCATTTACCTGTTTCTTATTTCCTCACCTTGCAGGAGACGAAACAGTCACCGCTCCAGGAAAGCCTAAGAGAAAACAAGGGCATTCCAAAATGTCACTTTAAATGGGGACCTTGCATTGTTGAAAATTAAAAAAAATTCCTTTGTTTCTTTTTCTAAATAGAGAGCAAAGAGAAATAGCACAGCAGCAAGACAACATGACTTTGCCCTGTCAGAAACCGGGAGATACTTATTTCCAAAGTCTCACGAATGCTACGATTTTGAATTGGAAAGCTTTCAGCACCCTGCTTAACCCCAGTAGCCTCGGGCAGCAGGTCAATAGCTTGATGAAGTGACAGCCTCTGGCCCCAACTATCTGCACCAGTGGAGATTGGAAACATGACCTGGGACTGCTTTAGAGAAGTAACTTATTTTTCTTTGGTAGGAAGCTGGGGCAAGGGTGGTGAGAAGACACTGCCCTAAATATGATATAATCCAGCTGTCCAAACATGCATAATTCAATTCAGCCAGCCAGCCAGTCCCCCAAATCCAGATGTTTGCCATCATGCAATCTCAGATTATCTTTCCTTTTATCGAACGTAATTTGTCCTAATCATGTTTGTCAAAGACTTGCATTTGCTTTTAATTAGAAGACATCTATTTTGCTTCAGCTGGGCCCTCCTCAGCATAGGGACACGGCCTCCATTATTAAGACACTTTAAATCATCACTGCCCTCTGCCTTCTGACAAATCACTGAGGTTTTCATTCCATCTCAGAGTTCAAATATAAGACAATTCAAGACTACACTAGCACTAAATATTTGCTGAATACTAGTATTTGTTAGAACATGAAAAATTCCTTCCCACGTATACATTCTCCAACCAGAGTTCTCCCAATGGCAGTGGTCCCTTAATATTTGCATATCTTTGTGTTTAGAAATCTCCAACAGTCATGTCTCATAGTGACACCTGCTTTCAAAGTCTGATCAGATGTGTGATCTTGCGTAGATTATTAACAATGTCTCTGAGCTTAATTTCCTTACCTGAAAATTAGACGATAATACAGTGTTATTGTGAGGATTAAATATCACAAAATATTTCAAACACCCAGAAAATTGCTTAATATATACTATGTATACAAATACATGTTGATTTCTTACATTCCCTTAAAAAAAATCTCTAGATGGAAGTCTAACTTTTCTAAATGCTTATCTGATCCTACTTCCAGGAGACTGAAGTAGACTTTCAATGAGATTAGTTTTCTTTCCTTTTTTTTTTTTTTTTTGTTAACTGATGGACTTCAGCCCAAATAAAATTTTTTTTCTGGTATTTTTCTATACCTTTTTCTTTTTTTTCATGTCGTATTTTTATTTTATTTAGTTCTTGTTTTATTGAAGTATAGTCAGTTTACAATGTGTCAATTTCTGGTGTACAGCACAATACTTCAGTCATATAGGAATATATATATATTGGTTTTTATATTCCAGGTGTCAGAAGAATGATTGGAACATGAGTAGGGTGAGAGGTGTGAACATTCTTCTGCATGGGAAATTTATCTCTTCTCCCCAGTAACCACACGCTATGTCATCTATCAGATGTTTTTGGCAAATATCATTGGAGATTTTGGCAGGGGGGAGTCTCTTTAGTTCACAGAATTTCTCTGTGTCCTCAAGAGTTTGCTTATCTTAGTCTTGCTCTGACATGTCAGTTTGTTTTCAGATTTCTGGAGATCCTTGGTTACTAGTTCTACTCAGGTATCAATCAATAAACGAGAGGGCTTGGGGCTCTGTCTATGGGAGCTGAACTTGTTGGCTAACTGATTTCATTTTAGGGTGAGAAGGAAGTTATCCCTTATGTCCGGGGCTTCTCCAAACATCAGAAGGCAGAGAATTTATCTGAGATACCAACACTCACACCAGCTGGTTATTCCTGGTTATTCCAAGGCAGCTATGTGGTCTTTCTCTCTCTCTTTTTTTAATTGAAGTATAGTTGATTTACAAGATTGTGTTAGTTTCTGGTATATAGCACTGTAATTCAGTTATACATATATATGTTCTTTTTCATATTATTTTCCATTATAGTTTATTACAAGCTATTGAATATAGTTCCCTGTGCTGTACAGTAGGACCTCTTGTTTATCTATTTTATGTGTAGTAGTTTTTATCTGCTAATCCCAGACTCCTACCTTATCCCTCCTACCCTCCTTATGTGGTCTCTTTAACGTCCCTCTCTGTTTGTGGGGGTTGGGAAGCTGAACTCCTGACACTGGTTGTTCTGAGCACAGAAGTTGGTAGGGGGGAGTCACTGGTGGGCATTTTGCTCCATAGGCTGATTATTAAATCACACCTTTATTTTGTACCTCACTACTCACTCCTGGCCTCCACTGTATCTTTCCAAGGCTGGTGTGTCCTCAGGACCCCAGTAGGCAGAATCGCAAAGACACTGCAGCCTCCCTCCTAATGGAGCCTGCTGGGCTGGGTGCTGCGTGGTCCGCTCTGCTTCCTCAGTCAGCATCCTTCCACCTGCTTCCTATCTCCTGGGAACTCACCGAGATCACACATACTCTGATGGGCCCCTCCTGTCCTGGCTGTCATCCCTTCTGTCACTTTAATGTGACCACAGGAGGGAGAGGAGATAAACATTATGTTCAGTCTGTCACACTGAACACTGCTCTATTTGTTTTAATTATGGAAACATGGCGACTTGATTAAGGTAGGCTGAACTGCTGTACCAAATTGATCCTGAAGTATGTACTGCATAATGGAAATTTATTTCGCACTGGTACGATAGTCCGAGGTTTCCGGGGGTGGCTCTCTGTAAAGCTGTGATCTAGGGACCCAGGCTCTGCCTGTCTTGTGGTTTTGCCATCCCCTGGGGCCTCATTGGTCTCTGTACCTGCCCAGCAGAAGAGGAAAGGGAGTGTGTGCTTCTTAAAAGCTCTGAGCCAGCAGTACGCACATGGCACTTGTGCACATTCTGTTGAAGAGAACTGGTCTTATACCTGCTTAGATACAAGGAGAATGGACAATGCAGTCCTTAACTAGGCAGCCCCTTCTCAGCTGTACCTCTGTGTGATGAAGAGAAGATGGATCTGGTTGTACATCTGGTCTCCTTTGCCGAACATGTGAGGGGCCCAGACTGGAGGTGAGATGCCATGGTAAGAACTGGGCAGAGTTACACTTTGCTCAATGACAATCAACGGTCTTTATAATAGCAGTGTGGTGGGATTCCTTCACACCTGCGTATTTCCCAAATTTCCACCTCACAGCTCCTTGAGCTACCCTGGCTGCTTGGAAGGGAAACCAAAAGAAAACAATGTTCATTTGATTAAATCTCCATGTCAGGCATTGTGCTGGGTGATTTCCACACAACCCAGACAACACAGGCTCTCCCTGAATCACAACAAAATCTCTTTCTCTCTATTTATGAAATTTGGGTTCACCATGGGAAAGACATAGTACTCGGGGATCGTTTCAAAGGAGTAATTTGGCATAGTTTTTGCTCACCTACTAAGTGCTGGACACGATGCTCAGTCTTAGGAACACAGAGATGGGGAAGGCTCCATGCCTAAGTTTCAGGAGCTCAGTTTTCTCTAAAATGCCAACAAATAGTCATGGTATGTTGTGATGAATGCTGTGGGGGAGGCAGGGGAGGGAGACTTTTCTCTGCCTAGAGGCACAGGGTGGGCTGGGAGGAGGGTGTCAGAGAAGGTGTCAAAAAGGAGGTGTCTAGCATTTGAACAGGGTCTTGAAGGATGGTTAAGAAGTTGCCAGAGAGAGAGGAGGAGAACGATTGTGGGCAGCAGGACTAACGTACATGGGTCAAGAGTCCTGGGCTGTCCCGGGAGTGATGGCTGACCCGTGGGTCACCCTCAGAAGGTGAGGCTGGAAAGGTAAGGTGCAGGAGGAGGAGGACAGGAGCCATCACCAGCCCATAATCCATTTCCTGCTAGAACTTTCAGTGTCAGGCTGCCTCCCTGTTCTAACCAGTATATCCCAGAGCCACCTCCCTCACCAGCAATTTTAGCCTCCTCGGGGAATGGCGCAGATAGCTTCCTCCAGACCAAGGTTTCTCCACCTCAGACCTGCTGACATTTGGGCCAGATCATTCTTTCTCGGGGCCCGTCCTGGACACTGTGAAACACTTAGCAGCACCCCCGGCCCCAATCCACTAGATACTGGTAGCACCGCCCACAGTGTGACAATTGAAAATATGTCCCTAGATGTTGCCAAATGTCCCCTGGGAGGCAGAACAGTCTGGCTGAGAACCACTGCTTTAGACAGATGTCACCTTTCCTTTATCATCGACTGTAGAATTAAGTATGATATTTTGCATACAGTAGGTCTATGTGGGTTTGAGGATAGCTCTCCTTGAGCCAAAGTGCCTTATTCCATTAGCCAGCAGCCCTGCTCTGGCTCAGAGTAGTGTTATGAAGAGCAGCCAATATATAATAGTCCTTCACATTATGGTTGCCTTTAAAATATCTGTTTCCTGCAGAAAGGCAAAAGTTACCCTTGCAGGCATTCCGTGTACATTTATTTTCTTAAATGGAAGGGTAAGTCACCTTTTGAAAATACACTGATGGAGATCCAAGCAGATTAAAAATGATTTTTGAATGCCCTTTTTATCTTTTCTGGCTAGAATGATCTCATCACGCTTTCTGACCTACCCCTTAAAAGAATAATACTTCATTCACTTACAGACACCCCTGCCAACCATCTGGGGAAAGTATCCGCCAGGCTCCTACATTTTCTTAACTAACTGGACTCTCCTACCTGCATGTCTGGCATTCTAAAACATATGGATCACTTTTTAATCAACAGCCCAGAATATCATCGCTTCAAGCACCTGTCAGAGAACTCATCCAAGAACTGACTGCCGTTCAGCATTTGCCAAGAGTGTGATGGTGACATCTGATTTTTCAGATAGTCTAAATGGCTATGAACTCCTCAGTCCTCTTAATTCTCTAAGTTTTATCCCTGTACAGAATCGGCTCATTAGAAAAACAACAGGTCTAGGCTCTACTATTTGAGGTTTTCACAGAAGTGCTTTTGGTGGGGAAAAAGTTGTAATTTCACTTTTTTATTTTTCCGGTAGAGGGAAATATAAAAAATACCCATCTGTGGGAAAAAATCTGTCTTTTGCAAAATCATAGTTAAGCTGTTGCCAACTATAATCCAGTGTCTGCTTCCTAAGAGTGAACTGAGTTCTGGCTCCGGCAACAAGGCAGGAAAAGTTAGAATGTGTCTTTGGACTGAACATGGGTGGTTCCAAGCCCAGGACCAGGGATGGCCAGAGGGAAAGGTCCACGTCCCCCCAGGTTGCTAGGATGACTGTGTGAAAAGGAATGAAGCATGTTCTGGGGCCACAAAGCACATTTGGAGGCTGGACTGGGAGTGGAGACATCTTTCATGCCTTCAGAATTAATTCCTTTGAACACAAGTGAGCCCTCAGATGTATCCTCGGAGGAAAGAAAAACATTTTCATTCTAAGTGAGATGGGGGACCTGGGACATGTAATTTCAGTTGAGATACTGAATATACAAATGGACAAGACCCAGATCATTTATAAGAACAGAACTCTGACCCACCACCTGCAGCACCCTGCCCAGGAAAGCAGCTCATCACTGAGACTCAACAGCTCTGGAAGCCAGACCGCTGTAAGTCAAACTTGTAGGAAGTCAGATGGCTATCTCTAGGAACAAACCAGAAAGCCAAACAGTAATTTCTGTAACAATCTGCCCCAAATCGCCAGGACTCGATTAATAACCGACAGCTTTGATTTTTGTCCCTGCTTTCAACTTGGGGCCAATCAGAGAAAGCCAGATATGCACTCCTATCCAATCACATAGGATGCGTGCTTTGTTAACCCGCCTCCAGCTTCCTCGCACCAACAGCCTCCAATCAGGGCACACCTGAAGCCTTCCCTTTTCCCACTACGAAACTTTCCCACTCCTCTGCCTTTGAGTCTCTGCCAAAACGTTAATGGTGGTGGCTGACCGCCTTTCTAGAGCAAGCTCTGAATAAATCTTTGCTTGTTCTCATTGAGTTGGCCTTTGTTTATTTCCACAGAATGTTGATAATTATGTCACCTAATTTTGAACCCCAAGCCAGCCAAATGTGATAGAGCAATACTGATGGAGCAGCGTGCATGTGGCACGGCCCCACCCCCTCTGTGCCCGTGCACCCAGTTCCTTCTGTCTGGAGAGGTCCCATCCCTTCTCTTACCCCTGGAGAAATCCCACCCATCCTCCTGGGCCCAGCACGAGTGTCCCTGCATCTGCGGGGCCTTCCCTGTGTATCATCAGCAAAATCTTAGGAATTCAGTTCTTCCTCCACCTGAGAATGATCACAGCAGCCCAATGATCGTCGTCTGTAGGAAAGAAACCAATATTTCCCATGTGTTATCTATTTCCTGCGCGTTGCTTACACGTGGCACCTCACTAAATCCTCTCTTAATGCTGTGAGATAGCAGTTCCTCCCTCCGCTTCACAGATGATGAAAGTAAGACCTTAACTCATCATATAAAACTGAGGGTGTGTCTGTCTTTCCCAATTAAACTTTGAATTCCTTGGTAAGATTCTTATGCATTTTAATTCTTCATGCAGAGCAAATTGCTGGAGACATGAAAGATGTTGCAAAAGGCGTGGTGAGTGAGTGAATGAATGAGTGAATGCCTACAGAGCAGGAAAAGTGAATTTGTTTACAAGCCTACTCTGGCTTAAAGAATTAATTATTCAAAGCGTGGGCCATATGGTTCCTATAGGTAAAGAGACATGAGTCAGCCTTTTCTTTTACCCAGACCCAGTTTCTCTGGACAGGAAATCAATCACTGTAAAATTCCTGGAGGAGGCTGCAAGAGTTTCTAGCTCTGGCTACGTAGGTTTGGGGGCTTTGGTGTCTGTGAGGCACATATTGAAGATTTACTGGCGGCGGTAGCTTCCTGCTTCAGTGCGAAGACACATATCAGCAGGTGATCTGTAACTGTGCCTACACAGCAGAAGAGGAATTTTCTCTTGTAAGCAGTGTATACAAGAGTGTATCATTTCGCCCAGCCTTAGGGAGTCCACATCTTTGGTACCTCTGGCTTACTTAATTATTTTAAACATTTTTGTTGGAAAGTTGTCATAGCAACAGCATCCACAAATATTTTGAAGGGACAAATTCTATTTCCAGCACCCTTGAGTAATGTTTCATTTTTGCCCATTTTCTCCCCATGCTCATCCACACATAAACATTTCATATGCTTGCAACCACAAAGCAATGTCTCTTTTGTATTCTGCCATTTCATTTAACATTACATCAAAAACATTTTTCTGTTTCCAAAGCCTTCATGTTTAAAAATATCAATGGCTGCACAATATTCCATGACTTAAACTCTTCCCACATTGTGGTGCAGTTATTCACTTCTCATATTTTTACCTTCTTTTAGGTGATGTTGCAGAAAGCATCTTCTTGCATAGCGTTTTTGCTTTCTGATGAACATTTCCTTAGAATAAATTCTTAGCAATAGAGTTTCTGACATCTTTGTGGATTCTGCTACATTGTACAGTGTTGAAGCATTTCTGCTAATTTACAGAACCAGATGGCAGCTCGAGGAGGATGCTTTGCTACAAACCCTGTGCAGATCTCCCCTGAGAGGAGGGGCTGCTTAATCCAGGGACACAGCATCTCCTTAAAAAGAATTAAACAGCATTTGGCCATGTGGCTACGTGGGCTGCCCATGTAGGAAAAATTAACATCAAAGCTGCCTTTATTAGAATTTTCTGAAGCAAAACTATTTTGTTCTGGATATGTGAATGCTCATAATGGTCAGAGAGGGGTTTCCTTTTATCCCCTCCTGAATTTTGCATCTCCTACATCTACATGTGGCTGTAAAACCAGAGGCTGTTTTTTTTAAATTTTATTTTTTGTTGAAGTGTAGTTGATTTACAATGTTAGTTTCAGGTGTTCAACAAAGTGATTCAGTTATACATATACATACTTTTCCATTGTATGTTATTACAAGAAATTGAATATTGTTCCCTGTGCTATACAGTAGGTCCTTATTGTTTCTTCTATATATTTTATTTATAGAAATGTGTATCTATTAATCACCAACCCCTAATTTATTCCTCCCCCGCCCTTTCCCCTTTGGTAACCATAGTTTGTTTTCTATCTCTGTGAGTCTGTTTTGGTTTGTTAATTAGAGACTGGCTTTTAATAAACACACTGGAATTCCTACATGCAAACAAGGACCATCTTTCAATGGTCTTTCCATAGGAACCTCTTATGTAATTGGTAAAGACATGAAACCTTTTTTAAAGAACTGCATTCATATCCAGTTTTTAAACTACAAAAGGGAGTTTAGGCTCACATCATCTTTTTCTTTACCACAAGAGGTAACCACTCAGCTTGATGACTCAGCAGTGAAAAGTAGCCTGGGCTGGCAAGTCCACTTCATAACCATCATCATAGCTGGCCCCCCCAGGAGCACTCACTGTGTGGCAGGTTCAGTGCTAAGTCTCAGTGAATCCACACAGCTGCTGCTGAGAGAGAGGCGCTACTAGTACACCCATTTCATAGATCAGGAAACTGAGGCTTAAGAGCATGAGAGAAGTGCTCTGTTATATATAGCAGGGCAGCGGCCGGTGTTGAAATTCAGGCCTGCTGGACTACAAAACTGGAGAATTTGATCGCTCATCAAAGCGTGTGGTGAATAAACCTCCCAAACAGCAAGACTACACAGTGGAAGAGTTTCCTGAATTAAAGGCGATGGTTAAGTGGCAGGGACGCAGGTGTGTGGGCACAGGAAGGACAGGGATTCAGAGCCCAGCACTCAGGCAGGGACACTTGGGTCATGAGTCTGGAGGAGTAACTTTGTTACTATCATCTACTCACCATAAGGGCCTGAGCTCTGCTTGTGAACCCCAGCCCTAGAAAAATCTTCCAGACGATGCCCACTTTCCATCACCATGTAACCTCTGTTGGAACCCCACCATTTCTTCCTAGAAGCCTACTGTAGGTCATCGCAAAATTTTAATATTTCTTATCTTGTCCTTAGACACCATCCACCACTTGCTCAGCCACTAATCTACTGAGTTTCCCTCCTAGCCTTGCCTCAAGTCAGATCCCGGCTTCCTCCTCCTCATCTGCCCCTCTTACAGCTGGGAGGCATCATGGCTTATTTCCAAAAGACGGCAAGGTGCTAAGTCCTAATGGGACTTGCCTACCTGGTCAGCTCTCTTTTGTCAGTCATACCTGTACCAACCTTTGGGCCATTCTGTTTGACAAAGATCCTTGTACTAGATCTGGCCCCTCCCCTCTCACCTGCCCCACATTGTTTCCCTCCCCTCAAGAACCTCATCCTCACATCCCAGTCCTGAGATATGGCACAAGAAACTGGAAAAAAAATTGGAGACAGAAAACTGGGACATAGCCAGGAGGAGAACACTGACAGTGCGCTTGCCAGTCTCACATATGCTGTCCCTCTAAATCCTCACACCAACCACGAGGGGAAAGCAAGTGATTATTTTTTTTCTATTTTATGAATAGGGGAACTGAAGTTCAGAGAATTCAAGCAATTTTCCCAAGGTCGCACAGCTAGGAAATAGCTGACCTGGATGTGCATGCAAAATTCTGTGTCTGTAGTCCACACTCTTAACCACAATGCTACACGGCCATCTCTGGGTGGAGGGGTTAATGAGGGGAAGGGAGTGGGACAGACCGAGAAACCAGAATGTAGAGTTTCTGGTTTTAGAATAAGGATAATTCAAGGGAGGGGTAAGAAATTCAGGAAAAATGAGACATGTCAAGCATGTCTAAAATGAACTCTTGATATCACCCCCCAAAACCTGATTCTCGCTGTCTTTCTCATCTCAGTCAATGGGAGTCTACCCTTCCAGTTGTTCAGGTCAAGAACCTTGCAGCCTTCCTTGACTCTCCTCTTCTTCCTACATTCCATCCTTCAGAGAAGCCTATTGACTCCATCTTCAAAGTGCAGAATCCAACCCCTTCTGACCATTGCTCCCTGGGCTCGGCCACTATCGTGTCTCAGGTGGATCATCCCAACAGCCTCCTCACCGATGGCCCTGCTCCCACCCTCACCCTTCCTAGTCTAGTCCCCACGTGCCAACCAGAGTGATCTCCTCAATACACAGATCAGATAATTCCTCGCTCAAAACTCACTTATGGCTCCTGTCTCACTCAGAGTTCAAACCCAAGTCCTTTCAGTGGGCAGCTCCTCACCCCCTCCCAGTTCTCTGATCTTATCTCCCACTGCGCGCCCTCACTCACTTCCCTCCAGCCACACTGAGCCCCTGGCGATTCCTCAAACACAGCAAGGATGGTCTGACGTCAAGGCCAAAGGGGTGTGAGCTGTGTATTACATATGTTTAAATATCACGTCCTCCACCTCTGAATGATGGGAACCAAACAACTGTCCTGAGCTCCATCCTGTGAAATGTGACACAGATAGATGGCAATCTAATAAAATCAAGGACCTTGGTTAACACTGATTATGTAACCTGGGGATTTGGCAGAGCAATATATATTTTGATTATTAATTAAATATTTTTCCTCAATAATCTTGACCAAAGGATGTGTTGGCTAACAAATGGAGCCATGACTTGGCCTGTTTGACACCGCAGGGATTTCCAGGTAAGGGGAGGGCATATCCGACATTCCCTAATTCATGATTTATGGCAGGGGTTGGCAACATTTTTCTGTAAATGTTTCGATAATAAATATTTTAGGCTCTTGCAGGTCATTCTAGTGTGAAAGCAGACACAAATAAGTGTGGTAACCTTTCAGTAACATTTTATTTACAGAAAATATGGTGGCCAGATTTGGTTCATGAGCTGTAATTTGCCAACCCCTAATCTGGGGGCACATGTGGGAGCCCAACCCAAAATGTGGAAGCACAGGTCAGATAGGATATTTCCATAGGATCTTCTGGCCAGAATATAAACCACATTTTTTTTCTTGTACTTTCAGTGTCCAGCACCTCACCTGGCACATGGTAGATATTTGTAGAACTTTCTTAGAGTAGATTACAGGATGAATGAATTATAGAGTTACAAATGTGTAGATCTTTTTCTACACCTATGGAGATCTTGCTCATTTAGACATTTATCAGACAGGCATTTACCCAGTGCCCCTGTGCGCCTACACGGCCCTCATGCTGAGTGAAAAAGACGAGATTTTCATCAGACTTCACAGAACACAGAGTGTGTCTGAGGAGACAGATGTTCAAGAAGGAGTATCAGTAAAGTGTGAAAAAAGGTAACAGGGGGAGTTTAAGGGGCTTTGGAATCATTTTGGAGCCTGGGGGATACTCTTAGGTTCGTTCCAGAAACAAATAATGATGTTCAAACACTTGTCAAGCAGAATTGAGTTTGGTTCGACAGCAAAGATATGAACCCACTAAGGGGACCAGTCATTACACAAATGATGGACTCGGTGGTCTTTGCAAACACTGATAAGCTGTTTAGCTACAAGCACCTGCTTTCAAAAAGAGGCTCAACCTGATTCCATAACAGGGCTTTCCAGCTGAACCAAGTGGAAATCACTCTGCGGTGAAGGGCACATTAGGAGTTTCGAGCACCATTTTATTTCTCTTCAAGACTCTTTGAGAAAGTATTGTGTTCAGAGCCAGCCCTTTAACAAAGCATTCTATTTAATCTTTTTACCACTTTGATCTTTTTCTCTAAAAACTATTCCATTATTCCAAGCTTCATTTTGCCTTTTCTATAACTTCTTCATAAAATTTTGTTTAAGAGATAAAAAGCCCATTAAATGTTGTGAAGTCCTAGTCTGCCTTTAATAAAGAAAGAAACATGGGAGCCCTAATAGAAGGTGACTGCATTGTGAGAGAAGTGGATTCACAGTGAACACGCATTTCTTTTCTTTTTCTTTTTTTTCTTTTTTTTTTTTTTTTGCATACATGCTGGAGGCAGTGCCTGGCTGTGACTGTAAGAAAAAGGATCCCTGCAATTTATCAGAATAACGTTACTTATACTCAGGGTAGTCAGACTATGACAAAAGATCTAACATTCATCTCATCAGAGTCTCAAAAAGAAAGGAAAAAGAGGGTGGAGCTGAAAAAGTACTAGAAGTAATAATGGCTGAAAAGTTCCCAACGTGGCAAGTGATAGAAGTTCTCAGATACAAGGAGCTGAGTGAATCCCAAACATAAGCAACTTAAAAGAATTAACACCAAGACACATCGTAATCAAACTTCTGAAAAACAAAGACAAAGAAAAATATCTTGAACATAATGAGAGGGCAGCAAAGCCTTACCTAAAGGGGGAAAACAAATGGAATAGCTTTAGATTTCTCATCAGAACCTGGAGGCCAGTGGCACAATTTCCAAATGTTTACAGAAATAAGCTATCAACCCAGAATCCTATTCCCAGTGAAAATGTCTTTCAGGAATGAGAGAGGAGTCGAAACATCCTCAGATAAAGGAGCTAAGAGAGTACGTCTCTAGCATACCTACCTTAGAGAATGGCGAACTGAAGTTCTCTAAAGAGAAAGAAAACAAGAAAGAAACCTTGGATCATTAAGAAGGAAGAAAAAACACATAATTCAGATAAAAGTGATAGATTTTCTTCTCCCCTTGAGTTTTCTAAATTATATTTGATGGTAGAAGTCAAAAGGATAACACTGTCTGCTTTGATTCTAAATCTATGAAGAGAAAGTATTTATAATAATTACATTATAAATGTGGAAGAGTAAAGGGACATAAAGAAAGGTAAATTTTCTGCACCTGGTTTGAACTGGTCAAACAGCAACACCAGTAGATTGTGTTATGTATCTATAAAGCAATATTTACCACAGCCAGTAAAATATCTATATTAATATATGGTCAAAAATACTATAGATAAGTCAGAAATAGAATTCTAAAAAATGTTCAAGTAATCCGCAGAAAGGAAGGAAAAAGAAAAGTGAAGTGAAAAACAGTGGTAACAAATAAAACAAAAATTAAAATGGTCTATTTATACACTAACATCAATAATTATGGAAATCATCTAAGTGTACCAATTAAAAGACAGAGATTGGCAGAGTGGATTTAAAACAGGACTCAATGATATCCTGTCTGAAAGACACTCATTTCAAATATAATGATATAGGCCAGATGAAAGCAAAAGAAAGGAAAAAGTTACATTCTGCAAGTATTAAGCAAAGGAATGCAGGAATGGCTATTTTAAATTTAGTACCAGATAAAACAAATTTCACAGCCAAAAAAAAAAAAATTACTAGAGACAGAGGGGAAGGTATATAATGATAGAAGGGCCAATCCATCAAGAAAACAGTAATCCAGATGTGTATGCAATGGAGGTACCAAATATGTGAAGAAAAAGTGATAGATCTAAAGGGAGAAACAGACAAATCTGCAATCATTGGTGACTTCAGTGTGCTCTCTTACAACTGATAGAATAAAATTAGCAGATCCATAGAAGAACTCAACAACACCATCGACCAACAAGAGATACCTGACATTTATAAAGCACTGTGCACAGCAGCAGCAGAATACCCATTCTTTTCAGACTTAAATTCAACTCCCTCTCTTTAGTCCATTTGACGAGCAGCCTCATTTTCTGAAGTTAAATTTGGGAACACAGGTATGGATAGAGCAGAAAAGCAGAAATTTTCAACAGGTCTTAAAGTTCAGTATCTTGATTTCATAGGTGTTGGAGAATCTTGGCCCAAAATTTTAGCAAGAAGTTTTCCTTCAGGTTTCCTTCACAGTCTTTCTGTTCTTATTGGCACAAATACTATTTGTATACTTCATTTATAGTCTATGTTTTGCAACTACTCTAGAGCAAAAAATATGCTGATTGAAAAATGAAGCAACAGAAATGGGTGGGATGACCTCATTACCCCCTTTTCTAATTTTATTTACAGTGGTTCCATTAATAAAGATGAGTTTTGCAGAAGCAGATATCATCTGAAATAATTTGTGTTCCAAGTTCCAGACACCTCTTGTTCTGAAATGGATGCATATTTTTGTGTTCATAGTGAGACATTTCCAAGCAGTCAGAAATATCTCACATAATTAAAAGTCCTTCCAAATCACTTTAACTTTTGGTCAGTTTCATGAATCATACATATTTAGGCTAAAAGGCCAAACCACATCATTATTGCATCGCCACTGAATTTTGAACGTAGATGCAATGAGGGTAGTTATCACTGCCTATGGAAATTGTTTGCATATCTTAAGAAAAAGACATATATATATATATATTTTTTTTTTTCACTTTATATCTTCAGTGCCAGTAAAGTGTCTATTGGTTATTTGTTTCTGTGTAACAAATTACCTCAAAACTTGGTGGCTTGGCACATCAACATTTATTGTGTCACAGTTCTGTGGGTCTGAAATCTGAGTGTGGCTTAGCTGGGTCCTCTGAATCTACGTCTCTCACAAGCTGGCATGAAGTTGGCAACCTGGGCTGCAGCCAACACGGGGCGCGACTGGGGCAGAATACACTCTCCAGTTCACTCACACAGCTCACAGGATCCAGTGTTTGCTCACAGTGCAGCCACTTCCTTCATCAGACAGAGTAAGCAAGTGAGAAGAGGCCAGAGGGAAAGATAGATAGACAGACAGACAGACAGAATGAGAGCAAGACGGAAGTCACGGTCTTTTGTAACCCAATCTTGTAAGTGACGTCAGATTCCTTGCTGCATTGTTTTTCTTCTGTCAGAAGCAAGTCACTAAGGCCACACGCCACAGTGAAGGAATATGTAAGTGCATAGTACCAGGAGGCAGAGGCGGGTGGGAGACACTGTCCACCTCGTGATGCCCGTATCTTTGTTGAATGAATGAAAAATTGGATAAATGACGTTATATAGTCTGATGCCAATCCTAACAAAGGAGCAAACTGTGTGACACCCTTGACAAAGTCAATCCGTCCGATGGAACACTCCTCGGTCAATGTACATTTCAATGAAGGTCCATTCTTGGAAGGCTCTAACTGTAGGAGAGTGAGATGTTCCCGCAGTTTTGTTGAGTCAGTGCGACATGGGGAGGGCACTTCCTTAAAATGTTTATTTGTGTCTGGTTGGGATCTGACAATCTGGCTGTGGAAGGTAAACATTTCCAGTCAGCTGCTACTGACTCACTCAAGAAGATTAGGGCTTATAAAAATCTTGGGCATATTCAAAAAGAAAAATCTTTCCTTAATTAAACATAAAAAGGCTGTTAACAAACCAAGGAAAATCCCCGCTCGGAATCAATAAATTGATCCAACAAAGACACAAGAAAGACTTCAGACTAATACATGAGTAAATACTAACATCAAATATCCGATAACCTTTGGAGTTACCTATCTCAGGGAGTCCAGTGTGGATGCTGGAGGCAGGAGCCGTGCTCCTGGCTACGCCAAACACCATGCCTGAACCAGCCTCAAGGTGAGAGCCGCCGGAAACAAGAATCATTCCTATAAAAAGCCTGCAGCACAATTCTCGGAATGTTCCTATTGTCTTCCCCCTGGCATTTTGTGACTGTTGATTGTGCCAGATTTCCATACAAAGCCCTGCTCTAGCCAGGAATAGCCCCACCAGCATCGAGGCTAGGTGGTGACCACTGGATGCCATCGGAGGCTGAGGAATCCTGGCCCTGCCCAAATGGCCCCCAAACCCCCTTTCCCTCACTGGTCTGCAACAGTCTCTGAGACCCCAGTCATCACTCACAGAGCCGATGCAGAATCTAAGTAGGAGATATCCCTTTAAAGATATCTCACTCAGGGGAGATAGACAACAACTCATAAATAAAGATCAATATATCAGATTCCAAGCCGGTAGGCTGGTAAGTGAAGCTCCTGAGCGTAAAATGTGGGGCAAAGCAGTTGGGGCCGTGTCTGGAGAACTCTGGGAGGTCTGGCTGAGTGCCTTGGGGCTGCCTGCGAATGGGAGAGAGGAGCCCCTGCCCCAGCTCTGCCAGCCTCCCCCACTGTTTCATACCAACTGTATCAAGCACGTGATCTCCGCCCCATCTCACAATCCCAATGGGGATTATTGCTATCACGTTAAAGATGAGAAAGCCAAGGTTCAGGGGACAAAGGGACAGGAGCAGTAGGAGCCAGGATTTGAGAGCAGCCTTGTCTAGTGTTATCGCCATAACTACTACTGGGGTCTGTGCTGGGCTGAATAGTGTCCCCCAGCAACAAATCTTGTCCATTCAGAACCTCAGCTTGTGAGCTTATTTGGAAATAGGGTCTCTGTAGATGTGATCAGTTATATTAAAATGAGCTCGTACTGAACTGGAGTGGGCCCTAAATCCAATGACTGGGGTCTTTATAAGAGGAAGGAGGGAGATTCAGACCTACAGGCACATACGCACAGGGAAGAAGGCCACGTGGAGACGGAGGCAGGGACTGGAGGGAGGCTGCTGCAACCCGAGGATCTCCGAGGAATGCCAGGAGCCACCAGGAACCAGGAAGAGGAGAGGAACTTTTCTTCCCTAGAACCTTTAGAGGGCACATGGCCCTGCCAACACTTTATTTAGGGCTTCTGGCCTCCAGAACTGTGAAAGAATAAATTTCTGTTGTTATGAGCCACTTGGTTTGTGGCACTCTGCTGTGGCAGTCCTAGGAAACTAACAGGAGTCCCTGAAATGGACACAAGCCCAAGTGTCCTACGCCACTGTTGCCAGGACTTGTAATCACACCGTTTACAGCCGAGGACCCCAGATAAACATTTCCCAAGCAGAACCCTCCCACTGCAGACATTTCCTTTCCTGTTTCCCCTTACTCTCTTCTTTTGGATCCAGGGGTTTTTTGTGGTTTTTTTTGGTTTGTTTTTGGGTTTTTTTTTTGGTATCAGGACTCACATTTTTACATGCCACAAGGATTCCTGGGCTGGTAAGAAGTTCAGTCCTAGACCACAATGCTGACCTGCCCTCACCATCTTTCAAGCATCCCTTATTTCTTCTCACCTGATCAGGTGAGTCCTACTTAAGGTGCCCCATGCTGGGTGCCATATATCCCAGCCACCCAGGTACTCCTGGCCTGTGAGACCCATGTTTCCGGCTCATAGTAGCATGAAGATAGGTTATGGGATTTTATTCAAAAGCAACAACATTCTTTCCTCTTATCTATGGGATATTTTCTAAAGAACGTTCATAGTGCCAAGTTTGTGGACGTCACCACAGAGAACCAGATTTTGACAAAAATTTCACTGGGCTGCCTTCTTCCATAGAGCTGAGGGAAAAAAAAAAAAAAAGGCAGTCTGGCTATTGTCCTTGGTAAATCTTGTTCCAGCAAGTTCTGCATCCACTTAACTTTATGAATTCGGGTTCTGTGGTTTGGAGTCCATCCCTGTTCCCCCACCACCTTTTTCTCAATTTAAACCCTTTTAATCCAGGATTTCAGACAAAGCTGGGGGCTGGGGAAGCTAAATGGAGCAGGGTATTTTTTATCTCTTGCTGCCCCCTGCTGGGCAAGTCATTGCTTGTATTTTTTTCTTTCTTTTCTTTCTTTTTCTTTCTTTCTTTCTCTTTCTTTCCTTCCTTCCTTCCTTTCTTCCTTCCTCCCTCCCTCCCTCTTTCTCTTTCTTTCTTTCTTTCTTTCTTTCTTTCTTTCTTTCTTTCTTTCTTTCTTTCTTTCTTTCTTTCTTTCTTTCTTTCTTTCTTAACTAAGGAAATAAACGGACAGTTTCCTGGGGTGGGATGTGTGAGGGAAAAGCAAATGTCTTACGGGAGACAGAGGGTCAGACAACTTCCATTATTTAAGATTCTCAGTTTATTATTCTTTTTAATGAAGAAATGGAAGTTGGGATATTTAAAATATACTTACACTTAGCAGATTAGTATTTTTAAACACACACAAATATAAAATACTGTAGTGGTGCGTCCACAAAATCATTAGATTTGTAAAAGCATCGATCAAAAGCACACTGCCGGTGTCTTGGCCCAGTGACGGGACGGCCCAGTAGTTTTCTTTCAGTCTTAACACATCTTGGTCTTTGTCTGCATCAGGCACTGCAATCGGGATTATGGCGAGGCTTTCTGCAGAGTGAGGTGAGGAAACTGGCTCTCAGAGAGACTCCAGTGAGGGGCGTGAGGCTTCCCAACACCCCCACAACCAAGGTGAAAGTAGTGTGTCCCTCTTCCCCTGGGCACCACATTAGAAAAGTCAGGGTAGGAAGGCCTCTTCCATGCCTCTGTCTACAGCTTCTCTGGGCTGGCCCCGGGCTGAAGGCCATCAGGGGATACTGGAGCCAAGCCCTCATTCCAGAACTTGGCGGCAAGAGCAGAAGGAAGGCCTCGGAGACAGCATCTCCACAGCCAGCTGCCCGAAAGGAGAAAGCCAGGGCCTGCCTCTGTTTCTGACGCGGATGAACAAGGATTTCTGTTCAGGATTCAGACCACGAACCTCACCCGAAGAGTCAAGGCCTTTTGGGAAAAAGCAGTTTCCTACCAGCAGGGGCCAGCCCACCATGCTGTGCAGACCAAGAGTCCTGCTGCTTCTGGGTCTGTTCCACCCGCTTCCCTTCCCCACTGCATTCTGTCACTCAGTGGGCGCCCAAACATCATTCAGTTAGCAATATTATTTGTTTCTTTTTCACTGTCAGTCAGTTGAAATTGGCTTTATCATCTAAATGATAAAGTTGATCCAAAATGCTCAGACAGTGAATCAGACTCAGATCTAACTAGGCTGGTTTGAAGGAACTAATGGAAGCGACAATGTATGTTGCTCTTCTCACCTGAGTGTGTGGGTTCAAGTTCAAACCCACACGCTCATTTGTCTGGACGTCTCTTGTATTCCACTAGGTATCCCCTAATCAAGATCCTAACCCAGAACCTTCCTCCAGATCTAATTCTGTCTCATAAGCCTCCCTGGTTGTAATTGAGAACAAGGTTTTAAAACCTTTTGTTGCAATTTAACATTGCTACAACATTGCCCAGCAAAATCAATGGACTTGTGTCCTGGAATTGAGTAGAGGACACTGGGGTGTTGACAAAGTCAAGTGGTGGGTGATGTGAGGATGCACTAATCATGGCCATTAAAATTACATATTGGTCTGGGATGAACTGGGGAAAAAAAACCAATCTTTCATTACAGATAGTTTTAAAGACATGGGAGCAACCACCGTCTCACCTGAAGGGAGGCTACCATGGCCTCCACGTGTGTGGAGAATTACTAGGTTCCCTTCCCCCATTAGAATGTGAGTTCCAGGAGAGCGCGGCTTCTGCTGTCTTGCCTGCCACAGCACCCAATGCCAGAGTGGTGACTGGCACAGAATAAGGAGGCACTCAATACATTTTTGTTAATGTTCCCCCTGCCCCTGGTCAGGAACCACCTAAACCCAACACATTTGCTCTGCTGCAGTCAGAACTATCTTTCCAAAACTCAAATCTGATCAAGACCCTTCATACTGAAGGCCCTTCAATGACTCCTTAGTTGTCCAGGTCAAGTCAAAAGCTCTTCAGGAACCTAATAAGGGCGTTGACCTGTCTTCCAGTCACGTCGAACCCTTCCATCTTGCTAAAGGGCCATGCTTTCCAGCCTCCAGGTGTTCATCCAGGCGCTTCCCTCTGCCTGGGACTCTCACAGCCCCCCTCGGCCAGCCACGACCCCTTCAGCTCCTAGCTCAGCTGTAGCTCCCACCGAGAAGCCCCCGGGCGGACGCTGAGCATATCCTCCTGCAGTTACTCTCCTGTCCGCCCACTTGAAGGTGGTCTGTGCCTCCTTGTCCACCACTATCTCCACTCCAGTCAAAGACGATACTCATTGTGTAACTGGTGGGCAGGAAGCACGACGGTGTTCATGAAACAGAGGTGAGCAGGGCTGGTGGTTTTAAGTAGGGCGTGGGGAGGGGAGGGAAGCCACCTTTCACTCTTTGGCGGCGAGTCAAGTGGGGAAAAAAGGTTCAAGTTCAGACATTCGCCAGCTGGGAGGCTGTGTTTATGTAACGTCTCTGTGCCTCAGTTTCCATCTGTAACATGGGGCTCATGATTGTACCCGGATAAAATGAAGTAGGGCTCTTACCACAGAGCCCAACAATTAATGCTTAACCTGCATTAATGAAATGCTTAATTAATGTTGTTCGTGATTATTAGCCATTACTTCTGAAAGCTCTGGCATTCTCTTCATTTTTAAGCTGCCACAACCTCTTCTAAGGGCTTCCACTGCACAAGACGTGGTACAAACAGGCATCTCTCTTTTCCTGCTAGTTCCTTAGTGGTCCCCCATGGAAGGGTGCTGGCTGCTAATCATTATTCTGTCTTTAAAATAGCAAATATGAGCGTATTACACTGAGAAGAGACACCTTATAAGATTCTTAAACTAACTACTCACTTTCTTATATGATTTCCTGAAACCCAAATTCTCTATTTTATTTTGGAGGTTGGGGAGGGGGCGTTCTAATTAAAATTTATCCAAACTCTCCTCTCTTTCAGGCTTTCTTGAAGGCTCCTTTTTTTCAGAATTGAACCGAAAAGTAAGTTTGATGAGGAAATCCTTCTCTGTGCTTGCAAGTCTCAAGTGGGTGATTGTATCTGGAAGCACTGCGGGCGCCCTCTGCCATAATGATGCCAATAGCAATAATAAAATTAACAGCCATAAAACCATTTACTGATGGCACTTGTTACTCCAGGAAAAACATTACAATTCTCATTTCACTGCAGTAAGTGGCAGAAGCTGGCTTTGAAAGCTAAGTTTAAACTTGTATTACAGAAAAGGTCCCAGGATAAGCTTTCCTCACCCAGGACTGTATGATTTTGTGCCAAGCAATGCAGTGTCTCATACAGGTCTCTCCTGGTCAACCACCAGTTCCGTCCTGTCCCTTCGATCCAGGAGTGCTGCTAGGGACAGGCAGTATTCAGCTCCTGGCACTGTGTGTGCACACGAGGCGGGGCATGCAGTGGATACGTGCATCTGTGTGCATGCATGCACATGTGTGTATTTGCTGTAGTTCAAGTCACTGGCCGTGTTCTGTATGCTAACCAATTCCCCTTATTTCATTTTTAGTTCACCCTTTCAAAATTAAGCAAACACAGTCTGTATGATAGACAGAATGAAATAGATAATTTAGGCTTTTCTTAAAAAATGGATTCACTCTAAACTTGAGCAGAGGGGATAGAGCTGGTTTGGACTCTGGGCTGACCCTGGACGTGGAAACTCTTTGTGTAGAAATTTGTATCCTGACATATTATTAATATTGAAAGAATAAAAGTTTTCTTAAGCAGTGACCTGAACAGATAAGCTTTAAAAATGCTGAAATGAGCCTGATGGTGATTTAGTTCAGTGGTTCTCAAAATTAAGTGTATGTCAGAACCACCTAAAGGGCTTATTAAAACACGGATTGCTGCTGCGGGGTGGCAGTCTCTCCCTAGAGTTTCTGATTCAGTAGGTCTGGGATGGGGCTTGAGAATCTGCATTTCTCTGTTTTAATTTTTTTACTTAATTTTTTTAATGGAGGTTCTGGGGATTGAACCTAGGACCTCACGCATGCTAAGCATGTGCTCTACCACTGAGCTGTACCCTCCCCTGAGAATCTGGATTTCTGACATGCTCTCAGATGATGTTGGTCTGGGGGGCACACTTTGAGAACCACTAATTAGACCACTGGTTCTGAGACTCGGTGCCATAAAAATTAATGATGCCTGGACCCCAGCCCCAGTGACTCATTTAATTTGTATGGAGGATGACCTGGGCATAAGAGATTTTTTTTAAAGCTCCCCAGGTGACGGTAATGTGTAGCAAAATTTGAGAACCACTGGCATGGGAACAAAAACTCATATGTGAAAAATAAGAAGGGCGTCGGAATCCCAGAGCACGCGATAGTGGTAAACCGTCTCCTTCAAACGACCGTTGTCTTGAACAGAGCGCACTGGTGCAAAGTCTCAAAGTGCATGACTCATTAGCAGTAACTCTGCCCAGCAGTGGTTCTCAGGCTCCTGGAAGGCTGAACAAATTCCCTAATATTCTGCATTTGTAGCTTTCATTGTTCTTAGTTATACATAAAGAAGTTTGCTGCTAACTAAGCAGGAAGGGTTTGTAAAAAGATCCTGGCTGATTTGTGGCTAAGCTTCCAGGAGCCACACGTACAAACAAGCCCAGCATGGTTCAATGAAGAAACTGCAACTTCTGCCCCAACAGACACTAGAAAAACCACTGGGGCCACTGCCCCACCAGGAACGTGACATCGTAAATGTCTGGCACCTGTGCCACCCTCACCAGTAGACTTGGTCCCCCAAAGTAGAAGTCTCACCTGAGTGAGCCTGTTACAGCAGAGCCCCTGTCACATGTCCTGCCCTGGCTGCTCTGGAAACCAAGGGTTGCAGGTTCTCACTACACAGGAGTCCGGGAAGTCCTCCAAATATAGCAAAGTCCTTCCAAAACCAGGGAAGGTGACAAGGTGCGGTTTTTATTACTCAGAACCTGGTTCCCATATTTTTCTTTTCTGAGCTGCCACGACCTTCTCTAAGAGTGTCCTCCATCCAGCAAGCAGCAGTGAAACCAGTCTTCCCAGTTGTCTCCACTATCTGCTCCTTTCACACATGGATTTTACTGCCAACCCCTGCTCTCCTCACGGAGCAAACATGCGTAGTCAGCATTAAAGAAAAGAACGACTACATTGTTTTATGTGACACGCCTCCTCTTTGGCCAGATGAAAGGAGACCAATGGATTAAACATTCTGCAATGTTGTTCACACATGGATTCCCAAGCAAGGAAGGCCGAGAGTGGAGCCATTTAGAGTGCTGCTGCGTGGGGCTGTTTTGAACTCCTGATAGAAAACAGAAAAGGGGTTTTGACAATCCAGACTGGAGTTGGAACAAATCTAACTGCCTGAGTTGTGGTGGTGGCCTGGCTTTTGTTGGAAATGAGAGCCAATGGGAGTCTTGGGTGTGTAGATTTCTTTTGTTTCTCCGAAAGCCACCTGCATGAACTGCTCCGAGGGTGAGGGTCACTCTCTCGAGTAGGGTGCTGCCCATGCTCCACTCTGTCATCTCCTTCCCTCCACTCCCACAGCAGGTGCTTTCATCAGCCCCAATTACAGATGAAGAAGCCCGAGGTGGGGAGGATAAGAAACTTGCCCAAGCTCAGAAACACAGTGACTCAAACCCAAGCTGACTCCAGTGCCATCACTCTTCACAATAAAAATAATTCAGTATGTTTTTCCTGATTATATAAATTGCATATTACTCATCGGGAAAATTCAAACACAGGAAAATGTAAAGGAAAAAGATCAAATTAACCTAAATCCCATTGCCCTGAGATAGCAAAGATTCATATTTTGGTAACTATTCTTCTGTACAAACGTTTATGCACACACACGTGCACGCACACACACACACACGCAGAGGCACATGCCATGTTGTACAAATGGAATCCTTACGCCAATGCTGGTTCATGAATCTCTTGTTGCTCACCAGTGGGAACAACTCAGACAAACCCTCTGTTTCCTTACTGAAGTTATGATGATTGTGGGTAGAGAAGAAAGTTTGATCTAAGCAGATAGAACCCTTCTCAGCAGGCCAGACACTTCATTGTGGATACACCATCTGTGGTACTGCAGAGAAGGGGGGAGTGTAACATGATTAAGGTGCCAGAGTCAGACTATAAGGGCTCCCTCACTTAACTAGCATCTCAGCTCCCCAGCTACAAAGAGGGGATAGTAGTACCTACTGCATAGGGTTGTTGTGAGAATTAGACAGTTCTTGTACATTTAGAACATTCCTTCAGCCAGACTAAAAAAGGCTTAATGTTGACTGATACTATTAGAAGACCCATATAGTGTGGAAATCCAGAAGGTACTCAAGTAAATCATTAATTGCCATGAAGCTATATGAGCTGCAGACTAAAAAAATTGATTTCCCTTGATAGTAGTGACATTTACTGCTGTTTTTAAAGTCTCCCAAGTATAAGGTCTGTGGGTTCTAACAGGTTTTAAAAAATTATTATATTTTCTCAGGGTAGGAAAAACCAGAGCACATAACATTGGAGAGAGATGGTAATGCCATGAGGCCCATGGTTTATTCATTCATTTGTTCATGTATTTCTTCATTCATGTATCAATTGATAATGCTAGGAAAATAGTAAACATTTGTTGATTAAAAGAATGAATAAAAGTGACTGAATTAAACATTTCATGAGTACCTACTATGTGCCGGGTACTAAATTAGGGACATCAGAAATACAAAGTTTAATAAAACAAGATGGTACTCTCAAGAAGCTTACAATCTAATGATTCCTTATGTTTCTTCATTGGAATGTCACTCACACACACACACACACACACGACACACACTTTAAAAGAGCAGTTTCCCAACAGCAAAATCTTCTGGTCCAATTGTTTCAGAATTTAAGCTGCAAGGTACAAATGGATAAAAATAAAAGCCCAGACACAACCAAATTAACTACACTTGTTTTATCCTGTTTGGTTTATAAGGACAGCAGAAAAAAATTTTTCAAAATTGAGTCCAAATGTTGGCCACCCAATTAGATGGAGTGTAAGCATCTCTCCCAAGTTATAAATCATCCAAGCCCTGCTGGGGAGAGACGCAGCCCTCTGCAAGTGTACTGAGGCAGGAAGAGCCACTCCAACCAGGCAGACAGAATCCCATTTTGCACGTGCGTCTTTGGAATACCTGTTGAGTGCTCCCTCATGACGAAGGAAAAAATCCTTGATGGAGCAGAGCATGCTTCATTCTTGGCTGAACTCAGTCCATTTTTTTGGCACGGTTACCTCAGCAGACAAGGAAGAGGTTAGCCAAGGTGTCTGCACGGGTTCCTAGTGGGTAATAAAACAGATGCTGAGGGTAAATGTTCTCCAGTGTAATTCATTAGAACAGGCAAACTCCTTTAAGTACACCAAGAGTATCTCAGTGTCGTTTTCCCCTCCTTCTAGTCCCACGGTGTCGTTACCTTCATCATGTTAATTACTTCTTACAGTGGATTCAGCAACAGTTTTTGTCTCATTGGTGGACACATGACTGAATTTTATTGCCAGCTTTGTGTGTTAACCAACCGCCTTGGGGAGACACAGCAACACTGGACTACGTATTAGAGGTATTTTCTCCTCTATTTTATTATGCACAGACACAAAGCTTTATGGTAATTGGAGAGATGTTTCTTTACTTTATTAAACTTGGCACACCTTCAAGAGAATATCAGTGAACAGAATAAAGTCCATTATTGGTATGATCGCCTCTGCTATCATATGAGAAAAGATCAAAATAGCAATGTCAGCGATTAAAAAGAGCAAATTCATTCAACTTATTTTTTTGTTGTTTGCAAAGTGAGTTCAGTTGCAACCAAAAGAGACGATGGAAAAACAGCATGTTGTTTCCCTCTTTTTTCCAATGCTTGGCATTTGGGCTTCATCTGGGCTTTGGACAGACCTAGAGGAAGGTACTCAAGGTAATTGGTCGGAGTCATTTTGGCTGCTAAACAATCTACATCTCACCATACTCCATTTGGCTGGGAGCCCAACCTGACACCCTATAAAATGTATCTTTCTCTGGAACCTAGGCTTATTCTATACATTAACTACAAAGAAATAGTTTCAATTAAAGGAAGACATTTTACCAAAGCTGATTGTCTTTGAAGATGCTACATTTCAGAGGGATTGTGTTCACCAATTATATCAAACAAAACAGTTGTCTTTGTTGTCTTTTAAGTTTCTTAAGATACTATTGAGTCATTTCTTGATATATGAAGTATTTCATGGATGTGAACCTCATTGCACAAACTTCAGTGTAAGAAAAATATAACTTTGTATGTTTTCCGTAACTTCAAATTCATTTACAGCTCTGAACTGTTGTTCTGCTAGACTCAGGGTTGGGAGAGTCTTGAGCAGAGTCAAGATGTGTGTGTGTGTGTGTGTGTGTGTGTCTCTGTGTGTGTCTGTGTATGGACTGGTGACTGATGAAAGTTTTGAAATTATAGCTCCACTTGCTTAATTTCGGATAAAATTTAAAAATAAGTATCTTGAGCTTGCTGGAATTGCTTTAACATCTCTCCTTCCATTCTTATCCACATGCCTCTGTGAGATTAGTTTTGCTACTAGGAGTGTTATGAAAACAAAATATATAAACTGTTTAGATATATAGTATCCTCTGTGAGGATCATTTGCCACCAATCCTACCTGAATGACATAAATTATTCAGCAAGAAGCAAGCTCATTAAATCTTTAAAAATTGATATACATGGAGTTTCTCCTAAGTGTGTATACAGATGTCTAATATGGGTTAGTTCACTCATGAATTCTTTATTATTATTTCTGCAAATAGAAATTTACAAGTGTAATTCCAGTTCTGTTTTAATCCTCTACACCTACTCTTTCAATGAACGACATTCACAGTTTTAGTGATTTTCCCCCCTCTATTATGTTGGTTCTGCCTGCATTTATTGAACTGTAATTCTGTCTGCTGAATCTAGTAATTTAAAAATTGGCCATATGTTTTGCTTTTTGAGTTTAATTTTGCTAGTAATTCATTTCTATTGTATTTTACAGAAGTATTGGTCTGTGATGATAAAAAGGGAAAAAGAAAAAGTCTGGTCCATTATAAATAGTTCAAAAATTTACAAAGGACCGTACTCAAATTGGGAAGAAGTAAATATACACAAGTTGTATATGCAACCGTTTTCTTCTTCCCTGGAAGAGCTGCTGCTTCAGGGAACCGCCTTTCCCAGAATCCCTGGGAGAGCTCAGGGTGGAGGGAAGCAGACGTGGCACCCGAGATACTTAGCAGATATTTCTGATGCCTAACAGAGTTGGTGAAGGCATCTGACTTCTATAAAGGTCTATGGAATCTGAAAGACACTGCTCTTCTCCAAACACCACACTGTCTCCTGAAGGAGGCAGATTTTATGTGTTCAATACATGGTTACCGAGCAACTATTATGTGCCCGGCTTATTCTGAGCATTGAAAATCCAGTAGTAATTAAAACAGACAAAAATCCCTATCTTCAGGGACTTTACATTCTAGTGCAACATGTAGGATTTGATGGATGTCTGGGTCATTACATCTGAAGCATGTAATTTCCCCCATTCTTTGGGAGGCTTGTGTTTTGGATCAGTGTTTTCCCATTAAAAACAAGTGCACAGTAGAGGTTTTGTCCGAGATAATGGATAAATTGAGTTAATAGGATGCACTGTTTCAATGTTAAAGACTTTACCCAAAGTTTTCTTAAAACTTCAGTGCTGGATTCTAAGGAAAGGTGGCAACTGATTAAGCACACAGTTGTTTTGTTATTTTAAGATGAATATATCAATGTTTTAGGTTGTTCATAAGGATCACATGACCTTCAGGTGTTCTATCTCCAAGGACAAGTTTGAGAACTGCCAAACCATATGCAGACAAAGAGGAAGCTGCTGTCCTTCCCCAAGACCAAACTTCAAGATGAGTAAACTTATTTCTAAAGCAGTGGTCAATCCATTCCTTGTAAATTTATAGAAATATTTAGAGTTTTTCAGATGCATGAAGTACTGACATCAGATAAACAGCCTATCAAACCCAACACTAAAAAGACGGGGAAAATCATCAAAGAACATGAGAAAAAAAAAAAAAAAGACTAACAAACATATTTTAAAATGTTGACCTCACTGGAGATCAGAAAAAGTGCAGATTAAGACAACAATAAAATACCATTTTTCACCTAAAAAGCTTTAAAACAAAAATGGCTGGTTCCATGCTGGAGAGAAGGACGAGGTGGCTGCTCTTTTGCACTACTTTTGTGACTACAAAGCGGATGCAACCTTTCACAAGAGCACTTTCACAATCTTCACTGTTAGTTTAAATAGGTGCATAATCTTTGTTCTGATAAATAAATTTCTGGAAATCCACTGAAAATCCAAAAGTGTAGGAAAAAGGGTCACAGACAAAAATATTCCCTGCAGTACAACTTACACCAGCAAAAAGGTGTAAACAACCTAAATTTTTCACAAAAAGGAAATGGATAAGTAAAATATGTTGTAACCCACCTGATTTAATTCTGTGGCCATGAACTGTTCATAGCGTTAAGGGACAAAGTAAATCTGTAGTATAATTTCTAGCAGACAAACATATACACCCATTAAGGGAATACAAAAGGGTACGTGGCATGGTGACTGCAGTTAAAAATACTGTATTCTATATTTGGAAGTCGCTAAGAAAGTAGATCTTAAGAGTTCTCACCATACAAAAAAGTAGCAATGTAACACGATAGATCATTAATTATCTTGGTTGTAGTAACGGTTTCGTAATACATATGTGTATCAAATCATCATTTTGTCTACTTAAGCTTACACAATGTTATTTGTCAATTATATCTCCGTAAAGACGGAAACAAAAGATTACAAAAGGGGACTGCACTAAAATTTTAATTGTCATATTATCTTGGTGGTGGGTTGCACTATAGGCAGTTTTTTATTTTGTTTTGTTTATTCTACTTTTCTACATAATCCAAGTCTTCCATAATTATGATATATTACTTTGATAATTAAAACTTTTGAGGGGGAAATGTCCAAGTAGAAGCCATTTTATAGTTGTCAATTCATTAAAGATGTCCATAGTTAAGGCCTTAGATTTAAGAAATTTTCACTCTGTCCATAGTTGGAGAAAGAACCTATAAGAGAAAGCACATGCATGCACACACCCAGGGAGAAACTGGGAGGGCAAATAGCTCCACCCAGCAGTCACTCACTCCATGACCAACGCCTAGGAGAGCAGAGATAGAAATATTGAGGTTAGGTCGGTTGCTTGTGTAGCTCATTATGTGTTTAAAGAGATAGTTTTCAATTATACATTACTGTGAATGTGGCACATTTATGCAAACACATCACTGCACACAAAGTCTTATACACTACTGGCTCTTAATTGTAGCACTACTGATATTTTGGAACAAGTAATTCTTTGTTGAGTGGGGTGGGTGGGTGGCAGAAAGTGAGGAGTTTTCCAGTGCACAGTGGGATGTTTAACAATATCTGTGGCTTCTAACTACAGGATGCCAGTAGAAGCCCCGCCCCTAGTCATGACAATAAAGTAATGTCTCCAGACATTCCCCAATGTCCCCCGGGAGAGACATGTTCCCTCCCAACTGAGGACCTATGTGCAGGGGTTCCCTGTGTCAGGCCAAAATGCACCTGCATGCATCAGTATGACTGCACCCTGAGGTATTTACAACCAGGGTGTCCATTCTATTGGCCAAGACCTGTGCTGAACGTGTTGTTAAAAAGGTTGAGGCTCACACTGGCACCTCTCATCTGTGTGGCCCGCTGCTGCCTATGGCGTGCATCTAATAAACTCTTTTTCTATGTTAAAAAAATATTGAGTGTCACATTTCCATGTTGTACTTTATAGGCTATTTAAGAGGATCCAGGGAGAAACATAGCTCTATGTGATTTCCCTTGTGTGCTGATTTTAAAACCTAGCCCAGCATAGATTACACTATGTAATCTTTTAGGCAATCTTTGCATTGTATGTAATCTTTAAACCATAAATATGGTAAACTTATATTGCTAATGGAGTCACATTATGTGTTTACTTAAATGTTAAGTTATTAGCTCTGGCTGATAGGGGAAAAGTAGATATTACATTTTTTAAAACTGGGCTTTGGAATCAAACACACAAAATCATCCAAGAGCAGTTCATGGCTAACCACACGCTGGCTCGTGAAGCGAGCTGACACACGCCGTGGAACATGGGCCGCCTTACTCTCCAGCCAGGGCTAGCAGGCCAGCCCACAGCTTTCTGTAGACTTTTGAAAGTAAAGCTATTTTGGCAGCATGCTATTTCTTGGGGAAAAAAATTGTTATTTAAGGATGACTTGGCAATAAGACAAAAAAATCACCCTAAGAAATGTAACTCAAGCTATGAATCAATGAAAGGTAGATTTGATCATTCTGGAAGTTGTTTTTGTTTGTTTCCGGGAGCACAGACTCACATCTGGCTATTAGATACAGCACCAACCTTACGGCTAAAGTCTGTGAATAGACCCTCAGTGATCTACGGAAATAAATTTGAATCTACAAGGATTTTAGCACAAGTCGACCCTGGAATAAACAATAAGGCTTGTCCGACTTTGACCAGTAGTATCTTCTTATTGAACTGGAGATTTTCAAACCAGCTTGGCACAAACACCACTAACACACAAACATTAATACACACATACACACGGTTAAAGGGCCCTCTGACCCAGACAGAGAGCTCCAGACTGAGGCCATCCTGCAGTAAAACCATGATTTCTCCACTCTGTGGTCACGGCCACCTGAGAACAGCCTCAGTTTGCCCACTCACGCCTTCTCCATGCTGCTGTGTGAGGAGACAGGAGGTGACAACTGGTAAGAACCAAGAAAGTGAGAAAGGAGACATCTGTTTTGATGACATTTATATAAGCTTTAAACATACACATGGTCAACTATATGGCTCATGGATATACATATATTTACCTAAAACTGTACAATACAACTGTAAGAATACACAACAAATTCACAATAATGATGAGAAGGGCATTCAGAGTGCCAGTTAAAGGGGACTTTACTACTAAATTTTTTCATTAAAAAATGAAGATGGATTGACAAAAAAAATGTTCAGTTATTAGTTCTGGGTGATAGGAAAAAGGTTGATTATATAAATATTTCTAAACGGGCTTCAATGTCAAATAGATTCAAGTTTTTGTGTTTGCCACATACTAGCTACAGGGCCTTGAACTCATATATCTTTTTTTTATTATTATTTTTTAATATAGTGGCTTTTTTTTTTTAACAGAGATACCGGAGGAATTGAACCTAGGACCTTGTGCATGCTAAACATGCACTCTATCGCTAACCTATATCCAACCCCTCTGATATTTTTTGAATATACCAAGTCTTGGTTTTATCAAATATAAAATACAAATGGTAATATTACCAACCTCATCGGATTATTATGAGGATTAAATGAAAAAACTTGGAGCAGGTGCACAACACACACTCAGCTCAAAGTAGCTACTCTTAATAGGCCAAAGTGCACAGTTATGAGCATTGCATTTTAAGACTCATAACAGAATGTCTGTTAGCTTGATTTGTGCCTGGGGAGCTAACTGGAAGCTTAGCTCAGAGCACTCAGAGCAGAAGCTCTGGGGACTCTCAGGTCAGTTGGGGACCCACCTGCATGGAGTTGCTGTGGCCAGAAGGGGGAAGATGCAACCCCTAGTGCTGCACAGTGTGGGTCACAGAACACGGTTTACCAGCTTGGAAGTTAAGGGTTAGCGAGCTAAGGCAGACGTAGTCCCCTGATCTCTCTTCACTCTGCAGAGAAGCATCAGGCCAGCTCTGTAAACACATAGGGCTGCACTCCAGGAGAGATGCTCAGCCCTTTTCTGGCTCCCCCTTTTCTGAGCTGAACTTGAAGGTGAGCCTCATCTGCTTGAGTGGGAGTGGATATTGTCAGTCTGAATTGGATGCCAGATGTTCAGGAGAGGCTGGGGAATGCAACAGGCTTAGCACCTGCGCTCCTTGGGGGCCCGTGGTATGTGGGGATGTGTGTGCACAGCCTGACTCCCTCCTGGGGGGAGGAAGCTCCCAGTTCCATGGAAAATTTAGTTTGAGCACCGCTTGGGCAAGAAACAGCATTGCCCCAAATTGTCCATAGGCAAACAACCCAGAAGGAGCCCTGTGGTCCTCTCCTGGATAATCCTGCTTGTCCCTCTAGTGGACAGAGAATGATGGGCACAGTTAAACATTCAGCAGCAATAAACTTTCTAGAGCATTGCTGACGGCCATAACACTAACGTAGATCAGGTAAGAAATGGATATAGTCTCTGGTCATGTCTTCCATGCTAATGCTGTGAAAGTTAGAGGCTTGGGTGCTTTGGTGGATGGGGGATATAGTAGGTCTGTAGTGTTTGAACTGGGTCTTAAGGGAGGGGGAATTTGGAGGATGGAGAAGAGAAAAAAGCTGGGAGAACTGAATGAGCAACAGCATGGAGAGGGCAAGGGAAATATACTGTAGAACAATGAGTAAGATGCTAATGGCTTGAATTGAGAGTTTATTTGGAGGTGGATGGAGAAGGGAGGTTTTGATCAGAATGTGGTGGGAACCAATCACCAGGCTAAGGGTTTTAGACTTTACTCCAAATGCAGCTACGGAATGGCAGCACATGGGTGATAATTCAGGTCTCTCGGCTCCTGCTCCTCCCCACCCCTCTTCAACTCTCCTGAACTGCCTCTCAACGTTGCTGTCTTCAGGAAGTATATTGTTTCACTTGGAAATGAGATAATCTGGGCTTCAGTTCATGAAACAGTTGTGCGCCTTGGCCAAATCACCTTTCCGGGTTTTGGTTTCTAAAATTCAAAATGAGATGGTTGGAGCGAATATTTTCTGGCTTTTTAAGACAGAAAGTAATCTTTTTGGAAGATGACTATAATGACAGTGCTCAAAATGGGTAGGAAGGAGGGAAAACCTACAGAGACACCCAAAATCCTCTGGTTACATGATTTATGCTGACTATAACAATGTCTTGCATATAACAAACACTCCTAACACCTCTTCCTTTCTCTGTCTCTCTCTGCCTTCCCCCCTCTTGTAACATCTTACAACGTAATTGTACTTTATTTAATTTGATCTTCAGGTATCGTATCTTCCTTAGTATGAGGCTGTTTTAGGGGTAAAATATTTTCTTTTTGAATGAGGTATGCACTTATCATCAATATTAATAACTCATGTGTTTTTAAACTTTTATTCATTTTAAGTTTCACCTAATTCCTGGACTCCACGCTAATGCCAAATTCCCACATGTCCACTTGTGTTTGTCTACAACCCGAAGCAGGTCTCAGAAAGAAGAACAAAGCAGAGGCCAGGAGAGGTAGCCAACCAAATGCTGGGCCCCAGAGACTTTCTCTTGATGTGCCCCGAAGTCTGCCAAACCAGTCTTTGAGGATCTCGAAGAATTCGAAACTATATATAAAATAAATAAATGCAAATGGCACATTTCCTAGTTACATAGGGTCTCCGTGGACTTCTTTAGGTCCAAGTTGTCCCCTTGTTTTCTCCTTCATTGGCTTCAGGGGGACTGAGGTCAGAGTTTGACCCTTTACTGAAAGGTTATACACAAGGAGGGAAGGATAAAAGAATAATCCTGAGTCAGCGCCTATGGGGAAGGAAAAGTAAAAGTAAACATCTTCCTGGAAAATAAACCTCTGTTATCACAAGCCCTGGGATGCCACCTTTTCAAGAATGAGTTTTTCCAAGCTCTGGAGTCACCCAGGAGTAGACCTCTTTGAAGAACATTGGCCAAATTAAATGGGCCATCCTAACTTGTACAAATCTTTTTCATATTTTCATCAGTTACACATCTGTTTATCTGGTGTTGCTCACTATGTTTTAAGACTTTAAAAGGCAAATTTTAATATAGATCCCCAAAGATCATCATACAATGCTGTGTATATGTAAAAGAGAAAACCTGTTTCTCCTCCTCTCCAACCTTCTGACACTAGAAGTGTGGGGCTTCCTTCCATCAGCCAACTCTCCCACCCCCCGGACACCAACTGGGTGTCCTACAACTCAGTTATGACAGTAACCACCAGGAGCTAGTGGAGACCTCACAGGTCAAGAGCCCAGTCCCACAAGACTTCCTTCCACTTCAGATGCCAACTAAGTCCCAAGTTCTGACTGACTGGCTATAAATTGGGGGGAGGGCCCTACAACCCCCCTCCTTTGGTTTGAAAATTGTTAGAATGGCTCACAGAACTCAGGAAAGTGCTTTATTTATAATTACTTGTTTATTATAAAAGCTACAACCCGGGAACAACCAAATGGAAGAGATGCATGGGGCAAGAGATGTGGAAAGGCTAGGGTGGCGCTTCCATGCCTTCTTGGGCAACACCACCTTCCCAGCACCTCAATGTGTGAACCAAACTGGAAGCTCACCAAACCCCTTCTGTTAGGGTGTTTGTTTTGTTTTGTTTTTAAATAGAGATTCCATTTCATGGGCATGCATTACACAGATACAATTAAATCACTGGCCATTAGTGATTAACTCAATCTCCAGCCCCTCTCCCCTTTCTAGAGGTCTGCAGGTGAGGCTGAAAGTTGCAAGGTTAGCCCTCTAATCACACGATTGGTTCCCTTGGCAACTAACCCCAGCTTCTAAAAGTCACCTTATTAGCATAAATTCTGTTACCGTTGAAAGGAGCTTATTATGAATAATAAAAGATGTTCTTTATCTCTGTCACTCAGAAAATTACAAGGGTTTTTAGAAGCTCTGTGCCAAGAACTTGGAATAAAGCCCAAATACATATTTCTTATATCAAAATACTACATATGTACATATACATTATCCATCTCTCTATCTCTCTCTCTATCCATCTGTCTATCCATCTGTCTACCTATCTCAGTAAGTGGTTGGTGATTGTTCCAATTATCTATTTCTGCAGAACCAACCATTCCAAATTAGTGGCACAGAAAGATAACCATTTCATTATGGTTATAGGTTTGTTAATCAGGAATTTGGGCAAGACATAATGGGGGATGGATTGTGTCTGCTCTATGATATCTGGGCTTGAACCTTGAAAGACTTGAACTCCCTAAGGTGACATAAACTTCTGTGGCTGGTACATATAGAAGACTCTGCATTCAAATGTCTTGTACCTGTAACCTGAAAGCTGGCTCGGCTGAACCTGTTGGCCAGTGCACCTACGTGTGATTTGTCCAGATGGCTGGGCTTCCTTACTCCAGGGCACCTCAGTGTCATTGGATCACTTAATAGTCTAAGAACATGTGTTCCAGGGAGCAATCTTGGAGATCGGAAAGTTTCTTGACCTTTTAAGACCTAGCCTTGAAAATCCTAGAGCAGCATTTCCCATACACTTTATTGGTCAAAGCAGACCAACCTCACTCAGAAGAAAGAGGAGTGGCTATAGATCCTATCTCCTGATGGGAGGAATATTAAAGAATTTGTATCCATATTTTAAAGTCAATTGACCTTATCTTTTAATCTGCATGTATTTCTCAAGATTTTGAAACTCTCCGGAGACACTGATCTATTTTATTCTCAGGAGACAGAAGATAGGTTAGTAATATAACCCACAGGGCAGCCCCCTTCTTTTTAGGATCCCAGTTGGTCTATCTCTAACTGCCCTTGGAAGAGGGAAACAAGGGAATAAACCTTAAAAGTACCACCTCCCCTGCTACTCAAGAACAGAATACTTAGTGGATTCTGGCATGAATATTTGCTTGTGATGCTTCAAAATCATACAAAACTGGAGGTGGGAGATAGAGAATCAGACATGATGCTCTGACCTCCTCATTCTCTTGAAGACACAAAGGCCAAGACTCGCCAAGCTGGGTGTATCCTGGGCCTTAATTCAGGGTTGGGTGGGGTTCTCCCAGCCCATGTTACAAAATTATCTGCCAATGAATGGTTCTGTTTCTGAATTGCTTCTCTCTAATTTCCAAGATTCTCCCTAGGTCACAGGGGGAGGAAAGGAGTCTCAGTTTACTTGGGCACAGCATTATTGCTTTTATTTTATAGAGGATGAAAGGAGGTAATCAAAATGATTCAGGGAAAGTTAGTTGTAAGAAGGTAAAAAGAATCAGGTTGGCTATTGGGGGAGCAGAGGCTGGACAGGTGACAAGAAGTCACAAAGATGATTTTCTATGTTACAATTTTTCCTAGGCTCGGCTGTACTTCTGGATCAGTTCTTTTTCCTAGATGTCATATGACTTCGCCACTAACACTTAAACATTTAATAAGGCCACCTGATAACAAAGTGATCGTTCCAGCCAGGCACTGCCATTAATTCCTGGGCAAGTCATCTGCCATCTTAGGTCCCTTGAGTTCTAACACATTATGATTCAAAAGAAAGGACAGCTTGGTTTCTAAAAAAGCTTGATCACATATTCATAGGGAGATGCTGATCACCTTAATGCACAGGTGCCCAATATTGCATAGGATACAATTATATTGAAAAAATATTCATTGTTTATCTAAAGTTCAAATTTAACTGAGCATCCCATATTTTTATTTGCCAAACCTGGCAACCCCACCTTAATAGTTAAGAGTGTAGCTAGACTCTCGATCAGAGGTCAGCAAATTGTTACTGTAAAAGGGCCAGATAATAAATATTCTCAGGTTTGCCACTATAGTGTGAAAGCACTCATAGATGATACAGAAATTAATGGGCATTGCCATGGTCCACTACAACTTTATTTGCAAAAACAGTGGCAAGCCCTGGTTTGCAGACCTCTTTTTAAAGCTAAGCTACATGGATTTAAGGACAGCGAAACCATTTATCAGACATGTGAAATTAAGCAAGTAACAATCTCTTTGTGTGTCAGTTTTCTCACCAATGGTTTGGGAGCTGATGATAGGACCCCTGCCTCCCAGGGTTGGTGTAAGATGAAATGATGTGTGCGGTGAGCGCTTCTTATGTGTGAAGTGTTCAGAACAGTGCCTGCGAGTAGCAAATACTATCAAGGGACAAGATACGCCACTGCGACATGGGATTAAATACTTGAATTAGAACGGGCTAGGACAACAATAGGTAACATTCGTTACCATCGTCACTATCATTATCCCCGTTTTGTCGATGAAGGTTCTGTGATCCAGACAGGTAAGTGCCTGGCCCAAGGTCACCTAGCTCTCAAGTCAGTAGTCCAGCTGGGGTTTGAGCCCCTGTAGTCTAGGACCAGAGACCACTGGCTTCTCCCTTCCTCTAGACGGTGAAGATCCACAAACAACGGCCAGATTAGGAAACGCCACATTAAGTGTTCTATGTTTAGGTAATTTGGGGGCAAAACACTGAAGTATCATTTATTTTCAAGAAACACGACAATGGTCCTTAGCTTAAACCATGAGGGCTTGTTTGCTCTTGCTCTTTTCAGCTCCGAGGACGCCTGCCCACATCTGCGGTGCCCGGCTGCATTCATATTCATGCACCCATTCCTGCGGCAGAGCCTACGGCTATGGAAACGTCTGCAATTTCAGGGGCGTGAACTCTTTCTCTTTCTTTCCTCCTCTCCAGGGTTTTTTCCCCCCTATTTCCTTCTGCCTCCTCCTTACCTTCTCCTTAAACCTCTTTTCGCTCCTCCTAGGCCTGAAAAGAGGCCAGGGGAACAATATTTGCTTTGGGAGGAGAAGAGAAAAATAAAAGTTGAGCTAGCCTAGTTAGAGAATAACCTGATTTTCCACAAAGGGCTGCTTCATGGAAAGATTGTAACTTACAGTCCTTTCTAGTTGCGCGCGCTCTCTCTCTCTTTTCTTTAGGAAAAACAAAGTTGATGTAAACAGCTGGAGACTGTAACTTGAAAAACGAAGAAAGTAAGATGAATAAAACTTCCTGTTTTCCTCTCCTACCCGGGTCTACAGGGGGCTGGCCTACAAGGCTGCCTTCCAAACCAGATGTTCGATTCCCAAAGCTTGTTTCAGAGTCTCTGCATATCAATTAATCTCTACACAGCATGACCAGAACTTAGATTCAATTACAATGAACGTGCTTCAGCCAAGCGCCTGCTGGGACACAGGTGCCTCTTGGGAAAAGTTGAATAAATGTGGCCAGCATATGACGGGGACCAGTGAGTTAAATTCTCTCCTGTCACAGTCTAAATTATACGCAACATTACCAGGACTCCTCCGGGAAGCCAGGTGCCATGCTACAGCACAGCAACCCCCTAAGGGAGATACAATTACTAATATCTCTGCTTTGCAGATCAGGAAGTCAAGTTCTGGGGAGGACAGTGACCTGACCCTAGTTTCCACTCCTAGTAAGAGTCTCCCTCCACCCCACCTCTCTCTCGACCCTTCAGTGTTTAGAAAAGACTAATGCATGGGCTCAAAACACAGGGCAGAGAGGCTTCCTCTCTGGATAGGAGACAATATTTGCATCACTCTGCTCCTGCCTAGGCTGCTGGGCGTGTTGCTTCTCTCCTGGGCTGTTCATCCTATTTGGAGACATGTTGTCATGGATTTTGAAGCTCCGTCTGCATCCTCCTAGTCACACCCAGCTGATGGCACGGGACCCACTGTCAGTAACAACCCACGCTCCTTTCAGCCCATCTTTCCTCCTCAGACATGTAACCCAGAGCAGGGAGGATGTATCCCCTTCCTGGTAAAACTCTTAAGTGCCCAGACAGGTCATAAAAATGAGCTCCAAGCATGACACCCATCTATATTTGTCCTTTTCACGCTGAGTGATCTGCCAACAGGATTAGTGGTGGAGTTGTTACTGACAGTCTCTTCCCTGTAAAACAGGGCACAAAACATGTGCTTTTAGTTGAAGCTGATTCTTGCCTGTGGAGTAATTATTAGTAGCTAGAAATACAAAGTCACTAAAATGTGTTTTTAGTTTGTTTTGTGGGATCTTCAAATTTTTCTGTAATTTTCCCACTGTAAAGATACCAGGTTTAGCTTTTCAACCAGTTAATGGTACTTACCAGTAGACTTCAACGATCTTCTAGGTGACCTGCAGGTCAGGTGCAACTTTGAGTGACTGCCCCCTCTACAATTCACCAGGTTCCAGGGGAGAGAAGAGCGTCCTCACCATTCGCACCCCTATCCTCTGCACCAAGCTCTTTGAGGAACAGAAGCGTAGCCATTTCTCACAAAGTTCAGGACCTCCCAGTGTTGTCTCCCTCATCCTTTTCAGTCAAGGACACCATAAGCCAGGGTTTCATGCTCAAAATCTGGAAAACACCCATTTAAATGAAAAAAAAAGGGGAAAAAACCCAAAGAGAAACAAAACAGATTTCTTTACTGCAAAAATTCTCAGTGTTTTAATATCCTAATGTCACTCCGAGTCCCCAAGAAGGAAATGTAATATGTAGACTTTCCCAAACATTTTTGACCTTGGAATCCTTTACTTGGGGACCTCTTATGATATTAATGTCCCATAGACACACTTTGGGGAATCACAAAGTAGCCATATGGTCACCATATGTGGTGCGACCCATCAATGCTGGATACTCTGTATCCATTTTCTCACTTAATATCCACCATGTCCTAAAAGGAAGGACTTATCACCATTTTACAGACACAGAAAATGAGGCTTAGAGAATTTCATTTACACACAGCCAGGAGAGGGTAACGCAAGAGCAGGACCAAAGTCTTCTTTTTTTGGACTTTAATTTTATTTTTTATTGAAGTGTAGTTGATTTACAACATTGTGTTAGTTTCAAGTGTACAGCAAACGATTAAGTTATACATATACATATATACATATATTTCCAGATTCTTTTCATTTATAGCTTATTATAAGAAATTGAATGTATTTCCCTGTGCTCTACAGTAAGAACCAAAGATTTTGAGTGCTAAATATCATGTTCTTCTTTTTCCTTAAGAAACTTTCTTTCCCTTTTTCTTAACAGAAATTTTTAAAATGAAGAAGAGAACTTAAGACCCACCTTTCCGCTATGCAAAATTAGTCATTTTTGTTTGCTCACATTTGTCTCCAATCTTTTTTTAAAAAATAAGTGAAATGTTGTAGATAAAACTTGTTCATTTCTTATCAGGCTGCTTCCCTGTTATCAATGAACCCACCCTAGGGGCAAAGTCTTGAAGGACCCCAGCCCAGGCTGCTTTGGGGTGCTCTCTTTTCAATCCATAAAAATATTTCCCCTCATTTATTTTTCATTTTCCCACTGTCCTCTTGAGTTCCATTCTAAATCTGAGGCACAAACAGAAATATTTTAAGGTAACATGGTAAGCCAAACCTGAAGTCAGTCGATACCTTGGTCTACAGTTAAGAAAGGAGCCCCCACACTGGGGAGGGTGTAGCTATGTTCTTGATTCATGTGATAATATAGTCTGGGAAAAACCTCAGACCAAAATAAATCAAGTGTGGATTCAAACACATAAACTATATTCACTAATATCTAAAACCATTGGAAAAAAGAAGGTACTCATTATTTTAAATTACAAAGCACAAGGCACATTTCCAAAGCAGCGAGGTTTCCCCACTTTCCCTCCCTGAGAGGCTTGGGAAAGTTGAGTTGAGTTCCATTGATCTGTAATATGGGGCATAGATTATTGCCTTCAATACGTGGATTCTCCCAAAGAGAATAACAAGTTTGTGCTTTGCCTTGATAAAATTTTATACACTTTGAGCCAATAATGATAATGGAGCCTCATGATAAGAAAACTAGATGAGTCAGCAGCCCTGAGATGAGGCTGCGTTACTACTTCTGGTCACCAAATAAAGGCGTCAGTAACCTTAAGCAGCAGTTTGAGAAGGTACATCAGCTGCTTCAGACTCCAAGGCAAAGTTACAGAGGGCAAATCTGATCCTTGGCCGCTCTTGCACTCCTTTCTGAATCCCACTTCCACCATTGCCTCTTCTTCCTCACATCCTTATGTGGTAGGTTGAATGGTGACCCCTCGAATGATATATCCACTTGAAACCTGTGAATATGACTTTTATTTGGAAAAGGGGTCTTTGCAAGAGACTCTTTGGAGAAAGACAGTAGACATCGAAGTAAAATTTGGAACCAGAAAAATAAATCAAGGAACATTATCACCTCCTGGACTTGGACTTGGCGTAGAGATAACCTCCTTCAGAGTAGTTGCAATAATTCACAGATGTCAATGCACTGCTACAAGTTTCATGTTGAACCCCACCTTTTATTTCAATAGTTCCCCTAGCTTCCATATTCCAAAGGATATGTTCTACAAAGTCAATCTGAAGAAGGCAGCATCTCCACCAGTCACTTTGAAGTGACTATCTGAATCAAATGTCCAACTTTGAAGTGCAGCTTTCTCTGTCTGGGAAGTGGTAAGACTTAACAGTTCACTGAAAAAAACTAGTTTACAACTAGCAAAGCTCAAATCACCCAGGTTAATTTCTGGTATAGCCAGAATTCATCTATTAAAGTGTGTGTGCATGGTGGAGGGGAGGTGCACAGTGAGAGGGTAGCCTTCCTATCTATCTTACTTCTTTCATTAGCTAAACTGGATTAGCATTTTTTATGAAAAATATCCAATAAACAAAATGCCTGATAATGTGTGAGGGATGTTTATAAAAGCCAGGCTACAACTGGCCAGAATAATGTAGTTCATGTCCTTTAATGGTCTGACTTCCTCCAAATAATTCAAAGCAACTAAAAGAATGATTTCTCAGATAATGCTTTACATATCATCTGAGGTAGCCCAGTGTTGCTGATTGAATTGTGTGTCCTTCTAAAAAAGAAGTCCTAACCCTGAGTATTTCAGAATATGACCTTATTTGGAGATAAGGTCTTTCCAGAGTTAATCACATTAAAATGAGGTCATTAAGGTAAATCCTAATCCAATACGACTGGTGTCCTTATAAAAAGGGGAATTTGAACGCTGAGACAAACATGCATAGAAGAAAGACAATGTGGAGAGACACAGGGAGAAGATGTTTACCTAAAAACCAAGGAGAGAAACCTGGAACAGATCCCTCTCTCTCAGCTCTCAGAGGACACCAACCCTGATTTCAGACTGCCAGCCTCTGGAACTGTGAGATGATAAATTTCTGTTGTGGTACTTTGTCACAGCAGCCCTAGCAAACTAATACATCCAGCATTTAGAATTCACCTCAACAACATTTCTTTCTAACTTTAAGAGAATTTAAGAACTTTGAGGGGTTAATATCCAAAATATATAAACAGTTCCTACAACTCAATATTTTAAAAGCAGCCCAATCCAAAAATAGGCAGAAGATCTGAATACACATTTTTCCAAAGAAAGCATACAGGTGGCCAACAGGCATATGAAAAGATGCTCAACATTGCTAATTATTAGAGAAATGCAAATCAAAACAGCAATGAGACATTGCCTCTCATCTGTCAGAATGGCTATCATCAAAAAGTGTACAAATAACAAATGTTGGCAAGGATGTAGAGAATTCTGTTGGTGGGAATGTAAATTGGTGTGGCCATTGTGGAAAACAGTATGGCGGTTCCTCAAAAAACTAAAAATAGATCTACCATATGCTCCAGCAATCCCACTCCTGAGTATATAGCTTAAAAAAAAAAAAAGCCAAAAACACTAATTCAAAAAGATAAATGCATCCCAATGTTCATAGAAGCATTATTTACACTTGCCAAAATATGGAAGCAACTCAAATGTCCATCAACAGGTGAATGGATAAAGAAGATGTGACATATATCTGTGTATATATATATATACACACAATATGTATAATATATATATATAGGTATATCTATATATAACGGTATAAGGGAAGGGGGAGGGGCATCTTAGGGGCATGGGATCAAGAGATACAAACTATTACATATAAAATAGATACGCAACAAGGATATACTGTATAGCATAGGAAATTAAAGCCATTTTCTTGTAATAACCTTTAATGGAGTATAATATGCAAAAAATAGAGAATCACTATGTTGTACATCTGAAAATAATATAGTTTATAAATCAATCATACTTCAATAAAAAAAGAATTTTAGAGCACACAACACGCATGTATACACACACACATGTTTATGGTTGGCTAAAGGACTAAATGATTCTGATGTGATCTTTTAAGTGAGGTTCAAACATCTTAAGGATGGACAAACTCCTTGGACACTCTGGCATAGTATTCTCTGCTTAGAAAGAGAAAAGTTTCATTTAATGAGTGAATGAAAGATGTAGATTACAAATAAATTTACTGCTTTCAACATGATTTAAGCAGTAATTTGAATCAATCAAGTGCAGAGTGAGTTACATTTCACATTCTATGTAATCTAGTCAGTCCCTTGGCTAATTTAAAGAGACACAGTTGTCAAAGGATGGAGTTTATGTAAGCATTCTGAATTGGAATGGTAGGTGGGAGACCACAGTAGTATTTGAAAAGCGCTATTTTATTTATATAAGTACTTTTTACTTAAGGTGGTAAGTAGATACGATTCTAGACCTCACCCTCCGGCCTCGGTCTTGTCCTTTTCAATTCTATTGCTTTTGTTTCTCTATAAGCTTTACAGCGGGCATTTTATTGATTGACATTGGACTCAACTCGAGTCTCGATTGTGATAACCTCATCGTCAGCCCTGATCTGGCTCCTGGATGCTAGTCCCTCACATCTGACAGCAGCTAGGCAAGCACATCTGGCATCTGGGTATTTTTTTCAGTAGCTTAAACTCAGTATTCCTAAACGTGATCTCATCTTCTGTCTTTCCTTTCACCGTTCAGTGTCTCTCCTAATTCTATTGTTCAGACTGAAACCCTGCCAGTGTCTATAGCTTCAAAAGAGAGAGTCAGGTATACATATTGAGATGTTTGCCACGACATATATGTTATGACAAACATGTTAATAACCTATACTGTGAAATTACCCTAAATGCCCAACAATAGAGGAATGGTTTAAATCAGTCATTTAAATACAGACAATGAGTTATGATATGTTCATTAAAGTATGTTGCCAAGGAATGTTTATTGACTTGAGACAGGACCCCTAATATAAAATTAAATGAATATAGACACAGAAAAAAAACCTCGTAGTTTTTAAAAATTAGAATTCAATCAGGAAAACAAATCACCTCATGTCTTCCAGGAAAGGAGGGTTTTAATGCAAGGAAGAATAGGATTCCAGAATTGTTGGAAGGGCTGAGGGAGCTACCCTGATCATCTCAGCCTGCATCCCTGAAGCAGGTGGCTCCCAGGAGTCAAGAACCCCCAGGAAGCTCTGGCGACTGCCTTCTTCTGTAGCAGTGAAGTGGCTGGTTTTCAAAGGCTCATTCCCCTGAAACCACGACAAAGTGCACAAGGTCCTCCTTTGGCTGCAGCTGCCTCCAGGCTTAATGGCCTCTCCTTCTAGGCTGGCTTTCAAACTGGTATGAGTGTTTCTTATCAGTAAATCCCAACATGGAACCATCTGGCGAGAGGATTCTGGGAAATGTAGTCTCCAGAAAGGGCTACTGGTGATGTTGTGTTGATATCAGATAATCGGTAAGTTATTATAAATTATCACCCTTCCATATAATGGGATACTATGCAGAAACTAAAAAGAATCAGATAGCTTTGTATATATGTTAAAATTAAAAGATTCAAGACATATTACATAAGTGAGGAATATCACTATACAATATGTACAGTAGAACACCATTATAAAAATTATTGAAACAAAAGTGTTGATATAAAGAAAGGTATTTTTGTAATTGCACATAAAGCTATCTTGGAGGTCACATACTAAATTCATAGTCACAATTAATTCTGAAGAAGAGACTGGAATTGGGGGGTTAGTGAAAGAGAGCTTCCACTTTTTAAGTATGCTGCTTCAATGTTTGACTTTTTTATAAAAATCAATTCATGTACTACTTATATAATTTAAAAATCTGAACTATATACATTTACACGTATATGAGTGTATATAAGCATATATGTCTACGTATGTATCTCTCATCTATTTATCTATTATTTATCTATCTATCTACCTATTTTCATTCATGCATTGTAATGTACCAAATATTGGGAAAACAATGACAAAAGCACACACAGTTTGGGTCTCGCATAGAACTTATAGCTTCCTCTTCTCAAAAACCTTTAATGAATTCCCACTAGTGACTTGTTAAATTCTTGCCCCTCCCTTATCTACTCATTTTCACCATTTGAGTCCTTTTATTATAACTATTTCATTCCCCGAGGTATCTTCCCTTCCTTATTTAAATTCTATCTAAATTCTACAGACCTGGAGGTTTTGTTCAACTCTTAGTTTCTCTATGAAATATGGTGACTTGGGGAATGACTCCCACACTCTAAGGCCCATCCATCAATGTCAAGTTTCTCCCTGGGAGCCAATCTCCCTGCTTTGTCAACCTTGTCAAGCACATGACTATCTGCAATCATTTAATAGACAAGGAAAGTGAGGCTCTGAAAGCCAGACTGTGTTTCCCAACAGCATGAGATAAGCACAGTGTAACCGCTCCCACTTCCCCTCAGTCCTGACATAAGATGCTGCCTGATGTCGGTTTGCGCTGTTTTGATAGGAAGCCTTGCAGGAACAGAGCTCCGGCGCATAGTCTCAGGAGACATACTATACTTTACACACAGCACAGACTAGCCCTCTGTTCCCTTGTTGAAGATTTTTAAAGGGCTCATTTTCTGTGTATAGAAGTAATTTGAGATCAAAGCTACAGGTGTTTTTGTAGAACGCAAACAAACAAAGGACTTGCCTTTCACCAAGAAAAGAAGAGGAAGCCTTCACCTTTTCTCTGAAAGCTTCTCAAATAGCTCCCCTTTATAGCCACGTCCCCATGGGGGAGTTAGCCTGAATGCTCTTGCTCTCCAAGGGTCCCGTTCTTCATGAAAATATGGCACTAATCACACAGGGTTATGGTGAAGTACAGAAGTAAAGATCTGGCTCCCCTGTGACATCTTGCTAGTCTCTGGAAAGATATTATGATAACTATGAGATGTCTCTGGCCTCAATGAGCTCACAAGATTAAATTTCTCAAAAAATGTCTCAAGAACCGCAAGTTCCTTTGAGATCCAAGCTTCCTGCTAATCAGGCTGGTGCTCCTATCCCAGCCTGGCCAGATGGCACCAGCATGTTATTCCACCTGGTCCTCAGGACCAACATGAGTCGTGTCCTTGGAGGGCCAATGTAATTAACACTCATCAGTCAAAAACGATTTATTGAGCGCTTACCAAGAACAAGGTGAGACAAGCACAGGGATCCAATGCTGAGAGAGAAAAGCACCTTGACTTTTAGGCAATTGCACACTAGAGGTAAATTTACTTACTGTTGTTATAACTAATGGCTCTTTCTGATACAGGAGAAGGAAATATTACATCTCTGGATGCGTCAGAGTCCCTGGGATGGCCCACCAAGTTAGGGTCTTTGGCTTCATGCAGGAAAGAATTCAAGAGGGAGCTTAAGTAGAGTGAAAGCAGATTTATTCAGGGAGATACGCACTCCATAGACAGCATGTAGACCATCTCAGAAAGTGGGAGGGCCCCACGATGTGAGGTTGTTAGTTTTTATGGGCTGGGTAATTTCATATGCTAATGAGTGGGAGGAAAATTCTTGCTATTCTGGGAAAAGGTGTAAATTTCTAGGAGTTGGGCCACCACCCACTTTTTGGCCTTTTTTTTTTTTTGTATTATAATGAAGGTATAATGAGTTAGATAGAGGTCAATGACTGGACCATGCTTGATGCCATCTTGGTTTCAGGTGGTTCCAGCTGGGTTTTGTGGTATCCTGTTTTTCTCAACAACTGTGTCCCTACTCCTCATTCTTTTAACAGTGTGCCTTGTCCCCTTCCTTCCTGTCTCATTTCTGCTACTATCCTCTCTATTCCTATCACTGTAAAGTCTTGTGATTTTGAGCCTCTGCCATGAAAAAGACATGCCCAGGCTAGGTCACTGGTCTCAGGGGAAGGATGAAGACAATGTGGAGCAAAGCTGAGCTGTCCCAGCCCAGCCCAGAGAGCTGACACTCAACTGATCAGCAGCCCCATGAGGAAAATGATTGCTATTTTAAGCCACACTGAGTTTTGAGGTAGTTTGTTATGCAGAGAATCTAAGCAGATCCACTGTATGATATTACAGTCCACCTCCCCATCGCAGCTAGGTCTTGGATAACTGTCTTACAGGTAGGCAAGTCTGAATGTTCAAACTACACAACCTCTTTTGTTCCTCACACTATGACTCCTACAGTCTTTAAAATTTAAAGGGTATAGGAATTATTGCACAATCTATATGCACAACTCTTGTATGCAACCCTTGATAGACAAGTCAAAGAATGTTTCAAGGGTAATTTTGATCAAGTGAGATTTTCTGTTTCGTCACTGATTTTAGAATCTAACCCTAAGTAAATCAGAATTCTATATTTATCAATATTTAGGTTGTACGCTTCAGGAGGAAGGGACTGTATTATATTTATCTCTGTTTCCACCTACCCCCACTCCACTCCCATGCTAGTTCACGGCTTATTTGAATTGTTTCATAGTTACTAAGCATAGGGCAGCTTTTCTAGAGAGCTCTGGGGACACAGTTTGTTGCTGCCAAAAGCTTGCGAGCTAAGGTGTGTAAGCACTCATTCAAAAATTACATATATCTTTTAATTGAAAATTTAAAATAAAGCCAGGAAATCCTAGTCTTTTGGGTGCACATTTCCCTTGCCAATTAAAGCAGCACAAATTTCTTTCTCTCTGCCAATCAGATGCAAATTGGAAACAGGATATTTTAGAAAAATTTTCCCTCCCTCAGATTTCATCACACAGCTGCTCTCAGCTCACACACCCTGACAATTACGAAATGCCCCACGAACTGCTGCACTTGCAGGAGGCATGCTCAAAGTTCTGGCCTAGGAACTGGGACTCTTCCCTGGGAGACCTGCCCAAAGTTCCCATTCTGGCTGCAGAGGATACAGCCCATTTCTCCTCCCAAACCTGCCCCCTGTGTGATCTAGGTCAACACAGCCAACCTCCTTTGTTTGTCCAGCTGGACATTAGGGATAATGATACCTAACTACCTCTCCAGGGCATCAAGGAGTTCAATGATTAATCACATTGAGGCCCTTGGCTGAAAAGTGCCAATGAAAGGCGAGCAGGAGAGAGGAAACACCCTTTGGCAGAAAAGGAGGCGAGGTCCTACAGAGAAAGCCCTCCAACAAACCAGCTGCTCCCCTCCCACCTTTTAGATTCCCCAGGCGTTAACCAGAATCTAATCTACTGGTCCCCAACTGCAGGGTCCCATGTTAACTTATCTCAGAGCCCCTCCCTTTTAACTTTTGTTTAAGAGGAAGTCCCCCCTGCCCCTACTGCTACTTCCTGGAGGGTGGCCCCCACCAATAGTTCTCTCTGACCACCTTTCTCACACCTCCAACTCTTTCCTTAGCTTCAAAGGCTGGAGATTAGTGGTCAGTGAAGGGCTATCCCAGTTTTCTGCAACTTCTTGTTGCAAGTCCTGCCTGGTGGTCTCACACCTCACTTTGGAATGTGGTTTCTGTATCTTGACACCTCAGGTAAATTGAGACAAGAAGAGTCCAATTTTAACAGCCTGATATTTTGCTTGTAAATTGCCAGGCTCCTAAACACCTGATAAATTTTGTTGAAAAAATAAATAAATATTGCTCTTGTTTTCTCTACAGTTTGTTTTGTTTTGTTACTGTGCTTTGACTCTGCACCTGAAATTTAAGTTCCTCTAGGACTGAGATTATGCCTTGCACAGAGCAGGACCTTCATGATTCCAAGCAACTCAATGTATGGTCCTGGAACCACCAGCATCAGTTACATGAAAGCTTGTTTAAAATGCAGAATCTGGCATCCATGTGTCCAGGCTGCATAAACTGACTTGAAGCAAGAATCTGTATTCTTCCAGGGGTATATATTTACAGGAGGGTCTGTCCTAAGCAAGAGGGGCTCAGAGGTTTGGGAACTGGGGAAGGAGGAAACTAAGACTAGGGGGCAGAGGCTTATTGACAGATGTAGTGATGGCTATTTAAAGAATGGATCTCAATGGAAGTTTCATTATTAGTTGTCCTAGCAAGGTGCAACCAAATTTCCTTGCTTTCTGTTTCTCTTTCCAAGAGCAATTTGTACTTTTACACCACCAAAGAAACAAAATCAGTCCTGATCTAACACAGCATATTTAGTATACTTTTGACAGTTTTATCATGCTTCTAATGTTACGTATCTTCCCTTTTTGTAATTTAAGAAAGGTACATGTTCAGTCCATCCTCCAGTACACAGTCTACCCCCATACACTAAATTTATTGTTGAAGTGTTTGATTTCTTTGAGATTTCCTTCTATTGTGCCTAATCCAATGCCCTACGCACATACCGTAATCACTCAATAAACTTTCCAGTCTCCTATCAATAGAGTTCCAATGAGCAATTCAGTGATTAGTAGGAGAGAATGGCAAACCCAAAGCATTAGGATTATAACATATTGGCCTAGATCTTTATAACATAAAAATCTTTGTTGGAAAGAGGAAAGAGAATTATGAGGAGAGACCGAGTCTATAAATGGGTGAGGTAATTAGAAACACCTGGTGTGCAAAGATCAGTGACTGCATTAATATTTTTTGTATGGATAATCACAATTTCAGTTATTTTCCAACACTGCAGATTTTTGTACTGGCTCCTATTGTTAAAGTATGCACCTGGAAATCTTAAGTAAAACTTTTGTCTCCTGTTGAGCTCATCTTAAATGTTGGCTGGAATTTCATTTTTATTAGGGGAAACTTTATAGTTATTATCTGGAATAATGAGTACATGCCTTGAAGTGAACAAGGATTTCCCAGCGGAGAAGTTTCACTGTTACAAACTGGGAAAATTCGAGATGTAAGGAATAAAGTCAACATAGGAACTGGGCATCCATTTCTCCCTACTGACTTGCTGGATCGTTTTTAACCTCTGCAGAGCATTATATCAGATTCTTTGGATTTGACTTCACACGCAAGCTGGAAGAAGAATCCCTGAAGGACTGACTGCTAACGATATAGTGCTGTACACAATGTGATGTTGTATATTTGGAGGGCGAATGTGGAGTCTCTGAGCCTTTCCCAATAGATGAGAGTATGAAGACAGCAAAGAAAATCAACAAAACCAAATGTTGATTCTTTGAAAATATTAACAAAATTGACAAAACTGTAGCTAGGCTAACAAGAACCAAAAAACGAAGATTCAAATTACTAAAATCAGGAATGAAGGAGAAAGCTATTAGCATTGACCTTCCAGAAATAAAAAGGATTATAAGGAAATATTATGAATAATCAATTTATCTGGATGATATGGAGAAATTCCTAAAAAATACAAAACAGCAAAACTGACTCAAGAAGAAATAGAAAATTTAAATAAACTTAGAACAAGTAAACAGATTGACTTAGTCATTTAAAAACTTTCCACAAAGAAAAGCCCAGGCCCAGAGGACTTACTCCTGAATTCTACTAACCATGTAAAGAGGAATTAGTGCCAATTCTTTTCAAGTTCTTCCAAAAAAATAGAAAAGGAGGAAATAGTCCACAGCTCATTCTATGAAGCCAGTATAATCCTGTTACCAAAAAGAGACAAAGACATCACAGAAAAGGAAATTATGGACCAACACCCTTATGAACATAGATGCAATAATCCTCAATAAAATGCTAATGAAATTAATCTAGTAATGTATTAAAAAGGAATTATGCAACATGATCAAGTGGAATTTAACCCAAAAATGCAGGTTTGGTTTGATATCTGAAAATTAGTTAATATAACATAACATATTAACAGAATAAAGGACAGAAACACATGATCATCTTAATAGATGGGGGGGAAAAGCATTTGATAAAACCCAGCCCTCTTTCAAGATAAAAATAAACATCAAACTAGGAATAAAAGGGAAATCTGTTAAACTGATGAAGCATCTACAAAACACTGACAGCTAGCATCAAACTTAATGGTGAAAGACTGAAAGGTTTCCTCCTAAGGTCAGGAACAAGATGTCTTTTTTCATCGCTCATTCGACATAATATTGAAAGTTCCAGCCAGGGCAATTAGGCAATAAAATGAAACAAAGTTATCCAGATTGAAAAGAAAGAAGTAAAACTCTCCTTATTCTCAGATGACATGATCTTATATGTAAAAAATACTTGGGAATCTACCAAAAAATTCTTTTGAGGGCAGGAGGCTGAAGGATATAAGATCAGTATTCAAAAATCAATTTTATTTCTATGCTCTAGCAATGAAAAATGCAGCAATAAAATTCAGCAAACCATTCCATTTATAATTGTATCAAAAATAATAAAATAACTTGCAATAAATTTAAAGAAAGACGTGTGAGACCTGCATGACAGAAACTATAAAACACTGCAGAAAACAATTGAAGAAGACCTAAACAATTGGAAAACATCCCATGTTCATAGGTTGGAATGCGCAATGTTATTAAGATGCCATTGTTACCCAAATTAATGTCAGATTTCCAGCACACTCTTTATCAAATTCCCAGCTATCTTTTTTTCAAAGTTGCCAAGTTAATTCTAAAATTAATATGGAAGGACAGAACCAGAAATAGTCAATACAATCCTGAAAAAGAACAATATTCTTCACACTTCCCCATTTCAAAACTAATTTACGAAACTACAATAATCAAGATTGTGTGGTACTGCCATAGGATAAACATATAGATCAGTGGAATAGAACCAAGAGTCTGGAAAGAAACTCTTACATGCATGATCAGTTGATTTTTGACAAAGGTACCAAATCAACAATCTGGAGAAAGGGTAGTCTTTTAAACAATATAGTACTAAAATAACTGAATAGCCACATGCAAAAGAATAAAGCTGGGCCCCTATCTCAAACCATATTAAAAAAATTTACTCTAGTGTAAAATTAAAACTATGAAATTCTTAGAAGGAAACATAGAAGTAAATCTTTGTGACCTCAAGTTAGGCAATGGTTTCTTAGTAACAGTACCAAAAAATCCAAGCAACAAAATAAAAATAGATAAATCAGACTTCATCAAAATTAAAACTTCTGTGCTTCAAAAGATACCATTAAGAAAGTAAAAAAGACAACCCAGAGAATGGGAGAAAATATTTCAAATCATATATCTGAAAAGAGACTTCCGTCTAAAATATGTAAAGAATGCTTACAGCTCAACAGTAACAAGAGAAATAACCCAATTAATAAATAGGAAAACTATTTGAGTAGACATTTCTCCAAAGCAGATGTACAAATTGCCAATAATCACACAACACAATGTTTAATAGTGTTATTAAGGAAATGCAGAGCAAAACTATGATGAGATACTACTTCACTTCTACTAGGATAGCTGAAATAATAAAAGACAGATGATATCAAGTGTTGGAGTGGAAGTGGAGAAATTGCAGCCTTCTTTTGTTGTTGGTGGGAATGTGAAATCGTGCAGCTGCTTTGGAAGTTTCTGAAAGGTTAAACATATAGTTAATCTATGACCCAGCAATTCTGCCCCTAAGTCTATACCCAAGAAAAACAAAAACATATGTCCATACAAAACATAAACACATGTGTTCAAAGAAACATTATTCACAATAACCAAAAAGTGGAAACCACCTCAATGTCCAGTAACCTGTGAAAGAGTAAACCAAATTTTGTATATCCAAATATTATTCAGCCATGAAAAAAATGAAGACTGACACATGCTGAATCATCAGTGAGCCTTGAAAACCTTCTGCTAACCGAAATAAGCCAGACCACATATTCCATGGCTTCATTTCTGTGAAGTAGAATGGGCAAATCCATACGGACAGAAAGTAGATGAGAGAGTGCCGGGATCAGGGTGGAGGGTGGGGTGGGAGCGGGAATGGAAAATGACTGCTATTGGGTATAGGGTTTTTTGGCAGGGGGAGGAGTTACAAAAACATTCTAAAACTAGATTGTGGTGATGGTTGCATAATTCTGAGAATACTTAGTCACTAAATTGCACATATTAAAAGGGTGAGATTTTTGGTAAGTCAATCATATCTTAATCATAGGCTGATGTTGAGAAAAAGAAAGAAACAGGAATCTGGGACCCCACATACAGCAGCACTTTGAAGATCAGTGAGGGAGGGTTTTAACTATAGTATCTTCTGTATTTCTTGAACATACACCTGGTGCCGTATTTTTTTATTTCTTTACATCTTCCCTAAACCCTTTTGTGCCTCTAACATTTCCCCTGCACTCCTGATTCTTGTCTGCAACTTTGTACTTGGATTTGCAATAGGCATCTCGGATTGTACATATCCTGAAATGAACTCTTGATTTTCTTCAAACCTGCTTCTTCTCTACTTTTCTCCATCCTAGTAATTGGAATCACCATCCACCCGACCGGGCAAACCAAAAACTCAGCTGCCACCTCAGTTACAATCTTTCCTCCCACATCCCTCAGCGAGTCTTGATTACAGAATTCTAAAATATATTATGAATCCCTTTACTTAAGATACCTACCTTCTGCTACCATCCTAAATCCAAGCCCCCAGCATCTCTCATCTGGGCTACTATTCAGCTGGGCTCTGGTCTATCTCCTGTCTTCTACTCTTGCCTCTCTAAAACACAATCTGTGTACAGCAGCAGGCTAACTTTTAAATACATAAATCAGATCATGTCACTCTCTTGCCTAAAAATCTTAGGGCTTAGTGGTAGTCAACCTTAAAGATGACCTCACTGATATCTTCTTTCTTGTATTCATGCCTTTGCAGATTCTCTTCCCACATTGAACAGGGCTGACCTGTGAAACCACTAGGATGTTGTGGACCTGATGCTTTGAAAATTCCAGGGCCAGGACATACACACTGCAGATTTCATCTTACCTCTTCTTGTATCACTTGCTTTGGGGGAAACCAGCTGCCACTTCACAAGGACGTTCAAGCAGCCCATGGAGTTGGCTGCATGACAAGTACTGAGGTTTCTCGCTGACAACCAACACCAACTTGTCAGTTATATGAATGTGCCATATTGGAAGTGGACATTCCAGCCCCAGTCAAGTCTTCAGTGACTGCAACCCTTGCCAACACCTTAATTATAACCTCATGAGAGACTGTGAGTGAAACTACCCAACTAGGTTGCTCCCAGAGTCCTGACTCTCAGAAACTATGTGAAATAAAAAATATCTGTTGCTTTACACCACTAGGTTTTGGGGAAATTTTTTCCATGACTGATAACCACTGTAGATTCTGGTATATGAAAGTCAGGTGCTACCGTAAGAAAAACAGAATGTGGAATTGATACCGAGCAGGACCCAGTGGGGCCCTCCTGGGCATAAAAGCCTTTCCATGTCCCCCATTTCTTGTTTGTAGGAAAAAAACTTTCAGCCTGGTAGACCTTCCCTAAATTTCCAAAGGGCAGATTCAATTACTAATTAGGAGAGTGAGGGAATGCTGAAAGAAATATAGTGCAGCGATGGGGCAGAGCCTCAGTAACTCCTTAGGGAACATGGATAACAATTTGATACACATCTCTTAGCCCCCCACCCGGGTGGATTATGGTAACTTCAGGCTGAGCACAAGCATGTGGACCTCAGATTGGTTGGAACCAGAAGGCTGATGATTGAGATTCCTGGAACACTACCTTGTTACCTCATTACCAACCAATCGGAGGAGCCTTCCCCACAAATTCTGCCTATAACAGCTTCTTCCCTTTAGGTCTTTTGAGCACGAGCCACCCTTCTTGTCTGCTTGACCCTTGCAATAAACCTTTCTCTACTCCAAAGTCCGATGTTTCTGTTTGTTTGGGCTCACTGTGCTTCGGGCCCACGAATTTGGGTTTGACAACAGGAGTAGAAGCTGAAAGAACTTTCAGGAAAGTGTGCTTGTGAAAAATCTAAGGAGTTTTGAGGAAGGATTAGCAGAAGCCCGCTGACCCTAGAGGATGCTACTAGAGAGAACTTAAAGGGAAGGAAGAAAATGACACTAGAAATTGGAGGAAAGGAGTACACAATGGTAGAAAATTTAGCAACACTAAACTGTGGGATTGTGGGAAACAGAAAATGTGCCCAGTGAACTGGCTGACCCAGGTAAGGAAATTTCCAGGCAGAGCGTTAAAGGAGCTTCCTGTTCTTCTTCCTGCTTATGTTTAAACGCAAGAGAAAAAAGATACAGTCAAGGAAAGATCGTTAAACAAAAGGAGCCTGGACTTGCAGGTTTTGAAAATTCTCGGCTTCTTCTAATGGCAAAGAATAAGATTAAGAAATAGCTTGGAGGCAAACATCAGTTCTATCACAGCAATCCATGTTTTGTTACACAGCAGTAGATAACTTAGTATACTTTCCATCACATTCAGGATAAAGTCTCTAATTCTTTACCAAGGGCTTTAAAATTCCCTTTTATCTACCTATCCAGCTGATCAAACCCTTGTACCACTCTCCTCCCACCTCACTGGGCTCACAGGGCCTGGGCAGGCTGAATTTCTCACACATTCTCAAACACACCAAGCTCTCTTCCATCTAAATGACTTTGTATTTTCTATTCCCTCAATTTCAAATGCTCTTCCCCCATGAATAACTCTTTCTTGTCATTCAATTCTTTCCTTTTTATTTAGATCAAATGTATTCAGAACAAATACAAAAAGAAGGATTACTTGAGGAGTCAAAGTTTCTCTAAGGAGTTAACATTTCAGCTGTGGTCTGAATGACAAGAAACAGCTATTAGTAAGTATCATTCAAGAGCTGGTATTATTTTTCATTCATGGATTTTTCTATATTTTAATTGTCTGTACACCCCATCAGAAATGTCAACTCCATGAGAACCCTGTCTTTCTTATTTACCACTACATCCTCAGTACTTAGAACAGTGCCCAGCACATAGTAGGAGCACAATAAATGTGTAGTAAATGAACAAATGAATGAATGAATGAATGAATACTAGTTTAGGGAACAGGGGCTAGAAGCCACAGCTAGAAAGGATGAAACTGGTAACTCAACATCCATGCCCTTAACCTCGCACCTCAATAATCTGAATATTTCCGGTGAAATTGATATTGTTAATTACTTCAGTTCTCTAGACATAGTGGCACAACGTTTTTCAAATGGATTAACAGAAACGCACAACATACCCAGAACAAAATAACATTATAAAATATTAGTTCAGGAAACTCTTATTTTACTAAAGATGCAAAGTCTGAAAAAGTATTCATTTCATTTGGTCTTTTCTTTCTATATACTTTCCATAAAATTTTCCTTCCTTTTACCAGACCTGGGTAAGTAAGGATTTGGGATTTCATCCTTTGTCCCTTTCTTCCTCTTAATAAATTTCACAGGAAAAAAATACGACCAAAGAAAAGCCCATGGCAGGGAATAATGGACATTGAGGGGCCATATGGAGCCAAGTGGAAGCCATTAGAGTCACTTCATCCTGACTGGGGAATAAAATCACTCTGGCAAGTGCAGTCATGACATGAATTCATTGCCACATGGCAGTGAGTGTTCTGGCTGGGTGGTTATTTTTGTAACTCCATCTGCCTGGCATCACCAGAGCCTCCAACGAGACAATCTCACCTCGGGGGGAGAATCCAAGCTCTTTCATTACTGGGTTTGTCTGGGGCTGATGGGGGTCCTTCCCAGCTGAGAGTTCTGCTTTGATCTCACTAGGGGTGAGGTCCATTACTTCTCTGGGATGGCCTATTGGCTCACTCAGCAACACTCAACCGTTTTAGCTTCATATTGAAAGCTTTTCTTGAGCCAAGGAGGCAGGAAATAAAAATAGCAACTGGCTTTGAAAACTGTGGACAAATTGTGTTTCATTCATAGTCTTCTAACCAGTAAGTCTCACTCCACCCCTATAATAATCCTTCAAAACACTCACACACACACACACATTCTCACCACACACATTGACACATAACACACACCATACACGTACATTACATATAAATATGCACATATACACATACATACACACACCACGCCCTTAATAGTGACTCTTTTAAATTAGCATAAAAACACAGAGGCTCTGGTTGATTTCCATACTTGTACCTTTCTAGGCTACCTTCTTAACACCCTGAATTTATTCTTAATTGAAATTTCTTTGCAAGTTATGTGCTCAAACTCAAGTAGTTAGTGCTGTCTCTCCAGAATTGTAAACAGGGAAGTTAGGAAGGGTGAACTGAAGTTAACAGTGAAAATATTTCCTGTAATCCATGAAGCCCCCATGGCTTGGTCTTTACCTAAGTGCTCATCCCAAGTAACCAGAGTGGCAAACTGCAGTGCCAATTGGTAGTTATGGTGGGCAGCAGCAGTGTAGTGTCTACACATGGAGATACTTGAATTCTCAACTTCTAATACTTCCTGTGCTCTCTGTCTAGAGCAATATTTTAATTTAGGATTTGGCTTCAAATCCTCTCTCGAATAAACTGAAAGAGAGAGAGAGGAAGAGAGAGAGAGAGAGACTGAGAATTTGTGTCATGCATGTTACTTGGCCTTGATGGTATCCACTGAAAAGATGATTTGACATATAGGAAAGGGTAGGGGTAATTTGGAGAAATTGAGGCAGAGTGTCCCTGCTCTACTTGTGGATACAGGCCCAGACCAGCCATCAGAAAACGCTTATCAGCTTGATCAGGCACATTTCCTAGGGAACCATAGGCTTGCCTGATCCCATACTCCAAGAAGCTTCCATAGATAGCAATTTGCCCTCAGGATGCATAGATTCCATTAGCCCCAGCTGTGATTTTCAAAGCCCACAAGCCCATCATCTATACCAACAAATGTTTTCGTGTCCTTCCTCATCTCTCAACCACCAAAAATCATTTTAAAATGCCACTATCTGCTACTGTTTATGGAATGTTTGTAGACTGAATGAAGTTTGCATCATGGGATGGACAATTCACTGGCCTAGGAATTAAAGGATGTGTATTCCAGTCCTCTGCTAAGATGTATTGCCTGTGTAAATTTGGGCAAATCCTGAACCTCTCTGAGACTCAGTCTCCCCATCTTTAAAATGGAGACAGAGGTAAAATTTGCTCTCCCAAACACACAGGTCAGGATCAAAGGACTCAAATATGTGGAACAGCCCTAGAATGTGTGTTCCAAAGGAAAGGCATTGTTATGATTGATGTCAGCTTCACGGTTTGTTTTAGGGGGCTGCAAGGAGCCCAGTTGGAGAAATCTTTAATACCCTTCTCCACCCTATGCAAGCGTGTTGTAGTATATATCAGTGATTCTCAACTGGAGTTGATTTTGCCCTCCAAGGGATGTTTGGCAACGTCTGGAGACAGTTTTGATAATCTTCATTGTTGGAAAGGGAGTAGAGATGCTCCTGTACCCAGAGGGTAAAAGCCAGGGTCTCAACATCCAACAGTGCCCAGGGCAGGTAGAGGGTGTGAAATCCTTTGCAGTAACCCTGGGGGAGGAGGAATCTCCTGAAGCATCTAAACCAGTAGTTGTCAACGTGTGGTCCTCAGATCAGCAGTATCAGCGACCGCCAGGGAGCTTGTTAGAGAAACAAAGGCGAGGGCCCCCCCCCAGACAGGCTGAATCGGTGGGGGCCGGCTATCTGCATTTTCACAAGCCCTCCTAGTGATTCAGACCCAGGTTGTAGTTTGAGAGCTGCTGACTGAACAACAGTCACGACTCAGATTTTGCCATGCGGCACCTGGAAAAAGCATTCGCTTGGGCTCAGCGGGGGGGACTCCTGGCAATGTTTGTAGCCCAGGAATCTCCCTGCCAGCAGCTCTATGCTTCAAGGAGCTTAGGCAACCTCTAGCTGCAGAAAGCCAATGTCATTATGCCTTAGACCTTCTATTACAAGACGTCTTGCTGAGAGCCACCTGGGGGGAGAAATGCCGCCAGATGGCACACATTCAGATGCGATTAGGCGTTTTGGATGACAGGTTTTTGTAGCAGAGGAGAGTGTGAGCTTAACTCTCCCCCCACGAGGGGCTGGCTCCAGGTTCCACAGCCCCACCAGGCATGGCACGGCGGGGAGCAGTACTCTTGCTGGCTGGAACATCCTCAAGGGATGCAGTGGAGGCAGAAGTGAGGGTGGATAGGTACAGAAGTTTCCAGAACCCGAGATTTTTCCTTCAAGAGAGGCTCCTCAGTTTCCAGACATTTACTAATGGGCCCAGGTTCAAACCCAATGGGAAGAGAATACAGCAAACCCCTTCGGTATACCAGGTCGTTATCTCGGCCTTTCTCTGACTTGTGCTGTGATCATGTGGCCCTAGGAAAGTTACTTAACCTTCTCTAGACCAACAATGCTTCATAAGTAACTTTGGAGGAAATGTACTTTTCCACTACTTCACCACAATATTTTTTTACTTAATAAACATGTATTACACACATACTAAGTGGTGTGGAAATTTATAAGTGGGTATTGAAGATGTATGATGCTAAATCGGCTGGAAATACACTCATACGCTCAATTGTTTGTAACATAAAGTGATAACTGCTGCATGGAGCCTGATGGGAGCGCCGGGAGGGAGATGTGGAGGTCCTCCCCTGAGCTCCAGTCCCCCTTGTTCTGATAGCAGCACCAGTTCAGCGTTGGGTAACTAGGCTTCTCCCATTGGACCCAGTCTGGGTGGAAGTGTCCATTGAGCTGTACAGCTGTTCCCTGGCTGAGGGCGGGACTGGAAGCCGTGCTAGTCCAATCACTCACTTTGCCCCTGGAGTTACATTTTTGAGCTAATGACACAAAGGCTGAAAAACATTTACATTTCTCCCCCCCCCCCACCCCCCAGGGAAAGTATGAAAGGCTGTTTCTATTTCCTGGATCCCAGCACTGCTTTCTGAGAAATTTTTGCTTTTCTTTCAGTTCTGGGAGAACCCAATATGCAGCCAATAAATGCCTTCTTCCTGACCCAGTTGTTTCTGTTGCTCACAACGAGGGGATTCTAACTAACACAGGGGCTGTGAGTATCAAATGGGCAAAGGTAAATTCACAGGAAGCTCTCTGAGCTTAGACATTGGGACCCTGATTGGCACAGGCCCTTCCAAGGCACTCGGATGAGTCCTGGCAATGTGTTCACATGGCCGCGTGTTTTCATAGCAAAAGGAAGATTTTAATAGCAAGTAGTTAAGACCTCTACTCCTTTCTTACCTGGCTTTCCCTTTATCAGTCTCCCCTTGTCTTAGGTGAAAATGGAGTCACTAAAAGCATTCTGAGAACTCAGCTCAGGGGAAGCTGGGTTAAGAATACATTTAGTTTGAGTTTAATGGAATAATTATTAGATTTTTGGTCATTTTCAGATTTAATAAAGTTATTTCTAGTCATTCCACTTAAGGAAAACCACAGGTTTTATGCATCCTAAGCCACCTATAATTTTAAAAAATTTTGATTAACCATGTTGGAGGAATAACTAAATTATATGACAATTCCTCTATTGAAAAGTTATATTATAAATAATATTATGAAAGTGTTGATACATGAAGAGGCGATAAAAGAGTATGCAGCCAAAAAAAAAGTTAAGGAAAAGTCATATAAAGGCATATCAGGTAGTTAGTTAATTAATTGATTTTTCTAATGTCATATTGGTCAGCTTTTCAAAACTTGAATTTGTAATTTTTCCCACTCTAAATAAATATGCATGTTTACATCTCATTTTGTATTCTTTTCTTAAAGAAAGCCTTCCAAACTGAATAAGGATCAGGCCCACAACACAAGATCCACCTCTGAAACCCCTGAAGATAAGATCATGTATGGGATATATGGGGTGCCTTGGGAAACTGTGATTCACTGTGTCAGTGTAAAGGATGACATACTCATCCATCAGACACTTTACTGGAAGCTGACTTTATGCAAGGCACTGGATACAAAGTGGAAAAATCCAGTGGTTCCAAACCTGGCTGGGCATCAGAACATTGAAGAGCGTTTAAAGTGTATAGCTGTCTGATTCCAAATGAGACCCACTGAACACAAGTATCTAGATGGAGCCTATGAATCTTTATTTTTAACAAATTCCTCAAGGGATTTTATACAGCTAAACCAGCATTGGTCCTCCAGCAATCAGAAAGCACTGGAATGAGAGGCTGTCCTTGCTGCCTGCAAATCACTTAAATTCCAGGGCGGAGTCCCATAATTATGGTACTATGTGATAAAGGCTATGAGACAGATATAGGCATTTGAGAAACAGGGAATTCACCAACATGTACGTCAGACTAGAAGGTTAGGGAAGTCTTCCTTGAGGAGGTGATGCTTATATAGGACCCCTTTCTGGTTAAATCAAGGAAAAATGACTCCCTTCTTTCCTCAGTACAAGTTTGTACTTTCACATCCTAAAGGTAAAATGGCTGACCCTGGCTGACTGTTTCCTAGTGTGTCCGCACCAGCCAACATGGTAGCCCCATCACTGCCTGTATTTTTTATAGATGAGGAGATTAAGGCTCAGAGGGGTTAAGCAGTCTTCCCCCAACTCACACAACTAAGTGTTGGACCGAAGCACTCAGCCCTGGCAGTCTGACTCCAAGTTCACGTTCTTCCCACCTCAATATACACCACCTCCATCTCATCACACACAGCACCCTACAGGGCATCAGCCTCCAGGAACTCACTACTCAAAATGGGATCTGAAGACTAGCCATGGGGTCACCAGGGAGCTTGTTAGAAGGGCCAAACTTTCCACTGAAATTTCTCACTCAGAGGTTCTATTTCCCCCACTCTGTTTTGAAGGTCTAAACCTGCATTGTCCAATATGGTGGCAAATGGTCATATGTGGCGACTGAGCCGTTGAAATGTGTCCCATTGAGATGTGCTCTCAGTGTAAAATACACCAGATTTTGAAGACAGTATAAAAGAGAATAATTTTTCATTGATAATTACTTATATTGATTGCAGGTTGAATTGATAGTTTTGGGAATATATTGGGTTAGATAAAAATGCACTATTACAATTAAGTTTACCTAGTTCCTTTAATTTTTTTAAAGTTTTTTTTTTTTTATGGAGGCACTGTGGCTTGAACCCAGGACCATGTGGTATGCTAAACATGGACTCTATCACTGAGCTCTACCATCCCCTCTTCTTTTAATTTTTTTAATGTAGCTTTTAGAGCATTGTAAATCCCATTTGTCCAAGGACAGCAAGCATTTGGGGCTTGTATAATATTTCTGTTGCAAAGCATGGACCTAACTCTTATGTTTCAGTCATAAATGAGGACTGAAATCTCTCTACTTTTCTATCAAGTGATGAAAAGTAACAGCAGATTCTTACTCTAGGGAAATTTGTGAGATCCTTGAGGTCAGTTTGGAGTCCAAGCATGGTCCTTTCCACATGGGCTGAGAAGAAGAGAGTTCATGCTTATCTCTGTGGGTTTGACAAAATGGCAGAGCTGGTCTCTATTTGCCAAAGGGCTTTGGATTTGGGGCTGGAGAGGAGTCAGTTTCTGAGAAGCAAGGTGGGATAGCTGGAGAATGAAGGAGGCCTCCACAGGACAGGGGAAGGTAGATGTATACCCCACACATTGGCTCCTTGAGGGTAATACCACCATTTGCCTCCTTGAGTCCTTGTTGGCTCAGAGCAAGCTTTGTTGTCTTACAACCTAAATGGACGGAGAACACATTGATGGAATAAATATTAAATTGCATCTCTGTGAATTATTTACATAAAGGTTAACAGAAAAAGAAAAAAAATGCAGAGCAAGGCATCTTTTTTATACAATGGCCTTTCAAATACACATGCTGGGATTATATACGAGGCAAACCAAGTGAGGAGAATGAGCTGAGTACTTCCTGGAGACCAGAGCTGCAGACCATATGGAGTTTTCCAGGCCTGCCAAGGTTGGCTTCATAGTGAAATAATTTTCAGCTGCTTCTTCAAACTGCTGCTTTCGACCAGGTTCAATGGCTTAGTTCCTCAGCTCAAGAAGTGGGGAGATCACTGAAGGCTGCATTTTAAAAACCAAAACAAAACCTTGCTAAATGTGTTCCAGCTTTTCCTGTCCTAACCCAGACGGCTGCTTTTTGGAGCTCACGGATGTCAAGGCTATAGAATATTTCAAATAGGAAAGGGGCACCTATGATTTTCTAGTCAGTAAGAAGGGGGCTCATCTTTTTGGGGGATGGCGAATTAGAAAACACTGATTATACAGAAGAAAATATGTGATGTTTGTCATTAAGTAACAGTAGATGGGAGTAGGGACAAAATGTTGGTGTCAGTGGATGAATCCCAGGCTTGGTCTTTATTTTGTGGGTTGGATATTAATTATACCCAAGCTCTCCCTTAAAATATTTAGAGAGTGAGGGACAACCTGTGCTTTCAGCAAAGAAACAGAAATAAATTTGTGACAAGATCCATTATGTGACATAACTTGGCAACGTAATTTAGTGCTAGTGGGTAGGAAGGAAAATCCTATAAGAGGAATTAGAAGAGGCTTTTCAGATTTTGCATTGTTTGTTAGAGCAATGTCTTGCAGTAATGTCTTGTAGGGAATAGATGAGCAGTACTAATATTAGGTACCTTTGTGGGAACATGCTTTATGCCAGACCCTGCCTCAGACACTCTCACACATTTATCCTGATATTCACATCAAGCCTGCCAGATTTGTTTCATGTCATTCTCTTTCTAAAGATAGGCTGTATGTTTAAGCTGTGTTAAGGGGAAGAGGTAAGGCCAAATAGAGGGAAAATAAATGTAGAAAGACATCACATTTGTAATTTATTTGTATGATTGTCAAGAGTCTTATAGGAGATTACACTGATGTCACAGAGAACCTCGTAATAAGTTGTGAGACAATTATCTCAGAGATCATGGAATAGAAGATCTCACAGACAATATTAAGATGCTTGAGTCAATTTAAAACACACAGCAAGTAGCTAGGGGAAAGATTTGGGATAGGATAATACGCAGAGGTTATAGGATGGAAGGGCTACACGTCTGGATTCCTGGATTGGGCAATGTTTACATGCTATTTCTCTATCACATCAGCCTTTCTCAAGATGGTGTGACTACAAAGACCAGAGTCAAGGTTTGAGTAAGGGGGCCCCCAAGGAGAAAGATGCAAGCATAACTCATCTTATGGAGCTTTGCTTATTGTACTTCACAGATGTTGTGGTGTTTTTTGTTTGCTTTTGTTTTTGTTTTCAAATTGAAGTTTTGTGGCAACTCTGCATTGAGCAAGTCTGTTGGCTTCATTTTTCCAACAGCATTTGCTCACTTCATGTCTCTGTGTCACATTTTGGTAATTTGCACAATATTCCAAACTTTTTCATTATTAGTATATTTGTTATGGTGATCTGTGGTGAGTGATCTTTGATGTTACTATTGTAATTGCTTTGGGGTACCACAAACCATACCCATAAAAGACAGTGAACTTGATTGATAAATATGTGTGTTCTGGCTGCTCAATCAACTGGCTGTTCTACTGTGGGTAGAACGCTATCAAATAGCATTGCATGCCACAGAGAAGTCATTTGTGAAAGGAATCATCCATCAATGTGGCAAACTTCATTGTCGTCTTATTTTAAGAAATTGCCCAGCCACCCCAACCTTCAGCATTCACCGCTCTGATCAGTCAGCACCATCAACATTGAGACAAGACCCTCATCAGCAAAAAGATTATGATTCACTGAAGGCTCAGATGATGGTTAACATTTTTTTAGCAATTAAGTATTTTTAATAAAGGTAAGTATATTTTTTAGATGTAATGCAATTGTGTACTTCATAGACTACAGTATAATGTAACTATAACTTATATTGACGGAGACACCAAAAAATTTGTGTGACTCACTCTATTGTGATATTTGCTTTATTGTGGTGGTCTGGAGTCAAATCCACAGTATCTTGGATCTATGCCCGTACTTGGGACCAAAATACACACTTGCTTTATAGGACAGATGCAGGAACAAGCCGCCTTGACCATAGTGGTAGTTGGCCAATCACCTTGATGTGCACCTTTGAATTACGCCCGTGCTTCATGGGCAGAAGACACATGGGAACAGAGTGGATATCACCACTGGGTGGCCACATTAAAACTCTATCAATATTAAAGGCCTCATATGCCTTGTGTCTATTTAGTGTTTCATGATTATTTGGTGTCTCATGAATATTAAGTTTCTCCTGGTCTTTCCATTCCTTTCTATGTTCAACACTGATGCACTCTACTTACCAACTTACATTTATTTAATGTACCTTCTAAATTCTGGATACATCTCACAATCTAGTTGCTTACTAATTATCTATACTTACCATATTTCATGCATTTTATATCATCTATAGTAGAATAGAATATTTGCAAATGATTTGCACTGGAAACGTACATCACGATGGTTTAGACCATTTCCATTGGGACAGAAGCTCCCTCAAGTTAGACCTCGTCTGTCTTGTTTATTGCTGTATCTTTAGTGTCTAGTGTATTATGGGTGCTCTTTAAATTGTTGAATGAGTGAATGAACATCGTAGAAATCAGGAAATACAGAGAATAATTAGACTGAAGAAAGGAAAGAAGTGCATTGGTCGAAATCTTCCTATACTACAAGCCACACATATTTGCTAAGGTTCGGATGCCTTCTTCCCTTGTTTTGACCATGTCTGTGCTGCTGCCAGAGCAGTGCCTCCCCAAATGTGGCCCCTAGACTGGTGGGATCAGCATCATCTGGGAACTTGGTAGAAATGCACATTCTCAGCTCCCCAGGCCTCTTCCCTATCTACTGAATCAGACACCCGGAGAGTGGGCCCAGCCATCTGTAGTTCCGCAAGCCCTCCAGGTGATTGCCACCTGTGCTCCAATTTGAGAACCACTGTGCTCGAATCTCGTGGTGTTAAAGTGTTTTATCTCAAGACACCTTCCTGCCAGGATACTGTGTTTCTCCCCTCTGGAAGCAGGAATCCAGTTTCATTTGTCTGTAAATGAAACCATGTACGTGTTTGCAGCCTCTCAGGATAATGATGTTTCCTCACTGACAAAAGCTACGTGAGCAAGTCCCACCCAGACCCCCACAGGCTGGGGACAACTTACATGCCAGCTCTTTCTACAGTGACCATCCAACCAGGGAAACAGGAAATAAGGATGCATAGAAGAGAAAAGGATCAGGACAAAGCTAACCATGTGAGGGATTTCCTCTAAGGTTCCTCAGAAGCTCAGACATGCACTATCTTGGTGAAGAGCACCCTGTTTTATTAGGTTCCCAGTCTTTATCAGCAGGCTTGGAGCCTTTGGGTGAAAATAGATGTAACTGGAGCCCAACAGGTGGCAGGTCAGAGAAAGCAGGGCCTGTAAGGGAATTCAGCATCACATTGTTACCAGCTAGGGTTCTTGGCCTCCTTAATCAATAGAAATTGATGAGAGGTCAAACAAAAAACTCAGGCAAGGCTTTATTGGGACTTCTTTAGCAGCATGAGGGAGCAAAAACAAGTAACAAGTTCCTTTGCTCACTCTCTGAGCTAGTCTCTTGAATGGGGTGAGGGTGGGGCAAAGGGTTGGCTTAGGTGGTCTGCCCACCCACTTGGGGGTTGTGTGTGCAGGGATCATGTGCAGTGCCCCACCTTTGCTCCCAACACCTCAGAAGTGGCAATTGGTCTTTTCATATCTTGTTCATAATTTGCCCCAACTGCCTATGCATGCAGTTATTTTTAGTTCCTTGTAATTTCTTTGTATTCTGTTGCTCGAGGAGACATTTGTTCAGGTGCAAGCACTGCAGCAAAGAGTCCCAGGTTCCAGGCTCCAGCCTTCCTCAACATGCCTAAAATAGACAAGCACTGTGTTTGTCTTTCCATGAATTTTATTTTTTGGAATTATAAATATATTTTAAAATCATGCTCTGCTTAATTCTAATTATAAAAATAATGTTTGTTGCAAAAAATTTGGAAAACATAGAAAAATATAAAGAAAAAAATTTGAATCATCCATCACCCACTGCTTAAAGATAACAACTCAATATTTTAAGGTATTGTATTTGAGGTAGATGGATAAATTAATCATAGATCGATGTTCTAATAATATTGTTTACAGAGTAGGAACTCTTGATTTTGTTTTCATTTTGAATACTATATAATTCTTCATAAGCATCATATTCAGTAGCTACCAAATATTCTGTCACATGTATTTTGTTTAGCCATTTTCCCATTATTAAAGATTTAGGTGGTTTCTAATTTAAATCTAATATAAATAACATCTTTGGGTCTTTCCTGACATCTTTAGGATCTCTTTCTTTAGGATTGAATCTTAGAAGTGGAATTTACTAGATCAGATGGCACCTTGTTGGTGTAGTGTGAGGTGGAAGGGCTGCATCTAGTCATGGAACTGGCGGTCAGGAGACCTGGGTTCCAACCCCAGGTTTGCCAGAGATTCATTGTGTGGCCTTGAACAAGTCACTCCCTCTTTCTGGGTGTGAGTTTTCTCCCATGTTAAATGGGAGAATAGGAATAAGTCCTTGCCTCTTAAATGGAAGTACTGTATCACTCAGCTGAAAAATGTAAACCAGCACTTTTGTATTAAAATAAATGCAATTATATTATGGAGCAATTGTAGAATAAACATTTTAAAAACAAATAATTGGTGTACCCACTCTGGAGAACACTATGAAGAGTCCTTAAAAAAAACTAAAAATAGAGTTACTATATGATCCAACAATCCCACTCCTGGGTATATGTCCAGAGAAAACTCTAACTCAAAAAGATACATGCACCCCAATGTTCATGGCAACACCACTTACAATAGCCAAGACATGGAAGCAACCTAAATGTTCATTAACAGATGACTGGATAAAGAAGTTGTGGTATATATATACACAATGGAATACTACTTAGCCATAAAAAGGATGGGATAATGCCATTTGCAGCAACATGGTTGGACCTAGAGGTTATCATACTAAGTGAAGTAAGGCAGACAGAGAAAGACAAATATCACATGATGTCACCTATATGTGGAATCTTTAAAAAAATGATACAAATGAACTTATTTACAAATGAAAAATAGACTCACAGACATAGAAAACAAGCTATGGTTACCAAAGTAGAAATGGGGAGGGATAAATTAGGAGAATGGTATTAACAGTTACACACTACTATACATAAAATAGATAAACAGCAAGGTCCTACTGTATAGCACAGGGAACTATATCCAATATCTTATAATAACCTATAATAGAAAAGAATCTGGAAAAGAATATATGTATATATGTATATGTAAAACTAAATCACTATACTGTATGTTACACCTGAAACTAATACAGCATTTCTTTTCAATAAAAAGAAAAAAAAAAACTCCAAAAAACTTCTTGCTTGCATTTGGCCCAGGCCCACTAGATTTCTCACACAGACCTCTGTCAGAGTATGTGTTCATTGTCTTTGGCCAAGAGGGGTATGTCAGTAGAAACATTTGAGAGGAATTAGCCAGTGTGATCTCATCCTGCTTGCAGTCTGAATATTCTGTGTATACACGGTTCCTGGAATGTAAGTTCCAATACCATTAGCAAATCTTCCAGGTCTATGATTTAGTTTTCATCCTGGGATTGGAATATTTTCACACATTTTTCTATTGACCAGCTTCAGGTGGACTCAGGTTAAAAAACACTCCTGAATGTATTTTAAAACCTGATCAATCGGCCCTTAACCTATAGCTGCTTAACTACACACCACATTGGTTCATAGAAGCTCATTTTCAGACAGTTCTTCACTTACACAAAAATATTTATTTCTGTACAACACTTTTATGTGTCAGACAACATTATGAAAGGCCAAGTACAAACATGAATAAGATATAATCTCTAGCCCTGTCTTCTATGAGTTAATCATTTGTTTCCCACAAAGTATCCCAGAAAACACCCAATGTCAATAGGTATCATTTTTTTTTGAAAGGTGTTCACACCAAATATGTTTGAGAAGTGTTGAGTTAAAGTAAGTTAAGCAGGTTTATTTACTGCAGGACTTTTCAGAGCCTTTAATATGCTAATTTGCATTGTGAAGCCTCAACAGGGATATAAAGCATTCAGTATTCCTAAAATTATTTTGCTTAGGAAACTCTTCATTTGTGAAGTATCTCCAAGAAATAGAGACTCAAGTTACCCAATCTGAGAAGTGCTCACCTCATAAAATCTAATCAACACATCTATTCAAAAAATAGGTTGTAGTTTGTAGGTAGACAACAAAATACAGAGGGAACTGAAGACAGATTCTTCCTCTCGAAGAGCTTTCAGTCTAATAGGAAAGACAGTCCTGAAACACACACAGGGAATGTCCACAAACAAACAAATGAAAATCAACATGAAAGTGTGGGGAGAGATGTGGAATCAGCAGAAAATCAGGAAGGAAGATGGATGAAACTAATTAAGGAAAGTTTCATGGCAGAAGTAGGGTTTGGAGACAGAATTTCTTTCATGAACTAAGATTCCAAAATTATTTTTCTTATGAAAATAATGCATATTCATTAAGAAAAATTTTTCTTAAATTGCAGAAAAGTAAAATAACCCCTCCAAACACATACACATACATATACAAACATACATACTTACAAATGTGTGTGTATGTACATATTTTCTCCTTTTAGTGAGGAAGGATTTTTTACCAGTACTTTTAATATACATAGGTTTAGGAGGAGTTATTTATAATAAGTATAAATAAATATTGTTTGTTTTCTTGCTAAGGTAGGGAAAAGTTTGTGCTTCAAAGCTATGCATTGTTCTATTTAAAAAATTTTTTTTAATATATAAACATTTTTTATTTAGTTATAGTCATTTTACAATATTGTGTCAAATTCCAGTGTAGAGCACAATTTTTCAGTTATACATGAACATACATATATTCATTGTCACATTCTCTTTCGCTGTGAGCCACCACGAGATCCTGTATATATTTCCCTGTGCTACACAGTACAATCTTGTTTATCTATTCTACATTTTGAAATCCCAGTCCCTTCCCACGCCCCCTCCTCCTAGCAACCACAAGTCTGTATTCTATGTCTATGAGTCTGTTTGTTTTGTATTTTCTTTTTTTTTAGATTCCGCATATGAGCGATCTCATATGGTATTTTTCTTTCTATTTCTGGCTTACTTCACTTAGAATGACATTCTCCAGGAACATCCATGTTGCTGCACATGGCGTTATGTTGTCGGTTTTTATGGCTGGACAGTATTCCATTGTACAAATATACCACATCTTCTTTATCCAGTCATCTGCTGATGGACATCTAGGCTGTTTCCATGTCTTGGCTATGAATTGTTTTAGATTGCACCCTTCCAAGTTATCCTGCTCTAACCTTTCATTGTCTGAGTTATTTTACAATTCTATACATTGTGAATAACTGATAGCAATGCAAAAATAGTTCTTATACATAGGTGTGCCCAGCCGGTAGACATTCACGTGACTTCCCTCCCATACTGTGGGAGAAACCAGTTCTGCTTCCACTTGCAAGTCATCTCATCAGCAGAAGCCACAAAGAGAGTTCTCACCAGAAACCAGCCTTGCTGGACCTTGATCTGGACTTCAGTCCCGAGAATTGTGAGAAAATAAATTAGCACTGTTTACATTACCTGGTCTGTGGCATTTCCTTACGGCAGCTTGAGCAGACGAAGGTACCGTCACGCCTAGTGGTTTCATGACAGTCCTTAGATGGAAGACTCCAGAGTTTACTTGGCCATTCTTCTATTGATGAACATTTGGAGTATTTCTGTTTCTTAAATTCACAACTTGGGGCATCTCTCACATTTAGTAGCACTATTTCTTGAGGGAGATTCCCCAGAAGAGGACAGCTGAGTCAAAGTATATGGAAAGTTTTCAGGCTCTTGACCCATTTTGCCAGGTTGCTCTCCAAAACCGTGAATAGGAATTCTCTTTTCTTGCCAAAGGGCTGTGAAGCTCATATTGATTCATGTGGTCAGCCTAGTCAGTTCCAAAGTCAAAGCCAGGTTTTACTAGTTTTAAAAATATATTCTATTATATTATATAGGAAATAGTATTATCTCAGTTTGGGGCTGGCTTTTAATTAAAAAACATTAAAAACATAAAAGAATATAGCTAACATTAATCCATAGAGCCAGGTGTAGATGACTTCATTCATCAGAATTCTCTCTCAGAGAATACTGTGTGTGTTCAGAAGAGATGTTTTGATGAGATGAATGGCGTAAGGATGGGACACCAAAAAGCAGGCGCATATAGAAAAAGATGGTGACTTACTGCTATACCCTGGCCACCTAGAACATCCCTTGACAGATGACAGGCACTCAGTAAATACTTATTGAATGTATGAATTATGGAGTCTGCTTTCTAAGGAGTCTAGGTTCTACTACCTGGAGAATCCTTTCTTGTTCTGGGTCCTTGTGATGAGTTTCCCAGTTTAGAGGCAGGAACAGAGGCAGCTAAGTTGATCTGCCAAATAGAGAAGAGGAGAATTTGAACTTCCTGGGGTAATCTTAGAGTGAGAGAGTAGAGAAAGGACAGGTGGGTGCTTTCATGGAGAAGAAGGTGGGGAGGGAAGGGTTCAGGATGGATGAGGATGTTGAGACAGGATTTGGAGAATATAGACATCTTTAAAAAAATGTTTTAATTGAAGTATAATCAGTTTACAATGTTGTGCTAATTTCTGGTGTACAGCACAGCGATTCAATTTTATATATATATATAAACACGCACACATATATTCCTTTTAATATTTTTTATTATAGGCTATTGTAAGGTATTGAATATAGTTTCCTGTGCTATACAGCAGAACCTTGTTGTTTATCTATTTTATATATAGTAGTTAGTATCTGCTGATCCCAAACTCCCAATTTATCCCTTCCCACCCCTTTTCCCTCCTGGTAACCACAAGTTTGTTTTCTATGTCTGTGAGTCTGTTTCTGTTTTGTAAATAAGTTCATTTGTCTCTTTTTTAAGATTCCACATATAGGTGTTATCATATGGTGCTTTTCTTTCTCTTTCTGGCTTCCTTCACTTAGTATGACAATTTCCAGGTCCATCCATGTTGCTGCAAATGGCATTATTTTATTCCTTTTTATGGCTGACTACTATTCCATTGTATAAATATATTATGTCTTCTTTACCCAGTCATCTGTCGATGGACATTTAGGTTGCTTCCAGAGAACATGAACATCTTGGAGGGAATTTTTCAGTGGCTTGCTGTGGGATGAGTAATATAAACCCTCTCCTCTGTCTCCTCTTAGTGTTTACCAAAAGCTGACTTACTTACCAATGCTTTTGTGTGAGTGGATTCAAAGAGGTGTTGAGCTCCCTATCCATGACCACACAGGGGGCCAGAGAGACAGGGAGTGAGCACGCAGGTGTGGAAGGGTGAAGTGGCAGTTGCATAAATGAAAGAATGAGAGAGAGAGAGAGAAATCCCTTTCCTAAAGCATCCCCCTCTGTCTGGAGAGCAGTGTGCCCAGGGCTGTTTTAAAGCACAGGTGGCTCAAAGCATGGTCTAGAGTAAGTGGTCGGGGTGTCGGGTGCCTTTGGGCAAGCATTTGTACGGTTTTGAGTTTTATTGCTCATTTCCTGTTGCACCTTATTGAAAGAACATGTCTGTGACTTTTCACACACTGCTTCTAAAATGTATAAAAATGGCAGAGCTGGCAAGCTTTCAGTTTCAAGGACGCATTTCTTTTAAACTTCATATCTAAAAATGAATCCTGTCAGTTTTATAGACCTTCTGTCCCTTGTTCCAATTTTGAATTCTGTTACACAGTCAATCCAGTGCGGCTGTAGGCTCTCATGGGGCTTTTTGGATTTCATTATCATTCTATATGTGCACCTGCAATCTACATTAGAACTAAGAGGAAACAGCCCTGCTCTCACTGTTTGAGGTCCACCTTTCTGGAGCATGAAAACTGTAAGCCTGATTGAATTACCTCCATATTCAAGGCTGACCCCACACTCCTGTCTTCTGTCTCCCGAATAGTAGCAGAAGGCATTATACTTTTCACAAAACTTTGCATAATTGCCTTTTTAACAACTTCAGTGAAGCTAAAAGTGGTTAATGGGCAAACTATTTTTCAACTGTGGAAGCCAGGGTATATAGCAAAGGAGCCAGGACAGCAGCATGGCTGGTTGTCAACCTATTAAGTAGACTTGCCACCTCTCCATTTAGTCTTCCCTCCTGGCTAGGGACCATTATTATTATTACTCTTACCTTTTAAGAACAGTTGAAATATTGCTTCTCAAAGTTACAGGAAAAAAATAGGACAAGTCAGCTTTATGACCACATTAAAAGCTTAGAAAAAACATCCAGAGGGTTGTTTCTAAACTCTAAACTCACTCTTTTATTCCTATTAAATTTTCCTCTTATTATTTGTTTTGATGTTCTCATTACAAATATGATTCACGGTAATAAAAAAAACATAAAATACAGAAAAGGGATTCTTGATTTTCCAGTCTCATAACCTAATTGATCTTTTGGTTGAAGGTGATAAACGATCCTCCAGTGTAGGGAGGTATTGGTTCAAACAGCTGATCTATTCCAGGGCTCTCAAATCTTTTCTTGGAGTGTGATCCATGATTTTAAATACATAATGTTTAGATATTGAATAAGTTCTCCCCTTATCTTTTTTACAGACGCACATAAAATAAAACAGAATTTTCGTAAAAGAATACATATCCTTCTTACATACGATATGCACTGATACTTCCCATTCTGCTCTTTTACTTAAAAAAAAAATCTGTTCTGGTTCCCTTCCAATCTTAAATAAATATTTTCTTAAATACAGATTCCTAGCCTTGACCAATGAAAAGATATCGAAATAATAACCAACCCAATAGCAATCAGTATCCTAGTGCCCAGATGTGCTCTCTAAATACGATTTCCCACTGAAAAGAACCAGGTCTCTTTGAAAAAAATAGTTTTGGTCTGGGAGAGAAAATATTTTAAAAGGGGCCCAAATAATTGTTCTATTAGAAAGGAAGGAAAGTATTAAAGACCACTGGGGTCATGTCACAATGACTCAGGAGGTTCCCTGAAGAGGTTCCCACAGACCAAAGATGGGACAATTTAAGCAGCAATAGTAATTTTATTATTATAATAATAAAAATAATAACTGCTGTGGATTGAGGTGCATCAAATATATTAAAATCTATGAGTCTATAATGATACCCAAAAAACTCTAATTGTTCATCTTTGAAGGATACTAGGAGCCAACTTATAATTCTAGTAATTGACAAATGAGGGGAAACGCTCAAGCATTTATCCCACGTTTCTTGGATGGACTGTATGTATCCCAAGAAAACCAAATAATTGGTTAAGGAAAATTTGTCTTTATAGGAGAAATTAGGCCAATAAATGCATAAAGATATTTAACTTCGAATGTACTCCAATTTTCATGAGTTGGTATAAAAGGGTGATATTCTAATGAAATAATGGATCTAGGTAATCATCACTAATACTTGCTAAAATCATTCAGTCCAAGCAGATGCCAGAATCAGTCTGGCAACATCTGAGCCCACTGACCAATCTTAACCTCACGAAAAGAAAGATGACCAAACATTCTGCAATGCAGTCAGAAGTTCTCAACATCTGCAAAAGTAATCGTGCAGAAAACAGAAACTAGTTCTGATCAAACCTTTATGTCCTATTTTATAGGAAATGCAGAGGAACATAATAAATGTTGGCAAAAACCACAACAAAAAGGAGGCTGGAGAAGTGCCATCCGAAGCAAAGCTGAAGGGGAATTGTCTGCTGAAGTTGCAGTTGGCTGGGTCCAGCGAGGGAACCCCAAACAGCCCACAAATGCACCTCAAAAAAGAAAAGGGGGAAAGATTTGAACCTCCATCAGGCTCAAAGAAACTCAGCTTCAAACTTCTGCCAGGGCCGGGGGGAACCTACACCAGATTACATGGGTGTCAGACAAACACACCTTTCCTGTCCCTGACTCTCCCACCTCCTCAACTTCAATCCCGGAGGCCCCCCCGGCCACCTGGTGGGGTGGGGGTGCAGGTCGGGGGGGGCAGAGCACTGGCAGGTGAATCTCATCAAGCAAACCTTGTGGGGGTTGGGGGGTGAGAGCCTCTACCTCAAAGGAAATGTAAACTTTTTACTCTGAACTGTGACTAGCGTTTAATCCCAGAAGTGCGACTATCCTTATAATGAAAAGAAACATACATTTCGTGAGAAAAACATAAGCATTAGACAGAACAAGTTTGAACAGTGGGTCAGGGGAGGCAGAAGGGGAGAAAAGCGGCGTTGTTTTCTGCCCCTGGACTCACCAGTTCTGTTTAGCGGTGTGGTGCATGCAGTGTATTCCGGTTTAGCAAAGATAAGCTGTTTTGTTTTGGACCCCACCCACTTATTGGGGTACAGAGAGTGTTATTCACCAGACATCCCTGTAAGGAGAGCTTTGCATTTGTTTGAAAGAAAAACTTGGATAACTCATTGAAGGCGGTGAGGGAGACTCCCAAGGGCACAGTCAAGCAGCAAGGATGACGCTAAACTCCTCGACAAAGGGGAAAGAACAAGAGTGAGGGACTGTGTGTTGTGCAAAGTGACCACCTCCCCAGGACCCTCAGATCTCGATACTAGAAACTCACGTACATCAGGTGTGAGTGGATGCTCCCGTCTAGGAATCAGTGAAAGGCTGAGGTCCACACGGGACCCTCAGTTAGTCTATGTGACACCTTTGTACAATTTAGAAAAGGCAACCCCTCAGGTGAAACAAGTCACAAAATGGTGTGTCCTTTGGGTTTTACCTAAAACACCCCTTCCCCTGGGCTTTCCTCGGAAAGCTGAGCTGGAACTGGTTTTAGTTGCCATCCTGTCCCTGGACAGGACAGCTACATGCAGGGTCCAGGCTGGTTCTGTGTCCAGGTGAGCAGCTGTCCTGATTCGCAGCTCAGGTTGATAGAAGAAGAAACAGCACAAATGGGCAAGGAGCCCGAAGGCAAAGATGGCTATCAAAGTATAAGCCCCCAAGACTTTGCAGGAAAAATGAAGAAGGGCTGTGGAATTGGGATTTCAGGCCATCTTCTACAATTTTGCAAGTCAGTCTGTACGTACATGTCAACTTCTGTGTACTCTCTCCATGGTTTATGTAATCTTGCCAAATTGTATATTGTTCAGGGGATAAAAATCTCAGGGCTGCCTCATCCATCACTATGCAACATTCCTAACAACTGGATAAAAGAAACTAATCCAAATGAACTAATGAGGTGTTGGCCTGCCCCGGACTTTGTTCAGGATCCCCTCTCATCTCCACAGCCAGGGCTCAGCCCCTCTCTGCCAGATGGCCGGCCAACCTCCAAGGGGTCCATGTGCAGCCGAGCTTGTCCAGGGACATCCCCCAGCTGCCTCTGCACACTCCACACTTTGTTTCCAGGGGAACCAGATAGCAGGTCTGGATAGGTGGTCCCCTGAAAGAAAAACAAGGTGTACAGGCACAGAAAATAAACAGGGAGGAGAAACAGACAAAAGCAGCTGCTAGTGGGAAAATGTGGGCAGCCTGCTGAATGGCAGCCTGAGATGCCAATGGAGGAGAACGCCCTCACCAGGTCTGCCTCTGAGCACAAACCCAGGGTGTCTTCTGGGACTGGGAGCCTGTGCCATCTCTGTGGTCAGATGGGGCAACAACAGCTGCCTTGTATTGACAGGCAAGCACCTGAGTGGGCAAGGTCCAGAGTGGAGGGATGTGGTGGGCGGCTGGCACCCTGGGAAAAGGAGGTCAGCTCGAGAGGTGAATGAATCATGGCTGTGAGGCTGGAATCAGGAGTGGAGAAGGGAAAGATGGTGAAAGCCACAGGTCACAAGGAGGAGTGCTCTGGGCTGTGCTCTGGTGAGTGAGCTGAGGAGAGACCTGCAGTCACACTGGCCCCCCTCCCAACTGGGGCTTCCTATGGGCATTTGGAGCAATTCCGAGGATACATCTTTTAGTAGCAGGAATTAAAAACTTAAACGTCGTGGTGGTGGGGCAGTGAAAACGTTCAAGGGAGGGTGTGAGGAAACACACTCTCATTCATTTATGTGTTGTTCACAGCTTCTTCTCACACTACAATGACAGAGTTGAGTAGATCCAAAAGAGGTACGGCCTCCAAAGCCTAAAATATTTACTATGACTTTTTACAGGAAAAGTTTGCTGACTCCTGGCTGAGACCGTTCAGGACCCATCCTCAAGGCTGGGGCTGAGCCAGCTCCCCCTGATGCACTTAGCCACCTGCAGGAGGGAGATGACCCAACCAAACTGGGTTTCTTTGGAAAGAAGGAAGCAAGCATGAAATAGAATTTCCCCTCCCCACCCCCAGCCGCAACTCATTAAGTAGTCCAAGGGTCGGGATATCCCAAGCCATGTCAATCCAGTGTTTTGAACTCGAAGACAAGGAGAGGGCCTGTCTCCCCCTGGTGTCTTGACTGGCAAAATGAGCCTGAGAGTCGCCAATTTCCTGGTGCTGTTAACGTCTCCAGTCTAACAGAATGGAGCACGTTTCAGAAACAAGAGTTGGAGAAGAGGAGAGAACATGCTGGCAGTGTTCGTGCCCCTGGTTCCAGATGGGGCCTAACTGCAGACAGCATCTTCCAGAGATTCAGGCTGGAGCCAAGGCATTCCCCATGTCACCCATGCAAGTTTAATGTGAGTGTAATGCTTCACTTTCAGACAAATGGGGCCAAATCAGAATTTACTATCCATCTGGGGAGCTGTGTCTTTCCTCCTAAAAAGGGAACAAATACCAGAAGGCCAACACTAAGGACCAAAGGATACACTAAGCCAGAAGTGCCGAAAGACTTCAGAAGAAAGCGGGATGGTGATGAGTTTGTGTGTTTAAAGAAAAGTTATGAATGCAGGTAAAGGAGGAAAGGTTCAGGAGTCTCATAGCTGGAAAACTGCCTGGGCAGAGCCAGAGGTGAAAATGCACAAAGCAGATTCAGAGTGGGCCCGTCTGACCAATTCTGTGGCTTGCAGATGAGTAGAGGGGCTTCAAAAGCCACATGAATCCACTAGATGCGCAGGGGGCTGCCATGATGCTTTTAGTAGCTATTATTATTATCTGTTCAGATTCTAATGTAGCTTCACTTCCATACCTGGAATGTGCAGTAAAATTCTGAATTCTCTTTTATAGCCTATCCTCCTTAGGAAAGCACTATCAGTGGAGTTTAGATATTTTTCAATGGCCTTCCAAAATTACACGTCAGCCACCAAGTCAGAATGACCCGGCTCCACCAAGCATTACTGAACTGAACAAGTCAGGAGAGATTCCCGCACTCCATCATTTCCTAAGTCAGCCTTTTTGACACTTTGAAAGATGAGGCAGGGAAACTGCTGGTCTCCTGGTAATTACCACCACCTGTTCTCCGAGCAGCACTCCCCCAGGAACATCTCCCCACAGGGAAGAGATGGGGGAGAGGGAGGGAGCCGGCCCTGCAGACTTGGCAGGTCTGCCTGGCGAGTGTCACTTCTCTGCAGGGTCACAGTCTCCTGTTCTGGGAACCCGCTTGCCTTTGGCAAAGTTGGGAACTGACTGACATGTCTTTGAGGCTACCTATGTTCTTTTATTGCTTTCTTCTAAACCATCTTGCTCAATTTTCTACCTTTTTCAGGCTCCTGTAGGTTGCCTGGTGCAATTTTGCTGTCAGGATCTCATTCCATAAGATTATACAAAACCCCTCGCGGTGAAAAGTACCTGGGGATCATGCCCACCGCCTGCTTAGCCTTCCTGCTTTCAGCTGTACTCCCTCCAAGGCAGTCCTCCACACTATGGCTAGTCTGAACTTTGGGAAGTGTAGCCCTGACCCCATAAACCCCTCCCACCTAGATTAAAATCCTCCAACGAGCCTACACTGCCTGATGAATAGATTTCAAATTCCTTGATATGATGCAGACCTGTGGTTCTCAAAGTGGGTCCCCAACCAGAAGCAGCATCCCCAGCACCTCCACCCAGACCTACAGAATCAGAAACCCTGGGGTGGGGTCCAACGATCTGTATTTAACAAGCCCTCTTGGTGACTCTGATGTAAGGTCAAGTTTGAGCTCACTGCTGCCCAATGTACTTCCAAAAGATGACAGAGACCTCACATGATCTGTCAATCTTCCCAGGCTTCAGTGTCTACCTGGCGTGCTGTGTTAAGGGTGCTGAAGCCTCAGCCTTCGTGGATCAGGCAGGAGAACGACTCCAAGTTTGATTAGCGACACCTACGTGTGTAAGGGATCGCGTGATCTAGACACAATGTCAGGCAATTTCGAGTCTCATTCCAGCCATAGATTTTCAATCCCCCCAATTCACCGAAGCTTGTGTTGAATTGACTTGATAGAGACACCAGCTACCCTGGCAGAAAAATGTGTATTTCAAATGATGATAGCTTAAATGCAGCCCTAAAGAACCCATTCCTAAGAAGGAATTGGAGGGTTCTGGTACCAGGGTGGGGCTTGAGGGGAGGGGTGCTGTGCAGTGGAGCCGGGCTGTACCTACTTTCCTGTGTGTGCTTAGCTGTAACTGATTAGGAGCAGGGAGAAGGGCTCGGCCACAGGGCAGAAAGGAGACACCCCGTGTGAGGCAAGCCAGCCCCGTCGTCTGTCGCTGGAGATGGATACCATGGCGAGGTTCCTGCTCAGGATCCCCAAGTCCTAAGGGGGGATTTAAGTGCGATACTTAATTTTTCCTACACTAGAGGCAGAGGGCAAGGAGGCTAGACGGGGAGGGGCCAGAGGGATGGTGGGAGCCAACACAGCTGGAAGTGATTAAGACCCCGCCCGGAGGCAGCAGACAGGTAATCGTCTGGGACGGGTAGCGCTGCAGAAAGAAACCTTTGCCCCAGAAGTGTTTGGCAGCCCCCTCTGCTGTATTTTGACTCAGTGTCTGACATGGCTGTGGAGGCTTCCACGGTAAAAAATGAAAAGAGTTTAGTGAGTTCCTTTGCACTCTGGAGAGGGGGGCTATTTCTGTTAGCTTCACATGCACAAGGGGCAAGATGCTCCTTCCAGACCCATCTGAAGAAAAATAGAGTTTAGAATTTCTTGCGAACCTTTTTCCTCTCCTGAAGACTGAGGCTTAAATTTCCTGCTTGGGACATTCAGCTGCACTTTCTGTCAGATGACTCTGCAAGGCACACTCGGTCCCTCTCCTTGTCTCCTCACTCCCCACCACCCACCCTCTACCCCCTGCCACCTGTCCCAGGACTGGCCAGGGGCCACCGCTACCGTGACAGCAACAAAGCCCCTCTCCTCCTTCTACTTGAGAATGTCACCCCTTCCTGGAAACCCTGGAGTGCATCTTTCCTCCTGGATATTCAATCAAACTCTTTTGTTTTCATTTTTCGAGGAAATCTACTTACCAAAAAAGTGAGCTCTAGTCCCTCTTTGTTATGGGAGAAAAAGTGCCCCCCAGGATTTATTGACAATGATCCACATGTGAAATATTCTAGCAGGGCCTGCAGCAATCCCCTCGCCAAAATTCGCAAAGAAGGAACGAGGACAAAAACAGGCTTGTGTCCTATCTCAGAACCCCCCCCCCCCGCCGCCCCTCTCCAGGAAAAAGAACCAGCTGAAATGCGGAGGCGTCCTGCGGATCCCTGCCGGACACAGTGTTTGCCCTGAATTGAGCCGGCTTTGCAGGGCGACAGTCTGCAGGCTATTAGGCCCAATTTTCTAAGTCCCTGTAAGTTGTATCAGGCCTGCCACGCTGGCTGTTAAACGTCAGTTAAGACCTAATTAATTTAACTGCTCTGACAAGTTTAAATTAGTTCCCACAGAGACTGTAATTTGCTTTTTCCCAACTGATAGTGCTACAGGCATATTGAAAACATGACTTTAAAAAAATGTAACCAAGTAGTATATGTTCATCATAGAAAAGTCAGAGAATAAGGAAAATCAAAATAAGAAGATTTAAAAAATCACATAATCTTGTCATACTGTTATAAACACTATAAATATCTTGCCGTAAATCCTTTCCCCTTTTTTGTATGGGTCCTGAGAGGTGATATTTCAAAACCTATGAATGAGCATTTCTCTTTTTGCATTTTCATGTTCACAACTCAGGATAGGATTTTACAGACTGAACGTGAAGGCAAAGTACTGTTCAAAGGTTTTTTTTTTATTAATTGAGATGTAATTGACATACAACATTATATTAGCTTCAGATGTGCAACAGTGATTCAATATTTGTATATATTGTGAAAGGATTACAATAAGTCTATTACCATCTGTCACTATATTTACATTTTTTCTTGTAACTTTTAAGATTTACTCTCTTAGCAACTTTTGAATATGCAGTATGGTGTTATTAACTATAGTTTACCATGCTGAATATTACATCCTTATATTACATCCTGAATATTACATGACTTATTTATTTTCTAACTGGAAGTTGGGGGAAGTCAAAAGCCCACATTAATGTGCAGATAAACTATGGAGAGGGACAGGGAGGAAGAGGCCAGATAAGGACACTTAGAGCTCAGTCTCTGCTCTAAGACCAGAGGGATGTGTCAGGTAGGATGAGAGGAACCCCAAGGATAAAGGACTTTAGCCCACGTGATATATCTGAGTTACTCAGTGTAAGGCTGGGTGTGGTTTTCTCAACTATAATCAGTTCCTTGTATCTGCCATTGGAAAATTTCTGCTGTAACCAAGGGGCTCAACTATACATCATAGCCCGGTGTTATCTCAGGGATGATGAGAAGTAGATGAGGAAGACGTGAGAAGCTGACTACACAGATCCACAAGGGACTATGTTACCTCAACAGATTGTCCATAATATAGAAGAGTTGATCCAATTGGACTAACTGTATCCAACCCCCATTTCTCCCTAGTCAGGTAGGGAGCTTGTGAGGAGACTCAAATCAATCATCAGTTAGTAAAGAAACTACTATTTTTTTCCCTGCACATTTGAATGTAGTCTGAGTGAATTTTCCCACCCCAAAACTTACATAGAAAAATGTCTGGTAATGCAGGAGCTGGGATTAGAAATTGCAGGCTGATAATGTAAGCTACTTACCACCATGCCCCAGAGATTTGCCGGGCAAACCAAAAATCACTTAGCCGCCCCAGAATACCTACCTGGACATCAGGGTCCTGGAGGAGGGCACTTGAGCTATGTGGGACTGAAGTTCAGACATCAGTGGTAGACAGGGTGGGGACAGGGTCACAGCTTTGATTTCGAAGAGCAACTCCAGGGCTTCATGAATAAAGAAGCCTCCAGTGCAGGGTCGGGTTCAGTGGCAGGAGGGAGGTCAGAGGTCAGAGATCAGAGGGTGTCTGGATAAAGGAAGGGGCTGGATCTGAATCCCCTACAGCCCAGTCCCCCTGCAGCTGCTGTGGGCCCTGTGAAGGAAAGGGTGGGGTTCGGGGGTACACAACATCCAGGGGAATGCATTACATCCCCAGTCTCTCAAAAACAATTCAAAAATCCCCAAAGTCTGAGCAAGAAAAGTTATTTCCAAGTTAGACACAAACTCATTTAGTAAGAATGAGTTTAAATCATTCCTAAACTAAGCTGAAGCTCTCTCTGGGTTTCTGTTTACTCCTCTTAGTATGAATATTCTTACGTTTTGCTGCAGAAATAGTAATAACCCCAGACCAGGGTGTTATGTAATACATAGCATATTCACCACATTGTCTTGCTAGAATTTAAAAAATTTTGATTTTGAAACACATTTCACCATGAGTTCCAGATAAAGGATTCATAATCTGTATTTCAGGATTGTCCTTGCCACCCATGCAATGCACAGTCTTAACTGGGGGAAAATCTCTTTGCAATCCTGGCATCAGACTTCATCTAATACTTTCAAGGAGATTACAGAATTTCATCTCATAGATACAATTGACACTTATTTCCTTTCTCTGATTTTTAATGCTGATTCAATGGATAAATAAAAATTTAGCCAACTTTTTATTTCCAGTTTATGAGGAAACATGAAATACCATTATTTTTTTCCAGTTTTTATTTACTTTACTTTGTATGCTTTATTCAAATTGTATGGAGTAGAGATATAATCAGGCAGTGGATGAATGGCTAATTATTGTGCAATATTAAATATTTGAGGGTGCACTTTAGAACTATGTACCATTTAATGTAATCCTAATTGCATTTGCCATTTCATCTATTTACCATAATCTTCATGAAATGATAAAATGTAATTTTACCACTACCATTTCATGTAATCCTCATGAAAAGTTTGTCAAGTAGTATTCCCAAATGTGTAGTTGAGCAAACTAAAGCTCAGAGAGGTTAAGTAAGTTGCCTAAGGTCACACAGCCAGGAAGTAACAGAACCAGGTTTCCCTGCCTCAGTCCTTCTTAAGAGCAACAGCCTCCTAGCTGGTCTCAGCACCACTGGTCTTGCCTACCTCCAGTGGCCCCGCCACTTATCTTGAAGCCATCTTCCAACACATCTCTCTAATGCTCAATTCTGTTCATGGAACTTTCCTGATGAAAATTCTCCAGTTGTTTTCTATTGCCCTCAGGATAATATCTCACCTCCTTATTCTGGAATAGAATACCATTTACGATCTGACCATTTCCCTCACTTTTCTACCTTGGTTTCCAAACTACATGATATTTCCTAAAATGTCTGTTCACCCTTATTTCCACAAATTATTTCCTCTCCCCAGAAGACTCCCCACTGCTGCTTCCCCAGTCCTCCTTACTAATTCACTTCACCTCCATGCCACCATGGTCTAACCAGGACTATTGCAGAAGCCACCTCACAGATCTCTCTGCTTCTACTCCTGCCCACCCCATTCCCCTCCCCTCAGTCCATTCTCTGAGAGTAGCATATGGGTTGGGTGGCTTTAAAGCATAAACCTCTGTCTGAAAGATCTGTCACTCTTCTGCCCCTTGGTGGCCTACCCTCACCAAGGCTCACAAGATCCAGCATAGCCTGGCCCAGTTCACCTGCGCACATTTCACCTCGAGTACCAGTGCTCCATCCACACTGGCCTCCTTCCTGTCTCTTGTCATTGCCTCAGGATGTTTGCAGTTGCCGTTTTCTTGGCTGGGAATGCTCTTTCCCTAGTTCTTTGCATGGCTGGGTGCTTCGCAACCTTTGGGTCCCAGCTCTCTCTCCTCAGAGAGCACTTTGCAGACTGTCCTCCCACTGTATTTCTTTTTTAATTGAAGTGTAGTCAGTTTACAATGTGTTGTCAATTTCTAGTGTACCGTATTATGTTTCCGTCATGCATATACATACATATATTTGTTTTCATATTCTTTTTCATTACAGGTTACTACAAGATATTGAATATAGTGCCCTGTGCTATACAGTAGAAACTTGCTGTTTATCTATTTTATATATATTAGTTAGTATCCACAAATCCTGAACTCCCAATTTATCCCTTTCCTTCCCTTCCCCCACTGGTACCCATAAATTTGTTTTCTATGTCTGTGAGTCTGCTTCTGTTTTGTAAATAAGTTCATTTGTCTCCTTTTTTAAGATTCCACATATAAGTGATATCATATGGTATTTTTCTTTCTTTTCCTGGTTTACTTCACTTAGAATGACAATCTCCAGGAGGTCAATCCATGTTGCTGTAAATGGCATTATTTTATTCTTTTTTATGGCTGAATAGCATTCCATTGTATAAACATACCACAGCTTCTTTATCCAGTCATCTGTCGATGAACATTTGGGTTGTTTCCATGTCTTGGCTCTTGTAAATAGCTTCCACTCAGTCTAAATTCAGGAGGGCTGTCCTCCCTGGCTGCCACCCCTGCCATTCTCCATCACAGTATCCTGTTTATATCCTCCCCTGTGCCTTTCACAGCCATAAATATTTGGTGTACTTGCTTTTGTATTGTTTTATGTGTTTATTATCTCTCTCCCACTAGACTGAAAAATGAAGGATCACATCTGTTTTAGTCATCAGCTTGTCTTCAGCACCCTGTACAATGCCCAGCCCAAAGTAAAACTCCATCCGTATTTGTTGAATAGAAGAGAGATTCAATGAATGAATGTCTCCTCCACAGCCCAGCACAAGCATCATCTCATCGCAGAAGCTTTTCCGGACCCCTCCCAGCTAAACTGGGCTTCCTATTTCAGATATTGATTTTCTCATATTCCTCCCCATCCCCAGGCTGGCTGATCATCAAGAGAAAGAACTGAGTGCCAAGCACCATGCCTGGTGCAGACGGTGAGGGGTTTACAACGTCTCTTGGATTAATGAAGACTGAATACATGAAAAAACCTGCCAGTTTCCATGACAGCTCACAGCTCCAACCACAGTCACCTGCACCCCCTTCTCCCTTTGTCACCCTGCTCCAGCACAGCGCCAGGCACAGGGAAGGCATTCAGGAATCTTTGTTAAATGGATGGATAAATACATTTTTTAAAAGAATAATAGAACTGTAAAGCTTATCTTTTTACTAGCAACTCCCCTTTCACAAAACTTTGCTTAAATTTAGCTTCCTGGCATTTTGTCACTTACCAAGAAGAATATGACTTTTCTGAGTCTAAAAATATTGTAAGCATTTTTTGTCTTTTAGCAGGGGCTACTGTTGACATTTTTTGGATAACTCCTTATTAACTCACCCACTCATTTATCCATGTATCTGTTCCCAGTGGCCCAAGCTCAACTGTCTACACCATAGCATTCTTTGCTGATAGGTCCCAAAGCCTAGAGCCACTCTGCAGCCTACTGGGTGAGAGGGACTACTAGCCCTCATTACAGTTGAGGAATGGGACCCAAGAAATGGGAGAGGACATGAGCTACAGAACCGGGAGTGAGAGATGTTCTTAGGATTTCAAGTTCCCTCTTCTAACTTAGGTCTGATGGAATCTTTCCACCTTGGACCGTTACTTCCCCAGAAGCCATCAGGAGTTGACCACACAGTGCCCATTTTCTTTTGCTTCCCTCCTCCCTTTGCCCCACCCACACGGCTCCTCCCCTTGTCAATGTGCTTCCTCAGCAAAGGAAAGAGTATCTGGAAGTGCCGAGCAGCAAACTAGTGCTTTCTCATGTTGTGAATTCTTGAAAGTTCAATGGAAAACCACATAGAACTTTTTTTTCCATTTGTATTTTGATTTTAAAATAATACATGTTAGACAGGCTGGGACGTGGGACATGGGACCCTGGGTTGCAATGCTTGCACCGGGACCGAACAACAGAATACAAAAAAATAGCTGTGTGCATGCGCAGTTGGGGCATTATGAGCAATAAGAAACAAAAAGACCAAAAACCCAACTGTCACTTCTGAGGTGACGGGAGTAGAAGCAGGGTACTGCACATGATCCCTGCACACAGCGCCCCCAAGCAGGGGGGCAGACCACATAAGCCACTCCTCCAACCTGACCCCTGGAGCCGCCCCGGCCCTAGCCCCATTTAAGGGACCAGTTCGCTGCCCTCAGGGAGCGAGCAAGGGCACTTGTTACTTGTTTTTACTCCCTCAGGCTGTAGCACAAGTCCCATTAAAGCCTTGCCTGAACTTTTGGTCTGACCTCTTACCAATTTCTATTGATTAAAGAGGCCAAGAACCCTGGTCAGTGACACATGCTCATTTTTGGAAATTTTACAAAATACAAAAAGGACAATGAAGAAAATTAAAGACACCCAACAATACCATGCCACAGAAATAATCGCTATTAATGCATTTAATATATCCTTCTACCTGATGTACTCATACTAAGCTTCCTATGTCTACCTTGTTCAGTTTGTAGGAGGGAAGAACAAACCTGGCTACATGTTAGCTCTGTTCCTTGAGCTCTAACCCTGTGCTCTGTTTCCTGTGTTTAGTCATGCTGGTTCTACACCTTTTATAAAAGAATGTTGCCCATGGCCTAAGGAACATAGGACAGCTCATTCTCAAGGCTCTGACCTTTAAGGTTATAACACTTTTCCATTCATATAGAGATAAAAAGTTGCAAAACAGAGAAGATCTACAGGAACATCATGACCTGACCTAGAGGACAGCGTCAAGAACAAAGGATTTCGACACCAGCAAGTTTCCAACACCTAACCGCACACCCCTCCCCTGTTTAGTATAAAAGGAGCCTGGATTTTGACTTGGGGAAGATGGTTCTCTAGGACATTAGTCCCGCATCTTCTTGGTCTGCTGGCTTTCCCAATAAAGTCAATTATTACTTGCCCCAACACCATGTCTCCCCATGTACTGACCTTTCGTGGAGTGAGCAGAACAAGTTCGGATTCAGTAACAAATTCTTTCTCTTCCCTGCTTAGGTGCTCAATAAATGATGGATATGTAATTTGAGGGTTTTTTCCCTAAAGTGGGTTCATCCTGTATATAAAGTTTGTTATCTACATTTTAAAAACCAACATTTTATCATGAACACTACTTCATCTAATATCTTTTTCTAAAAATTACTTTTAATATTTTTAAACAATTTTCATTGGATTCCTTTAAAATACAGCTGCCTAATATTCTAATGTCTAGGCATAAGTTTTTAATCCATCCCTCATTGTTGAAATGTTTAAATACTTTTCGCCATTTTTTTCCATTAAAAATAACATTACAAGGAGCATTATTGCCCATAGATGTTTGTGGGTGTATCTGATTGTTTCTATAGTATCCATTCCTAGCGGTGGAATTTCCAGAGGGTTATATATGTTTAACATTTGTGATATGTATTAGCAACTTGACCCCCAGAAGGCTTGTCCAATTTATACTCCCCAGTAGCGAGGCATGTGGGTGCCTTAGCGTCGCCTGGAGTTAAATACTTTTGAAGCATCATTTATATTATTTCAGTGTAAAGTGCTATCGAAGCAAGATGTTTTTACCACTTTACTTCATCTGCTTCTGCTTGAATGCAAATCAATTGCTGTAAGTATTTGCATTTTTTTTTTTTTTGTAAAAGGCATGTTGGCTGCTCACACATCTTCCTGCCAACTAGAGGACAAACCCCCATCCCCAGTGTCAGATGAGGTGTGCATCTTTGCAGATTCTTGGGCATCCTCAGCCTGCCTTTGTTCAAGCCTTTGGCGATTCCTGGTTTTAGTTCAGATGAAAAGAGATTATGGTATCTGCTGCCAGCTCCCCTTCCAGGAGGCTGCGCTCCTGCAGGATTCCAGGTGCCTTTGGAAGAACACAGGTGGAACATGGGATACACCTAAAGATATGTCCACCTTTGAGGTAGCCCGTGAAGTCAGTGCCAGAGACCTCAAGAAACAGTTCCCCTCAGGGCCTCAATGTCCCCAACTAAACCCCTTCCTGCTGACCCACCACAGACACCTTCTGTTTTATAGTAAGGCCATTAAGCCTATCCTCATCTGTGCTCTTTCTTAATGGGAAAAAAAAAAAACCAAACAAACAAACTCACAAATGCATAACTCTTTTTGTAACTGAGCAAGACCTTGTGGGGCCTTCCCGGGACAGACCCCTTCCCTGTATCCTCTGCTGCAGCTCCTCTCTGAACTACCCAGATGATAGTATCTCATGCATATTTCCTGAGATTTTCAGATGCCAAATACCACCACCAAAGGGAAGAAACGAACTACTTGATGATCGTGAGCACGTGGCCCCCGGACCTTCTGGCGACCAGGGGTTGATGGTGTTGACCGTCCTGTTACCTCAACATCAACCAATCAGAGAATCGTGCACGAGCTGATCACGCACCTGCGACCCTCCTCCCTCACCTGGCCTTTAAATATGCTTTGCTGAAACCCTTCAGGGAGTTCGTGGTTTTCTTGGGCATGGGCCACCCCATCCTCCTTGCTCAGCCCTGCAAAAACCTTTCTCTGCTCCAAACTCCAACCTCTCTATTTGTTTGGCTTCATGGTGCGCCAGGCACATGAACTTGCCTCGGGTAATGTTTATACCCTATTAATCATTTAGAGAATGAGATGGAATGGTCATACAAACTCTCAAATAAATCTCACTTGGTTCCTTCTCCCTTTGTCTCTGCACCCAGACTCAAGACAAGTGGGAGGAATGGGGAGTTAGCTTACCTATCAGTTCATGGCATCACTCAGCACATCCTAAACCAGCGAATGCTGGGCTCACGGCTACCCCCACCTCTTCTTCCTCTCAACTCTTCCTAGAAGGGTTGTCAATCAAGGAGATTTGTCCCAGACAGCTAAACCCTGGAGAAGTGTGAGGGAGGAGCCCGTTGACTTTAGAAAAACGTCTAAGGATTCTTTTAAATATATAACCCTTTTAATACACAGAGCAATAGAAAAGGTATATAAGTAACCATTTTAAAAATCAATATTCTGTTAGCATATTTAAAAATCCCATTTCTATGTTTTAATTTAATTTTATTAGTATATTATAATCAACTAAATGTCAGTACCTATATACTCATATCCCCATATTAATAGATGCCTGATACTGATGGCTGTTAAAGAAATAGCTCTCCGTCACACATTTTGTCATTCTCTTCCGTATCCTCATCCTTCCTTACTGCTTTCGTCTCGTTCTTTTGCTAAATGTAGGACGAGTGCTTCATAGAAATTAATTGACTCATTTCAAAGACAGAGGGAAATAGGCTTCTTTATTGCCTTCCAACAGAGAGCACAGAATGGACCAGGGGAAATAAAAAATTCTAGAACAATGTGAACACTCATCTGAATATTTTATCCAACAAGAACCTGGCTCCATGAGGCTCCCACTTGGAGGAAACAGTAGGACACAGATGGAACAAGCTCTAACCTGGCCCCAGCGGCCGTGCAGGGCGGGATCTGGAGGAAAGCTCAGGAGTGGCGCTGGACTGCCCCGCTGGCCGGGAGGCCTGGAGACTGACCTCTAGAGGGATGAACGCCCCCTCAGGAAAAGAGGCCGCTCCCTGGCACCATCAGAACCGACTAGTGTGGTTCTGCAGGCACATTTTCTTGCTCCAGTGAGAGTCCCTGGGTATATGGTTCAGCTGCAAGGGCTCGTAAAGCTAGTACCATGACTTCATCTCTGGCCGGCGAGCAGATTATTACACAGAGCAGGAGCCACCAGCCTGAGCTAAACAGGGATGAACAGGGATGCTTGGAAATGACTGAAGGGTGGCCTGTGTGCATTAAAAACCACACCCTACCAAGAACGGAATGGTGTTGATCTAAGTTAACAATGTCTTGCCTGAGCATCAAGGAGGCTGGTACAGACGTAGGCACCTGACCCAGGTTTCATTTAACAGATGCCCCGTGTCCTACATCTGGCTCCTTAAGGGCTGGCTGGGGCCCCATATGACAAGGAGGTCATTTGTCTTACGCTGGTTTTAGTCATTCCTAATGTTGAGGTGTGTGTGTGTGTGTGTGTGTGCTTATGTGTGCATGTGCATGTGTGTGTGAGTGTGCGTGCGCACGCAGTAATATCTATTTAAGTAGGGAACTTGAGAGAGGCCCCTCCTCTGAACAGCTTCAGGGCATATTCTCTTGCTTTGGCAGGAGGAATTTGGGACTTATATATGGCATATAGCAATCTGTGGTGAGGGTTGGCTCTGAAAATGCTACTGGTGGTGGTGTTTTGACATTGGAGAGCTGGGCATGGAAGGTCAAGTTCTCCTTGGGTCACACGGTTGTTCATAGCTCATGTTACCGTTATTTAGGACAAGACATCAAAAGAGCCATGCATTTTGGGGCATTGTGATAGCTGCATATGTATTTGAATCCTAATTTCTGAGTATTTAATCCGATTTTATAAACACTAGGGCAGTATGTTATTTAAAGGATACTTTGTGAGTCCTTTTGTTTGGTGGGCCTGGGATAACAAACATTTACCTTCCTCAGACAAAAGAAATACTCAATTCTAATAGTGGGCAATCATATTACTCATAAAAATCAGAATCTATCAGTGTTATTTACAAAGTCCTTCAATATTTTTTTCAAAATAAAAATATATTTTTTTATCACTTCTTAATGGAACACTCCATTTTGTAATATTTTTCAAAGGACATTTTAAAAAAAGCAAAGATATCAAAGGACAGCTTTCAAAGCATCGATGTGCTAAATAATGACAATGCTTTTTCATTTGCTGCTCAAAGTCTCTTCATGAAGCCGTGACGACCCTGATGTGTTCTCAGCACTTCCAATTGACCACACCTGCTCTACTCCGGTACTTCCAGTTAGAAAGTCATTTAAAGCAAGGCTTGCAAACTGAGGTTGCCCACCCCTAGCTCTTAGTTACTCATATGTGGTTAATCTGCTGTCGCACGACTGGGATTCAGGACTGGTGAGATGTCACCCGGGCTATTTCCTTCTCAACTCTAGGATTAAATGAGGCTTCTTCAGGGTATAAGTCAGAATCCTCTAGGAACCAGACTGCAGACTCCCTAGAGGGCAGCTGTGAGACGAGGTGTATCCATCAAAGGAGCATTCCTAACCAAGATGGACACTGGGTGGTGATCAGCAATCTTTGCTGCATACACTGTACTTTCACAGACAAGAAAACTGAACACAGAGAAGTTCCAGCTTAGTTTCAAAAGTTGTAACTATTTACCATGGGTTACTATTACCAACACCCATTAGAGTCAAAAGGTATGCTTTTCTTTCTACTATTCAACATGGATTTGTTTCCCAAGTGCTAACTGAGCAGCCTCCATGAACCAAGCACGCTGATGCCATGGAGACGTGAACAGAGACCTGGCTTTGGAGGGACTTTGCAGTCCAGTGGGGCAGACAGACGGCCAGCTGGGTGAGAAGATGCTGCTGCTGCTGCTGCTACTTCTCCTACTGTGGCTTCCCTTCTTCTCTGGTTCACATTCAGATCGCTACTCAGACTTGGACAACTCCATTTTTCCACCTCACTCTGGTTACCAAGGGACTATATATTTCTCCAAAATGTACCACCCTTGACTTTCACAGGAGGCAGCAGTGACCTCTCTGAGGGGATAAGCTCTGAGTTGTCTTCCTGGTGGTGGCGATGAGTTTGCATGAAGACACTGACACTCATTCTGTCCATCTTTTAACTCCAGATGCCTTTCAAATAGCAGAAACTCCACAAATATTGACAAATTGACCCGTTGGAGAATAGACTGAACTTGAAATGGAAAAGATCCAAGATTACAAGGGAGGAAGGAGAGGAAGAGCTACACAAAGGGACTGAACAGTGTTCGCAGCTGTCCCATTCATTTTGTTTGATCGAATTCCCTGACTTGGGTGAGGCAAGGCTGTATGCAGATTCGACCGCATTCCTGGCTTCGTTTTAGATCACCACCCTTGTTTTTCCTTCTCCTTTCATTCCTTTTTCAATTTATGTTTTCCTGATGTATATTTGAATCCCTTTAAGCCTCCTTACATTTTTTTCTGGAACAAGGCAAAATAGAAATTAACCAACAGGTAAAGATTAGTCTATGACAGTGATTGTATTTCTCCATCTTCTCCTCTCTCTCAGCTCACTGCGCTGGCTTCTGCCTGCTCTGTTCTCTTGTCGTGGATCTGTCGTGTGCCACCAGATTGTTCCCGGAGGCTTTTCTCACTCCCTACCCTCCTTGGCAGCTCAGCCCTCAGCCCTGGTAGCCATCCTGTCTTCCTCAAGCTCACTCCTCAGTTTCCATGGTGATGCCTGGTCCTTCCTCTTACCTCTTCAACTGCTTGTTTGGAGATCCTTTTCTAGTTCTTCCTTCCAACCCCTTTCACTAATTATGATTCTGGGATTCAATTCCTGGCCTTCATCTTTTTCCATCTCAAGGGGAGTTCATGTACTTCCAGTGTCTACAAGCCCCTTGGAGACAAGGATCATATATATTTTTTTAATGTCACAGGAGGCTTTGCACATACTTGGAGCTCAATATGCATCACTGATTTCACTTGATAATTCTAGGAGTGGTGGTCCATAGTGTTCCTCTGGACAGTTTAGAAAAGAATTTCAAGAAAACAAATCAACTAGTTATGGAATATATGTAATTATATTGTCCGATGAAGTCTTGTAGTCTCATAAACCTAGAAAAGTAAAATGGGCAGGGGAGAGGGAAATAGCTCAGTGGTAGAGCACATGCTTAGCATGCGTGAGGTCCTGGGTTCAATCCCTGATACCTCTGTTATAAATAAATAAATAAAGTGGACAAGGATCGGATCAAAATCTTTTATTATGTCCATATTAACTTCAGTCCATCTTACAGATGGTGACACAGATTCTGGATTTTGTTGTTGCTTTTGTTTTTGCACATATTTTCTAAAACTTGACTCCTTCACTGCTCCCCATCCTCAGCTCCATGATGTCACAAGTTGCTTGCAGCCCTATTGCCTGTGACCTGGAGGACCCCAATGGCCTCCTACATGGCCACTGCTGCTTTTAGCCCCTCTTCTGTGTTCTCAGCACAGCAGCCAGAAAGATCTTTAAGAGCTGCAATCTGGATGCATTACTCCCCTGCTCCATAACCTTCCAAGGCTCCCTACCGCTCTGTGGATAACTTCCTGTCCTTTTGTGTGACCTTCAAGGTCCTGCATAACCTCACTGGCCTTTCTCAGTTCCTAGGATGCTCCACCCTCCTTGACCCATTGCCCTTACATATGCTGTCTTCTCTGCCTGGGAGACTCTGAACTTACCTTAAGAGTTTGTTTTCCGCAGAGAGGAAGCCCTGACTCCTCAAGTGGGTTCAGAAATGCTGATTACTCACTGTCATTCTTCACTATGCTTTTTTCCCCATAGGGTTTAAGACAGCTAGAATGAAACAACTCTTTGGGTATTTATTTATAGCATAGGTCTGCCTTCCCTTGCTGGGCCAGAAGCTCTCCAGAGGCAGACACAGTGCCTCTCTTGTCCACCACTTTATCCCAAGCAACTAGCCTGGCACATAGTAGGTGCTCCGTACATGTTTGTTGAGTGTATGAAGACACAGAAGTTGCAAAAGAACCAGGACTTTCTGCCCGGTATCCCAATGTAACCCTTGAGTTTAGAAAGATGTTTAAGGCATTGCTGGAGCTGGAAATTAAAAAGGCAGCTGAGTTGGGAGTGATGTGCTGAAGGGACACAAGAAACAGGCTCCGAGGGCCCTGGTCACTGACTGGGATGTGAGCAGAATGAGGATTCACAGGAAGGCTGAGCAGAGCAGCCCAAAACCCGAGCCAGGGGTCTTTTCCCCAGTTGGGAAAAACAGGGGCCTATCCGATCTTCCCCAGTTGCTTAGCCTGCACATAAATGCCCTGACCTACTTCTGCATCCTATTTCGCACACTGTAGATAATCTGTGATTATCTTCTAGGAATTCCACTAGGTTGCCGCCAACACACTAAATAAGTCACAGGTCATGGTTTCTTTTAGAAATAATCACATGTTGAATTTCTCTTCACCTTTTCCTGGCTTATCTTTGGAATTTTGACATATTACTTAGCATCTCAGGATAAAATAAGAGCTTTGGGGAAAGAGCAGCAGCATCTATGGTTTGAGAAATGCAGACACCAGCCAGAAGACACAGAGCAGCCCTATAATTCTCTCGGTGACTGTTCGTTGGAGCCCCAGAGCTAACTTCACTGCATCCGATATTTGGCAACACTGGTTTTGATATTTTTGCTTCTATAAGCAAAATACCTATGTGAAGTTTTTAGTTATTCTTTTCCTTAAAAAGACACAGGATTTCTTATTTTGAGAGAGTAAATTTTCATGGGACTTTGCAGAAACACAGAATGTACCCAGAGATGTGTGTAATTATTCACTCAAAATGTATGTCCTGGTGGGGAGGGTATATAGCACGGTGGTGGAGTGCATGCCTAGCACGCACGAGGTCCTGGGTTCAATCCCCAGTACTTCCATTAAAAAAAAGAAAGAAAGAAACCTAATTACCCCCCTCCCCCTAAAATTTTTTAGAAAACAACAACACCGGATGTGCTGGCTGCCTACACCTGGCGGGGTGTGGAGGTGAGCGTTAGATGCTATATAGGCAACAGAGTTTTCCAACACAGTCCCTGCTGCCAACGTGCTTACTTACAATCCACTGTAGGACACAAGATAAGTAGACACTTTTCAAAACTCCATTTCAGGGAGGAAAGTTGCAAGTGTTGTTATAGAAACGCACATGCAATTCTACGTACCCCACAAAGCTTTTATGTTTCTTCTATTATGTTTAGATGAGGGAAAGAGCCTTCCAGCGCTGTCTTGAAAGGTTCTGAAAGGAGGTAAGATTTGAAAGTCTCCTTAAAAGACGGTAGGTTTTCTTTCCTTTTCCTTCTTAATTTATTTTATTTATTTTAAAGAAATAAACATACATAGACTGTATCAATGAGGGAAAAGGATGAAAGGATCAAATAAAAACCTAGCAGTATCACTACGCAGAGATCACCTGCACAGAACATTAAAAATCCTGTGTCTTTTTAATGAAAGCTGTTAACCACTTACCCTCTATATGTATTTATGGTTTTGTTTTACAAAATTGGCATCGTACACCATGGATCGCTTGTAACCTGGTTTTCTCACTTAACAGTTGACCATGAACCCCTCTCCATGTCTGCTTGTCGGTCAGTGCTTGGGTACATTTTTTACTGGGCAGCGGGTAGGGGGAAGATGCCTAAGTCTGAGCTGCAGAATCTTCAAGAACAACGTCTAGGAGCAAAGTCTAGGCTTCGGGGAGGAGCCACCTCAGCCAGAGCCCGCCGAAGTCCCACTGGGCGCACAATTTCAACTTGGCCAGTTCTCTTCTTGACATCAGACGATGCTGGCTACACTTCAAAAACACACCAAAGCACGACATCTTACCATGCTGGTCAGTCACTACCTGGTCTATACCATCCGCCCAAGTGCTATGAGATACTTGGGGAAACAAAAGGTCATTAAGAAAAACATTCCTCTACCTAATGGAGCAGAGCTGTGGTCACTGCTGGGAGTGTCCCTTGGCCTTTTTATTGGGGGAGGAGGTAATTAGGCTTTTTTATTTTTATTTTTAACAGTTTCTTAAAAATTGAAATATAGTCAGTTTACAACTTGCGTCAGTTCATGGGGTACAGCATGTTTCAGTCATACATATACATACATATATATATTTATTTAATGGAGGTCCTGGGGATTGAACCCAGGAGCTCATGCATACTAAGCACGTGCTCTACCACTGAGCCGCACGCTCCCTCTCCTTGGCCTTTTGATTTGTTGCCAACTGGAGCAAACGTGGCACAGGGGTGGCTGTATTTTTATTCAGAAGAGCACTGCCAATTAGATGGTAAAGGCCTGTAATTTTCTGAATGTTTATAATCTAAGTGGGTGTGCTCAGGGTGCGGTCTGGCGAGAAGCTTAACATTCTCCTGGCAAATGGGCTAACCAAGGGCGATGGCACACAGGCTGGTTGTTTTTCTCTGAAACGGAGTAAATTTTCCAGTGCCCAACGTGAACGTGAGGCTGATTCAGAGCACAGGAAGTTAGGGTTTGCCACCATGGCAGTATTCCAGGGAAGAAGCGTCGGCACGCTGAAGTTCATAGTGGTGTTACCGTGAGGCTTCGGACTAACTCATACTTGACAAGTGGAGATTGTTAGCATCTTGAAAATAAATGTCCTGTGGCCAGGTTGGAGGTACGCAATGAGCGACTGACCCTCCGTTTCTTCATTTGCTGCACAGACAAACACACACACACGCACACACACCCACAGGGTGATTTATTAGATGTCTATTACTGTGTGCGAGCAATAAAGCAAAATTCCTCTAAAAACCAATCTTTCAAGTCTGCCTTATTTGTGGGAGCAGGCAGGGAGAACACGGCCAGCTGCAGGAAAAGGCTGCACCAAGTACCAGAAGCGTAGGATTGATCCGAGCAGAGCAGGCTGTGTGTCCACTGAAGAGATGTGGTGTGACTGTCCTGGGCGTTGACAGCTCCGGGGTTGGATGCTGCCACAGTGGAAGAGCCCTTGGTGAGACCTCTTTGATTTATCAGGTACAGACTTCACCGGCAGAGGTAACGGAAGCAACAGTCTCCTGCCCGAGAGAGGAGGGGAACCGCCCCCACAAGGAGCCTACCCAGCCGTTGCTCTGGTGCCTGTGTTCTCTGCCCCATGCCCCCAGATTATGCCAGAAGGTGCCCATCCGGCCTCACCTGCAGAGGAGCCAGCTTGCCCAATATTTCTCCAGAGAAGTGTTGGTACCTTATCTTTGCTTCCCCTATGCTGGTTCCCACCTCACTGATTCCCAACTGTGTTCTCAGGCACACGGGGTGAGTCCACCCTGACCAAACCCCTCATCCCTGCCTTTGTAAGAGGATGGTGGGGCCTGTCTTTCCAGGTCACACATTAGTAAGTAAATGCTCCTGGTGGTCGAAAGTACAGGCCCGAGGGGTGAGCTGTGAGAATCCACACAGGTGCACATTGCGGCTTTGATCATCATCAGCTGTGTGGACTTGGACAAATTACTTAACCTCTCTGTGCCTTGGTTTCCGCATCTAAAAAGGAAGGGGGAAAATATCACCTACCTCCTAGGGTTGCTGTGAGAATTAAAAGATATCATAGTCATCAGATGATCAGAGGTGTTCCTGGCATATAGGTAGCACTTAATCAACATTAACCTTTATTATCATTTTAAAATTATTATTATTACAGTACTGGGAAGGTGTGAATTTCAGACACTCTCAGCCATAGATTTTCTCTGTTGCTCTCAAAATTTAGCGATGATACAGAAACTCTTCTATCCTCTTTTTTTTTTTTAATTGAAGTATAGTCAGTTACAATGTGTCAATTTCTGGTGTACAGCATAATGTCTTTTTCTAGCCATTTTTCTCCCTCCTTTGCTCTGGATTGAAATAAAAATTAATTTCCACTTTAGTTTCCTTACCAGGTCCTGTGGCTGGAGGGACAGACAATGTTGCAGGATTTGGAGCTGTACTTAGGGGAGGGGGTGTGGTCCGGAGCAAGGGAAGAGGGAGGGAGACGGGGGTCTGACCCTGGGTCTCCTGTGTCTCCCCTGATGATGTCCCCTTTGTGCCCAGACGGGGGACTCGGATGAACACCTGGGAGTGGCTGTGTGACAGGCGTTGTCGTTGCCTGTTTGATTGTTGGGATATGAGGTGTTATTTCCACAATGGCTGTGACGTCTCCTCCAAAGTTTTGCTGGATGACATAAACCACCAAATCTTCCACCTTCCTTTTTATAGGGAATTTTGCTTAATGTTTTTCCTGTGCCCTCATGTCTGGACACACTTCTGTTTCAAGTTGAGAAAATGATCTCTCTACTATGACTAAGAGACACCAAAGCATTATATTAAAATTTGATCAGGGAATCACATATTATTCCACAAGGCGGAACAGACCCAGGGGAGAGAGTGGCCTTTTGGGGGCTGTTTCATCCCAGACAACCCAAAGGGAATTTGGTTGGGAAACAGGGTTGCAAGCCTGAACAGGTTTTTAATGGTCACCAGAATCTACGAATCACTAAATAGTTCATCAAAGTCCTAGTAAAGGCTTTCAGTCTAATTTAAAATACAAAACATTTTAAGATGTGCATGGTGGATTTTTAATATCGTCTGGCACAGTCATTCCCAGTATTTCCTCCGGAGACTTCCTGGGCTCAAATCCTGGCTCTGCTACTTATCAGCTGTGTGACCCTGATCCAGATTCCTGACCTTGCTGTGCTGGTTTCCTCATCTGTCAAACGGGACTGATAGTAGCTACCTCCTAGGGTGGCGTAAAGGAAGTAAGTGTCATAAGGCCCTTAGGACAGCCCTCGGCTCATAGTAGCGCTTCAGTTAATGTGAGCTGTGAACATAATTTTAATTTTCAAGTGTCTAGTCAACTGCCTATGTAAAATCACAAGCATATGCTTAAGAAAGAATATGTTTGTGGGGGAGGGTATAGCTCAGTGGTAGAGTGTGTGCTTAGCATGCATGAGGCCCTGGGTTCAATCCCCAGTACCTCCATTCAAATAGATAAATAAATAAAACTAATTACCTCCCCCCAACAAAAATATTTCATTACAACAGTGGTATTATTTTTTTAATACACATAGACGTCCATAAAGAAAGAATGTTTTAAAGGATAGGCTTGGTAAAATACTTTCTCAAGGTAAAAAGTCCACAAGACTTTCTCTTCTGTCCCTTGGTAAGGAGGAAGAGGAAGTTGATTCTCAGCTGTGCTTGAGTCTAGGGAGGTCTAGAAGGTTGCTGTCTGCGGTCCACGGAGCACCAGATGTCACCCAGTGCTCTTCAGCTGTGGGCATGGGTGACAGGCCTGCCAGCTTACGTCAGGGCTTTGTCTGCATTTCCATCCTTCACCTGCAACCAGAGATCTGTATGCGAAACTGCAAGTCTCTCCTCATCTCAGTCTATTCTCTGGCCCACAATTTTAATTATCATCTCTGGGACTGTCATGTATTTGCAGCTCCAGCCCAGCCTGTCCAAGCTCTGGACCATTTCCAACTTAATATGTCCTCTTGGATGCCTAAGAAACCTGGAAATCAACACGATTAAAACTGAACTCATCGTCTTCCCTCTCGAGCCTGACCCTCTTTTAAGCATCGCCATTTCACCATCTCATTGTCCAAGCCACAAACTTCAGCTCCACCCTGACAGCTTCTCCCTCACCTTTTTTCTAACTCTTCACCAAATCTCATTGTTTTCACCTTTTAAATTGCCATGGAAACATCTATTCCTCCTGCATCTACTCCAATCCTCACCAACAGCACTTAACGTTCAAACTACCCACAGTGCCCATCTGGACCACTGCTGCCTTTTAGCTGGGTTTCCCAAATTCATTCAAGGTACTTCTCCAATCCATTTTCCACACTGAAGTCAGAGTAATCTTTTCAGATCTGATTAAGTCACCTCCCTGTTTAATATACTCAAATGATTTTTCATTATTTTTAGAATAAAGATAACGTCTTGGTGTCTTAATTCAGCCTACAGGATCCTGTATGGTCTGGCCTCCTTCCTTTCTTGGTTCATCTTGCAGACCTACTTCACTTGGTCTCTCTTCCTCTGTCCCTCAGGCCTTCTTTCTGTCCTTTATCTTTTTCACTCTCCCTCTCACCACAGGGTCTTTGCATCTGTCACTTTAAATGATCTTCCATCCTTTCTCAGCCTAACCAGTGCCTACTTTTCTTCCCAGCTCAAGCATCACTTCGGCAAGAAAGCCTTTCTTGACCTCCCTGACGAGATCAACTTCTTCTAGTAAAGGATCTCAGAACACTGAGTACTTCTGACAGTACTTTATGAATGAGTTCATCTAACAAATTTTTATTGAGCACCTACCAAGTGTCAAGTTCTGTGCTAGGTACAGGAGCATAGGTGTAGGTCACTGAACATAACAGACAATGTCTCTGTCATGGAGCTGCCATTCTAGGATGGGAAACAAACGATAAACAAATAAATATAAACGTCAGGATGATGAAGTACTCAAAAAACAGATAAAGCAGGGGGGTGGGACGGAGACAGGGATGCTTGAAAGAGGAAAGAGGAAAGTTTTGAATGGGTAGATGATGAGTTCAGTCTTAGATATGTTGATTTCGAGGTTTCTTGGGCATCCAAGAGGACAAATTAAATTGGAAATAGTCCGGAGCTTGGAAAGTCTAAGCTGGAGCCATAAATACACGTGTTCCAGAGACGGTAATTAAAACCACAGGGAATTGGAGGGGGTCAGATTGGCAGTTTTCCATTTCTTTGTGTGGTTACGTGATTGATATTTGTATTCCCCACTAGACTGTAAGCTCCAGGAGGGCTGGATTTGCTTATCTTTTATCTTCAGCATCTCATGAGATAATGCCTATCTCGTCATAGACGTCCAGGAAAAATGATTCCAGCTGACAGCAACCGTACAGAACGGAATGCAACACTGTTGAATCACCTTATGTGTGTAGATATTAATGATTTTTTGAAGTGATATTTGAAAATGAATAGCATGTCTCTTCAAAGCAATTTAACTTTTAAATCCCTAGGTTTGAATGTAACACAGAGATCTTGGAAAATTTCAGACACTCAATATTTTAAGTTCCCTTCATTCTTAGGCAAAAACCAAATCCTGAAAACATCTTGCACTTTCTTAATTTTTATACTTATAAATGATTTTCAAGTTAAAAGTCAAAAAGCAATTAAATTAGCTAACTCTGCTGTGACGAAAGAAGCCAGTAAAAACAAGGACCAGCTTCGCAACTGGGTCTGTATTTTGGAAAGAACATAACTCTTGCCAAAGAATTGGCAACAGCCCGAAAACCGTATGCTTTAACTTGAGCTTTTTAACTTTAACTTGAGCCTTTTAGCTATTTCTAGGAAGCAGGAATAGCTACATTTCCAAGGGATTTATTTTTCTTCCCTCTAGAGACAGCATTTTTGAAAAACAGGATTTGTCCACTAAGCATTTCTGGGGAAGACAAAGCACCACTGGGTATTTCTGCTTTATTTCTCAATTAGAGTGAAAACAAACAAACAAAGCTAAAATAGGGGCAATGGCAACAGGATAGTGAGGAAAAGTAAACGCAAACAGGATTTCTCAAAGTGATATTTAATTTTAAAAGCACTAAATTCGTTTGCAATAACTAATCTAAATCATTTTGTGAGTTTACTTTATAGTAGGGTTCTTTCAGTTTTTTTTCACATATTCTACTAAAGGAGCTCTTGAAAAGGAATGATTTTGTAGAAATTCCTCCAGGAAATGAAGAGAGGGAAGTTACAATAAGGCAGAAAATTGTACCGCAAGCAGATTCTACTGGGATGGATATAAGGGTGGGTGTGGAGCAAGGACACATTAATTCATGGCCATTTGGCTAAAAAAAAAAAAAAATGCAAAAAAGCAAAAGCACAGAGTTTGCTTTGGAAAATTTTCCAAGAACAGATCGTCCCAACCAGGGAGCGGTACTGGTTGAACCATAGAGCTCTACTGACATCTAGTGGACAAAGACAAGATGACCATCTATGAAATGAAATACTCTTCATTGCTATATATGCTAAAAAGCAAAAAGCAAAATATTTACGTACTAATATAGGTCAAGAGAAATTATAGCAATGAATGTCCTTAAATTAAGGGCTTTCTTCTATAACAGCTCACTTGATTCCTTCTGCAACAACCCTGAGAGCAAAGCAGAGAAATTATCAATCTCATTTGACAAATGGGGAAACTGAAGCTGGAGAAAGATTAGGATTTAATGATTTTCCCAAGATGACACCCTAGTGAGGGACAGAGCAGGACAAAAACAGAAGACTTCTTCCACCTCAGACCTCTCTCTTCTGCAGAACTCCTCTCTGCATTCACAGTTCTGCCTCCCCAGCTTCAGAGGATACTGAAAGACATCCTCCAAATGCAAATAAAGATGGCCACTCCTCATTTGGGAGAAGAGAGGGGGCATGATCTGATCTGATTCCTGGGGAAATTCTGATTGAATATTCCCTCCCTAAGTTTGTGCTACCTTAGCCTCTATAACCACAAATTAGAAAACTACAACTCCCTAGCAAAAAATGGTGATATGAAAGTAACAAACAAATATCCTTCTCCCCCTTTTCCAAATATATATATATATATGTATATATCTCCCCCGAAAAAGTCTTAGGGTTTTTTTTCCCCCAGTATATTTTATACTGCAGGCAGATACCAAGCATCTAATTTTAAGTTTGCTTATTTAATAGCAGAAACAACAAAGCAGCAAAAAGCCCAGGAGGAAAGCCAGATAAATGGGAAAGAACTTAAAAGAAGAATAACTCCAGGGAGGCAGCCATCTTCACATCTATGGAGTGAAAAGAGCTCTATGGGAGAGAACATTGGCTTCCATTTTGGTTTCAGAAAAAAGTTTATTTGGGGATAACCGAAGCCCCAACTCAGACTTCTGACCTGATTTCAATCTTTCCCAACGCTTTTTAAAAATGTTAAGGTTTCATAGTTAAAGTACTACAAGGTCGACTTATTTTGAATACAATGTAATAATAACTACACACTAAAAAGTAAATTTATATGAACAGGCCAAAATATCTAGGGGGAAATATAAGTTTCCTTATTCATCTAGGGGAATTATGATTTGTTTAATGAACTTTCCTAGACCGTTTTTACTGGTGAAAAGATCATTGCCCTCATATGTTTTAAAAAAACAAAATCGCCACTCCTTTAACTGTAACTTAAAGAGCAAGCTAAGAGAGCAGACATTTGCCCTTCCTCTGACCTAAAATCAGCATTAAACCTTCTGAAAAAAAAGGAAAGATTTTTAATAGTTCATTATGAAAGCTGATCATTTCAGGTTGCGTTGGTTAGGGGGAAAAAATGTCCAAGAGGACAGTTCAGAAAATTTTAATTGAGATGGGGGTGTGGTATTTAGAACTTAAGGATTTTCCCAGGCCTTCAGTTTTAAGATTTGACCCATTAATATATGTTTTCATTGGAATCCTAAAAGCAAGGAAAAGGCTTTAATTCGAGGGAAATGATGGTTATTTTTCAAACATGATAATTATTTGTTCAACCAGAAAATTACTATAATTTACTTAAACTCCCATCCGGCTCAGGATTTCATTTTCAAATCTGTTTCCTTTGACATAGAAAATGAAGATATTGGAATTTGCTGAGAGATTTATTAGGACATCGTTATCTGAACAAGAAACCATTGGAAATTGGCTACCTACCAATTTTGTGTATTCTTAACAGTGTATGTTTCGCACAACAAGCAAAAGGATGGTTTGTGTGTAACAATTTCTGTGTTAATTTCAATGAGGAGAATGCTGACTCAGGTCATTAAACACCAACCTGGTTTGGCTGTTGTCTACGCTAACTGAATTAACCTAATACTATACTTCCTCTGAATGGGTGCACAATAGTCAAAAACCTCTAAGTAGAAACAGGAAAAAAGTTATGAAAACCTGATATGAGTAGTCCGTCTCAAGAAACCAGTGAAAGTTGTCATGGTCCAGAAATCACATATAACAGAAGTTGCAAATTTCAGCATCTTTAGAAGCTGGACAGATGAAATGGAGCAGAGATGTTGGCTCGGGTGATAAGCAGAGGCTGGAAATGATGTGACAGACTGCACAGCACATGCCTTGATTCAAGAGGCACCATCTACTTCTCAGCTCCACTCAATTATGTGAGTTAAGAACATGGGGAGAAGTCAAGCCTCAGGAGTTTTGAGTGAAGTCTCCCCAGTTTTAAAATACTGGCTATTAATTCAACCTAAAAACTCAGACAGGGCCAAACCAAGAATGTCTGTAGACTGCATTCAACTCATGAGTCACCAGTTTTTGATATCTGACATGTAACATCTGGGCTGAGTCAACTTCTCATTTCTCAGTGCGCAGGCTTTTGTGTCTGTGTGTACAGGCATAGATTTGCATATCTTAGACCTATTGGCATATCCAAGGTTGAGTCAAATTGACAGATTAAGCTTGATTGAGCCCCTTCAGCTATGTGATAGACACTGTCAGAGCCCTGAAGCACGAGTAAGGCCAAAAGGGTCACCCTCCACCAGATGCCCTCCCCTCCCAGTGCTCCCTGAGCCTCCCATCCTCTGTACCCCACACTCCAATTTCCCACCTTTGCTGTACTTTGACATCCAGCAGGCAGTGTCTGTGGCTCTTCTCTGCGGGACTGCCTCAGACCGACTGGAGCCACTTTGCTGACAGGAGCAGAGAGCCAGCAGTACATCCCCCCAGGGCAGGCAGCCCTTTGCTGCTGGCTTTCTGGCATGGGAGTATGAAAGTCTGGCTCCTGTGCCTTGGACTGGGGTGACTTGGAGCTAGAACATCCACCCCAGAGCTCCCCTGCTGGATCAGGGTGATGCTTCCTTCTGTGGGGACTTTGACCCCTTTGGACCCGTGTTTGGCTTCCTCCTCTTCTCCTTTCTGCTCCCCTACTCCCTTTTGGTCCCCTCAGGAGCAAGCCCTTCCTTAATAAATAGTTTGCACATAAACCTTCATCTCAGAATTCTGCTAAATCCAACCTTAGGGTGCCAGCCTTCACTGCACCTTAATTTCTTCTTCCCTGATACGAGGACGATCGCGTTACCTACCTCAGAGTGATTGTGACGATTAAATGAGTTAACATGTGTAAAGAGCTTAGAACAATCACTGTGTAAGTGTTAGCTAAAAACACCTCTCATAGCGTTAAGGAGATGCAAATAAAAATGAAACCGTCATCTTGTCTTTCAGCCAAGTTCTGTTTTCTGATATAAGCACATAGTGATTTAAACTTTGGAGAGATACGTATAGCTCAACATGTCTTTCTGTTCTCCAGGATTCACACATGATCACATGACATGCCTCTGGGATGAGGCAGGACCCCAGAAACAAATATAACCTAAGCACGGAACGGAGAGTGTGTTTATAGGTGGCAAAACCACCAGACCGTGGCACAGGACATTGCAGACCCCTCAGACATCCTAACGAAGCATCACAGTTGACTCAGCTGCAGCCCATCTGTCAAAGGAACAGGCCATAGTAAGCTTAACTCTCATGGTCCATTTGTTTCTCCTATATTGATGTGGCTTAAGCTTCCCGTCTTCCCTGCAGAAACAGGCATCTCTTTCCAAACTCCTCCGTTGTTGTCAACAGCACCATCATCCTTCTAATCCCTCAAGATTACAAGCTTAGGATAGTTTATTTCCAACTTCATCCCCCCAAACCATCTATCATCATGTTTTGCGTGCTGTTTTTTTTTTTTTTTCATGAAGCCCAGCAGATCTCTTCCTTTCTGAAGCTGCCACTGTAATTAACATAAGCCCTAATATGTCATTTTTGGAGATTTCCCGGGCTTGCTCTCCTACCTTCTTGTCTCTTCTGTCCTCAAGTCACTGTCAATCTAGCCAGTAGATTACTGCTTCATACAGCCAAGAGCATGCGTTACCTGCTCAAATTGAAAGCACAAGTGTATAGTGTAACCTATGAACCAGGGACTGTTTTAAGTGCTTTACAAATACAGGCAACTCTCCAGGGTAGGTGCTATTACTGCCCCAGTTTTAGAAATGAGGAAACTGAGAGGTAATTAACTTACCAGAGGTTATCAAGGTAGTGTCCACTAGAACCACAGCTCAAAACCACAGCCGTCTGGTTGCAGAGTCTGGGCACTTACTGACAGGTGCGTGCCGACAATACCAAGACACTGCCTCTCAGTCAAGGTTGCCTGTCACCATCAGCAACCTTTACCACGACCTTCTGTCCAACCCTCCTCTCCAAGTTATCTTCACTTCTGAGTTTCTGTGTGCCATTCTGTAGGCAGAATAAGACAAGAAACATTCTGCGAATGGTGAGAAGATGGCTTGTTTGGGAGGTTTAAACAGGGAAGTCACAGGAAGTGACACTGGGGTAAGTAAGTGATCTCTGTGTGAAGGATTAGGCTGCAGCTATAAGCTGACCTGCTCATGAACCCACAACTAGTGACTGTTACCACTGGCTCTCAAAATGTTAATAAGCTCAGTTTTTACAGACTCTCACCTTGAGAGATGTTCTTAGAGAACTTGGCCAGGGGCTATTTTATGGCCCCACTACATCCTTTTCTCCACAGACCAGGTACCATCCTCAAAAAGAGCCTATGCATGGCTCTCTTATATTCCTGGACTCCTTAAGCCTCCAAGACTCTTCCTCACTGTTTGAGAGCGATAATTCCAAATTTCCAATGCCATCTCTTCAGTATTTTTCCAGGATACCTAAGGGTTCCTCATGCAAATAGGACCCAAATGTCCTGCTGAATGTCCCAAAGACCCCATGAGAAATGTAACATTAGGCTACACTATGATTCTACTACGTTTGAATATATATTTACATTTTTTTAACTTAAAGACATTGAGGAGTATAAGTAATGCTTCCATTATTACCACACTGATGCACGCTATTTCATATACAGAAGGCCTGTCCAAATTCTTATTTACCTTTAAACAAACTAAATTTGGCTGTGGTCATGAATCTTTAGTAATATGCCTGTCCTTGACATAATTTTCCCCCAATTAATTTTCAAAGTAATTGCTTAAATGATCATTAACATCTTCCTTAGGAACACATTAATATTTGCTGAATCTTTTAACCAAAATAGAATTACTAGGAGTGGTTTCATAAACTATTACTGGATGAAGTGCTAAAAATTGACAAAAATACAGTATACTCCCAAAGCTTTGCAATCTAACTACTAAACTGAAGAAAATAAATGAAAAATTTCAAATATATGTGATTCAGCCACCATCTGGAATGCCTTAATATAGCAAAATACAAAAACAATACTAAAGACTGCATTTTACTGTATTTCTTCAAACTAACTCAATTATAGGCCCATCTCATGGAAGCAGATTGTGATTATTTGGTTGGGGTGAACATAAGCTTTTAAAATATTGTTTTAATTTTGAACCCAAAGGGAGGTGACAGAGAATGGTTGGACATTAATTCCTTTAAAATTGTCCCTTGATGGACTATAGCAACCATTTTATTTCATTGTAACTGAGACATAGTATCAATATGGCTCCCTCAGCTGGATGGAACATGACACATGACAGAGCCGTTGGCAGCAGATGAGTTGGTGGCATGAGATCAAAACACAAAGGAAGCAGAAGGTAGTCAAAGTCAAATTCTCTTGGCCAAAATTTTTGCAGGTTTTAGAGATTCCATATGATAATGTCTCAGGATTCAGAGAAATGTGGTAGAGAGTGTGTCATACAAAGTGCTGCTTCTAGCTGGAATCTTAGCTCCAACAGTCAGATACGGCCAACTAGGTATCTATGTTAAATCATTCCTGGAGGGCACCTTCAATAAGACAACTGGATAAAGAAGAAGTGGTATATTTATACAATGGAATACTATTCAGCCATAAAAACTGACAACATAACGCCATTTGCAGCAACATGGATGCTCCTGGAGAATGTCATTCTAAGTGAAGTAAGCCAGAAAGAGAAAGAAAAATACCATATGAGATCGCTCATATGTGGAATCTAAAAAATAAATAAATAAATAAATAAACAAATAAATAAATAAATAAATACAAAACAGACTCATAGACATAGAATACAAACTTGTGGTTGCCAGGGGGATGGGGATGGGAAGGGACAGACTGGGATTTCAAAATGTAGAATAGATAAACAAGATTGTACTGTGTAGCACAGGGAAATATATACAAGATCTTGTGGTGGCTCACAGCAAAAGAGAATGTGACAATGAATGTATGTATGTTCATGTATAACTGAAAAATTGTGCTCTATACTGGAATTTGACACAACATTGTATAATGACTATAACTCAATAAAAAAAATGTTTAAAAAAAAAGATTAGATAAGAATGCCAAAACCCATTTTAAAGCATCTATACTATATAAAGACTGCCATACATTAATTTGGGTATCAATAATAACTATTTAAGCATTAATTTACACAAAATCTCATTTTAAAGGGGGATAATTTACATTATTAAAATATAAATAAATGTAGACAACAGTAAGAGAAAATTGAGGGTAGGAAAATATTTGAAGGCAAGATTAGTTAACATATAATGTACCACTGCCAGAAACAGTTAAAAGAAAAACGGGTCCTAAGCTCCATAGAAGCCGAAGCAAAGAGAAAAACATCCTGATGTATAAAATTCACAGAGTCCATAAACATAGAAACAGAACACTTTTTCAGTGGAAACCAGACTTTCATGGTATTAAGCCCTGAAAGTAATTTCTTTCATAATTCCTCATAAGGGACGTCTAGTCAAATTCCGTTTTAGCCGTACAATCTTCCTCAGCAGCTCAGTCCACTCTTTCCTTTTTCCAGACTCTTAACATGTTCATTTGTCTTTCATTCTAAAAGCTTTATTGAGTCCCTGGCATTTGTGTCAGTTGCTGGGAGAGTCAATGGTTGAGCAGAACAGATTCAGTCTTGCTATGGAGTTTATAGTCTGGTAAGCCAGAGAGAAACGAAGTTTTCAGAAACCGCATAAACAAACATGTAACTATAATACACATCTATAATATAATATATAAATAGACATGACTACAAACTATGATCAGTGCTAAAAAGGAAAGCTATGAGGTACCATGAAAACAAGTGGCTTGCTCTACCCTTAAAGGTCAGAGAATGCATGCCTGAGGAAATGAATGAAGTTTGCACTTGGAACACAAAAGAGTAGGTACTATCTCATTTAATTCTATAGTGACCTGTGTTGTTTTTTCCCTATTGTGTAACAGGGACAGAATCTAGACTTGTTTTCCAAATTTCCCTTGGGAAAGTTGGTCTCCTATATCCTTCATCCTGCATCAGTCATGCCAGGGAGATTGCTCAAGAGACACTCGATTCGGTCAACTGCAGCTGAAGGTGAATAGAATGTCATTTACCACCGCCACCAAAAGCTCAGCAAGAAAATGTAGCTCTCTTTGGCTTCAGCTCTTAACACCTTGGACTAAGAAATGCTTTAATTGACAGGAAATTCAAATATATCTTCCAAGCACTGTATTATTATTACAAGTTTTTTGGAGTGGGGAGGGGATTGGAGTTCCCCTGGAGAGAAATTTAAGCTGGAGAGCTGGAAAAACCCATGCTTTGTTACAAATTGGGACTTTCTCTTCACATGCTGTTTTTCTTCTGCTCACTGTAACTGAGATTTCAATATTCCCTCTGCAGCAAAGAACCCAGCAGCACCTGCAGACCTGTTCTCGTATTCCTACTGTAACAAATTGTTAATTATTCACCTATACCATCACATTGTTTTAACATGCCACCGAGGTCACCTGAATGAGCCTCAACTTCTCTCGTCCCCGTATCTCCTTTTTTCCCTCCTTCCCATCTTCCCCACCTCCCTTCTCTTTTCTTTCCTGTTACCCTTACACTCACGTCTCTCAGTCTCGAGCCCTACTCGCCCCACTTCTCGGGATGTGAAAATAATAAAGCCTGATGATCAGACGCTGCATCATGACTCAAAGCCTCTGGAGACCTGTGAATCTGTGCTGGGTGACTTCACCCCTGGACTAAGGCTTTTCCTGCCTGGAGCTGCAAGAGATGGGGCTGGCCTCGGACAGTACCTGCATGTTTGTAGGAGTCGGTCAAGGCATAGGAAGAGAAAGAAGGACTGGCAGAACAAAAGGGAACTGATGTTCCAGTCGGACATGGGAGAGGAGCAAAGAGCAAGGGAAGACGGAAATAAGGAAACCAGTGGGAGTGGGCAGAGAGCAAGGCTGGCACCCAAAGAGAAAGCGCTCAGTGGGGAATGAGTAAGGTGTAGTTAGGGAGGTTGGGTTAGAAAACAGAATTTTGAGAAATTCCCAGAGCCGGGGACATAAGAGAGAGAGCTTAGTCTTGGGCTGAGTCTGGAAGGAGGAATTGCTACTGGCGGTCCTTTGTCTGTCCAGGTGACATTTTCCCCCGGCTTTATTGAGATATAATTGACTTAACAACATTGTGTAAGTTTAAGATGTAGAATGTGTTGATTTCATACACCTGTACACTGCAAAGTGATCACCACCATAGCGTTAGCTAACCCCTCTATCATCACATCACATCACAAAACTACTGTGGCAAATGTAGGGGGTAACTGGAGAGCTCTAGATTCAGATAATTCATTTTTTCCCCGATAACTCAAATTTGAATCCTGATCCTGCTTCTTAAGCTACGTGACCTCGGGTGAGCGATGTAACTTCTCTAAGCCTCATTGCCTAATCTGTAAAATGGGGAGAATAATATGAACCTAGAGTAGCAGGCACCCAAGAAGGGGCAGCTCTTATTATTTCTTCTTCTACTATGACTGTGATAAGAGTGTCTGGCATCTGGTAGGTACTAAATTTTGTTGTTGACTGTGGAAGGGATACATGTGCTATCTATGAACAGTCAGGAAAGTTTTTCTCATAGAACAAAGTGCACCCAATCAGTGCAGACTTTAAACAACTCCTTTCACGCACTACAAACATTGGCTGGACAATAAAGAGTTTACTTTAAGCCTTGACAGTCCCCATGTGGCCCCAGAGCCCTGTCCTGTGCTTATTTTCCTGGACGTCCCTTTATCATACGATCGGGTTTGCTTCAGTCTGGGAGTTACAACCTGCCAATGGAAACATCAGCATCCTCTTCTCTCTGGCCAGCGAGCTACACTGTGGAAAGGAAAACAGGCCCCTTGACCTGCACTTAGATGCAACTTTGATTTAGGGCAGCCGGGAGCTGAGAAGCTGGACCTCTGCGTTGATGGTCTCTGGGCAAAGATCACATTTCTGAGTATGTGGGTTTCTACTGACAGCATGGCAAGAAAAGCCACTGCATGTAACCTGCACTTTCTATGACCCTGACAATGTGACTGTTAGGGCCACCCATACCAATTTGGATGACTAAAGCACATGAGAAGAAGCCTTAAATAAACCAAGCAGAGATGTCAAAATATTAGGATGGTCAGATCCCATCTGGAATACTGTGTTGAATTCTGGAGGCCAAATTTTAAACCAATATCTTAAACTTGTGTCATAAGAAAAGCAATAAGATGAGAAAGATAATGGTGATTTATGGACCACTGCACATGGATGTGTCATGTACTGAATTAAGAGCTAAAAGACACTTAATTAGCATCAGACCCTGCAATGTTCACCACAACCCCATAAGAGAGTTAGTGGGCCCCATGTGACTGATGAAAACACAAATACTAGAGAACTATAAGTAGCTTTTCCAAAGTCACAGCTAAAAAGCTATGAAGATGGGTTATAACCTCAGGTCTGTTTCACTCCAAAGTCTCTCCTTTTTACAATTATGGAGATTTGGAACATGACTTTTCAGAAGAGGCTGGAAGCGCTTGAGAATGGTTGAGATGGAGAAAAACTGACAATGAGAATACATTGCATTTGTTTTTATTTTAAGAAAAAAATCTCTTATCCTATTTAGCCACCAACCTTGATTCTAGGATAGAAGCTTCTTAGAAGCAGGTTTGACTTAATATAAGTAGGAATTCTCTAACAGCCAGAGCTGACTTACAGAAAAATGGGCAGACTTGGGCAAATTCTGAACGTCCCAGGGTATTCATGCAATGGCCCAGTGTCCCTCTGATAAGGAAAGTGGTAGAGAGCCCCCTGCATCAGGTGACGGCCAGACCGTTACTTCTAAGGTCTCATCAACACCAAGATCATGCAGTCCTAAACCAGGGTTCGCACTGAGTGTTATCAGGTCATGATACACACACAACAGGCCAGCTCTTGCATGGAGCAGTGTCTAAATGAGGGCTTTTCTGATCTCAAATGATAGAAGGCCCAACTCAAACCAGTCTAAGCAAAAAATACTAAAAATGAAATAAATAAACCACTGGGGACATACTGGCTCAAGCAGTTGAAGAGTCATGGGGCTGTGGATGTGGCTAGAAATACCCCTGGGCCTAGGGTCACAGTGACAGCTCCAGGCTCTGATGTTCACCTTTTCATCTCTCAGCTCTGCTCCATCTCTCTTCAGTGACTCTCTTCTACAGTATCAAGGTGGTTTCCAAAATTTCTGGGGGGAGTACATCCTTCTAGGTTCAAAACCAGCAGGGAAAAAAAAGTCGAGCTGAGTGCATTTGTCCCCACATTTCCGATGAGTCCTGTGATTCACTTTGACAAAACTGACTTTAGGACCTGTTGTGTCCAGAGAAAGGAGAAGGTCCAACTGGCTTGGGCCAGACCACATGTTAACTTCCCAGGAGCCCCACCCAGACATTGCAGAGAGAAGTGGGGGAAAAGCAGATTTTTTTATTCATTCAATGAACATTATTGAGTACCTGTTATGAGAATAGAACATTGTCCTGCACGCCAGTGAGGATTTGAAGATAATATTTTTTTTAATGACTAAATTAAAGCTGTGCTTAGGACAACTGAAGATAAGGAAGATTCATTTGTACTGAATGACACAGACAAGGTGGTTTATAATCATCATTCTGCCTTCGGGTAGGAAATCTGATTTTTCTTACATTGTGAAATCTGGGGAACCTCTCACTGGTTCTCAACCTGGGCAGTTTTCCTGTACCATCCTCTCCTCCTGGGGAACATGTGACAATGTCTGGAGACATCTTTGGTTGTCATAACACAAGGAATGTTCCCAGCATCTGGTAGGTAGAGGCCAGGGTGCTGCTAACTTCCTACAGCACATAGGACAACTCCTGACAACAACAAAAAAGTCTGGTCCAAAATGTCAACAGTGCTGAGGCTGAGAGACCTCGCTGTAACTGAAAGCACATAAATACACATTTGCAACGGAGAAGCCTCCCGGTTACAGGCACAACTCTATGGTGCTATAATAACCAGTAACACCACGATAACCCTCTAAAACAGGAACGGCAGGGCAGGGTAAACTGGGAGTTCGGGCTTAGCAGATACGAACTACTGTATATAAAATAGATACACAACAAGGTCCTACTGTGTAGCACAGGGAACTATATTCAGTATCTTGAAATAACCTACAATGAAAAAGAATATGAAAAGCAATATATGTATGTATAACTGAATCACTATGCTGTACACCAGAAACTAACACAACATTGTAAATCGGCTATACTTCAATAAATAAATAAAAATTAAAAATTAAACAGGAATGAATGGGATGGCATGTCCAGGTTGGAAGGAAGGGCAGAGCACCAGACCTGGGTTCCGCTTCGTGCAGAGGCACTGTTGTCATTGCTCACAGGTGGTTGGTCACCTACTCGCTCATCCTAATTAAACCATCCCCAGCTGGGACTCACCCCGCCTAACCTTCCAGCTTCCAAACTGATCACTCCACGGTCAGTAACCCAGAATCTCTAGGAATTCATACCTGCTGGAAACTAGCTGGTCGCCTCATGAATTGCACGGTTTCTGTCAAACACACGTCTCTAATTGATCAAGAGACCTAACTTCATTTCAAAACTATTTGCTTGCCTTTCAGATGGGTGTTCCACATGTCAGAGACAGAATCCTGTTGCTGATCCAGGAATCACGCCAAAAATATTTGCTGGCAGCCCTCCAAGGAATTGACTTCACACTCCGCAGTGGGCTAGAGTCGGCCAGTGGTCGTGTGAGGATTATGTTGAATTCATGCTGCACAGCCAGACCTCATTGTCCAGAAATTTCATCAGCCTGCAGTGAAACTCTGCCTATACTGTTACTTTAGCAAGTGTGAAGCACACTGGCAGACAGAAGGCTAGAACATGAAAAAAAATGTGACTGATACTGTATTATTTCAAACCCATGGAGTCTCCTGCCTTTCTGCCTCTTTCTAAGTTTGTAAAATTCTGCTGTAATAAACCAATCCATTAATAGTCAACTACATCACTTTTAGGCCATGTCTATTCAAAACATGCAACACAATCATTTTCCTTATTCAGTTCTGTCAACAGGAAAATCAAATAAACTGTTTGACTAAATTGACATTCATTTTACTTAAATTGGTGGCTCTCAATCTTGATTTTACATTGAGACCACTTATGGGGCTTTTTTAAGTCCTAGTACCCAAGCCACTCCCTGGACGAATTATGTCAGAATCCCTGGAGGTGGAAACCAGGACTCAGTGTGTTTAAATCTCCCCTTGGTGATTCTGAAGTACTCCCTGCCTGCTCGTTCATACTTCACACTTTACGGTATGGTTATCACAAGTGACTCAGGGAGGGCTGGACCATCAGCATGACCTGAGCCTTAACCACTAATGAAAGAAAAAGGAAGGAAAGAAAGAAGGAAGGGGGGGAGGGAGGAAATTCACTTTAGACCATTGCCATAGGTTCATCATACTTGGAATTTGGGTTTCATTTAGCATAACTTCCTCTCTATTAAGAATAAAAAAATAGCTGTTCGATTCTCTCCTGCAGCAGTAACTCTGCAATGTAAAAGTGGTTTCCTATAGTTTATGCAATTGGAAAATAAAATCACAAACATTTCAGCCCAGTTAGTGTGGCCAACCCTGAGACAGATCATTTTCTGGCATTACTACTCATTTGCCCACATCAATAAAAATATTCAGTGACGGGCCACTGCAAGGTGGTGGGGGCCAGGGGAGAAACTACGCCATGTCATGTTAGTCCATTTAGGGATGCACCAATGACTTCTATACATTTAAGGCTATATGTTAGCCTTAAAAAGAAACCGAAGCTCTGTTACGAGTTCTTCGCTTCTCTCGGGTCATTGGAGCCAAAAGATGCCACCCACCTCCTTGAGCTTAGCTTTTCCTGAAACAATGGGACATAGAGAGATGGGATGAACGGTCTTCCTCCTTGGTACTGGAGAGTTCTCCAGTGATTAGCCTCTCTGCAGGAATAAAAACTAACCTTAAAAACTTCATAAATTCTGCCTGAGAGTTATGTTTTTCCAGGCCCAGGTTCCTAGTACAAGCTGTTTCCTGAAATTAATGACCAGCTGGAGAAATATGTTTGGAGTCTGCATACATGCAGATTGTATATCCATCACAGGTCTACAGCCCCTTTTTCCTGGGAGTGCGGTGCTTCTCACAGCCCCCAACATCTCATCATGAAAGGTCGTCACTAAATTACTTGATGTCATTCCCAGTGGAGACAGGAGTGCTTGATACCATTTCAGGCAGTGAGGAGAGGTGGATGGCAGGGCAGATGCAGAGAGGGCGCGGGGCAATAGGTCTACTCAAATGGATACTCTTAACTTTATCTCCAAAGCGTGGGATTCGTACAGTCACCAAGATGAACGGGAAGATTCAAAGGAGATGTTCGTTACATCAGTTTAACATATACCCCATCAGCATTCTATGGAGTCTCTGGTATACTGTGAATTCGTTTTTATTAATTCTGAGTTTCTTGTGAATAACATCATTACGCTGCACTGTTGCTTCATGAGTTAAAAGGGTTAATATATTAAATGTAACATTTAAAATAGACTATCTTTAAAAAATATTCTGAATATAATTATATCTATTTATTTTTTTTAATTTATTAACCAGTCTTTTTGGGGGGGTGGGTAGGAGGGAGGTAATTAAGTTTTTATTTTATTTATTTTAATGGAGGTATTGGGGACTGAACCCAGGACCTCGTTCATGCTAAGCAAGAGCTCTGCCACTGAGTTATACCCTCCCCCTAAATATACTACCAGTTTTAAAAATCTGTTTTGATATGTCCATTTTTTTAAATGAACCCCAAACTATGGAAATGGTCAAGGTCTCTCTGAAATTCTGAGAGGCCATGGTAAAAGCGTGTATGTCTGGAGACGGTCAGCAGAACACTTGTACGAGAGAGAGAGGTCCTCCATGTGGCCTCTGTTCTCTGAAGCTTGGCAGGGCTAGGGGTGGGAGCTCTTTGATCACCCACTTGCTGACAGAGCCACATTTGGCTCTCCCTTGAGCTGGCATAAAGGAGGGGCCGGATCCTTCTTGAGTGGTTCCTGCCCAACAGAATGCAGACAGATGTTGGGGAAGGAGGTGCCCCCAGAGGAGAAGACTGTTGGAGTAACTCTCTGCCCTTGGGCTGCTGTTTCACACCTTCCCTGGTGAGCAACAGAGGCTGAGTTCTAAGGAGACACAAGAAGGGCCATACCCTGAGCAGGGGAACATGCCCTAGACCTCAAGCTGAAGACTCCTAGACATGTGTCTATGGGTTTTCTCAGAGGATAAATAACTGCACGGTAAGAAATTCTTTTCAATGCTCCAGCACCACGGTTAGAGGTGTTAATGCTAATAGGAAAGGGGTAGGTACAGGTGGTTAGGCTAAATGATAAAAAAAAAAAAAAGTCAGTTCTAAACCAGTTGTAATAATAGAGCCCAGGATGATGTAGTAGTTTCCTGTTGCAGCTGAAACAAATTATCACAACCTTAGTGGCTTAAAACATCATGAATTTATTGTCTTAGCATCCTAGAGGTCAGAATTTCAAATTGGGTCTGACCAGGCTCAGATCAAGGTGTCAACAGGACTGCATTCCTTCCAAAACTTTAGGGGAGAATCAGCTTCCTTGCCTTTCTCAGTTTCTAGACACGTGTTCCTGGGCTCGTGGCCCCCTTGCTCCATCTTCAAAGCCAGCAACTTGAAGCAAGTCCTTCTCCCACAGCATCTCTCTGGTTCTGTCTTCTGATTCCCTCTTCTACTTTTACCCTTGTGATTACCTTGGGCCCACCCAGATAACCCAGGTTAACCTCCCTATTTTAAAGTCAGCTGATTAGCAACCTTAATTCCATCTGCAACCTTAACTCCCCTTGCCCCCACCCACCACATAACCTAACACCTTCACAGGTCCCAGGGGCTGGGAGGTAGACATCTTTCGGAGATTATTATTCTGCCTCCCACAGGTGACATGTATAATTACAATTGGAGATGAAGTAGTCTTTTACTAACAGACTTTTATTGAACACTAATTTGTACCAGAGATGTAAACAATAGACACGAGGAGAGAAGGCAGTGTGATAAGTAACACGATGGGGGCCTTTGCCAAGAGGAAGAAATGGCTCGCTCAGCTTGGGTGGAACAGAGAAGTCCTCATGCTGAAGATGCTGTTTCTCCAAGAATCTCAATTGTTTCCACCATTTCCCTGACAACCATGTTAGAGCTACAAAAACGAGTGGACCAATGGACTAGAGCATCATCCCCATTGTCACTAATATTAATTGAGCATTTCCTGCAGGCCAGGAACTATGCTAAGATGCTTTACTTGTATTAGCTCATTTAACCTTCCCAACACTCCAACAAGGCACATGCTGTTATCTCTATTTAGCAGAGAAGGAACTGAGGCCCAAAGTTTGCATAACTTCCTCCAGTTCACAGAGCTATAAAATACTCCTGCTCTTCCTCCTTCTGGTGGCTGGATTTGTCATTGGTGTGACAAACAGGCAGAAAACAGTAATGGTACTTGTAATAGTAACGGCAACTGTTCACTGAGTGTTTTCTCTTTGCCAGGCACAGTACTCAGTGTTCTACATACGTTAACTCACTTAATCCCAGCAACAACATTGAGATATAATTATCATTCCCACCATACTAATAAATACATCTAAACTCAAAGACATCAACTTGACCATGGTCACCTAACCAGAAAGTGGGGTTCCAGTCTGTCTAGCCTCAAACCCTGAGCTTGGGAAGAGAAAACAAGGAGATAAAATATGGCTCTGAGTAATGGTTCTCAAACTTGTTTGTGCAGCAGAATCACCGAGAAGGCTTGTTAAAATCCAGATGTTTCTGATTCAGTGGGGATCTAGTTAGATCTAGAACTCTAAGCTGCAGCTGTGGTAGAAAGAACAGATAGCTTCCTTGTTCTTTCAGCTCGTCAGCTCTGTTGAACTTTGATCTCTGCCCTCAGCAATCATGTGAAAAACCACGTGGGTGATACGATCATGGATTCAGGCCTCCCAGAAACCTGGGAAACAGTTTTATCTCAGGAAACCAATACTAAAGCCAACTCTACCCTCCCAGAACTTCTCTTGGTAACAGTGATGGGGCCATTGGTGGCTTCAAAAACTTGGGTGGTTTGTGAGGACTAAGAAAAGAGCTTGGAAAGATGACCACTTAAATAAATCATATCCTTATTTTTCTTCTTTAAAGGGGGACCATTGCCTCTTTTCAAATGTTTCTCTTTCACGATGTACTTGAAAAAAAAAACCCAGTGCCAGAGTCTTTTGGATTTGGTGAAAGGTTAGCTTCATTTTTCCCAGAAGGAGTCCCATCCCTCTGCCAACCTCCTAGTCCCCAAGGCAGCAGTAACCACTGATCACAACCCTCTGCTTGCACTTTTGGACATGCCTGGTAGACTTCTCCTTTAAGATGCTAAAATCTCCAGAAAGAGCCATTGACTCAGAAACTTTTTAGTTGTTAAGATATAACCACAAAATTGACTTACCGAATATTTTACTATTATCTCCTTTGGACACAAAATATATTCCTAGGAGAGTTAATCTGATAAAATAAAATAAGAGGCCAATGTCATGATTCATTAGAGAGATAATTCTTGGAGAAGTAACATCCAGGCCCTGGAGTAAGGGCTGATAAAAAAAACTTGGCAAGCAGAGCCATGAGCATCAGGAAAGCCTGGTGTCTGTTATGCAAGTCTGTGAGAAAATTGAGGCTTAAGAAAAGTAAGTCTGAGTCCCTGTTTCCTAAACATTGCAGACTTCTGCATGCTTGCACATGCACATGCTCGCCTGCACACACGCACGCGCACACATACACGAAGGAAGAGTGTCTTATACTCACAGATTCCTAGAAACAGGGGGTGTGTCTCCCCATGCAGGGCCACCTGGGGAAGCACCAGATACACCAGGTGGGCGTGTGACCCAGGCTAGACCCAGCCTAGTGTCCCATCTTCCTGGTCACATGGATCTTCACCCCAGCTGGAACAAACCCAGCCCTTCCTTGGGATTTCTCTGCTGCTGTGCCTTCTAGGTTCTCAGAGCTGGAATAATCTAACACTTCTAAAACTCCAGTAATAAGAACTAATTCATGCTGAGTGACTGTTAGGTGCTGATCATACTCAAAGCATTTTACATAGGTTATCTCGTTTAACTTGATCTTCACAACCACTCTGTAAAGGTAAGTACTGTTTGCCCTGTTATAAAAAGAGGAAACTGAGACACAAGATAGTTCAGGCATTTGTTTGAGGTCATGACCTTGTGAGTGGTAGAGCCAGGATGCTGCCTGAGGCAGTCTGACTCCTGCACCCCAGCTCTGAACAATTATTGTATATTTTCTCTGGAATTGCTGGCAGCTGTGTTCCCTGCTGTTTAAGGAAAACTGATATATGATAGAAAAGAATACTAAACTGTTTCCCATTAGGAATTGTTTTCAGCTGCATATAGTAGAAAACCCAAATAACATATGCTTAAAGAGGATGTAGGGAGTTATTTTTCTCTTATACAATACAAAGTGTAGAAGAAGGCAGTTCATGGCTAGAATGCAGGGTTTCAATGTCATCTGGATGCAGGCTTTTTCTATCTTTCTTCTCCTCCATCCATAGTGCATGGTTTCCATCATTAAGTTTGCTTCATCATCCAAGATGGCTGCTGGAGCACCAACCATTGGGTTATGATTCCAAGCAGGAAGTAGGAAGAATGTGGAAAGGGACGAGATGGTGGTTCTATCAACAGAATCAACTCTTGAAGTCCCACCCTACAACTTTTGCTTGTATATCAATGGTCAACCTGGACTGAAGGGAACTGGGAATATAGTCTTCAAGATGGTATTTCTAAGGAAGAGGAGGAATATAGGAAGCAGCTCTCAAGTCTCTGTCACAAACCCAGACATGTTCTAACAGCAAACTAATGAGCAAGCTTCCGTGTGTCCAACTCTCTAACTCATATCTGCAAAACTGGGAAAAGATTTCAGTCTTCTGAACTCCAATTTATCATCACACAGAGAGCTCACCTCCTAAAAGCAGCAGCTAGTGTTGAATTTGGCATCCTTTTAACCTGAGGAAAAGCTGGCAAAATTGAGCAGAATCCACCGACATCTCCATGTTATCCTGGGGCTCGTAGAAAGCCTCGTGCAAGAGAACTAGCCCATTAGAAATGAAATATGCAGGAGGATGATGCCAACTTTCTCCAGGGGCTGCCAGAGACAGCGCTGACTGACATCCCGGGCAAATCACACAAGCTGGATTTGATGTTCTCTTGAATATCCCAACCCCCAGAGGACTTAGACCACCGAATCCATTCCATAAGAACCTAATAATGCAGCTATCAAAAGGCCCCTAGAGCATATGAGAATGCTTTATTCACAAAGTCCAACAGCCCTCATACACAAGCAGCGAAGGTTGGACTTCTCTCTAAATTTATGAGAGCAGTGAATTTATATTATTTCATATATCATATAAAAATGGACAGTGCTGTGACATTTATAAGACCCTTTCCCTCCTGTGTTATTCTTTCCTCGATGGATATTCAGACATACACAGCATACTTAGACTTGACTCATTCTTTAGGAAATACATCAAGAATTTGAGAGGGAGGGCATTGCTCATAATTAACCCTACATGTCTCTCTGTCGTTAGAAGATGGAAGAAGACAGTGATTCGTCACAGATGTGCACACACCCTCTTATGCACACTCACGTGGTCTGTAAGCAGCCCTTGCCAGACACTACACAGTTGTGGGCTTTTTGTTTGTTCATTTTTGCTTGTATGATTTTGCATGTGTTTTTCCCCTCCACCTAAAGCATTTTTCTCCGCCTTTCAGTCTGATGAACTCCTATTCGTCCTTCTAAACTCCACAGAGATGCCATGTCCCCTGAGAATCCTAAATTCTAAATTCCCTAGGATTCTCAAAACAAGCCCCTTGCTTTCTCTCCTGTGCCATGCAGGTACTTAGAGTAATTATCATAATAAATTGTTACTTCTTTGTTTTCACGTCTGCCTGCTTGACTGGACTGTGAGCTCACCAGCAGGAACCATGTCTTATTTATTTCTGTATTCGGTGCTGGGTACATGATAAGTGCTTAAGAATGTGGTTGAGTTTTAAAATGAATTGAGTTGGACAACAGCTCCCATCTTGCACTCGTCTTCCCCGAGCTTATGACCCATGTTATTGTTTCCTTCACTCACATACTTGTGCTCCAAGAGGAATCGCATTCAATCTCACTGTGCTCGAATTGCCCCTTTCACCTCAGCACCTACATGGGGCCAAAGTTCTGAAAGCTTCAAACTCAGATGCCAGGAAATTCACTTCCCTCTTTGCACCCTGGGTATTTTTACTTAGCTTCTCTAATTCTTCCCAAGAATCAGACCTATGAAAGAGGGAAATATGTCTTCTAACTAAACAGTTACAGATAAGAATTTTAATGAAAATTCCCTAACTGGTCTGGGAAAACAAAATGCATATTAATGGAAATGGATCAGGAAAGTTCCATGACATTCTCCTTATCTCTAAGTCAGACTGGCCGACTCTGAGCTCTGCTGGAGCCTGTGGGCTGTGGTTGAGGGGCTGTGATGGGTGGAATAGAGGACTGAGTGAGCACAAGGGCTTTTGAGGGAGGGTGGACAGGATGCTTGAATCAGATGTGGTTTATGTACAAGGTTATTAGACTTAGTTTTAGATCAAATTTTATATGGTTGATGGACATAAGGAGGCACAAGTTTGGAGTTAGCCAGATTAAGGTTTGAAAGATGGTTTGGTCAATTTCAAGCTTGATTAATTACATAGCTTGTGAGCCTGGGCATATTCTTTACTGGATCTCAATTTTATCGTCTGTAAAATGAAGATAGTAATATTCACAGGGTATCTGCTGGGATACAGTGAGCTTATCCCTTTAAGATATCTAGTGGCCCAGAACTGGAACACAGCTAGCTGAGGGTTACTTTCCTTCTTTCCTATTTGAAAGACTCGAGAGAGGCAGAGATCATCACCCCTGATTGTCCTCCCACTTGACCCTCTCCCCCTAACCTCTGGAAGAAAAAGGAGAGCTGTGTTTTGCCATGGAATGGAATCACTGTAGGCACTTTCTCTCACTCAACAAATATTATTCTGTGAATATTGAATTATGAATTGGACTACATTCCTTTGCTCAAGGAACTCACAGTCTAGAGAGAAAGACAAATCAGTAAGGAATTAAGATTTTATCCCTCCGGCAATAGAGAGCCATGAAGAGACAATCATCCATGGATACAGGGTAGAGAATGGGTGGGAGGCAGAGAGATGTGGTGCATCAATGCAGGTGAGAGCTATTTATAGCCAGGTAAAAAGGGTTGCAGAGGGGAAACTGTGGGAGGAGAAAGGCAGTTAGAGCAGGTGTGCTGATTTAACACATGGTAAAGAGGGAGACTTGACATCACTTGATAGACTGAATGGAAAGGAGGTGAGGAAGGAGAGGAATCTTAGAGTCTTTTACTGAGACAGGAATACAAAGGGAAGGAGCCTGTTGTGGGAGCAGGGAAGAAGGATTGATAAGTTCAATTTTAGACACTGAGTTTGCGATCCTATGGGACCTCCAAATAGAGATGTGCAGCTGGCAAATGGCTGTGCAGTTTCTCAACACTGTAAAGAGGTGTGAGCTACAGGCTGAGGCTTGGGAGTCACGATATAGATGGTGGATGACCTGATGAGATTATCCAGGAGATAATCCTAAGCTTTTGATCAGGAGACCAAATAAAATATTTATCACTTTTAATTACAAGGTTGGCTGTGTCTTTGAGGCCTAAGGTTGTGTAGCTAAAACGTGAGCAAAGAGTAAGCCATGAAATCAGGAATGGGACCCCACTGCAGCTTCAAGAATCCATAACTTGTTCTACATGGTTCAAAGATAGTGGCTTCTCTGGTCCTTCTTCTGCAAACATGTTTTGATTTGACTAATATTCAGAGAAAGGCCAGAGATGCAGCTGAGCTAAAGCATGACCACCGTACCTGTCCCCCTGGCCCATATTCCCACAAAGCAACTTAAGGTGCAAATGAGTGTGGACAGAGCTATGAGGACAGGATTCATCCTGGCCTGATGGAAGTCGGCCCTCCTCCCAAGTTTCCTCATGCCTTCCAATTAGGTCTCTGGCTTTCAACATTCAATTCAGTGTGCCCATAGCATTTCCTAGGTGCATGGCATTAGTCCTGCCTGGGCCATGTTGCCATGACAACAGCATTCAGTCAAGTCTCCTGGGTAAGAGCAGCCTGTCTCACCTTGGATTGTGTATAGTCTTAATACTGCCCCTGGAATCAAATTACAGGCAGGTGGGTCCAACTTAAACTGCTCTCTTCTTGGCTAAAGGAATTTGTAAGGGCATTTTACAGTAGCCATGGTAATTGCAAATCTTAACATATATGAATCATTGAGGTAGTTGTCTAAGAAAAGTTAACATTGATAGGCCTATTCACTGAAGTATCTCATATCCAGCATAAGGAAATAGTTGATCATGGACACAGAGTCATGGTTTCACACAATGATTACATAGTTGTCAAAAGAACTGACTCTGGAGCTTGACTGACTGGGTTCAGTCTGTGGCTTCAATGCCATTAGTGACCTTGGGCCCCTATTTTCCAGTCTTTAAAATGGAAATAATAATCCTATCCATGTCACTGCGTTATGGTGAGAATTAAATACAGGTGGAGTGCCTAAAACAGTATCTGGCACATAGTAAATGCTCAATAAACATTTGGTATTATTATTTATATGATTACTTCTAGACGTTTCTAGAAGGAGGATAGGGTACTGAAGCTTGTCTCAGTCTCACAAAGTCATCCAAAGTAAACATCACAAATATGGAGTTAATTAAGAAAAGGTGAATGGGAGTATGTCAGAGTCAACTTAGAAGAGCTGGAGTTGGAACACTAGCTGCACACAATCTGGCCAGTGACGTCTTGCAGAAGCTCAGACCATCACCGTGTTATGAAAAGGCCCGGAGGACTACTTAGAGTCCAGTTAGCTCTGACCAACCACATTCAATGACCTGGGTGTAAATGAGTCAAAAACACATGGACTCCATTTCCTGTCGAACACACATGAGTTTCAGAATTAAGAGGAAGGAGCACTTGCCAAAACGCATTTTGTAATAATCACTGTGATAATGAATGGTTCTTGAGCCGGAAATATCAATGGATCATCTGTGATGCTCATTAAACCCAAGAGGGAGCAGGTTGAAATACTCAGGAAATACTTAGAAAGAGATCAAAGAAGCTCTGTCCCATCAGAGTTTGAAAGTTGAATTAAAAATAGATGTGAGAAGAAAAAAAAGAAGGTGCTTCTTATTTTGGTCAGGAGCATGGCACTGAGAAGGAGAAAAAAAGATAGATTGAGGGTGACAACTTACTTCTCTGGACCGAATGCAGGATTGCATATTGGGAAGCTGGCTCCTGTGTCACTTCTGCCTGAGTTAGCTGCTGGACCTTGGACAAATTCCTTCACCTCCTCAAGCCTGTTTCCATCTGTGAAGTGAGGATTTGGGATACGACGGCCTCTAAGCTCTCCTGCCATTGTGAACATCAGTAAGCATTTTTAAGCAGAAAATAGGGACTAGAATCCTCTCGGTGTCTAGTAAGCAAATACAATGTCCTAATTAGAAACAATATATCAGGTACTTGAAGATCTGGAAGAGAAGAATGTTCGAGAAGAGAAAATTTTCCTGATCGTAGAAAACCTCTGCTTTTGCCAATTGAATGCCTCATTGAGGAAAGCTGAAAAATTCACATCCAGATGGGAATGTTTTCATAAGGCAGTTTTGGCCCAAGCTCCTGTTGCTGCAATCAACTGCAGTTTTCGCTAATGAGCTTTGACAGGATTAGAAATATTCAAGTAAATGAGAGATGTGGCAAATACACATTGTGACTGAACTGCAAATGTCTGGGTGAAAAAAAATAAATCAAAATTCACCCTAAGCCAAATATTCTAATCAGAGAACATACTTCTGGGATAACCACAATAAATCTAAATTATTATTATAATTATTGTCAGACCTTTATTGTTTAACCTTGGCTTAGCTAAATTTTACATATTTATGATTAGAATTTGGAGCAATAGTTTCTGAGCTTTGTCAGTTGCTAGTTTGCTCCTGGGGTCACTTGCCTTCATATTTGCTGCACTTAAGAGACCCTCACTTTAAAATGATGGCAACTGATGGCAGAAGAGGAGGGAGAGGTTTTTTAGATACTTCATTTTTCTCTAGTATTTTCTTGTTTTCATCAGAGCATTTATTTTCTATTATCAGGATTGACGATAATTTACCATAGATGCTGCTGTACATGGTTATGAAGGTGTTGCTCCTTACATAATTCTGAGATGAAAAAGTTGGCATTCTGCTTTTAATTCATTCACCAAAATTCTCAAAGAGGTCTTTTTCTTGAAAGAAGCATAACCTAAAATGGGTTTAAATCACTCAAAATTAAATAATTTCTTTAAGATTATTTTGTATAGTTTTAGGAATGCTAGCACACCAAACAATTCCACAAAGATTCTAATTATGAATAAAACTGAGTTTTATTAGCTGGCCTTGTATTATTATTCTAATTTTTATAAGCTCTTGTTGGCTAGAAAAGAATGTAAATTTCTTCCTAAAGCTATCTAGCTAAGACATTCTCTTAATGTTCCTAGAGTGAATCAATTTATCTATTTAACTGCTTGCAAGATCTTTTGTTTTTGTATGTAAAGTCAACAACTTTTACAGTAATTCAAAATTAGCATAATATTACATTCTTGAAATTAGTCAGGGCATGCCTACTTCAAGGAAATAATAGAAGTTCAACATATTAAACACATAGAGAGATTTTTAATTCAAGTTACGCCAACAATGCTTACCTACGTTTAAAAGTGAGTATTCGAAATGTTAATCAGTTTAACTGGCATACCTTGTCCATAATGTAGACTTGGTTGCAATCATTAGATACCATAGATGTGACTGGAATTTACCCAATCACGCAATCCTTGAGCCCACCCAAGTTCAGGGAGGCCAGAAATGATACTGAAGAAGCCTTTGGCTACTCAGCCTTCCAACAGTGGGGGCCAACGCCAAAGCTAAAGAGGGACTTTTGGCAGAATCCAACCTGCAGTGTCTTTTTGCAAAGTTCACAGGGCTTCCCTCCAGAGCCTCTTAAAGAGAATTCTTTGCTCAGCCATTTCTGATCCTTCTTTTTACTGTTCAAGATTATGGCTGGAAATTTTAAAAACTAAAGCACTTACATTAAATAAATGAGATAGGCATGGACCTGGAAGGCAGAAGCACAAGGTGTTAGAGATCGGCTGAGGTTGGAGAGAAAGACAGAGACCAGAGATTGGGGGGTGGGAGAGGAGGGAAGCAGCTGCTAGAAAGATGCAACTCTGGGGAGAGAGAGATGTTTTAAGATTGTGTTTAGGAATTTTTGTTGTGTGTTGTGTGGCAGAATTTTCCGTTTGCTGCCTCTTCAAAGAGACTTTCATAAATTCTCTTTTGGGACACTTTGATGTGAAATTTCTTTTCCTTCTAGATGAATCACATGCTTATTATTTTGAGAACAAGAAGCTTAGTCTTATTTAAATGGCAAAGAAGAAAGCCAAAATCATGCTCCTCTTGTGACAGTGTTCACATTTAAGTACCTCTTAGTCAGAAATGACAAATGGAATTACATTTCACTCACATTAGAAATGTTCATCTTGACTCAGCAACTCCACTTCAAATAATCTAGAATAATTAGAAATGTAGGCAAACATCAATGTGCATAACTATTCATTTTACTGTTTTATGTAGGAGCAAAAACAGCAGAAATCTCCAAAAGAGAAATGATTCAGTAGATGACATATCATCACAGGACGGAATGTTGTTATCTATTAAAATGATGGCTTTAAAGAGCTTTTTATTAATTTGGAAAGGTGTCTATTTTTAAGGGATTTTTGATCAGTGTAAAATATAATTTTATGACTCTGTGATGTATTTTTACCAGTATAAAATATATATTTGACACATGTTTTGTTTGCATATTCCTGAGAGTTTTCCAGGCAAAAACAGCTTTGGCTAGACAAATGGAATAGAACTTGGAGCTTCAAGTACCCATTTATCTGTGCTTTATAGCCCTTTGAAAACAATTTCCCCAGGGAAAAAGCCTGGCCCTGTTCAGGAGCAAGCACTTCTTCAGCTCACTTCTAAATAAATAATAGAATGGAGTTCAAAAAAGATGAGTTAGGCCAGGCCACCTAGTTTTTACAAGAGGATTTCAACTCTACCCTCAGGATATCACTCCAACTCCTGGAATCTCTACCACCACCACCACCCAAGCAGTCTCTTAAGACCCAGGGGTCTACATCAGTGGTTCTCAAAGAATGATCCCTGAAGCAGCAGCAGCAGCAGCAGCAGCACTTGGGAACTTATTAGGATGCAAATTATTGGACTCCACCCCAGACCCTCAAAACCAAAACCTCCTGCAGTGAGCTGATCATCTAGGTTTTAATAAGCCTTCTTGGGAATTCTGATGTAAGTGCAAGTTTGAGAACCATTCTTCCATATTTAACTCCAGGTGCTCACTGGTGGCAGACCTGACTACTATCTTCCCCAATACTCAGTAATCGTTGGATGAAAAACATTTTAAAACCATATTTACAGTTGATTAATTACAGGATACAAAGTCCATCTATTTTTCTTTAAAATCCAAAATCTTCCTCTATGGAGTGTGCTGCACCCCCGGGTTGGTTGCCTTTCCTGAATTCTCCTTGGTCTTTATGGAGAGATGCTACAAAGCACAGACCACGAAACTCATCTTTTGCCCTAGTTGGGGTGTTCCTGAAGTCTCTACTCTGGCAATCTCCCCTGACTTGAAATGATATATTATGAATTTATTTACTTGCTCATCGTCTGTCTCTCCCACTACAGTGTAAGATCCCTAACACGAATGTCATTAACTACTATGTTGCTAGCACCCAGAACAATGCCTGACCCAGAGCAGGTGTTTAATAATAATGCACAATAAATGAAAGAATAAATAGCATCATTAGTTACATTACACAGTGGCCACGTGTTTATAAGATTACTTCTGCCTGGTCATAACATCAACAAGAGCAGTATTTCTGTTGGTCATTTGGTCTGTTTTTAGTTTTGTGAACACCAAGCCTTTTGTCATTGACAAGGCTCCCCTTTTGGAATGTCAGATGCCAGGATAAAGGTTTTGATGGTTTGGAATTTTTGGTCATATCACCTGTTTTGTGACTTGAAATATGAGCACTTAACTGCAGTGTTCTGGTTCAAATTCCAGTCCCACCACTTACTTTCACTGAGACCTTGGGCAAATTAAATAATCTTTGTCTGCCTCAATCTCCTCATCTGTAAATTAAGATCACAAGAATTTTTACTTTATATGGTTAAGTGCCTAGAATAGTGCCAAGTTCTTAGTAAGTGCTGCTGTGATGGCGGTGGTGGTAAAGGAGATACGTAAACAGAGAGACATAAAGAAAATATGCTTAAGTGTTTATAATAGTCATCTCTAGGTGAGGAGTTAAGGAATTGCTATTTCCTTCTTACATTTCTGTGTCCTCAAAATCTTAAACAAAATACATGTTTAAAAAAAGAGAAGAAGAAGAAAGAAAGAAAGGAAAGGAGGAAGAAAGAAAGAAAGAAAAATCACGTGGGGTCCTCAACTTGTATAGCTGACTTTAAGAAACATGACAGGAGAATTTACTCTAGTCAGATCCCTAAAGAGCAATACACAGATCTGTCAGAAAAGAATCAGCCCTCCAGTTTATCCTAAGATATATGGTTGGAGCAGATGACTGTGAGAGACACAGAGGAGATGATTCAATCATAAAGATGGCCTTGTTGGCTTATTTCCCATAAGAATTCCTGAAATCCGACCGTGGACATGTAGGAAGATGGTGATGGTCTTGTACTTCCCTTACGTGTTTCAATCACAATAAAGGGTGTTATTTCACGGCTTTACTACTGTCTCTAAACTCTTACCCATTTTAAGCCCAATTTTAAAGTAAAAAATAACAAAAGAAGTGGCAAGCAATAAAAGGCACAGTTGTGGCAGAACCCACTTAAAGTGTGAGGCTCATTGCCTAGGTAAGGTGCAGTGCTGGGTTGTCTCCTTGCCCTTCCAGATCCCCCCTTCCCCCTGCTCTGTGCCCTGGGACACTGACCTCTGTGGAGTTTATCAATCGGGCTTCCGATTTCTGTCTGATTTCTGTCCATTTTGTCCAGTAGCCATCCCTGGCAAGGGACTGAAGGTCAAAAGAGAAAGACGTTGGAATATTTGCTCCAGGCTCTTCCCTGCAGGACCTTGGGTTGGCAGTGGTTGTGGTCCTCCACCCACGGCTACAGTCCCCATCAGGCAGCCCTCTATAACAGCTGCAAACACCTTCCATGTTCCAGCAACTGCTGCTTCTCATTTCTTCTCCAGGCTCAGGCTGGAATGGCTTGCTTCCAGCTTCAGCTAGCCCCAAAATGTTCCATCATAACTCACTGATTTCTCTTAACCCTCCCCAGACCTTCACTGAACTCTTGACAATGACCCTGTTCAAGTGTCAGGAGGGCCAAGGCTCTGACTGGTACAGAGGGAAACATACCAGGAGAGATGCAGTGATGGAAACCCACCAGGCTTGTCCACAAAACATGGTTCCAAGCCTCCTCGCAGCCAAGTCAAAGAGAAGAGCATAATGGATTACGTGGCTCTCCTATTCTAGCAAAAGGTAGGTAGCAGAAGATTTTATTTTCTTTATAAGGGGCACTGAGTAGAACTTTTCACAGGCATCTTTACAGAGTGGGCGTGTCCATACATCCCACCACCATCACAGTGCTCTAAATCCTCATGCAGGAAGAAAATGATCAGCACCAGGGTCAAGTTAAGAAATGGTGCAAGAGTGAGGGAGTTCAGCACCATGGGAGAAGGTCACCGTGTCTAGCCAAGGTGATAATCATGCCTGTAACCAGACTGCCAGGAACTTTGTCTTATTTACTGGGGTCTCTTGGTAGAATCATGCCACCAGACACAGAGAAGATTCTCAATAAATAATTGTTGAATAAGACAACGAATATCTTAACATTTTTGAAGTGTCATATCTTGGCCTTTTATATTATAGCTTCTAGCAATTCTTTTCTTATTCTTTCTTTTTTCTTTTTTTGGCTTTTTAATTTGTTTGGGGATTTTTTGTTTTGTTTTGTTTTGGTTTGGTTGGTTTGGTTTTTTGGTAGGAGATAATTAAGTTTGTTTGTTTGTGTATATTAATAGAGGTACTGGGGATTGACCCCTGGACCCCCTGCATGCCTAAGCATGCTCTCCGCCACTGAGCTATATACCTTCCCCACATTATAGCTTCTAAATGCCAGTTTTCCCTCAAGGAGGAAACATGACATGGTAGAACATGGTTCTCAAACTTGGCCGAACATGGGTGTTATCTGAAGAGCTGTGACAAATACTGTTGCCTGGGTTTCATGCCAAGTTATTCTGATTTCATTGGTCTGGGGTTCAGCCAGCACATGAGGGATTTTTTTTTTTTTAACACTATCCAGATGATTCTGATGTGCAGTCCAGATTGAGAACACGGTTTTGCAAAAATGTTGTGAGATTGGAGTCAAGAGCCCAGGGTTCAGGCCTCAATTCCACTAATGACAAGGAGGAAGTTCAATTCCTCTGAGCCACAGTTTTCCTATGTGTGAAAATGAAGACAAAAATACCTGCCCTGATTATCTCACACCTTTTGTGTGAATTAAGTCAAATCAGGTCCGTCAAAATTCTTCATAAATTCTAAAATACCTTACATAGATATCACCATGTTAACATACTGACAGTAGTAACACATAAACCTGTTTGCAGTGTTGAATATTCTTCCTCAGGTTACATTTTAAAGTTCCCACAGAAGTGCCTTTGATGTTGAAACTTTCTTGAGGTGCTACTTGAGGTCTGTAAACCATTATCTCCAAAGCTGAACAAGACACATCGTATTGGGCAACAAGACTGATAGTTCAAGGGAGAGGAAGAAGGCTTTCCCTCCAAACTTAATGAGCTTGTAAAACAGCCATGCTCAGAATGTGAGTTTCCATGGCCGTTTGGCCACACATCAGTACAGCCACAAGCTTGGTCATGTTGGAGGGTCCAGCTGTGGCCCAGGGTGGATGGATCTGATCCCAGCATTGTTCTTTCACACCCAGGTGTACGTCCCATGGTGGTGATCATTACCTTGGGTCCTTAGCACTACTTGGCTCCCTTCCATTGTTTGTCTCCTTAATGTGCGTGATCATAAGAGATTACATTCCTTTTCCTTTTCAAAACCTCCAATAGATATTTATAAAAATTCCATCTAAAATATTAGTCTTCCATATTCTAACTAGTATAATTCTCCTTAAATCTGGTGGGACATTCTGAAACTTTCTTTGGACTAAAATAAATAGTAGAATTCAAATGATACATTTTTATAAAACTGTAGACTGTCTTCTATTTACTTGAAAAATCTGTTTTCCCTATAAAGTGTTTAGTGTTTACTAGACCCCATTTAATTTCAACAAAATTTTCCAGGATGAGGAGTGGAGGTTAGAAAAACCTGTGGGTTTTTTCCGACCTAAATTTTACTGTAAGTTACCTTAATCGTGCGAGTCTCATGCTGGCTCATCACCACACAGCCATTTCCTAGAGCAAAAAAGATCTCCCTTCCAAGTCTGGAAGCCTTATCAATCAAGTCTGAATTCTTTAGGAAAATTACTTCTTGCTAATGCCATGATTTTAATCCAACCAAGTGCCTTTGGCATCTCTTTAAGTTTACTCTAGGCCCAAACATCAATTTATAAATTCATTTGTACAGATACTGCTGGGAGATGCCGAACTGGGATGGAGTAGGTTTCTAAGAGGCTGTAGGATTGTGAGGATGTGGAAGGCGCAATGAAGAGAAGGTCACTTTGCCTGGAGAATTTGCCTGAGAAGATCCAACTAAATGTTAGCTCTATAGATGAGAAACAGAACAGAATCCTCATAAATCTGAAAAATATAAGAAAATATGTTTAAAAAGTGAATAGATCAGATATAAAGCAAGAGATGGTGGGGGCATTCAGAAAAATATTAATACATTTTTTTAAAACAAACACTGGAATACTTTGACTCCTTGATAGCACTTATATGCTTCAATGATTTTATATGATCAACTTAGCAGTTCAGCAATTAGGCAAATTACAGCCATGTAATTTGTAATCAACCATGTAATCAGCCATGACAGATTACATGGTTTTAGCATGTAAAACCACGCCCAGATAAAAATCACCCTTTTTACGTGTACAATTCAGTGGTTTTTAGTATATTCACAGAGTTAGTATTTTCACCACTATTGCTACCTAATTATAAGAACACTTTTATCACCCCAGAAAGAAATCCAGACTCGTTAGCAGTCACTCCCCATCCCCCCCACCCCCACCCCTTACTTTCAAGCCCCGGCAGCCACTAAGCTGCTTTCCATCTCTATGGATCTGCCTGTCTTGGACATTTGCTACAAATGGAGTCATACAATATGCGGTCTTTGCATTCATGTTTTCCTTTAATTCTTTAGACATTGTTTCCTTTAGTTCTTCGCACATATTTATAATAGCTGATTTAAAGTCCAACAGTTGGACTTCTTAAGGGACAGTTTCTGTTGACTTCTTTTTCTCCTTTGTATGGGCCATAATTTCCTGTTTCTTTGCAGGTTGGAAACTGGGTATTTTATTTTATTGACACTGGCTATTTTAAATAATATAACGTGGCAATCCCCAAAATAAGATTGTCCTCCTCTCCGGGGATTGCTATTGTTGCTGTTCTTTGTCATCATTACTATTTGTTTGCTTATTCGATTTCCTGACTAGTTCTGTCAAATCTATATTATTTTTACTTGCAGCCACTGAAGTACCTTCTTGGTTGGCTTAGTGGTCAGCCAACGATTACAGAGATTTCTTTAAATGCCTTAAACCAGTATGTTTCCCACTCTTTTCCAAGGGGTTCTGTGTGTGTGTCGTGGCATGTCTTCAGCACTGTGGCAGTTTGCAATTCTGCCTGAGCCTTTACTACTTGCTTATACAGAGCCTCAAGGTCAACCAGGGGCTAGAAATAAGAGCCTTCTCTTTTCTGGTCATGCACATGTGGGTGGCCTTCTAGATTCCGGGTAATATGTTGGAGCTTTTCAAAGACCCCTGTAGACCTCTCATTCTTCAAGTTTCCCTTTGGAAATCCCCACCTGGTACCACTGCCTCCAGCAATTGTGGTGCTACACGATTGCCACTGATTATTTACAACAAACATACTGGGAAAATAGATTTCCCACTGAGTAAGGTCTGAGTCAAGTTAAATAAAGACCAGCTCTGTAAATGAGGTTTTCAGAGAGCTGCAAGACAGGTCAAATCATGATAACTCTGGAAATGGGGTTTTAGGGGAGCTCCGAATCCATTTGCACTCTTCGGGGCTGGGAGGCTATTGGTTTTCACAGCTGCTGGGGTTGCGAGGCTGTCTGTATTCAAGGCTACCATGAAGCTGGGGAGAGGAGGATGAGATAGGAATAGTTAAAGTGCCACAAACTATGCTGTCCTTATCAAGATACAGTCGTTTTTCTTGAATAAATTCTCCTTGGATTTATGCAAACTTTTAATTAATTTACAGAGTACTGAAAAGGTTACTTTTGAAAAATTTTACTGTCATTTTTGTTGCTTTTATTGAGGAGTGGATTTTATTGAGGAGTACTTCCATTCTGGAAGTACTTCTCCTCCAATTAATAATTTCTCAAGTGTCATTGAGATAGCCCTGGTTTGGAATCTCAGCTCCAATTTCAGCCAGCCATGTGACCTTGGACAAGATATGTGACCTTCCTAAGCAGTGTGGTTTCCATTTCAGAAGATTTCTGCAAGGATTATCTTGGAAAATATATGTAAGAGCCCATAGTAGATGCTCCTAAATGTTTATTTTTCTTTCACTTTGCCTGAAATGAAGTGATACTAGCATGCCACTCTAGTAGCAGATGTAGTAACAAACCTGCTGTCCATTAACTGTCAGCCTGGACAGATCACTTCAGTTCTAGGCATCTGTATCAGCTGTAAAATGGAGGGGTTTGCTGGCCTCCTGAGTCCATTCCAGCACTGTTTCTATGAAAACTGGTGCTTTCTTTTTCTACTAAGCAAATTAATAGTGCCAATAGGCAGGTTTTTAAAAAATGACTCTAAACACTGCCTCTAAGCATTTTCAAAGTCAAAATAGCATGATACATTTACCTGCACAAAATATGTCATTTATAGCTTATTTTATTAGCTTGTCATATTAGACATCCTTTTAAGCAGAGTATTATTAATTTGGGGGATGTTTAAATTCAAATGTACTAACAGAGTTTCAACTATTAATTCTGATTTTCATGAATTTGCACTATCCATATTTTTTCTAAATTTGTAAGGGAAACTGAAGCAAAAATAAATTAATAAAATAAAAGTTCGGGCTCTACACTGGAATTTGACACAACATTGTAAAATTATTATAAATCAACAAAAAATGTTAAAAAATAAAATAAAATAAAAGTTCAAAAGTGCAAGATAATCAAATTTTGGATTTAGAACAAAATATAGTTATCTCAAGAATTAAAATATATTTAATATATGATATAATAAATATAATATATACATGTATGTTAAATACATTTTTTTCACTGAAGACTAAAACTGTGCTTAGATTCAATTCCAAAGACAAAGTAAAACAAATAGATTAAGCCTCCTTTTCAGCTCACTTGGAACAGCGGTCTTTTCCTGCAAAAATTTTTGAGTAATTACATTTCTAACTCACAGGACCTCCCAGATTTATTCATAGTAAATATTCTAATACCTGCCACTACGGTACGTCTCTCTCCATTCTGAAATCTACTCTAAAAGAAACTACACAGTATCAGACTGTGAGGAATAGTGTGACCTCGTGTCTGTCTTCTGCATGTTCAATAACTCTTCATTCACTTCTCATGTCTACTTGAAAAGCTGTTTTGTGGCAATAAATCCCCCTTTTCCAAGCAACTGAAGATATTGGGCAAACTGAGGGTGAAAGGATCCAAAATTTGTATTTGAAATGCAAAGGTGGAATTTTAAAGTAACTGTTCACTTTTGATTATAGAAATGATATATTTTATAGGTAAAAATTATAAGAGTATCCAAAAATAAAAATATGGAAAAAAGTCACCTATATTTTGGTCATGAAGGCATGGTTATTTTTAATATTATGGTGTTTTGATTTTCTACTCACATACACATATATAATATAGATATACACATATAAATATTAAAAAATATAAATATATTCTCTCTCTCTCACTCTCTCTCTCTCCAGTCATCCCTCGATACTGTGGAGGATTGGTTTTGGGTCCCCTGCAAATACCGAAATCCAAGGATACTCAAGTCCCTTACGTTAAATGACACAGTATTTGCATGTAACTTACATACATCCTTCTATATACTTTAAATCCTCTCTAGATTACCTACAATACCTAATAGAATGTAAATGCCATGAAAATAGTTGTAAATACAATGCCAGTGCCATCAGTTATCAGAGTGTGGCAAATTCAAGTCTTACTTTTTGGACCTTTCTGAAGTGGTTTTTTTTTTTTTAATATTTTCAATCTGAGGTTGGTAGAATCCATGAATGTGGAACCTACAGATACAGAGGGCCAACTTCGTATGTATATAGAGAGAGACAAGAGAGAAAGAGACTTCTCTGAGAGTAAACCGTCTCTAAAATGTAAGTGTACATAAGAATTCCTAGAAAAGGAACAGTTCAAAGAAGAAAGGGGAGCCCTAACCAGACGAGTGTTCTTAGGAAGGGCAGCCCTCAGCTATGCATCCTAAGGTACATGTGTAGCTGCTGACCCCACGTCACCTTGGTCCATCTCTGAGTTCACCTTCAGCTACAGGGGACTAGTGACTAGCACACTGACAGCTGCATACCGCAAGCACCATCTCTCTCTGCTTTTCAGTCTGAGGGCTTTCTCCAGCATCACGGAGTAGTCAGGGTAGCAGGGATGAAGGCCATGCATGTGCCTAAGAGTGTGAGTTTCTTTTCACCAAAGCTGATGTAGTTACTGCTACTGATGGGTACCCGGCCTACCAGGAACCAGACTGATACTGAGCTCTCTTTAAGGAGACCAACTAAACATTTGGTGTCTTGAGATGAGAGCATCTTGGATTATCTGGGTGGGCTGTAAATCCAACAATAAGGGTTCCTGTTAGAGTGAGGCAGAGGGAATTTTGACACAAAGAGGAGACAGTGATGTGAAGAGAGAAGCAGAGTTTACAGTGATGCAGCCACAAGCCAAGGAAAGCCTGCAGCCCCCAGAAGCTGAGAGAGGTCGGGAAGCATTCTCCCTAGAACTCTTAGGAGGAAAGGGGCCTTGCTAACACCTTGATTTTGAACTTCTGGCCTCCAGAACTCCGAGACAATAGGTTTCTGTTTTAAGCCGCCTAGGTTGCATTAATTTGTTAAGGCTGCCACAGGAAACTTAATATACAAGTGCATCCAATGTTACTGTTACCCAATGTTTTCTCACTTTCTAAAGGAAAGTAGAGATCCAGAATTCTTTACATGTGCTATCTCCTTGTTTTTATTTTTATTTTTTCTTCTTTTTAAAAATAATTTGGTGGGGGAGGTAGTTAGGTTTATTTATTTATTTGTTTATTTTAATGGAAGTACTGGGATTGAACCCAGGACCTGGTGCATGCTAAGGTCCTATAGCCAAAACATGGAAACAGCCTAAATGTCCATCAACAGGTGACTGGATAAAGAAGATGTGGTATATTTATACAATGGAGTACTACTCAGCCATAAAAACTGACAACATAATGCCATTTGCAGCAACATGGTTGCTCCTGGAGAATGTCATTCTAAGTGAAGTATGCCAGAAAGAGAAAGAAAAATACCTTATGAGATCGCTCATATGTGGAATCTAAAAAACAAAAAGAAAAACAAACAAACAAACAAAAACAAAGCATAAATACAGGACAGAAATAGACTCACAGACAGAGAATACAGACTTGTGGTTGCCAGGGGGGGTGGAGGGTGGGAAGGGATAGACTAGGATTTCAAAATTGTAGAATAGATAAACAAGATTACACTGTATAGCACAGGGAAATATGCACAAAATGTTATGGTAGCTCACAGAGAAAAAAATGTGACAATGAGTGTGTACATGTCCACGTATGACTGAAAAATTGTGCTGAACACTGGAATTTGACACAACATTGTAAAATGATTATAAATCAATAAAAAATGTTAAAAAAAATTAAAAGCCATATCCACAAGAGAAAAAAAAAACCAAACCATCCAAACAAAACACATGTGCAAGTCAATTCAGGATCACTGATACAAGTCTGCCATCTTTCTGCTACGTATTCATGGAGACTTTCCAATGCTCAACCACTCAGTAGTCAACTCTGACTTCATCCAAAAGTCTTTTTTTTTTTTTTTCTTTATGGGGCTTGTTCTGGAAATAGGCAAATTGATTTCTGAAATCACAGATAGAAAAGAGAAACCGTCTTGTTCTTTACATCCATCATGGCTGAACACTGAAAATGAGAAACATTTCTGATCCCCTGTTGGATGCACTTAGGGACATAAACACATTGACTAGCTCTTTTGAACTTGACATGTATCTTTCAACCCAAATCTGTGTCGGAGAGGGTTGCTAAATTTGGCCTATTCAGACATCTACCCTCACTAAGAATTTGACCAGCAAACACTGGCTTGCAGGCCAATGACCCCGTCAGAACTCAGCCTTGAGCCCATCGCAGCCACCGCCTCTCAGCATTCCCAGGGTGTTTTGAATAATTGCTGTTAGATTCATTCCTGTAAGTAGTTTTAATTTGTTGTCTCCTCATTAGCATTTTTAGGTTACTAAGTCGTTTTGCCTGGATTCCAGGGTCATTTTTAAGAGGAAAAAGCAACTAACCTTTCCCATATTTGGGCTAGGCCTAGCCAGCAGGAGGCCCGGGCCTCAGTCCCAGTTTGCCACTAAACAGCTGCATGACCTTGGCCAACTCTCTTCACCTCTCTAGTCCTCAATTTCCTGTAGCTGATCTCTGAATTTCCTTTCCGCATTAAAAATTATTTTGACAGGGTAATTTAATTATGCAGTAAAGCCTCCAATCTAGTTCATCTTTCTTCAGACTTAGCCAAGGGTGGAGAAGGCAGGACGCAGGCTTGGGTTCATTCACCAACTATTCAGTGGGCTTCTACCATATGCCAGACCCTGTGCCAAGTGCTGGGGTTACAAACCTGGATAGAACACAGACCCTGCCTCGTGGATCTTGCAGTCTATTGGGAGCTGGGGGTGCAGCTACAAAGAAGTCAGCAAATATGATCTAGGACTGTGTTTGAGGGCTGCATGGAGCTCAAGGGAAGCCTAGGAGAGGCCATGCAACTCACATAGGAAGAGTCAGGGGAGTGTCATTGAGGAAGTGGTGCTTGCAGAACAGGCAAGGGTTAGAAAGGCAAAGAAGAGACACCATGGCCCATGCAAAACATAAAGGAGTAAAATAGTCCCTGGAAAGTACGTGGGACTCAGACAATGGCCAACAACTTTTATCTGAATGAATAAAATGGGACAACAACAACACCTGATCTACATTTTAATTCTTTTTTTATTATTATTTTTATTGAGGTATAGTTGATTTACAATGTTGTGTTCATTTCTAACATACAGCATAGAGATTCAGTCATATATTACTCATACTCTTTGTCATTATAGGTTATTGCAAGATATTAACTATAGTTCCCTGTGCTATACCATAGGGCCTTGTGATTTATCTATTGTATACACAGTAGTTTGTATCTGCTAATCCCGAATTTCTAATTTATCCACTGCCCATTTCCCCTTTGGTAACCATAAGTTTGTTTTCTATGTCTGTGAATCTGTTTCTGTTTTGTAAATAAGTTCATTTGTCTCATTTTTTTAGATTCCACATGTAAGTGATATCATGTGATATTTGTCTTTCTCTTTCTGACTTAACTTCATTTACTATGATAATCTCTACCTTCATCCATGTTACTGCAAATGGCATTATAATTCATTCTTTCAAGAAACAGGATTCTCTAGATGTTGCTAAATAGGTGTGAGCTAATAGTCTTACTACTGAATGCAATCTGGGCAATGTCCACTGCCACAATGGCTCACAATGGAGAATTTTCATTTCCCACACACCTATTCATATAAAACTTTAAGTTCTTGGGTGCAGAATAGATTCCCTACCATATGCTACCTCTTAAACTTTTGTGGTTTCATGACTCCACCACCCAAGTGTTGAAAGTATTCACAGCTCACAAACAGGAAGTTAAGGATAAGATAAAACTTTTCAGCTTACCATAAAAGACCCAATATACTGTATTTCTAAGTGAAGAATATGTTCCCTCTAATTTGATAAGGATGAGAATCAGCAACATACTGTGATTTCTTGTTCCTGAATGTTCAACTACATAAAACACAAGATCTACAGACAATGACCCCCTAATCTAAAGTAGTTTTACAAGTTATTCCTTCAGTTGATACTTCCAAGGCTCAGAGGAATCAGGCAAAGAAAGAAAATTGTAAAAATAGTCAGCACTCAACAGCTCTTCCTAAACCAGTTAAACTGCCACAGAATTGACCTGTGTATAGAAACTCTCTGGAACTTCCAATTAAAGGATCTCATCTGACCTTTGGTTTAGGACAAATGCCTTTTCAGGAAAGTCAGCTGTAAGACGGTGTTAGCATCTTGGGACAAAGAGGATTGGAAAATGAACATCACCTATTTTCCTTAAAGAATAAAACCATAACAAATAAGTTAATTTGTGTATATATTCCCATGTTTATGCAACAGCTACTAGGTCAGTTCAAATATTTTTCACTTTTAAAAAGTCCGGGAGAACTCGATAGGACCTCTTGTGACCTTTTTCAAATGTTGGAAGCCATTCTGCACAAAGGAAGCAATCACCAACTGGTGAGGGCACAAAAGAATGGAAACAACCACCAGCTAAGCACACACAACAAAAAGCCAAAGTCAGGAAACATCCTAACCTGTGGTCCTGCTGCCCCTTTCCCCACTCCCTGCACCCGCTCCAGTTTAGTTTTTGCTTTATCATTGCTGAAGATGGAAATCTGTTATACCAACAATCAGGATGCCTTCTAGCATGTCTCAAGCGACTCAGATCCTCTTCTTACTAAAATTATTTGGTCTCACTCACTTAGCTCCCTTAAAGAGACCAAAAAGGGGGGGGGCATTAAAAATGTATGAAACAACTTGAAGTTTAGGCATGTTTTATTGCTGCTGTGATCCATGACTTAAGCTATTTCATTTACAAACCACGAACACTTGTCAAAAGAACGCTGGTCTGCAAAACCGAATACTTTTCTCTGAAACAGTCCCTTGTCTGCACCAGACTTAGTTTGATATGCTTTGGCTCACATTAATTTTGCTTTTATCTGTTTCTCCTGAATAGACATGATTTTATTTACCTTTAAAACTAATCTGTAAAATATGGGAACTTGAGAAAGCAAACATGAATTATACTCATTCCTTAGGTTTTATCAGGTAGATCAGGCTGAAGTTAACTCTCTTTGTCTTCAAGGAAAACATACAAAAATATTACCTCTCCATGCCATTATCTTTAGTTTGAGGGAGCGCTTGATTCTTTTCCAAGGCAAGTGCAGTGGTCTGCATCCAGGAGTTCTTAAACCTCCAGAAAGAGGTGATGAACATGAAGGACTGAACTTGTCCTTAACGGAAGTCCAATGCCGCCCTCCCCTCCAGCCTGAAGGCCGCAGGCGTTAGGTCCTATTTACTGCCTGTAACCTCCTTCAGGGCATAACAAAATCTCATTTCTCTGTGGACCTCCACCACCAGATACATAAAGTAGCAGGAGTTCGGTAAACATTTGTTGAATTGGTTAACTTCATGACAAAAAGAACGGAAAAGCCCTAAATAAATTGAGAACAAAATAAAAATAAAAATTTTAAAAATAATAATAGCTAACATTTATTGAGAGCTGCTGGTGCCAGCCCTTATTTTAAGTACTTAAGCATATCTCAATGTGTTAACTTTATACAATAGCCAAAGGAGGTTATTAGTATTATCAATATTAACATTCATTATTATCAGTAGTCAGTAGAAGATTCTGCTTCTATTCCCCAGTTTCCTGGTGAGGGAAATGAGGCGCAGATAAGTTAGTAATCTGCCCAAGGTCTTGAAGCTTATGAGTGATAGATCTGGGGACCACACTCCCAGGCAATCTGTCTCCAGAGTCCATGCAAGTAGCCACCACCATGACTAATCGTCATGTATCCAAAGAGTCCCTGGGTTCTACCAACTTTTGCTATAAACTGTTGTCCAGATGTTGTGGCTCTTTCCCCATCACATTCATCATAAATTCCATTGCCCCACTTTTCAACAGAGAAGTTCTGGGGGCCACCTGCGGCCTCAGAGTGGTTAGGTGCTCATTATAAGAGTTACACATGTAGAGTACCTCCTTTGTGTAAAGTATTTTCTGACATTTAAAGGGGTGTCACAAGAAAAGGGGACTAAATCTGTTCCATGTTGGTCCAGAGAAGATGACAAGGACTAGTGACAGAAATTACTGGAAGGCTGACATTCACCCTAGTCCTTTATTACTTCAAACACAGAGAAAGTTGAAGGAATAATAAATTGAACACCTCTATACTTACTCCATTCAACAATTAACTTTTTGTTATATTTGTTTTATCTACTGTATATAAACATATATGCCTTTTTCCTGAGCCATTTTAAAGTTTGTTGCAGATATCAAAATACTTCACCCGTGTTTTTAAAATGCATCTCCAGTAATAAGGGCATTCTCCTGCATAACCACACCACTATGATCCACACCTAAGAAAATTAACAATAACTGAGAGGATGGATGTGCTATAATACATAAAGGAATCTGCTTAGAATTAGAGCGCCTCAAAAATCAAATATTCAGCAAGTTCTCTGTCCCTGGTAGAATGACTTCTTAACCACCTCTCAAGGAAAACATAGAAAGACTTCACACACCAGGGCATGATTGAAATTCTAGCTCCTTCCTGAGTCTGAGTTACATAACTAAAGTCCCTTCCTATTATCTTATCCCTGAAAGAGAACAAAATCTAATCCACTTCTCTAGAAATAAGTGTCTTGTTTTTCTTTCTGCCATCACTCTTAGTGCCTTTTCTCTCATAATCCCAGCTATCTGCCCACAGGGGCCGCCCAGTCATCCTTCCTGACTCCACTGCGTAATTATTGACTCTTGAAGTTGGAGGATTCCATCATGGCCTCCTAAAAACAACCTTTGCCCACTCTGCACCCACCTTCTTCACTACCCCAAAACTGAATCTTCAGTAGTCCTTCAAAAGTTCCAAGTCCAGCTTGATGCCTGAGTTCTCCTAGAATGGGAAGTCTGGGTGTGGTCCCACCTGGGGTTATAGCTTATTGGTCTAAGTGCAAGGAAGGACAGCACTGATCTATGAGCCTAAAATATGGGGTTAAGGATGATCTGAGTCCAGGAATAGTGAAATAGCTAGACAGTGCGAGTGAAGGAGCCATCCAAACAGACCAGGCTGATAGCCAGGATCCACCATTAGGCAACAAGACAGAAACTGTATTAGTCAGGATTTTCCAGAGAAATGGAACAAATAGGAAATGCATATATGAATGAATGAATGAATGAATGAATGAATAAATAATTGTTTGTCTGTTGATTGATTAGAAGGTATTGATTCACACGATCATGGAGGCTGAGAAGGCCCATGATCTGCCATCTGCAAGCTAGAGACCCAGGGAGGCCAGCAGTGTAGTTTGAAGGTCTGAGAGCTAGAAAGCTGATAGTGTAGATTCCAGTATGAGTCCGAAGGTTTGAGAACCAGGATCCTTGAGGACAGGATGAGGCCAATGTCCAGCTTCAGCAGTCAGGCAGACAGAGCAAACCCTCCCTTCCTCCATCATTTTGTTCTATTCAGGCCCTCAATGGACTGTATAAAGTCATATTGGGGAGGGCCATCTGCTTCACCACCAATTCAAATGCTAATCTCTTCCAGAAACATCCTCAGAGATACACCCAGTAATAGCCTTTAATCAGGCAGCAGCCAGCTATGCAACTGGCCTCCCTTCCCCTGGATCCTCCTTCAGCTTTTTCCCCTCCTGGACCAGTTGTGTGTTTAGCTCCTTGATGCAGGGTGCTGGCTTCTCCTACAAGATACCACATTAGCAACACTGGAAGCAACAAGAACTAACTTGAGTTCTAGTCAGTCTGCATGGGTTCCAGCTTGTCCTTGCTCTCTCCCTCCTGATGTCCATCTCCCCTGCCCAGCCTGCATGCCCTGTGAACTTCAAGCTCATGATCAGACACAGAAACAGCTCAAGCATAAGACAGGAAGAGACCTCTGATACACAAATAGGAGGTATATACGGTATCTACATACACATACACATGCGTGTAGGTCTGCTTCTCTGATTGAATCCAGACTGACTCAGTGCTCAGAGGAGAGTTTCAGGTCCTCCTCTGCTCAGTGTCTTCAGGTCACATGAATTTTCCACAAGATTGTTACCAGCAAACAATTTTATATGCTTCCCTGTCAGGAGAAATGAAAACACTAGAACCCAGCCATTTCTAAGCAATTTCTCAAACATCTGCAAGCTGATACCTTACATTAAACATTCTACGCCCCATTCCAAGTGGAAAAAGTCCATGATTCTCATGCTATCAGTGTTTCTGTTGTCGTTTTTCTCTCCATATAGTGAAAAGCCACCTATTAGCTATGTGATTTTGAGCAAGTAACTGCAACTCTTTGCACTCCATGCAGCTATAATAGGACTGTTGGGATGATTAAAAATAGTGGAAGTAAAGACATCTGTACAGTATTCAGTGCAGGGTCATTGTTCCATTGAAGGGAAAAAAGGAGAGAAAGCAAGGAGTCTTGAATTTTGCCTGAAAGAAGGACAAATATTGCCATCTGGAAGAACTGGGATCAAAAAATCAGGCACAGATGCAAAGTAAGAGCTCAGGAATTTTTCCAAATTCACTCTAGGATCTTGGCTAAATCAGTTTTGAAAGACCTTTTATTTTAAGAAGGTAAAATGGAGGTAGAGTGACCTACATATCAGAGGAAGAGTTCTTCAGCTTACTGAGTAATTGTGCTTGAGAGACTGGGGCACCTGCTTCCAGGAGCCATAAGACAAATGTAAGAACTTTACGATGTTGAAAGAGAAGGCAACATTTTAATCTTTTAAAAATTATTTTTGAAATTAATTTTATTGATAGTTTTAAATAGGAACAAATTAACATAGACCAAAAATATATAATGAAAAGCAATCCTCCTTCAACCATTTTCTCTTTCCTCTATTATTCATTTCTTACGTGTCCACCCAGAAATAATCTATATGTGTATAAATACATACACGCATGCATGCGCACATACACATGCACACACACACATCATTATCCATCAATAGAATATACGTCAAGTAGATACATATGTTTATATACAGTTATATATTATGTATTTCATTCTTTATTTTAACGTAGTATATTCTTCTCTACTTTGCTTTTTATACTTCACAATGTATCCTGGAACTTCTCCATTTCAGTACAAACATGCCTGCCTCATTATTTTTAATGGTTGAATAATAGTCAGTTGTATGTATGTACCAAAATTGCAATCATTTTTGACTTGTGCAATTACATTGCTGCCAATCCGTCACTAGTAAATAATAATGCTGCGAAGAACCCGCTTGTACACATTATTTCACATATGTGTGACTATCTCTTAGGGTAAATTCCTGGGAAAGGAAACTGTTGATTCAAAAGACTTATCTGCTATTTATAGACATTGCTAATCTACTCTTGTTAGAGATTATATCAATTTATATTCCCACTATCCAATTCTGTTTCCCTTACACAAACAACACTGTTAGCAAAAATATTGTCATTACCAATCCAGTAAAAATAAAATAACTCATGTCAGTTCTAAGTGGCGTTTCTCTTGTTATAAGTAAAGGTTGGATCTTTTCATATTTAATGAGTTTTTTAATTTTTTTCTGTGAATTATCTGTTAACAGGCTTGCCAATTTTTTATTGGTGATTGGTTTTCCTTGTACTGATTTGTAGGAAAACGCTTTATACTAAAGAAAGACACCCTCTGTGATGAGTTGTAAATACAGTTGGTCTTTGATCTTCTGACCTCATGGTGGTTTTACCAGGCAGAATTCTTCTAAACAAGATATAACTTTATATCCTATTTTGCTCCTGTAAAGTGTTTATCTATCAAAGCTTCCTGAGGACTCAAAAGATTATTCATGAAAACCTATATTAAAACTCCCAAATAACATTAATTTAATAAAATGTTACTTGGATTTGACCTAAGCTTGAAATCAATCATAGGTGAATAAGTTTCTCCAAAAATGTGTATGTCCAAGGAAAAGCTTGAAGGATTCCATAAATGAGTGTTCAAGAAATATTAAGAATTGGCCAGTTTGGGGCATATGAAAAACTTGAGAATTAGTCTAATTAGATCTTTCTGTTTCAAATATCAGTATTGTTAAGGTATCTGTGCTAAATACTGAATCTTAAAATATTAATTTAACAAATGTATAATGATTCTTATTAACATAAAAAAAAAACTGTAGAAGAGCCACAAACTACAAGGCACACTAGTAACTCACAGAAAGAAAACCCCCAAAGCAAAAATCTCCTATCTGCAAGCATTCCGCAAGGCTGCCTGCTCCCAGACACACTCCTCACAGGCTCCAGAGCAGCTTCTGCTGCGAAGCAAAGGGCAAACCACCTCCAGAAACCAGAGCATTTGGCCTGTGTGCCATCTCTCCCATTCACAAAGGCATCTCAGTGAGACTTGTCCCCTGAGATGGGAGGAGAATGGAGTAATTCTCTTCTCCAGTTGTAAAAATCAAGTGCTGTCCCAGAGCCAAACTTAGAGAAGGATACAGGCAGAGTGATACAGGCAATCAGGGTGAAACAGGAAGGGCAAGAGAATTCCAGAGACTTGGAAGCACCACAGACAAACCCAGCAGGTACTCAGAAAAGAAAAACAGCGTCTCTCCCTTCTGACTGAGTTCACTGCTATCCTGGGAAGGCAGCCATCCATCCATCATTTAGCAGAGCTCTCTCTTCTGAGCCTTTCCTTGGAGAAGGGTCACACCCTCAGCTGGGGAGCCCCGGGTCTGCAACCTCAGAGAGCCTGGTGTTGTCACAGATGCTGCTGGTTCCCTTGCTGACCCTGACTTAAGGGCCCATGAGCACCCCTCGTGGGTTCTCTTTCCAAGTTCTCTCCATTCCGGTTCCTGAGATGGCCTTTGGGTTTGTGGTCTTCCGTTTCATTAGCAGAAGGAGACTCTGTCAGTAGGTGCAAGGAAATGTGTTGTGAAAAGGAGCTGCTCTGGACTCCCCTCAGCCAGCAGGAAGCTAGAAAAACCAGTGTGTGTTTTTTATGGCTTCACTCTGGGTCAATGTGCCTAAAATACGAGCCAGAGGGAAAGCAGTGGAGCGGGCTCTTCTCTGGCCAAGGACGGAGGAAATATTCTAAAATCAATAAATGCAGTTGCCGCATACCATCAGTTCTCACTTTCAATATTTTAAGCAGACTTTCTGCTCTTTTCTTCTCTGCCCACGCATTCAGCTGGAAAGCACTGCGGACTTCACAGGACAACCAGCATCTGAGAAATATCGAGACTTACGGAAGTGCTAAACTGTGCAGATGCTGTTGATACACTTGGTCTCTAAAGCCAGCTGTCCGTAGCTACGCCAAAGCTTTGACAAAAACAAGTGGCCGTAGCTGTCACAGCCAGCAGGACCATCAAGAACAGACACCCTTCTTACAGATGAGGCAAAGAGGCCAGAGGTGCTTAAGTGTCTTGTTGAGGGTCATTCGGCTGCAAGTGGCAGAGCCAGAATGCTGAGCCAGGTCTTCTAACTGGAGGTCCTGTGCTGCTTCCATGATCCACCTATCAAAGGACTGCAAATCCAATGGCCCTTGTACCCACGTGCAACTGGCTGTCCAGAGGGTAGGATTCTGTGAAAGGATTGCTATACCCTTCTTTGAGCACGTCTCAGCAAAAGAAATGTCTCTCTCTCTCTCTCTCTCTCACACACACACACACACACACACAGTACATCTTATGTACAGTGCCTTTTCAGTCCTCGAGTCAGAAAGCAAACCCTTAAGCCCTTGGGCTTCTAACAAGTTGTGTGCACTCTTCCTTAGCCAGTAATTGGGATGCTTTCTGTAATATCACACCATATGACAGCAACCATTCATTTGTCCAAGACAGTGAAAATTCTAACCAATCCAGAGAAGTGACCTTTGCACATCTTTCCACTACTATTGTTCAGAGATGTTCTCAGGTTTTGAGAATTTCAGATGGTGTAATAAATACTTCTTGCTGTTTATCTTTTGACTTTGGTGACTCCCAGATGAGGCTTGTCCAAAAAAAAAAAAAGATTTAAGGAAAGGAAAAATTATGGACTTTCAACTAAAAGGCTAGATTTAAAATTTTTATTTGGCTGACATCGTGTTTGGCCTGGGAGGCAAGAATTTTCCCTCAATTCTGCTCTAGAATTAAATGTCTTACCATTTTGCCAGATGTCTCATCTTTTCTAACAAGTGTCACTAAGATGATAAACTTTTTGGAGTAAGACATAGGACTGGCTGGGAGAGGCCAAAGGGCACAGAGAATCCCATTTCTTCAATGGCATACATTGGTAGCTTGCATTCAGTACAGGCTGTTAGCTGAGACTCCCACATACAAGGAACTGGAAATTCATCTTCCTGTCTTGTGGCTCCTGGACACACCAGAGTAGTCACTTCCCTCTGATTCTACACTTACATTTCCATTTTTTCCATTTTTATCTCTCTTCCCTCCTCCGTACAATCCTGTTAGAGAATCAAATCTTAAATCAATCCATCTATAACTGGGAAAGAAAGAGAGGAAGGTACAACTTAATGGCTTAGCTTTTTTCCTAATCTTATATTTTTTCTAAATCTTAAAACACTGTACTTTCACTTAAAAATATATAAATGTACCATTTAACCTGTACTATGCAATATATATTGTATATTCAAAATAAATAAATACATATATATTTTTTCTGATCTCAGCCATACATACAATGGAACATACTGCCTGCTAGTCCCAACATCATTTTTTAAAAGAGGAACAGAAATTTAAAGACACTTCCGTATCAGTTAGAGTATAAAATTTCTGATTTTCTATTACCTTTTTTCAGCACTTGTCTAGCTGGAACTTATGTAGATATTGTTTATCTTTATCTTTAGTTTGTGGCAATGAATATTTTGTGATTTCTATACCAGTGGTCATAGAATAAATAGAACTATAACAATTTCCATGACTGATTTCATGTGTGATCATGTTTCATTTAACATTTATAATTTTTGTTCTCTCTGGCACACTGAGAAAAGCATACTACAAAATGAGGAGGAAATTCAGATAAAAATTTGTACACAAATGTTCATAGCAGCACTGTTAAAAAATAGCCAAAAGGTGAAATGTACCCAAATATCCATCCACCAATGAATGGATAAACAAAATGTGGCATGGCTACACAAAGGAGTATTATTCAGCCATAAAAAGGAATTAAATACTAATACATACTATAACATGGATGAGCCTCAAAAATACTGTACTAAACAAAAGAAATGAGACACAAAAAGTCACATACTGTAAGATTCCATTTACAGGACATATCCAAACTAGATAAAGACTTGGAGACAGAAAGCAGATTAGCAGTTGTCAGGGGTTTGGAGGGAGGGGGACGTGGGAGAGACTGCTTAATGGGTACAGGGTTTCCTTTCAGGTTGCAAAATATTTTGGAACTAGACAGAGGTGACAGTTGCACAACATTGTGAATATACTAAATGACACTGAGCTGTACACATTTAAATGGTTAACTTAAGGTTATGTGAATTTTAACTCAAGAAAGAAAAAACAGGAGAGGGAATAGGTCCCAAGAACTTGCAACCCCCACACACATGCACACACACATACACTCACGTGGTGCACGTGCGTGTACGTGCATGAGTGAAGCAAGTGACCTAGGACTTTCTTAGCGATGGGTCCTTCTGTCTTCCCAGAGGTTACTGCACAATTACTCCTTCTTCCTATACCAAGAGGCCTATTGATCTCTCAAATACTTAGCACCGTTGTAACCATCTTATGGTGGTCAATTTCTCCGATCCAGATTAAATTCCATTCACCTTGCCTCAAAGTCTGCACCAACGCGACTGCCAGGTTCCATCCTTGACTGGATATTTGGGACACTCTCCTGAGATGACCCAAAGAGGTATCCCTGGACCATTCACCACTCCATAAGAGTGAACAGGGACGTGAGCTACATCCCCTTCCTCCCTTGCCTCCACTGACGGGCATTATTTTCTCGCCTGAGCACAGATCTGCTGCATCTGGAGATGAATGCACCAACTGTTTCTCCCAAAACATAGACATCGTAAACAGCCCTGCTGGCGTAGCACATGTTAGCCACACTGCCATGCCTAAAATATGTATCTCAGGATGGGACAGGCTCAACATGCTGACTGAGGCTTCCAGATGTTCCACAAGAAGAGGAAGAGAAACAGCTCCGATGGGACAGCCGAGCTCTGAACAGGAGATTCCCCCATCTTATCTCGAGGAGCCGTACATAAAGCAGACGCAGCCCTGGCAGCCCATCACGAGAGGCGGTAAGCCTAGCAGGGGAGGACTGAGGCTAACAGAAAGCAAATGTCTGCTTTGGCAATGTCCACAGCTGACGTCAGTGTACTTTCCTCTCCATTGTTAATGAAAAGAAAGTTATAACAAGACAGCTCTGTTGAACACGCTAAATACAAAAATGTTTCATTTGACTTTGATCGTTTGTGCTTCCTATGATAAGCCGCATATGGCTGAAACCTTAGTGTGTGACTGTAGTAAATTATCAATTTAAACATCTTTTCCACAGAAGTTTATCTGCTGGGGAAGAAAATGTCAAAGGACTAAGACAAAAAGAATGACTCCAGCAAAGCCACAAAAATATGTTTAGGGGGAGTGTATAGCTCAGTGGTAGAGCCCATGCTTAGTGTGCACAAGGTCCTGGGTTCAATCCCCAGTACCTCCAGTAAGTAAATAAACCTAATTACCCCTCCCCCAAAAAAGTTAAAATAAAAATATTTTAAACTTATGCTTGAATGCACATAATAAGCTTGATTCCATTTGTAACCCTGGTGTCTCCAAATTCCCCAGGTTTCTGGTGTTACCATTTAACATCCAAATGAAATGGCTGGAACCCCTATCCCCTGTGCTGCGGGAAAGACTCCAACCTGTGCTGGGAATTGCTGGGGAAGCAGGGGACATTCTCATCCCCCTGTCCAGTCTAGAGTGAGCCTTCTTTCCATCCATAACATTCAGCTTAACAAATGTCACCCCCTCTTTCTGGCCTATTTCATACCATGCTGAACACCACTCAATCCACTTTATTCCTGCAAAGAATCAAGAACTCAGGGTTGCTGTACATTTTGACTAAAAGCTGGGGAAACAGAAGTTGGGGTTTACAACACAGTATGGCAAAAAGCAACAATTAAAACTGTACATTAGATATTCCTAGGTCAGACCCTAGGGTCAAACCCAGTGTCATGAAGTTTCCCCCCTGTGTTTTCTTCTAAAAGTTTCATAGTTTTGACTCCAATGTTTAGGTCTTTGATTCATTTTGAATTGATTTTTGTATATGGTGTTAGGTAAGGGTTCATCTGCATTCTTTTGCATGTGGAGATTCAGTTTTTGCTGTATCATGTGTTGAAAAGACTTCTTTTTCCCTACTGAATGGTCTTGGCTCCCTTGTTAAAAATCATTTGATCTTATACGTGAGAGTTTATTCCTAAGCTCTCTAACTTTGTTTTCATTTTTCAAGATTATTTTGGCTATTTGGGCTCTCTTCAGATTCCATATAAATTCTAAGGTGAGTTTTTCTACTTCTGCAAAAGTCATCATTGGGATTTTGATAAAGATTGCATTGGCCTGTAGATCTCTCTAGGAGGTACATCCCTGTATAAGTTGGAATGCTGTGGGCTGCAAGTACAGAAGCCCCATCTCAAATTCCAGAGATAGGGTAGACCCAGGTGTGGGAAAACCAGGCTCCCTTTGCTCCAGAGGTCCCTTAATTCTTCCCTTGTATCCACTGGTGTGTAGTTTCACTTCCCTCACAGTCACAAGGCAGGGGCCAAGAGCAATGGGACAACATGCTTCCTCCTTCACATCCAACAAGTCGGAGAGAAAACATTTTCTCCAACCACAGAGGAAAATTCCTTCCTTATAATCAAATTGCACAATTTTAGGCTAACTGTACACCCAATGACCAATAATAGTAAAGACAAACATTGATTGTCTCAATTCCTGACAGTCACAGGCAAGAAGTAGAATTACTATAACTGGTTTAAAATAATAAGGTTTTACCATTACAGGAAGGGGCAGGGTCAGCTTTTTGAGCTGTGCAGGGAAAGAGGGGCTGCCTAATCCAAACTGAAATTGCATTTGAGGGAAAGAGATGACGGATACCAGATAGGTAACCAGTAGTGTCCCCTACTAGAGATCTTTGTAAGTGAGGTAGGAGTGTGTGAATAATAACAAATTTGTTCCCCTTAGCTGGAACAAGTCTGGGAAGATTGTGGGAGCATACTGCTGTGGAATCAAAGGAGATTTTATTTAGTAAAAACAATAAATTATGTAAAAATATTAAGGAATCTTTAAACAGATCAAGCAAGCTCCAAAACCAGGAATTCAAACCAACAAGTGGAACAAAGTTTGTGCCTCAAACTTGAGAAATAATATTTTGTTTAATCAGTATGGAGGTGTCTGCTCATAATAACAACAATGAATTTGTGTAAATTGTGGACAATAACGAATTTGCCATTTTTCAAAACTACATTCTAATCTATGTTCTCATTTGATCATGCTTAAGTGTGCTACAGCTAAGGAAATCACTGTCCATTTAATTTTGAAAATTTTTCATTTTCATTGGTTAAGCAACCAAGATTTTATGGAAATATTCAGCTTCCTCAAGGGCATTCTGACTTCAAGAGACTGGTTAGGACTGCCCTGAGAGCCACAAAGGAAGGAGCACTGGTTGCTCATTGCAGTTTGAAAAAAAGGAGAAAGATCAACCATTTTTATAGTTCTTCCTAGAGGAATACAATGGAAACTAAGTAATAATCTTATGGAAGCACCAATAACAATTTTTCCTCTTCGTGAAATAGTTGCCGCTTCTAAAATTTGGAGAAAAGTCATAAAATAGGTTTTAATTAATTTTGTTTCAAAATATAATGCAATCATTCTAAAATATTTTTAAATTACTGACTTCAAATATAGCCAGGCCAGTGTTTTACTGTTAGCAACAAAATCAGATTAAAATACATCAGAAGCATGCAACTGAACAGAAATTGGTTATGAATACGATGCCACTGAAAACAGTGACCTCAGAGTCCTCCTGTGGAAAAAGTCCATGGCTCAACAGCTCTGTCTGTTTTCAATACGCCTGCCATTCAGTTTGTCGCTGTGAAATTCTTAGAATCCTCATTTATTGTCTTCAAACTATAGTAGACCCCTTTAGAATGCTTGTTATAGCTGTTGAAAGATATTTGTAGTAAAGCAGGTCAAAAATTTCGATTCAAAAAGTCAAAAAGTACCATGGATTTGTAATAGCCTGAGACAAGTTAGGGTACCTAGGGTTTGTGGAATAGGTTCTCTAAGTTAACTTAGACTGGTGAACACTGGGAGCAAATTAAAACTTCCACATTTGAAAGGAGTATTACAGCTGAGGAAGGGGCTATAATAATCTTAGGGAGGACATTTCACAGTTTATTCACATTTACTTCAATTATCTCTTTGCTTCCTGTGGAGGTTTGATTTATTACTGCTGTCAAGAAAACTCCTCAGTTTCCAGTAGGAAGCTGAAGGAAGGCTGAGACGCCCACATCCCAGATGTCCAAGTTTCCAGACACATGGCATCTGTGGAAAGATGAGTGATAAAGTTTTGGTTTCCAATTTTAGTTGAAGAATCTCAAGCTCTCCATTTTTCTATCCATGTAGTAGTTATATCCCTTTTGACCTTTATATTTTAAAGTGAACACTCCAGGAATATCATAAACCAATGAGCCAAAGACTTTATTTGAAGAAATAAAATTCTTTTTTTGAAGTATCATTCTACACATAATAACAATCCCCAAATCCCTATGAAGCAGATTCAGTTAAATAATCCAAATCTCAAATAACCTAAAACCTCAAGAAATACAGACCAGAGAGGGAAAGACAGATACCCTGGGAAGCAAATCTATATTCAAGACATTTCATTCTGAAGCATTCTGGCTAATAAAGTCTCAGAGGCTCATTGAGAAGACTTTATACCTACTAATGATGGCCATCAAGGTTCCAGAAGGTCTACTGTTCTGCATTTTGTCACAAGTTTTCAGATTTATATTTATTCTTGGGAATAGTGAGTCTCAGTCTTAGTTTGGGGGTCATTTCGGAGACTATAGTTGGAGACCAATAAATATGGAACCTGGGGGATTTATAAGTGATTTCGGGCTCTCTGTGTGCCTGTAGTGGACACTGTTAGCTCCCTACACAGAATCTTTTCCTCCTTCTTTGTTCTTACCAACTTAGATTGAGCTCCCACAGTAGCAGACCCTGAGGCAAGGATTTGGGACAAGGAGTGTGTTTGAGAGAGGATTCGAGGAAACATTTGTAGGAGTGTGTGAGTGACGAAGAGATGCAGGAAGGGAAAGAAGTCAATATAGAGTGTGTTGATGAGCAGATTATCACTGTGGGCAACTGGAGTTCAGTACCCCTGGGGACCTAAAGGAGGTGGATGGAACATCCCGCAGGGTAATCCCACCAAGGGGCAATGTCAATTCTCATCCATCACTGACCGAGTGCTGCTTGCAGAAATATCAGTTCATCAGCACTTTTCAGTCAGCCCCACATGCAAGCCAAGAAAGTTCTTGTGAAATCCCTCAGAGAAACAAAATCCCAGAGAGAGAATAAGAGACACTTGCCCTAGAAAGTTACCAACGTACATCAGAAATGGTGCCTAACAAGATGCGGGCAGGTACCAACCAGCTCTGCTACACTAAATAAACACCAATCCACTTCTCCCAAGAAAGTTACTGCCTCGTGAGGCACCTGCAGCTCCAAGGATGATCTAGACTGATTAAAAAAGAAAAGTCTCATTCAAAATTTACAGTGATTTCAGAAATAGACACACAAATTATGTCTGTCAATTAAGATATGATCAGGAGTGGGATTCTGGGGAAAGACTCTTTCTTTTAAAACAGAATGTTAAAAATACATTGTCTTTCTTTTTCCTGGGACATTGACATGTCTGGAGGTGAGTGCTGGAGCTGCTGCAGCCATCTTGCCACCCGATAGAGGAGGAAGCCAGCACTGAGGAGAGATGGAAAGAATCTGTTTCCTGATATCGTTGAGCACATGAATCACCCAAACCTGAATCCCTTCTCACTTCTGTACATATTATTAATGAGATATTGTATCTCTTTATATTTAAGCCAATGTGTTTTAAGTTTTCTGTTACTTGCAGCTTAAAGAATCCTTAGCAGCACTATCTGTAGACTGAACAGGTAATATGAATTACTCATATAACTTCTACTATTTTGAGTGCTATTGTGATTGAAAAATATTCATTCACAACTGTTACTAATGTATTGATGACATGTATCCCATTTACTTCCTCAAACAGGTGATAATAAAAATACCACCATGTGTAAAGGGTTCATGTACATTTTTCATCTAAAGAAAGATCTTTGTACTTAAAGAAATAAAAAACCATGACTGAAGGTAATGAGAAATATGCTATTTTGTGATTACAAAAGACCAACCCATTATTAACACTTACATAGAATTTAGCATTTATAAAGCATTTTCATATCCGTGCTCTCATTTGCTTTTATAGCAAAATTGTAAAGAAGTTTAAACAAGTATTTTCTTTTACCATTGCCAAGTTACACATGAGAAAACTGGGGCTCCAAGATGGTAAGTGACCTGTTCACAGTCTTATATCTATTAGGAACTTACTCACTCCAAGTCTCAAACCCAGCCCCTCTGAATACAAGTACCAAACTGTCTTCTTAGCTGTGAAGCCTGATAGTTAGTGAAACCTTATGCATTCAATCCTCTGTCTGCACTGCTCCAAAAAATCACACACCGCTTGTAGGTAACACGGATGAGATCCTATTAAGAAATAAAACACCTGAATAGAATCACGCAGCACAGATGAATTTCCCAGCACTTCTGGTAAGCAATTATGCTTAAAAGGGCTGCTCTGAGGAACACTGGAGTGTTCAACAGCCATCAGCTTGCTTTATGGGAATCATATACAGAGGGCGGAATTTCATGAAATTTTCAAATAAGTAAAAAAGTTACACTTAAAGAGGGATTCTTTTCCTTGATTTGGGCTCACCCTGGGCTTACATTTCTGCATTGTTCTCTAACACTTTATTTGGTTTTATTTTCATTTTGTAATTCAAGGAATAATAGTTGCTTAAAACACACAATGTGGAAAATAAAAAAAAGTCATCTTTGGGTTCTTTTAATGCTTAGAATAAGATAGAAGAAGAAATGAACAAATGAAAGCACAGAGCATATTCCTGGATAGGAAAACCATATTATTAAGAAGTCAATTCTCATTAAATTAATATATAAGTGTAATGTAATTTCCATTGAAATCTCAATGGGATTGATTTTTGTCAAAATAATTCATAAGTTTGTATCATTCAGGATTCAGTTGAGTTCTGAGTAATAGACAATCCCAAAATAAGACAGGCAAAAGCAAAATTAAAGCCTTTTTCTCTCTCAAGTAAGCACAGCCCATGGGTAAGAGGTGTAGGGCTGAACTAGCTCTTCTTGAAACTGGGAACTCGGCTCTTTTCATCTTGTTACTCCGCCGTTCCCAGCACATGGCTTCCACCTCTGGTCCGAGATGGTGGCTCAAGCTCCAACAGTGATGTCTGCAGGAGAAGAAGGGAAGAGCACAGGAGAAAGGTGTGTTCCTTTCCTTCAGAACTCTTCCCAGAAGTTGAACACATCACTTCTACTTCAAATCCATTGGCCAGAAATCAGTCATACAGCCACACTTAACTTGCAGGAGAGTTTGGAGCTGTAGTCATTATTCTTGGCAGCAGGTACTCACCTGAAAAACTTAGGGTGTTCTTAGTATAAAAGAAGGAGAGAATGGGTTTGGAAGGACTACAAGCAATGTTTATCATATCATTTGCCTTCTATATGTTAAATAGCTACAATTATTAAATTATACTTAATCTAGAATTAAATAACACATACATAGATCAAAATATAAAGCTCAAGAATATGTAAGAATTCAGTGTATGATAAAAAAGGACTGAAAATTTGGGGTTGGAGAAAGACTTAAAAGTATGATATCAATGTCAGAAACAAGAAGAACTACTGGCTTTGACAGAATAAACATTTTAATCCAAAATTTCTGTATAGCTAAAAAGCCTACTAAATAAAAATAAAACAAAACAAAATTAAAATCCAGAAGGAAAATCCCAACATATGGAATGGGGAAAAAGGGGGGGGTTACAACTTTTAATTTTTAAAGAGCCCTTATAGACTAGTGATGGCTGACCTCCACTTCCAGCATAGATGGAGTAACAGGGACTAGATTCACTCTCCCACATGAAACAACTAAAAACCGGGACAGATACATGACACAGCAGTTTTCAAGACACTGGACATCAGGACAGTGACCCCTGGGAGACAAGAAACAACAAAGGTAAGCTCTAAAGTTGCCCAGATCACTCTTTTGATAGAGTTTCCAGACTGCAGCAAGGTGGCGGGAAACCAGTGGAGCCCAGAAGATATCCTGGGTGAAGAAGACAGAGATGGGAGACCAGGAAGACCAAGGAAGCTAGACTTCACAGGGCAGGGGACCTGAGAAAAGAGAGGTGCACAGAGGAGCCCAGAGATACGTGGAAGTTCCCCCTCAAGTATTCAGCAGAGTACTGATCGGCGTATGTGTCTGAGGAAAGCACCTCTAAGGCGACCCAAAAGGATTCAAGGGAACAGTATCCAGCCGCACAGAGGCAAGTAGTAGCTAGACTGGAAAATTCTCATAATTCATGGAGCACTGGGTGGAGTTATTCAAAGGGTCTTGCCTCCATAGTTATAAATAATGAACCTAGAATAAAGGATGCTTTCGTTCCTCCTAACAAATCTCATAAGCAAGACCAAAAGGATCAAACTGTTTCCAGTTACCTAAACTGTCCCTCAAAAGAGTTCACAGGACTATAAAAATATCCAGCACTGAATGAGTTAAAATCGACACTGGCATCTAGTAAAATGGCTAAATATGCAAAGAAGCAGCAAAACATACCCCATGCTGATGAAAAAGAAACCAATCAATCAAAACTGACTCAGAACTGACTGCAGATGTACAAATTAGCAGACACATACATTAAAACAATTATTAGAACTGTATTCTATATGTTCAAAAGCCTGAGGAAAGACAGAGTGTGTTAAGTGGAGATACAGAAGATAATTTTATAAAATCAATATTCTAGAGATGAAAACTAAAATGTCTGAGATGGAAAATACCCTGGATGGGATTAATGGCACATTAAATATTGCAGAAGAAAATATTAGCAACCGTGGAGACGCTACCCAAAATGAAAACTTTAAACCCATCAATCCAAAGCTCAATGACCATCAAGCACTAGAAAGAAGACTATGGGGGAGGGTGGAGCTCAGGGGTAGAGTGCATGCCTAGCATGCACGAGGTCCTGGGTTCACTCCACAGTATCTCCATCAAAAAATAAGTTAACAAACTTAATTACCTACCACCCCAACAACAACAACAAAAAGTTTTTAATTAAAAAGGGATAAAACTTTTTAAAAATCAAAAGGAAGAAACAAAAATCATTATGAAAAGAAAGAAAACTATACAAGACATATCATAATAAAATTACTTAAGACCAATGGCAAAGAGAAAATCTAAAAAAATTAAGAAAATCTCAGCAGACCTGACCCTTCAGTGCGGCACACAAAGGAATCTGGTTCTCAGCCTGGCAGGCTCAAAAAGCTGACTCTGCTTGTGCCCCACGTGCTGGAAACCAGCTAAGCTTCCGTGAGACCTTTACATACTAAATGCTCAGAGCAGAGCATCTTGTGTGGTTCATTCTGAATAAGCATTGATAGATACATGCTCATTAGGAGCAAATCTTTAATGTGGGCTGATCTTGAGTTTATATTTTTTCATAATCTAGATCCAGTTTTATATTTAGATACATGAATGCTTTAGTCACTTTTTAGATAATATTTCTTTCACTTGCAGTTCCTGAAGAGTCACTCGGAATAGCCAGTGGCAAGAATAGCAAATATGGACTTGATACAGACGTGTGACGTGTTTCTCCATCCCTTTAATGTAATAAGCCCCTCCAAAGCCCCTCCTTTCCCCTCTAGGAAGGATGACGGGTTTCAGCAGTATCTGGAGTGGAAGAGTTTTCTTTTCTTCCAGCGATGCCAAAAGAAATACATGGCAGATGCCCCCAGAGGCTCAGGTGTTGCAATAAGAACCTCTCTCCGTGCCCGAGGCAGCAGCTCAATTGACTTTGCCTGAATGTGGGCTCTGGACGTGGGTCAGGGATCCAGGAGAGAGCCCACACCCTCTGGCTGCAAGCAACTCCACCAGGCCCAGAAGAGGCGACATGCCAGGTCTCTCCTACTGGGGGCCACACTGCTACTCTACCCCTTGCTGAGGCTCTCCTTCCTCAACCTCCAGCCAAGGGGGAGAACGGAAAAGAAAGACAAAGAAAGCAGCCCAGAAGGGCCTCCCCAGGAGTAAGAACCACATGCACTCCTGTTCACATGAGTTGGAAAGATGCTCTCCTTTCTCCCCTGTTAACCGCAGAGTCCAAGAACAACCTATGAACACATTTACAAATATTTTCCTTTGGCTTTCAGTCTCTCATAGGCTCTGTTGATTTCTGGTTAAGAGTAGAGCCCCAAATCCAAGCACTAGCTGCTTCACTTCGATTTTTCATTCATTCAACAAATATTTATTTAGCCCTTAATTTGAGCCAAGAACTCTGTTGGGAATTCAAGGTGTGCAACATCAGATACGCTCCCTTCCTTCACAGAGCTTATAGTCCAGTGCAGGAGTACGCATGAATCGAACTATTGCACAGGATGATGGAAAATGGCAACAGTGATGGGTGCACTGTGAATATGTGTGACGGCATGAGAGGGGCTGACCAAGCGTGGGTGGGGAGAGGACCAGTTATGTGCTATCATGTGCTTATTACACAGATGAGTACTTTAAAATACATGGTCATTTTATTTACGTCAGAATCGTGGCGCATGTGGTTCATCTAAATCCTTGCAGTTTATAGTGATGTGTTAACAGGGTAGCATCATGAAAGAGATGTGTAGTCAGAAGGGCTGAGTTTGGGGTCCAGTTCTCTATTAGATGTGCCCACACACAAGCCTGGAGTACCATTTCCCTGTGTAGAAAACTGTACACGATCCGTTCCACCTAACTTACAGATTTGTTTAAGAATTTAATAATATGGCATGTGTAAAATCACCTACAAACTCTATCTAGTTACAGAAAGATTCGTTTCTCCTTTATTCAGGATCCATATATCCCTTGGCCCTGTTATTATCTAAAGACAACATGTTGATGTGATAAATTAGGGCTTTACTCTTCCAGTTTATAGGATACCAGTACCTGCCCAGCATCTTTTAAAATGAATCTGCTTTTCCTTCATTTGGCCCATAAAATCTGGATCCCTCGGGGAGGACCTGACTGTTATTGGAAACCAAAAGGGGGGGAGGATGGGGCCAAATGCAGCCAAGGGAGCTTTGAGACTCGGTGTCCCTTTGCAGCCTCACCGCCTGCCAAGAGGGCAGGTGTGGGGCCCTCTGGGGCCCCAGAGAGCACCTGAGACTCCAGGAGAAGAGGTGCAGGAGTAGAGGGGAACATGAACCTTGGGCAAGTCCCAGCTGGGAAATAAAATGGGTCAAACCAAGACCACTGCTCACTCACAAATTAAAAGGAAACTCTCCGTGGGCAAGTCACCAGGAGCATGCTGGACGCCTGCCAAAGGGAAAACAGAGAGGCTTATAGACTTCCATGAAAACACATCCCAGAAGTGAGCAGAGCCGTTTTCCCTGCAGAGAAGATGGGAGTGGGAGCAAGCGCTGCCTTTGTCCACTCAGGAGCATCTCACTCATTCTAGCACATTTTGCAGGGCAACGGTGTCTCCTCACGTACGCCTTGAAGCTACAAGCATAACCGCTGTGGTGTGACTTTAATGGAATCAAACCACTCAAGGTCGACCAAGAGAAATCAATTCATAACTATTTTCTGAGCACATGCCAGGCGCAGTGAGCTCTGCCATGTCTGTACAAGGTGAGACTGTAAAGGAGGGAGAATTAAACAGATTTTATTTAATATATTGTTCATTTGATTGATAACTCATTTATAATTTTTAAATATTTACATAGCAAGAAACTTGCCACAATCTAGCAGGCTTACTAATTGCTTCCTTAATTTGTTTTGGTAAGTTAAGCATTTAGAAGCCAATATTTATGATAGCCTGTGATATCCACGAACAGAGTAGGAATTTATAGAAAATACTTTTTCTTTTAAAATATTTAGATATACGATAAAGGTTTGTTGATCTCCCCATTTAAAAAGAAAGTCTTGGCCTTTGGTGCCAGAAGCGGAGCAGCAGGCGAATCCTCACCAGGTCATTTAATTCTCTGCCTACTAATTGCCTCTGCTGCCCAGCTTCTAAGCCTTATTTTCTCTTACCTTGCCAGCAGTTGCCTTTCAGCAATGTTCTTTCTCTCTCTATCTCTCTCTCTCTCTTTATACTAAAGTCTAGTCAGTTTACAATGTTGTGTTGGTTTCTGGTATACAGCACAGTGATTCATTAATACATATGTATGTATATTCCTTTTCATATTCTTTTTCATTATAGGCTATTAAAAGATATTGAATATGGTTCCCTTTGCTATGTAGTAGGACCTTGTTGTTTATCTATTTTATATATAGTACTTCTTTTTTTCTCTCTCCTTTTTGCTTAAATCAGTCAGAGTTAATTTCAGTTGCATGCAACTAAGGACACAAAATGGGAAAAAGATTCTCCAATGGCCTGTGAGTTAGCTGAATGACATGAAACCATCAAATAAAGTAAAGCCCCCTCTTCTGCTGGCAGCTTCTCCTCAGGACCCTCATTCTCAGATTGGGGAAAGTCTAGCCTTCCCAGCACTCATCTGATCCTAGGAGAGTAATCTGCTCTCTGTAATTAGAGCCACAGTTGGAGGGCCTCTGGGGATCGGAACCTGCACAGCTGTGGGTCTGGGAAATACTATTCTAACTGTTTCCAGCTAAGGCCTTAAGCCTGAGTCACCTTTGGGACTTATAGTCAAAGGATCACTCTCCAATCACAGGTTCAGGCATCTCATCTCTGGCATGTCTCAAAGGTGAAAAGTTGGAGGGACTGAGATCCAGAAATAAAAAACAATTTATAAGAGAATACAATGCCTTGGCAGGGCCCCCCCCCCAGATTTCAACTAAGGTGTTATGTCTTCCCCATCTTGTGCCACTATCCCCAATAAATTAGGGATCCGTACCTTGGGCTTTATAAACTATTACAGAACTGTACATAATAAACACACATACACATTTTATTTATACAGGGGAAAAGCAAAAGCCATCAGGATATATTCATTGTGATTATTAATTAGTGGTAAGATTTTTTCCCTCTCTGCTTATGTGTATTTTCTACTTTTTCAACAATAAACAGATTGTATTTGTGGAATTAACATTCCATAAGCATGAAAAAGAGAAAAGGGAAACTGGCCGAAAAAAGTTTCTGATTTGTACATGAGCACTGGATTAACACTCATGAGTTCCCTCTGCTGACAAATCTCAGCCAAAATCATATTAGTTTCATTTGTTGAGAACTTCAGAATTATAACAGACTCAAAGTTGCCCTGGAATCACCCCCTTACATATGTGAACGTTCCCCTCAATAACATACTTAATAAGCTTGTCTCTACTTTTGTGCCCATTTTGTTGGCTTGAGTGTTTCCATTCTGTAGTTTCATGGGGATTCTTGGAACCATTATAAACACACATCACTAGATCTCCCATAGAGAAGCCTTTTCTTCCTTTCTCACTCTCCATTAATCTGAAGACAACTATGAATTACTGATCATGTCACAGAGCAAGTAGCCAGTCCTCACTCAGCCAGTTCTCACCTAAAGGCTGGAAGCAGCCAGTCCTCACTCAGCCAGTTCTCACCTAAAGGCTGGAAATTAGGCCTAAAAGTAAGTCCTAACTTCCTTCCATTCAAACTTCAGAGACATCTTCATAGCTCTCTGAGAGATTTCCCCCCCCTTATTTCAAAGAAGTTGTAATCATTTGCCAGAGCTGATACGTTAATGGTGGAAACACAGTATAATATATATAATATATATATATATATATTATATATATTATATAATGATATACTACGTATGTATGTGCATGTGTATATATACACACACATAGTATATTATAAATTCTCAACTTAAATTTGCATCATTGTTTGCAGGGACAGAAAGTCATGATGCCAGATAAACTGGTGTTCTGCTAAAGGAAAATCTGAAATCAGTCTCTACTATCAGCCTGTAGATTTCTCCACGTGGTACTCAGAGTCCAGAAGTCCAGAAGAATAAGTATCTGCTGAAGGTGAGCACAAGAAAAGGCAAATCATTTTCACAGTTTCTTTTAAACAGCAAAAGCTATGTGGGGGATATGGGAGGAGACTGGCTCTTGGCAATCAAACAGATCTCAGTGCAAAGCCCAACCCCACCATATACTGGCCTTGAATAGATCTTGAAGAAACTATTTAATCTCTCTGTGTCCTGATTTCCTCATCTACAAAAAGGGAATTCTAATGGTATCTATTCCATAGGTCTTTTTTTTTTTCTGTTTGCTTTTACATTTTTAGTTTGTTCTGTTTTATTTTGAAGGACTAACTCAGAAATGCTACATTGGGCACCAAGCACCATGTCCAGAACATAGTTCTCAATAAACATTGGTCTTTCAAAGTCTATCTGGGGGCTACTTCCAGCCATCATGGAGTAACAGGAACCAGGTTTATCCTCCTGCCCAGACAACTTAAAAACCAGACGAAGTCTATGAAGCAAAAAATGTCAAGACATTGGACATAAGGCAACAATGGACAATGATTCCTAGGAGACGAGAAGCAGATGAATGAAGCCCTTTAATTTTCCGAGCTTACTACCTGAAAAGAGTTTCCAGACCACAGAGCGGGCATGGAGAGCCCAGGTACAACCTGGAAATCTCCATGTTAGATTTGAGAGCATAGGGAGGCCAAGGAGTCTAGATTTTCCAGGGCAGAGTACTAGAGATGGGGGCACTACACGGTGAGAACTCTGAAGGTCTGCAACGGGTCCCCCAGGATCCCCAGGTGAATGCTGATTGGGACATGCATGTGAGGAATCTGCCCAGAAAAGAACCACCTGGAAGGATTAGAGTGAACAAAACCCCAAAGGTCACAGCAGACCAGGACTAGCTCTTGATCCCAGCAGCCAGGGTGGAAAACCTCACAATTTACGGGCATTAGGTAGGGTACCAGGAAGAGTTTTGCCTCAATAATGGGGTAAAATTAGCCCTACACTAAACACGGCTTTGATATCACCTAATAAAACTTAAATTTAAAGCAAGTCTCAGGAGGACCAAAGTATTTACCAAGTAACTTAATTAACACATTAATTTTCTAGTGCTGCATTAAAAAATTGCCCCTAAAACTTAGTGGCTTAAACAAAAACAAACGTTATTATCTCACATAGTTTCTGTGGGTCAGGAATCCAGGAGCAGCTTAGCTGGGTGGTTCCAGGTCAGGTTTGCTCAAGAAGCTGTAGTCAAGCTGTCAGCTAGGGCTGCAGTATCTGAAGACCTGGATAGACATGGAAGATCTACCTCTAAGATGACTCCTTCATGTGCCTCTTGGCTGGAGGCCTATGTTTTTTGCTGGCTGTTAGCAAGAGGACTCAGTTCCTCACTACATGAACCTCTTCATAAGTTTGCTTGAGTGCCCTAGTGACATGATAAACTTATAGGCAGACTGATCAGGAATACAGAAGAAGACACAGCTTTTCAGTATGAGGAATGAAAGAGGTGACATTACTAAGGATCCTACAGCTACTCAAAGAACAATAAGGAAATGCTATGAAAAATACTATGCCAACCATTTCAACAACTTAGATGTAGTAGTCAAATTCCTTGGAACAAGCTACTCGTGCTCCCCAAAAAGAAACAGATAAACTGAATACCACTGTGTCTATTTAAAAAATTGTCCCAGAGTTCTCTTAAACTATCTTCGTTTCTTTTCATTCTTTTTTCTGTTCTGTGGTAGTGATTTCCACTAAACTGTTCTTCAGCCTCATTTAGTCTATTCTTTGTTCCTCCTAGAGTATTCTTCATTTCAGTAATTGTATTCTTCAACCAAGTATGGTAAGCCAGAAAGAGAAAGAAAAATACCACATGCTATCACTTATATGTGGAATCTAAAGAAAAAAGTACACAAATGAACTTGTTTATAAAACAGAGATAGACTCACAGACATAGAAAACAAACTTATGGTTACAGGGGGGAGAGGGGAAGAGGTGGGAAAGGATAAATTGGGAGTTTGGGATTTGCAGATTCTAACTACTACATATAAAATAGATAAACAACAAGGACCTACTGTGTAGCACAGGGAACTATATTCAATATCTTCTAGTTAATTCTAATGAGAAAGAATATGAAAAGGAATGTGTATATATATAAAAGTGAATCACTTTGCTGTACACCAGAAACTAACACAACATTGTAAATCGACTATTCTTCAATTAAATAAATAAATTTTTAAAAAAAGAAATTGAATTTTTAGTTTAAAAAAATCTTTTATGATGAAAATTCTAGGGCCAGATAATAATTCCACCAAACATTTTAAAGAATAAACAACTTCCAATTTCACTATGAAGTAGTTTTTTAAAAAGACGCTAGCACTAATAAGTGAATTTTGCATAGTTGTAGGATTCAAGGTCAATACTCAAAAATCAATTGTATATCCATATACTATAACAAACAATTGGAAATAGATATTTTAAAAAGCTGTATTTACAGTAGCATCAGTGACTATAAAATGCATAGGGATAATTCTGAAAAAATATGTATAAGATCTGTGCATAGAAAACTGTAATATTGCTGAGGTAAATTTAATAAAGATCTGAATAGATGGAGAGATATATCATCTTCATGAATCAGACGTACATTATTAAGATGTGAATTAACCAATGTAACCCCAGATCAACGTTCACAGCAGCATTATTTGTAACAGCCCAAGACTGGAAACAATCCAAACGTCCATCAATAAATAAATGCGTAAATAAATTGTGGTATATTCATATAATGGAACACTACTCAGCAATAAAAAGGAATGTGCTGTTGAAACACACAACAGATGAATCTCAAAATAATTAACCTGAGTAAATGAAGCTTGACAAAAAGATAGAGAGAGAGAGAGATGCAGTATAATTCCATTTATATAAAATTCTAGAAATGCACGTGATTTTATGACAGAAAGCAGGTAAGTGGTTCCTGGGGGCATGGAGAAGGGTGTGATTATAAAGGAGCACAAGGAAACTGTGGGGATTTGCAGACATATTTATTACCTTGATTGTGATGACAGTCTCATGGGGAGGTACATATGTCAAAAACTCATCAAATGGTACCCTTTAAATAACTGTTCATAGTTAAATATAGCTCAATGAAGATGTTTTTAAAGACTCAGGTCAAATCTTTTCTTAAAAGTCTCTCTATGAAATGATGACTGTGCACTTAATTCACTGAGCATTATTTCTAATAGCAGAAAATTGAAAACAATCCATACCATTAATAAAGGTCTGGATAAATGGGGTGTGGTGCATCTATACAATAAAATACATGCAGTTTTTAAAAAAGACTGAAGACCATTTCTATGTACTGATACGGAAAGATCTCCAAGATGCTCTGATAAGGGGAAAAAGGCAAGGTGCAGAATATTCTTCTAGAGCTGGGATCTTGAGCAGATATTCGCACTCCTTTCCATGAGGACTAAATGGGGAAGTCTGGAGGCTCTGGGACACTGGGGAACTATATTTAAGTGTTTATTTAAAGATGTCAGTTGATTTGATATCCTGACTTTTGTGTTCTCCAATTTAAATTAAAACTGTATATTTGCATGTGTGTATTTCAATGGTGGAGATAAGAATGTCTCTTCCTTACCAATCTATCCAATATATTATATATGTGCTCATATATACATGAAGACATTCTAGAAGGATTCCAAAAAATGGAAAATCATGGAAGAGAAATGGGCAGATGGAAGAAGAAGTTCAGTAGGGAATTTTTAAAAATTAAATTGAAAATCTAAGTCAAAATCTTTCTGAATCTTTTTTAAAAATTGAAATATCTGCCTGGGGACTAAAGGAAAGGAAAATTTCTAGTGATAACTCTGAAAAGGTATATTTATTCAGGAATCTGAATTCAGACCTCAGGCTTACTCAACCAAAAGCAAAAAGTAAGTAAAATAACTAACCTTCAAAGATGCAGACTCTTTCTTGAGACTTTTTCCTCTAGTTTCTTAGACCTCTTACTGAATTTCACCAAGCTCATTTTAGTTCCAGTTTTCTGATATATTCTGCTGAATTTTGGGTCTTCTAGTACCTACATAATATGGGTTAAAACTGTTAACAACTTCATAGTGTGTATTAAAATTCTTTTTATTGGTGTATCCTTAACAGATAAACTCAAATATTCAAGACATGTATCTGGTTTTCTCATTTTCTGTTTTTTTCCCTCTTGCCAGCCCCCGGCCTCTTGTCCTTTAGGTCAAATACTAAACAGTGAATGTCAAAAGTCACTGGCAGACAAATCAAGAAATAAAAGAGTGGTTATTTTTTCAAACAATTACTGTTTATTTGTTGAACTAAATCCATATGAAAATGAGTGGTTAACTGTGCTTAATCTTATTAAATGAAAAAAGAAAGGCTATTGAAAGCCTCATACACACAAAAATAGAGAAATTATTAAAGCTCATTCATACTACAAAGAAATCTACACAACTCATATGAAAAACATTTGCCCAGGGATGGCTGCCTCATTGTCAGCAGATGCGGCCTTCAGAGAATCTTAGACAATGGGTGGAGAGCTTTCCAAATACAATTTAAATATATATATTTACATTTACTCGCTACCCAATGGTCCCATGACATAGATCCACTTTTTAGCTGGGATTCAATTTCTTCTTGATTGCCTTGATCTGTCGAATAAGTTTCGAGTAATTGTGACCTTCACCATATCCCAAAACTGGGTGGGTTTGGCAAGAAATTAATAAAACTTTGATTTTTCTCTTCATTCACTCATCACGGTTATTGTTTGCTGTTTGTTTGGTTCTTTATTTCTTTGGCTCAAAATCTGTTTTATTGGAAAGACATGCGTGATGTAGAGAAATTTAAGCCAGGATTATTTCCTGGCACTCAGCAACCAAAAGCAGATACTAAATTTGTCAGTTGTTGAAGCCTTAGAGAGTATTTGTGGGGAAAAGCATTTCTTTGTCTTACTTAATCTGCAGAACCCAAAAAATGGATTCTGGAAAAAATATGTCCTATTGACACTTGTGTTTTTATTTTCTCTGTGACTCAAGTGGAGATTGCTACATTTCAGAGGAGGTGAGTTTTGCAAAGGGAAAATTCTGAGTTTATTTTCTTAAATAGTTTATAGTTCATAAATTATCCTCCGTTTTCTTTTAACAAAACAAATTTCATTGGTTTTGCCAGATGTAAGAAATTGTATCAATTTGTTTTGTATATGGATTTTTCCTAAAACCTTCTAGTTTCTATAACGTGTTTCCACAGTCAGCTTCATGGGTGTGTGATCTAGCCAATTACTGAGTTAATGCTCTGCTATCAGCATCTCAGAATTCTTAATAATTAGAACAAGGGACCTCAAATTTTTGTTTTGTACCAGGGCCCCCAAATTAGCAGCGCAGTTCGTGTAAGCAATCAGCAAAGCTCTAGTGAAAGAGTACCATGAGGCGTATAGACGTAACAGTAGTAGAGAATATTTATTGAGCATTATGTGCTGTTCTAAGAACTTCATGGGTATTAACTCATTTGAGCCCTAAGAAAACCACTACAAAGTAAGTATTAGCACTGGCTTCATTTTACAGATGGAGACATTGAAACATAAAGGTTAATGAAATTAATCACTCAGTAAATTCAGGGACCAGAATGAGATCCCAGACAGCCTGGCTCCAGAGCCTGCTCTATTAAAAGGAGTGAGAGCAGTTAAAGATCACTTCAGAATCACGTGGCTTCCATAACACAGTGCTGCCCCTCAGAAACCTATAAAGCCAATCTTGATTTGTGCCTCTATTTCCCATTCCCCGCCCCCCCAACCCTGGTTCCAGACTTTATCTGGGTAACCACATAATGTAGATGTTTGATTTGGCAGAATTTATAGCTACCCCCCATTGCTTTGATTCATGATGTATCCCACCTGCAAGTACATCACAGACCAAAGGGTTGCGTTCTAATTCTTCCGGGCGCATCCATGTTACCATCAAGGCATCTGGTGGCTGTTTAAGGCTAACTTCCTAATTCACATATTCACTAATCCAGAAGACACTCTTACTTTTTATTTCTTATTTAAGGTGGACTCAATTCTTTGGCTGAATTAAAAATTCATTTTGCCCCATAAAACTTGCTTCAGACTTCTGATTAGTTTGCCTTCTGTCAGCAATGGAGAAACCAGCTTCTGGACAGTAATATTTTTCAGTAAAGGATGGTAATAAAATCTGGCAGTCAGCATCTATGAATAAAAACAAAGAAAACAGAAAGGAATTCCCATTTTGTGAGACATGGCAACTCAAGGCCAAAACATCTGTGTGGTAAGTGATTTATTTAAATGTATGTTTAAACAAAGAAAAGAAGGTGTAGCATAAATACCTTATTGGAGGGAACGTGACTGAAGGTGATAAAAAGGATTGCCAACAAATACCCAGTGAAGACAGTGGGGAAAGTTTAGCCTGGCGGCTGTGAGCACCATAGCCCAAAGACCTGGACTTAACTCCTGGCTCCACCACCTACTAGAAAGTGAAATCTTAGGCAAAGTTTTCTCATGTGTAAAATGAACAACTACTAAGTGCCAAGTGTTGTGCTAGATTCCGGATACATAAGAGTGTCAGAAAAAAACAATATGGTGCCTGCCTCTAAGGCACTTGTGGTCTAGAATGATCCTATAGTAGAATCCGGCTATTGCATGTATACACAGTAAGTGTAGAAGACATTGAGTTCCAGAATCACTCAATTGTCCACCTCTCTGAGGAACTGGTTATAACCCTACCAAAGGCTAACAGAACCATCTGCACTGGGATGTCCATTTCTGGCTTCCAAGACCTTACTTCCAATGACAGATAGAGCTCACTCCTCAGGAAGATGCCGTTGCTCATTTCCAATATGCTCTGCAGAATATTGACTATGGCTTTATGATGCTGCAACTCCATGTGCCTCTAACCTGGGTGTTATGGCATCTGGGTTCCCCCCTTAGGGAACATCCTGTAGAAATGGGAAGGTGCATCCTTTGTTGGCAAGAGTCACTTCCCACTGAGAGTCCAAGCTAAAGACAATGCTGCATTGTGAAAACATGTATCACTTCTGGTCAATGCCATAAAACATCTCCCCATATCTACACACTGCACCTTAGCAACTGTATATTTGATACCCAATATCAGGTAGATGCACACTCCCCAGGAATTTAAGGTGCACCATGAGTACACAAAGCCTCAGGGAGACATCTCCCTGAAGCATCAATTCACTCAAAAATCTGTGGGGAAATACACATTTGGTATTTTTATATTCTTATGTATACAAATCTGGGTTATCAAAATCTGACACCAAAAGAATAGAGAAACTACCAGACACCAACCTGATGTTCAGCATTTGTTCTCTTCCATTCAATCCAGTTCCTCCAATTTATAGACGTATATAATATGCACTGATCAGGAGGACAAGTAGGAACTGCTTTGTGCCCCTTAAGATAAACTTGGAGTTCTCAAAGTTTCATGCATTCGGCTACCTTTCCAGACTGGACAGGCATGATATGTGAGGATAGCATGTGAATTCTTTCTTATGCTCTTAAATGTTTCCATGAAAAATATGAGGAAAACACTGATGCAAGTTACCCTATGCACTTTGGACATTACTGATTCTCACGATACCAAAGAAGTTAAAAGCTAGCATTTTCAATCTGCTGGAAACCTCAGGAACCATCTCATCTGGGGGGTCTTCAAACTGTACTTGAGGATCACAGCAGAAGATGAGGTGAGGCCAAGAAGGAGCAGCTCAGCCTCTCCACACCTCAGCCCCTCTGCCCAAACCCTTTTCGCCCATCAGCTGCATCAATAGGATTCATTTTGATCCTATTTTTATTTGTCTAGGATTTTTAAGTAGGATTTCATTTGAGGAAGATATTCTTAGGACAAAAGAGTTGAAAGCAGCTGATCTGATTCAAGTATCTTATTATTTATATACATATATATAACCAAAGTCACATTATGCCCCAATTCAGTCCCACCCACCCTAACTTGAAACCATTGGGCACCTACCTACAGGGACCCGGAACAAGCCCCACTTTGGAGTGGCTGGGTGGGAATCTCTGGTCTCATTTGTCTTTTATACTTATATTTATTTATATGTTTATATTTTATTATGCATTTATTTATTTTATATTTTAGCTGTCACCAGGATTCTTTGACCAAGCATTATGGTTTATCAGCAAACTGAGTGAATTTAAGAAAGTATTACTTCCTGTTTGTTGCAATTGGAGTGTGATTTTCCAGCCTTAAGGGAAAGTAAGTGTGGCCCTTCTCTCCCGCAGGCAGCGGTCCTTACCCTCTCCCATGCTCCGTTCCCTTTCAGAGCCTTGGCTCAGAGAGGATGCAATAAACTGAGTGTTTCCTTAAACTCCAGTCATTCATATATTAGTTTTGCGATTTTCATTGTATCTGCCTACCAACCGCCCTTCCATTTGCTTAATGTTTTTCTTTAAATCAGCTCGTGTTTTCACATGAGCCATGCTCTGAGCAATAACATTTGTTAAATCATGAAAAAAAAAAAGTGTCTTTTTACCAATACACATTAAAACGAGCACAAAATCATTAAAATGCAAAATCCTGCAACTGGGCCAAATCACCTCATGGAACTCTTTTGGAAAACACTGATCTAATTCAGTCATTCAGCAAGTAGTCACTGAATCCCTGCTCCCTGCCAGATGCTGTGCTAAGTGTTAGAAAACATGTGCCCTTGAGGGAACCCACGGAACCCTTTCTTGAGAATCATTTCATCCAACTGTGTTCCACGGAATACACTTTGGGAAACATCATTCTAGAAACATCCAAGGTTGAAAAACACGGAAGGAGAGAGGCAGCAACTTTAGCACTTTGCCTTGGCCTCTGGCTGGCAGAAAACCTTCCCACAACTGCCTCCTGAGTGTTGGAGAAATAAGACTGCTTTGAGAATTACTGCCTCCCTGGCAGAATTTAAGAGGAGGGATAAGATAAAGAGAGAGGTGCGGGAGTGTTCAGCACAACCAGACCCCCTAGGAGATAGGAAGAGCTTCTGCTCACTCAAAGGAGTCTCCCACATCCTGGGGTCAAGAGAGGACAAGACAGAGCACGGCTGTCAGTGACACACTGGGGCAGGGGTAAACTCAACACTTGCCTTCAGCAGTTAATGGTGTTTAGGGTCCTCCCCTTGGTTCATCTGAAGTACTGAGTCAATGAAGATGATTTTAAATATTTTCTTAGGGCTAAGACTATAAATTCAACCACAAAACTGGAAAATGTTCAACTCTATTTCTCCATAATGTGGTGGTTTGGGGGTTTTCTAAAATACTTTTCCAGTAAATTGCACACTGCTTGTCCACAGAAGTAAACAACAGCCCAAGGGCAGATGGTGAGCCCCACGGCCCTTGGTGCATAAGTTGTAAGAACATTTTTCCCTCAAATGTCACTGAATTTCTCCAGCCAAGTTAAGCACAGTATAAGCGCCATATTTGTTCCCAGGGCAGCTCTTACGCTTATCCTCCCAGCAAAGGTTATGAGTCATGTTTGGGTGTCTCAGGGCTTCATAAATTGTGGTAAATGGAGTTGAATTTTCTTTTTCCAATGTAACTGAGCAACAAAAATCATTGCTCTTGATAACACAAAATTAGAGTTGTTGACACATGTTCACGAGGACTGTGACAGGTTTATAGACCCCTTTCACAACATCTCCCATATTTTAAGGTCCAGATTTTTCCAGTGCAGATTTGGGTAGCAGACGTGAGTGATTTTTGTATTCCCTTAGTCTCTCTGCATTAAAATTTTAGGCTTTTGTCAAGTTCGGCTTTCCAATCCAAACCTCCAGATAGGAAAAAGAAAATGTGACAGAGATATAGCCAATTAAATCTGGAAAAAGAATCTTAAGAGCAGGTTGAGGGGTGATAAGAAGAAATCTCCATTATCCTCAGTTTGGTAGATTGTCTGGATAATGAAACAGCTGCATTATCCCTCTTCCTTCCTTGCATCCATGACCTTTGCAATGCAGTATTGCAGTTCCTACCATCAAGAGATGCAGCCTGAGTCCCCAGTTCTTGGATCTGGGCGGTGCTTGTAACTTGCTCTGGCCAATAGAATGTGGAAGAAGTGACAGCATTCAAGGCATTGCACTCTCCCCTCTCCCTGACCCTTGCCTCCACCACGTGAACAGACCTGAGCAAGCCTGATGGAGAATGAAAGAACACACGGCCCATGGTCAGTTGACCTGATTCTACAAGCTGTGACCCCCACTGGTACCTACGGTACACGTGGTACCTGGTCCAAGAGCCCTGCGTGACAGAGTCTAGCCAAGACGAGCTTGTTGGTCTGCAGCTGATTGCAGAGGGATGAGCAAATCCAGCTGACATCAGCCAACCCTGGCCCAGGTCCTCAGAACCACACAGCTGCCCTATGGGCTTGTGGCCAATAATATGTAGTTATTGTCTTAAACCACGAAGATTTGCAGTGGCTTGGTCTACAGAAGTAACTGCTTGATACAAGGATAATCACCATAATCATCTTCATCATCAATAACCATTATTCATTTTAACATGTTTTTCCCATCTATCTTCTCATCCCACCACCAGTTTCCCTTATTATTAACATCTGGCATTAGTGTGACATATTTGTTACAGCTGATGAGATAATATTAATTCATTATTATTAATTAAAACCCATAGTTACATTAGGGTTCCCTGTATTGTACATTCTACAAGTTTTGACAAATGTATGATGATGTGTATTTACCATTATAGTATCATACAGAATAGGTTCACTGCCCTAAAAATCCCCTGTGCTCCACCTATTCGTTTCTCCTTCCCTCCGCTAACCTTTTTACAGTCTCCATAGTTTTGTCTTTTCCAGAATGTCATGGAGTTGGAATCATACAGTATGTAGCCTTTTCAGATTAGCTCACTTTAACATTTTCTTTTTGTCTAGCACCATGCTACTTTTCCTAAATGATCTCATTTAACTCCGTAGGGTGCTATTATTATGCTTACTTTACAGATGAGAGAACTAACCTCAGAGAAGATAAATGAATTGGCCCAAGGATACACAGCTAATAAGTGCTCTGCCTTGAGAAGCTCCTGCCTTTCTGATGTTAGAGCCCGAACTCTTAATCATCACAGGAGAAGCTGCAAAGTGGTGACCCAGAGGCCGCCTTCAGCTTACGGTTTTGTTTCATTTGGCTCACTTGTTGTTTTAAATACCAAAAAATGTCAGCTTTTCTTGTAAAAATTGTAGGGTGTGGCCATTTTAGGCCTGCATTCACAGACTGCAATTGTCTTAGTCAGCTTGGCTGCTGTAACAAAATATTATGGACTGGGTGGTTTAAATAACATTTATTTCTCACATTTCTGGAGGCCAGAAGTCTGAGATCAAGGTGCCAGTGGACTAAGAAGTGAGAGCTCTCTTCCTTGTAGGGAGGATCGTTTAACTAAAGAAATGACAGTTTTCACTCAACCAAACACCTTGATGGATTCTGGTCCTGAAAAAATGGGCCTGGCAGTGCAGGGGGAATAAGGGCTGCAGGAAACTGAGCTAGAGGAGCGTGGAATTTCTAGTAATTCAGGCCATACGTGGGTGAAGGAGAAAGAAAGGAAATTAAGAGAGAAGAAGAGCTAGCAAAGCAGCAAGCGGCCTGGGCAGTGTACAGTGTGGCAGAGCTAGGGAGAGATGCTGGTGGTGACAGATGTCTTAAAACAACATCCAAGACCATTTTTGGATTGGGTTGTTTTGGGGCAGAAGACCTAAACAAGCAATTCTCCAATGAAGACAATGAATGGCCAATAGGCACATGGGGGAAATACTCAATATCATTAATTATCAGAGAAATGCAAATCAAAACTACAATGAGGTACCACCTCACACCAGTCAGAATGGCCATCATTCAAAAGTCCACAAATAACAAATGCTGGAGAGAGTGTGGAGAAAAGGGAACCCTCCTACACCATTGGTGGGAATGCAGTTTGGTGCAGCCATTGTGGAAAACAGTATGGAGATTCCTCAAAAGACTGAAAATAAGACTTACCACATGATCCAACAATCCCACTCCTGGGCATATATCCAAAGGATACCTTAATTCAGAAAGACACCTGCACCCCAATGTTCATAGCAGCACTGTTTACAATAGCCAAGACATGGAAATAACCTAAATGTCCATCAACAGATGACTGGATAAATAAGATGTGGTATATTTATACAATGGAATACTACTCAGCCATAAAAAATGATAAAATAATACCATTTGCAGCAACATGATAGCCCTGGAGAATGTCACTCTAAGTGATGTAAGCCAGAAAGAGAAAGACAAATACCATATGATATCACTTATATGTAGAATCTAAAAAAAAGACAAATGAACTTTTTTACAAAACAGAAACAGATTCACAGACATAGAAAACAAACTATGGTTACTGGGTGGAAGGAAGTGGGAAAGGATAAACTGGAAGTTCAAGATTTATAGATACTGACTAATATATATAAAATAGATAAACAAGTTTATACGGTATAGAACAGGGAACTATATTCAATATCTTGTAATAGCTTATGGTGAAAAAGAATATGAAAATGAATATATGTGTATTCATGTGTGACTGAAGCACTGTGCTGTACACCAGAAATGGCACAACATAGTAAACTGACTATATCTCAGTTAAAAAAAAAAAAAGAAAAACAACATCCAAGACTAAGTGTTGGCAAGGATGTGGAGAAACTGAAACCCTCGCACACTTTAGTGGGAACACAGAATGGTGCAGTCACTATGGGAAACAATACGGAAGCTCTCAAAAATGTAAAAAATAAAACTACCACATGACCCAGCAATTCCACTTCTGGGTACATATCCAAAGGAACTGAAATCAAGAACTCAAAGAAATATCTATACCCCCATGTTCATTGTGGCATGATTGACAATAACCAAGACTAGGTTGGAGACAACCCAAATGGACAGATGAATGGATAAAGAAAATGTGGTATATGCATAGAGTGGAATATTATTCAGCCTTAAAAAAGAAATCCCACCATTTGTGACTACATGGATGAAACGAGAGGATATTATGCCAAGTGAAATAAGCCAATCAATCACAGGACAAATGTGCATGATACTATCTGTATGAGGTATCTAAAAATAGTCAAACTCATAGAAGCTAAGAATAGAATGGTATCTGCCAGGGGCTGGGGGAAAGGGGGATGCAGAATTGTTTTTCAACAGGTGTAAAGTTTCTGTTCTGCAAGATGAATAAATTCTAGAGATCTGCTGTACAATACAGTACCTATATCTAACAACATGGCACTGTGCACTTTGAAATATGTTAATAGGATAGATCTCAAGTGTTCTTACAGGAAAAAATAAAATGCAAAGGAACACATGAAATTTTTGGAGGTGATGCCTAGGTTTTGTACTTTGGTTGTGGTGATGATATCACAGGTGTATGCATATGTTCAAACTCATCAAGATATATACAATACATGTGTGCAATTTTTTCTGTATCAGTTATACCTCAATAAAGTCTAAACAGAATAAAACTATTTAATATGTAATTTTACACTGATTACTGTGCAGTGTGGTGTTGTGAAGCTTCCTCATAATCCATGGACCTTTAGTAAAAGTTCTACTATAATCCAGAGCTGTGTATTCACAATTGTTTTGGGGAGAAAGATCAGGAGGAAAATTCTAAATTTGGAGTAGAATGGGACAGAGAAAACTGAAACAGCACTGATACAGAATGTAAAACAAGACTTCAGAGGACACAGGAAATCAGAACCAGGAGTAACAATGAATTTCAGAATCTTGGGTGGACTTTGAACTTCATTTGAGATCTTTATCTGGGGGGTTAGGCCACTCCTGTCTAGATCACAAGGGCGCAGGAGACCTCAGATGATATCTGAGTTACACAACCATTGTATTTAATCAAGAATTTCCCACTGAAATCTCCCAGCTGGTTGCACTTGCCCTGCCCCAGGCAAATGCAAACCACAGGTATTTGAGCCCAGTTGGAGAACAGGGTGTCCAGATAGAATGAACGAGTAGGCCATGAGATGTGTATTTTCCCAGCAACCTCTGCCATGAAAGACGTTTGTAATTGAAGATTTGAAAAAGTATGAGAGAAAATGGAATCTGTTTGAAGTTGCCATATGACATCTCGATAACATAAATCCTTAAATTGTACAGAGATTTTTACTTTTAAAAGTATATCTTCAGAGTACAGGACACTTTGCCATCTTGATCTGATGGAAATTTTGATCTCAAGCTCTTGATACTAAGGACTATTTCTCTATATGTTTCAATCAGAATTGAATGATATAAATATTGATGAATTTCCAAAAACCATCTTTCAGAAAACATAATAAAGCCAACATGTCAGCTAGAAATTATATTCAGCTGTGCATAAACTGAGACCTGGAAAAAATAATATATTGATCACACAAGAATGTACTCTCTTGTGTGAAAGAAGTCTGGAGACAGGCCCTCCAAGGGTGATATTGTGATTCAATGAAGTCTCTAGGACCCATGCCTCTCTGATTCTCCCATTCCTCTGTCCTCGGCCTGTGGTTTTCACATCTAAGGGCCCCATCCTGGTCTGAAGACTGCTGGAAATCAGTTACAACAGAAGGAAAAAGGAAGAGGAAAGGTTTGTTTCCTCTTCTTAAAAAGCCTTTTCAGAAATCCCACCCACCAGATCTCCTTACACGTCATTAGCCAGAACACATGCACGTGGCTACACTTAACAACAAGGAATGCTGGGAGATGTAGTTTTCAGCAGGCACCTTGCCCAAGACTCTGCTGAGAAAGTGGGGAAAACAGATATGGAAGGCAGTCTACAACCTAACAAGCCACTCTAATTTCTTGGTTAATTTTCTACTTGGTAATTTTCTATTTAAAAGCTTCCTCCCCCACCTCTGTTTTTCATTTTACTAAAATTATGTAATTAGTATTGATTCCTTTTTATTTCAAACTTACAATGGAGATTTGATTTATTCCTACATTTTATTTCATACCAAATTTTACCAGCATCTAGTTTACGGCACCAAGATTTCTTCTGTGCCCATCATTTCTACCACAGTTAAATATTCTAAGATTAAATATTGCATCTTTAAGTTATCTCAGGAAAGTTGTATTCCACCCTTTTTGATATTGCAGAAAGAGTAAAAATAATACTTCACATGATTTGGAAATTCAAACATCCCAGAGTGTATAAAATTAAAACAAAAATGCTCACCCCTGGTTGGCTTTCCTCAGAGGTAACTGCTATTAAACATTTCTATTATATGTATTTCTTTCCTAATTTGGGAGAAAATAGAGAATAATTTGGTAAAAAGAGAGCCTTAAAAAGCAGAGAGAAAACTGCAGGAGAGACCCACAGAAGGAGTTTGATGCAGGAAACCCAAGTAGACGGGAAGGTGGGTAAAAGAGAAGCCTGCCCCATCAGCCTAGAAGGATAACGAAGTGAGGCAGAGGCAGAGATGGGATACGTGCCCAGCTCCCTCCTCCTGAGTGGGGAGAAGGCTCAGCGGCTTAGTTACGAGGAGCTCCTGCCCTGCGGGCTGCTGGGGACCAGCTGGAGACCACTGGGCAGGAGAACCCTGAACTGACAGTGTCTTGGAATGTGACAGAGAGCTTTCAGCTTGCCCTCCTGGGGCCCCCAGTCTCCTGTGTTTCATGAATGCTGGGTTGAAACCAGCGACCTGCATGGTGCCCACTTTGAGTGAAACAAGCACCCCCGAAGCCTCTACTGCCGGCTAGACAGCCTGGACCAGGAGTTGTATGGACCCATGGCAGGGCCTTCCAAAAAAGGTGGGAGTCAGGGGACAGGGAAGAGCAACTAGATCCTGACCCACCTGAGAAAGACCAGACCGCACATGTAGAACCTGCCGCATCAGCAGAGATGCCAGCAGAACGTTCAAGGGTGAGACCAGGCCAGCCGTAGTTCAGGGGGACACACGCTGTGCATGTGGAAATTCCAGCACTACGTCCCAAGACCCCTTTCCTACAAGACTGTGGAAGCCCATCTCCTGCACGCTTGGGCACCATCTCGGAAAAGAGTAGGGGAAAGAAGGAAGAAATCTGAAACACTGGGAACTATATTCCCCGAGACACTGGATTAAACATGAAAAACTTCATTTTTTTCTTTTTCAGTACTGATTTTAATTTTTACATAAAAAATCAAAGGTACACATTGAGAGTTAAACTACCATTTTTTCCATCTATCTACAGGGGTGACATACAAAACATGAATAACTTTAAATCATGGAATCAGACCAAGTTTTAAACTGGGTCGGACTAAATCGGTTCCCACTCCTCTAAGGAATTAGAGATAAGAGGAGTTCTTGAGGCATTTTATCACTTACATACAAACACAGTTCTCTTTTCATATCCGATTCAGGAGAAGCCATTTGTGACTTCACCAGAACTGCTAGACACTTTAATAATCTGCTTCCTTCCATAACTGTTGTCTCACACAAGTCTCACGAGGTAGGTCTAGAGACATTATCACCTTTCTTGCACAAATAGTGAAAGATAAAAGATGTGAGTCATAAACCAGGAAGTGGCAGAGCAGGAGAAGGGATCCAATTTCTCCAGCTAGCTCACTTTTCGTGGAGCAAATGAGGATGAAAAACTCCAGATTTGCCACCAAAGACTGGTAAGGTTTTCTGGGACAATGGACACATCACGGGCACTGAGGTTTCTCACTTCAACCAAAGTAAGTCTTTGGGCAGAGAAGACCCCACACCCCAAGCAAAGCCTGGGAGAAACAAGCCAGCTGTCCTCTGTCTCAGGGTTCTGTTCTCCCTAAGTATCCACAAAACCCTGTAACAGCTCCAGACCCCACTTCTCATTTCATTTTGTGCAAAGGACAATGTATTTGCAGTTTTCTCAACTCCCACAAGGCCTCCTTGTGGCTCTGTTGATCTGCTTTAATTAAATCAAGTCTTCAAGAAAAAAAAACTCATACACAAGACTTGACCTATAACAATGTTCATTGTTCTTTTTTGCTAATTTGCAAGGGGAAAAAAAAACCCTACATAAACCCGTTGATCCCAACAGATGGCAGATCCAACCATATGATCGTCCAAAAAATTATTTCTCACTTCCGAAATTAGGTCTACAGCCAAGTTCAGGTTCACAGGAAGCCCTGGGATCACATGCAATTTTTCCGGGGTCCAAGATTTGAGCTGTTGTTCCCTTTAAGAGAGACTGGAAACCTAGCATGGAAATGACGTTTCCAAATCAGATTCTCTCAGTCTGTGGGCTCCAGCCGCTCAGATTTCATGAGGATGACTTCTAGGGGCCTTCAGATCTTATTTCACATCAAGCGAAGTCTGGTCTTGATTAAAGTTGCAGTGAGGGAAGCACATGGCAGTCAGAGACGCAGCGGCTGGGTAATTAGCCCCTGCAGGTTCACACTGAAGAAAGTAAGAGCCCATAAACTGCCGTTCATTGAAGCTGGGCTCCAAATGAAACACGAGCTTACATGTTCCCTGTGTTTATATATTGGAGTTAATTGGGTTTTTAATTATTAAAAGTGAATCCAACCAGGCAAGGGATTTGGTGAGCTCAAGATTAAAATAACACATCACCGAGGCAAATTTTCTCCGACTCCAACATGATGAGTGTGGAGACTCCTTGCTGTCATATATTTTAATAGGAAAGGAGGGGTTGGAGTTGAGACCACTGGTGTGTTACGAAGCTCTTGCATCTGCAGAGCAGAAGGGATAATGCCTTTAGCCGTTGAATTCCATTAGGACTAGACAAAACACGGCTTCTTGGAAACACTTCTATTGGCCGCAAGAGCTAGTCATACAGAGAGGAAATGGAGCCTCTCTTCCTGTCATCAGAGCTCCAGGCCAGACCAGACCAGACCAGAAATCACACTGGTTACTTCTACAGACACAGCATAGGGAGAGTCTTTGCAGAGAAGTCTCGTTACAAAAGGAATTGGTCCCCAGGTTTTGTCCCAAACGCTCAGAGTTCTTTATGCTGTAGGACATATGCTTTAGCGGTGAAGTTCCCCAGCTTCATGAGTGGTTTGCTTTTTTATTACAGTGGTGTTGAATATTTCAGAATAATTATGGTAGTAATGCAGCGGGGTGCCCCTGGTATTTAAGATGTCTGCGTCCCTTCCTATTAAAACAATGTGCTATTCAGTCCTCTCTCTTCTGCACAATCCTTAACTACTACTTCTCAAAAATATTTATTCTTTCTCAAGAAATAGCAGTGATGTGTTTTCACCAAAGCCCTTGGGACAACCAGGTTGGATCTGGCAACCTGTACACCCTACAGCGGGTTTTCCTTGGCTAACATAGCATCCTGCCTTCACTGGCAACTTCTCACGAGTCAAATCGCAGGATTTCTAGAAGTGCCCACGCCGGCCCCTGCCTGGGAACTGAAAACCAGAAAATTGAGAGCCTGGGAATCAGGGAAAGGAACCACAGCACTGGGGGAACAGGGGTGGGACTGGAGCGGGTATGCAGAGAAATGAGATGCTAAGTTTGTTGAGCAAGAGACAGTTTAACTATTCTGGCTGCTTCTTCAATGTTCTGTGGAGACCTGGGTTCTCAGCTCAGCTCTCTAGTGCCTGTTCTGCCTTGTTTCAAGTTCAGTTCTCAAAAAGATCTCATGTTATCCAAGGAGAAAGTGAGTCTCTAGGAGGTTAAGTGAATTGCTCACGTTCACGGGGGAAACCACAGGCAGAGGAGAGATGGGCCCCCACAGTGCTGAAGCCAAGGCCTGGGCACCAGTCCCACAGGCCAAGCAGCCTGATGCTGCTGCCCAGAGGCTCAGGGGTTGGTTCTCATTGACTGACGGAGCTGGGCAGGGCTGGGCAGTTCTGGGGGCAGGGGGTGGGGAGGAGACAAGAGGGAGGGGACAGTTTGGTGCCACCTCAGAGGGGAAGCAAACGGCGAGACCCCCAGGCCTATCCAGCTACCTGCCCCCTTCTCTTAGCTACGATTTTCACTCCTACCAATTCTCTCTCTCTCTCTCTCTGTCCCCTTTCAAAAACATCTTTTTCATTCACCGAATCACTCTCTCCCTCCTCCTGGTGCCCAAAAGGCACTAACTCCCAGCTCTGACAGGAAAGCCTTATCACAGGGATTCTTCTTGGGTCAGGTAAAATTCTGAGAGAGAGAGAGAAAGGGAGAAGGAAGAGCAGAGAAGATAAGGAACCCAGACTGACGCCATATTTCTTCAGGAAGGTGCCCCAACAGGGGCTGCCATCAGGGGGTCACCTCCCTTCTTCCTTCTGCACCCGCTTGTTCCTGACACGCGTCCTGCCGAGGCCTCACGCTCCTCTGCAGAAAACAGGCCCTGCGGACTCTGTGCTAGTGACTGTCCTCCAGCCCGAACACACACGGGGAGCCGTCCAGTGGGGGAGGCTCCTGCTTTCACCCAGGGACACTCCCTGTGGGGCAACAGTGGAAGCTCTCATCCACTGAGTAACTCAGGGGTGAAGGCTCAGGGCCTTGGGGTGACGTCTCCCACATTCCTGAGATGGGGGGCAGCCTGAGACCTGTCAGAAACCTCCCAAGCTCTGTACAGGGCTGCCTGAGCACAAAACGGCCCCAAGCAAACTTGTCCTTGCAGGGGCGGGAGGCCCAGTGCCACTGCTCGCATCAGCCTGGGAGGCGGAGAACCAGTAAGTCAGCCCTCAGAAAGCTGGAACACCCCCAAACACTTCACGTGACTTCAACGGGGGAAAAACCCCTGGGAAGATTTTTTTTTCTCTCATAGGACTCATTGCACCCCATTTCTGAGGTTTCTGGACTCAGAATTAGTTTTAAAATTGGCATCAACTTAATTCTCATGCTACTCTAAGTCAGGCAAATATTTTACTTCATGGGGCATGAGTGATTTTTTTGTTTTTTTGTTTTTGTGGGGTTTTTTATTTTGGTGGGGGTGGTAATTAGGTTTACTTACATATTTATTTTTAATGGAGGTACTGGGGATTGAACCTGCTTAGCTATACCCTCCCGCTCCGTGAGTGGCTTTTTTTTCAAACACTGGGTAGAATCTCCCTGGACTCTTCCTCTCTGAGGCAGGGTCCCAGCAAGCAGACTTTACATATTCAGGAGTAAAATTGCCCACAGCCGGTTCTCCAGCCTTCATCAGCACATCTTTGGATGCGGTACAGAATGTGTGTCCATGGGCTTGTGTGTAGTTGGCAGACTCTCTCACTCTAGCTGGTTCTGGAAGGTCTGTCCATAGGTCATAAACCGGAAGGGGAAGCAGCACAGGGAAAAAGTTGTGTCCTCGTTGTCATCCATACCTGCCAACCTCCCTCGATAACACTGGCCCTGCGTTTCACACAGAGCATCAGCAGTCCACTGCGCTCGAAGCTGAACCAGAGGAAAAGTGATGAAGTAGGTAACCCAGCTCTCTTCTCTCAATAAAACCTAGAGAAGTATTCTATCCACCACACTGTTCCCTGTTTGGTGCCACATTATTTGGCGTGGCTTCCTTCTGGCTCTGAGACACCAATGTGCCAATCTACCTCTGTGGCTGGAATTCCTTCATCAGACAAATGCCATGAAGCTGGGGCCGGTACTGAAGTCAGGACACTGCTGGGGGTACTGTGGACAGGGCTTCCACAGGCAGCCTTAACCCATCATCATGAGGGCAGTAAGAACAGGAGCAAAGGGAATTCTCTAGACACCAGGGACCTCTTTTCTAGTCAGATTCTGGTCAGCAGTCCCCAGCCCCGTGGGAAATTGTGAAGGGAGGTTAGCACAGACCTCTGGGGACCATGGAGGCTGACTGTCTTCTCTAAAAGCCTCCGGTGACAGATTGGCTTCATGTTTTGCCCCTGTTATTTGCACGAGTTATTTTGTCCTCAAAGACCTTAAACTTTGAAGAAATTATGATGCCTTCCCTCCACCTCCACTTATAATTCAACTTTTTGTCACAGTTGAAAGCTGAAGGAAGCCCTACAAAGTTCTGATTATTTCCTAAAGCTATTTATAGTACTTTTTTGAAAATAACAAACACTAGAATTGTTTTATTGGCTGGGGTGACCTGGCTTTGCTGATACCCATGTTAATTCTGACCAGCAGCAGCCACAAATTGTCCTGGTCCTCTCTCCCTAAGTTCAAAGTCAAAACATTTGGGTCATTTTTTTAGATTCCACATGTAAGTGATATCATATGATATTTTTCTTTCTCTTTCTGGCTTACTTCACTTAGTATGACTATACACACTTCAATAAAAAAAATCAAAACAGAGCATTTTTGCTGGTCCTCTGGGTTATAAACATACATAGATCTGCAAGTTCATGGGAAGACAGGGAAAAAGATAAGCTTTCGTTTGATTCCTCTATTATCACAACTAAGAATATTTAGAAATTAACAAGCTCATTTAAATGTATTTGTGGCTCTTGGGAAAGGGGTGTTCCAAGAGAGGAGGTATAGTGGACATCAGTATTATCTCCAAATGGAATGACTTTCTGAAGTTTCTTTATAGAGTTCTCACTGTTCTCCAAAACAGAGATCAATCAAGTGTCGGTTTTCACTGCACCATCCTGCAGTTGCTGGAAAGCTAACTCTTCCTAAGGCAACTCTCCAATACACAGAGACTAAAGCCAAACAAGACATGTTTCAGAAAGTCCCATCAAAGAATGAACAATGGAATCGCATCCAGTAATTAATAAACCCCTTATCTTAGGCTTTCCCAAGGAAATGTCTCTCTTCCTGATGCAAGATGTTTTCTTCCAGTGTGAATGTCACAGATCATATTTTGCTCAAATAAAACAGTTCCTGTGTTGCTGAATCTCTTTAAACGTTTATTCACTGTACCCTGGATTAGAAATGCCCTTTAGGTCCACCAGTACAGGTGTCCACACATCAGACTGGCACTTCCCTCCCATAGTCCAGGTTGGTCTGAAACACTCCTAGGAATTAAAAGGAGGTGTATTGATCAGACCTGTGCAACACAGTTCATGTGATCAGAAACTGAATTTGGGCAAGTCCTCACTGCTTCTTGGATCAAGCATTTTTCATTTTTGTGGCTACAGAGAAAAGTTGCTGATAAATGCAGTTTCATCTGATACAAGAAACTTGCTATATTTGGTCTTTTTTTTTTTTCCCCTATCTGATTTACTGTAAAGATACAGGTCACAATGAGATTCTCTCATCAAAGCCCAGTGATACTAAGCATATGGGGCTAATTTGCAGACAATTCAGGGCATGCATTCAGATTCCGAAAGAATGTATTCTCAGTATAATCCTCTATTTAAAATGCAGACACTTTGTTCGTCATGGATTTTTTTCATTAACTTTGACTTTTAAAAATATTGCATTAAAATATTAGTTTATTACTGAGTTTGTTGTTGTTTGTTTTTATCCAGTGCAACTGCATTACCTGCCTCACCTTGGTACAGATCCTGGTGCATACTTGATTTCTGAAAGAATCTCAGAAGAAAGGCAGTTCTGTTTGTAGGGTTTATGTCCACTCAGTGGGGGAACAGCAGAAATGGTTCTGATGGTCTCTTCTTACATGAGACCTTCCAAGAACTTTAAAGAAGCCACTTAACCAACAGTAAAGCCACCTTCTCTTATGCAAGTTTATTGCATAAAGTTCACTGTTGGGCAAAGCACAATTCTAAGGGACACTATTCTCATCATAGTCTAATCTGAGCTACTCAGGACTACTGTCAGTCCACAGGCTATTGATTTTAGGTCCACCATTAAATTAGGAGCTTGCATCAAAATTTAAATCTACTGTGTCCCTAAGCATGCTGTTTAGTGCAGCCTTTTTTTTTTTTCATAGCAAGATTATCTCAGTGAAGGAAGCAGTGCATTGATTTGTATTCTCGTCCCAGTTCCTTGTTGACTAGCACTGTAAGTAGCAGTGACCCAAATGAGAGGTGCTCCCTGGGGTTGTGAAAAGCAAAATCTGCACAACTGAATGTGGACATCCAGTTTTCCCCTCTCCTTGCCTTGCTGATAGACAGCTCCAGCAGCAGACAGCCAGCCTTCAATGTCTTCTTTAATCCTCGCCTCTTTTCCTTACATCTTTAATCAAAACTTATTTCCTTTCCCAGTTTGACTCTGAGGCAAATGTTCTATTACACTATTCTGGTTTAAGAGAGAGATACCTACCCACAATGACTTCTGTCTTCCTGAGACCTCACACAATGTCTATTTATTGAAAATAAATACAAAGTAGGTAGACACTCTATTTGTTAAAACTACATACAAATAAGCTCTAGGCTAGTTGAGGGTTTGTAACGTCAGTTAACAGTGTCCTTGTTATTATCAATAACCCACACTAAGGAAGTTTCCTTTCCTTCAGCCATCAGCGACAATACCCTAAAACTGTTATATCTCTGATGATGCTGTAAAAATTGAGAATAGAGCCCCTTCTCCATAAGTCTGACCCAGATGATGCAGAGCATAAAGACCTGGGTTAAAGTTTCAGTGATGAAGTGGGGAGTAGAAAGTCTTTTGTAAAATTTTATTTGGAAACTATCATTTTAACTTAGGCTTAGGTGTGCGGTCATTGGCAGAAGGAATATTTAACTGATAAATTCACTGACTGTAATGGCATAAATTTTAAGATCAATGTTCTCTGAGAAATTATGTTTAAAAATAAAATGATAAAAAATACCAGTGCAGGTGTAGAGAAGCCAAAATGGAAATCTACATTTTTGACAGGACACATTTCTGCTTCTGCAGAGATATTTTTTTTTTAGATAAATAGTTTTTAACTAATGCTATAAATTTTTTCCTTTCATTTATGACTTTTCAAACACTCCAGCAATATTATTCTAGTGAGCCCCTATGATTTCTTAGGGAGTTTTTTGACAATATTATTCCACTTTTCAGGTGAACACTGAAATATTTGCTTGGAATAACCCTAAGGGTTTCTGAAACTGACCTCCTGCCCAGGACAGACCTGGGGAGTTTGACCATGGGAAACGGTAACAATTTGAAAAATCATAGAAATATTAAAGGATCATTAAGGAAACCATCAGTTTCTCCTATTCCATGCTTAAGAGCAAAGCTCTATATTCAAAATATTTATTAACAAATTGAATTATGTCTCAATAAGAACTCCAAGTTAACAAGATGGTGGTGTTAGGTTGCATAAGGAAATTTAAAAATTAGCACACAGAAAGCTTCGTTCTAGCAGAGAAATTGCTTCCTGAGTCTTGGGGATCAAATGCATAAATCCTTTATTAGGTATAAAGATAGTAAATTAACACTTCACATTTTCTATCACACTCTTTGTATTTTATTTCTGGCCATCTTCCATCAATTTAAGTTATTCTCCAAATTTATGGAGAGCAGTAAAACTAGTAATTAAGTTATAGAATTGACCTAAGGAATTGTTATTTCCCAGTTTGAGTCAGTACTGACGCCTCGTGGCCTCTTATTTCTTACACAACATTGCCATCTCATGGCCAAGTCCACAAATTTCCTAGCCAAACTCCAGGCCTAAATGAACTAGAGACCTCAACAGCACCAGACTGGAAGTGATTTATATCCCAGAATTTCCTTTCATTGTGGATCAAATTGGTTAAGGAGGAAAGGGTCACTCCTCTCCAAAAAACTTTACAACTTTGGTTTCCAATAATCAAGGTGGTTTTCTCTTGCTTGGCCACTTTTGGCTATTGAAGGAAGAAAAGCTAAATCAAACAAGGAAAACATTGAGAAAAAAAAATCTTATGATTTCCACCAAAGCACCATGTATTTCAAATACTGGCACATTCAATTTGAAGTTACATTTGGCCTCTCTGCAACAATATTTCTTCTCTAGAGTTTTATAGAACCTACTTTTCAACACTAAGACACTGTAGGGATGAGAGATTACATTGGGCTCTGGAAAAAAAAGAAAAGGAAAAAAAACTTCTGTTTCCATGAATAGAAACTGAAACAGGTTCATTTCTAATCTTCTCTTTGGGACATTTGGTGAATAAACAGAAAAAGTCAAATTTCTCTCCTCTAGTCAATGTTTGGGAAAATTCCAGTGGATGTGGACCACCTATGAGGTCTAATATTTGGATGTCAGTTTCAGTCTATTTTTGATGTTCTCTGGAGACTCATATGAATAATCGTAAAGCTGTTCCTAAGTCTGAATCGCCCAGGTGACTAGCTCCATTTGGCCGACAACCACGGCCAGTCAGACAGTGGTCGATGGGGACTCATTATCCTCACTGTGACTCTGGCTCTGGATAATACACAGTGAACATGGGATGGAAGGAATGACCTATGAAATACATATTCTGACAGCTCGACAAAGAAGCTATCCAAATATGAAACGCAAGAAAGGACATTTGTACGTTCTGGGGAAGAATACTAAAATTTCTATTTTTTTGTCCTTTTATTGAAAAATCTAATGGAATAGCAACACCTTTATATGTATGGATACAGATCAAGAATACTAAATTTTCAGGATTTACCTATTACTGGAGTATGGCAAATATTTAATATTCTCAGAGGCTTTTAAATTAAAATGTTATTGTCCATTTAGAAAGTTAGGAAGACAGCATATTACATGCAATAAATCCTTTCTGCAATATTCTGCTTGTGAGTCATTAAAGCCAGATCCAGGCCATTGGTTTTCAAACTTGAAGGCTGATGTTAAAAATACAGATGCCCCTGGAGATTCTGATTCAGTGTGCTTGGAGTGGAGTCCAAGAATCTGTCTCTAATAAGCATGCCAAGTGATTTTCCTCATCAAATCATTTTGGCAAATATTAGTCAACATTTTTATCACAGTGACTTAAGATGTAAGTATATTCACAACTCAGACCTATTGGAAGTATAATTTAAGAATTGTCATTTTTAATAACCCAAATATTCAAACATCTGGAAAATAATTATTTAAAAATTGCATAAAATGCATGCATTGTATGAATCAGGACACAAATTCATTTTCATATGGAGTGCTATTCAGTGTGTTCTAATTTTGAATAATAGACATTTGTCTCTTCCATTGATTCATAATTACATTAAAATTTAAGTGCCTGTTCTTAAGAACTGTAAACGGATTTGCAATCGAGAGATTAACTAGGAAAACAAAACTCTGACAAAGGAAGTAGAAGAGAACAAGAGAAAACAGAAATGAACATGCAAAAATATAACCTGTAAGGGGCTGAAGGGAAAACATGAATGCTGGGAAGGCAATACTGACATCAATACTGGGCTCAGGGGAGCTTTATTTTATGATACAATTGATAGAAGGGTGAAGAAAATAAGACGAAAGGAAAAGATAATAGAAGTATAAAGAATAGAGATAAACAAGAGATTTCCATTTGGAGCCTTTTATTCTGTAATGAATTTTCTGGGTGAAAAGTGTTTATCAGGTGATAGGGTCAGAATTCTTCCCTTATATAAGCTGATAAAACTTAACTCCCAATGCTCATGAACATCTGTAATTCTAAAGAACAAATAAAGTCTTAGGAAGCACTTCCTGAAAAAATTCTTCTAGAACAGTCCCTCTACAAGAACTCCATGGAAAAAAAGTGGTCCATGGTGAAATAAATTTGGAAAGTCTGCACAGAAACTTCTCCTTGAAGTTCCCCACAAACAGTAGGTTAAAGGCTCTGAAGAGTCCTGCAGAGAAGAATTGTTCAAATCACTTTTAAGTCATTATTTTCCCAACTTAATTGACCACAGGGTATTTTTTTTTCAATCCATATCTTATTAAACTTCTGTAGTATCAGTGGGAAGAGGGTAGGGCTCAACTTCAGAAAACCGGGCTTGAATTTAGCTCCAACATGTACCTGCTTCACGACCTGGGTCAGGTTACTTAATAATGCCTTAGCCTCAGTTTTTCCATCTTAAAATGGGTTTAATAATGTTAAGCGCTTAGCACAATGTCTGCATGTAATAATGTTGAATTAAGTACTAGTTACTTGTATTCTACAGAGGCTATTCTGGGAAACATAGGGTCATCTTAAGCTTTCTGTCAAATTATCCATAGGAAGTATACATATTAAATTATGCCATCACTCTTCTTAACATCCAGAAGAAATTTATTTTTTCAAAGTAAACCTGAATGTTTTTCTTTGATTTTCCCTCGAGGCCTCCATCCCCAGCCCTTTTTATTTTCAGTTGGGCAGTTTCAAATCAAACCAAGAAAGGTCAGAAGTCAGTCACATCACATCCAGGCCAGTGATTTGCAGCAGAAAGCTGTCATAAACAACAGAATATAGTATGGCTACAAATGGGTCTTGGAGCAAAGATAAGCATTATCTTAGTCTGTTCAGGCTGCCATAACGAAAACAGCATAGAGTGGGAGCTTAGCCAACAAACATGTATTTCTCACAGTTCTGGAGCCTGGGTGGATGAAGTCAAGGTGCCAGCCGCTTCGATGTCTAGTGAGAACCTACTTTGGGGTTCGCAGATGGCCATCTTCTTGCTGAGTCCTGACGTAGCAGAAGGGCTGCGGGAGCTCACTGGGGTCTCTTTTATAAGGATGCTAATCACATGCATGGGTGGGCGCTCCACCCTCATGACCTGATCACCTCCCAAAGGCCCCATCTCCGAATACCATCACATGGGGGTTTAGGTTCCACTATGTGACTTTTGGAGGGACACAACTATCAAGTCCATAGTGACCATTTCTAAGGTGAAGCTGCCTTTGGGAAGACAGAACTCTACTAGCTAGTAAAACCATGCTGGTGCCAAGCACAACAGTGGAACAGGTAAAACCTGGTTTTCATGCCTTTGACCATCCCATTCAAAGGGGGATATCCTGCCAACCCTAATCACACATTAAGGGCCCTAATAGTCCCCATCTCCCTCTCGAACCAAATGACTTTCTGGAAAGACTCCAAAACCTCCTTCGTACCACGAGATTACTGCTCCAAATTATCTGCATTTGCTTTCTAACATCCTTCCAAGTCTCAAGTCTGAGTAAAACACTATATGTGAAATGTCAAGAATTTGCTAATGAAGTGTGGAAGGGGAGACCTTCCAGGGAGGGAAATTGCTTCTGTGGAAAGTGGAGTCTCCAAACTTGATGATGTGTCTTCTCTTGTTTTAATTAATGCCTCCCTTCTAAGGTTGAGTACGAAGTCCGTTATGGCTTACTCGCCGTTCCCAGCACATTGTCATTATTAGGCCACACTTGTTTCTTCTTAGATCATTCTCATCACAAGTTACATTAAGCTGGGAAACTTCCCTGAATGAGTTATCACTAAGTCTAGGTTTCCAGATGACAGTACCACAGAAGACACTGATTCACCCCACCATCAACATCATGGATTTAAGATACAAGAGATTCCTTACCTATAACCAGTCAGTGCGGCATCTTTCAGAGATCACAGACTCACCCCGTAAGTACACACTGCCCAGGACTGCTGAATGCATTCTCCTCACCTTTGTGTCCCAGGGCCTGATGCAATGCCTAGAGCATCATTCAACAAGCATCGACAGACAAATGCTTCTTAAATGAATCAAAGATGAATGAACAAATAACTACTTCTATTCTCATTTCAACTTTGTGACCCCCAGAGCCAGGCCAATTCCGAAGTCTGTTTTTCTGAAGACACAGCCCTGAAATTTGTTCCCTGTTCAAGAAGTAAGTAGAAGGGGAATATAATGCCCTGTCCGCAGCATCCCAACACCAGAAATCAATTGCAGAAGTGTCCAATGCATCAAACGGCATTCTGACAATTGTCTAATTACTAACGACCTTTTCTAAAATACATTTCACATCATATTTCAAGATAGTTTTGGTTGTATCACTTAAATTATGACTTAAACTGTATTGAAATAAAGCTATAACATATCATTTGTCATATTTTTTGTTGCTCACCCACTAGCAAAGAGAGTTAGCTGCCTGGTTTTGATATACTAATTGCCAATAATACTATGGAAAGTATGATGTTCATGCTGGCACCCAGGGGGCAATTTTTAGTTGTGAAATTCTCCCATCATATTCCATTTAAAATAAGAGAATTAGTTCATGCTTCATTTTCAAGGCCCCTATTCGCTCACTGCCTTAAGACCAAGAAGCTTCACCACTTTGGTATTTAAATGGCATATACTGAATGTCATTTACCCATATGGTTTCTGGGCTCACATTTCAATGACCTAATGCAATTTGTAATACTGGTTTCTTAAAATCTCCATAACACATTATTCATAATTATAGGGATATTATTCAATGGCATGCTACTGAGAAGTCTTCCACTGAACCCAAACTTTATAGAACTCCTGGCAGCAGTCTGCCTCGTGAAGGATTTGCAGGGTGCCTGAAAGTGAAGTTTAATGGCCTACAACTCTCCCTGTTACTTAGGAACACAGTAGGTGGGGCACACAGCTGTCATGGGACATATTAGAATGAATCTAGACTCAATTCTAAAAAAAAGAAAAAGAAATAAAAACTGTATAGCACAGGAAACTATATTCAATATCTTATAGTCACCTATAATGAAAAAGAATATGAAAACGAATATATGTATGTGTATGTACGAAACATTATGCTATACACCAGAAACTGACACATTGTAAACTGACTATACTTCAATTAAAAAAAAAGAAAGAAAGAGAAAAAAACAAACAAAAAAGAATGAATTAGAGCTCCTCTCCCCACACTCATTTTATTGTCAATAATGATCCTAGGATCCCAGTTTCAGTAGATACTCGTTAAAAGACTGAGCGGTGCACCTGGGGATGGCATCACTGAGTAACATGCGCTTGTGGAGTTCACCACACTTCTCCCACTGTCACGCACAACTTTCTTACGTATAGGTATTGACCCTCAAAATTAATTCAATTGAGGTGTGGCATTCTCTCTTTTAAATTTGCAGTATTGACTTTTTTTTTCTTTCTTCCTTCCAATACACTATGACAGGAAAAACACGAAGGAATGAAACTGGACAGGACATTAAGCTCCAGAAGAACAAGGACCTTGTCCATCACTGTGTCCCTAGCAGTACGTACTGTATCCAGCACACAGCAGGTACTCATTGAACTCATGAGTGTACAAATGAATGAATGAACGAGTGAGTGAATAAACAAATCAATAAGCAGAAGAATGAATTCTATAGGCCACAGAGAAACAAAAGACAACTGGGTAGAATGTTATTCTGAAATAAAAAGCCTCGGAAGAAGACTACACGATGTACTGGATGAACAGGTTCCTTACTTATTGCACTGAAGACACCTGGATTCCTTGCGGGGAGCATCGGAAATAATGTACATGAAAACAGTATTGAACTCCTCAGAGAGAGTGTCTTGAATGTGATGACTATGAATTGTGAATAAAGTAAGTTGAAGCTGATAATTAAGCTTCAGCATGGAATCCCAGCATCACGGCATCAAACCCCAGAGCAGAGGTGGCATTGATATTTATTGAAGGAATTTGTGGCCCTGATTCAGGCTTCACAGAACGGAGGTGGGTGAAGGGAATCTGCAAGGAAAGCATTTCCTTGCGAAGAACATACAAGTAACAGAAGCACACTTTTTCTTGATTTTATTATTGGATGTTAAACCGATAGGACAAAAACTGACATTTACCAGGTTACAAAGAAAGAGTTTATCATTTTTCAAAGTCACCAAGGTTAAGATGCATGCCCCAGTGAAATGAGTATAGGTCAGCCTCCTTTGGTTTTGCAGATTTTTCTGGACTGCCATGCCCTGTGTGGTTACAGTTCAAGTCAGAGACTTGAGAAATGGCAAGGGGACGGAGCAAACAAACCAAGTACAGTGTGACTTTTCTCCCAGTCAGGGTGCGTTCCCACATTTGACTTCCCCCAGAAAAAGTCTGATATGTAGGCATTCTCATTATTTAGTGAGACTTTAGAAAAGACATTTTAACATATAACACAAAATAATTGTTTGGGGTTTTTTTGTTTGTTTACATTGGAGGTCCTGGGGTTTGAACCCAGGACTTCATGCATGCAAAGCATGTACTTTACCACTGAGCTGTACCCACACCTGCCATATGGTTTTAATATACAGGAAAATTTCCAGGAATGCACTTACTATGTTGATCAAGGCACAAATGTAAGTTTTTGTTCAAAACTTTACCAAGGGTTATTCACCATTTCAGAAATCATATCCCATGACAACAATGTTTGTGATGTTGCCAGTACATTGCACACTGATCTGCATTTGTAGCTGGTAATTCTACATCCAAGCATCTGATGACTTAATTTTATCTTCTAGGATAGTTATAGCCAAGCTTTTTTGTTGAAAATACATTCTATTTTATTAAAAACTGCCTTCCCTTTTTTCTGCTTTATATTACAATTTGAGTACCATATTCATTGTTTAAAGGAATATATGCCAATAGATCATATTAACTTTGAATTTCATTTCAGAATAGCCAAAATAAAATATTTGTTATAAAGGAGGGCACTGAGTCTGGGAGGGTTGAGAGAACTACTGATCTCAGCCACCCTCCTCACTCTGCAATGAAACTGAGTGAGACTCAGAGAGGTGAAGCAATTCGCTAAGGCCACACAGCAAGCTGATGACCAAGTTGGCACTGGAGCTGCCTGGGCACTGAGTTCTCCTTCCAGCACGCTGCTGCCCTGCCTCAAAGTGATGACTACATAGGCGCAGAGGGAGAACAATTTGGAATGAGTTGGTGACCATTAGACCTGGGGCAGAGACTGGGGAGGTCTCTCCCTGGTGTCTATGTCCCAGCACGAGAGACAAGATGCTTCAGAGAAGGGGTTTTTTGGGGGGTGGAGGGGTTGGTTGTTTGTTTTGCTGTTTGTTTTCTCCTACCAAGTCCCAGATGCTGGTTCTCACACTGAGCTTACACAAACTGAGCTGTAAAAGGCACACAGCAAAAGCTGTCACTTGTGAAGCTGGGGTTTAAAGCCGGTATTAAAGTGGGGGAAAAAAAGTAGAAAGAGCATTATTTATCCTGAGAAAGCAACATTCCATTATAATCTTGAACTTGAACGTTTTCAACAGTACTTCACAGTGAAGAAATCAAGGTTAGACACTCAATTTAAAATCCATGAATGGTGACCCTAGCTTTTAACCTCGAGTTTAAGCATTTTTGTTTTCAGTCAGACAGAGTTCTTAGGAGGAGGTCTGAGTTTGTAAACAGCTAGGTGGAACAGGTAAAGGATGTGGCCCAGGTAGCTTTTATATTTAACACGTACATTAAAAAACTGTCTGAAACATTCCCAGGAGACAAGCACAAGGTAATTAACATTATGTCAAAGCCGGCTTCTATCCAAATCACTGCTCTGCATTTAAGAAGCAAGAGAATTCTCTCAAGGAAGTAGCCTCAACCAACAGTGCTCAACTAAACCAACTGGGCACTTCAAAGTAGGAAAACAGAAGCCAGCCAATAGTCTCAAAGCATCATCACCTACATTTAGCCTGAAGTCGCTGTGAGTTCCCCAACCTGAGACTGGGGCTGTCTTCTGAACCCTAAAAGAAAGTTTAAACATCCAAGATTGTTTTCAAGTTAAAGCTAGTACCAGGAATCATAATATTTATGATCAGTTTGTAAGCTGAAATGACTCCTTGGGTCTTCTGGACTCAGCACGGTAAAGACTTTCCACTTTAGTTCGTGCGGCTGCCATCAAAGAGCCTCGTAGTTCAGGCTGACTCCTGAGCCCGTGGGATGGGCTTTGCTTCGAATGAATATGATCCTAAACACCTATGCAATCGTTTTTTATCAAATTAATGGAATCTGTATCTATAAAATAAAATGCAGTATATCTGAAATTACAGATGTGCTAAGCCAAAACATTTAACTGTCTGTGCAAAGTGATACACAGCATTGCCCTTTCACATTATCTTAAGTGAGGTCTGAGGCAGACAGCGGGCGGTGGGGCACTGGGGCAGTTGGCGGCTGCAGGTGTTCTGTGGCGGAGGAGCATGGCTGGTGGTTTTAAAACCCTGGGAAGAAAAATGAACAGTCCATGATTATGGTCGATTTCTTAGAATTTCTTTCGGGAAGACCTACATGAAAGGTGGCTGGGTAATCTAATTTCACGTCAATAAAATCTCTCAGTGAGAGGCTCCTCCTGTGTCACCCGTGGGATCTGCTGTGGTCTTATCCAAAAGAAGACCCAGAAATGAAAGGTGTGAGATGTTCCCCAGGGAGCAAAACATTCATTTTGCTGCAGGCTGCTGAGTCCTAAGAAGAGCATTAAAAAGCAGAAAACTTGTCCCATCTAAACCATCCCACTTACTTGGTAATCCACATCTTATTGGAGAAGGACTCCGGCTTCGAGATATCTAGAAAATATAAAAGTGTAGTGTGAATCACACGGTAGGTGGGGCTCAAAGAATGAATCCTATTGATGGTTTTTCCTAAAACCAATTAGAATGTTGCTCTGAAGCAATGTAGAACTATGACTTTTTTCCCCGAGGCTGAGCACTGTGATTCCTTTTACACTTTCTGAAGTAAATGAGTACCCAATTTAACTTATATTATGAACTAAAAACTGGGCTCAGTGGCTGAGTTTTTTGTTGTTTGTTGTTGTTGTTGTTTCAGTGTTGCTAAACACTTTGAGATTGGATGTTCACTGGCCATTCTGAATTCTATGCTTTCCAGAAAATATTAATTATTATTACAATAATTAATAATTAAAGCTAAAGTGATCAAATACTTTCTGGCACATCCTTTATAAGAATTATCTCAGTCCAAAATGCTGCTTTATTAAGAAGGGTCACTGGGCAGCCAGAAAACAACCATTACTCAAACCTCACCTTTGCTCTCACTGAGCAAAAGCCACCCCCTGTACCTGCAAACCTGTTACGACTCAGAAATAACTGGTTACAAGCATCATTCTTGCTCTGAGCTTTCAAACACTTTAGATAAATAGACGCTAACAAAGATGGAAGCTGCCCTGGATGTGAGACTCCAAACAAGTCAAAAAACTAGACTAACCAAAAATATTTGCACCAGTCTTGTCATAAGGAGATGATAGTGGAAAGGGACAGAATTTTAGGAGCACTTTCACCTTTGAGAATCTATTTTATTTTTACCAAAAGTTTAAAATTTGTTCTCCCTGGGCACAAAGTGGAGAAGGCAGAGGAGGTGGTTCAAACATGTCTAGGAGCTTATTACAGAAGGATGCTCCCCAAGATAAGCCTTCCAGGGAGAGTCTAGAGTGGAAATTTGCCGTGGCCATGAGCACCGCAGGTGTCTAATAATTGTGCGTTCTTCTCATGTAACACTCCCTCTTGGAATAAGAACTGTGAATCTCCCAGTATAAGACTCCTAAGATGTCCTGTTTATCAGTCCATGAAATGTACTATCCTTTTGCTTGTACCTACTGTGAATACTTATTCGAAAATAAGGATAATGAAGTTATATTAAAATCTCCAATAGTGAAAGAACTGTGTCAGACACATGACTTTCCATTCTCAGGCCATTTCTTTCATCTGGAGAGTCCTCCCCAATTTCCCAGGCCATCACAATTCTGCCAGATCAGATTCCAACTCCCCCATGAACCAAATCCAGAAGGAATCTCTATCTCCGCTGACAACTCTAGCCCTTTGTGCCTTTTTTATGGACTGTATCATATACCACGTTCAGTTACTTTGCTGAAATCATACTGATCTTCCTATACTGAAATCCATTCAAGGAAGAGACCAGGTTTTAGTCATTTCTGTGTCACCCCTCCCCCAATCTAGCATCCATCAGATACAGAATGAAAGTTTGATAAGGACATCATCAAACATAATGAAGTGGGCAGAGTAACGATAAATGTTCACTAAATTCAGTAAGAAAGTGGGGTCTTGTTAGCTTCCGGTAAGAGGAGGGGTGTGATTTTGTTTTTGTTTTGTTTTTGTTTTTGTTTTGCTGAGGTAGGGGGTGAAAGTTTTGGGTTAGAGTTGCATTCCTAAGGATAATTTCAGAGACGTGGAGACTTGCCAGATCTAATTCTCCTTCTCCACCACTCTCCCTAAAACAAGGCTGAACAAATATTTAAAGAAGTTTTATTTGAACAAACAGCACACTGTTAGGCTATCCAGTATCCACTTGTCTTGGTCCAGACCTACATTCAAAAGCCATTGACTAACTACCCGCTGAGTGGATGAACGGTGGTGCCTCACAATAACATTAGTTTGGGGGGATGTTATCTTTCTAGTTTTCAGAGATGTTTTTGCCGTTATTTTTTTCTTTGACAGATGTATTAGTAATGCTAAGAACGAACAGGCAAAGAGGCTGATCTTATTCTTCTTAGTTTGAAGCTTGGAGGAAGATTAATACCTGCAATGCCCTTTATACAGTATTGAAATCCAGACAGTTTGAGCAATTTCTCCAAACTCATGCAATGAGTTCTGCAGGAACCAGGGACTGATGTGTGCAGAGATCAGCAAACTAAGATGTCCCATTCTCTGTTCAGGATACTAACTGGTATCTAGCTCATTTTCATTTAAAGATACAAACAGATGTGAAATGACTGAAGTCTCCTATTCTTTCAACTAATTAAGCAAAAAACTACCTCTACTTCGTTCTTTCTAGAATGAGAAATGCCTTAGCCTGAGATAGTATAAAAATCAATCCGGGGCTATTGCAGCAGGTCCTCTTTCTACTCACAGACTTATATTCGCCTCTTTTACAGGCGACTGTTGACGAAAAAAAATGTCAACCATAGGATGGTTTTGTGTACAAGTGATTGGACAGATACGTACCGTGCTTAAACCAATACGGCTACGGGGGCAGATGGGACTTAAACTCCTGCTTCGACATCGACTTACAGATCGCACTGAATTCCACTAAAGAAAAGAGAAAAAGAAAAATAGTTTGTGAAAGCTCAGGTGGTTTAAAACAATACTCAAATCCCATAGAACGAACGAGAGGTACTCAGGCATAATTACACCTGGCTGTTACTGAACATCAGCATGTGGCACACTCATTTACCTGCCCAATATTTGGCAATAACTCTATGGTGTTTCTCAAATAAAACCCATTCCAGTGAACTTTGGGCTATTCATATTCTTTCTGCTAGTGGAACTCTATTTCGATGAGTAAGCGATTAGAAATTGCATTTAAGTTTGCAAGTGTTGGAGACTGTAAGCCCCACGTGGGGAGGAATTTGTGTCTGTTTTGTTCATTGCTGAATCCCCAGCACCTAATCACAGTGCCTGGGTCATAAGTAACTATTGAATAAATACGTATCGTTGAATGAAATGAATGAATGAGTGAGGGAGTGAACCATGACTGTCACCCATCTACTCTCTAACTAAACTAATAAACAAAGAGAAAACTCTATTTCCTCAAGTGAGATTTTACTAATCAAGGTCCGCTTCTCAGTTCCCTTCCTCCAACCCTTTCTTCTTCCCAGGTCTTGCTTTTAGGGTATTTTCATTCTGTTTTAGGCGTTTAAGCTTGGGCAAATGTTGGTGATATACTTGAGGGGAGAGAAGAAGGAAGTTAAAAGGAAATTGCTATTTGATGTAGAACGGACGAATTGTGGCTATGTCCTCTCCCCCTCCTTCCAAAGTGCACTGCAGACAGTCTACAATGAAAGTTTCTTAATAGATAGTGATTGTTGTAGAGGTGAGAAGAACATTTTATGAGCCCATTCATTGCAGAGTGATTGTCAGATCAACACAACCCAGTTTCTACGGGCTTAAATTTCACAGCACAGAATAATTTATTGAGATACTATTTGCTACAGTGGGATGTTTAAGCTACAAAAACCCTTTTCTTAAGTTCTTTTAAAATACACTAATGACTCTGTTTCTTCACTCTACGTGTGAAAATCTCCCATGAAGCACTTCCCCTATTCTCCAGTTCAGAGAGCAGGAACTGAGACCACCCGGACAGTGGCTTTGCTCTGATCCCGGAGAGTTTCTCCAGGACTCACTAAACTCTCTCTAGGAAGGGTGGGGTAAAACACCATAATGGGAACCGTACAGAATATCCAGCACCCACAACCACTAGTTCCAACACCCAGTCCCCAGCTCAACACACACAGACACACACACACACTTGCATACCTAAGGCTCCACTCAGAAGGCTGTCCAATTATTTGGCATATTCAAAACATTCTACAGCCAATATATAGAGGAAGTAACCTTCAAAAACTGACTGACTCCTCTCTCCCTACCTTCTCTGCCCTCTTTTTCTCCATCCCTCCCCTCCCTACACTTCATACTAAGGAGAGAAAAACAGGGCACATTCATCATATCCCAAAATGGAGAACCATCAGTAAAAATTTGGCTCTTTCCTGAAAGTTAATTGCTTACTTTTAAATGCTTAGACTTATAGAAGGCCTCCAATAAGGTGAGCTCAAAGGGCTTTGCCCTTATAATAGCATAATATTTCCAAGATGAAGGAGGCAAATATGACTAGCTCTATCTTATAAATGAAGCAACAAAGAAATGACTGCCAGGAAATTAGGAAGACTCATGGAGAATGGAAGAAAAGAATCTATTCCTTCCCAGCCAGTCCCTTTCCTCTCCTTTGTATGAAATCTTATCAAACAGCTCTCTATGAGCTTCTTTTATGGAATCTCAGGGTTTATAAATGTTCTCGAACTTGTGAATCAAACACTTGGGATGAATTGTCACTATGCAAGGCCACCGTACAAAAGCCCCTCTCCTGGTGACAGCTTCTCCCTTCATAATGACACAGTCATTCTCCATGAGAGCAGGCCACACGTGGTAGAAGACCAAGGGAGCCGTGAAATCAGAGTCGTAGCTGCGGCGGTACCTATGTTAAACACATAGAAGAGCAAGAAAGAGAAGTTAAGCAGTTGTGTGACCTACCTGGCAGAAGAGGGGACATCCATGTAAATGTTCATCTTGTATTATGCTCAGATCTAGATCAATACGCATCCTGACTCTGTTATTAGGGAGATGGTTGTGGGCACCTGGAATAGGTGATAACGAGGACCCGACATGGACTTCCTAACAAGTCATGTGAGACTAACCTTGTCCCCTCTCTTCTCAGGATTACAAGAGTTGTAATTCAGGGAAATGCTAGAGACAGAGACCATCTGAAGTCTCATTGGAGACCTTCAAGATTTCTTGTGCTATCTTTGTGGAAAAAATAAGAGGAATGGGGGTGGGTGATTAATTTAAGTGGGTGGATTAGAAATGGTTCAATGATCATATCCAAAGTGGGCAGTTAATGAGTGGATGAGAATGAAGGTGCAGAAGGCTCTCTCTCATTCCTGGGGTAACTCAACATGTTCATCAGTGACTTCCACAAAATACAGAAAAAATGCTCAAAGGTAGGAAATGGGTAGGAAAACAAAACCAGAATACAGTATCAAAACATAGCTCAAGAGGCTGGAACTATAACAAGCTAAATCTAATAAGATATACTGTAAGGTAGACACACATGAGGTCCTGCAATTGAGTCTAAAAAGCATTTAACTGCACAGATAGAGGTGATCATTGGTTTAATCACAGCACAAGTATAAAGAACAACTTTTAGGTGAGCTCAAAATCAGTCAACAGTTTTACCTGGCTAGAAAAAAAGAAAAGCTACTACAAATTAGCTGAATTAATAGAGAATAAAAATAGAAAGGGTGTTGGTCCCTCTGGGCTGGTTAGTTCAAACTAGGGGATTAACGTTCAGCGTAGACACTTTTTTTTAAAGGAGTATCCAGACAAACACAGAGCACAGGCCAAGGAAATCAATCAATTTGTTAAGAAGTCTCAAACCCCCCTTAATATGGAGCCAGAAGGAGGAGGATTTGAGTCACTGTTTTCAAATGTGTGAAAGGCTGCTTAAAAAAAAAAAAAGAGGATTAGACATGATCTGTAAAATTCTCAAGTAGAAACAAATAAATGCAAACATTATTCGGAATACCAGTTTGAGCTCACAGCCATCCAGGAGGACAGGCCACAGTGCCCCAGGGGTGGCATGTTCCCTCTGATAAAAGGCATGTAAACAGGAGGCCTGCCAGAAGCCCAGATATATATATATACACACAGGTATATATATATATATATATATATATATATACACACACACACACACAGGAATACTCTTTAGCCATAAAAAGAATGACATCTTGCCACTTGGGACAACATGGATAGACTTTGAAGGCATTATGAAATAATTCAGAAGTAGAAAGACAAATACCATATTATCGCATTCATATGTGGAATTTAAAACAAACAAACAAACAAAACCAAGCTCATAGATTCAGAGAACAGATTGGCAGTTACCAGAGGTAGGGGTGGGTAAAACAGGTTAAGGAGGCCAAAAGGTACAAACTTCCAGTTAGAAAATATGTAAGTCATGGGGATGAAAGGCACAGCATGGTGACTATAATTAATTACATTGCATATTTGAAAATTGCTAAGAGAATAGATCTTAAAAGTTCTCAGCAAGAAAAAAATATTTTGTTAACTATTCATGGTGACATATGTTAACTAGATTTTTGTGGTGATCATTTTGCAATATATACAAATATAGAATCATTATGCTGTACACCTGAAGCTAATATAATGTTATATGTCAATTATACCTCTAAAATCTTTTAAATAATAAAATACACATTTGTATTTATATAGCACCTTCTTCTGAAGTATTCCAAACAGACTCCAGGTCCTCATTAGTTCCCACTAAGACTAATATGTTTAATGGAAATCATAACATCACCTCTGAATCGCATTTGACTAAGAAGGAAAATGACCCTAGGAAAGGACCCTGCTCTGTAACAGAGAAGTATATGGCAGGGACTGGATAGCAGGTAATGTCTGTTGATTTCCCCACCCAGAGTTCTTTTCCCTAAATTGCTCCCAGGGAATAAAGACAGGAGTATTTATAAAGAATCCCTTAGCTTCTGCTCCTATGTCTCTTACTTGCAATCATTAAAAATTTCTCCATCAGCCCCAAAGGCAATATCTAGGGGTGGCTCTAAAGTCTGCATTGCAAAGGCAATGCAACATATCTCCTGGATGAAGTTACTGAGAAGGCAAAAGTCAACTTCAGGAGGGAAGGAAATCTTGGGATTGACATTCATGGCTCGGATCACATCCTGAAAAACAAAAAGATGGCATCACCTTGTTACCAGCCTGTGACAAGGCACACTGACATTCCTAAGGGCATTATATGACTGATGGGAGGTGAGAAAAGAGTTTGTGAGTGAAAATAAGTTAAACTAGAAAAGGAGTGTGTGTGCTAAAAGGAGGGAGACTCATCAATGGAAGGAGGAAATATGACTGAGTATAAATGATATAGTAAAAGCCAAGAGAGTCTCCAAAAAAAAAATTAAGAAAAAAGTCTTAGTGACTTTTATTTATTATTTCCTTATTTTTCTATTTTGGGCAAGTTATATGATTGCCAACACAAAACTCTGACTTGTTTGTAATCTATAATAATAATGATTATAATAGCTTGCTTTTATTTCGAGTTTACTTCATGCCAACTCTTGTGCTGAACAAATTATCTGCTTCTCCTTTCATTTAATCCTCTCAAGAACTTTCTGGGGTCATGACCATTGTTGCTCCCATTTAAAGATTAGAAAACTAAAGCACAGAGAGGTTAAGTAAATGGGCAAGGTCACACAGCTAGTAAGTGGCAGAGCTTGGATGCAAATCCACACTCATCTTTCCCGAAATCATTGCTCTTAAGCACTATGGCATTCTATCTTCCAATCTTAAGGGCCTGTCTAAAGAATAGAACTCTGAAGCTCAAAATATTTTTCCCCATAAAATGCCTAAGAAAGAAACAGCCAAGAATGACTGTTTCTACAAAGAACATTGGCTGCTGCTCTTTTCTGTTCTTCCATTATGGAGGAGCAATACTAAGCACTGGATGGAGTTGGGAGTTATTTGTATCCGGTGCAGACAGTAGCAGTAGTAATAAACCAGTTCCAATAAAAGACCTAACTTACATTAACACTGCTTTGGGAATCATACAGATCAAGATGACAAATGATATAATCCAAGACGGCATCCTCAAAGTCATTCGACCCCACATAAGACGGTGTTAATGATTTCCTCACCCGGATCTTGAAATGTCTGAATGCCATTTTAGCTACATGAAATGCCTCCTGCACATAAAAATACAGCAAATTTACTTGGTGGGAAGAGGGCAGGTAGAGAAGTCCACAGCAAGGAATGAAGAAAAAATGCCCATCAAAAACTTAACATCATATTGGTCTTCTGATAACTAAACCCAGGGGTCAAAACTGTTTCTAATCTGGGAGAAAAATCTAAATTTTGGAAAGTACATAAATACATAAATGACTACCCACGTTCACTAATTTCAAGACAGTTGACCATTGCTCTGGTAATTCTGATTGCAAGAAGCAGGACGGTGCATGCATTTAAGGAAATAAATCACGTGGTTATGTAACTACTTGAGGCAGTTTGATTGATGCCTTGACCCCACAGCAATACTATGATATTTACTGGTCAAGAAATAAGAGAAAACGATCAATCTAGTGCTCTTGTCATACATAGATGCATATCAAGGGTCCAGCATGTTCCCAGCGTTTATCAATTCAGCAAATATTTATTAAGTGCCTTTATTAATAGTAAGCATGGGGAAAACTCAGTTATGCATGAAAGATATGGCCTCTATAATTACAGAACTGTAACCAACTCAGTAAAAGTGATTCTTAATTATATAAACCAAAGGTTGGCAAACTTTTTTCTGTGAAAAGCCAGATAGTAAATATTTTACCCTTTGCAGGCCACGTAACTGTCTCTGTCACTTTTTTAAAATATGTCTACTATGTGCACATATGTCCATATTAGAAGATTCAGGGTTTTTAAAAAATCACTCTTTAAAGTGCAAAGTCATTGTTATATTTTAGCTCTTAGGTGGTATTTCTCTCAGTATCACAGGCCGGGCCAGACATGGCCCAGGGATCGTAGTTTGCTGACTCCTGATATAAATGAATAAATATAAGATAAAGTCCAGTAGATTCTGATAATTCTGCTCTCACACCAATGTTTTGTCTTGTTTTTTTAGCATTTAACAGTTCTCATTACATACTCCCAGTATCTCAAATATGGTACCCATAGAACAAATGCATTTGCTTTAGGAACTGAAGATTACATACAGGCACTTTTTAATCTGCCAGACTCAAGCAGCTGATATGTTAACAGTTTTAGTGACTACTCTTAGTTAAGTAAACAGAAGAGTTAACATAATCATAGCCTTTTAATTTTTCTAAGAATGAAAGTAACCAATCAAATGATAGCCCTTAGCAACAATACATCTACCGTGTGCGCATATGCCCATATTAGAAGACTCAGTGCAAATAACTTAGTATACAGCCATTTGAGATAGTCCTACATTTATGGATACTTCAACAAATACCTGGTCAATAGAATTATTAAGATATATGAATAGCTACTGAGTGTGAAAAATGATTCATCCCAAATATTCGTAACGAAAGGAAAGGAGGAAGGGAGGGAGGGAGGGGACAGATGGAAAACCCACCCTCCTTCAGCGACCTCAGGCTCTACCAGTTTTGTTAAACTGTCCCGTTCAGTTTCCCAAAGCGCCGCCTCCCCGCCGCGCCGGGGACCGCCGAGGTGCGGCGCACGTACCACGGTGGCGATGTAGATGATCCGCTGCACCGTCTCGGCTTTGTCGATGCAGCGCCGCAGCAGGCACTGCGCATCCAGGCGGGCCTGGGAATAGGCATCGCTGAAGCGGGACAGCAGGGCAGCCTTGCGCGCCACGTTGGACAGTTTGGCGCGATTTGGGGACGGGCTCCTGACCTTCGCGACTGCGGTGGAGGGGCTGGCGGACCGACTGCGGCTGCGGCTGCGGCTGTGGCTGTGGCTGCGGCTGTGGATCTGGCTGCGGCCGCGGCTCTGGCTGCGGCTGCGAGGGGCAGGGCTAGGAGACCGGCTCCTGGCGGACCTGTGGGTGAGCAAGAATCAGGCAGGAAGAGCTCTGATTCCCTTCTCTCTCCCGTTCTTGGATTTTTCGATACTTTGCCCCTCATAAGCCAGAAGCCATGGGAGCAAGGAGAGTACGCCTCCTTGGTCTCCACAGGGTCTCAGATAGGATCGCAAACAAGAAACAATACTCTGCATTCGCCTGGTGCATTAGAATTTATAACACACTTTCACTCACTCAGCACATCAACTTATCCTTCAAGCAACCCTCTAAGGTGAGCATTGATTGTTGGCCATTTTACAGATGAGAAACTTGAGGCTCAGAAGAGTTAAGGGGGCCACCCTAGAGTAACACTGCTAGCAAGAGCCAGAGGTACAGAAGTCAGATTTTCAGTATTTCTTACCCTAACTTTGGGCTACTAACACATCACTGAGCTTTATGGTATAAAATGAGATAAATGCTGATTGAACAATGAGAAAGAAAATCTGTGTTCTCCTTCCAGAGCAGTGGGACCGTTTGCAATCGTTTCTCCTCTCCAGATTCCTCATTTTCACCTACATAATGTTTGCCCTATTTCAGGATGGTAGTGAAAGATCAAGTGAGCTAATATATGTGGAAGTACTTAGTGAATCACAGAGTACTGTGTCAGTGAAACGCATACTCCTACCACGTACAAAGGGAATTGTCAGACTCGCTCGCCCAGAAGGAAGGGGCTGCCAAAACGGGGAGTTTTGCAGAAGAAACTATGGGGCAAAAGGTAGTGCAAATCAGACTCTCTGAAGGAGGGAGCGGGAAAAAAAAGCCCTCATATACAGCGTTTGCCAATTTCCATGGTGCAGCAAATACTCCCACCATAGCCAATTTCAAACTACCAATGTGGTATCACTGAACTCAGAGTTAGGTAGAAATGCCCAGAATTGGTTCTCAGAAGCCAGTACAAGCTGACACCAGCACAACACTGATGGAGTTATTTCCAAAAATGAAAGACTTAGGTGACATTTAGGGGATTGGAGGCCAGGAGGAGCAGGGGTGGTTTTGAGCCTGAATCAGGGCACACTGTGGGGCTGGGAGGGTAGGGGAAGAGGGAAGGTGTTAGAAAGAACCGGGAAAATGCAGACACTCCAGAGAGAAACACCCTGCTTTGTCCTCACTTAACACTGAATGAATGACCTGTCTTAACATTCTGTCCATCAGTAGAAGGGAATTTCACAAGAACACTTACCTGTACTATCAAACAAAGTGAGATTTTTAAAAAGGGAAATATCCTACAGTAAAATGACAATTGATCATCCCCGGAGAGAGGACTCCTAGGCCTCAGAGAACAGGACCCTCATATGATGGAACAGTCTTTCAACATGGGTACCACCTTTTGCAAATAAAGTGCTCAAATCTAGTATCAAGCCAAAGAACTTTCCTTTGCATGTCTCAGTTTCATTCCTTAAACTTCAATATCAACCTGAAATTAATTAGAGCCCAAGTATTGTCAATCTAGGCAGTGTTTTCTCTCTGGAAAGGTGCAGTTAAAGAAAACAATCCCTTTACAATTCACAGCTTCCCTAATGTTGGGGTTTGGGTTCAGGAAGTCATTTTACTTTTTTTCCCAAGCCAAGTTTTTATCACTAACTCAGCAAAAGGGGCTTAAATGAAAAGATCTGTGAGAATTTGTCAGACCTTCCTTGGAGTATAGATTTTTCAGCAGACAGAACAGCTATCTCGTCCTTCAGCGTTCGGAGCTGTTTCTCATAATTGTTTATCGTTTCTGCGTTGCGCTGGTCTACATTCCGTCTGTCGGCGCCCATCGGCTCCGAGTCCCGCAGCTCCACTCTCTTACGCTCGGAGCCCCGTTTCCCTGAGCTCCTATGCTCTGAGTGTCTGTGGCGGGAGTCCTCCTGGGCTTGAAGAGATTTAAGCCTGAACAAAAAAAAGATGTTTGAAAGAAAAGAGAGGGAGGGAGGGAGGAACAGTAACAAACAGCTATTGGCATACTTAACGAGTCTACTCTACTTAGCCTGCCATTCCTGCACTGCAGCTCGGATGGAAATGCATAGGAACCAACACAAATTGACAAAGAGCAGAATTGCCAGGGTCAGGATGCCACTTCATGTCTGCAGTTACATGGGAAAAGACTCCTGAAGAAAAGGCAGGAGTGCAAATCCTCTAGCCAAAGCAGAGTGGGCAGAGTCAAAGCAGAGTCATCCTATTCTGTATTGGACTGCTTCACTGCGCAAGACTCTGGAAGCACGTGACCTCCAAAACCTAGTCCAGAAGCTGGTCAAAGATATAATCTATTCTCACACACTCAGATTCTCTGAACCAGTGGGATATTGGGGCGGGGGACCTACAATGGAAACTGAATTACATCCACAATAATAGGCAGACATGTGGACTTACGAAAATAAGGTACTACGGAAACAAGCAAAGCTTTATAAACAAAATTGGCATCCTCATTAATACAAAGAGACATGGCCATGGTAAAAGGGAGCAAAAGCCATAAGAGAACATGCTGTGATGAAAATGACAATGGTGTAAGAAGACAAGGGAAGGGGTAAGATTAAGAAGGATGTAGAAAAGCTACAAATGCAATAGCAGAATTAAAAGCTGCGCTAGAAATAGTGAAAAACAGAATTGGTGCTATAGGGAATTGCTGAGTAATATGATTAAAGAATTTGAAGTGCTATATCAAACAGGAGATAAGAGGGTAAAATGATGATGAGAGGGGAGTTAGAAGTGGAAAGCAGAACATCGCTCCAAGCTAAAATTTATGGGTGTTCTGGAAGAAATCAGAATAACTGGAAGATGAATAAAGGCAATAGAGAGGTATTTTCTATTAAATATGTATGTATGTATTTTATTACAACTCCCATTTGCTCTTTTTTAAGGGAAAGATAAAAGTTAAGATTAAGAAAAGTATAACCTTAAAGGATCAGTATTTTTTCCCCTTCCAGAAATTTATCTTTAAAGAATAATCTGAAATTTAAACTAAGATTTGCCACAAAAATTATCACAATGTTATTTCCAATGTTGAAAATTGGCATCAAAGTAACTATTCAGTGTTAGAGAAATACCCAAATGCGGAAATATGATGTACCTATTTAAAAATCAAGCTCTGCTTTATTTTTGTTTAAATAATGTTAAATGAAAAAAATAGAGTCCAAAATTTATACTCATATTCTGTTGTCTTAACTTTAACGTTAAGACATTAATTTTTAGTGTACAAATTAGAAGAAATATCAAATGGTGACAGTAATTGACTCTGAAATTATGAGGGGTTTTAGGTTTCTTTCTACTATGTTGGGCTTTGAAGATTTTCTGTAGTAGATAGGTATTGTTTTTGTAGTAAGAAAAATATATAAAATGCTAATAAAAATATTGCTGTCTTTCTTCTTTGATTGTGAACAGATTCTTTCATATTGTAATGGAGCACCCAAAAAAGCTAAATTCAAAGATTAATCAGCAGGCTGCAATAATCCTGTCATTTTTTTTTTTTCTTACTGCTTTCTTAGCTGATTTATTTCCTCCTCTGCAGCCAAAAGGGATATGGCCGATCTGTTCTTGGTTTCTTCAAGAGTCTTTTCAGTTTCAGCCAGACTGTAAGAGAAATCAGTAACTAAAGACAGATTTTCCAAAATTGGCAGACCTTCTAAATCAAAGCATAGGTTCTCTCAGGAGCTTTTGCCATATGATATAAATTCAACATAAACAAGATCAAATTATAAGGCATCTGCATATAATCAGATGATACTACAAATAATATGGAGCACTGGTATGCAAAAACATGCTAGCATCTTGCATCTTTTCTTGATGTCAAACACAAAGAAAACAGAGCTACTATCCCTAAAAGGCTATGTAATAATTACTGATATTAGAAAGTAAAGGACAAAGAAACTTGTTCAGTTTCTTCTTTCTCACCCTCCAACTTCATCTGTAATCACATAAAATCCCCAGGTTGTCTCTCTATATAAAATTTCCATTTTTCTGTAATAAAGTAATAATCTATTCTTATTACTATGCACTGTAGAACTGCATTTGACTTAATTTTCCCAGACTTACTGAATATAAAAAAATTATTTGCCTACCTATAAAGTAATCCACTCCTACACTTGACTACCAAGTATTTCACATCTTTCTGCCTCTGACTTCCACAACTAATTGAGCACAATTTTCCTCAGTTTCCAACTTAGCTTGGTCACTGTTAGTTTCAAGGACTCTCTTCATTATAGGCAAATCATAATAAACCATACTATATCTTTAGGTTTCTCTAAATTAGAAAAAAAAATGAGGTGATGGATGATAATGAATGAAGACCAATAGTTCTCAAGGAAGTTATCCTAGTATGGTGACAGATCATGGGTTGGTAAAGGTTTCTTGACTTCTCTGACCCTACATCCTTGAGGGAACACCCAGGCACAGTAGTTCTGAGGCTAAAAGATAATGGCTGCTATCCAAACTCACACCAGTCGTCCTCCTTACACTGGGATAGAGAAAGGGCAGGTTGAACACTGGTCTCCCCTACAGAGTGAGCCAGATTGAGAAATAAAGGGCTAGCAGAATCTCTATCAAATCCCCACAGCTCCCAGCCAATCAGACAATACAAGAGATGGTGTGAGTTTGCCAAATTCCATCTCATCCTCTTCTCCTCCTCTAACAAATGCCCACGCATCCAATGAGTGCCTCTCCAAAGGCCACACAAAGCTTGCCTCCCCTTCTGAGCTCCTCCAACACGTGTTCCTATTTACAATCTCATTACACACACACTGTGAACTACTTGAGGGCAAAGGCTTGACTTTATTCATCTCTTTATCCCCAGCACCTAAAACAATGCTTATCATATAGTTTTTTTAACCTGAAAAATGAATGCATGAATGCATGAATGAATGAATGAAATGTCTCAAGTCTAAAAGAAAGCCAAAGTAGCAATAACTTCATGATAGGGCTACTGGAGGTTGAAGGGAAATTGCTGTGATTTAATTGCAATGTGAATATGTTATAGTTTTTTAAAGTGTATATTGGAAAATGAGCATTTTTATCAAGAAAACTGTGGAAAATTAAAAGAAGAAAACAGATCAGGAAAATAAGAAGAGAATGAATAGTAATCTTTTTTCTCTCGAAACATGGCATACGTGTGTGAGCACATATACATACAAGTAAACATCTATGCTAATTTGGCCCCCTTGGGTGACAGAGAGAAAGGGGGTATATTCATATGACAAGCATTGTTTTTAGCAGGCTAACATATTTTATTTATTTTTTATTATGGATTTATTCATCCATTGAACAAATTATTGAGAATTCACTAGGTGTCAGGCATGATGCTGGGGGCTGGAGATAACAACAGTGTCAGGATAGCATCCCAGAACGGTAATCCTTCAGAGCTTCCGGTCTAGTGGGTCATAAATAGGCAAATTTTTCAAGGTTCCAAATTGTTGTAAATGCAGTTCTTAAATTATAGTGAAAGAAATTAAAGGAAGGGAAGAGGAAAGATCGTTCAACGTAGAGTGGTCACAGACTCTGAGGAAGTCACGCTTAAACGGAGACCTGAAGGACCAGAAAAAGGCAGCCATGCCAAGAGCCGGCGGAAGACTTCCATTTTTCTGAAAGCGCATGCGCAAGGGCCTCAAGGTGAGGAAGTAGACGGTCAACTGGGTGAGGGGAGCTGGGCCGGAGATGAGGGTGGAGGGTGGGGCAGGACCAGGTAACGCAGGGCTGGGAGAATCCTGGGAAGGAATTTAGAAATTTTGTCTTAAGTATAGAAGGAAGCTCCTAACAGCTTTTAAGCCAGGGGATGACTTGACACGGCACAAAGATATCTATATTTGCAATGTAGAAAGTGGATTGTACTAGAGCAAAAACTGAAACAGGGAAGCCAGCTGGAAAGTTGGTTAAGACAAGAGGTAACAGAGGCTTGACCAAGGGCAATGGTGGGAGAATAGAAAGTAAGGAACGTGTGTGGGAGATGTTTAGGAGATAGATTCCACTGGATGTTCTTATAGATCAGATATAGGAAATGAAGACAAGTGAGATTTCTAACCAGGTCCAGACACAAAATCCAGTGGTCTACCCTTGTCTAGGGTTTGTCCCACCTACACAGACCTGTCCCCATTCAGCACTCTACCGAAATCTGCATCTTTGGAACTGAGTCACAGCCAAACTGGTCTCCACGAGGTTAGACATGGGAACTTCCTTGGGTGGGCAACTCATTCTACAGTAGGTAGCACCCTGGCTTTAGAGACAGGTAGGCTGAGTAGGAGAAGGAGGAGCGATCTGGCCACTATAGAACATGGGGAATAGCCTCCATCACTTCTGATGCCTTAAAAAATAGAAAATGAACCACACATGGGTTAAAAACAACCCAAAACAAAAGTAGGAAATTCAAGGAAAAGCAACAAGTAACTTCCTGTGTGCAACTTTCAAATGATGGGTGGTTTAAAAAAAAAAGCATGCAGTCATAGTTTTGGGTCCATGATGCCCCTGGTGGGTAACTACAGAGCCACAGTGACAGGAGAGGAAGGTAGGAATTCCTGGCTCCTGTGGGTGCTGATTGAAGTCAAGAACCAGCAAGGTCTCAAAGCTTTCCCTGACAAGCAGAGGCAAATGGAGACAGCAGCAGGGGTCACTGAATGTCCCCAGGAAACTCAACCAGACAAGCCACAACTCAGCACCCATCAGCACAAGACGTTAGTGCTCAGGTGGAACGGAGGCAGCAAGAACCCAGAGGGCAGCACCAGACCAAGAGTCCCTCTCCTCCAGCACCTGGAGAGCGCGCAAGCATTCTCCACCAATAGATGCCAGTCTATGGAAGGAGAAGGGCAATGAAGCCCCTTGGGAGGGCAAACACAGCCTCTAACAGAAGTTTGAGCTTGGAATTCATGGAATATTTACACAAAAGGAACTCTGCTAGACCCAAAAAGAAGTGGCAGATTTAAAGATCCTCCTTAGCCCTCCCCAAATCAGGTGACGTTCGTTGAAATAAGTCATAGAATTTCAGAGGAATTATGCTTTTTGCACATCACATTTATAAATTTTGACTGCTGCTGCTATTAAACCACCCATTGACCATGGCTCCAATTGGAAAAATGAATGAGGGTGTGTAGAAGTAACTGTATGTGTGTGCGTACATATGCTCCCACACACAAGGAAAAATGTCTGGAGTAAAATACGCCAAAATGTTAACAGGCATGAGATAATGGATGATTTTCATCTTTATGCTTTTATTTGTTATATGCATTTTGAGAAGGAAATGTGCACTACTTTTATAATAAATCAATCAATTAAGATGTTTTCCTTAGAAGGAAATCTCATCAAAGAACAAGGCCAAATGCCACACCCTCTTCCATCACAAGCCGTGACTAGTTAAAAAAGAAGCCCTGGCTGTCCTCTCCGTGTCAGCCTTGGGGCAGAGCCGTGGCAGGAGAAACATCTTGCTGACGGACTTTTGTGACATATGTTGAAAGCAGTTGCATCACATTTGTCTATCTGCCTCAAGTCCAAACCCAAAGTTTGCAATTTTCTTTGCAGTGATTCCTGGAGCTTGCTGCCCTGTCTTTGCATGTAGCATACATCTGACATCCCTGCCTGGTATTGCTTAACTGTTTTGAAATACATTTTTTTATATCTAACAGTTATTCCAAAATTTTGATTTGTTCTTGATCAGGCGTATCTACCCCTATCAGAGACAATCGATGGAGAGATGCAGCCTGCTTCATCTTACTTTTGCTGTCTTTCTCTTAGTTTTCCTCTTTACCTGATCTTGCACCCTCTTTTAACACTCCCCCTTCTGCATCTTTTCCTTTTTCCTCCCTCAAGATAGCTTATCGATGCAACGATCTTTCTCTTTTATAAATATGGGCTGATAGTGGGTATGGAGAAGAAATGGCCTCAGAAATGGAGCCAAGGGAACCAGCGTCTTAGGGATCATCATATAATATAGAAATCCTGTTCCCAAATTCAAAGACACTGACTCCCAACACACACACACACACACACACACACACACACACACACACACACACACATCATATTACTTATTTACAAACGTCTACATTTTCCATGAGCCACTATTCTTCTTTCAAACTTAACAATTAAGTTAAGAACAAGGAATTCTTTTGGGAAGAAGATAACTTGCATTCCTCTTACTCGTCTTGAACCTGGTTGAGTTGACTACGAGTTGAGTTCAAGTCAGAGTCTAATTGTTGTAAGTCCCGATCCCGAAAACCAGACTCTTTGTGTCTCTCCTTATCAAACGTGTCCTGGAAAGACACAAATCAAAAGGTAGTCTCAACACATGAAACCCTGCGGACAGATTGCAAAAACATCACGCTGGGCAAAAGAAGTCAAGCCCCAAAGAGCACATAATGTATAGTTCCATTAACATGAAGTTCGGTGCAGGCAAAATTAACCGAGAGTGATAAAAATCAGAAGAGTGGTTGACCTGAGGGTGGAGGGAGGGGACTAGGAAGTGGCACAAGGGGATGCTCCAAAGAGATGCAAACACTTCTCATCTTCATAGAGATGTGTTACACGGATATATCCATTTGTAAAAATTCATCAATCTATGGTTTTCACTGAAAGTAAATTATACCTCAGATTTTTCTTAAAAGACATTGAAATATCTTACATCTTTATACTCAGAATAACACCTACAGGGGGTAAAAATCTAAGAAGTATATGAAAATTCTTATGTCAAAAAATTGGTTTAATAATGACTTACGTCTATGGAACACTTACCACATGTAAGTTGTTTCCCATGTTTATCATATTTAACTGTTACAATGACCCTGTTAGTTCAGCAGAAGCATTGTTCCCACTTAGCAGATGAGGAAACTGAGACCTAACAGGTTAGACAAACTACCCCGGACCATAGAGGGTGGATTAGCATTCTTCGCAGTGATCTCTAAGCTGGAATCCTTCAGCCACTGCCTTCATAAGGCTCTCTTGCTTAGAACAGCTTGCTCTAAATGCTTCAATTTTTGGAGGGATTTATGTAAATCCATCCAAACACTGATGCCATGCCATAACCATAATGATGCCAGTGCCTTAAGCAAAGTATGTTTTCTCTTTCCAGGCTGGTCCTCAACTGTTAAAACACTGCCACTGTCCCCTGGAAATCATCAATATCAACCACAAATTATGACCCTCTTTATCAGTCTACCAGAATTGAGTTTTCTTCTTATCTTAGAAGTTTCCTATTAGTTTTATTTTTTAAACTCTTTCAGAATACAGAGCTTTCCTCCATCTAACAATCTCTTTCTCTTCTGACCTCTCCGTGGTACCCCATCTGGATGACTAACTTGTCATTTCAAAGTTACTATTTAACCTCTAGAGTGGGCCCAGCAATGTCCCAGATGCAGACCACCACCAGACGCTTTTCACAGCTGAGGAAGCAGAGGCTCACTGAGTTGCCTAAAGTCATACCACCAATAAACAAGGAAGGCTGAGATGTTAATACCGATCAGTCTTAAGAGAAAACTCAATCCATTATGCCATCTACTACTGTATGTATAGAGACTCACATTTTATACCTGGGTCCCAATTCCCTGACTAGAGTTGAGCCCCTTACTAGGTTAAAAACCATGTATTACATATGTTTGATTTCCCAGAGCCTGATTAGATGCTGACAACCTAGGATGCCTTTAGCATCCCTACCTGTAGAGAGGGGACCTTGCTGTCGACAGGTTTTCCCAGGGAAGCGGCAGTAAAGGAGGCCTCCAGCCAAGGCAAAAGGCGTGATTTGATTGTTTCCACACCATCATAATGTCCTCCTAGAAGAATCCACAAATCAGGTCAGCAAGAGAAATCCAACCACACCAGTCCAGTCAGAGAGCACGGAGAAGGGACAAAGGAAAGGAAGGGGAGGGGAGGAGAGGGGAAGGGGACACACCAGCCGTTCTCACCTTCTTGGGCTGTTGTGGTGAGGATCCCAAAGAGTTGTCCCTGCACTTTGGCAACTTGCTCAATGAGTTCGAGGCAGTGATTTAGATTTTGATCACATGAGTTCGTCTGCAAAGCCAGAACAGTAGATGTCAGTGCAATTCCCTAATTCTGGGACCCACTGTGGGTGGGCAGGCACCTCGCTTTACACAAGGGCCACCTGGCTCTGGTACAGTCCCAGGGCAGAGACTGCTGTGTGCTCACCAAAACACATTCCCTCTCCTCCTGGCACACAGCTAGACTGCCTCCCCCAGCTTCCCTGGCAGCTGGTGTGGTCATGAAACCGAGTTCCAATCCATGGGACTGGAAGTGATGTGTGTCTGTCCTGAGAGATGGTCTTCTCTCTCCTTCTCCCCATCTACTAGCCAAATGCAGAGGACCCAGCAGAGGACCGCAAGGGCATAAGGGGTGATGGAGACACAAGCCTTAGAAGGCTCCTAACTGAACACTTGAACTATTACATAACCAAGAAAGTTTTTTTGTGGGTACTAAGTCACTGAAATTCGGGGGTTGTTTTTATAGCAATAACCCTGTCTCCCCACTCAATGGAACCCTGCAAAAAAATTCTTTTATAAAGGGATTCTTCCTTTTGTAACACAATACAAATCACTGTCTCCTAATTTACCCACTTCATTGGTTCTTATCCTCTACCTAAGTTCAATAGATACATAAAGAGCACTACTTGTTAACAATAAGAAGGTATTGCTGGGTTGAAGATACAGTGGAGAGTAAGACAAAAACAGATGGCCCAGGCCATATGGCGATGCAGACTCGTGGAGGAGAGGCGAGAGCAGTGACCCTGCAGTGGAATAATAAGTCCTACTATGGGGATGAGCACAAGGTTACCAAAGAGCCCGTTGTCTTAGAAAGTTAGGGAAGGCTTTGGAGAGGAAGTGCAATCTAGGCGAGAAGAAATTGGGGAGGTTTGGGGAAAGAATTGGCTGGTTCAAGTAGTTATGGAAAATTCT